>NC_073723.1:33073373-34509623 GCF_023634155.1 Falco peregrinus
CCTGATGAGTTTTGAGCCAGGACATTGCCTGTTTGCTGCTTCATCTCCCCTTCTCCAAGGCATAGGCAGGAGGGTTAAGTTGCACTTACAAGCTGACCGAAGAGGAACTGAACAGTCAACTTAGTCTTTGAGTTTTGTACATCTTTCTGCAGCCACTTTCCTGTTCCTACAGCTCTCTTCGGTTTCTCAGTTGGTTATTCCAGCCCTTAGAGTGTGGATTCATGTGATGTGTGCACCCTGTTTGGAGCTGAATTTTCTCATGTGTGTTGGGTACAGCAGTAGGAACAAGCAGCAACCACTGAATCACTGGGTTTTCCTTTACATGGCTATGGCCTTAGCACGTGAGGTCAGTACTGCTACTGAGTTTGAGAAGAGCCAGAGGGCACTGCCCCCTGTTGCAGAGGCCCCTCATCCCAGCCATGCAGTGGCCATCCCAGGCACAGAGAGGCCGTTTCCGAATGGGTCACCACAGGCATTGGATTTTGCTGGTCCCCTCATACAGCCAAAACAATGTTGTGTGACAGGAGACAGAGCCAGCTGAGCACTGATCCCATCCATCTCCTCAGAAGGGTTGTCCCCCCACCCTCTTCCTATGTCTTCTCTTCACCAGTCTTGTTCACAGGACGGTATCATCTGACCTCGCTCCCCTCCCGTGATACACACGTGTGCAGGAGGTGAGGTGACACCTCTGCCCTGGTTGTTTCGCCCCTGTTGCACTAAATAGGTAAGGACTTTCTACTTCTGCATACCGCTTGCTGTGCTGCCCCTGTTTTCTGCCTCCCCCAGCCCACTGCACCATGAGGCTTGGTTTGTGGGGGAGAGAAGGAACCGCTGAGACGAGGGTGGCTAGGAGGAAAGCCAAGGCGCTATGGTTCACTAGGTGGGTCTGAGCCAGGCTGGGCTATGCCAGGCTGGGTGAGAGGAGACCTGTGGGTTTTTCCTGGCTCTTTCTGCCCCTGCAGGTCTGGACACTGTGCTGCCATTTTTCCATCCATACAATGGAGGTAGCAGTGCTGCCACCTCTCCAAAAGCATGCTGAGACCACCAGAGGAAGGCGCAATGCACAAGGTAAGTATTTATTCTAACAGCAAGACACCTATCTTGGGGGCACTCAGAAAAAAAAGAGGCTAGATAGAGCAGAGAAATGTAAACACTCTGGCTTTGAAGGCTAAGGCCATCTTGTTCAGTCTAGATCAAACACCAGCTTCCAAGCACGGGCATGAGCCCAAGAGTACACAAAGTGCATGCACAGTTCAGTGAGCAGGCTGGCGTCCCTGGGCTGCACCAGGCAGACACTAATGACAAAGGAGGAATTAAACACCAGAGCGCAGTGACAGAGTTATGTTTCCTTAGAAATCATTAAACCCAAAGGCAAGTTGTTTTTATAAAGGAAACACCCTGCGTAAAGTGCAAGAGATGAGAAATGACAGAGAATTGGCTCCCAACCATACTATGCGCTCGGAAAAATCAGCAGATGTAGACTTGTGCAATTTGCTAACATGCAATTTGTTTTTACATTATGTACAACTTGAGGTGAAGTGCAGTGAGACCCCATCCCACAGCTCTTGAGTTAGGCAGGCAGGCTGTGTCAAAGCAGTTAGTACCTCTTATCTCCCTCCTGCAGAGCTGGCTTCTCTCAGGAGCAGTCAGGGTGTGTATGAGAAAGAAGTGTACCGAGACCTGGTTCCACCACCGGCTACAGCAGCTCAGAGCCCAACAGCTTCTCCAGGGCCACAGCCAGCCTAGAAACAGGGCTGTGAAGAGCACATTTAAGCTGTACCATAAAGATGCTTTTTCCCCCTCTTTTTAATCTGATAAGTACCACACATGCTCCAAAGGAGCCTGGGTCTCTCTTCTCTCCTCCAGTCCCAAGCAGGCGACAAGAGGAGGAGCTGTGTGGGTTGCTGTGTCCTGCTCTGTGATGCTGTCGTGGCAGTGGATAAATCCAGCTTCTGTAGGATACTTGGAAGAAAATCTGCTTGCATCTTTTCATCTTTGTATCTTACAAAGACGAAATGGATGCTTTGAGTCTTTTTTTTTTTTCCTATTTTTATTTCTGGATGGGAGAAAACCACAAGAAAGACTGACATTAAAGTTTCTCTGGATGCCCCTTCTGCGTGCATGTATGTCCAGGCTTGCATACCGAGACAACACTGGTTACCCTTAGCGCAAAATGTCTGCCACCCATCTGAGCTCAGGCACTGCAGTTTGTATAGCTGTGCTCTCAACACCCGCTCCCAAAGCAGCCCTTTCTGTCCAGTGTTAAAGCTCTTTACATTTGGTGTTTTAACATTCTGTAAAACTTTTTCACTTTTTATGCTGTGTTTCTTTCTTTTTTTTTTTTTTAAACTAATGTAAAAAACATTTCTTGAAGCCTGACGTCAGTTTTGGTTGATGGGCTTTGTTTATTCGTGCCAGTTAACAGGCTAAATGGAGGTCTACTGTACTTTTGTGAACAATCTTAATCCCTTCAAATGAATAGCAAGAAGAAAAAGATGGGTTGACAGAGGCAGTTAGCAGAGATCATACTTACACATGTTTGTTTTCAGTAATTAGTCACAGTGTTAATAGAAACATCCACTTTAAGCAAAGACTGCTGATTTGCACAAACAGAGGGCCATATGCTCTGGTGGGTGTGGAAGGGGGTTGATAAAACTAAAAACTTTTCAGGAATTTTTATATGTGAAAACTTGACGTTATATTTATTCTTTTATTTATCCAGTTTAATTATTTTCACACCGGTTAGATTTTGCAATATTTTCCACTTGAAAATGTCAGAATAAATCACAGGGTTCCATGTTCACCTTTTCTCGCTCTCTCTTTCTCACACACACACACACACACACACAGAGAACAAGAGAGTTTTTAAGTGGCTCTCTATTGCTAAGGGCTTACATATGGATAGCATATGAAAATGAACTAGGCTGTAGGTGTTTTAACAATGTAATTTAGAGTATGTTGCCTTTCATACTTTTCCAACAGTACCAGACAGGGTTTGCTGCTGGACTATGAAAGCAACTGCTGTCTTTTACAAAGATTTATTATTTTTTAGTGATATGATAGACTGATACTACTTCCAAAGGGGGAGATATGCTGAGTTGTTAACATACCCCTTTGATTCCAGCCTATTCTGTTCCTGTCAAGTGTAATGGGGAAACTTCCTATATGTTATGAAATGCTATTGGGTTGCACCTCTCTCCAGTTTTTCTTTCTTTCTTTCTGTTTTGTTTTTGTTTTGTTTTGTTTTGTTTTGTTTTTTAATAGTAATAAAGCTAAGAATTGTTTTAACAGCAAACAGAAGCCTGTGTTCTTGGGCAAAATCCTAACTTTGCTTGCACAAAAAGTAAATCAGTAAAGGTTTTCAACAGAAAGGAAGCTGTTTGAGTTTGTGTGTTTGCTTTTGTTCATTATCTTGTTTTTAGGCATGTTTATAATTTACTCAGCATGGTGCTTTTGACTTTGCTCGTGTGAAAAATGGGATATCTTGCAATTCATCCTCTTGCAACAGGCCCAGATGCTCCAAGCAGTAACTGGGACACCCGCATCACAAACCCCAACCCCGGGATTCATTCCTGATTACCTGTGGGCAGGTGCTGATAGGGTCAAGCATCTTTCTCCTCTGTGGTGCCTCTGCAGCTGGTTTTCTGTCACACATCCCCAGTAGGGCCTGGATACTTGCTAAGTAATTTGTTAATTTCTGAATCACAATGGTCAAGTTACAAAACAATTTACCACTGAATCTACTGCCTGATGTGAAATATAATTCTCCATTTTATTTACATGAATGCTTTAGAGAAAAGGAACAAGTGCATACCTGTTTTCAGATCTTTTAAAGTGGCAAAAATGAATTCACCATTTGTGTAACCAAAAAACCCAGGCCCAAACCATCCAGGCACACACAGACACGCAAAGACTGTGACAGAGATAGTTCTCATGTGTTGCACACCTAAGGCATCTTAGACTGCCTTTCAGTGGCCCATCATTTTCAGTCATCCATGTCTCCTGTACTGTTGTTTGTCCCACAAGCTGTGTACTGTCTCTCTGCCAATGAACTGACCATGTAGACTGGTATTCACGTAGAGGTCAAGTCCATGGAAAACAGGTTAAGGAAGGCAACTGCTGGCAATGCTCAAATGCTTCAGTGTGAGGGAAAGGAAAACCAATGGAAAAACATATTCGTAGCGTGTAAAAAGCTGCTACAGAACAAAGAGAATAGTGTGTTCTCCGTGTCATTGGGTGAGGGGAAAGGAAAAGATGGGCTGAAATTATAGCAATGCTTTAGGTTAAATGTTGGGAAAAGTTTTTCGTGGAAAGGATGTTGGATCCCCAGAAAAGACTAACTGGGAGGGTGCGAAATCCCTGTGACAATAGAGCTGTTAGGGTCAGGCTATACAAGTGTCTGCCAGACTGACTAGATAAAACCGATTCTGCCTTGGGACTGGGATGGACTGGATGAACCCCAAGATCCTGAAGGCACCTGCTTTCCTGGTTCCTGTGGTAAACCACAGTGTCACCCACCTGGCATTGCCCTTCTCATTTACTCTGTATAAACAATAATACAACAGTTTTACAAAAGAAACAACAGTTTCTGCTGGACAAAGACTTTAATGTGTAGCCACGGCATATTAGAGGCCTTTTATTGGCTCCTTCTTCAGCTGTTTTCATGATGGTGTTTCCACGGCTGTCTGCCTTTGGGCTGGGTTTGTTTGGCATTGGTACGTCCTTCACTCCTTGCACACAGTGGGACAGCTGGGGGCTCTGGCCGTATGTCGGCGGTGAGTAAAGGCGGGGAACTGGATGAGCCACGCCGAGTACGACAGAGCTGTTGCTTCACCGCAAGTCAGCAGCTGGTACAGTTCAAATACGTCTCTGTCTTTACTAATCTGGCTGGCTTTCCTTAGGGGTGGCTTGGCATTCCGAGCATGGGTTGTGCATGTGGTACTGAGGAGGATGTGCTGTGAGCAGAGGTGAGAGCCGTAGACAGGGTGGCAGACTTCGGTCGGAAACTCTGGAGTCAAAGCCGGGCTGCTTTTGGCTCCCTTTTCATCCCGGGGTAGCGGCCTCCCAACAGTTTGGCTTTGAGTCACTGTGGTAATTCATGGTTAAAGTCATCATTCTTGGCACATGCACCGAAGATTAAAAGAAAACAGGAAAAAATCCTCTCCGAATGACAGATTTACATACCAGGAGGAAAAACCCCCACATAAAAATCTGATTTAAAGAACACAATTATAATATTTTACCCTCATTTCACTAACCATTTTATTGACTGAAAAAGGAGCTACCTCAAGACTACAGATCTAAAGTGCTAACAAATTAAAACCATCCCCGAAGGAGAAAGACCGCTAATCTGAAGCACGCCTCCCAAAAGAATTTCCGAAGATCTATAAATGCCATATGCTGAATAGACAGTATTTCTTTTAAGGTACAAGCAATTTTTCTTTTCCTGAATGACTGACCAAACACAGTCAAAAGGGGAAGGAAAAAAGACAAAGGACACCACATAAGAAAAACAAGATTGCTATACCAGCACGAAATACCAGCCAACATGCATATGGGAACACTTATTTGATCATCTAAATATGCTTATTTTATACAGTGGATGTCCAAAAGTGATTGCATTTGCACTGATTCACTTAGCGTAAGAAGTAAAGTTGGCCCAATATCCATATTCCATAAACAGAGGTAATAAATTAAAGAAGCTGAGGCTCTTCTTGCTGCCAAAGCACACTTAAAATGTGAGCCAGAAACAGAGTGCAGCTAAGAAGTTTTGGAGAAAAACAGAAAGAAAGAAAAAGCTGTTATTTTGTAAATATAATTACTCTTTGAAATGCAGGAAAAGGACAGTAAGTGAAGACTCTGCAGGATCCTGGACGCCTCGGCATTGTTTCCCCTCCCAAACCCAGGGAGTGATGGTGCCTTTCTCCTGACGGGGACACCTGTCCCCTCACTCCCGCTCACCTGGACCTGAGGGTCTCCCAGGCTCAGGAGATGAAGTTGTACACTGTTGTGGCATGCCTGCAGGGTTGTGTCTCCCGCTGGGTGCACTTCCACATCCTTAATATCTTAAAATTACACTTCACACTGTAATGAAACACATGCACTTATGTTATGAAATACATGAATACAAACTGACAATACATATGTGCTTTAATATAAGCCAGAGAGTACATAGTATGTTCTCAGTGGCCGTTCAACACCTGGAGATAAACACCTTCATTACAGCTCTGGGAGCAGCCAGCCAGTCCCAGGGAACAGCGAGGGAGAAAATCGCCGACTCTTTCAGCAGAATCCTCATCTCCACGAGCTAGCCTTTTGATAATTTCATATGATGACAGACATCCTGAAAAGCCCTCCTGAAAAGCCTCGGGGCCACCCAGGAACAGAGATGTGAAAATGCCAGATATACCTTGGCATTTGCATAAATGCAGCCACTTGCTGCTCTCCCCTCTCTGTGAACAGCTAAACCGATGTTATTATGTGCTGAAACCCCATACAGGTCACATAGTGTGTTTCAGCTGTGCATCGTACCCTGTATGGCCTCACGTAAGATGAGCTGTCAGACGGGCTACCTCCGTGTACACTGATCTGCCTTCCTTTGGCCACGTGTGCCGCGGAAGGCAGCAGGGTTTCTTTCTAGCAGCTGACTTCCAGCTCTCATGCGTTCGAGACAAAATGTCACTGGCCTGTTGTTTTTGGAAGAAACTTCTGATTTGACAGGAATGGCATAAAAGTATTCAGAGGAATGGGTCCTTGCTGTTCTGAAGCTCTGCCCGGGAGTGCAGTTCGCTCATGTGCATGGCTGACGGAGCCATCCCTACACTAGTTGACCTCCTCCACATTACTTTGCTAATGCTTTGCTACTCAGTGGTGGCTGAAGGCGACGAGTAAGCTTCTGCGCTGCAAACTGGTGGCAAGATGGTGTCAAGCAGATATGTTTTGTACGACCTTGTGAGTAGGTGGGACGAGGTGCCACCATCCGCCGTGCCGTGCTGAAGCGAGCGAGGAGCTGCCGAGCATGGCAGGAGCAGAGGAGTAGGCTCCAGAGGGCTTGCAGATGGAGCCAGGCGAAGGGACAGCTGGTAGCAGGCATGGGCACTGCTCGCACCTTGAAACCAGGGTACAGACCTCACTGGGGAAGCAAATCTTTCTTGGATGACATCCACTTGGAAACTCTTCCTCGGTAGAAGGCAGAGGTTTCCACTCAGCAGACTGTTTGGGAAGGCTTTCATCCCATTTCTTTCCAGTTGTTTTTCCCTCCTTGTACCGAGCGCTAGCCCCCAGCCTGCTTTGCCTGATGCAAGCCATGTGGGCTGGAGAGCTGTACTGCAGTGGAGATTATCTGGGAACCATGTCTGTGTGCATTGTAAGTATTTGTCACTCTTCAGGCCATAAACTTCCCAAGGAGTCTTATTTTTCCTGTTAATATGGAACTGAAAATTACAGGAACTCCTCACTAAAATGATGTTCGCTTATTTCCTGTGTAACGTGGATTGACGTACATATGCTGCTGACATGTTAGAAAAGCAGCTATCTGCTCTCAGACTTGCTAGAGCCCACTCACAGGACACAGATCCAGACTGAGTGAAAAAGAGGGTTGTTACTGTGAAAAAACAAAGTGTTCCAGGTTACATTTCCTAAAGGCAAGTAAATTCCCTCATTGCAAGGTTAAGAAAAAAAATCTTCCTGTAAATAACATAGTGATTAAGAGGAGATATCTAACTGGAGTTCACTGAAGGAAGTTATAGCATAAAAATGTACGCTGTCCTTAAAAAGAAAGGACTTTGTGAGTGATGGACACAATGCATAATAAAAATCAATAGGGTTTTCATATGTCTTGTCTACATGCCTCTAAGGACAAGTTATCCCATTCTTCTCGTCAGGTCACACTTGGATAACAGCAAATACTGAAACCAGCGCATGTGATTTATGCAAATACCAACATCTCCTTGTTCATTGTCTCTTTCATCTTCATGCATATGTCACCTATAAGCTTTTTTGTTCCACTTGAACCCAAGCCACAAATATTTATGAATCTCAAATATTTACTGCAAAACAATTAGCCAAACCAATTTTCTGTCCATCCTCATATGAAAGCTTTACTTTAATAATATCAGGAAGTTTGGGGTCTGTCTTAAATATTTATAAACCCCTTTAAGAGTATAAATTAACTATCATTTTGAAATCAGGGGGGAGGGTCACCTGAAAATCACAACCCATTTTGTTTTGAAAAGATGGGATGTGAGCAGTTGCTTACTGTTCCTGTTGCTTAAAGCCATTGCTCAAATGAGACTCAATCAAACCGACTGTTTTCCTACAGGTAGGTTCAAGGTTTGGTGGCCTGCTATTCACTAAGAACAACCAAAAAAATTTACAAATGTTTTATTGGACAATTCACTTCAGCTCTGTCTTTGCTAGCACCATTAACTTATATATTGTAATGAATAATGTCTTTACTGCCCTATGGATGCAAGGACATGCCTGTAAATATCACCTGAGAAGAAGACAGGCAGCTTCAAAATCTCCCATTCTCCTGGGCAAGGGAAGTAGCACCGCCACAAAATCTGGTCATACAGCTGACTTTTTTTTTTCCCCACAGCTTTAACAGCTAACTGAAGGAAAAAGGTACTTTCTTGCTTTTCTAGAAAAACAATCCATGCTTTTGAGGAGTACCTAAGCTGTGAAAGAAGGTGTTCATGTTGCTGACATTTGCTGGGGACAAGGTAATTGGTACTACTGATGACCCCAGAAAAATCTGAGCCGGAGGAGAAAGGGGAGAGGCACCAGGCAGGCACTGGGCAGTGGATGGAGAGTACATTCAGCTCATGGAAATGGGTGGCTCTTGCAGAAGGGTCTCATATTAGCCGTGTGTGTGTCTAAATAGTCCACCAAATTACAAGGGTTTCATACTTGCTTGGTATGGGTTTTTTACCTGCATCATTAGGATTTGCTTTGAGCTGGCAAGTGGAGCTATACATTTGAATGTACAAAGGAAAATAGGGAAAGATCATAAAGCTGTGATAAAACTGCACAGATAAAGAAAACAAGAAAATAAGGGGGGGGAAAGGGATAGCTGTATTTGTATGCTTCAATTGATCGGCATTATATAGATAGAATTTGACATAACTTCTGTTATATATTGGCTGATCAAGTTTCTAACAAACTACTTTTCCCGGGGAAGTTTTGCTACTGAAAGCATTTTGTGCTATCAGACTGAATTTTGCAACAGATTCCTTCATTAGAAAGTACCAAAAAGACCTCAGTGCAAATGGAAGTCTCTCTTTGCTGAGGAATCAATGTAACCTGGTAGAGGGCTTTGGAGGCAGAGCAGTGAAATGAGGGAAAAAAAAGTAAATTATTACTCTTGCACATGGTATTTTTCTGCTAATGAAACCTGAAGAAACAGTGTGGAGACTTTTGATTATTTTTTCTATTCGAAGATCAAATCCTGCTTTCCATAGTAATACACTTAAGTGCTGTTGGTGCATCTCTGTTATCTCAGCAAACTAAAGCTGTTACCAACTATTTACTCTGGAATGAGAACAGAATCTGGCTACAGAGTCAAAGGATCCAATTCTGCCCTGAGGCTTGATTTGTCCTTTTTAAAAAGTGACCTAAATACAGCATTGCTGCCACCAGGAGAACAGCAGGTTTTGAGTAAGGCGCTCACACCATTTTCTGTATGACTGCTCCTTGTCTATGTAATGCATAGCTGCATGTACGGGATGGTAGGACAACTGGCAGTTCTGCTGCCACTGAGTCTGAAAACCCTCTGCAATTTAAAGTTCTACTTTTCTAAATGCTCTAAATTTCCAAAAATGGGTTGGCTTATGAAGAAATTGTGAATGCCTCACAGGGGTGTGGAGCAGGGTTAGTGTTCAGCCTTTGGGGAGATCTAAATAAGCCGTTCCATGTAGCAACCTCTATAGGTGATCCAAGCAAACCTGGTTTGGGGGTTGTGTGATTTTACTGGGGTTTGCAGTCAACTGTTTGTTGTTTGCCCTGTCGAACATTAATGCTCAAGGTCGGCAAGTGACGCTGGAAACATGAGTCAACACAGAAGTAGGCTATTTCAGGAGATGCAGGCTCAGGAATTAAAGGAGTCACAGAATCACAAAATGGTTGAGGTTGAAAGAGATCTCTGGAGGTGATCTTATGGTGATCTGGTCCAAACCGCCTGCTTCAGCAGGGCCACCTAAAGCCAGTTACCCAGGACCATAGCGAGACAGGCTCGCTCATCTACTAAACAAATTAAAGCTCTGTTGGAGTAGTAGTCATGTGCCACTGACCTCCAAGCCAGTTCACAGTCAACCATGAACAGCAATTTCTTCTTGCATAAAAATGTAATTTATCATGATCTCTGTCAACCAAGAGTGTTTGACTGAGGAGGCAGATGGCATTATTTTGGAGTTTTGTGTTCTGGGGTGTCATGGTTTAACCCCAGCTGGCAACCAAGGCCCATGCAGCCGCCTGCTCACTCCCCGCAACCCGGAGGGGTGGGGAGGAGAATCGGACAGGAATATAACTTGAGGGTTGAGAGAAGAACAATTTAATAATTTAAACAGAATAAAAAAGTAAGAACAACAACAATAACAAGAATAACAACAACAGGTAATGGAAAGATAGGGAAAAGGATAAAATGCAAAGGAAAAGGGAGAAAGGAAAACAAGTGATGCACGGTACAACTGCTCACCACCTGCTGACGGATGCCCAGCCAGTCCCTGACCAACGATCCCCCAAGCCACAGCTAACCCCCCCAGTTTATAGATTCAGCATGATGTTCCACTGTATGGAATACCTCTTTGGCTGTTCAGGTCAACTGTCCTGGCTGTGTCCCCTCCCAATGTCCCGTGCTTCTCCAGCCCTCTGGCTGGCAGGGCCACAGAAAACAAAAAGTCCTTGACTTAGTATAAACATTACCCAGCAACAGCTAAAAACGTCTGTGGGTTATCAACATTGTGCGCACATCATAACCAAAACACAGCACCGTACTAGCTACTAAGAAGAAAGTTAACACCATCCCAGCCGAAACAGACGCCACAGGACTGAACACCAGTACACCAGGACTGAGGATGTCAGTGACTTGGGCTGTGCTCAGGTCACTACCAGGTAACCACTGCCTGCTCTGAGCGACAGCTCTGGGCATTGCTCTTGGGATTGGGCTAGGGAGAGAAGATGGGTCTGTGGCTTGATCCTCCAGTTTTCCCTTGTCAGTGTGAAATTAGAGATTTCTGTCTTTCAGGGGAGGGGGAGGAAGGTCATAGGAGCTCAGCCTGCCTCTTCCCCCCATGTGGCACGCAGCAGCTTGCCAACCTGTTGCTCTGCTTTTTACTCCTTCATATGGTTTAAGTTCCAGCCTCTCTCCTCATTTGTGCCACTGGGTTTAGGATGTGGGGCTGTCCTGAAGAGTGACTACATTTAAACTTCTGAAAACATAGACATAAAAGGTGACAGCAGATGTAACCCTAACATTTGCTGAAGGAACTGTAAGTGAAACATCACTACCCTTTCAGATAAGCTAGGAATTATCCACAGGCACGCAGTTTAATATATAGGACTGCAAAGAAATCAAGATAGTAATCAAACAGCATGTCAAATGGTTCAAACCAAAAGTACATAGCTTTGTCAAGGAGAGTGGGAGGCTTCTGAATGATTAGAACCAGAGAAAAACAGGTCTGGAAGGGACTTCAGGAGGTCATGTACTCACTTCCCTGGCCCCCAGCCAGTTTGGTTATACGTGTGTTTTTCCCAACAGATGTTAGCCTAAATTGTTGAGACCGCCAGTGATAGAGACTCCACAACTTCCCCAGGCAAACTATTCTAGTGCTTCCCTAATTGTACCATTAGAAAGTTTTCCCTAATGCCTCAGAAAATTTTTATACACTTCCTTTGCAGCAGCTGAACTCCACCGCTTCTTGACCTATCCCCTGTAGATGCAGAGGGCAGGTTACGCCTTTCCTCTGCACAGCAGCCTTTATGTACTAAAAAGGCTGTCACCATCCCCTCTACCTGTCTATTTTTCTTGAGACCACACCAAGCTAATTCCTTCATTATTTCCTCCAAGGTCATGCTTTTTTAGACCTCTTGTTGCTTTCCTTTGGACATTCTCAAATTTGTCTACATACATACATCTCAAATTACAGCCATATCTATGCCAAGGAACAAATAAATAGTATTTCTCCAAGTATCTCTCTGCAACACTACTTTTTATACACCCCACACAATGCTGCCTTTTTCATGACACAGCTTGGCGACTTAATTTTGTTCTCACCAACCTGAGATTTGTGATCAATCCTGTCAAAGTGCGGCACCTTGCATTTTCACCGTGGAAATTCATCCTGTGTGTTTTCCGGGCCATTTCACTGGTTTCCCAAGAGCACTTTGAATTCTAATGCACTCCTGCAATGTGCTTGCAGCTCCTCCCAGCAGTATCATCTGCTAATTTATCTAGCATATCTCCTTGCCCATCATCCAGATAGTGACAGTGTTGGGCAAAGAGGACCCCAGCATCCCACGTCATCCCGTACAAGACATCTTTTCACTTTGAGAGCAAACCTTTGCCAACTGCTCTGTGGGTACAGGTACCAGAACAGCTTGCAAACAGCCTCTAGACTATATTGCTTGCTTGTGGGATTGTGAGCCATGTGCAGCTGTCAAAACCTGATTAAGGCAAAGATAGCTGCTATCCACTGCTTCTCCCTTTGTTTCAAATGATCTATACTTGGTAGATCCAAGCTGGATGTTAACCTTTTCACCTTCCAGTTCCTCCCAAGAAGTTTGTTTGCATATTTGTGAAGAATTTTTCAGGTACTGCATTTAAGCTTATGGCTCTGTGATCCTCTGAGTCTACTTTCTCTGTTTTTTTATTGTCCCCTCCTCTCCCCTGACCTTTTCCAGACTCCTGGTAACCCAGCTGCTCCTCACAAGGCCTCAGTGATAACTGCTGACAAGCAGAGATATCCTTGTGTCAGACAAGGAAGCTCAGCCAATTGAAAATGCAAGCCTACCTAACTCCTCTCTGGCTTGTTCTTTCCCTGTTACAGTCTTTTGTCCTTGGAATTAATGACATTAACCACCTGATCACTGCTATAGGGATGATAGATGAAAAAAAAGCATTAAGCACTTTGACCTTCATCTGTAATGTTTCCCTCTCCACCAGTCTTTTCCTTACAAGAAATGCAGAGTGATTTCTTCTCCTTGATGCCTCTGCTCTTACGTGCTTGAGTTCTTTTAAACCCACCTTCATTAATCTCATGTACTGTTTATCTTCTACACTTCCTCTTGAGATTGAGATCAGTGAAGAGCTCATGATTTTGCTAAATTCGTATCTTTCTACAGCTGATTTGAGAAGCTGCCAGTTTGTTTTTTGTTTCATCTTTTCCTTAAAGTGCTCTCCATGAGACTTTGCCTATCAATCCTTTGCAGTTACTGAAGTTTGCCTCCTTGCATTTCATTTTTTTAATTCTCTTTCTGAAGAACATAAACTTTGTAGTTTCATGTTCACTTTCACAAAATTGCTTTTTACCTTTACATTCTCAACCCCTCCTTCTCTATTGTTAGGATCAAAACTAGAAGAAGAACTTACTGTTCCATCTTCCTTATCAAAATCTGTCTTTCAAGGAGTGGCTGAACAGTCTACATTTTGTTACATTATTTCCCTTTTATATAGGTAAAACCCCTCATTATTCCCAAATGTTACTTAGCGTGATTCTCTTAATAAAAGCTTGTAAGAGTGTCTCGTTAATCTGATCTGCTCTAGAGGCCTCCCCTTCCACTGCAAGGCGGCGAGCCTTCTTCCTTTCTTCCTTCATCATTTTAAGAGACTGCCAGGGGTCTAAGTCACTCTACTGCATAGTGAATTTGGGAGCTGAGGGTATATAAAGCGATAGCTTCTCTCTTCCCTGTGCCTGTCTTTCCAGAACGATTTAAAAATGATACTAATATTCAGGTCTTTTTAGGTAATCAGCCTCTTCTTTGTTCTGGTGGTAGTACCATTTTCTAGATTATATATTTGGATTTCCTTCTCAGTTTCAAAATAATAATGTTATGCTTGGTCAACTGAAATGCAACCATCACTTATCCAACAAAGGAAGGTTTGTGATGGAAACGCAACATTAGAACAGTAACCTCAGGCTACAACCACAGCCTCACTTAGTGCTTTGTAGACTTTTAGGGTCAGATCCTGAGACTTCCATCCCCAAACTAGGCTTCGTGTCCAGGGACAGTGCCCACAGATGTTCAGGTGCATAGCAGCAATCTGCCTGCATGAAGTAACCATGTGTTTTTCCAAGGAAGTGTCCCCAGAGAGAGTGGATGCTAAATCCCAGATGCTGAAGAGCACTGAGGGTTCACAGACACAACTTGCCAAAAGTGAAATGCTTAAACCAGCTCTTTCATGTGGAGGGTAGGGATGAGAAGCCCCACCACCAATGACTGCCTGTTAGAGGACTCAGGAGAGGAAGGGATGAATCCAGGGTGAAACACCCGCCTCTGCCTGCGCAGATTTGTGTCCCCATCACCTACCCAGTGAGCTGAATTTTCCGAAATGCTGAGCCAGAGGCATCCCATGCCTCCAGGGTGAGGCAGCAGCTAAATGGAGGATCCAGAGGTCAACATAATGTCTTAAAATTCCCCAAAATATCAGAGACAGAAGTCCCAGATCTCAACCCTCCCTCCTTAAGCAACGCAGCAGAGAGAGTTCAGCCCCTGCTCAAGTGATTTTCCTGTCACTCACCATGCTTTCTCCCATGCACAAAAATAAAACAATCTGCTCTTGTGGCATTCCCAAGCTGCAGTCTGAATGCTATATTATTACGTATACACGTAGCTGCCATTAGCTCTAATAAAGTGTGCATTGTTCAGGGTGCAAACCGAGAGCTCTGCTGCCACCACCCATTACGGCGAGTAGTGCTTTCTGACTTCAGCGGCGGCGGCGATCACCAAGGCTTGCCAGAATTTGTACCCAGTGCTTCTATTTTCAAAGCATGGAGCTGCCTAGTCCTGGGGAGATTTTGCAGACTTAGGTAGCAGAAAGGATGACAGAAGCTGTCTTCATCTGACGACAGTGTCCGGCTGGTCAGCGAGAATGATGTAGAAGTGCCAAAGGAAAGCACTATTTCTTTTTCAGAAAAGACATGTGGTACAGCTGCCTGCATAGCAAGGAGAGATCTGGCTGAGTAAGTGAGGCTGGATGAAACATCTGTTTTGTGTTTCCCAGGCTTTTGACAGCAAAACAGAGTTATTTTGGGGTTTTTACAAGTCTTGCAGTCATTTTAAACAATGTTTTTGCTAAGTTTTCCACTTTTTGCTAAATAAAATTGCTCTTGATATTAAGACATGACTTCAGAAAAAAAAGTAATAAATGTCTGCCATTACCTACATTTCCTCCACGTACTTTTCTTTTTTTTTTTTTTTTTGCTTTCCTAGCCCAGCTTTTAAATATCCATTTCAGAACTTTGTGAGAATTTCTGCTGGTGATACAAGGAGAAAGATTTCTTTCATGAACAAATGAATGGTTTCTCTTAGAAGAGAATTACATATGCTGCTGCCTTATTTTTTCCCTCCCCCTCTAACTCTTGGTTTCCAGATGTAGCGAAAGCTGGTTTGAGCAGAAGAACATATGTTTTCAGCATGAATTCTGTTGGCAGGGTACTGCACAGTACTGCAGAGTTGCTGCAAGCCATCCCTGACCAGCATACATGTATAATGTGCTCTAGAGATTATCTTGCTTCATTTTTATCCTACTTCCCCTCCCTTCAGCAAGTTTCACTTTAATACAACACTCCAGACTTTGTGCTCTGTTCCATGGCTGAACACCTGAGTGCTCCTATCAATAAAAATGTTACAAACTGAGCTCTCCCAGACCCAGGGAAAAAGCAGCTAACTTTAATCCATGCCTTCAGCATCCTGCTTCTTTGATCTGCATCTGAGGCATGTGGCCATTCATATTTGTTAATTAAAAAAAATAAATTATGTTGTCCAGTGCTCCAGTTTTAGGCTGAAAAAGTCATAACAAAGGAAGAACCTTACATGTGGTCCTCAGTGTTTATAGAGATCTTCCTCTCTGCATATTAAAAATTAATAGGATCCTTTATATTTATCTGGTGATATTTGGCTCCTGCCAACTTTGGACCAGCTTCTGGCTCACTTGCCCTTTTTGAATAGTCTCTTGCTCCAGGAGGAGTAGATTTATTTTGAGGTGAAGTACAATTCAGCAACAGCAAGTGTGCCAAAATCTAGTCCTGTAGTAGCATCAGAGGGAAACTGTACTATAAACATGTCTTATCTTAGCAAGCAATATATCAGAATGATAATGTTTCCATTAAATATATTTTCAATGACAGAAGGTTAGAATCACACTTTGTTCAGTCATAGATGCTTGGCTGAGTCATCTGCTAACTTGCTGCTTGCCTTACTCCTGTCATATATTATCCATGAATGAACACAGCGATTTCCATCCCTATTATTCTTTGGGTTCAATCATTTAGTGTGCTCTGCAAGGCAGCTATGAGGCCATCTTTCCATCATAACCTCTATTACTTCAGCTGCTAGTGAATTATCAAACCAGCAATCCATACAGCCCTTAGAGCTCATATTAATTATCAGAAACTGATTAGATATAAGCACGTTAATTGATTCCTTTCATATGCATGCTTTTAAATACAAACTCAGCCCAAGATAGGAACTTTTTTTGAGATTTGCTGCTATGTATATTATGCTAGGTTGCAGAACCAAAGGTGTTTAGTTAATGACTGTTATTTCATTCAGCTTAATTTGTCACATAATATAAATAACAGTAGACTGTATGTACATCTCAAGACAAAACTGTTACATCAGTTTCTCCAAAGTATTTTATATGTCTTGAATAGTTGTTCTGGGGAAACACAGCGTTACCTTTTTGAAACTGAAGGCTATACAGAAATTGTGTGTGTGTGCAGTTTATAAAAAGAGGAAGGAATGATATGGTGTGTAGCTAGCTATGGTGACAGACTTGGAATGACATAAGCTGTTACCATCTCTGATTTGAGATGTGAGCATGTGGATGCATTTCCTCTAGCGTAATGCAAAAACAAGACAGATGAGCTGAAAGATCTTCAGAAAACTATCCTGGAAGTCAAGGCTTCTTTTAGACCCGACTGCTGATTTACAGCAAGAACGTGATGTTTAGTTTCCCCAATTCTCCTGAAACTAAACAATATGAAAATGTTTGCAGATGACTCCAAGCCTGTTTCTGCCAGCAAGTGGCACTCATGGTTTGGCCCACTAGGGGAGGTAAGCCAGTAAAGAAGGACATGAGTAGAACTTGAAGGCCCAGAATTTAAATTTGGTACCCAGAAAGTGTGGTGCTGGGCTGATAGCTGATCCTATAGGCACAGATATTCCACAGGGGCTTGGCATTCTGCATGTGGGTTATTTTCTGAATGTCATGTCAGAGCAGTTAGCTGCTTTGCTGACCCCTCAAACCAGTCAGGCGCTAGGGGAGAGGCAAGTAGGGAACTAAGCGTTATTGCAGCATGTTCACGTTCACCAACAAATTCATGCTGTAAAAAACACAGGAGACACTCTGGCTATACTTGAAAGATTACGGCACACTGGCTTTGCAGCCCTTTGCCTTTCTAGAATAGCCAAGGAGGTAGGACAGTCATCCATGACTTCATTTCCCTCCTTAGCCTGCGAAAGGACAAACCTAACACTGTCTCTCACAGAGAAAAGCACATAAGTATTAAGCTGTAGGGTGCTGAAGAAGAATCTTTCCAGCTCTTGTGCTGAAGCCATGCCACCATGCAGCGGAGAAGCCATGTTTCTGTGGGATGGATTAGTAAAGTACAAGAAGTGAGAATGCAGCCCGCTGCTTAGATCGTTCTCATGGAGTGGTCTGAAATTTTTAAGTGACTGTTCATTTGAGATGCAGAAATAGAGTTTCAAATAAGGATAAATAAAGATATATTTTTAAAAATGTGTAAACTCTGAAACAAAGCCAGTAAACCCTATTTACAAAAAGGATATAGACTGAAAGTGAATTAATAGATACCTACACAACCAATCTGGAGAGAGCCACCACACCCCCAAGAACTGGCTGAGGCTGCTCCTCTGCTTAACGCAGGGAATAGGCTTGTGCAGAGCCTGTGTAACAGCTCCACAGACCAAACTTTGAAGGCTGGAAATAGTTCCTAGCAAAGTTAATCATGCTAAAATACACCAGCTGCTTTACTTGTACACAACGGGCAGTCACATAAGCTACACTCTGGTGCTGGTAAGGTTGTCTCCAGGCCCCGGGGGGCTCAGCAGGCTGTGGAGGGCATGGGGCAACGTGCCACTTGCTCTGGAAGGAGGGCATTCAGCCTTCCCATGCAGACCTGCATGACTTAGGGAAACTGGGAACTCACTTTTAAAGCTCAAAACCTCATACAAAGCCAGATAATGGATAGCCAAGGTGATCTCAAAGCAGCTGAATTATTGTGTGAGATGTTTAGAGATTTTTCCCTCCAAAAAAAAAGAAGGGGAAAATGAGGCTCCACTGCCCAAAGACTATGTGGAAACTTTCTCTTTGAGGCTTCCACAGATGTTAGAGTAGCCCTGCGGAAGGCCTGAGACTGAAACCTAAACCTAAGGGGGCAGATTTGGGACCTCGTAGATGGAAGAGAACTGTAAGATTATTCCTGGGGAAAAAAAATTGCCTTTATACCTCCATCCTTCTGTCCATTCACAGAGGATGGTCCATTGGAGTAAGAAAACAAAGCAGCTGTAGTTAACCCCACAGAGAGGAAAAACATGACTAGTGCTGCATCCACATCCTAAATTACTGGGTACCCACTTATGGCTGGGCCAGTCCTTGGGTGCACGCACCTTTTGAACTTGCATCCTCAAACTGCAGCAAGATACCACATCTGCTAGTATCACCTCGGGCTGTCCATCCTGTTGAAGGCAAATAAGGATCTGACACCTCGCAGAATGCTTCAAAACGTGAACAAAAACTTTTTTGGCTTCTCTGAAGTGCCAGGACTTGATCTGGTACAGCATGAAAATAGGTACCACAGAAGCCAATGGAGCAGACAGGCGTTTGTGTAATTCACAGAATCAGGAGCTGGAATTGGCCCCAGAACAATGAATGGACTCAGGGTCTAATATTTGCTTATAAATTCTGTTTAAAAAATTCTCAAATCAACCAAAATGTATTTCTTCACCTATCCCAAGTCCTGAGGTCATTTGGCTGCAAGAAGAACTGAGATATTGTTATGACACAAGCTTGGATGAGAGTCACAGCCTTGTAAATTCTTCTACTGTGAACGTGACAAAGAAACACTACACTTGCTTCTTGATAGTTTATTTTCTTATGTGAAATAGCTTATACACAAATAGGCACTGAATTGTATCTATCAGAGGAAAAATAAAATGTGATTGGGTCATTTGGTGCTGCTGTTTGTCTCCAGACCCAGTTGTGACATCTGGGGAGACAGCAGGCGGTGACGGCGATCTCCTGATGTGACCAAGATTGTTGTTGCAATGTCAAAAGATGCAGCACACAATGGCCCTCTCATTTAGCAATTAAGTTTTTATGCAGAGTAAAACAGTATCCTGTGATGGTGTGCCACACAGTTCTCGAAATCAGCCAGACAGCATAATTAGGAACATCTCAGTCTGGACCAGCTATTCATGTTTGCTGTGTTGTCAGGTCTTCTTTTTAGCCAACAGTAGCAATTTCCACTTTTTGTAAAATGATTAGGAGTCTGCTGAGTAATCACCTGAAAAAACACTAGAACTAGGAGAAAGTGGTAATTCTCACTGTCATAGTGGTTGCAGCCCCTGATATCTGGTCAGATATTGTTTCAAACTGAATAACCTACAGGTGTATTCCACCAAGTAATATATTTTCATGGTCAGTTTTTGAGGTCAAAGAATACCATAGGGAATGGTTCAATGATGGGAGAAGATGGGCCATGAAAATGCACGTAATAGCCTACCTCACAACATAGCCGTGAAAAAATTAGGATGGGAAATTAGGGGTTGCTTTGAGCCATAAAGGGACTTTCCTTCTTAAATAGCTTGAGAGAGGGGCTTCCACAGCCCAGTGAAACAGGGCAGGATGCTGTGATGCAAGTGTCCATAACAGCAGGGGACAACTTGGGACTTAGGAGCTCTCTTCCACACTTCTTTCTGTGTTTGCATATTTAAGGGAATGTTCTCCATCTCTCATTTTTACCTGTTTGGACTTGCAAGCAGGATACTAACTTTGCTAAACTCATGTCTTTACTGAATGGAGAGATAGAGAGAATGTAAGATCTTGTCATTGGGAAAAAGGTAGAAAAAGACCAAGAATTTATGGAGTCAATTGTTTTCTTGATCAAGCCAGTTGGATGTAATAGATTTTTAGGCAAGCTTCAGCAGTTCATAGAGCAAAACTATTCAAAGAAATAGGTTTACCTATGTCACAGAAAACTTCTATAACAGTTTTCATTGGATTAGGGTCAAGAGGAACATCCCAGAAATAGTTCATGATGATAATTCTGGACTTCCTATGGGAAGTAGTTAGCAGTGAAAATTTGGTATTATGCAAGTTTTCCATTTGCATGAGAAACTATTCCTTGATGTCTCTGCACACAAATTATTTTATTTGTGTTACAAAGGACCCCAACCAAGATAAGCGCCCCAGTGTTTCAAGATCACAATGAATTAATCATAAGCAATTGTCTCAGAGAAGCTACAATAACCTGAGCTGCAGTAACCTACTGCACACCTGAAACTGTTGTTCCGAGATTCACAGGCATAACCCTAACAATGGAAGCCTGAAAGAGGGGGTGCTCCAGCCTCCAAGCCAACATGGGCCAGCAGTTTTAACCCTAATTCCGTAGCTATGAGAATGTGTAAGATGGCATAGGAGGACTGGAGGAAATTTTTCTTTTGCAGAATTCATTCTCTCATTAAGGGTGGAACTACTGTATAGGTAAAGATGTAAACACAAATGTCAAGACTGAGCAGCCAATGCCCAGTGAGTTGTTGCCAAAAGAAAAAGTACTTTCAGCTTGTACTGTTTTATTCTTGTAATGACCTATTCTAATTACTTTTTAGCTCAATGCACTAGGAGCCATTTGCTAACTGGAATTTTAAATATTAATGCAAGAGTGTTTAAGATGTGTCCATTAAGGCTGGTAAAGTTGTGTTTGATTAACGGGCTTTTCATAAATGTACTGACACAAACTCTTTTTTTTTTTTTTTTTTTTTTAATTAATTCAGCCTGCAAATGAACATCATCCATTTTGCTATCATATTTTATCAGTCTGTAAAGTGCATTCTCACTTCAATTTTCAGCCCTGAATGCAGAACACTTTGTGAAAAATGACAGAATTTTAATGAGAAAGTGAACAACATGCCATCAACACCCTTTCGCCAGTAAAAATGGAAAAACATCAAGCTTTAAATCATGTTCCCTCCACACCTTTGGACATCTGTGATTCTGTCTGAGTCCTCAAAATCTGCTATATCTATCACCAGGTGCAGCCTTTAAACACTGAGGAGCTTTCTGCTTCATTGGTTGGCATGGCAACAGTTGTCAAATCATCCCTTGATAATGCTCTTTAATTGATTGTATAAATTATTTCTGAGATATGTGATTGCAAAATGATGTACTGAAGCTCTTAAGTGAACTGATCAGAGTATGTGCATTTAAAAATGCACTGCATTCACTGACCCTAGCCAAGAACCTGACCCTCTTACAAGCCTGAAATTCTTTAGATGAAGCATAAACATTAAGCATTAAGGAAAAGTTCAAAATGATGGCAAAGGTATATTCTACTCCAAGTGCATGTTAATAGTTATACCAGGAAAGGTGACTTCTAAAAACATCAGCAGCAATAAAGCTATTGTTAATACTTTTCCTTCTGCCCAGAGAGCTAGACGGTCAGGGAACGCAGAGATGCTTTCTTATCCATTATACTCTGAACCATTTTAGATCACTAACTGGTGTAAACTCTGAGGCTAATACTCCTCTTGTCAAAAGCAGACGTTTGCACTTGAATTGTCTGTATTTGCGCTGGTTGTCTAAACTCACTTTTACGGCCAGCAGAGATAAACATGCATTTCTAAAACAGATTAGTAAATGTCTAAAGAAAATCAGATTTCCTGTACTCAAAAGGCTCACTTTCCTTCCATTGACTACAAAGAGCTCTTGGTGGGACTAACTCAGATGGAGATACCTACATTCCAGAAATGTGAAGTTAACCAAGTTGACTAATTTTTCTTTTGCTGTCTTTCCCATCCTGTTTTTTTTCAACATGAGACTAAAACTTGTTGCATGATTTATGTGCAACTGATAAACTCTTTTAAGCCCATGCTTAAAATTAATTCTTCTTTCAAATTTTGTTTCCATTATAGTAAACCATCTGAATATTGAGATAAATTTCCTGCCTGAACAAAAAGAAAGAGATGCCTAGATCAACAGGTACCCACATATCTAAGATAAACATTTAGTTTCCCTAGTGCTTACAAAGAATTTTGAAATTATTAATCTGGTTTTGTCTGTAAATTTCAATGTCAAAAATACTAATAATGATTAGACTGTTGTATCAGCGAACTGCAATTTGGCCTTAGCATGTTGAACAAGCTTTAAATCCTAACTAGCATTTCAACACATGGATGAGCACAGATACCCCTCCATCTCCATGAAGCAGGGAAGACGGTGTCTGTTGGTAAGAAAAGGGTCATTTAAAAAAACCTACATTCATAATAGAGAATTTAAATGTCTTGGGTTTAGATTTAAAGAGAAGGAGAAGGACTTATCTCAGCTGTAAAGTACAAATATTTCACTGACCCTCAAACAGTAATTTGACCTCTTTGTGAAAGACACCCTCCATCTCCATGAAGCAGGGAAGACGGTGTCTGTTGGTAAGAAAAGGGTCATTTAAGAAAACCTACATTCATAATAGAGAATTTAAATGTCTTGGGTTTAGATTTAAAGAGTCTTTTTTAGGCAATGCAAAACTGCACACCCACCGATGCAGAAAAGGCCATGCAGAAGAGAGGTGTTTGTGAAGATAAATGGCACATGTCTGTTGTATATTTATCTTTCCAAATTGTAGGTCACAAGACAAGCAGTGTCCCACTGCATCATCGTGGAACTGGGCTCTCCCCATACCCATAATCCTTTCATAGCCTTTGTTCATCATAAAATCATAGAAGAGCCTCAGTTGGAAGGAGCCTTAAAGATCGCCTAGCTCCCAACCCCCCTGCCATGGGCAGGGACACCTTCCACCAGACCAGGCTGCTCAAAGCCCCATCCAGCCTGGCCTGGAGCACTTCCAGGGATGGGGCATCCACAGCTGCTCTGGGCAACCCCTGCCAGGGGCTCACCGCCCTCACAGTCAAGAATTTCTTCCTAAATACCGAATCTAAATCTATCCTCTTTCAGTTTAAAACCATTACCCCTCATCTCTATGTTTTAAGTTTGGCATGGAGATTAAATGTATACATAGATACACATACATATTTCTCTTCATGCCAGTAACTGGAAAATACCAGAGAATGGCTGATTCATCTGCTATCTAAAAATACAAGATATTTTGTACTAAATGGGTGTATTCACAGCCATCTAGTCTCCCCAGCATACTCCATTAATTTATTGTTGCTGTTACACTGAAGTTTCTGCTTCCTCTTGGTGGGAGAGGTTATCCTGACTTTAAAGAAAAAGAGGGTAGAAGACACTAAAGAGTAAATGGTGGCTCCACTATCAAACGTGTCTCCTTCCACAGGAAAGATGCTCACCCCAGAGGATGCAGTGCCTGGTCAGCAACTCTGGAGGGGTCAGGCTGCTGTCAGGTTGTGCTTTATTGAGCTCACCAACCCTCTTTGAGACGTGCGCAAGTGGCAAATGATGGCTAACCCCTGGTCTGAGGAAGATGCAGGCAGGGCTGCTGGGGCAGCCAGGCTGGTGGCCATGCCTGTGGTCTCCAAGGCCCTCTAGAAGTGGGGCTGAGCCCCCTGTCCCCCGCGGCACACCAGGAGCTGCTCAGCTAGGACAGGGACCTGCCAAATGTGTTTGCCCTGTGCATTAACTCTACTGTGCACGGGAAGATTTTCAGTGAGAAGAACTTGTTGATCCCAGCTTCCCGTCTCCAGCTGGGTCCCAGTCACCTGGGTCCAAAGCTAGTGAGATGATCTGGTGTAAGAACACCTCCAGTGTCACACAGACCTACGCAGAAGGGCTTTAGATGACAGTCTGGGTGCATCCATGTGCAGAGCTCAGGACCGGCAATGTCCCATGCTCCTCGCACAGCTTGATGCCACACTTGCTAGCTGACAGTGATCTTGCATTTATCTAATCTATGCCTGTTTGGTGCCTGCACTGTAGGTGCTTTCTGAAAGGCAAAGATAAATGGAGGATTTTCACTTCTGTTAAATTATCTGTGCAGTAATTGATATATTGCTCCCATTTCTGAAAGCTGAAAGTTTTTCTAGCACATAAAAATAAATAATGAAAGTATAGATTGATCATAAAATGAAAAAAGTAGTATTTATCTTTATGTATCTAGAGGATAAAATATATCCAGATTATAATCTGGATGAAAAGAACTGGGTAAATGGATAAGGCAAGTATGCCTACTAAGTGAGATACATATGGCTGGCATGGGTTGAATTTATCCTCTTCAGCCTCAGACTGAAGACCTTCAGGAACTGGGTTGCGTTTCTTGCTTTTTCTGCCTTTTTAAATTCAGGGGTTTTTTCTTAGCTATTGTCAGAAATAGTCTAAATTAATGAAAACTCACATATTTTTCACCATCTAACCAGAGAACAGATAAATACATATGCCAAGCCTCGTTAGCAAAAACTGTGACTGTTTTGCCTCCCCTTATATCCTGCCATACCTCGCTGGCTGATGATCAACAACTGCTGCCGCTTAATGAGCCTGAATCTTCAGCACTGCCCCCTCAGATACGCCTGGTGTCGCAACACCTTTGAAAACTTAAAAAACCAAACAAACTGGTTCCTTTATACCCAAGGAAAAGGATTTTCTAGAAAGAAGGGTTTGTCCTGGAGGAAGGACCTCCTCAGCCTGAGTGCTTCTGCTGAACTCAGCGCAGGAATATTTCATGGCTGAGAGAGAAAGACATTGCAAAGGTGGGAAATCCCCACTGGGGCTTGCAACTGAAAGCCAAACATCCTAAACTCCATCTGGCAGCAGCGGGCAGGCTCTGAAGATGCTGGGAGCCCAGGTAACATGTGCCTGCAACAAGTGACCCACTTAGGTGGCAGCCCGCTGTGTTGGCACTTGCCACGGTGCCGCAGGGGTACGTGATGGATAGCCTCACGTGGGGCTGCCGGAGTGCCCGGCCATCTCCCCACAGCAGCTGGGGCTGGCTCTCCTCATGGCCCGCGTCCTCCTGGCATCTGAATCGGTTGCCCTCCATATAGCGATACAGCAATAGAAAGAAATGAGATTAATTTAAATCAAATGAGATTGTTAGGAATTAGAGCTGGGGTTTTTTTCACCTCTCATGTCTGTTAAACCTGGAGCTGATTGATGAAGGCAGTATTGCACCTCCAGCGCTGGAAATCTTCCAGGGTGGGTTAGAAAAGGTGGGTACCACTGCAGCGTTACTGATCCTGCCTCTCCAGGTCTCCTTGGCCTCTGGCTGTAGCAAGCGTAGGTCCTTTCCAGTTTTAGCCAGTATCTGTGCAGATCCTTGAAGCACGTATATATACAAACATACATACTTACGTACTTACATACACACGTGCTCTTCAGCTGAGAAACTGCAGGTCTCTTAATATAAGGAGGGATTTAACACAAAAAAGTCTCTGAAGGCTGAAACAAGCTGGAAGCAAATGTTAGGGAGGTCTACCTCCTCCGTGTGGGTCCCTTAAAGATTTCTGGTTATTCTGAAATGGTATTTCCACTCCAGCATTTTGCCTTGCTTGGAGGCAGCTGTGAAATAGCAGCAGCAGCAGCTGATTAATGCCAGGTGTACATTCAAATCCACGCATCTGTATTTGTTGCTGCAAACTTAAGTAAACAATGACCAAATGTGGCTTTTCTAAGTGCAGTTTGAACTGTGTGTGCATACAGAAACTTAATCACTGTCAGCTGCTATGTTGCAGGCTCGGAGGGCCTTAACCACAGAGGAAAGCTCAAAGGAAAGTTCAAAAGGTATTAACCACTTGACACGTCTTGTGTTTTGGGAGGTATTTTTTGGATGACCAGAGAGTGATAACGATTTTTATTCTGGAGCTTGCTTTTCCTGTATGTAGAAGAAGATAGAGGATTTTTTTTTTCCTTCCCAGTTTATCTTGGTTTATTGATTTTATGGCCCATATCACCAGATGAACAAAGCACAGGAGGGGCTGATTCACTTAAAGCTTGTCCTTTGTGTGCAGTGAACAGGCAACATCAGGGAAATTCCTCTTAGCAGTTAAGATAAATTCACCTTTCATTGTCCCTGTGACTGGGGCATTCCTGGTGAGTTGTTTTAATAGCTTGCTTTGATTGAGGAAAAAACAGGGAAACACACAAAGTTATTTTTGGAAGACCAGGACCCAACACTGTACAATCTGTGACAAAGATGGTGAGGAAAGCCTGTCCTAACTGAAGTCAGCGCTGAGACCCCTAGGGATTTCAACAGGATCAGAATTTTATCCAGTATTTTGTGTGAACGAGGCATCCATCTTATCTTCAGATGTTCAGACAATAGTAATAATAATAAACAAAAAACATCATCCATCTCAAAACTGCCAGGCTGGATATAAAAGTTCTTATCAAGTAAAAAAAAAAAGCTATTTTTGATGCCTGAGCAAGAAAAGATGAGCGAAAGGACTAACTGAGCACATTGTGAACAAACGCTTGTGAGAGGGAATGAGGAGGGAGGGAGTGGAAGTTACTTCTGAAGCTGTGTTGGTGGAGTATGCAGACTTGGCAAAACAATTCACATATGTATGTCATCAGTAACTTGAAGTCTCTGTGTAACATGAAGTTAGAGCAGATGCTGACTTGAAATCTCATTTGTAGCAGGGTTAAATCATGTGTGGGTAATTATTAAATATTAAAAGCACAAGTCAAAAAGATTACCCAAAGAAGGAAAAAATGGAATATTTCATAAAACTTCTTGATGAGGAGGTGCTGATGAATGAAGACAGGCATAGGGATGGATTTAAGCGCCAGACTGAAACATTATCAATTTTGCATGCCAGGTGTTTGATAAAGGCTACAGAATTCCCACTGTATAGCCCTTGTCTTAGGTACAGCCCTTTCCTGTCCTTAGGCTCCATCTTTTCAATCCCTTACGGGGAAGGAACAGTATGAAAGTAGCACCTGGACTGGCAAAGTCTTGCTCCTGTTTAATCTCATTTGTCTGTCACGACTTAGTGGACAGGAAGGAAAAAACTCTTGACACTTCTGTCACATTGACCCCAGTGATAAACCGTAAACCCAGCTTCATAAAAGTCAAGCCAGATCTTAGACTATGATTTCAGCTATAAGGAGGGAGGTGGCACTGGAAGAAGTATGGCGTTTCTAGACACTGGCAAAAGTGTTAATGGAGAAAGGTGTGAGACTGTCCAGCCCTCCACTGTAACTGGGTGAATGAGGATTAAGACCACTTGCTTCCCCCACGATGTTTTCTGCCTTTCAGGAGTGAGTTTTTATGCGAAGTCCAGAAAGATGGATGATAAGGACATCAAAGGTCCTCTTAGGACAAGAGGAAACAGGGTCAAATTGTGCCAGGGGTGGGTTAGATTGGATATTTGGAAAACTGTTGTCACAGAAAAGGTGGTCAAGCATTGTAACAGGGTGCCCAGGGATGTGGTGGAATGGTGGATGGTGATGCCTGGAAGTATTTGATAAAGACATAGGTGCGTTGCTCAGGGACATGGTTTAGTGGTGGACTTGGCAGTCCTGGGTTAACAGTGGGACTTGATGATCTTAAAGGTCTTAAGAGCGGAAAGAATCCAGCTGTAAACCCCTGAACACTCTTCATTTATCAGGCCCACCCCTCTAATTCTTATGGTAGTTCCAAAGTTCCTATTAAAAAGTCTCAATATACCTGTAAGTTGCCAATAACAGAATCTTTTTATTCAGTCTTGGCTTTTTGATTATATCTTCTTGAAATCTAAAGAAAAAGCTGTGTTTGAGCATGGATCATAAGTTCATAAAGAACTTAATAAAGAAGTTCATAAATTATGGATATTCTATTTTTTAATAAATGGGTTTTGGGATTTAATTTCATTTGTTCAATTACAAGGGGGTTTGAATGTTCAGAGTTATCCAAGTACAGTATTGGACACCTGAATAAATTTCTGCTTGCAGAAGAGCAAATACAGTGGTATCAGCCAGCCAGTGATAGTTGCAATGTTTATCAGATATTGGGATTTTATTGTGGCAGCTACTGTGTTTCACAATTTTGCAGGCTGGTATTCTCCTAATAGTACAGTTAAGTTGGATTTGAGAACAACAGCAGCTTAAAACATCAAAGCTACAGGAGAATATTCTTCAACATAAGCTCTGCTCTAGCTCTTCATGTCAACTCTCCTAATAAAAATCACTGAAAGTAATAATAAAAATCGAAGAGAAGGGCAATTCTAGAATAAAAATGTCCTGACTTCAGAGGGGCTCAAGCACGGAGGTTGGAAGAGGGTGGCGGGATGGTGGTGGTGTATGTTTATTTTGCCACAGAGACACCAAGAGCTCAACTGACCAGGTGTGAAGGCTACCACTTCCATTGATGTCCAAGTTGCTCCTGGCTGCTGGCCCCAGCACCTGGATCCATTTGCAGCTGCACAATCTTCTTGGCCAAATTCTTGATAAGACAAAGGTCACATTGTGCTCTGTGCTGTAAACACATAGAGGCTGCTGCAGCTGCAGGAATGGAAATGGGAGCAGAAGCCAGCCAAAGTTGTTGCTATAAAATTGCAAATGGGCACTTGGAAAATAAATTCCCATCAGAAGTTTTCAGGAATGTTTTACTTCAGCTGATAGGCTGCCCAATCTGAGAATATAACCCCAGGCTTACATCTTTTCTTGCTATTAGTTGTATATTAGTGTAACTCCCTTAACTCAGCTGCATTATTTGCAAACTGCTTCAGAGAGAGACAACACCTTTATTTATTTGGTACATTTGAGTGTAGCCACCCTTCAGCTCAGCCTGTCCGAGCAGTGCCAGAGGAGGAGACTGGACCTCCTCCTAAACTGGGCAAGCTGTCTCACTGCCTGAGCCACAATTCACTGCCATGCTGTGTTATACCAGCGTAGAGAAAAAAAAGACCAAGTTTCAGAGTAAAGATTCACTAGCTAGCATAACATTTAAAATAATACTCTCTGTTAAGAGTTCTTTATAGAAACTGGCTAGATAGTACAATCTTTTGACCGAGCTAGAAAAAAAATGCATTAAGAATAGACAAATATTTGTAAATATTCAAAGTAGAGAGAAAATTTCACCCTGGAAGCTCATATACCGTCATGAGTTACACTCTTTCAGAAGCCCACAGGTGCAGTGTTATATCTGAGAGTGGAGGAGTGTTTATTCACTTTGCTTCTAATCTTTGGTAAGAATGAGATCATCCCCATCACTCCCCTTACCAAAATCATAATCCAGTATATTTGGCTATTGGAAAATTATTCAGGTCTTTTGCTCCCCTCAATCTTTTTGCTAGGATTATCATTTTACCATGTTTATTGCTTATTTAGTTTCAAGGAGCTGGGGTGGGAGCTACAGATAGGTTGCATAATTTTCATTTACAATTGCGCCATTCAGCACCATGAGTTGTCATACATCTTTTATTATCTAGAGAGACTAATGCAAGGGACCACCCTTAAGTCACTTCACAGCTTACAAGACCACCCTAAGGTTGCCCAATACATATTAAATATGATTCTGGTTTGCCTTTATTAGAAGTATGCTTTCATTAAGGTTTTTCTCAGGTCCTTGAATAGTTCCTCAAGACTGGCTTCATTGTAAAGACTGCTCAAGAATGGAAAAAAAGAGTTCACAGCTGCATTCCCTTTTGGTACATTATATCAGCAACATCTACAGGTGGAGCAGAATTATGAATTTATTGCTGATGAAAGATCCTAATGTCGGTTTTCACCATTCTTTGTGTTTTCCATTTTACAGAAATACATAAAATTATGTTTGAATCCATACATTCTACTATTCCAATGGGAGATGATTGATAGTCGTAGATTTTGGGCATGATATTGTTTTAAGTGCAGCTTTTTATTTTCTTTATTTGTTGGATATGGGTTTAATAACAGGGTGGGAGGATGAGGAAACTCCTAATGTGCAAACAAATAATATTATTCAGCTGGCCTACTTGATATCAAATGCGAAACTTCTATGTTAAAATGGTAATGCTTGGTGTCTGTGAAGATTCAAAAACTACAGCTGGGTCTGAAATGTTCCCCATTGCATGTTTATGATGAATTATTCTTTGTTTCCACACAGTCCTCTTTTAAATGTTCATCATACATGCAAATGCATAATGCATTTCTCCTTATTCAGCCCAACACAGATTCTGTGATCCCCTGTGAACAATCAGCCTGGGGAAGGCTTTGCTGTCTTAACTCATCGCATACACTGTAGCTTTGTGTCTGTTTATTGTGCTCATTGTCCACACTCAGCAGAGAATTGAAATGCAGGGTTTTTCAGTCCTTACTTCTGAAGCACTAGATCCAAAGGTTTCCCAAGTAATCAAAAAACCCCCAAACCATCCCCTAGCATGTGAATAGTCTCGCAATCTCTAAATAACACTTGCTGTGCAAGTAAAGAAGAGCAATAACAAGTTCTGTGAAATGGAGCAGGGGTTTGCCTTGCACACTCGCACACTGGCACACACGGGCGATATCTGTTTGATGCATCCTCCTCCTTCCTTTTGCACAGCGTCATTTTTAAGAATGCATAATTGGTTTTCACTGTTGTACTTTAAACCTGCAAGTCGTTCAATTAAGTGTAATCACAGTATTCTGCCCATGTTTATTCCTATACATGACAATGTGACAACATGATTACAAAGGGGTGAGGACGAGAATGGTAATGTGGCCTTTACATGTTTATGAAATGAATTGCTGTCATGTCGTGTGGGTAGGATTTCATTTGCAGTAGCCTGGGCAGATTTACACCTAGGAGCCTGTTAAGGAGAAGGTTTAACACCAGATTTGAGTGTGGCACAACCCCTTTGCTATCAGATGAGGAAAGTAACCTCATGCACCGGAGGTGGCTATGTAAACACCCAGCTTAGCTGTGGGCTCGCGGACACCGAGGCTCAGGAGAAGTTGCTGTTCACTAACAATGTTTGTGCCAGCCAATTGTGATTACTCTCCCTCTTTAATTACTTTTCAACTGTGGTGGAACCCACGATACTATCACCCCCTACTCCTCTGATTCAGGCAGCCGACATAGGCAGTGTATATCAGGATCTGGAAAACATTCAGAAAGGTGACTAAAGAATGCAGCATGAAAGTACATTTTTTGAAAATTTGATATGGTCTTTGTTGGACATTTCCTCTCCTTATCTGCTTGTATTTTCACTTTCAAGTTGATAACACCCAGGCTGAGTTGAAACACGGTGATATTTCTGCCATTCTCTTCTGAGTTCATTGTGACTTTTTTATCATCAGCAGAAATAGAGGGAGACTGAATTAAACAGGAGCTGCAGAACTTGGAGCTTGCGATAACAATACAAATGGATTTTCTCTAACAGAGAAAAACAGCTGTCTCCATTATTTGAATGCTTCACCTTTCTCCATTCCATTAATTGGGTCTTTGATCACAAGCTGAGGTGGAGAGGCCCTGATAAGGAATAAGTTATTAGTAAAGTAGCCTAAAGGAATGAATTGGGCCTAGCACTTGCTGCAGAAGATGAGATAAACCCATAATGCCTGTGTATGTGAGTGGTAGAGAGTGATAGGGCCCTCAGACTGCCCTGAACTGCTTGCAGGAAGACTAATACTCTAGTGCTATGATAGCTAATGCAGGATATAAATTTAGCTCCCGGGAATGGAATAGGATAAAAATTCCATAAAGAGTTTTCTGTAAATGGCTTACACTTTTATATCAAACTGTGTCAGAGTATTCACGAAAAAAAAACATTTTCTTGATCTCACTATGTGTTGAACACAACTGGAGGCTTTCAGTATAAGAAGGGGGAAAAATTACTGTTACATTTTTTCACCAAGACATTAATAAGAGCACCCTTTGAAGTGCGGTAAAGCTAAATTGGAGGAATTAAATTTGATTGAATCTAAGCCTGTTTATTTTTCATTTCTGCAGAGCAGGCGTTGAGTGATTTGTAATACTTCATTGGAAATCTTCAGGAACTTGCTATCGTGTAATCCATTTTTTGCTGAAGAATACGACCGCAGGGGACAAGGCCATATTGGTTTGTTGTTAATGTACTGGAAAGAGGTACTATGGAGAAAACAGTTAATATTAAATTACGAACACAAGGTTATCTTTCTGCTGCACATGCTCCACTGCCCTAGGCAGGGGTAATCTGTTAATAGCATTCAGCCAAAATGACACCATTAAGGAACTGAAGCTACACATCTTTTGCAAGCTGAATGATGTATAAAGCTGGTTTTCTATCATCCTAGATGCAATAAATTATCCATGCTGCTAAAAATTGATACAAGACAGAAGTTTGATAGAACTGAGACCTCAACACAAATGGAAGTGCTGCTTGTCAGGAAAGGACACAGAGATGTGAGTGCTGCAGGCCTACCTTTTATTTGTGTCTCTCTTTCCCCCTTTCTGATTTTTCATGTTTTAAGTGCCAATCTGGCACGTTGCCTACAGTGGCATGTAAATGGTGGGAGACCAAACAGCGAAAGAGAAAGGCAGGAAATGCATAGCGCATAAAACAGTGTAGGTGAAGAACCATGAAAGATGTGCGTCTCTGGTCTACCTTGAATGAATCACTGCTTTTTAGTATCTGTTCTTCATTACAGATGTCTCTATGAAAAAAAGCAAAGACTATGTTAAACAACTTCTACTTAAGAGTAGCTACCTAAGAGCACTGGTTGAGATTTGTTCAGCACTGTCCAATGATGCATGAGGTCTGAATTCCTCCCCCTGAAACTGTTCCATGTTGTGATGGCATAATGAAAGCTTTTATTACGGCAGAGAAGAGAAAAGCAAAAAACGGTGTTAGGAGCCCTCTTAACAATAGGAACTTACAGGACAGTTTTCCCTTTTTTATATTAATTTCTTTGACTGTATGGATTCACTATTGGTTCAGAGTCTGTCCATAAGGACCTGGAGTTAGATCTGTGAAGGTCACAGTGCTCACATCATACTTAATCCCCTAAATAGGATAAAAATGTGGTCCTCAAACCCTTCACCCAGCTTCTGCTCATTGCTGGGAAGATTAGAGACTCTACAAAGTCTCTGGTTTGTCATTGAATTTGTCTGAAGGTGCCCCAAGAGAAGTTAGAGCTCTTGACCCTCGAGTACTGAGTAGCCATGCAGGTCCCTCCCTGTTCTGCCTCTATTAGATTTAGAAATGAGTCATCCTCGAGGCATGCTCAGCAGATTTGACTCTCAACTACCTCGGTGGAAGGGGTATGTATTCCTTTTATTCCCATTTGTTCAAGGCTTCAGCAGAGAGCCCAGAGGAGCATGGTTGGCCCCAGCATGGGCATCACTGATGATATTCAGTGGTGGATGGCAACACACACCATCCCTCTATTGTAGCTATTCAGCTTTGCAGGGAGTAAAGAAAAAAGCTCAGTGGGCTGGGAAAAAAATGGAGGGAAGAGGTATGATATTTCTAGGTCTGTTAGTTAGGCACTTGTGTGAAAGGGAAAAGGACAGAGAAACCAGGGTTTCACTCCCTGTGCCAAAAATGAATGGTTTATCTTTTTTGTCCTTCCTCTTCCACCCGTCTTTGGTAAAATCACATACAGATAATGTTGGTTAACATTTGAGGGCATCATGGCTGGGATGAGGACAGTGGGACCTGTACAATGAGGGGAGGAAGGGATCTTGGTCTGTATGCTTTAGGAGGTACATATGTTCTTGAAGAAACCTCTGTATTCTTTTTCTCCACTCAGCTATGACACCTGGCTTCCCCAGGTAGCATAACCTGTTCAAAGCTGTAGTGTCTGTCGTATGGCAGTTTCTGCTAAACCAGAAAGTAGTGGTGAGATAATGTGATGCAGTCCCCAGACAAGCTGTCTTCATTCTGCTGTCCTGAAGGTACCGAAGAGTCCTGGGAATCCACCCCTAGTATTAGGATCTGTTGGCCATAAATGTATATTTTTTTCAATTTTAGTAGAGCTTTTAAAGTAGAGGGTTTTTTTTAAGTAAAGTCTCCATGAATGGCAAGCCAAAGGCAGCAAGGTTAAGCTTTTGTCAGTCCAATTTTTGCATCATTCAAGGGCACCTACATCCCAGTACAGCATAGAAAAGAGGACCTACACAAGCTTAAATAAGTTTTCTGTGGTTTCAGAGCAGGGCAATATGACTGCATAGAAAATACAGCCTTCTGAGTTCCTGTTACCCCCTGTTCATTACATTTGTGGCAAGATCCCTCACAGAGGGATAGGGTATCTTGCAGGTATGCCAGCAACCTATCTCAGTTAGTTTAGGTATCGCTCCACACAGGATCAATTTGTGTATACAAATTTTCTATTGTTCCATTGCTTGTATTTTTAAAAGAAGTCACAGAAGTCTTTCTATCAGTCCCCACTCATCATCAAATTACCCCATGCTCAACCATATCCAAGTAGCATGAAATGCACTGGCAGGGTTGCAATAGCCACAACAAGGAAAGAAAGTGATTAAAGCACTTGGTAACAGATGGGAAGGATGAGTATTTTTAAAGGCAGCATGAAGACTCTCAGATAATTATTTGATGCATACTGTTACTTGAAAGATTGAGAGCAGAATTATTATGGTATATTAAATCAAGATACAACAAAGAGAAAGGGAAGGCCAGATGACTTTGAAAAAGCAAAAAATATTTGTAAGGGAACAATCTAAATGAACCTCCCAGAACTCATTAACAGGCCTAGATTCTGAATGATGAGATAAATTAAGCTCCTGTGTTCAATGTGGGAACACAGCTTTTGTATACCCATTCAGATTGTTAGTTACATAGTATTTATTTATTGAAGTTATATAGGGAATTTATTTTAACCACAGAAAGCAAATTTTGCAGTCTGTTGTTTTTTGTGTCTTCTTTTTCATTTTGCATGAGTTTAAAACTGTCTCTTGCTCCAAATCAAAGGAAGATAATATGATTTGTTTAAATGACATGATTGCTGATGTAGTTTTTAAATCTCAAACTAAACTGAAGAGCTGATATATGATATATGAATGTAATTTCAGTCAGATCTCTTGAGATGAACATGCTGTAGTCCGATTGTCATTTACAGCTACAGAAAGTAATTGAAAAAGTGCTATTAGATTAGAACGGTACCCTTTTAATCTGCCTTGGCACAGGTGTAGGTGGCTGACGGTCCCTGTAATGAGTTGGTAAGGAAGGGCTAAATCTGGTTAAAATAGAACAGTTCCCCACAAAAATTTCCGTTGTATTTCAGAACAAGCAATTTTCCCTGTGAAAAGCCCTGAGCAGTAAGCAAGGCAGCAAACAGGCAGCAGCTGTGGGCTGCAGAGCAGGCACGGTTCCACGGCCAGCATCAACCCCGCCAGGCTGACCGCCTCGGGCTTCCATCCGCTGCCTGCCCTGGGCTGAGCGGGTACAGCACGGGACAACGCATGGTCAGGTGCAGGGCAGGGTCCCTGTGCGTCTGCATCAAGGGAAGGACGCTCCTTCCAAGCCACTGCAGCCCGGATGAGTCTCAGCAAACTTCACAGCTAGCGTTTGCTTTCTCGTCTTTTGCAAAGAGCCATGTTTGCAGCCCTTGGCAAATGGAGCGATACACACACTGAAGTACTTTTCTTAAAACTAAATGCCTGTTTTGTGACTTTGGAAATTTAGAGTTAGAATGCATCCGGAGGGTCTAATCCACCCACAAATAATCCCACAAAGAGAAATGTCCATATCAGCAAAGGTCCATTTCTTCTGTCGGGGCAGGTCTGGTCCTCTCAGTATGCCCCTCGGTGCTGTGCCCAGCAGAGCAGTCAGTCCTCGCCTGGCTTTAAACAAAGGAGTCTACCCTACAACCCAGGGATTTCTTTTTCACATGAGACTTCAGATCATGAAAAGGAATTTGCCTCATTTTATAGTTATAATGAAACATTCTTCTGTCTAATTACTTATTTAAGGTACTACTAATGTTATTGAACTATGGGTAAAATACACAGTAGTCAGAACTAGAAGAAAAGACGTGAGCCTTAACAAAATAGTATGCATTTTGCCCCTCATTGGGCCGCATATGTAGAAACAAATATTACACTTAACTGGTTTCTTTTAAGATACTATATGAGTGTGTTAAAAATACTGTTATTAACGGGAGCAAAATTACAGATGCTGTGTCTTTCATTGTCATTGACAAAATCTAATATGGCCTGGAGTGTCCGACCTTTCAGTGACATTAAAATTACAAGCTCTAAGGGATCCAGAACTAAGGAATACTGCCAAGGGGGACACTTCTTGACTACAGGTCTCTAGGGGGGTGAAGGGAAAGGAACAAGAACCTCAACAGTCATGTCAGTCAGAGGGAAGTACTTGGGCAGGAGCAAAGGCAACCTTTGGGTCAGCACCTGGCTGCACTGCTAGTGTCACAGCCAGGGCTTTGGCTTGTCTTTCCAACAGACCATCTTCAAGGAACAAAGATTGCTGGGGCTAGACGGGATCCACCTGAAAAAGTGGGGCAAGAGTATCTCTGCCAACAGTTCAGAGCCTAATATGCAGACGTTTGCAATGGGATTTGATACTGGGACTGACATTGTTCCAACACCTTTTTCAGTGCCTTGGGTGACATCCATCAAGTTTGTGGATGACCTCAAACTGGGCAAGAATTAATAATACAATGAGGCAGCAGGTGATGAGGAACCAGCTTCAACAAAGCCAAAGGCAAAGTCGTCCTTCTGGGTTGGAATAACTCCATGCAACACTCCACATTGGGGGCTGCATGGTTAGGCAACAGCTCTGCAGAGAAAGATCTGCTGAGCTTGGTGGGCAAACAAGTTGAATATGCCAGCAATAAGCCCTGAGGCAGTGGAGTCTTACCACATCCTGGGCTGCGTTAGGAGATGTTTCTGGCACCAGAAGGTCAAGAGGAATGATTGTTCCCCTCTGTTCAGCACTTGCAAGAAGAACTGTGTCCAATTTTGAACTTTTTTTGTACAAGAAACATTAATAATCTGAAGTGAGTCAAGTAGAGTGTCACTAAGATGACTGTGGGCTGGAGCATGTGGTGTATGAGGAGAGACTGAGGATTTGTTTGGTCTAGGGTAGACAAGACAAAGGGTGGATCTAGCTATCATCTTCACCACCTAATGGGTGTTTACAGAGAAGATAAAGCCAGACTTTTCTCAGGGGTGTACAGCAAAAGGCAAGAAGCAACAGTTGCATTTTTTTGGCAGAGAAATTGCCATCTGGATATAAAAAAAAAAGCTTTCCATAACAATAGTGGTTAAACAAAGGGACAAGCTGCCCAGAGAGGTGGTGGACAAGTCCTTGGAGATTTTCAGATCTTGACTGGACAATGTCCCGAGCAACCTGACCCAACTTTGATGTCAGCCCTGCTTTAAGAAGGAGATGGGACAAGCTGATCTCCAGAGGTCCCTTCTGACCTGAATTATTCTGTGATTCACTACCAATTTTTTAAAGGCTTCTCTTTGAACTCTACAGAAACATCTTCTATGGAGAGCAAGCTCTTTCTCGCTAATTTTAACCATCTGAAGAATAGATTGGGGAATTTGAAGAATGAGAAGTTAAATCACAACGTGATCTACAGAACATGGAGTTTGCTTCTGGTTGTCAGTGATAGCCAGAAATCATTACACAGGTTGGTGTTGCTGTCATTTTGACAGGTGATCAAAGGATGAAAGGAATAAACCATTATCTTGCTCCCAGTTTGTTTCAAGACATCAAGAAACGATGGAGTGACCAGAGGGGGGTGTATTAAACATGTTTTCAAAAACACTGGATTTTTGTTTTAGGCATTTCAGGACAAAAATTTCAAAACAAGTAACTCCCATTTAATGAGGAAAATCTGTGTACAAAACCAGCTTTTGGACACAAATCACAGTATTTGTGCCTCTAAGTAACCGATTGCTAATATAAATCAGGTGCTCAGAGGAACAAGTATTCTGAGTCGTTTACTGTGGAGGGCAAATTTTGTGGCTTCAAAATGGCTCCACACAAATCTCTTTGGAAAATCAGTCCTCACATGCAACACAACATTTTATGCTTTGTGGCCTGTGCAATTATGCATTTCTTACTGTGTCAGTAAAGTAACTTCTCTAATTACCCCTATTCCACTCCCACTTCCCAAAATGACATTCAAAAATACAGGTGTGCAAAAATCATTAAGAGGAATAATGTTTGCACTACCCTCGTAATGGCTGCCTTAAGTTTTATTCTCAGTACATCAATCCACATGAGAACTTTGCAGATGTTAAAAACACATACACTCTATAAATTAATCTATGCCACTTGAGGGAATTGAAGGAAAGAAAGGAAATTCATATAATTCAGTGTAATGAATTCAGATATCTAGCAATGTGGCTTTACCACCAGCTTCATTTTCATTTTAAGTGTAGAAACTGGCAATCAAAGTTAGCACAAAAGTGATAGTCTTTTTATAAATGCACATGCTTTGCTGTTGGATGCTTCTTGGCTGATAAGCATGGCTTCTCAAGAGTATTTTCAGAGAGAACCAAAAGGCAATGCTGAATAGTTCAGATGCAAAAACTGAATAGGAAATGATGCTTCAGGCAAACAAAAGCCTCAGCAATGCTTATTAATTGATTATAAATCATTTTATCTTAGGATAAAGGAAATGATTCTACTTGCAGTTTTAGAAAAGGCGGCCACAGAGCAAGAGGAGGGGTGGATGCGAATGAAAGGGTGCACCAAATATGAGCACCTCTGCTGTCTGCGAAAACATAAATTGCAGTAGGTATGCAGTGCAAAGGGCGATTTTAGAAAAGTAGCATGAGGGGGTTTTTTTCACATGAGAAAAGATTTTTTGTGTGCTACAGCAATCACAGACAGTCAATCAAATTATGCTTGTAGTGACCCTCACAAACCTCTATTCATCCATGCGTGGATTACTGAGGAAGCATATCAGAAAGGATCCATTTAATACCCTCTTGTTTCTAACTGTTCTGGAAGTCTTTAGGTCTCTTCAGCCCTGCAGACAGGGACTGGAACCAGATGTTTCTCCATTTAGTTGGGTCCAAAATTGTTCCAGCTCAGTTTGAGTTCCCATCAAAAAAAAGTTCAGCAGAACAGCTCAAATTTGTTTCCAATGGGAGACAAAAATAGTGGTTCAGTGTGGTTTTCTGTTCTGGCACTGGATTTCTGCACTTCATGCTTCTTTGCCTCTCAGTTTGGATGGAAGGGTTGGTGATTGATCTCTACAAGGAGACAGGGTGGGACTCTGCTAATGTGACACAAAGCAGTGCCACTGCCTCTGTAGGATCGTCGCAGCTGGACACAGAGGCAGCAATGGGAGCAGCTGGCTGCCAGTATTCAAAACGTGGGTGTTGGCCTTACAGTGGGACACAGATCTGTGGCCACCTCTGGACATCACCATATCCTACCTCCTGCTAACAGCAGGGCTCGCATCACAGCTGGATCTGGTTGCCCAGGGCCTTGTCCAGTCATATTTTTAAGTTCTCCAATAACAGAGATTTCACAGACTCCCTGGGCAACCTGTCCATATTCACCATCTCTCTAAACCTGTCTTCAAGTAATTGAAGAGCTTGCCAGTTCAGAGATGAAAAAAGGACGCTCAGTACTATACACTCTGGGGGAGATGGGGGCATCTGCTACTCCAATCAGGACACACAATTCTTCCAGGAGTCTACTTTTGCAGAAGTTTTTGTTTCTACAGGTATTTATACCAAGTGATAGATAGTATTGATGATCCTCTGATCCCATGTTATCCCATTAACTCAGCATTATGCTGGCTAAACCTCTGGATGGTTAGACCAGGGGTTTGGGACCCTATTATTTTATGCCAACATGTGGTGCCTTCCAAATATGTAGTAATGTGTGGAGGTTGCTGTGAAATCAGGATAACTCAGCACTTTATGTGTTCTAATTTTTTCTTCATATCCCATCTGTGAAAATACCTCAGAAATTTTAGACTGGAGTTTGAAGATTAATTTTGAGCATCTGGTGACTGGACATCTATGGACTTTCTATATGCACTCATATGTTGGCACAGATGGCAGAACTGGCCTCACAGCAAAAGAAACAATCCATGACAGAAGATGGTTGGAACAGTGAACACAAGGTCCATAGGTGAGCGCCTATCTCCAGGAACTTTGCAGTTAAGCATGTTGACCTGAGTGGAGTGATTGAGTGCCTATTCTGGACCTGGAGATGTCTGCCATGCTCTTAGCTGGCCCAAAAGCCCCCAAAAGGCATTGATTTGGAACCCTTGGCTAAAAAACAACCCCCCAAAACCCAAAACATTTAGAAAAGAGGTAGATTAACCTATCAGCAAGCAGAAATTTTGGTGAAAAAAATTGAATTTTTTCTGATGGATGAACAGTGAAAAGCTGTGTTGAGGCTGGTGGTGAACTGCTAAGACTATCACTTGACATGGCAGAAGGGGTTAGGGAGAAACATATTCCCATTTTGAGTAAATGTTGTCCTGCATGGCAGGTGTCTTCTGATCACATTCATGTCATCATCACAAGGAAATGGAAAAAAAGATCATGAGAAGATTAGAAGAGCTTCCAACACACAGACCTTGGAGAAATTCTCCCATGTCAGTGGTCTGTGTCTGTACATCCAGCCTTAGTCCCAGCTATTATCCAAAATCACTGTTGAAATTCATGAAAATAGGTGCTGCCTTGTACAGTAACAAGGAATGCACTGTTCATTACTCATCAGAAAAAATGTGTTAAGAGACTGCTCCTGAGAATGAGCTTCTGTTGAGGGAACATACCTATCATCTGTGTTTGAAAATCCACGTGCCTATTACAGAGAAATTCAAATAAGCTTTCAGTAAAGGGCTGCCACAAACATGAGGACTGGCATATTTGAAATAACATGGTCACAGGGGACATCTCTGGGATATTTTCTCTTCAGTCTCCTCCTCAGTTCCATCTTTGGTGCATATTTACTGCCTTTTCTTTGTATAATAACTTGAGGTACCAGACAGAAAACAGAAAAATTGCCTACAGCTTCAGCACACAAAGGGAGTGATGAATCATCTTCCAGGTTATTAAAGATGAGCCCAAAGTTGTCATTTTCCTATCCTGCAAGATTTGTCTGTTTCCATGCTGTTCCTTATTCTTCATTAATAGGATAATGTAAACTGACTTATCTTTGGCCCCATGTCCCTTTTTATTTTATTTCATACTTCATATCACAGAGTTGTGATAAAGAGTCATCAAAATCATTGTTGTACCATATTTATATGCACTACAGTGATTTGGTCTTCAGGTAGCTCATAAATGATGTTTTTCTGTAACTACTTGTATTTTCCCTCATCTGTCTTCATGGGTCTGTCATTTGTTCTAACTTTTCATTGTCTTTTTTTTGTCTGGAGAATGACATTTACTGTATCCCATAAATATTTTAAATAACATTTTCAAAATACTCATGTAAATAATAACAATAAAATATTAGCAGGGTGCTATTTTTGATTTGATATCTATTTATCACCTTCTGCTTAAACACATCATGCATTCTCATGTTCTAACTTTCACTTCAATATTACAAATCACTTCAGAAATGTAATTTCATTAAATTTCAAAATGCTCGTTGAAGGAAGAAAATAAAGATATCCCTGTTTTAGAAAAAGGGGAAATTATAAAAGTCATCCTGATGTAATTTGGCCATCAACTTGGTTCAGGGAGAGGACACAAGAACCTGGGCTCTCAATTCTCTGCATTGACTATAGATGGTATTAGCTGGATATTTGTCTATTCATTAATATTGTCTCCCTAAAAATGCAGTTGTTTTCACAAAAAGCCATTGGAGCCTTGGAAGAATTGGACCCTCCTAATCTGGTTAGTGTCTTGCCTTTGAAAACTTTCTGGAAAAGCACAGAACCTCAAAGACCCAAGTCCACTTTCCCATAGAGAACCAACTCAAGTTTTGATGTTTGCTAATTGTGGAAAGGTATCTGTTTTCTGGGTGATCTATGCCATCTAGATGGCAGCTGGCTGTTCAAAGTCTTGCCTCAGGTACTCAGTGTACATTAGTATATTCAATTCTTGACATTCAGAAATGAATTTTCTTAGTATTCTCTTTGAACAGTACTTTTTATTAATGATTCAGTGAGAGACTGGTACTACTCACAGACCTGTGAGGCTTCCCACAAGAATATACGACTTCAAACAACTGTTTCTTAGTTAAGAAGAAGGCCTGACCACAGCAGCTAAGAACCAGAACTGTTTTAGAGAAATAATTCATTTTGGTGATGGCCTTAAAGGAGATACTTCAAAGAAAGTGTAAAGACCAAAATACTGATTTAAACTCTGACAGACAAGGTGTGGTATCTGCTCCAAGCTGTACAAAAAATTTTAGAGTGCGCTCCAAGAGTCACCCTTTATTTCAGAGCAACTGTATTTTTGGCATAAACCTTTTTTTGGCAAAACTTTGGCAACAGTTCCCTGAAGCCAAATACACACAAGAGAGAAAAATATTAGCTTTTATTGCTTTTGAATTTCATATTTTTAAATACCACTGAGATATGTTTAAATGTCATTTAAATGTCATTGGTCTTGTGCAAGGCTCAGGGGAAGAAATGTAAACTGGAAAGGAACTTTCAGAGTCATTGCATGGTATATTCCATAAACTTATCAAAGTTCATCATAATCCTTGTTAGGCCTTTTCCCTTCTCCCCTTTCTTTCCTACTCCCTATCTGAAGATGGATCCAGGATCCCAGGGAACTCGAAACCTGTCGTCTTGACATTTCTGTATCAGGCCACCTATTCAGTCTTGTCTATATTCATAATTAAATCCCATTTTTAATTAATTGCAGCTTATCAGTCTTTTTTTGTGAACGTCCAAATATTTCTACTATCACCATGAGACAATGCTAGGGAGTGTCAAATCACAGATAAGTTGAAGCTAAAGTGTAAACAAGTATAGAAGTCACTCATAACCTAACATTTTGGGCATTTGATAGGTATTATTTCCAAACACACACTTATATATGTATACATATTTTACCCAGATAAAAGCACCTTCTATATTAGAACAGTGCCTATTAAACTGATTTGTTAAGATGCACTATAACTTAGTTGACATTTTACCCCAGGGGAGAATTTTTGCCTTTTGTATAATGTGTCTTCAGATTCTAAGCTTATGAAACTCATGTCCACTGAGAATAGTATAGATTTTCAATGTCAAACCCTGAGTCAGGTTGTGTCATTGATTTTTATGTAGGACTCCACATTAAAATCAATTTTTCAGAGGGAAAAAAATGAAAACATCAATAAAAATGTCTCAATTCTCTTCTTAAAGAAGCAACCCATAAAATTAGCAGGAAGGCCATGAAAGTGTTTTCAAAATGCAAATACCTTTCAGTACAAGGAGGGGGCTTAGATTTGTCTTTACCTGAGAAAGCATGCAAAGATCATTAGAAAGAGACTGGATGAAACAGGTAGTGCTTTGATAATAAAGCAAAATTATAGTGAGACTGAAAGGCTAAATGGCATGAAGCAGGTATAATTTAGAACTGATTTTTTAGCAATTAGATTGCTATAAATTGTAAAAAGGCCGTAGAATAAAACAAATCAAGTGTGCTAAGAAATTTCTTAGAAATACAGAGATCACTCATAACTACACAGAAGGCTATGGCATAACATTAAGCAATTTAATCATAGAATCAATCATAAAATGATTTGGGTTGGAAGGGGCCTTAAAGATCATCTAGTCACAACCCCTTGCCATGGGCGGGGACACCTTCCAGCAAACTTGCTGAGGGTGCACTCAAACCCAGTGTCCATGTCTCCAGCAAAGAGATTAAATAGTGCTAGTCCCAATACTGACCCTTGAGGAATGCCAGTCATCACTAGTCTCCACTTGGACATTAAGTCGTTGACCATGACTCTTTGAGTGTATCCATCCAGCCTATTCCTTATCTACTGAGTGGTCCATTCATCAAATCCACGTCCCTCCAGCTTAGAGACAAGGATGTTGTGTGGGAAAATGTCAAAAGCTTTGCAGAAGTCCAGGTAGATGACAACAGTTGCTCTTTCCTCATCCATCAACACCATAACCCCATCACAGAAGGCCACTAAAACTGTCAGGCATAATTTTCACTTAGTGAAGCCATGCTGGCTGTCACAAATCACCTGCCTTATTTTCCATGTGCCTTAGCATAGTTTCCAGGAGAATCTCCTCCATGATCTTGCTGGGCATAGAGGTGAGACTGGCCTGTAGTTCCCTGGGTCTTCCTTTTTTCCTTTTTAAAAATGGGGGTTATTTTTCCCCTTTTACATTCAGTAGGAATGTCACTGGACTGTCATAACTTCTCAAATATGATGGAGAGTGGATTAGTCACTTCATTTGCCAGTTCCCTCAGAACCCGCAGATGCATCTCATCAGGTCCCATAGACTTATGCACTTTCAGAGTCCTTAGATGATCTTGAACCTGATCTTCTCCTACAGTAGGCACTTCATTCTCCCAGTCCCTTCCTTTGCCTTCTGTGACTTGGGCAGTGTGGCAGGAGTACTGGCTAGTGAAGACTGAGGCAAAAAAGTCATTGAATAGCTCAGCCTTCTCCATACCCTGGATAACTTGGCTTTACGTTTCCTTCTGCAGAGGGCCCATATTTTCCCTAGTCTTCCTTTAATTTAAATTTCTTTGGAAAATCTCAAAAATATTCAGACATTTCAGAATCCCTTTTTCTGGATAAAAAAAGGGCATTTAAGGCTTCAGCAACTTAAACATCTTCACAAAACAAACTCTCCTCTATAACAGATAATTTCAGTGAAATACAAAATATTCTTCCATGTACAATGCCATGTACAAGCCTGATCAGAAGTTGCTGGAGTCTTTCGCTGTGAGGGATCCTCTGCAGCTCCCATAAATTTGACAGAATGAGTTAACTGAAGCATCAAGCACATTAAGAAACAACTGCAGGCACCTAAACCATTAAAGACCACTCCCATCAAAAGACATATGAAAGAGTTTCACCAAGCACCCATTGACATTCTTCAGTGACAGTCCAGGATCACGGAAATATCATCCTTTCCCATCAAAAAGTAAAGTTCCATTAAAAAATATTATGAAACACCGTCTACTAAGTCAGCTGTCTATGCTCTCCGGTCAGAGGAAAATTAAGCTATATCCATCTTTAGATGGATTTTTGCTTTTTAAAAATGCATTTAAACTTGCATTTAAAAGCCAGGTTTGTAGCCTTCCCAGATATAACCCATGATCTGCTATCTTGACCAGAACAATTAAATATGGCCTTGCTAGAATAGGCCTGCTGAGATTTTTTTTCCTGAATCTTCCATTTTATAAAGATATGCTCCAAATAAGAATTTATTAACACATTTATCTGTAATAATTTGTTTCTTATGCTATCTAACAATTAGTAGTACTTTTAAGAGCAATTTGAAAAGTGTAACCAAATCTTAAATGACATTTTAATTATCTATTTCATATCTGAAATTAAGATTGTTATTACACCATATAAGACATGGCAGGCAAAAGCAATACACTTAAGAAAAACAAAGAAACACAACAGATTTATCATCTGGTAAAAAGCAAGGAAAATGTCATATTAAACTAGACATTTAATAAGAAAAATATGGTAGTGTAATAGCAATTCTTAAAAAAATCTTCACATACAAATAAATTTTAACATATTTCAGAGCAATATATTAATAGTCTTACTGTATTTTAACCTTTTAAATAATAAATATATTAAATCTTTCCTAAGCACTGATTTTACAAAAAAGTGGCATGTGTTTCAGTATATGACCAGTTGCATGCAATTCTATATTACAGCTCACAGGAGCAGTATTAGATACAGAAGCAGTGATTTTAATCTCACATAAATTTTAGTCACTTCGTAGTGAGTACCGGGCCCGAATCAAACATTTTACAGTTTTGTGTCTATCTGGGGGTTTGGCTGCATTGAATTGGACTATTCCATTTTCACCTGCAATTACCTTCAAACCCACATGCAGTTTTAACATTATCATTACAAATTATTTGGCTAGTTATTTACATATTTATATCTTGATGTACTGACAAATCTGTTTTTGAAAGACAGTCTCCCTCTCCCCCAGCTGTTCTTTGATCCAAAACCTAGTATTTTTCTTCCATGATGTTGGCAGTGGGTAGAATAAAGAGAACTAATCTCCATGGGTAAGTGGTCTTCACACTTGAGAAGCTCATTCTACGTTGTACTGTCATTCTCCTGAGTCCCAGGATGGTCTGAACAAATATGTACCTTCAAGTTGTACAAAACCCAGTTGGCAATTCCTTACTTTTGAGATTAAATTTTGAATTGTGCACTTCTAAGTGCAGGCAGGTTTTGCCTTTCAGGGCTAAATATGCTCAATCAGGTTTTCAGGTATGAATTTAAGGACTGTGCATAAAGAGTTGTTTTCTATATGTTTCTCTATAAGACATGGGAACATAGAATAACTGCACAGAAAAACAGTACTACTTGAAATTTAGATGCAAACCTGAACCAGGTGAACATGAAGGACTTCAGAAAAGACCAAGAGAAAACAGTGGTGCATTTAGCTGAACCATACTGGTGGGCAGAGCCAGGGACAGCCCTGACAGCTGTGATTTCCAGTACCACAGACCAAAAGGTCCTGGGAAAATCAATCATTTTCTATGCCATCAGGCCCCATAAAGAAAAATGAACACTTTTTCTCAGCCTCCAACACAGTTTCCGCAGGGTCTTCCAATGCAGCAATCAGATGTACAGATTGACTCAGACCAGTTGATGAGGAGGGTTCATTTAAGTAATGTGGGTTTAACACAGCCTAATGCATCTAGGGCTGCAAAACCAAGCAAAATGGTAATGCATGTCCTGCTGCTGTAAAGCAAATATGAATTATACTGTTCCACTTTTAAGGTATTGTTTATGATGTGCTTGTGAGTTATGCCAAGAGCACTTAGATCACAGCCTTGTCAAAATAGAAAAAATATAGTAACTGAAGGACAGAAACTGAACATCTCTGTTAAAGGCAGGGTTTCTAGTCTGCAGTATACTGCAAGTGGTAATAATTACTAGAGAATGCATAACAATAAAAAGGCACTATCTTTTAAGCCATAAACCAAGGAGAAAGAGTTATAGTTTAATTAATTTTGTTTTCTTTTAGGAAACCAAACAAGAACCCATCCCACACTCTAGGGCCTCCTCAACAATAGTTCAGTTTTCATAATGAAGTAAAACAATGGACAGCTCATCATTCTCCAAAAATAAATGCACAAACAAACAGAGCAGTCAAATAAAGCCTCCTCACAGCAGGCAGAAATCTCAAAGTTGAGCTTTCAGCTTAACTCTGTATCTCCTGTTTTCCCGAGTTGCTTGAGTTCTCAGCTTTTTACTGAACGCATGCAAACTGCTGTGTTAGACAAACAAAATTGGGTGGGGGGCTGACATCCACCACAGCCGGTTTTCTCTAAGAATTCTCAGAGGGAATGACTCAGGATCACAGAATCTGCATGAAGGAAATATAATCCTATGGAGGGGATGAGTCAAACCACCAGAACTTTCTGGAAAAATTGGGTAGTTTTCATGCATAGTGGTTTTCAAGATTTTTCAAAAGAAAAATTTAAAGCAAGAAAGTTAGCATTGCAAATTGCCAAAAGGAAGCTATATTTGATTAAGTGCAGCTGTGAGAGGAAGATCCCAATTTTCTCTTCATGGATGGTACTGAGAAAGCTAGAGAAATTCTCGTCACGATGATCTCAAAAGGGGCAAAACTCCACTGCAGAGCAACGTTCCCAGGAGAAGGAGGGCGTAAACTGTAGATAAACCAATCTAAAGGTGAAACGGAGGTGGCAATTATTTTGGGAAATAAAATATTTTTTAAAGGGCTGGTAACACATGGGATACTAACTAGAACTGAAAGAGTTTCTAGAATACAATCGAAGCCCATGGTAATATAAAATAAAAATTTAGATAAAGAGAAAGCAGAGCTAAAGTGGAAGAGAAAAAAAAAGAACCCAAAGAACAAAAAGATAACTATCACAGAGAAGTATATTGAGATTTGGTCACTTCTCAAAAAAGATAGCAAAGAAAAGGTCAAAGACTGGGGACTGAGGTTCCACATGTAAATTTGCGCAAGAAAAGTAGATATTCATGCCAAACCCTGGCAAGGAGTTGTTTGCGTGAAGTAGAAAACTGTCATGCTGTTTCCATATTTTTTTCCATTCCCCACAAACAGCATTACTATAGTATACAACTATGAAGTACATGATCTTCTATACAACTATTTTTGGCAAGACAGATAAAAGATAGGCAAGATGAATCACCCTTGGACATGTCTTGCTCTCTCCTCTCATTATAACAGGGGTCTAGATAAATGAGTTAGACTGAATGTCCAGATTAAAGATGGCTAAAGCTGAGATAAATCCAAACTACTTTGAAAAGTACAGTAGTATTGTTAAGTTTTATAAGCAACCCTAATGTATTTTAAGCAAATCTGTTACAGGGCACATGAACTAGAATCATGTCATATAATGGCAGAACATCTGAAGTTTCTTGGAGTGGAAAATAAGACACAAGTCTCCAAGATCTGAAACCATGTATCTTCTGCAGAAATACTTAAACAGAGCAACACAAAACCCTAAAGCACCCTACTATACGCTTCCAACAAAGGTGTGGATTTAGAGAATGGTGGAGAGCGTTATAAGTGCATGAATCATGTTACCAGTACATACTGTATTTTTCTTCTGAAAAGGGGAGGTCGTTCAGGTACCTGGAATAGCTGACTACCACCAGCTCTTGTCGGGCCAAAGGCTGTTGAACCCATCAGTCAGGCAGACACAGACTATCTCCTTCCTCCCTCCACTTTCCATCTTCAAAGCTTCCACCTCTAGAGTTTGTTAGGTCATTTGTTGTTGTGTTCCAGACTCATTGTAGTGATTGACTGACTCAGAATTGTCATTCATCACTATTTAAGAGCATTACAGGGTTTTTTAAATAAATGAGAAGGTTGCGAAAGAGAGACTAGACATACTAATTTCTTTCTTTTCTTTCTTGCCCTGCTAGCAGCCAGAAATATGTATCTTATCTCCACAAGAAGAACTAAGAGAGTTTTCTGCAGAGAGAAAAGGAAGATATGGGCCAGTGACACAGTCTTCTCAAGCACAGCTACTGTGCCTTGAGAGGGCAGGGAGGATTTGAGAGGAAACTAAGTTTTTATCTCCTTCTTCTGGTCCAACCGCAGCTCTCCATTCCCTGAAGTGAGTTACCAGTCAGGGAGGTAACATGCTCTAAATAAAACAGGGAGTATTCCCAGCTCCTCTTCCTTGTGCTCTCTGCTTGCAAGGGAGATGCCACCCAGAGCCTCTTAAGGTTACGAAGGCATAGCATTTTAACATGTTATCTCTGTTTATCACTGAAACAATGGGTGAACACTCAAGAGAGGTTATTGTTTAACCTTATACATTCAGGGAAATCTGCTGAATGTTATTTGATCTTTACCACTTGCTCTTCAGAGAAGATCCTTTCTTTTCCTGTACTGTTGACAAGATGCAGTGCTGGCATTAATGACCATGTTCTTTGTCCTGTGGTTGTAATATTCCTTTGCTGAAATTATTTTGGAAGCTCCTTAGGTAATATAAAGGAGGTGTTTATTCTTCTACTTACGCCTCTGATTTATTTCTTTTTCTTCACAGCTCTGTTCCTTCCTGTTCTTACTTGTTAAATTGCAAAGCCTTCATGCTCTCTGGAGTCCCAGATGTCTCTAGATGGGTAATTCATACTTCACAGACTAAGACTCATCCTTACCCCCACTCATGTTCAAGCTCTTTAGAAGAAAGTGAACTTCCTGTAGCATAAGCCACATGGAAAGGGTTAGAGCCGAACAATATTTATGTAAGCATGTTGTTGCTTTGACAGAGCCAGGGGGAGCAAACCGTTAGGGGCCTTTCTGTTTAAAGGCTCACAGGACTCTGTGAAGGAGAACACAGAAATCTGTGGACTTACAATGCTGTGAGGCATTTGCAGCCAAAGCTTGAGGGTGGTCTTTTTTGGAACCCTTACAAAAAAAGAAAGTTTTCTGTTTCCCCTCATTCTTGCCCCATCTGCACTGAGTCCCTGAATAGCGTATTTTGATCAAATGGGCAGCAGCAGGGATGTGATCAGGAGTTCAGGCAGGCACAGGGCCGGGTGAGGGGCCTGTGTGCTCACAACATGGGGAGAAAAGGCCAGCAGAAATTTTGGCCAAGATCAAACCTCAACAGAGAAAGCTAGAGCTGTGAGAACTGGAGAGTAAGAAAGAATTTGGAAGGAAGTCAAGGGAAACAAAGTTCAGAAAGTAAATCAGGACTCAAAGTTTAATACCAAAACTCTGAGGCCTTTGATGAAAAAGGGAGGTAAAATTCTGAAAAAGATGAGGAGGGATGATGGGAAAGTCTGTCTTTACAACTTTAACCTCTTTTGGCTGCTTCACTTATGTCTTCCGTAGCTATCTCCTCATTCCAAATGCTATTTGCATCAGAGACTGAAATACTTCTCAGGGAGAAAGAGTTAAAACAATGGGTTTTTAAGAATTATGGATCACTGCTCTCCTTACAAAGGTCAGGGTGGTTTCTAGACAAGTTTTAATTCTAATATTTATATGGTTAATTGTTTTATGCAAAGAGTCATTAAATTTTGCCTTAATTTTCTTTTTTCCAATCAACTCTACAGTTTTTGATCCCCAGCTTATCCCATTATCACTATCCTGTTCTAATTATCTTCCTTACTGCCTAAATTACCATACATGCATTCTTTTTCCCCTCCAGGACTTGGCTTCTTCTACTTTGATCTGCTAATTGGCTTTTTAATCATCTCACTTTGTTTTCTTTTCTTTTTGATACTTAAAAAGGAATTATTGACTGTAATGACCTGAAAGGTACCAGTTTGATAACACTGGCTCCTGAGACCTGAGTGTCAGCCCCAGATATACTGATTCCAAGGCAACCAGCGCAGTTGCACAGCCAAGAGACAGAGCATCTCTACATCTGGGTATGTGACTTAGGCTCCATGTCTATGGTGTTTCTTGTTCCAACCTGCAACACTTGCAATTTAAATGTCTGTCTGCAGATGTTTGGACTGAGACTGTCAGCTCACTGAAACCTCTGCACCTATCAGTAGCTTCTGCCTGGATATACTGACCTGAATACAAAAAGCCATGAAGTCCCATAGCAGTCAAAGCATGCAGTGATGCTAAACTCCCTGGTTTCTTTCCAGGTGCTGTCCAGACTCCTCATTCATCTTCAGATCTTTCATTTTGGTCCTGTTTCTCTCCTTCCCTCAGCCCTTCTTTCGATTCTGTTTCTCTCCTTGCCAGTGTTTCCTTCCTTTTAATAATTCATGTTAAATTCCACAAAGCTCCAGTTTTCTTATTTTACTGACCCTTTTCATAGACCCCTGCTTTTCCTTTTTACAGTTATGTCTACACATTGTCAAAGCATGTAAGGCCACACTAGAAGGGGTTGTGGGCTAAAGATCAAACCAGTCACCGAGTAGAGAAGTTCACAATCTTTTGTGTAACATACATCCACACGTGCCATTCTGCTGTACAGGCATTTCAGGCTCTAATAATCTTCACTTGACATTCCTGGATTTGCCTAGTGATGACAGTCTCTGTATATTAAGGCTAGTAAATGTCTCTATTGCAAATCACATTTATGATTTTTTTAATGTCTTGAAGACTGTCAGAGGCAGACATCTGAAGGGTGCGATTTCTTGACAGACTGTTTATGTACTAATGTGTAAAATTTCCCTAAAATCTGCTCTGCCATTTCTGTTGCCCGTAGGGTTGAGAAATTCAGTAGTGCCTTATGTTAGTGGTTGTCTAATCATCTTGAATACAAGTTCTTCCCATTGCTCCATCATCACACCATAAAATGGTTCATTGAAGTTTCCTAGAAATAGAAAAGGAGTTTAAAAAGTAAAAATCACTGCTGGGTTTCCCTTTGCAAAATAAAGATTTAATTTAAGAAATTTCAGTTCTAATGTGTAAAATGAAATGTGTGCATTTGGGGGATTGTTTTTAAATGGGAGAAAAAAATTGAATCAAAGTCATACAGAAAATTAAGTTTAAAGAACCAATTTGTGAATGTAAAGGTAAAATGTGGCCCTTCCTGCACAGAAGACAGCTGCCTGGGGAAAGAGATGAGGGATGCTTGTCTTTGTGCTAGGTCAGAGCCTTTTGATACGGATGGTAGTGTAGGAGTGGGCAGATAAACTCATAATGGAATCCGAAACGTTTTGTTTACTGTCTTTCTATCAAAGGCTGCTGGTACCCATACTCTGTGAATCCAGTCAAGCCATCTCTGAGAAGCTTTATCAAGCAGAGAGGAAGGATGCAGGTGAGTAGTCAGCTATAACTGAAAATCCTTGGAGTAATTATGCTTAATATTTTATTGTGTTTAAATGCTGAAGAATTTTGACTGGTCACATCAACATACTTTTAGAGAAAAGCCTTTATTTCCAGCAGGGTTCTGCAGATATCCCAGTACCGGATATAACTTACTAGATTTCCCATAACATGATTTTTCCCTGATGTGAGCTTTCAGAGTATACACATCTAAACAGTCCAGCCAAGGAGATGAAGACTTTCAAACAGGAAAGTGTTCATTTCATATCATAATGAAACAGAGCATACAAATCTTTCATAAAACAGAATGGCCATGCAACTCTCTCTGTTCCTGTAATATGGAAAAAAGATCCTGCTCGTCCCACCCCTGCACTACACATGTAAGACATATAAATTGCTATTTAAGCATATTCACAGTACTTCACTTTCAGATTATTCCAACCTTAGCAACATTCTCCTTTGAAATCTTAGTACAACAAAAAAAAGTTATTTAATGAAACAAGGATGCATGTTAAAACAAATAAACAAACAAAAAAAACAACCAAAAAAATGTGTAGAAGGAAGAGAGCTGCCACAGAGAGAATTAGAGATGAGCTGTGCTACAAAAGGGCTTAGTAATTCTGAGGTATGACAGAGTAAAGTCAGTGTCATACGCCCAGTTATTTTCATCCAAAGATATATCAAGTCACAGCTAAGAAAGAGATAACATTTGTAAGTGGAGTTAATTAAAAATAAATCATGAAACAAATAATGAGATATATTGAAGCAGGTAAAGTAGCAATGCAAATCCATAATCAGTGCATTAAAAATAAATCTTTCAATATTCACATAGCACTGCATGTATATTAGTTACTGGATATTTCATCATGTTAACAACACAGTAATAGCAGCTAAATGCAGCTCCATGAGAGCAAAAGCATTATAAAAGAAATACATGTCCACTTAGTGTTTAAACAAATTCATATTTTTATTATAGCAAATATTTCAGTTTCATTGAGTATAAGGTGGTAAATTCTTTTTGCCATTAATTTGTACATCAAAGGCTAAAACCCCCTTATTCTGAAATATTTCTATCACAAAAGAAAACACACAATCAAATTAAAAACTGATTATATCATTTCACTGCTGTAAAATCTGAAGACTACTTAAGATAAACACTAAAGATATCACTATCAGTATATATTTATGTCATAAGTGGAGCTGAACAACTACTTCAATTAAACGTAGTTTAGTTAATTTTCCACAGGGTTGTAAAGGTTTCTGAAAGTGCTAATATTTATTATTTCTTAAATGTAATAGAAAAAAATGAAAGGCTGTATTTTTTATAACCCTTAATATACTTGTTTTGCTTCCACTTTGCCTTGGAAATACTACTAATTAATTGTTTTGGCTGAAGAAGATAATCAGCAAAACAAATTTAATTTTATGGCTGATGCTAAAAGGGTATGCCTGGACCTCCATGCCCTAGAACACAGTCTTATTTTACAGACTGAAAAAGGTTCAGCAACAGTTTATCTGAAAAGTCAGTGGATTTAAGGCAGGAAGACATTTTTAATCAGTACGGTAAAATATATAATGTGAAGCTGAAGATGGAAAGTTTTCTTCTGACTAAAAGTACTGTCCTCTGGGTTGACAAAAAATGGTCTTCAGAGGAAATAGATAGCATGCTATACCAATCAATCAATCAATCAATCATTTTCTTGATCGATGTCTTTCACTCCTTGAAGAAATGACAATACACAAGACCTAGCTGAAGTGGAACAAATGTTCACTTGCTCATCTTTAATGTAAATGTACCTTATGGATTGTTGAACTTTCCAGAGACTACTGCTGTGTTGATTAATTGCTAATGAATGCTAATGAAGGAGTGAGGTGAATATACACAGTGATGTATTTAAGTGATGATTGATTGGATTTAACACTAGCTGTCAAGAGAGTACTTACCACATGCACAACAAGTCCATAAATATGCACAGAACTGTTAGTTGTCTTCCTGCATGTCTCTCTGGTCTTTTAAGTCGATCTGTGACAGGGAGAGAACTGCCCCTCTAGACTTTCACTTCTAAAGTAAATTCATTCCTTAGGAAGGACATCACCTTTCAATGACAGGTTTTAATTAAACATTGATGATCAGTGCACAGTTGCATGACAAAATGTCACTCAATGAGTTCCCTTCTAAAAGCAAAAGTAAATTTTTAGAAAATTTTAATAATAAAGAAAATGCTTAGAGACTGACAAAAATAGAAAGAGACTCTGTTCATTAAAGCTCTGAAATACAGAGGGGACATTAAGAAATGAAAGAAATGCCATTTCCAATTTAAGAATAGCAATAGTGTTATTCCTTTATGAGATGGAGGAAAATAAATTGGAACAGCAAACTTTTTCTGTCAAGTGCTATGTGGCTGATGAGAAATTTCAGTGGCTAAGAAAAAAACAACTACTGATCAAATAAAGAAAAGTAAGAGAAGTATGTGCTTAGCTCAAGTGCAAGGAGGAGAGAGCGGGAGGTGAAGGGTGCAGTGGAGCAGACCCCGGAGCCAGGTTGGGGGATGCTCTGTGGAGATTGCTGCCAGTTCAGAATAAATTGCCCGAGTGGGAAGTTATTTTCGTCATTTGGATGACAAATGCTCGACGTTCAGCTATCAATATCCAAATTTCCATTGTGCTAGGGTCTTTTGAAACACCTACCATAGCTGCATGTGAATATCTCCCAAACACTAGTCTCTGGTGAATTCAGTACAGTGACAATGACCATTTAAAATGACCTTTCAAAATTAAAGTTAAAATTCCTTTCTTCAAAAGGAGTTCTTTTTCAATAATAAACATATCCTTCACACAGTCAAACTAAAGCTAATCAAGTTGTTTATTTTATACAGCCCACAAGAAAGGAATAGATAGGAACAGCTATTTCTAAACACTTTGGAGACACTCACATATTACCACAGGTGTAATTTTCAGCTGCCTTTGATTCTCAAGTCCTTAAGCACCTTCCAGTGGGTGTGCAGACTCTCATACAGATAATTTAAACCTACTAGTAGTTAACAGCTGGCTGTGGAAGGTAGTTGCTATACTTGCAGGAATAAGAACCGAAACTCTGACATTGGCAGGAACATGTTCAAATATTTCTAACTCAGAAAGTGTAATTTAGAGTCAGCTTTTCTGCTACTGATGACATTTGTTTGTACTAAGCTGAGCTGGCATCCAGGTTCAAGAAATTGGCCTCTGCTTCCACATGCCAGATGGGAAGGGAATCAATTTGGTGATGGAGAATTTCCACCTGGGCAGCTCTGGAAGGAACCACAATTTCTCACTGTGACTGTACTGCCAGGGAGCTGTGATTCAGCAACAGACTTTGGCAGTGAATTGGCCACTGCAAATGGTAGACCTAGACCTTTTGTGAAGGAGATCATCAGCTGCCCTTGTATCAGTGTAGAACTTGTCATTTAGAAGAGGAAAATCCATTGCAGTGGAATTCCTATAGGAAAATCTGCATAACAGAGATGTTAAAATAATTGATTGTAACCTATTAGGCAAAATGGGCACATGAGGAAGAGAAAGGCTCTGTATGTAGCACTTGCTTCCAAGCTACTGCCATCTCAAAAGCAGATGACTCAGATCAGCTGGAGTAAAAGCATTTAAAGAAACAACTGCAAATGAGAATTGGAAACTGGTTTTAAAATATTGTCTGGTCACAATCTTGTAATTTGAGAAGAGAGCCACATGGGGAAAAACACAAAAAAACAACCAACTTGATTTAGAGGGAATGTAAAAAACCCAAGAATTAATTACAGAATAATATAAAACAGTTCAGAAAAAAAGTGGATGTTCATAGTGATTAATGTAAATTAGAAGCTATGAATAATGGAAAACAGATAAGGGAGACAAAAGAACATAAGCAGTTGTCTAGGGTCAGCTGATAAGATGATACAAAGGAGAATTTTAAATATATTAGGATCAGAAGAAATGCTCAAAAGCTGCTGGAAGTGGGGAAAATCCCAATACTGAAGCACATTGGACATGATTCTGTCCTGTAGTTACTAAAAGAAGTAGTCATGTCATACATGCTGGCAGAGAAGTGATTTGTGTTCCAATGAATATATAAAATGTATATATATATATAAAAAAAGTATAAAAAAATGAAAATACTAAACAGCACCTATTAAAGGTAGATTTCTCAGAAGTGAAAAACCCAATCCATTTGCATACTAGGGTTTAGAAGAGTTAGTCTAGGAGATGTCTGAATCATTCAGCATGTTTTCTCAGCATATTTGGAATACATGTAAGACCCCAAGGAATGGAAGGAAGTTGCTGGGCCAGAAGAAAAAGAGAGGATACAAAAAGAGAGAAAACTGTTTTCTTAGTCTGATGTCAGTTCCAAACAAAAATGACTCACGTTCACATATGATATGACTTGGTTAATACAGGATATTACTAGAACCACCCAGAACAGATTTAAGAACCTACAATCTTAGATAAATCATCTGCTATTTTTAAATAAGATTACTTGAGTGCTCTAAACATATCACATGCACTCACTTTTATAGTGTATTTGTCTTTTTACTGTTACTGTACAAATTTTCCATTAAGAACACAGAAAAAAACCCCTACAAGTTGTCACTGTTTAGGTGGCTTAAAATTTTCTACCTGATATTGTCTCAAAATGAATTAGAAATGGTTTTTTTCTAGAAAAAGTGAAGTTTCTAAAGAAATAAAAAATCTTTCATTATAGTACCATTTTACTTATGTGTCAGAAAGAGTTCCTGGTATATTCCTGAAGAAATCCACAATGGCAGAAAGAAAAGTTGAACTTTTTGTTTGGTTTTTGAAAAGGTGACCTGAGCAGCGCCTGCTGAAGCTCCTAAAGAATGTGTTAGCAGACCTAGCACATCTTTTTTCTCAGTCCTGTCTTCTCCTTTGTATTGCTCTGTTGCTATGCCAGGATTTTGTAGGAACTCTTGCCACTGCCTCCTGCATTATTCAGGCAAATGCACACATAACCCAGCTTCTCTCAAACACTGTGGCTACTCAAATTGCGGTGTAAAAACCCTCATGATTACGGGAGGCCATTGTGTCCTATGAAGAATCACATCAAGTGACAGAATTTTTTAGACATTATTTAGAATTTTTGTTTGAATTTTTTTTTTTTTAGTGGCTAAACAGAAAGTCTTTAAAATAGAAAGTCTTTTTAATGGGACACTTCCACTGAAGAGACTTGCCAAGAAGGAGATATAAATTTGTCTGGGTTAGGAATTTTCAGTTTATTTAACAAACCTGGATGGAAGGCCCAGGTTTGAAAAAGTGCACACAGCATCTGTGATTGTGGAGGGACTTTCAGGCAATCTCAGCTGTTACTGCAGTATTTTTGTGACCTGGGGAGATTTTCAGAGGTGCTGCCTGCAGAGTTTCCAACAGGAGCTGCTTGATACCACCTTGCTGTGAGAACATTGCCCTAAGTCTGAAGCAGAAGATTGAATAAACAGGCTTTCCTTTTTGGGCAGGAGACCATATTAATCTTCACACTTATATACACAGAAACTAATTTTTATAGTTCAAGAAAATAATTTTTATTACTTTTCCTCTTGTCTTTACTAATCTTCTCCCAACCTGCATGATCACCACCCATCACAGACCCTCCAGGGAGCACCATTCATGTGTGCTGTGTAAGCCAGCCTGTGCTGCAGCATACTGTTCTATTTTATACCAACTGTATGAAATTAAGGATTTCTTCTGAGCATAATGTGTTTTGGATTTGTGATAGACCCATGTGTCTCACTGTTTCACTGATAACCACCGGAAAGTTGCCAGGCTGCTCTGTCTGGGCCCTGTGTCCATGTCTGGATCTACACGCTGTCAAGTTCTCTGGTTTTAAACATCCCTGTGATGCAGCACTCTTTTAGCTTCTCTGGCACATCTCCAGGAAACAAGCACTGTGTTTGAAGGTGACAAGACGTAGCCCTGAATAATCCTTCAAAAGTTCACTCAGGAATGGGAAGAAAATGCACATCCAAATGTATTTGTTTCCACCAAAAAAAACCTCAACCAAAAAAAACAACAAAAGATATTTAGGATTAATTATGTCCCTACTGCAATAACAGCATCAGCAAGGCATGTTTTTCTGTACCCATCAGTCAGGTGAGATAGTCAGCACTGTCTCTGTGCTGGGGCATAGCTGGGGATGAAGGACAACTTGACCCATGACCACACCTTCCCTGGCCTCAGTGACACACTGGTCCAGCAGGGACTGGGGTGCAAATGGTCAGGAGGCAGCACGGGCTCCACCAAGCCACGTGACAGTGTTCTCCAGCATTGGTCACCACGCACATGAAGCATCATTTTATTATAGCAATCACTTAGGGACACTGCAGCAGTAGTTGAGCAGTGGTAAGCACTGAAATGGTGTAGCACATTGCCCAGCAACCACTGAGGGCTCCCCATCAGCCACCTGCGCATCAAGACTGCTTGGAGGAAGGAGAATAGGAAATGAAAAATGTGTGTGGTACTTCTCCTCCTGACTTGGTGTATCATTAACAGAAAACTAAGACCCCAGCAATCACCCAAGGAGGTTTTGACAGGAGGAATGGGCAAAGATGCAAAACATTTACATTCCTACAGCCGGCTGTGAAATTATCTAATTTGTATTAGAGGAAGATGGACAACTGTGTGCAATCTTTGGGTCCGTTAATAAAGATCTTTCCTTACAGAGCACTAACCGTAACAAGTCTCTCCTGATTGTCTCTTAATTTTCTGTTGAGGATTTTGAATTTACCTAGTCCATGTGTCATGATGAGCACAACAGCTAGAATTGAAGACACGGTGTCTGATTCAGCCTTCGCAGGGCTACCTGCTCTTGTAATCTCTTTATACAACACCTAATGTACTTTTGACATCTATGGTCCAGTCACAATGTACAGTTCCTGGTAAAAACTTTAAAACCGCCTGTATCCACTAGTCATTCCTTGGAAAAATGGACTAAAGCAAATGGAAGGAGCTTTCTACTAGGAATACTCCTCAGACACCCTTTTTCCCAACACCCCTTGTAATGCCATGAGTTTGAACGTAACCCCTGTAAAATTGTTTGCTGCTAATGTCACTCAGTGTCTACCTCCCATTAAATCCATAACACTCCCACAGATCAGTAAATAAATCCTTTTGAGGTCTGGCAAAAAAAAAAAAAAAAAAAAGCTACTGGGAAACAAATTTTGCTGGTGGTCTGTAGCTGTACCACCTCAGTATGGGCTCACACAGGTTCAGACAGGTCAACACTGGTTAGTTTCTAGATGGAGATCTCTGAGGATGAGTCCAGGGATTGAAGGAACTTTTGTACACAGAGAAATAACCACATTAACCTCTGTGTTAGATAACACATTTTTTCTGTGAACTTTAGAATGATTTTGTAGCATCATTCCTATACATGCAAGCATACTGATTCATAGTATCATAGATGCTATTTAATACATGGATACAACATTCATAGAATATATGGAAATGATTTTATTTTATCCTTCAGGAAGCACCACACAAGAGTAAGAACAAAAGTGGCTTTATGCCACCTGTGCTCCAAGCTGCTGAAGGAATTGGAAGATTCTTAGCATAAGCTAGGGTATCTCTCAGGATGTTTTCCTATAAGTGTCCTTACATTGTGCCTGTTTATTTTGGACCCAAATTTCTATACCTAATTATAAATGAGGAAAGCCTTTGGATATTAAAAATTGTGGAAATCAGAAGCTAACATGACAAATCCCTTACACGCAAACATACAGTGGCCGCTGCTGGGTTTTGTTCCTCCAAGATTTTATTCTTAAAGCTAATTTTATGTTTAAACTGAATTCATCAGTCTCTGTTAACCTTCAACTTTAATTCATTTGAGCAACTGCTGCTGTAACCATTCATAACTTTTTAATGCAAATTGCTATTCTTTTCTTTTTTGCAGAAAAAGAGATAAATTATTATACTTGGATTTTAATTATACAAACATAATTTGAAACCATACAAGATATGATAAACAATATGCACACAAACAAATCAACACAACAAAATACCAGATTACAGAACTGCGTTGGTAATATTGAAAATAAGAACTGTTCATTTCCTAATATTGATCAATATTGATCACACAGAGGAAACCAAGCCTATTTAAAATGATAACCAAGTATATTATGTCCAATTCTTTTTTTTTATTTAATTATTCCCCATCCATTACAGTTAAAAGAGATTTCACCATTAACTTAAATGAAAACTGATCTCTGATTTAAATTAAAATTGCAGGGTAGAATTATCCATGTTCTGGTGGTCTCTTTAATAGTGTTCATCTAATATTTATATTAGTGCTTCTTTGCTTAGTTTTAAAATTTGGTTTGGTTTAAAGACATGTTTCAAGTGGGTGAATTGTCCCCCACCAAGCTCAGGATGCCTATAATACCCCCATTTGCCAAAGGCGGCTGGTTAGACTCAGCTCAACTATTGCTGTGCTGCATCAGAAACACACTAGTTATTCAGAATTTGCCCAAAGCCTGGGATTCATTTTTCTTCCTAAATTTTCTAATTCGGCAAGTGATTGGACTGTAGGAATCCTGTTGTCTTCAGCTAATTAAATTAGAAAAAACCCATTTCTTCCAGTGCTACCCACAGGCTTTAGCTGAGCCCTGCCTGCAATGGCAGACAGTGTACCCTGAGAACTCATCCCTTCCTTTTAACAATATTTCCAATCCCATGGTTCCACCCACTTTGCATACAGTTTTTTGAGCTAGACATTGCAACATGACATCTAGAGTCACACAATTTCCCTCTCTTACAGTAGTTCACCTGCTCCTACTGAGTTCTGAGGAAGTTTTGGGTTTGGGGATAAGTCTGAATCTGGCAAGAATTAATTATATGATAATCTTATGGACCATCCATCACCACAGATTATGTTTCCCATGTTTTTCTGAAGTAAACCAGCAGTCCGATACAGTTCCCATATTTCCTGTTACAGAACAGATAGTTGCAACTGCTTCAAAAATTTATTTCAGGTCTTCCTTTAACATAAAAAAAATTTCTCAAACTCACAAGCTTTTTGTTAACAATGTCATTCTTCTGATAATGATCCTAATTAATTAGCCCCCACCTAATTAAAATTTATTCTTGTGCTTAAAGTTAATCATATGATTAGTTCCTTTTAATTTACTGGAACTATCCCTGTACTTAAACTGCAGAGACACAGAAAAGTTTACAGGATTCATTTTAGACCAGTGAAATGGAGAACTAAGTGAAACGGAAGGTAAAAAACTGATGTGCTTCAGGCTTCTTTTTTTCCCCCTGCAGCTCAAAACCTGAGATTTCTGTTCTGTTTCATTTGCTTCCTAATTTATTTCACGCTATTTTAAAAACAAAATATGGCAGGTGAGTCACAAGTGGATGGCATAATATACTTCAGTAGCTTATTCACCCCTGATCATGTGAGCCAAGCTTACAATGGAAATGTTGTGAGAACATTTTGTCTCATCCAGAGAACAGCATGTCTTCTATGAAGGCTCATTATCCAAAATCAGGATGGCAAAGCGAAGTCACCAGTGGTAGTACTTGCAAGTGAGTGAGGTTACTGAGATAAAAAAAAGCCAACAGCTGTTCATGAAAAATAATCTAAAATGCATTCAGACCATAATTAATATAAGGATGAAGAGACACTCTTTCATCATCATGTAAGATTGCATGTTAAAAGGAATATTTGTATTAACTAAAAATAAACTTCCCAAATATACTACAAGGGAATTGCCTAGCCTTTCTGAGGCTGACATTTTCTGTCATCATAAATTTTTCTGGCTTGTTAAAGTCAATCTTTCTGTCCTACTTCTCACCTACTGTGCCTCTGCTTGAGTTTCAAACCTCATTGACCACAGCATCAATGACAAGCTACATTTCTTGTCCTGTAGCTCCACCCCATTTTTCACTCTTAGGATTTAAAACACATTGGCAAGACAAAGGCTGTTATCTGGCTCTACAGTTCCCTAACATGCAACAGCATAGACAGGATACCTAGGTGTGCAAATGGTGCTTTGCCATTAGATTAATTTACAGCATTATTGACCTTATACAATTGTAATTTCTGTTATACGTAGATGGTCTTTTTAGGCCAGTTATTAAGTCAGTTACAATAGGGGAAACATTATTTAAAGGTATTTTGGATCCCCACCATACAGAATCACTATAAACAATGTTATATACTTAGAAAAATACAAAAAATCCTTCCCACAACTAAAGTCATAGAGAAGGCAACTTTCTCTTTTAACAGTTATACCGACCCTGGATCATGTATTCAATATGTTTATATCTCTGTTCTTTTGATCTTCATTTACTTAATCAAAGACAGCTGTTTTCTCCAAAGAACAGCACAAGAAAGAAATATTGGTTTATTAATCTTTTCTGAAGCTGATGCATTCTTGAGCTGAGCACTGTCTGAACTCAGAGTGATTTACATTCTTGTTTATTCCAAAAAGGCTTTCTATTTTTCCATCATTTCCCTTCTAGCAGTCCAAAAGATTTTCAGAGTGGTAAAACCTTCATCTACCAAGCAGGTGAAGTCAAGCATATTCCTATTCTGTTTTCAAGATTAGGCTTGTTCTTTTCACAGCTCTATGTTTCTGATTAATTTGAAAAACAAAGGGAAGAACACAGCAATAAGTGAGCTGCATTATATTTTTTTCATTACATTAATTTTTTGTCTTTGACATTGAACATAAATCCATTCACTAGAAGATACAGGACTAAGGCTGGAGATTTTTTATGCTCATATAACACCACTGAATGCAGAAAGCTCATATAATTTAGCAGTTCAGTAGTGTAAGGCACTTGGCTTAAAATCTATACAAAATATGCTATCATGGGTTTTCTGCAGCCAGCAACTTTTAATGCTTGGTAAACAGCTTAAGAGCACAAGATATTGCATTGTAGACTCTAAAATAATTAGGTTATAAAAGGCACTTTTGTGTGCTGAAGCTCCTGCAGTGGTTAATCTCCTGGTAAGTTTTCCTAGAACTCGGGACAGCCACTCGCTGGCCAGGGCCTTACACTGACTGCTGTTTGTGTGTGTTTGTTTTGCTGCTGTGTCCCCACATCGCTCGGGCTCAGCAGGAGTTTTGAATCCAGGGTAACGCAGATGAAATGCAGGGGTTACTCCGTCTCTGATGCATCATTCACTGGCATCCTCCTCTAAGATCAGTGTGAAGCTTTGATGTTTGTGAGACAGGACATGATGCATTGCTGTGCATGGGGGGACCACGTGCCTACGATCAGAAGGCTGATCAGGACACATACACATATCGAAGGCTTGTGTGGAATTTTAAGTAGCTGAAGGAAGTTAGTTAAATTTAATTAACTGAGTACTAGCTGCCTCTCTAGCCTTTCCTCCCCTCTTCCCACAACCGTGTGTTTGAAGGAACTTAGTGAGGAACTATATGGCCTAACCCAGTACAGTCAATAAAAAAAGCTGACTGCCTTCAACTTACTGCCATGTCCTCTGTCCCCTTTGAGGAAACAAAACAGAGACACACAAGAAGTCTCTAAATCTGTTGGTGCAATGATACATTTCTTAAGCCTCTTTTCTTTCAGCCCACTGCCCAAGTCACAAGAAGCTCATTTTAAAAAGTGACCTTTAATTTTCCAATGCAAAAAATGTCCTTTGGTCATTTTATTCCAGATCAGGGCAATCACACCTGAAGCCTCCTAGATGCGCACCCACTCTGACCCAGCTGGGAGCAATGTGCTTTACTTCAGTTCAGGAGAACCACATAGGACTGAAAACATGGCTTGGGAAACCCTTCTGTGCCAGGCAGCAAACGCCGGATCCTCCTTCTGTGCCAGGACAACTGCAAAAGATGAAGAAGGACAGGGAAAGCAAGTTCACTCCTCACCCCTCCTGTGGGTGGAGAAGTCTGTTTTCCTGCTCTTCCCCTTCTTTAAGAATATTTCTACCCACAGCTTGAGGCAAGGGGAGGGGGGAAAGAAAGGAAAACCCTCCAGCAATGCCTGGTCTGTCCCAGTGAAGGAGACAACCTTCCCCATGACCAGCAAGGCCAACTGAGCTCCCATGGTGGCTCAGGTGAGGCTTCAGTGCTTCTAATGGCAAAACACATCAGTAATAATTTAAAAATTACCCAGCATTTTAGATTATGGGTTCCACTATGGGGCAGTAAAAATAGGGATGTGTCCAGTTAATAATCACAGCAGTGGTGTTTCTATTCACTGGTAGATGTTCAGGGTGCAGATTTTCTCCTCAGCTCCTGAGAGATTTACATGTCACAGCGCAGACTTTTTCCTGAGCACCTGAAGGATTCATGTTCACTAACAAATAGCTTGGAAAAAGTCTGGGCTAAGCTGTCATGACTTCGAGGATGTGAAAAGCTAGGCCTTGTGTCAATGCACATTACTGGCATGTTTTCTGGTTAAATCAAACTTTGGGCAGCTAGAGTTGTAAAATGGGCAATAAACGTTTTATAACATATCATAAATAAGAGTGCTCACACTGACTGTTTGATTGAAATGGGCACTTCTTCATACCTCATATTTTGTGATCTACTGGCCCCTGCACTCCTTCCTTTATGGCTATGTTGACTGGATATTTCACCTCTGCTCAGGGAGGAAAGCTTTTGGAAGGAAGCAAGTTTTCTAAATGTTATTAGTATGCAAGCTGCTTAATGTCTGGAGGTTACTGCTCTCAAATGTTGCATACGCATCATTTATTTTTCTGTGCTTTGACTTTCAGGTGGGCTCGTAACATGTGATGTACTAAGAACACAGCAAATGTTACCAAAAAGTAGCTTAATTCAAAGCCATGAATTTGCTTCCTCCTTCCTTATTCTTTCAGTTCACTTTCTGGAAATATTCAGTGAATGATTTTTCATTCATGGGAATGCTCTTAGATCTAGGCAGTTATTTACAGGCACATCTGTGGCACTCATCACTGGTATTTCAGCAGCCTTGAGAGGCAGGCGTGCATTCATCCTCCTGTTGAGCGAAAGACAACCTTAGCATCAGGGAGATTAGATACTTTGCTCTTAGTCACAACCAACCACTCTGTAGACAGTAACTCCTCCAGCAGCCCCAGTCCCTGGAGTCTTAGATGTGACCAGGAAGGAAAACTGTGGGACTGGGGCTGAGCAAGGCTTTAGCCCAGGAGTGGGGGAAACAGTGGGTGGACCAGGAAGAGCCACTTGAGTGGCTTGAGAGCCACCAGTGCTGTTGAGACCAGGTCAGCTAAGGGTCAGGAGCTCATCTTAGTGTGCTCCAGACCCCACAACAGCTTTCCAGGTCTCTTTCAGATTTCAGAGTGTGCCTAAAGAAGGCTGAGTGGGCATCAGAAAGCGAGGGGACCCCCTACTCCAGCTCTTGCAGACTAAAGCAGGTGACATTTCTCCTGGTGGTGGTGGATGGAGGACATTAGCCAGCCCTTGAAAGTTACACAAAGGAGAGGAGCTCTACCGTCATCCTTGGTGTGAGCAACAGCCAGGAGAAAGGAGCTGTGTCTTTGAAATATGTGGGTTGAACAACATATGTAACTTACATTATGCACCTCCTGTTCCAGACTCATGGTGATGGGCAGAGACGCTTGTGTGCATGCACATGAGTATGTACCCGAATTACTTCAAAAGCACCAAACAGATTTTGCATTTTATTGTAAGATTCCCCCTGGAGCTGACAACTCGTATGACAAATTGCAGCCTGGATTGACATTTAATGGCCACATTTATAAACTGTTGAACACAGGGATTTCTACTGGAAACACTGACATAGTCCAAGCTCTAGCAGCACTTGTGAGCTCTGCCCTAATTACAGCAGTGCTGTATAAATCACTGCTTGCTGTCTGTCACCACTCAGGGCTCCAGTGAGAGTCCAGGACAGGTCAGCGTGTGTGGATGATCGGAAGGAGAGTGACGGCACACACCTGAGCTCCTGTGGTTCCAATTGCAGTGGTTATTAATGTGAGAAAGCCAGAATGATGGAAAGTGGCCTAATTTCCAGTAGAATTTATAGCTTTTAGTGCTGATGTCCCTCAGCCTTAACCAGCTGTTACACACCTGGAAGTGGAATACCAAAATATTCTCTTTCAATTTATCTTTCTTGTTCCTTATGGGATTAATGACAGACTGAGCAATAGGTAGCATAATTACAGACACCCACTTGCAGACAATGAGTTTCACGTAGAAATACTGCACTCTGCTACCAAAAACTTTCCAGACAACCCAGTGTCTTAAAGCTATATTATACCAATTATAGACCCTTGCTCCTATAGGAGCAGCATTTGAGGTTTTCTTTTTATTTCTTTATGTGTACATGTACACATAAAAGATGACAATCTAATGAAAATGAAAGTAATTCCTAACTCAAAAACTGTTAAAGCATGTGAAAAAAGTGACTTACAATGTTTTCTTGAGTGGAAGGTATGCTGCATCTCCTATGGATCACTTAGCATTCTCAGTTTTAAGGTACTTCCAGGGATCACTCAAAACAGGCACTCAAATGATTGCAAATATAGATATAATTTTATGTCACATACAACTGTAGAATAGTTTGGGTCAGAAGGGACCTTTAAAGGTCAAATAGTCCAACCCCACCTGCAATGAGCAGGGACATCTTCAACTAGACCAGGTTGCTCAGAGCCCCATCCAACCTGACCTTGAATGTTTCCAGGGATGGGGCATCTACCACCTTCCTGGGCAACCTGTGCCAGTGCTTCACCACTCTCACAGTAAAGAATTTCTTCCTTACATCTAGTCTGAATCTAGCCTCTTTCAGTTTAAAACCATTACCCCTTGTCCTATCACAACAGGCCCCACTAAAAAGTCTGTCCTCGTCCTTCTTATAAGGCCCCTTTAAGTACTGAAAGGCTGCAATGAGGTCTCCCTGGAGCCTTCTCTTCTCCAGGCTGAACAATCCCAGCTTTCAGCTTTTCCTTGTAGGAGAGGTGTTCCAACCCTCTGATCATTTTTGTGGCCCTCCTCTTGACATGCTTCAATGGGTCCATGTCTTTTCTGTGCTGAGGGCTCCAAAGCTGGACACAGGGCTCCAGGTGAGGTCTCATGAGAGCAGAGTAGAGGGGCAGAATCACCTCCCTCAAGCTGCTGGTCACGCTTCTTTTGATGCAGCCAGGATACAGTTGGCTTTCTGGGCTGCGAGTGCACATTGCTGACTCATGTTCAGCTTTTCATCCACCAGTGCCCTCAAGTCCTTCTCCACAGGGATTTTCTCTATCCCATCATCCCTTAGCCTATACTGATATTTTGGGTTGCCCTGACCCAGGTGCAGAACCTTGCACCTGGCATTGTTGAACCTCATGAAGTTCATGTGGGCCCACTTCTTGAGCTTGTCCAGGTCCCTCTGGATGGCATCCTATCCCTCAGGTGTGTTAACCACACCATTCAGCTTGGGTCATCTGCAAACTTACTGAGGGTGCACTTGATCCCACTGTCTGTGTCATTGGTGGAGACGTTAAAGAATCCTTGTCCCAATACAGAGCCCTGAGGGACACCACTTGCCACTGATCTCCATCTGGACATACAGTTGTTGACCACTGAATGTTGTTGACCCTCTGAATGCAACCATCCAACCAATTCCTCATCCACTGAACAGTCCATCCATTAAATCCATCTCTCTCCAATTTAAAGAGAATGATGTTGTGAGGGACTGTTGTTAAAGGACTTACAGAAGTCCAGATAGGTGACATCCGTAGCTCTTCCCTTGTCCACTGATGTAGTTGCTCCATCATAGAAGGCCACTAGATTGGGTCAGGCAATGTCATTTCATGAAATTCATACTTATAATAGTGAAAGGCATAAGGAGATTAAAATATAAAAAAGTAATACCCTCTTTTGTCTTTCTCCTATTCATAGTGTCTATCGCCAACAGATAAATATAAAGCTCAAACAAATTCAGAATTACTCACCTAAACTTGTAGTCAGCCATCAGGGAAAAAATCTGATTCTGCTCACATCAAATGCAAGATTTTCCTTGACTTCAATGGGACAAGAATCTCTTTCTGAGTTCTTTCACATTAACAAAACCCCTTTTTCTAGTTTACATACTCCAGTTGGTGTAAGTAAAAATATATTGCATGGATTCAGTGAAATACAGATATCTAGCCTGTGCCTGAAGATGAGGGACAGAGTTTTGTCATATATACTAGAGCAAGAAAATGCTTCTAAAGAGAGGCATCTTTCTGACTCAACAGCATCCAACTCTGATGATGTCTGGAAAAGTAAAAGGAGGAACTTTGTCAGAGCAGAAAAGTATGATGAGTGAAAAACATGATAGACTCAGAACTGTCATCGCTCCCCAATATGCCTTCGCTTGATATGTGATGTACCCATGTAGTAACAGTAGTACATCAAACCTTTCCAAGCTGTATCTTTGTTCTTCAATGAGAATCATGCATTCTTTTTCTCCCCTCCCCTCTGGTATCTTATAATATCTCCAAATGTGCTTACAATTACTTCTCTATCTTTGGTAAAACCAGAAGATTCTTAAATGAACTTAATGCAAATGCACAAAAAAAAAAAAAAAAAGAACTGTTTTGTATGTATTTCTCTATGTATGTATTTAGGAATTTCTAGCTGTTTGTTAAAGCCTTTTCATGCATTGTCTGAGATCTTGAAATAATTTATTTAATAAAATGATGGCAATGACTCACAGTTTCTCTAATAGAGTTGTTTTCATTTATGTTGTATGCAGAAACAGCTCTGTTAATAAAAAACATATATAAATAAAGTAGCTCCAGAAAGGAATGCTGATTTGTATAAGAAAACCCTGGACAATTAGGAACTAATGTCTGTAAAATATTCTGTTGCCACAAGACACACACAAACTGATTGAAGACAGACACTTCTATGAGAGTTTTGTTGAAGCCAGCTTTATAAATAGATGCTCAATAATAGTAGGCCAGATGTTCAAAATAAATTGTCAAGCAAGGTTTCTTGTAACCAAGCTGAGGAAGGCCATCAAAGCAATTGTTTCACAACTTCAGATCACATTCTGAGCCTGTTAGCCTATTGTCAAATGATGCTCTTAGAGATGATGAAGTGCTCTCTCCTGTGAGAAGAGCCAATGCCACTTTTGGAAGAGCAACTAAAATAAAAAATTGGACTGAGCTTTGTTGTGGAGCTGAATGTAGACAGGGCATTTTGAACCAAACCATAGTGCCTCTTTAGAGATGTGACTCTTGCAAGAGTTATTGTTGTTATGAGTGAGCTGACAGCTTGAGTATACTCTGCTTACTACACTGGTCAGCACATACAGTATTACGTCCACGAGCTTACTCCTGTGGGTACATGGTGGGGGTTGTAATATCAAAACTTTCCAACAGGAAAAAAAAAAAGAAAAAAAGACTTTTTTTCTTCCATAAATACAGACACCTGAAAGTCAAGTGCCTAGCCTAAACATCAGGCTTCTGGTGTAGTCACTGGAGAAACAGCTGCCTCCAAAGGGTCACTTGTCTTCTCCTAAGTTAGATTTGAGCCACTTTCTGATGGTGTTTGTGACACTCCATAAACTATAGACACTTTCTTTGACAGGGATAGACATGGTATCAAAAGCTAAAACTGTGAGGTACATCTGCTAATATAATTTCCTTTAAGGAACACTAAAGAAGCACCAAAAGGAATTTGTATCTGAAAAGTGAATATTTCTTAAAGCACACATTTCTTAAACAGACAAAAATCCAGATTTGCTGGGTAGAACTGAATTAAAACAAATGGATTTGGAAACAGCCTGTTCTGCCCTGCCCGTTGTTCCTTGCATGTCAAGTCTTTTACTCCAGAGTTTCCTTTAATTCAACAATTTTTAGGTGAGTTTCCAAGTTACAACAAATTCTAGAAAATTTTCTATGGATCCTCTTCCTATCACCTTTGAAAACTGCCTCTGTGTTAGCTCCCTGACCTTCAGAACAGTTTCCCAGCCTAGGCTCATTTTGTCTGTCTCATATTGCATTTTAAATTCTTCCTACTTGGGCACTGTTTGGTTGCTTCACAGAAAAGAAAAGCCTTCTTGCTCCAGAGGTTCTGCTTAACCCAGAGTGAAGGAGCCAAGAAAGGTAAACCAGTAGCCTTCTTTCCAGGTTTCCTACTTTTCCAACTAACGTATACATACCATGAGTGAGGTGGGACAGTTACATTTGATTTGCGTAAGCAGAATAATACTATTGCAACTCTGGTTTTGTATGTTGAACTAAACAACAAGCTTTCCACAGGAAAACTGTAGTGTGTGTGTGTGTGTGTGTGTGTGCATGTCGGGTATTTTTCTTCCAATCTCGTAACAAATTCCATAGGCTAACTCTGTAGCATGTAGGGAGAAGTATTTCATTTATTTGCTTTAAATCTGCTGCCTGGCAATTGCATTTGATGCTCTTTGAAAAGAATAAGAATACTGTGGGAAATACTGAATAAATATTCTTCATTCATGATTACCATATTACTTGCAATTTTATATATCTCAGTCATATCCCTGTTAAGTCATCTCTTTCCCAAACAAGGTCATTGTGGTCTGCAAAATCAAAGACATGAGAAGTGAAAAGAATTGGTACAAGCCCTAAAATTTCACTCATTGCTAAAAGGCAATCATGCAGCAAAACAAAGGCAAAAATCTCACCAAATGTTACACATAGTTATGGAAGTCCAAGGACTTAATGTTTTCTCCAAGTGGCTTAGATCTTCAGTTTAAAACCTCCTCCAAAGGAAAGCAAGAAAAGTTTTACATACCACTGTTAGTAATAAATAAATAAATAAATGCTATATACTGCAGTTGACTAAATGCCATTGTTCTTTTTCAGCATTATCCTTGCTGCCATATGTTTAGAGTCACTGGGACTGCAGCACTGTGAATACCAGCCACACAAGCTATCAATTAACTGTTTCTGAATGCCTCCATATTCTTGCTATACATCACTGTGGCTCCTCTAACCTTTGCAAGATGTTTTCTTCAGTCTTTTTTCGAACATCATTTTGATGCTGTTGATAACGTGAAGTCTAACCATTGCAGTGGCACCATAACAACATACTCATTGCCTCAAATCCTGTTGCATTAGGCTCTGCACAGATCCAGGTATGGATACAGAAATGCTCCCAACTGCATAGAATCTAAAAACTAAGACAAAATACTTCAACACCCCGCCCCGCCCCCCCCCCCCCAAAAAAAAAAAAAAAAAAGTGGGATTCTTCTCAATAGTTTCAGGTATCTCAGCTGCTCAGCTGCAGGTATTGGCATCTGAGCTAGTGACCCCGGCTTCCTTTACAGCTGGTGAAGGGAAACAGGCACTTTCATGTATCAACACATTGGATCTGACCTGGCAATGCCTTATTTCTTTGTGTCCACTAAAGAGCAAACAAAATGAGCTGTTTCACAGACACCTGTATCTAGAGATACCTGAATCTGGTCATATATAACCCATACAAACAGATGTACTGATCAGCAACATGATGATGGTCTCAACATAGTGTTAGTCAGATAGGTTTTACAGAAAAAAACCCTCGACCTTAAAGTGGTTCTGTGGGTGCTTTGGGGAGCTGTTCATTATCATGAGGAGTCAGAGAAAGGTCAGGGAAAATGTCAGTGTACTCAGAGAAATAAGATGATGGATTCTATATGACAGTCTTAGATGTCTGGGTAGATAGGGAATGTATTTTAGAGAAGTTAGAAGGAAAGACTGCAAGAATGAGGTATGACATGGAGCAGGAAACTACAGAAATCTCAACAGAAGATCACATCCATTTAAGAGCAGCATGGCAATATTGTGCCAATGAAAAGCAGTTCTGAAAAGTTTGAGAAATGTTTGCAAGGAAAAGAGGTTAAGAGGTTTGTTTTAGCTGTGTTCAGCTTGGCCTGATGGCTGGATTTTAAGAGACACAAAAAGGTTTTCAATTGGACATAAGGAAATAGAATTAAAGACATGTAGGAAAGACACACTTTTCTGACACAGATGCACCAGTTGTTCTTGTGTTCAGAGGTAAGACAGTAGAAAGTGAAAAGAATCAAATCAGAAACATTATAAAAAATACAGCCTTAGTGAGCACCACTCTTCTCTCCCCAGTAACCAGGGAGAAGAATAAGAAAATTTCCAGCAGACTTTCTGAACAAGCAGTTGGGGAGGCAGGAAGAAATTGGAAAGAAGAAAAACCTCACTAAGGCCATAAAAAAGGATGATTTTTCCAAAAGTATGTGCTCGTTTGTGTTCAAGTCCAAGACAGCCAGACCGGTGCGGGGAAGAGGAGAAACTCCACACAGCTGGAGCTTGGAGGCGAATGGAGAGAGAAGGGTCCAGGGCTGGAAAGGCAGGCTGCTGTAGGTTGAGCAAGAGCAAACCTTCTTGTATGGGGGTGGAAGAAGAGCCAGAGCATAGTGAGAAGCTAAGGAGAAGACTAAGGAAGAGAATGGGATGGGATTACTGGAACAGCTGAGGAGTAAGAGGAAAAGGCATAGAGGAACTGCCTGCACTATGACAGGCAAGGGGAAAAGGAAAAGAAGGTCAGGGTATATTTTGTATTTATATATCAAATATATAATGTTTCCTTGGGAGAAACAGAATTGCAGTGTAGGCAGAAAGACATAAAAGCAGGAATGGGGGTGGGGTGGGGGGTGGTAGTATAGAAAAGCAAGTGACAGGCGGTGAAAAGGCAGCTGCTATTACAGGTGTTGGCACAGTGGAAATAGTAATTTATCTCTGAAAGTGACAGAGACAAGAGATTGTCTGAGGTGAGATCCAGAACAAAGTAAGCAACAGTGCTTTACAAGCCATTTTTAAAGGTCATCTTGTAATTTTTGCTGTGATGCCTTGAGACAGATGAAATGCATTTATAATTTGATGATTCAAAAGGACACAAAAAGGGTGACCCTAATTTACAGTTCATTGGAGCACCAAAGGAAACATCAACAAAGCTGTATTATTATTTTTTAAAGTGGCAAAAATATGGTCACAAAACTTCCATTACCTGAGTTTTATGCTAGACTGGCACTTTGAACTTCCTGATTATAGTTTTTTAGAGAGTCAGGGCTAAAATCTAAACAGACATGCCACTTATTTCTGTTGAAGAAAGTATATCCAGTACTTATAAAAAAGCTTACGTACTTATGTACTTTAATAGTATAAAATGTTGTTAAAAACATTTTTTATTTTTTATTTTAGAAGCTCTTCCAGAAAAATCTTCAAATCCTGGCATGCCACAAATGCAGAAATTTCTGGCATTTCACTTCAGTAAAGTGTTAAAGAGCAGAGCTATACAGGTCTGTTTAATGCATATCTGTGAGGTATTTCACCCTACGCAATACCGGTTAGAGTGGTTAAAGCATACTGGGAATTTTTGGATGCAATTGACTTTTGTCACTAAGAAAGCCAAAGTCAAAACCAAAACTATTTTAAGAGTGCTGGTTTCAGCATAACCATCTTGGGTCCCAGCTGGCAAAAGGCTCTTTGGAAGCAGGTTGAGACACTGACTCTATGAGAAAAGCAGATTTAAGTCCCTTTTCTGGCTGATTTAGAGGGGTAATTCTGGGTGACTAATGGATGCTTTTGGCTGAGTATCCTCCAGCAGTTCCTGAAAGGCTTGGCTGTTTTTATTCAAGCTAGGAACATTTATTTTCTGAATTTCAAAATGGCTTGATAATAACTAGCTACTCACTGGTAGATCACATATGGAAGACTCAGGCTTATTTATTTTTTCATTTACAGGTAAGACTCCAGAGATTTGGGGTTTACTTTCTGAAGATGAAAATCCTGTCGCCTTTTCATACAAAGCTTCAAGAGTTATGTAGAGTCCCTAATTAGAAAGAAGATAGAAATGCACATGCAATAAACTCAGAACTATTCTTTAAAAATATGAAAAAAAGAAGTACAAATATCATAATCTAAACAAAATCGTCTTCCTTTCAAAAGTATGTTCACAGCTTCTACTCTGGTCAGCAACTTTAGACAGCTGGAGTCCACAGCTAAGAAGAAATACATTCCTATAATTGTATAAATTAGAGCAAGAATGATTGTAATTGCCCACATTTACTGCCAAGTTGTTTCTACAGGTTTAAATTAGAAGACTTTTTTACAGGCTTAGGAAGGCAACTTGTTGTCATTTAGCAAAACAATAATTATTAAGTTTTGGACATTGCACGAGAAAATAAAGTTTTGCTTAAATGAACACAATTTATTTATTTATTTAAGTATGACATGATTTGGCAAGTCAGGCACACAGAACCTATCCATTATCAGATGTGGAAGAAATATAATTTATGAATAATCTCTAAGCAACATCTGTATTGAACATACCTGTAAGTTACCTAAAAGGCTAAGAATCTAAAGGCTGACATGATTTATACCAGTTACTGATGAGTCTTTAAAAATGCTACTTTCTTGCTTAGCACAATTTATTCAGAGGTCTGAGGCTACAGGAAGAAGGAAGGGCATCATTACTTCTATTTTACAGATGAGGAAGCAGAAGAAAGCAGAAGTACTGCAACATGTCCATCTTCCTGGAGCAGTTAGTGGGGGATTTGTAGAGAAAAATCCTGCTCTTGCCTCTCCAGCTAACTCTGTCCCCAGAACAGTTGGATTTTACTGGAGCTGAATAACTGCTAAGTAGTGCATTCACAACTATGCACAAAAAAACCCCACAGTTCCTGATTTGATTCAGCTGCATTCCTGCCCTATTTTTTGTTAGTCTTGTTTCTGTCTATTTTCTCTGCATTTGAATGTTGGTGAAGGCAACTGATATAGAGGGGTACACATATTCATGGAGGAATAGGAGTTTGAAAAAGTGTACTCATCTTCTGTTTATTATTCATGAGTCACTATTCATCATTCACTTTTTTCTCTATTCATAAAGTTTCAGGCATCCAATCAGGAGGGGAGACCAGGATGAATAATGGAAATATACAGTTCACAGATAATATTCAGGCTGTCATTTGTACAGGCAAATGATCTGATGAACATTTATAAATAACTGAAACAGTATTTTGGGGGCACAAAAGAAAATCTTCCCCCAAGAAAGGAGGCAGAGAAATGAACTTGATTATGTCTAGGGGCTCTAAGGAAGTTACCAGAATAGATAGCAATCTCCTCTGATATAACCTGCCTTATCCCAGCAAGACAGAAAGTCATTAAGCCATGAAAACCACTCTGTATTATGAAGGTGCAGGTCTATCATTTTAACAGCAATCTCTGGGGAAAGATGGACCAGGACCCACAATTGGATTCAGGGTAATCAGGTCCCAGATATAACAAGAACAGTGAGAACTTCTTGTCTGCTAAGTGATTCCTGCCAGATTACCATTCTAGGGACAGGAGCTTTATATCACATCTGGCTGTCCTGAAAGTCAAGGGGATTACTTTCTGTGGTGTGTGCTCCACTCCCAGCTGTCCAAGAAAGGGCCACTTCTCTGCTTCTTGGCTGTTGTATGTGCCCTGAGATGTTCAGTACTGCACCATCTATTCAAAGGCTCACAACTTTTGGAGAACAATGGATGCATAAATCTTTTCCCCACACTATACATTAAATGGCCTGGTAGAAACATTGAGGATCACCCTCAAAAGACAGAAAGGTGCAAAGTCCTCAGCGATAGCTTGCTGGTTAAGGCAGGGGCTCGAGTCCTTCAGTTGTGAACAAAGTGTGGTGAGGATGAGGAGTCACTGTCTCAGCCAGAAGTCTCTTCCCTGGTGCTGTGGGTGTGATCCAGCTCCACATCCCAGACTGGCTGCTTTTTTATCATATGGTTTTATTAACATCCATGGCTTTAACTGTTTTACCAGCTATTTCTTACTCCTGTAGTACAGTGTTCAGGTCACCCTCAAGACGCAAACACGTTAAGCAATTCTACCAGCTTTTTGACACTATAACAGACAAGATGTAGGCACCCTGAAGGGAATATATAGGCACTGTGAGACACTACAACTTACAGTCCAACATATTAGTGTCAACCATAGCTGACTTGATAATACTTAGGATGCCAGGCTACGTTAAACAACAAAAATCTAGTTACCTAGTGCAGCTGTTATACCTTTAACCTGTCCTTTTCTCCAGGAGAGCAAATTAGAGCAACAGAGAGGTGAAAAGAACTGTCTCAGTGACAAAAGCCTGTAACCATCACAGGCAAGCCATGTCATATAATTGTTTTCATGAACCGATCAACACAAATGCACTCGAAGCCCCATAGTGAGCACTATTCAGGTCCATGAAGAGGAATCCCGACATGCTGGGTGAGACCCCTCAGTTTTGCATCCCCTCTGTTCCACCCTATGTGCCTGGTAACCTCTCCCTGCCTCGCTAAGTGGACAGCAAGCAGAAGAACAGTCAGTCCACTTACAGCTGTACTTCTTTTTAGCTATTTTACCCTTTCCTTTCTGTGGAAGAACTGATCCCAAAGTGACTGGCAGGAAGGGAAAAATGAGGAAGAGTGGAAGAAAGCCAGACAGGGGCAAGAGAGAGTCAAGCCTCAGCCTGAGGTCAGCGAGTGAGCGAGCAAGAGGGAGGCACCCCCAGAGGTGTCCTACACAGCTGTGCTACAGCGGGTCATGCTGTGACTGGGGCAGCTTGCAGGGAGCAACGGGGTTGCAGCAAGGTGAGAGCACTGGCAGACTTGATGTGCTTTCAGACCCTTGACCCTGTGTTGAGACTTGCCCACAGCATCAGCAAGGAGGAAGAAATGCAAGCAGATGAAGGAAAGCAGGTGGGAGTAGTGGTAGGAGACAAAAAGTTGAAGTTCAGTATATGGCTGGTGGGTGGGGGAGGTGTCAGGAGAAAGCATCAGGAGAAAGGGAAGGAAACCTTAATGCAGAGAGAGAAAGTGGAAGTATGTATTTGGAAGACTTTAGAACCTGGGAGGAACCAAAGATGAAAAATTGTGCCAGATTGGACAGTGTATGCTGGATTACCACTTTATGGAAGTTGCAAGAAATTCATGCAGCCTAATGTGTGGGTTTTAGCAACCCCCTGGAAGGGTTTCAAGCCTAATTGTCATGGTTTAATCCTGATTGGTAGCTAAGCACCACACATCCACTGGCTCACTCCCTGACCCAGTGGGATGGGGCAGAGAACCTGAAAGGCAGAAGCCCAAAACCTCATGGGTTGAGATAAAGACAGTTTAATAAGGGGGGGACAAACTGACCCCAAAAAACAACAAGAAAGAAAACCACCTCAATCCTCCATCCCCTCAAAAAACAAGTGATGCTGAGAAACCCCAGTTGCTTACCACCAACTGACCAATGTCCAGACAGTCCATGAGCAATGGCAGCCCTGGACAACCCCGACCCCATTTTACTACTGAGCGCGTTGGCATGTGGTATGGGATAGCCCTTTGGCCACTGGGGTCAGCTGTCCCAGCCGTGCCCCCTCCCAGCTCCCTGTGCACCCCCAGCCTGCTCGCTGGCAGGGCAGCATGAGAAGCAGAAAAGGCCTTGACGCTGTGTAAGCACCGCTCAGCAATACCAAAAACACCTCTGTGTTATCAGCACTGTTTTCATCATAAATCCAAAACATAAACTCAGGTTGTTGCTTCGTCTGTATGTTTTTTAGGATCTGCAGTGAGCTGAATTTTGGTCTATGTTTACAACTCCTTCCACTTGGGAGATTTCCATTGTATCTACCCAAGGAAACCAGTAACGTCTTAATCACATCAGGAAACTTCCCGTTGAGAAAGGCTGGGGGTGAGGAAGGACGGGTGTTAGAAGCAGACGGAGGAATGATGTTACTGCACAACAGCCAGGGCTGTTTCCTCTAGCTGGCAAATTTAATTCAAGAATTATGCTTAAAACCACTGCCTGACATTTTTTAATATTTCCTTCATTATTTTTTTTAGTTGTTTGAGGTTGGTCAGCAAATTAGCTGGCAACCTTGTCTGAGAGGTTAATTAGAGGAGACTACTCAGAAACACTACCCAGGCATGTGCACACGCTGCCTGGTGGGAAGCTAACAGATGTACAAGAAGCTCAGAAACCTCTATTTTTCTAACTGGGGAATCTTTTTCTCCACAGGACCCAAGTTCAGGCAGAGGTCGGATCCTTGTTTCCTCCCAACGAGGATCAAAGTGTGCCGAAACTGAGTAATGCTTACAGTGGGAATCAGAGCCTTGGCTTATGGCAATAGAATGTGGAGAGGTTTTGCAGCTCTCCTCAGTGCAATGTTATTGATTTCCAGAGTAAGAAATTACTGCTCCTACGGTTTAAACTTTATTCTGTTCTCTGATGTTTGAAATCAGTTTGTCTTTTAAGCTATGCTAACACTTGACAAGTAATACAAGATGATTTTGTTGTCGCTAACCAGCAAATGTTTGACCTCAGCAGAGAATGTGAATTTAAAGCACAAAGCTGTAGAATTACTTCTCAGCCTTTGCATTTGATTTGACTGTACCCAGTATGGAAAAGGCTTCAAATCCAGCCTATTCATTCATTGTAAAAGGTCTAAAAAGAAACCAATCAGTTTTTTGCCTGCAGTTTTGGGTAGGCTTTGGATCAGGCAGTGTTTGCTCAGTCAGGGAACTCCAAACAATAGTGTGGAATACAATTTACCTGCTCAGTCACAAGCAGACAGTGGTGAGTAGAGGGCTACATACCCTCAGTTCATGCTGCTTCTTCCTTCTGGTCTCTTTTCCTTTCTCTCTCCATAGTCAGCTAACGCCATTAATACAGCTGAAATCCCATCTTGGGAACAGGAGAACAATTAGAAACCCTCGTTCTGACACTAATTAATTTGCCTCAGCAGATCTTGCTGACTCCCTAAAACAGAGTTCCTGGAGATCCTGGTAGTAACTTGCCTTTGGATTGTTAATTCGTGTATGCAGAGAGGCAAAAAGAGCAGGCTTTGAGGAGCAGGAGGTGTCATGAACTTGCAGTAACTGCACTGTCAAGTGAGGTAACCATCAAAACCCAATTCTAGCTCCAAGAAGTTTTTCTCCTCCCTTCTTCTGCTTGCTAACAATGTCAGGCATGAGGAGGGAAACGTGGACCTCCACACTGAGTAGCCCAATCAATCTGAATAACCAAGAAACAATACATGAGAGAGACTTCTGAGGCAATGATGGAACCTTCCTTCTACCCACTCAGTTCTAAGATCAAGATTGCATTGATTTATTTACTTGTATTCACTAGTGACTCAAGTTAATTAAAGCAGACCTTCCTCAAATTCCCCATGAGATACATCATGGCTCATGGTATTATGTGTTATTTCTACCAGAAGTAATGACTTGTAGGCATAGTAATTCCCCACAATAAACAACTTTACTGCAGTCTGCCACAATAGCCCTGGTACTCATGGCACTGAAGTCCATTACAGTGCCCCTGATTTTTTTGTGCCTGTGAAACTCCTTTAGTTTTTTTTGTTTCTTATTAAAAATAGAAGCGAAGTGATACGTTGACTAGATTTAAGCAAGTGCCTTTGAAGTTAACCCATCACTTTTCATTTCTTTACAGGACCATCTCATGATAATACAGACTTACAGGCACACCTGTGCCCACTTGTGATCCCACATCTCCATCAACTCCTCTTAAAGAATCTGGCTGCAGCACCCTTTAAGTACCCCCACAAGTGATTGCTGAGAAGTTTTCTTTTTCCTGTAGGATCACCACGTCGGCTAATTTTTGTAGGAGGCGAGGTAACTGCCTCATCCAAGACTTTGCCTCAATGAAATTCTTCATCAAAAAGTCCAACTGAGACTCCTTCATTCACTGAGTTCAGTGAATGAATGGTGCATGGAAGAGGTACAGTTTCTTTTAGATACAGTTTCATACATTTCTTCCTGCAAGCAGAAGCTACCAAATGGAATGTTGTGGGCATCATCACATAACTGGATGCTGAGCTGAAACCTGTGGTGCCAGGACCCACAAACTGATATTTTTCCATAAGTCCCCACCTTGTGAGAGCTCTCAGACTGGATACATAGGTAGAATAAGAGGTGATTAATTTGTTTATCCAAAAGCATAGTGGTCGTAACACTCATCTGAGAACAGACTTTGGTATTTTTTGTTCTCTGGAATGGGTCCAACCTGAGAGCAAGGGGAAGCATAGGGACAGATTGGTGAAGGAAATAATGTGGATTCAGGTTCCCTCCGACAGAGAGGAAATTTGAAAATGGTTTTCCCTGATGCCAGGTGAAAGCACAAACCCCAGGAGACTGAGTGAAAAGTGAGAATGGGTAAGTCCTCTTGCTGCAGTTTGTGCAGATGTAGTTCCTACCTTGCTCGTGGGCTCTTCTTTCTACCCTGCATTTACCTACATATAACCACTGCGCAGCCTAATGGCATTCCAACAGCCTCTGCTAGGCTCATCAGTCCCAGACCTTTAGTAAAAAAACCCAAACCATAAACCTCTTTTGAAAGATCCTATTTATGAAATAGAAGTAAAATATCTTCTAAGGAAGCTTCTAGAAACTATGTTGTAAGTTTTCCATCTTTCTTGAATTCTACACAGTATCACCTTGCAACAGTTCCCTGTTTCACCTGCTGCACCCTCGGTACGTTTCATGATAGCCACACTGGGCTGGCTGGTGACTCACCCACACCATGAAGCCAGTTAAAACATCCTCCCTCCTCTTCCTCCTCTCCTTCCATGTTCACTCAATTAACTTCCAAGCAGTTTTGTGTTTCTGGGTGCGTGGTGTTGTCTCAGGCAATCAAAAAGAATCATAAATGGCTAATAAAAATGAGGAAAAGACCTGTTTTCCATGTTGCTCACAAGAGTTATTAAAAAATTAATTCCCGTTTGGGTAAAACGATCCTGCTAAACCTCACCTAATAGTTGAGTTCGTAAAGAAACCTGAAACCAGGCAAATGTTACTAATCTCTGCCAATATTTTTGTCACAGTTTATGCTACAAAATTGCTGCACTCCAATTCTCTCCCTGCTGCCTCCCCTTTACATAGCCCTATTTGTGCCAAGTACAAAACTTCTAGAGCACTGTATCACAGCCTTCTTCATCCTGGGTATTCTACTTTATAAAGGGAGTTTTGCTACTAGTGGCCACCAAGAGTCTGTACATTCAGAGTTGCTCTGAAGCAGATGGGATTACTCTAGATTGATCCAGACAACAATATTTGGTGTCATAATTTTAGCTGTTCCAAATGGTGTTGCAAGTTAAAAAAAACCTGGTTGCTATCTATATTTTTTATCTGTGCTCTTAGACCTTTTCCTTGCTGTGATAAGAAACTCCACTAGTATGAATAAAGACTTTGATCCCTGCTCAGCTGCTAGCTGAACATAAATACATAAGCAATATAGAAAGAGAAGAAACCAGGAAAAGTGTAAATAAAGGATGGTGGAAAAGCCCAGCTCACTCATTTTTTCTGCTCTGTATCTGTGGCTACAGTTATTTCCCTGGAGACCAAGATAGTGAAGGAATTCAAGGTTCATCATTTCTCTTCTATCGAGGGAGTCCACATGAGAATGAGAAGAGCAGACAACCATCCCTGTAAGTCAGAAATGAGACCTATGGTATTCAAAGGGAAAGAGGAAAGAAAGAAACAGGAAGGAAAACAGAACAAATGGATTCCTTTAAAAGCTCTTTTAAACAATGGAGACACACTATTTTATGAGTTTTACTTAAAAGTGGGTTACATTGTACCCAGTGAATGTACAAGAAGAAGAGATACAGAGCTCTCCGTTTTGCTTTGCATTATTCCTCTGAGATTTGAAATTAGATTTATAAATTACTTTCACTTTCTGGCTTCATAAACTCAGTGGTTTGGTGCATATAGATGGAGTTCTGCACATCTGCACAAAACCTGTTCAGGAATTAGGAGTCACCTGGACCTGTACAAGGACATTTAGAGCTATGCAGGGGACATGAGTATTGCAAGGCTGAGATGTAGACTCGAACTCCTTGAATAGGTCCTGTGAAAGTGGGAGCCAACTCTCCTTCTGAAGAAGCAAGGAAATTTATTCTTTCCTTTTAAACCTATAAGTAAGTAACTTCTGTCATTGTACCTCTTCACATCCATTCTCCTCTAACCACTGTCTACCAGAAAGCTGCCTACCAAAGAGTGAGACTGACCTCGGATTCTCTGGAGCAAAGAAAGGGCTTGAACCTGAAGAAAGGAAATGACCCTGCACCTTCCATACCCATTGTGAATGAAACACTTGCTGGGCTTTTACATAAATGCTAGCCTGTCCTCATCCATCCACCTCCAAAGAAAACAGAAGCTATGACTTCATTTTGTGAAGAATCCAATATGGCTTGTGCACACCTGTCGATGTGTGTGCATGTGTGTTCACATGCATGACACTGAGAAATCCTACTGAATCCAGCCCCTCAGAGACTTACCATAAGGAATTAATTGCTCGTAGATACTTTCAGCCTTAAGCATAGTGGTGGCTGGTATCAGCATATGGTAGAAACGTGATTTGCAATACAGAAAATTTCAGAATTCTTAGATGTTACTAATATCATACAACTGTGATACTAGCATCCGCTCTGTGTTGTTCTGGATGGGCTGTCCTAGCCCTGATCCGCACTGGTTGGCCCCACTGTGCACATTTGCCTCTGTGCTCCCCACGGAGTCATGTTATCCTTTTCACCAGATAGGGTCAAACATTTCAGATGCTTCTGCACTCATTGTCTCCTGCAGCCCTTGGACTGGGAAGCAGGCCAAGGTGCTATGTAATGGGGTCAGTAAGGGTCACCAAGGAAGGGGCTTATTCTGGCAAAATTGTTCACATGCACTGCAGGAGATGATGTCTCCTTGTCCCAGGTCAGATCATCTGGGTAGCGAGGAAGTTAGTGAGGAGAGAGTTTCTTGCTTCCAGTCGCAATGAATCCCACTAATCCCTTAGACATAATAACACTGGATTTCTTGATGATCCCTTTGGTATTGCAGAAGATTCAACTGTTTGTGTCTGCTTCTATGCAGGCAGGAGCTAAGTCCTGAGCTGTGCTGCTTCTTGAGCCACTCTGGTTAAGCACAAGGCAGAACTTCAGCTTCCGTGGGGTTATATACAGCCCCAAAGTCATGTGTAATGAGTTCCCAGGATCTCAGCATCAGGCTTTGCTGCCTAAATTGCACTAGAGTCTTAACCTGGTCATAAATCTATTTTGACTTTGGTCTTAAGGGAACTTACGTGTCAGAGATTCTTACTTGACTTTTCATTACCGATGACTGGCAACCCTCACTTTCCATGCCTTTTCTGTATGGGATCCAAATGCTTTGAATAAAACAACAAAGTCCTTTTCCTACTCACCTGATCACCTGACTGTCTTTAAACCCATATATTTTTATGACAGGTAGCTCTTGTCTTCCCTCACTTATCTAAGCTGTGTAATACATCTTCTCACTTTGTGTGGATGTCTCATCAGACACAAACTATGTTCCAGTCAGGGCATTTATTAATCTTTGATTCCTTATGGCTTCATTCTTTATCCTTTCCTCTCCAGACCTTACTTTAATTTTTTTTTTTTTTGGGGGGGGGGGTGGGGGTGGGGAAAGGGGTGGGGGTGTGGGCACTTACAGTATCAAGGAGTCCCTCAAACATGTCAATAAACTGTATCCCCCAGAATCAGAAGAGTTTTGATGCTCAGAGGGATTAACTGATCCTTTCAAAGTCCATAATAAAAGTCTGTGGCAGAAACAGTTGTCAGATCCACTGCAAAGCTGAGCAGGCAGGGGCTTAAAACCAAAACCATTTTCTTTCACTGGGTATGAGATTTATCTTCCCTAAGTGTTCTTCATTTATTCCCTCTCCCTTGTTCAGAATCCCAGATAATATTGTCTGGCAGAAATTCAGTATGAGCTAACCTACTGTCATTTGTAATTTTCTGGTTACAACATAATCTTACCTAGTTCCACAGCTGCCCATTCTGCAGTTACTAAAATCTTCCCTTGAAACTGGCCGATGTTACAGACAGACTATTGGGCTATCTGTTCTGGTAGAATAAGAAACCCCTTCTTTTAACAGCACAGCCACTTGTTGATGCCCTCTCCAAGAGATCTGGATTCATGTTCAATCCAAAATCCCTAACATTTGGCAACTGGGCTGATCCAGTAAGCAGGCTTTTGCAGTAGGGATCTGGGTCTGACATGAGTTAACAAATATTTTTGTTAAAGTCTTAGATGGTGACATGAGGGGTTTATATAGCAAAGACTCCAAACTCCAAATGGCTTTGATAAATTAAAAAAAAATATGCCCTGGAATAAACAGGATGCAGTTTAATAGGGTAAGTAAACCACATGTAGGCATAATCAGATGTGTGCTTTAAAGGAGAAAAATTGTGAGCTGGTCTGCAGGTCTGTAGAAAAAGACAGCGAATCCTAGCCAGAGCAAATGGAAACATGAAAAAATATGCTAGACATGTGAAGTAATTCTTTTGTTATTCTCCCTACTTTTGATGACTTATCTTGAGTACTGTGTCCTGTTTTTCATGCTGCGTCTCAGGAGAGGTATGATCGAGCTGAAGAGTCTGCAGGAAACCAACCTGAATGATCAATAGTTGAAGGAACACAACTTATGTGGGAAAAATGAGCAGACCTGGGATGTTTCTTCTAGGCTGACAGAGAACACCATTTCCAAGGTCCACCAAACTAGTCCTTCCATCAATTCTTACTATATTACTCCCTGTAATTAACAGCAGAGTACACTCTTCAGGCTTAAATGCTGACTCCAAGCCACTCTTTCCTGAATTCAACACCTTTATCCAAGTTACCAGGAAATCTTATCATCTTCTTTGCAAAGCATTTCGGAATGCTTGGAATGTTAACGTAGCAGGAAGGAAGACTTCCACTTTACTCACACTAGAATGATGTCTATCACAACCCCACATTGTAATATTTCTTAGCAACATTCCAAGCTCCTTGCAGGAGTGAATCTTCTTTTCTGGCATTTGTCCATCTGTAATCATCGAAACAGCCTTGAGTAGTTTAATTAAAGAATAATGACACAGGATAGCTTTCACCTATTTGCCCTCAGCACATTTTTTTTTTTCTTTTGGAAATTTTATGGGATTAATTTTTTATTTCCAAATGTAATAAAGCCCAGGGAAGTGAGTATTAGCATAAGCTTATGGGGCTAACATTTTATTACTCACACAAACCTTTTCTGGATGAGACTTGTAAAAACAGTCTGTTCTCTCACAAGTTAAAGGGCTGGTAGCACGTTGAGTGAGGCTGGAGATACCTGAGATATTGCTTCAATTTCTATAACCTTGGAAACACTTCCACCCCTGCCCCCCACGGAAAAGTCTGATTAAAAAAAGAGACCTTGGCTAAGCTCAAAACAATCTCTGAAAACCTATAAATCTTTATTAAATTCTTTGCTAAAACTTTGCTGAGGAGGAACGGAGACACACTTTGTTCTGGGTATGGTTTTGCTACAAAGTACTTGGGGGCCTATAATAAGCACAGAGCTCATCTGTTGCTAATGATTTGGAGGAAGGACCCTTCCACATTGCAGGATGATATTAAGGGCACCGTGCTACAGCAGTAGCATTCTACTTCATCTGTGACTTAACTGAGGCCTGACATTTGCTACGTATGCGAAACACCACTTACATATGGTGCTGTTGCTGATGGTTCCTGGGCCGCATTCAGCCCATGGGACATGTCCATCTGGCCTGCAGCCTTGCGGCTGAGAAATTGCATCCATGTGGGAGCCGCGGTGGGGGCTGAAGAAAAGCTGCTGGGCGATTTTTGGAAGGCCAAACACCGAAGGCCTTGGGGAACTGCTGCCACCTTCATTTGGCCTACGAGTGGGGTCCAGCCCGACGCCCCCACCCGCTACCAAAAGGCAGGGTCTAGCCTGTGTTTGATGGTGGAGGAGATGGAGAAGCTGCTCGGGAAGGGCTGCTCGGGCACTGTGGACCTCTCCCTCCCTCTAGTGGTTTGCCTACATACATGAACTGTTGCAAATCTGCCGCTGCCTCTGTGCTAAAGGACTTGACCTGGAGGTTCAAGTATTTCCAGGTTCAGTTTTGCATTTTTAAAGCATAGGTCTAGGCTGAAATACCTCCCGTGAGCCTCGCCACCACAAGAAGTCCTCACAGCGTGGAGCTGAGCAGCTGTGGCCCTTGAGGGACCTGGGATCTTCTGGGCAGCTTTAGTGTGACTCCTGTACTAATACAGCGTGCCCTTTTAAACTTTCCTATTAACAAAATAGCGTTAGAGATTGCCAAGAGTTAGAGGCTCTTGTGGTTTTGGTTGTTGTGCCTGTTTTTATGAGATCAAGAGATCTGTGCCATAGATCCCTGCTGATGTATAACAGGATGGTTAAAATACTACCAAAATCCATAAAACACAGAGTTTCTATGATATATTTATTATAGAGACTAGGGTAGTTCTGGTCTCAAGAGTTTCAGTCTTCACAAAAGAATGATGGAATCAAGGAAAAATAATACAGAGTAGAAACCCAGACAGAGGGAGAGAGAAGGCTTCCGATGTGAGATGTTACAGGTTTGTTTGACTTCACAGCTTGGTTTATATGCTGCATCTGTCAAGGTATTTGCACTTGGCAAGTGAATTGCTCTTTTGTTTTTTTTTTTTTCAAGGTCAATGACTTCAAAGCTGGGTTTGGAAATATTAGAGAGAGGAGAAAGAGTGTGAAGAGGGGGAAAAAAGAACAACAACAACAAAAAAAAAAGAGATTGGAAAGATGGGGAAGGGTGGAAATGAGCTGAAATAGCAGTTTCAAAAAAATCCAAAGAGTGTGCATCCGCATTCCTTTTCAGCTAAGAGAGCATGGTGAGTGCAGGCATCTTGCAGAAGATAGCTGGTACTCGGGGTTGGTGTGTGAATGATGGGCTTGTACCATGAAAGAGCAGGCATGTGCAAGACCTGCTCTTCCTGCTGCTGGGAAATGCTATAGTCTTGAGGATTAAATTCTCCTGCAGCAGAAGCCAACAAGAGCTTGCTACTGATTTTAGTGTACCAGAATTGCATCCTGCTGCTTAGCCTCATGTTGTGCTGCACTGGTAAATACGTGTTCCCTCTCCTAACTAATGTGGCTGTGGGAAAAGGACTCTTCCCTATGGGTCCTTGGCTGGTCTCACACTCCCAGCCAGCTGCAGCTGTGATGCCTTCTGAAGGCAAAACTGGAACCTGCCACCTCCTGCTCTATCAGCTTCTTTTCAATAGGAACCGTTTACTTATTACAAAGCAATATATATAAAAATATGGCCATTGCTTTACAATGGTGACTGCCATACTTCAGCTGAACTGTTAGTATGCTAGAGGATTGTGACAAATTCTGTGAATCAGGCCCTTGAGACAAACACTAAAAGTACCACTTAAAAATTATGTCCAATTCTAAATCTCTTTGGACATAAACTGAACCAATGAAGAAATGTTGCATCAAAACACTGCAATGAAAACAAATTGCTGCAGTGCTTCAAGTACAGGAGAGTAAAAGTAGGCAAACAACTTGATTAAACATGATAGACACCATTACTTTTACTCCAGCAGCAAAGAACACAATTCAGATGGTGCTTTCATCTCTTTTTTACCTTCTTGTAAAGGTCCAAAAATAACCCCAGAGAGTGAGAAGCACAATGTGTTGTTTCTTCCTGTCAGGCTAGCTAGGCTGAACCAGAAACCCACAGGACTGTCCTCCTTTCTGATGGAGAGTGATGTGATTAGCCCTGCAATACAGAAGGGAAACTGAGGTACATGGGAGGCCATATGACTGGTCCAACATCACCAAGAAAGCCTGGGGCGAAGCTTGAAAGAGGATTCTTTTATGTCCTGGGTTCATACCTTAACCACTTCGTGCTCCTTCCAGTCTGACTGTATTATAAATGTTGGTTTTGAAGCATTGCTAACATTTTTTTCAGAAAGCATATATTTGTTTTTTCTACCCAAAGTGTGAAATGTGCTCAGTGTTACCATGTGTTAACTGACAGTCAGAAATGAATGAGAACCTAAATTCCAATCCAGACAACTTTTTTGCCTCTTGAATTCTAGGAACATCAAGTCAGATGAAGGAGTCTTAACCCTAATCTTCTACTGCATGCTGCAGCTGCTCTTGGGTAGTTGGAGGATACAAGAAACAGGACAAATATAGACTGATCCTTTCCTGATTTATTATCTCATTATTCAGCATGAGTGCTTAGTCATTTAAAAACTTCCTTGGTAAAATAAATTAAACACATACCATTTACATGATATCAAAATCAATACCAGGTCACTGATCTTTTCATTTGCATTTATTTTAATGTATTAATTGGCTGACAATGGATGTCTGATTGTTCTCTGCATCTCTGAAATGTCATATAACATTAAAAAACAATATCTGGTATTTATTGGAAACATTTCACAGTTAGTATTTGCATGCTGCTTTCATTTTGGTCTTCATTTCCCTTTATAATCTAGAGTTTAAGGTTGAATTTTGTACTCTTCAATATAAATTCAAGAATTCAGAGTTCATCCTGAAGCCAAAATGTTCATAGAAATGCCCTGGATCAAAAAGGCTGATGTTTCCTGTCATATTCAGACACCCAAATTGTTCACTGTTCAGTTTCTGGAAGCATTAAAGCCTTGTATTTATCCATAGGTCAGGCAGCTGCAAATTTGAACTGTGCCCATGTTGAAATGTCTCTTTTTAAAGTAGGAGGTGATTCAGACTAATTTGTCCTTGGCCTCTTATGAGCTCAGACTACCACTTGAGTCCAATTATATGCTATGTCTTTGTGCTACTGACCTACAATCTACAGGGACCTGAACTGAGAGCATCTTGTCTGCTTCCCAAAAGGATTTTGGGATAATGATTTTGAATGTTTAGTGTGACATGAAGCCAATGATTTAATCTTCAGTATTTTTGATTTATGAGCAATATTAGGCAGGAGCAGAGAGAGAACCCTGTTGTAAAGGTATTTTTAAGTATGCCAATTTTACGCTGTTAGAGGTGACTAGGATCTGCATTACAGACTAGGTGGTGTATGCATCCAACATTTCCTATGCAGTTCCACACCTCTTTGCCTGGAAGGTTAAATTCTCAACTTAACGTATATAGGATTTATTAATGGAGATTATTATGGTTCAGTAATCAAAGGCTCAATATGAACCCTAATATAAGTTTAAAAGATGTCAAAACAGGATGCCTTTTAATACAGAAACCTCTGTATTGAACGTGAACTTGTGCAAAATAAAAAAAAATGGGCAGAATAGAAAAGATGTGCTCTTCTCACTGAAAGATGCTTTGCATGGAGTCTTTTTTGCAGCTAGCCATGAGCTCCTTGGCAACATGCAGGAGAAGAAACTTCCACAGGTGGCATGATTGGAGCCTGGTCTTTGACTCATTTCTGGTAGGGCTTTGGGACAAACCCAGCTGCAATTTCTACAGTCATTTCCCATGGTAGGAAGACTAGAATAGCAAATGGGAACAGTCCAGGTTACACATTTTTCACAGATTTCAGCAGGCAGTGTAGCCTGGGGGCAGGTGGGGAATGCACCTTGGCCTGTTATTACTATCCCTTAGCAGAGCTGGTTGTAATCAATCTTCTTGCTGTTAAATTTCCCTCCTGATAGTCTAGTCCCATCAGTTTCCTAAAATCTGTTTTGGCAATTTTATAAATCCTGGAGGCATGCAAAGTCATATTGCTACCAATGCCAACCCTGAAGTGACTCAACATTTTGACTGTGTTTTTGGTTTTTTTTTAAATAAAGTATTTCCTCTTTGAGTTGCTCAGCTTTCATATCTGATGGGGATGTCTGAAAAGGGAATGAAACATAAACGATGCCAATATAGATCCCCTTCATAAACTCACCAAAATGTTGTGCTTCTGTTGGTTCAATATCTCATTTGAATTTATTTGAAACTGTTCATTTTAGAATATTCCCTGAGTGTGAAAAGGAAACGGGGAAAAGTGCTGCTCTTTGCTCTTCTTCAAGGTTAGTTTGTAAGGTGAAATGTATGTGATATGAAGCAATCAATGCAGCAGCACCCTCACAGTTATTAACGGGAAATAAATATGGATTACAGATGTGCTGTCTCATTGGAAAATAAAGTGGGTGATTTATAAATTGTCAGTTATCACTTTGAAATACCAGTCCTCACAGAGCATCTGAACTGGATTTATTTTGAAGGAATGATCTGGAGCAGAAGGTTTTACAGCTTGCTGTTGTTCTCTCTGAAAGCACTGAGACAAAACAGTGTATGTCATAAATCACATGCTGTATACCAACCATTGTTTACATGTTTTTAAGTGAGTCACTAAACTAGTACAAAAGAGACAAAATTCCCCTTGGTTCTTGATAGAGATACTTCAGGAATTATATTCTAGCTTCTCTTAGGGGAGTATATTCATAAATCAATTTGTGGTTTAATCCCTACAGAGAACGTATTTCTTCGAAGAACCTTGTCTATGTCTTTGTGTTTGAAGACAAATGTAATTGATTTTACAAGACTGATCTTTTGATCAGATTAGTTTATTAGATTAGTTTATTGGATTAGCCTTTTATCATCACCAGGATTTATTTGTTTTCCATGATGTATTTATTTAGATATTTTATCAAAGGTTTTTGCACACTGCATGACTGTCTCTTAAAAGATTAGAACTTCCAATTAGTTTTTTTGGAAGGAAAATTTGCGTATGTAACACAAAAAGTTGGTTAAGGTTCACCAAGAGCAAAACTCCATCATGCCTCTCATGGGAGGACTGAAAGGGAGCAGTCCGTTCAAATTTCTGAGGAGCGACCTGTGCCAGCTGTGTGGGAAGGTTGATGTGAGCGGCAAACCCAAGAACCCCCAGAGCTGGTGGCTTCTCCCGGGACAACTCCTCTCCAAGGGACATGAGCTGACACTGCAGGCATGACAGAGGCCAGAATCACTGATGAGGTTTGACGGAAGAAGTAACTTTGATTTCAGCTTCATGTGTATGGATGGTGTGGGTTTTTTCTTTCATTCTGCCTATACCTTGCATAAACCTTTGTTTTCACAATCTGCTTTGATGTGAATTTATACTTTTGCCCACCTTTTACCTTAACCTGACTTGCATTAAGGGTGATTTGAAGGTAACTAGTTTACATAAAGGCATTTTTTCTTTGAAAGAGTGGAAAATCAGAAAAATAGGGAACTAACAGAAACAGCATGCTGTATGCACGCTGCTGTTCAGCTGTGGCCCCCGCAGATGTGCACAGACTGTTTGAGAGCTGGTATTTTAGGGGTTGTAAAGGGAAGAGCCTTTTGGTGACCATCAACAACCAGGAGGACTCATCAGTGTGCAGCGAGGAAGTGGGAAGCTCCCAGAGACCCCCTCTGGGCTTTGTGGCATATCTGCCTATAATAAGTAATTTCCACTGCTGCTCATGTGGCTATCTGTATGAAGAGAGCTGGCACTGAAAGCTTTTAGCAGCACTGCGAATCAGGATACCTAGTTAGGTGCTTAGCACAACAGACACCTTCTGGCATATACTCTGGAAAAAATTAGTACAAGATTCTGGCTGACTTTCTAGATTTACATTGGCTTGCTTTAAAGAGCTTTAACTACTGCTCAAGGATTTGGACGTTACTGCAGTCTGACCTGGTGCATCTGGTAGCATCATGGCATCCATTGCAGTAAATTCTTGACATACTGTCTTCTTGCACATCCGTGGGTTATACTAGCCATTACTACCTGCGCTATGTTATGAAACTAAATAGCTGGCAGTGAAACTCAATATCCTGCCAGCTTGTGAAAATCTCATTTAGAAGCAAGAATGGCTAACTATAGACAAAGCATTACATTTACCTTTGTTTTCTGTTTAAATGCAGACACATCGACAGTGATGAGCTAGGAAACACCATTATCTCTATCCCCACCACTTCTTAGGCCAGTGAACGGATTCATCAAGTACTTAGTTTTTGTGAAATCAGAGGAGCATGTAAAATATTTCCCTTTTTGAAACAAAAAATATTTTATTAATATTATCTCTAATTTATCCCCAGTCTTTTACAACCAACCATGAGATGAAGGCTACATCCTCTGCTCATAACTTCTCTGCTTGGTTTGACATGCCATTTTGGCAACTTCACAGAGTCTGAACAAAAATATACCCTTTGGTTTACAACTGGGTGCTGACCCTTGTACTGACGTTAGTCATGTTATTTCCAACAGCTGTGTTATAGGAAAATCTTCAGAAATGGAAGGAGGGGCATTTTAAAGTGACATGTCTGTTTAAGTAGTAGGTTTGTGGCTTGAGGGTGGGTTTTCTTCCTTCCTTTTGCTTCATGTGCTGAAGACATACTTCAGAAACTAATTGTTGTGATTTATCAAATCAATTAGAAAAGCCACTAAACCAAGGTGTTGGAAGGGCAGGTATGGGAATTCTTAGAACCTCTCTCTAATCTAAAGCAGGTTAAAAGCAAACACAGATAAACTAATTCATGCTCATTTTGACTGAGGTTATTCTTGATCAGATCCCTGTTGCTGGGACAGAAGGTAAAGTTATAGTTTAATAGATTTTGACACCAGAAATTACTATTTTGGTCAGGTATTCTGATTCTGTACACAGGAATTATATAATGTTACCCGGCGGTTCCTGTGTAAGGATTCTGCTTCTTGGCTGGTCCAGAGCCATGTCTTTTTAAAGACCTGAAATGGTGGAGAATTAGGTTGCTGCAGTTATATTAGCGTGTATACCAGATGAAATGTGCAGTTACAATAAAGATACTCGTACTGAAAAAGTCCATAAAGTCAGAATGTGTTACCTATGTATATAATGAACTGAGCTCGTAGTCCAAGCCATGCCACTGAAGCTACTGTGACCACATGGGGCAAAACAGGATGGTTGAGAAGGAATAAAAATAAAATCAGTGTCTAGCCCAGTGTGAATCATGAACTTGCTTATGTTCATACTTAACTGCAGTCTCTTGCTTTATGTTCATACTTAAAAGTATCTCTTGCTGTACATACAATATCTGAATAGTCTCAGAGAAAACAAAATGCAAGCACTGAAGAAAGCAGAAAACTCTTCAGGCAGACTCTAAGCACCAATATGCTTATACTGTTACCTGTATACAGGTCATGGGAGAAACTAGCATGTGCTCATAAATGTTTTCCTGAAATTTCTTGACAATACAAAAACAATTTCTATGAGAAAAAACCAAAAACTTCAAATGTTACAATATTCCTTTTCTAAGGAATTCTAAAAATAATTCTATTGATACTTTTCTAAGAAAAATATGAATTTTTACCATGTCTAATTGTAAATAAATTACAATAAATATGTAAATAAATTACAATAAACACTTCAAGTATGTTCATTTGTGTGATACAGTTGCTATGTTCACCTTTGAATCAAAGAATTAAAAATATCTTAGAACGTAAGAGGATGACCATATGGGATTTAGCCATATAAACCTTCATCTTTTAAAAGTAGAATTGTTTCGTCTGTTATGAGCATCCATTAAGACAATCTATACCCACTCTTTCTCTGATCCAATTGCTGCTTTGTTAGAAAACTTTTTTCTAATAGCCACTAGGTAGCTTTTGCTCTCAGTTAGAAAGTTGGGAAAATATAAAGCAGAAATCCAGCAAACAATTGGAAATTGATAGAATTTTCACAAGTAAGAAAAATGGATGCATTGATTAGCTCTTTCTCTAACAGCCCCACTATTTAACTTCAGTTTAAAACTAAAAAAGGAAGAAAACATACATAAAGGAGTAAAAATAATCTATAAACTTTGTTTTCCCTGAAAGATGTATCTCTTTCAAATCTTTCACATGCTGTGTTTGAGGCAGGTTGCAAGCATCAAATCATGTTAAGTTTGTTTCACTCTAATGCAACATGAAAGATACAGCCTGAAGTAATGCATTACAACGTGCCTTGTCACATGTGGGAAATTTTAAAAGAAAGCAATTTGCTGATAAAAACAGCGCATTTAAACAATAGCTGGTTTGAATAAAAATGCAATATTTTCGTGACATGTCTCAGTTTGGGGTTATGAGAGACACTTTGGTCTGAGAAAAGGATTAGTTTCTTGTCTGCTGGGAAATGACTGAGGTAGGTGGAGATACACAGCAGCTGTCCTCTGCAAAGCCAGTGCACATGAACAAATACTTCCACCACTGCAGTGGCCAACATGGTCTTACTAGAAAAGCACTGTTTGGAAAGTGTACATGTAAGTACACCATAAACCTCTGCCACTTGGGGTCATTAGATACCTTGAGGCTCTTTATTCAAGACTCCCAGTGCCCTGCTGTAATCCCGGTTTAGGAAGACGTGCGAGACAGTGGATGTTCTCACAATGGTTTTTGTTGTCTGCAGTTATTTTCCTTGCTTGCTGCTCTTGCCTTGCCCATGGCAGGCACTGCCTCATGGACCACAGCAGTACACAGGACTCAGGGATCCTCACTAAACCACGTGCACTGTCAGCTGCGCATGGGGTGTGCCAGGCTCCCTTTAACAAAGTTCTCATTCCTTGCACATTCTGGCACTTTTCAAAAATCCCTGTCTTTGAAGGAAGATGTTACTTGTTTCCTGGTTGCATGAACCAATATGTCTTGTCAGGCTAAGGCTGAGCACACAGACAAGGCGTTAGTGACCACAGGAGTTTAGGCTTGTTCAAGCAAATCTTTACTTATTGCTCTTCCTGACAGCACCAGCTGGTCACTCCAGCCTGCACCGCCGTCACCTGCACCCAGAGTAAACAAAAAAGGCATGGAGTAAGCCCGAGTGGGGTGTGCAGCTGCACAAATGCCATGTGGTTAGCGGAGGAGCTTAATATAAACTGTTGAGATAACCCGGTACAAGGGAAACATGAGCTGTACAAGAGAAGAAGAAAGGGCAAAGGCAAAGGGACTGCATGGGAGGAGAAGGTGACCAGAAGCAGTGTTTATGGTAAGAAAAGGGATGAGGAGGGCAAGAGTTCCAGCATCAAGCACAAACAACACAAAACTGAAGGGCAGAATTCTGTTTGCTTTCCCAGATGACAACGGCGATGACAAAATGATTCACAGCATGGTATTGCCGACAGCCTCAGCAGATATGGCGAGACTCCCTTTGTGCAAGGGGAGTGGGTCTCACATCACATCTCCGAGGCAGCAGGGCCCTGTGTCCCAACACTGTGATGTTGTTGTTCCCACACAGAAATGCAGAATACTAGAAGGCTGTTTAAACCAGAATGGATTTCTCTTCCTCATTCTGAATGTAAGAAATCACAGTGGAAAATTAAAGTATATATTTTTAGCAAGTGAAACCGGTGTCTATTTGTATAAAACCCACTAAACCATCACACATCTAGAAAACCCTAACATGATTGACAGTGCACTTAAGAGAAGCCAAGGTGGGAATAGAAAGGGTTAGACTTCAGGGACGATTTAGCAAGCATCAGAAAGACATTTGCATACGTAGTGTCTGAAACAGGCATAAAAGTGGAAGACAAGGACCAGCAAGTCCAGCCATGGTCATTGGCAGGCATGTCACAGCATTTGGTCTCTGCTCTTTACAGCCCACAAAACACTTCTCTGCTCCCTGTTACCAGCTAATGGGCTTCAGTGAGAGAGCAAATGCCACAAGTATGTTAGAGAAAAAGAGCAGGACATGGATAATAATCATGATTAGTCTCATGCCCTGCCATAGCAGTTCAGTCCTGCAGTTCTTAAGGCACAGGTTTCAGTGCTTTCACCGGACACTGAGATACTTGGCTCAGAGCCTCAGGCCTCTGTCTTTGTGGTCATATAAGAAAAGAGAGAGGATCAGCTATCATTTCAATGCCAAAAACCTTGGGATGGCAGCGAGAGGGATGGAAAGAGATGCACGTGTGAGTATTTGTCTCCAAAGGTTATGTCCTCAATTCTTCATATTTATGGGGATGGCCAGGGGTTAGAAAGAGTGTATATGTGGTTGTGTTCCAGTAACAGATTATTTTATTCTTAAAAAAATATGGTCTGTGGATAAAATTGATCTCTTATGTAAAACTGCGTCACTTATAATGATGTATTGTCAGAGATGAATTTGGGTCTACTCATTTAAATTAGATCCAAGTGACTAGAAAACCCCATGAGCAATTTTAAATAAAAAATAAGAACTGGTAAATAAAAACATCTGGTAGATGATTAAATTCCACATATTGAGCTTTTATTAGGAGTAGCTGATGTAACTCTAAGGGAGAGCTTGCATGTAAGCAGTGTTCATTTACATATGGTGCCTGACCAAGAGTGGTAAAGAGACGCAGGAGGGCAGCAAAGCCACTGTGACAGTGGGCTTGAAATGGATTGCTCCTTCATTTACTCTTCTTCTTTTGACTGTGGTGTGTTTGCAATATTCAGGAAAAAGAAAACAGTAAATTCTCTCCACCCTTTTATATTCATGTCTTTAAATTTGACCTCTATATGGCCTTTGTGTAAATGTGCTGATAGGGAGAGGAAAGGGAAGATTTCAGGCCATCCAGTTTTCATCAGAAGATCCCTGGGAAGATTTGGACATTTTCACATGTGGAAGGCACTTCACCTTTTTTTGGCATGTGTCAGCTTGAGAAGTAAATTCGTTCTCAGTTAGAAGTGACTGAAAGTATGACACCTTGCACATAAGAGGTACCTCCCAAAGAAAACACTACCATAAACAGTTTTGTTCCATCAAAAGCCAAAAATAAAAGGACATTTCCAGCCAACCAGCAAGAGACCTGTAAGAAGCTTTGTTAATTCCTTTAATGTGAAGAAAGGCCTTGGATTACACTGAAAGGTGTGGTAAACTGCCAACACTCTCACTATGTCTATGTCAATTTTTACAATCTTACCTCAAAATATATTCTTGACATTCCTAATTATGGAAATCATATAGCTGAACAAACATGAATTGCTTTATTAATGTTCTGCACACCAGCATAAAGTGAGAGGCATTAACCCTGGTGAAATGCATGGGAGACAAGGGCATGAGGGATAAGAATGTGCTGTGGTTACCTCTCCTGAGCTGTGGTCACACAGTAATGCACCAAGGATGCTCAGGCTTCCATGGACCAAGAAAGGACTGGTGATGCTACTGCTGAAGCTATGAAGACACAGGTGTCCATGTGGACTACACAAAATCTGGGGCAAGCATTGTCCTGCCTGCACAAGGAACCTTCTTTGGAAACATTTGCTGGAGAGATATCTTGTTTTTACCAAAAACGGATGCAATTTCATTTCAGTAGTGCAGTCTAAGCTGGGAAAAAATAAATGTTTGATATCATTTTCCTTCATTGTCTTTGTCTAGCAGTGCAATTCCAAACTATCAGATTCACTTTTGCATTGCACTTTCTCAAATGGGAAGCCTGAAAGGCTTTTTAGCTCTGTATGTTCTTGATTATTTTTATTTTTAGGGTTCTATCCTCCAAAGTCTTATTTAAGCCAATAGTGACATTAATCATAACAGGACTGCCTTACTTGCATGAGTAAGAACTACTCAAAGCTTTATCAGATTGTGTCCATGTTCCAAAATAGAGATGAATACATAAGCCAAGAGTTTGTGGACTTTAACACTTTCCTCACTTTTAAGAACTAGATCACACTATAAATAAAATAGACTAACAGGATAATTAAACAGTCTGAATGTAGCAAGGGGGAATATTTCAATAACAAATATTGCTACCCATATACCTCAACAGAATGTGCTAAAGTAAACAAAATGATAGCATAATTATAGTCGTTCCAGTTATGTTAATTAGGCTATATATACGCTTCATTGATAAGCAACTCTGGTGCAAAGAAATGCTGTAAGCCTGATATTTCTTCGGTTAGCAGCTTTGTTGTGCATATGCTGCTGTTATGATCTTGGTTACATTAATGCAGAGCAAAAAAACACAAACCAACTCCAACCCTAAAAATAATAGTAATAATAATGGCATGCATCACGGGAGGCATAGTGCAAGGTTCAAGCTGAACAGCCCAGTGTAATGTTTCCATCACACTGCATTCAGATTCCTGGAGAAGACTGCCAGCAAGACTTCCCAAGACAACATCCCAATAAACTCAAATACACAGCAAACATCGCAGCTAGTTGTGCTCCACAGAGGGAGCCCTTTACACCTGTGTTTTGCTGACTCTGTAGCTATAATTTCTCAACACTCTGCAAGGTGTTGTTTTGGGTTGCAGCTGCTCAGAATTTAACATCAAGTCTTTTTTTTTACAGAAGTATCACTTCTTTTTTGTGTTTTTGTGTTTTTTTTTTCCCTGAAGCGTAATATTTCACAAAAACTGTCATGGATTTCTTAAAATATTACCTTTTGTGGGAAAAACAATCTTTTAATGGAAAGAAATATGGCTTTGCCCATTTTTAATGATTGTTTACAGAGAACTGAAGTTGAGAAAAAAATTAATTCGAAAATTTTCAGAAACCCAAGGAGAAGAAAACACTGTGTAAAACAGAAGAAAAAAATAGGCTCAACAATTTTGACAAAACATTTTATAGCAGAAAAATGGCTTCTTTTTCAAAACAAACAAAAAAATATTTTTAAGAGGTTGCCTCCTTAAATACCCCAGGATGTCTATCTGTTTGAATCTTAAACATGACCTATGACACTTTAAGTTATTATTTCTTTCATTTAATTTGTTATTCATTTATTCATTATTATTAAAATGGAATGCTTCTGATTATTGATTTTTTTAAAAAATATTTTTAATGTTTGCCCTGGGTCATTAAGCTTTTAGAAGTACTTGTTTCACTCATGCAGCTTGGGCACACCTCTACTGCTTAGCACAGGGCGGTACAAACATCCTGCAGCTAGCCCCATCCACACTGTGCCAACAGTATGGGGGTCCCAACTCTCTCAACAATTTCTGTGCACATCGCAGGGGTGCTCAGTGGAGATGCTTCTGCCTGCTCAGAGCTGGTGGCCACCTCTCTCCTGCAGTGCTGCTTTGCACCGTGCAGCCACATCTTCCATGGAAAATTAGGCACAAAATTGTAGGTGAAGAGAAAGCTGAGTGCAGGATCATGTTAGAATATAGGCACTGCAATGAGGTTGGAGAAGCCAAAAGTCCAAACTCTCCCATTTTGGGTTGCAGTTTGTGCAAAGCAGGTTACATTTTTACCTACACCAGGCAGTTACTCTCCTGTGTCCATTCTGCCAGTAAAAGTCATGAACTCTGTGTCTTGGACTCTGGATTGCTTTGGAGAGGATGCTGCTACTTGCCTGATTTCATTCACTTACCACCAACGTTGAAAAGCACATCTCAAACTTTTTTATAACTTCTTTAAATATGAAGTTTTAACATAACTTTTTTAAAGATATGAGACTAGTTAAAAAGTTCAGAAATATACATGTAGTAATAACAATTATTCAGGGTCCATTTTTGTTTTCTTCAGCTGCTGGTGTGGCTGTTACATTTCAGAGTAATTGGTGTTTCTTCATGGAAGGGCACTACCCCAAGTAAACGTCCTGGCTCACTTGGCTCCGAGAGCTAGCTGCAGAATCAGTGCTGCACAGCAAAGTTTGTGAGACAGGAAACTAACATGGGGAATAATCCCCAAAAGCAGATACTTAAAGCAACATTTGCCTTGCTTTTGCAAGCATTAAATAAAAAGAATTACAAGCCTCAAAGAAAACACACTTTTGTATAACTTATTTTTTCCCCCCATCCCTGCAGAATTACACTGTTTTTAATGGTTTAAAATAGTAAAAACCAGAAGGTTATTTTCCAGGTATTTGATATGAAATATTATATACCAATCACACCAACCCCCTATATATCAATTTCTTTCACGTTAAAAAGTACTCAGAAAAAACCCAGATCTAAACATTAACTCCAGAAATAATGAAAGATCTCCAAATTCTACAAATAATGACATCCGGCCCTGCAAGATACTCAGCATCACGTAAGATTTGCTGAATACAAAGACCTACTTTCAAGCTGCACCCAGTAACTCCTTTCCCTGACTACATGCCTGGAAATTCAAATCATAATTAAATGTGCATGTGGTATTTTTCACAATATGTTGTGTTTGTGGTTTTAATTATCATCATAAGCACCACAGTTAATCTGTAGTTCAACATGTGAAAACGTTTATACAGTTTTACATGATGGTTTGGTAACACATACAAACATTTAGGTTTAAAGGAACGGTGAGGGTTGGGCCCTCATCATTTTATGAACCCTTACGTCAGCCATCTGGAGACCCTTCCCAGCTCTTTCGCCACCTGCAACTCAGCCACCCAAGCTCTTTCTCCTTCTGACCTCACCTCCTCGAGCCAGCAAGAGAAAGAATTCCTTCTCTGCCCAAGCACAGAGGAGAAGCAAAGGTGAAAGCCACTCATAAAGGAGGATTTTTATGGTGCTGAATCTACCAGAGATCAACGTATAAAGAGTATTACTGAAATGGCGATGCTCTTGGTCAACAGTTAAGGCTGGAGGTGGATTTTCCCCACCACAGGAACAGCACCTGGCTGGCGGTGGACCTTCCTCTTCTCACATCCTTATTCCTGTGAATGTGTGATGCCTGGCTGAGGGGCAGAAAAAATATGGTGGGGAGGGATGCATAAGGGTAGGGGAGGTCACTGAACGTAGGCACTTCTTCACGAACCCAACAGCCGTGTTGCACTGTGCTGCCAAGCACAGGCCAGCCTGGCCATCAGCCCCCGGGGATGCCCAAATGCCACATGCCATGTTCTTAACCTTCATCCAAGGGATGCTGGTACTCAGTGTAGCTCTGGTTATGCCTGCACATTTGTAAACACACATCATTACTTTATGAAGGAGACATACTGAAGAAATAGAAATTACGGTATCCTGACTGGTGGTGCTGCAGCAGAGGGGATACTGAGGCATCTCAGCAGGCTGTGCACCCAGCAGAGAGCGGGCTCCTATGGCTCCAAGAGCAATGTTGTCAGACTGGGCTGCCTTGGTGCTCTTGCCACTGGGATTGCCTCACAGACCAACCTGCAGCACCAGATCTTGCTTTCTTTCCTTTCCATGCATCTTTTCAAGGAGGGAAGCCCAACTGCTCATTCTGAACCCAAGGGGTTCATTCCCTCTCTGATGGGGTGGAAGTCAATGACATCTTCAGAACTGCCCACAGACTAACAACCACAAATGACAATAAAGGACAAATCTTCATAAAGCCTGTCAGGGAGTTCTCAGCAAAGCTGCTGTGCTCTGAACTTCTCATGATGGACATTTACAGGGGAAAAACACTGGTACTGACATTCACCTTTTTTCTCAAACAACTCTTTACTGCTGACGACAGACATGGACTTGAGTTATTTGTGCTACAGGTTGCCAGTGGTCTTCTAGATAAATGGAATATAAATTGTGGGGGAAAATTGTTACAGGAAAGAGCAATCAGAAATAATACAGCTACAGAAAACAATGTAGTGGTAGTTTTTTTCTTTTAGCAAGGAGGTGCAAGAAGTTTTGAAACCATCAGTTAGTCATGCATGGTCAACTCAACTATAGTACAAATAGTTTAAAGTTAATGAAGTACATTTTTTGACCACAAAACAGATGTTTGAGGAAATCCTTGCTCTTCCTTCTTAAAATTCTTGTGTGTAATGTATTAGTGTAGACTAGTATGGTGGTGGTGGTGGTGGTGTAGGCAGCAGTAATCTATACCACACTGATTTAACTTAAAAAGCAACCCCAGAATCTAGGAGACCAAAAAGCCTTCCTCTGTTTTATTGTAAAGGCATTACTGAATTGCTTAATGTCTCCATGTCCATTCCAGCATCTCTGTAAGGCTCCAGATCACGTGTGAGACTTTACAAAGAAGTTGTTCCCACTTACAGGAATCCTAAGACACTATTCATGCAGACCCAGCAAAACCTAACCACTTCCTTCAGCATCCAAGCCCAATCAACAGCACTGGTGTGATGAGGGAGGCAACATAAATCTAAACATCCATGGAAGTCTGTAGAGCAAACCAAGAGGGCACAGTGTAAACAGCTGTGAAGAAGCCTCTGCGTGTATGTATGGGCTCAACATCAGTCTTCAGTGTGCTGAAACAGGAACATATTCACACAAACCCAGACTATATAACAACACATCGAGTTCATTCTGCTTCCAGATAAATCACATAACATTTCAAGAACTGTCTCTCATAACATTTTAGCAGTACTCCTTGGTGAAATTGCAATAAATAAATAAAGAATGTACTACTACTGTGCAGCGCATGTGTGTGTGTCTGTGTGTGTGTTACACCAACAACATTCTTATTATGGGTCTATTCAAGGTGCTTCTGCATACAATTTTTGCTGTCATTTTTTGCTAATAGATAGATAAATGAAGTTGTAATCCAGCAGTGATTAATGTTGTTATTACCACAAAAGATGTCCCTTTCATTCAGCAGTTTCGCTTGGACTAGGACAAGCAATACAGAGAAACTAATGAGGGTGGTACAATGCAAAGACTCTGACAAAAAACCCGTGGGGAATTTTCTAGGAGATTTTAAAGCTCCTAGATGCTCACAGTCATCTGCCAGCAGTTATCGCCCCACAGCAGAGATGGCAGAAGGGAACGTGTGCCAAAGAACGCCCCCAAGCACTGCCCTCAACCACAGCACAAAGTCACCTTTGCTGGGCATTTCAGCCCACTGTCTGCAGGGACGGGTGGCCCTGGGGCATGGGCACATGCTCCCTCCCGCTGTAGCACAGCAGCCCTGACAGAGAAAAACAGGCATGAGGGAACAGGGGGAATTTTTAAATCAGCACAGCAGCCTCCTGCTCACGTGGACCTCCACATAGCCATGGTTGCACCCAGGGGACAGGTGCAGTGGCTGGAAGAATTACCTTCCAGGCTTCCCAGCAAGATGCATCAGAAGACCTTTATGGTAATACTTGGAGACTTTTGCTACAAAGTCTGTGATTGTTCATTTTCTTAGGGATGGGCTCTGGATCCCTCATACTACATGGCTCTGAGGAGGACTGCAATGAATATAGAGAGAGCTGAGGGAATTATTCACACCCTGATATGGCTGGCAAATACCCAACCATTCTGGCCTTCCCTTTCAAATATTACAAGTGTAGGATGTTTCCCCTATTAACATTATGGCAACAGCTCCTGAGATTTGCACAGATCTGGCTGCAGTGTTATTTCTTCCTGAATACATTCTACGGCAGATAACTGCTTGCAATATAGCTATATTTTATAAAGAAGCTCCCACCAGGTAGAGTTGCCTAACTATCAGAGGTGCTGAAGGAGAGACAAGAAGAAGATGTAGCTTTCTGTCTGTCATCCTGACATGCTGAAAACAAATTCCACATTGCTGTAAATGTGCTGGGGAACAACAGAGTAACTGATTCACATCGAGTCATTTCTTGTTGCCTCTTTAGGAGAGAAGGCAAAGTATTTTCTTGTTTATTGAGCTAAGCTAGACTAAAGCCAGGCCAATTATAGCAGCACTATCTTATGTTTCCCAGTTAATATGCCCTGGCTTAGGGCAGTCATTAGGCGTCAATTTGTATTTGTGTCGCTAAAAAAGTTACAGTATTATTTAACTGGTGTTCTTTCCAATTTGTTAGATTTCAGGTTTAGTTCAAAATAAAACAATCTGGACTGTGTAAATACAGGAGTCATTGGCTCAAGACAGAGCAAAAGATGGAGAACCTCATTTTCGGTCAGAAATCAAATGTCTTTTTTTTCTAGTAAGGATTTTTATTCCAGTTATTGCCTGGTGCGCAACTGTTACAAAGAATTTTGTTGTTAGTGACAAAAAGAAATTACAGGATGTTGTTGCTATCGGAAGACAGAGGGTGACAATCCATGGCAAACTCCTGAATGGACTGACAAAGACCTGGATTTCCTTTAGTTTTAAGCAGAGATGGGAAAAAAATGTGTTCAGTACCATTCCAGCTGAAGAATCCAGACTGCGTGAACGGCTGTTGAATATATCTTTGCCCTTGCAAGTATTTGCAGTGTTATTGATGTTCAATTAACAGAGTTTTTACCAGCCACTTCCATGCAGATTTAAATTTCCAAGCACAACCAAATCCTTACAAAAAATAAACTTCTAACTGCAGGCTGCAAAAAAAGCAGAAAAATGTTGCTGCTGTCAAAGCTCATGTAAGAATTCTTCATGAGCAAGCTTACAAGGAGTATACCATCTCTTGAAACAACCTGAAACAGATGCTGAACTACTTGAGGCTTAGTTCCTTGAGGCATTTTTTGTACTGTAAAGTAGCACAACCAGATGTCACTACCTGGAAGGCCTTCAGCATCCATTGTACTTAACATAATGTGAAGATGACCAAACATTATTCAGGCCTGAAGACTAAATGCAGCAGAAAATGTAATTCACCACTAGTTCATCATGGTCTTCTCTGCAGAATCACTAATATTTAGAACCTGACCTCTAACACACATGTTACTGATACAGCTGAAAAATGGAGCATGGCTCCATAATGCAGCAGAAAGAAGATCTCACTGGGAGAAGCATTAAGTCTAAGTGCTGGAGAGCTGCGAGCAGCAAGATTATTTCTCCTGCACTGATCCTGTATTGTCATTATCCAAGAATATTTTCACTCACGTCTAGGAAGAGGAGGCAAGATCCTCCAGCATGTTTCAAGTAGGATACATCTATACGTGTTGCTTTTATGGTACCTTTTGGGTTTTTCTCGGTTGTGTTTGCCAATAATTTTGTTGAAATAGGTTATTTTCACCCTAATCTTATTTTGTAGAATTCTGTCCTGCTGATTTTTGTCCTCTACATCCTACAGCTCCATTCCCTCATTCATCACACTTCTGTCAGATTCCTGTTAGCTCCAGGGGATTTTTCTTCCCTCTTCCCTCACGGCACTACTGCTTTTCACATCAGGGCAAATACAGAATCCAATGTAACATCTGCTCCTCTTCCCCTCCTAGACTTGACCCTAACATCTCCATCCTTTGCACCTTTTCTTCCCTAAATTTCACACCCTTATTCCTAGCCCAACCCCCTTCTCTCACTTTCTTCTCTCTCCCAACTTCATTCCCCCAAGTTACAAATTCTCACAGAGGTCTGGATGTCTTTGCCCGGACCCATCTTTTCAGTGTTACCATTGTCAAGCAGGACTCTAGCAGGAGCTCAAAAAGGTGTGGGACCCTGTTGTCGTGGGTCAAACATTTCAGGTTAAAGTGATAACAGATAGCAAGTGCAACCTTCTTTTTCACCATTCATAGGGCAACTGATTCCAGCCATGGCCATGGTGTGAGAATGTTTTTCACTCAGTTTTATTATATATTTCCATCTCTTCCCTCAGCTCCAGAGTCATGCAGTATTTGACTTCTTCTTTGTATTGCTGCCACTGACTCGCCAGCTAACCTCTCCATATCTCTCTCTCTACTATCTGTCCTTACTACAAAGTTCAGTCATGCATACAGCCATGAATTGGTCTCTCACTGTCAGCTATCAATATACTTGGCCTTCGACATCAATATAATAACATCAAAAAAACCTTGACTAGACCCATAATAAGAATGTTGTTGGTGTTACAGTGAAAATCAATACAGTAGCATCAATAACTTGGCCTTCCGGTGAACGTTACCTTGGCAGCATTAGTAAACTAAACTCATCCTCTCTGTTCCCTGCTTTTCCTTCCATCCTATGGGTTTGGTTTTCTCCATTTTTTGCTCTCCCTCACCTACCCCTTCTGCCACTAATGGTCAGCACTTCTAAGGTCAGACCTGATTTATCCCTACATTTGGTTCATCCAGTCTTGTATGGTTTTGAGAAAAAGTTTCTGGTAAAATTCTTGTGATCCCACCAACCTTTTCTGATATTAATTTGTTCTCTCCTTCTTGGCTTATCTTCCAACCTAAACCATGTTCCACCTCCAAGATAACCAAATTCCAGGCCTCCCATCCCGGCAAACTTTTCAGCATTCCTGATTCATTCCTCCAACCACCCATTCTTCTGACTCCCACTCCTCTCCGTCACCAAAAGAACCCGCCAACTTCTTCCCAGCGAAAAAGCCAAAAGACATGACTCTCCCACACCCTGCCTTGTCTTTCAAAGTTGACTTCAGTACGCACTGAAATAAAACTGGTTAGGGAGAGGGTGGTTTCTTTTGTTTTGGGTTTTTCTTGTTGGGTTGGTTTTTTTTGTTTTTGTTTGTGTTTTTTTTTTTAATGACAAATTTAAATATATGTAACTGTAATAGCTCAAATTATTAGTATTGTTCATGTCCAGGTTCTGAAAACAATCATGTGATCTACATTAAGCCTACTATTAACTTTACGAAGTTTAATGCAAATTCTTAAACACTGTGGTTTCTACAAGTTTTTGCAGCAATGGGGCCACCCAGCACTGACAACTGAAAACAGAAAATAACCAGATTGCAAATAGCTTTGGGATCTGTTGCTTTGGGGCCCACTCTGAAAAGGCCTAACATCAGAATATGTTCTGAATGCCAATAGTTTGCCAAGATCTAGCCCTTACTGTTACATGAAGAGGGTTTACTTGCATTTAATTTTCTTTATTTCATTTTCTATTTTGACTGGGGCAGTGTCATACTTGCTTGTTTGGAGAATAAAATAAACTGCCTTAGAATTATCTTATTTACACAATTCAACTAGCTTTTAAATTCATAATTTGTTTAAAGGGGTGAGGACAGAGAGAGCTATGGGCTTCTTCTCTTCTGCTCTTTGCTGGATGGAAGCAGCTTTTTCTTTATCTTTCAAGACTGAACTTAAAGGGTACCAGCCCCCTGAATTCCCCTCAGTCTGCTGAAACCTCACAACAGCAAGTTTCCTTCACAGACCAAAATTCAGTATTTAAAGGAACTGCAGGAAAGTGACATTTCCTCTCAAAAGTTCTTCTCCTGGAATTTTTTCTCCAATTCAATTTTTATTTCAATTAATAATAGTGTATCATGGAAGTATGTTTCATTGTACAAATTACTCTTTTGAAAAATATTCCAAAAGCAGCCCTAGATTCTCTTTTATCATTTTCATACAAATCAGACAAGAAGTGGAAAAGGCACAAAAGGAAGTTACAATATTCTAAAATCTTTTTCAAGAAGATAGATGTTCCATTTATATCTCTCCTTACTAATTGAAAGCTGAGGGTTTAGCCGTATTTATATACCATCTATCCAAATTGATTTTATTTTAATTTGTTTTTAAAAAGGAAAAATGTTCATTCTTTTTAAGCCAACCTCATTAGGAGAGTCGTCAGAAGTAGCTGCCATGCAAAACCCAAGCATGATTCAAGATTGCAGGGTCTCCGAGGAAGCCCACTGACAACAGAAAACAAAGAGTTATCTATCGTAAGGACGCCTAGGAGTTTTTTGTTTGTCAGAATGGAGGCTTGTAATATAACCTCTTTCCCACACAAAACAGTAAAGTGTGCGGCTTTGTACCTCCTGCATGTCACAGCAAGTCTCTGCCCTGGCCACTTCCTGCAAAGTTATTTTTTCCAAACTGTGTAAAAAATGTTTCCAGATCAAATCCATACTGAAGGCTCAGAACGGAGATTCAGTAATAAGTAAAACAGAAATCAGGGTTAATATTAGAGGACCATACACCACCTTAACTGTAGCAATGCTTTAATAAATGACACTTCTAAAATACAGCCACTGAATTCTACCAGTGTTATTAGTAAGCTGTCTCCTGTACTGAAGGAATGAACAAGGACAATATTGTTACTTATAATTCAGAGCTAGCTTGTATGAAAAAGACATGTGGCATCAGGAAAATGTAATTAATTTGGTGGTGTAAGCCTTCATAAATTATCAAGTATTCCCAATAGCAGTCCTGCAAAACTTACAGAGAACATGAGCTGCCTTTAAATTACTTAGTTTGCTTGCTACCAGAATTCTTTTAAGGTGGTTAGATACCAACACAGTATTAAAAAACGCTCGAACGATTGCAATGGCTGACATACTGAGCCACCTTTAATTAAGACCATAATGTTCCTTTGGGCCATACATAAGACAGTAATCTGTGTCCAGAGGCTGTCACTCTCTTCTCTAATGGACTACAGCACACAAAAATTAATTATAGGGGAAAGGTTGCTGCTCCAACTGGGACTGGAGTCTCAAGATTTGAAGGCAAATGTTTTGCTGTTGATCAAATTGAGCAGCTCCTTTTGCAACAGCTAGTACAGTTTCTGTCACATAGCACTTAACCCTCACTTCCAGCATTAAAATCAGCAAATTTGTTGCCTGAGGGGATATTTTTACATTTTTATTTATTCATTCATTTGTTCATTATGATGCCATCACGTAAGCATCTGAGCACAATTTTGCCTGTCAAAAATGGGGAAGAAACTTGATTTGAAGAATTCAAATGGAAACAGATCAGAGCTCCCAGCCACAAGATTCTTGTAGGTCTACATCAGTAGAAACAGACTACAGCTAAACAAAGATTTTAAAACACTATTCATTGCTATTTGTTTAAATTTTTAAACAAATTAACTTAGAATATGATAGCGCTTTTTGTGTTTGCTTTCAGCAAATATTCAATGGTAAATAATTTTTCAGGCAGGGTTGCTTGCAGACACGGTAGATTTTAAGCTAACATTATAAAATTTTACTTAAAACAGAATTTCAGATCATGGATACTACTGTCTGTTACACATGACTGTTAACTTTCTGGATATCTGAACCAGAGAAGGTGATGCTCTAGGGAACAGAAAGAAAACCAGTCCCTCCAGTGACTTATGTTTATCAAACAATCTTCTTGTGTTGTGAGGTTACCACATAGATCGCACGACTCACCATCAAACCCACTGAAATAATCTGCTGGGTTAAAGCATATCTGCACAGTGTTGACACTGTGTGTTTGTTCCTGCCTATGAGAGGAATGAGGGAGAGGTAAATGTGTGTTATTGCAAATATTTAAGCTGAAGCAAGGGTTTGTGGGGGGAAGAAGAAAAAGACATAACCTAAGCAGCAAGCTTGAAGATGAATTGCTGACTAAAAGGAGGAGACAGCAATGTTGGTCTTGACACAGGATGGGCCCATGTGATTTTTCAACAGATGATCATCAAAATTCAGAGCTGCAGTGCCATAATGTATCTGCAGCCCCCTCCTCCAGCCTCAGGATACAAGCAGCTCCCATGAACCCCAGGGGAAATCTTTCAAGCAGCAGTGTTCCTTATTTCAGTAACACCTGAGATGATTAAATGAACAATGAAACTCAGCTGTAAATTTGCAGCAAGGTTACAGTCTGCAATCTGAATAGTATTAAGAGGAATGAAATAAAAATGGAATCAATGCTCACAAGGATAATGTAAATCAGATGCAAATAAGCTTCCATTTTATTTGTCTTTTCTTTGTTTCTTTCTAATAGTGGCATAGTTAGTTGATCAGATGCTCAACACTTATTTTAAAACTCAGTGCCTCTATTATTGCAGGAGGTTTCCTGGGAGATAGGGGCATAGCAAGTTCCCATTCCCATGAATAACATGAACCCATGTCTTTGCCTGTGAATGACTACAAAATGCAACCAAAATCAATATATGAATATGAAAAACAAATAGAATATTCTTATTACAAAAAAAACCCACAGAAGCAGGCATTTGTTTATCAGGGCCTTCTTCACGAAAGCAGTGCTGGTGTGGGCAGCATGGTGGCACACTATAACGCTGTACTTTTGTAAAAAGCTCTTTTAGCCTGTTATTTCCAACTCACACAAACATATATGTGTCATGTATGTATCGGTGATCCACGCACCACATATCCTCATTTTTTCTGACCAAAGTGCTTGACCTAATCATTATCCTTTAAAGAACAATCTAAACATGTTATGCTAGCAGTGTTTAACCCTGGGATCTGAAGGTGTAGGTTTCAGGTTTGTTTCTGTCATCAGGCTGTTTTACTGATTTGATCAAATTCCTCAATGTCGACAAACTGGCTTCCTAGTCTGCTATATGGAAATATTACACAGTTCAGTCTTTCCTGAGCTGGGGTATCATTTACCTCTCTAACACAAGCCCAGCTCTTATAAAAGCTGCCTATTCATGAACCTACATATTTAGCCTGTAACCCTGAAGATAATGGTTAATAAAAAAAATCAAGGCCAAAGCTCAAAACACCTACAGAATTTCCTAATATCTCTCCAGCATCATGTAAGTACTTCAGTCCTATTAAGATATTTTGAAGCCAACAGGCATTCTTCAATCTGCTCCAGGCCAGCCTGATAGAAGCCACTGCCACTGTTGCCAGAAGCAGGCTTGAAACTGTTGATGTGTGTTTGTGTCTTGGTAGATCACTCACTACATGAGAAGCAATCTTTCTCATGTTTCTTTCATTTCCAAAATTAACCCTTCCTTTGATTGACTGTAAAGTGACACGCAATAACAGAAGAATCCAGCGCTCAGCAAGACTGCTGTACATTTCTGTTCTTATCTTCGATGTCTGAGTATCTAACAAGACTACACAGCCAGTCCTTCAAGTCTGTCATTGCTCCTGAATTGGGACATAGGCAGACATGACTGTGCAGCAAACGTTGCACCTCTGTCTCAAAAAATCATTTTTTATTCCCAGTATCAAAACTTTCTTGGTAAGGTGCAATCTGTTCTAGTACAGACAAAAAATCAAGCTCAAAGTCTACATGATGTTTTTTTTACATTCAGCTGGCTTGAACAGTTTGAGGCCAACACAAGTGCTTTAAGAATGCCCTGAAAACCTCTCATGGAGCTTGTCAGATCAATATCAATAACCAGCAGGAAAGATGTTTGAACTGAGACAATTGGAAGCAAATCTGTTGTGATACTGCTTTAGTCTTTGAAGCAAAGTGTACAGCCAAGCTGGAAGCCAGGAGAGAGAACAGGAACTTCAAAGAAGTTCAAAGGAACTTCTTTTTCCTTTCACTACCACTCTTTGCTGAGCAGAAGTTCATATACTTGACTTTTAGCTATGTATTTCTGCCAGAATAATCTGTTCTGATACTGTGAAATGTACAACGGCATCACCATATGCAGAACTGGTCACTGTCAACTATATGAACAATTACCAAAACAAATCAAAAACCTCAGACAAGCAATGAGATCCATCCGTCTGCAGTCTTCATGGCTTCTTGGTAGGCTGAGTCAGTAAAAATACTCCTAGGCTTCTACATATCAAATCTTTTTGGATTTGTACCTTTGTCTGATAGCCCCAGTTGAGGAAACAAGGTAATGAATGGAAAGGGCCGCTGATCTATTTTATTAGTCTCCCAAGTGTATGAATACACTTTAAAATTGCTTTGTTCTTAGCTCTGAAGAGCTGAATTTCCCACTTCAGTTAATTTTTGCCAAACAGATTGCTTAAAGGATGACTTCATCCCTTTTGATTAGCCCTCAGTATGGGGGAATAAAACGGTAAAGTGTGAGCAAAGGCACCGAGAAGGCATGTGAGCAACAGCAGCCCGGGTAGCTGGCATCAGCAGGGAGGCATTCCCGCTGGCCAGCCCTGAAGGAGGCTGCAGGGCCAAACAGCTTTGGTCAGGAGCAGAACCTCAGGCCAGCCAGTACTGGGCTACCAGGACTACTGAATAGGCAAACAGGCAGGTCCTTCTGCCTGGTCATTCTCCACACAGAATTGCTTTCCTTTGTGCTGTAGGTCTGTGCTACGTTTCCAAAACCTTTGCATCACCCGATCCTCTCAGATTCCCAGCCCTGAGTCCTTGTCCAGACTTTTTCACTTTTACTGATTAATTCAGACATATAGCAAGGACAAAAGGCCCTTCAAAATTCAAAAGGTTGCTGTGAGGTTTAATGCAGGCAGAGTCTGCGCTGCTCTAGGTAGTGAAGTTAGAGTGGAAGAGGGATCTACCACCCATTATCACTAACATCCTATTTCTTTGTCATTATCTTTTAATTATCTTGTCTTGTTTATTTAAACAACAAGGCAATTAAGAGACATTGTCAATGGAACAGAACCCTGGCACAGGCGAATGGTCTCTGCTGTGAGATAAATGCCAAGATATTTAACAGGCAGCAGCATAACACAAGAGTGGTTCTTTCCAAAGCACTGGGCAGTGATTGCTGGAAAATGTGTGCCACTGCTACTGCAGAATGCCTTACAGTCCTTGTCATAGTCATTAACTGTCTACTGCTGGGAAGTTCCTTGGTACTTTCTCCAGATATGACTGTACCTTATTCCTGATTAGCATTACCAAAAAGATGCTGTAAACACCAAATGCGGCAAAACAGAAAGAACTCGGAGAATAACAACTGGAATTAGCAGTAGACTTATGGGAAGTAGCTAAATATAATTCTGGTAGGGGATTACTTAAGAGATGGGTGGGATGGCATAAAGGCACTGCCTTGTCTCATCAGACCAGCAATCCATCTAATCCAGTGACTGTTCTCTGACAGCACCCAACAGCAAATTGTTCAAGGTGCATAATATCTTTACACCAGAGAACAACAGAACAATGTCCGTAGGAGATGTTTCTGCCTAAAACCTAGAACTGGTGGTATTTTCCATCCTGAATTAGGGAGAATGATTTGTCATTTCATTGTTTATTCTAATGCAATCATGTTAACAACATGCACAGCCTATTGTTTAATGTATAGATTTGATTTGTCTGGCATTGCTTCATAAAAGAGTGGAAATGTGGTCCTCCTAGGAAAACGTTTTCTCTAGTTTCATGACATAATGCATATTATGGCAAAGATTGACCAAATTGGCCTGAAAATACCTTTTCCAGTCATTACTAAGGTTACAAAGTTAATGTTTTGGGTTGATCTTCATTTCTGTGTATACACTTTTATATAACAGAAATAATTGTAGGCTACTCTGTGGGCTAGTGCTTAAAAAACAAATTTATTTCTTCAACTTACTGAACATTTTTAAGTGCTTGCTTACTCCTTGTTGCTCTCTGGGACAAAGGGTCCACCTCCGGCAGAAACACAGCACTTCGGATTCCAGTTTTAAGCCTAGAAAATGCAATTGCAGAAATGGTGTTCACTTTGGGGTGGAAGCAGAGGACAAGAAGTGGGATGGAGGGATGGAAGGAACTGGAAGCTACCAACCAAGAGGCACAGTTTGTTCTTTAATACGGTTTTGATACTCTAGTCGCATATTTTCTTTTTTTCATCACATTTTCTCAGTGATTCCAAACACTGGGGAAATACCTGTGTTTATGTTGCATAGATTATTATGACAAACACCACCACCACTTCTTCCTGCTCTGTCGGATGAGTGAGCTCGATTGCTTGATTATCTAAAGATCATGTCCGACTCCAATTATCATTACTTATTAAATCAAGTTTGACACAGAAAAATAATTAAATGCTTAAATCAAGGCATTCTACTTTGTCACACACTTGGGTCTGCTGGCAAGTCTATGGAACAGTTGTTAATACTGAAAATGAGATGAAAGATGTTCTAAATTTATCTCTTCAGCATTTTCATTCAGCATAATAATGGACGTTTGACAGCAACACATTATTGTTGAGCCAGTGAGAATCATTTCTGAGATGAAATGAGCACACACCTTCAAAAGTAGTCTCACAGAAACCTGGAATCGTTTAGGATGGAATAGATAAATGTTCATTCACCTGGGAGCTGTATTTTGGCTGCCTTATGGCTCAAATAAAAATGAACAATTTTCAAATGAATATAAAAATCATACTTAAAAGACTTCAAATGGAAAGTATATATGTATTTTCCAGCATCCATATATAAATTAATATGTACCATCTGTGTTACATCTGGTGATATTAAAGTGTTGTCTCATGAGCAGAATAGGTGTGAGAACCATGAAGCAAAGCTGAGCAGTTCTGGCACTTAAACTGCAAAGGAGACAACATTTATATGTAGCCTCAAAAGTACACTGCCCTTGTCCCTTCACTGCTGCTTTTACATCCCTGTTTCTCTTCTTTTCTCCCATATTATTGCCTATACATTTTCATATTTTTTTCCTAAGAACTACTTACAGCATCTCCATGATCCAGGCTGCCACTTCTTCTGGGTCCTGGGTTCAGCTTCTGCAGCAGGTCTTCAATCAGGGCAGCAGCCACACTGTAAGTGAAACCCATGGGGTCTCCCATTTTCCCTGGTCCTGCCACATTGAACCTCATCCTCTTTTCACCATTCACTAAAAATTCTGCTGGGAAAAGCATACACCTTTGGTTGCTCTGGTTGTTTTCAGTCTCTCAGTAAATCTTTCTGGTGGCTTGCCTTTCTGTACTCCATCCTTTTCCATGATTTTAAAGATTGTTATCCATCTGAAATTCTCTTCACCCACACCTTCTTCTCTTTCCTTAAATTATCCATCTCTCCTAAACTATATGTGTGGCTACTTACTTTCTTTCCCTGGTCTGTCTGGACCCCTAATCATGTGGCATTCTAGGGATCCTGATGATCGTTTGTTTGGCAGTTGTGGTTGTCTCTTAAAGTACCCCTGCAGAACAACCTCTCAGAGCTGATAAGAGCTGATCTTTGGCATGTAATTCTGGATTCAGGTGCTTGACACTGACATGATCAGAGGATTTTCTTTTCAACACTTGCTTTCCTCGTCACCACAACCAAGTGCTTTTTGTTAGTGTTTTTCATTTTCCTCTAAATTTGGAGGCTAAGTCCTGTAGTAGCAGTGAGTCATTTCTAAACATGCAAGAGAAACTGGAATAATCAACTCCACTGGTAGACTTAGGATTAAAAAAAGGAACATCTTGCATGTGAATGAAATTGTGTATGATAGCCCATAGCTTCCTCTCCTTTACCCTGCCCTCCCACCTCCCACCCCCCTGAAATGGCAAAATTCCACTTCATGAACTAATAGAATCATAGAATCTTTTAGGTTGGAAAAGACCTGAAAATAAGTGCCCTCTCCACAAATGTGTGCAGACTGACAACTTCTACACATCTAGGAGCATCAGGCCAAAGTTGTCTGGCACCTCATCATGCCAAGACATCTCCAAGTACTTTACAAAAGACTGTACTATGAATTCAGCACGTGGTCCATAGTTCCAAACTAAGGTCTGAAGATAAAACAGACCAAATCTTCATGACTGATTTTAAAGAGTGATCTACATATGACCTAGGGTAAAGCCAGGAGAAAAGCACTGCCCACAATGTAGAAAGTGCAAGATGGAAACATGGAAGGATGAACGGACCACATCACGTCTTGCTGTGGACCTGAGATCCTGAGGGCTGGTGGTCTGTACCACCTCTCAGAAGTCAGTGCTACAGACAAAAGAGAAAGATTTTGATCATCCTTACACACAACTCTTTGTTTTCAAATTGTCAGGTGAGGTGTTAATTTGATAACATTGATCTTCCCATGAAGCAAGGGAGTGGATTAGATGGCCTTTACTGCTCTTTTTCAGCCCTATTTTCTCTGCTTCTGTGGCCTATACAATCACACTGTGAGAATGGCCTTTTGCCCTGTGCTACAGGCAAAACCACCCAGTTCAGAAACACTCACATTTCAAAGGAACTGCCTCTCAGAGCTCTGTGCAGAAGTCAAACCTCAGCCACCCTACACTGAACACAGTACAGGAGCAGATGCCAGACTTCTGATTTACTGCATGTGAGTATCAAGTACTTCAGGACAAGTCTTCATATGAGTGAGGGAGAACAACACACCATTATTCATCTGAGTAGATTGGTCTCTTTGTGCACGTGGACAAAAAGTATGTCTGTTCCTCTGCCTTTTCACATAGGGTATGTTCATCAGCAGGATCTGCTCTCACCCACGGATCTGCAGGTTCCACATGCAAGAATTTAAACATGAAAAAAAAGTGGATAGAAAGCCTCTTTTAACTCTGACTCACCAGACACAAAGTTATACATGAGTCTGGCATGTGTTTCTCTTTTAGCAATGCATGAAGCACTCAGGCTCTGTGCTTTCCCAGCATGCTGATATTTGGGAGATCCTGTTTGTTTAGGACTTTCTTTAGGTCCTTTACTTGGAGAAGGGAACTGTTTAATTTTTAACAAATCAAGATATTATGCCTTTTTATTTATTTGATTAAGCAAATGAACAATCACATTTAATTCTTCAGAAGCAGATTCTCAGACTGCCATCAACTGCCTTGAACTATGTCAAAAAGCAGGCGTTTCTGAAGGTTTCTCTGCAAAAGGCATTATACAAACAAGACACGGTGACAGTCTAAATTGCTTCCCAACACCCCTAAATGGATCAGGTAGAAGGAAGGACATTTACTTTCCATCTTACACACAAGAAACTGAGACTTACAGTTAAGCAAAGATACTGACCACGGTTGCGGACCAGATTGGCCCCAGTGCTTTTGCTGTGGTCCTCAGCCTGGAGGTGGCCCCTTCTTTTCACACAAGACAAGCTGCCTGAATTTGGGCTCATTGCAGCAGGGAGGGATGAAATGAAAGGTGTCTCTTTCACTTGGATGAACTATGGTACAGGTGGAAGGGTTACAATATTTTTTTAATTTTTATTTTACTTTTAAATGAAGCATTAAAAAATCTGCCAGGCAGAATATTTTTTCAGCTTTCTTTCCTAACCCTAGAGTGGCTGTAAAACCTCAGCAGTTAAAAATGTTTTCTCTGGCTCCAAGTCTAATGCATCCATAAAAATTACATTTTAAATAAAGAAAACATGTTTTGTTCCAACTCCAGAGTGGCTATAAGACGTTTCATATTTTCTAAAAATGCATTTAATTCTCCATTTTAAAAATCCTTCAATACACCGTGACTGAATAATTTGTTGAAAACTCTGTATAGGTTTCTAATCTCCAATTTATCAACTTTAAACCAGCATTTTGGGATCTGGTAAAAGAAAAGCCTCAGATTAAAAAACTGTCATTATTTCCCCTGAAGACCACATTTAGTTCATGGCCTCTCTGGAGGTGACTGGGGCTGGATTTTGTGTTCTGTGAGAAGCAGAGCTCCCTTTGTTTTTAAGTCAAGTCCAGAAAATTTTCAGACAACCTGAAGAAGTTTGAGACCTCAATGCTAAGAGAAATGTTGCTGAACGCTTCTGCCTCTTTGGCTGAAGCTGTATTCGTTCTCTGAGAAGAAAAGCCTCACAACACATGTGGGTCCTTCAGAAAGGATTCATCCTGGGAAATGCACTGTGTGATTTCCACTGTCTCTTCCAAGTTCCACTATGGGCTCCCTCTTCGGTCCTGAGCAAGTCACTTAATTTTCATTTCATTTCCTTCTTTGCAGAATGTGAAAACCAATTTTTACTGGCCTTAAGGCACATCATGCAGAGAGTTCAATTCATATGCTTTCAGCAGGCAGCATTTTGCAAATGCCTGTTTTAATGGAATAGATCTGGGAGTGGGGACAGTGCAGGAGGGTGGATGTTCAGACTGTACATGAGGACAGGCTGAAGCTGACAGAGCTCAAGACATTCAGACCAGTGTGCAGAGGCTGTTCCCTCTCTCACTGCTCATCCCTGCACTTTGCTGTCCCGTTGGAGGAAGGGGACAAAGCTGAAGTTGGAGGTTAGAGAGGAAGAGCTCCATCCAAGGGTGGATATAACTGTGTAAAGCTGCTCTCTGCTTTCTTCTTCATTCCAAATTGTTCTAAGAGGTCCCAACCACCTTTGTGCCTCCAAGACTTCTTCCCTGAGAGCCTAACACAATCTAGCTTATTTTTCCCTTGTTCCCTCACCTTGCTCTTGCAAAAATGCTTTGCTGTAAAATTCTCCTGTGATCCACCACAGGCAGCTTGGCTTTCAACTATCACTCAGAATTGTGCGTGACCAACTAACTGTCATCCCATTCTCCATTCACTGGATTAAATACATACTGACCAGCACAGGCTTTGATATATATCAGGTCCGCGTGGGGCTCTGAAACATAAGTGTAGGGAGAGAGCAACGTGAAGAGCTGCAAAAGAGAATAACATTATTCAGATCTCTTTAGCTTCACTCAGCCTCTTCTTACTGAAGCTGACTGGGAGTATTTTGACTCCCTGGAGTGCAGGTTCACAGATTTCAGCTCCAACTACCTTTCCAACTCCTGCTGTTGCCGCAAGTCAATGAAAGCTGTGGGATAAAAGCTGCTGCCTCACCAGGGACAACTGCCTCACCAGCTCCTGTGATCTCAGAGCACAGCAAAACTGTGCCCAGCGAGCCTCTGCCTCTCCCCGGAGCAAGATACCAGGCACGCTGGGCCAGCGATCCCTGCCTTTGCAGGCAGACTTGCTGCGCTCCACCCCCCCCACCCCCCCCACCCCCCCCCGGAGCTCAGCCAGTGCCATGCTTCCCACTGGAGCTCTTCTGGGGACTCTTGGAGGTGGGCTGTGTTTGTCTGCAAAACCTCTTAATAAGCCTTTTTTAAAATATTGAAAATAAAAAAGCTGCCAGCAAAAGCAAGTGGACTATAGTCATCCACACTTGAAATCCGGTGAGAGGTATATATCCTCCTGCTTTCTTTTTTTATATAAAATGATTTTATTTTGATGCGTAGAAGAGCCTGCTGACCTTTTCTAAGATTCTCAGTTCTGCATAGTATGAAGTGATATAGACATGGTTAAGCAGAATCTGTTTATGTTGGAAGTCTAAGGGAATAGAAAATATTTTCACAGGTCTACTAAAAAAATGCCATGGTCAGCTCTATCTAAAGCTAAAGAGCATTGACGTCAGGGGTGACCATAAAAGCCACAGTCTCTCCTTAGCAAAGAGGAATCGAAATAATTATTATTTTTCTCCACAAAGGACTGTCACGTTATTCCTAAAATAATGAGCATTTGTTCAGCTTATTCATATACTAATAAATTTGGCTAGGTGCTGAAGAAGCCATTCTAAACCTTGTCTGCTACTTGAAGACCAGAGTGACAGCCCCCAGTTACCCCAGCACTGTTTTGTTAGATTCCCGACTCTTGCTTCCTAGCCAGGAGCAGAACATCATCACCCCTTGCTTAAGGTGGCTATGGAAGCTGGAGGAACAAAAAACGAGGGTGGATTCACGTGAACGTATCGTTTGGTAAACTGTGTACTGGGGATGCTGCATTTACTGCTTCACCTGACCAGTTGCCTATGAGATCTCTGGACAACCCCCCCTCCCCCCCCACTGCCATGGGGCAGGCTGTCTGTGATGTGAACACAATCAGCGGCAGTACCAAATGTTGCCACTGAGAATTAATTGTCTTTTGTTACTTCAATTTAATGAATTGTTTTTTGGGGACATCTGGCTTCCCTGCCTGAGGTGGGGGAAAGGGTGGGCTGCCAACAAGGTAAGAAAGTGCTGTGTTTCAGCACATTTTGTCTCCAAATATTCCTATTGTTATTGCTTGCTGCTGTGCCCCCACTCTTCTGCATGGTTGGTCCACGCTGCTTCATGTTCCCCTCCAAACGTCTCCAAGGATAATGAATGTCCTCCCATGTTCCTTATGTTTAGACTAAACTGTGGGCTGCAGAGTCCACCTGAGGCTTTTCCCTGGCTTTCATGATCTCTGCTAAGCTCTTTCCTCATCTAAGAAGACCTCATCACAATGCACAGGAAAGACAGGCACTGACTGGGGCAGAGTGACTCTAGCCACTGTTTCCTGCATTAATGCACAAGCTCAGTGTCTCTCTAGGAGAACTGGGATCTTATTTTTACTAAATGGTCTGTGAAAGCATTTCCAGTAGAGATGGTTTGGGATATTATAACTAAGTGGACAGAACAGAGTGAGTGTTTATTTATCCAAGAAAGGTTGGATCAGATGAAACATCTGGTTTTCATTGAAATCTTCAATTCTGAAAAAAAAAAAAGCCAAAACCAAAAACCAACCAAAAAAAAGCCAGCTGGGTTCATAGACACTCGAGGAAGGCAGGTGGCTAACGTGATTGCAAGTGAGTTGAAATGGGATCAAAACATGAGCATCCTCTGAAGTCTCGGTTCAAATCATGCCTGGAGAGCATTTTAGGGTCCAATTTGCAGGCCTGAATAAGTAAAAAGATTGCTTATAAGTGCTGAGCACACAAAGAATTATGTTGTTTCTCTGAGACATTTTTGTTTTCTTTCCTTTCATTATAAATCTTATTACCACGTAGGTCACCAAACCATTGCACAAGTTTGAAAAAATGCATGAGCCAACATATTTTGCAGTGAGTAATGCTACCACACTCAGCTTTCCAGGAGCTGCAGCACAGCCGTACTGGATAGGCTGACTGCTTCTTGTTCAGAGGTGCAGGAACAAGATATCCAACGTAGCTGTCAGTGCTATGAAAGAGTTTTAAGAGAGATGAATAATGCTAGGACTCGTGCCTGGCTGAAAGATTTGCTCTGAAGATGTGAGGTGTCTGCTGCTGCAGCCTCAGGAAAAAACAGCGATCAAAAGAGAAACTTTTTCTCAGTCTGTTGGTGCTCACTACTGTCCCCAGCCATGTGAGTCGCCTTGCAGCCCCTAGAATCCCAGGAGAACACAGTCATTTCATTTCTAATGTGGCTAAACCTCCTTTGCAATGTGGGACATGTGCTCTGCATGGTACCGCAACTTGTCCTGGCTAACACATTTGATCCAGAAAATATTTCTTGAGGAAACAGAGATACTGCCATAGGAAAAAATGTTGGGACTGGCTCAGATTGTTGTTTTTCTCAGACACCAGGAGATGCTTTGAAACAGTGTTTTGCACTTCCTGTACAGTAGTCTTATGTCTTGGCACTGTGCTTTTGTGAGAAATAATATGAAGAGGTGCCCTGTTGGTATATGGGCATATGTGCCAGTTTTGCTGGCTATGTTGGGCTGCTAGCTTGGGAGCCAAAACTTCCTGGCCCTGATTCTGTGGGTCAGGAGCAAGTAGTACCAATCCATGAACATCAAGCTGATATTTGAGTTAATAATCTTCAGATCACCTAAGGTTTCAATGAAAGAGTCAAAGAAAGAACTTAGGCCCCTTGATCCTCAGTCCCTGCTCTAATAAAGGAGTGATTAACATTACAGTTCATTACTACTTTCAATTTCAACTCCCATGTGAAGCTAGAGGAGCTGCAGTACTAGTCAGAATCCTATTTTCTGCCTGTCAGTTAAGCAAATGAAGTCCCAAGACAGTCTGACTCACCTTCATATATAAAAGAAAATTTATTATTCCAACACACACCTGTGTCTTTCTTAAAATGTGTCTTTATTCTGAAAAGCAACTGTCAAAAATTGCATCCTTTCACTCAATTGATCTAGTCCCTGTCTGTATTTTTATCCAATGTATTTAGCACTAAAATAAATTTTTATAACATTTTTTTCTTTCACTTCTTAGTGTTGACAAAGGTATAAGAGGAAAACCTGATTTCTGTTCTGGCTCATGTATCACCAAAAGATTTGTTAAATGCTTTCTAATTCCAGGACCAAATGCTGCCTTCTCAACTATTCCTTTGCAAACTCAGAGGAGAATTTATTTGCAAAGGTTTAATTGTGAGCAGAATTTGATGTAATGAAGTTTTAATGGCAAAGCTGTATGAACCAGAAAATGCACAGCTTGACTTTCAGATCCCAAGCTGAGTCTGCAAGTGGAGATGATTCTAAACTGAGAAAATGTCATTCAAGTCACTCAGGCACAATAAATGTGAATCCTTCACCATCCTTTTTATAGTCAAGAACATGCTCATATGAACACTAATGCAGGACTAAGATGCTGATGCTACTTCTGCATAACCAGGATAGTAGTTAATGACAAGACTCAAAGCAGCATTGTGTAAAAACTGTCAAGCTCAATACACACAGTGTTTTCTTCAGAGCAGAACTGTGATGCACTGAAAGTGTCTCATCTTTCTAACTTTATAACTTTTTCTTTTTTTAAAAAAAGGAAAAAGTCTCCTTAGAATTCTTATCTTCCCTTGGACTGTCAAGGCTGCAGCGACACTTCCCTCCTTTGCTCAAGGACTCATCTGGAGAGGCAAGTTTGGGGAGTCATGGCCATAGAAATCCCTGATTTGGGGGGAAGTATAGTGAATTGTGCCAGCCAGCCAGGAGTTCAAGACAGGGCGGCTGTTCTAGGTGACAAGAATATGTACAGTAACATTCCTAGGAGAAAATGACAAAGTTTCTGCCAGATAAGAGCACCCAACAATCCCACCAACTCCTCATTTACTTTACCAGTGTGTTCTGAAGATCATTTTCATAGAAAATACGTATTTAGAGTCTGTTCACTCACCTTTACTGCCTCAAGTCCCTCCCCCAGGCAAAACCAACCTGAACAGAGCAGCTGACACTGTCCTTGTTGAGAAAGTCAAGTACTGACTAGCTTGAGTATTTTGGCCTCTGGAAATGCTTCCAGGCAAAGCCAAGCTGGTTAAAGAGCCATCTGAAGAGTGTCGGAGATGGGAGGTGAGAAGGTAAGGGCAGACCCTGATAACTGGGTAGCTCTAGTCTGTGGGCAGAACATTTTGGTCTGTAGTTATTTGTTGGTCAGCACCATTATGTTGTTGCCAAGGACTGGGTTCATTCTTGCTGTAGCTTTGTAATTACTTGTGTGCTGTGAATTGAATCATAGAATCACAGAATCATAGAACAGTTTGGGTTGGAAGGGACCTTTAAAGATCAAATAGTCCAACCCCACCTGCAATGAGCAGGGACATCTTCAACTAGACCAGGTTGCTCAGAGCCCCATCCAACCTGACCTTGAATGTTTCCAGGGATGGGGCATCTACCACCTTCCTGGGCAACCTGTGCCAGTGCTTCACCACTCTCACAGTAAAGAATTTCTTCCTTACATCTAGTCTGAATCTAGCCTCTTTCAGTTTAAAACCATTACCCCTTGTCCTATCACAACAGGCTCCACTAAAAAGTCTGTCCTCATCTTTCTTATAAGGCCCCTTTAAGTACTGAAAGGCTGCAATGAGGTCTCCCTGGAGCCTTCTCTTCTCCAGGCTGAACAATCCCAACTTTCAGCTTTTCCTTGTAGGAGAGGTGTTCCAACCCTCTGATCATTTTTGTGGCCCTCCTCTTGACATGCTTCAATGGGTCCATGTCTTTTCTGTGCTGAGGGCTCCAAAGCTGGACACAGGGCTCCAGGTGAGGTCTCATGAGAACAGAGTAGAGGGGCAGAATCACCTCCCTCAAGCTGCTGGTCACGCTTCTTTTGATGCAGCCCAGGGTACGGTTGGCTTTCTGGGCTGCAAGCACACATTTTTGGCTCATGTCCACAATTAATATCAAAGAGCACTTCAGACAGGTGTTTTCTAATATCATTTTTACATTTAAACAAACACATTAAATAAAATTAATTAAAGGCCAGCACTGCTTTCTTGCTAAATTACGACATTTTATTTATTGTCACGTTGTAAATTGATGGAGATATCTTCAAACGTGTTCCACAGTAGCTCAATTCAGCTGTCATGTAGTCAATTATAACTTCCCCTATTTTTGCATAATTAATTTCCCCTAATATTTTGATTTATTTGGCCAAGCATACCAGTGTTACTGTAATGCAGGCTTATTTACTTGTTTCAAAATCTATATATAGCTCCTAGCTGGTTCATCATTCATTCCAAGACTAGAAGACAGAGTGACCCCTGTATCTTCAAAGTGTTGTGTGAGGTTTTAGCCACTCATCTCGCATTAAATTTAATGGTACTCAAGCTAAAAGCTTGAATAGTTCCTTCCCTTTACTGCCCTCTTACCTGCATCTAAAGGACAGGCAAGCCTGTGATCATCCTTTTCTTCGGGTGCCCCATGTTAACCTGAAACTCAGTAAATATAGTTTTTATTATATAACCCAGAGTCTTTTCAAGCATTAGTCAATGCAGCACAATGCTCTTTGTTTAGCTTCACAGTACAGTGAAAGAAAGTACAGTGATGCGTTTGTTCATACTCTGCATGTTTGCTAGTCTTTCAGTGGTGATCTGCTATACATGCCATGAATACACCTACTAGCAACTTTACTGTATACGGATGCGTATAACTAGCACTATTTAAGTGAAACCTTAACATTTTAGCAATGTTAAAGAAAGCATATCTAATATCATAAATAGCATTTCTCCTTGGTATTTTCTTTTTTTGTTTGTTTGTTTGTTTCTTAAATAAAAAGGGATCCCAGAGCAATAATTATCAGTTTTCACCAGACAGAAAAACTACATGCTCATTTTACCATTTTTATTGTTCATGTAACCCAAATTCTCCCCTTTCCAACCACACTTTTACACCTGCCTAGGAAAGGAAGGGAGGGCTCCCATTTTCCTATGTGTCGTGCTTCTGAAGGAGCAGAGACAGAGGCTCGGAGAGACAAGATCCTCCTCAGAACAGCCTGTTAGCCTGCTCTAAGAAAAGATAAGCAAAGACTTTGCCACCTGTTGCTGGAAGAAGCTCTGACCTGTGCTTCTCCCAGCCTGCTTATCCAACACTACAGGGAATGAGAGTTGAACTTGGTGTGTTACGTATTTGTCTTGTGTACCCATTTTCCAAGGAGCACCTTGAAGTGAAGGGCAGTCTCATCTGATCAAGAAGTTTCCCTTTTTCTCTCCCCTTTTCAAGAAGCAGTGAGGTTATTCATGACTGCAGTTAAAATTTGTTTTGTTGATTCTGTGGCCTAACTATAAAAGAGTGAGTAATACTGCACATGTGAATTAGAGCTGAATTTTTCTAGTGCAAAAGTTCAGGTGAAGCCACTGGCTTCCTGTGAAGAACTGAGCCAGCCAGCCTTTAACTGCAGATTCTTCTTCCTATTTAAATTGGCTGCTAGAGAGCCAAAAGCCTTTCAAATAATTTAAACACAGAAGGCACGTTTACGTCCATTTCTAAAATATAGTTAGGTGATGTTATTCCCTGTAATTAAATACTTCATCACTGGAAACCATAATAAGAACGTGCTAATTTCAGTTCACAGTAGATGCTCAAAGGCAATAAATTACAACTCTCTATCATACCCCCATCCCTTTTATGGTTACTGTTCTGCTATGGAACTAATGTGTTTTCTCTCAAGGCTAAGTAAGTGTCTTCTGTTACCACAACCTTATAAAAATCTTTCTTAAGCCTAACAGAAATCAAATGTTGGTTATGAAATATGGATTTCTGGATTCTGTTAGACACTCTCCTAAAATGCTGATGGCAAGCAAACAAGACAGTCGCATCAAGGAATTACAGCAATGCACACGGACACATTTCATTTCCCATGTATTCTACTGATGGCAAAAGCAAATCATAACCTCCAATACAAAGAAGGAAGATTTTGTGATAAATGTCATCCTTTTGATGACTGACTGCATCCAAAGTGGCCTGAGACACCAAAGCCCCAGGGGCACATAGCTTTTAAGAACAAGGAAATCCTGACTGTCCTGAAAACATCCTAAGAGAGATTGGAAAGACTTACAAACACCAGAGGAAAAACACTCTTTGTTCAGTTTCTTTCCTGGCATTTTTGTTCTCCCAAACGCATTTTCATAAATCCATGCTTATAAACAATTGTCACCCAGAACACAAGAAACAATTGGATGTGGTTATGCCTTGTTTACACATTCCCTCCTTTAGTCCTTCCCTCCACTCTAAGTAACATTTCATACCAATGAATCAGAAATCAGGTTAAGGCTTGCTGTTGCCTTACCTTTCTTTAAAACACTTAAAAATGGATACCACAAGAAGAAGCACTCTAGTCCTCTCCTGTTATAGGAAATATATTGTTCCTTCCAACTTTTAAAGTTGGCTCCATTACAGATTAATTTCCTAGACATTGTCACAGTGATGGGTAACATGTATACAAATCTATGACTCTTGAACCTTATTTCTACCTTAAAGTAGCTGCAACATATCTTTCAGATTGCCAACAGAACTGGAAGCAGATGCATTGGAAAGCATTTGGATTTCAATAAAGGAGGGAGCCTTTATTTGGTTAATAGATTATGTACAGATTTCAGTGGTTGGACTAGAGTCATAAGGCATAAAACAAGAACTTGAGGTAACAAAATCCAGCTTCTTGCTTGTTCAGAGACTTTCTGCAAGATCTTGAGCAAGTAATTTAGAATGGTATGAAAATTAAGCTTTTCCAAAGCCTTTGAGGAGGTGTGTCTAGCCTTTTCTGTCCCTTGGGACAGTAGAACCATCTCACAGCACTGTTCATAGTTAGACTGTTTAGAGGTCCAGAAGTGTCCAGACATTATACTGAGAACCCAGAAATTCATTTGTTAGAGCCTCCTTTCCTCTTTTGTGATATTATGTTTGTGTAAGATAAAAGAAATTTTGTATGTACAAACCCCCTCTTTTCTTCCTGGCTATGCCTCTTCTGAGTGGGATAAAATGTAAACTTCTTATAAAAGTAGTCATGTACCAGATCATTAGAAGTGTCTTCTCCTTTTCCTACAAGCCAGAGCCATGCAGAGGGACAGAAACAGGTCACACATGATTTGACAAGATGCCACTTCTTTCTAAGGAGCTGCCAAGAAAGTCTCCCATCATATCTATGCACTTCTTTCTACCCTGTTGGTCAGCATGACTAACCATAGCACCCATCTGGCTACTTTTTTCAAAGCACCTTTTTAAGATAACTGCCTCCAGGAATCTATATTCAAAAAACTTTAAACACCTTAGAGATTATCGCTGTCATGCCTGAAAATCATTCGACCAAATCAGCCTGTGACTAATGCCTTCTGCAGAAGGAAAGGGGCAGGCAGGTCCTGTAGCAAATACAAATCAAGCCTTATGACTAACAATCATTAAAAAGCTTAAAAACATTCAGGTTTCTAAGATGTTTACAAATTGCAAAAGGAACATTTTGCAGAATAAAACTGCAGTCCTGGAGCTTAATACTCACTCTACTATTTCATTACTGCCCCTGTTTTATATTAGCGCACCAAGCAATTTGTATGCGTCTATGGGCCTTTTAGTAATGTATACCCAAAGCAATTGCCAAATGTTATTCAATGCTGCTAATACGTAATAGTTCTAATGAATAATGTTTTTGTTAAGAATGTGGCAAACTGCTATTTATTCAGATGAATTCCAACCAACCATAATGCCTGGGTCTTACTTTCGAGGTATGAATGCAATAATTGCCAAACACAGTTCTAAAATGCAATTTGTTAACTTGGAAGAGATTGTGAGATCGTGACATACATTTAAAGTGCCTCCAAAGCTGCTTTTGGTTGTTTTTTTCTCTCTGAGTCTTTGTTTATGTAAGCAGGATCTACACTTACTGAATATACTGGTTGAGTATCTCCACATCCACTTCAGCTGCATGCATCAAGATTCAGTAACTGAACATGAAACATTGGAGCAAGCAGTAAAATTACCTAGAAGATAAAGAAGGAAAATGACTTTTCAGAATTGTCAGACTCTTCTTAATTTTTCATTAGGTTTAGGTTCCAAAGTAACTTACAGAGGTTTTGAAAATGTCCTCAGTATATAGCCCAGAACCAGCAGGTCATTTAAGTTACAAGAAGTAGCACCAGAAGCAAAAGCTGTGTATTAGAAAGGAAAGTTACACAGCTTGCTAATGGGCCCAGGGAGAGAGCTGCACAGCTCTGTCAGAACTGGAACAGAACTGCAAGCAGCAGGCTGAGCCCTGTGGGGATGAGAGGAGAGCAAGAACAACATTGCGTGGTATCACTGACTAGACAGATTCAAACCAAATACAAAGTTCAGCAATTATGTACATATTAATTTTAAATAAACATATTCAAGGTTGATGTCTTACTGCGGCACGGTGGACTGAAAATTCACTTTAAATGTCATAAAAATTATAATTAAATATTTTTATTGGAGATGAAACTACAAGTAGCACTGACAAGATCTAGAGCAAAGTAGTGGCAAACAAAAAAGAATAACTGATTCTAATTCATTATGTGGAACTAACACTGTATGAGCATAAAAATATTTTGGAGACTAGCATAAAAAGTTTTAAATCACATGATTTTAAAATCTAAATCTAATCACATTTATATAAATAGCTTGTACAATGTTGTATGCATTCCTCATCACTCAAGACTGTTCAGAACATACACTTTCTCCTGTTTCTCTGCACAGTTTCTGCAGAGCTTGCAGAGTTGCAAGCGTGTTTTAATGTTGGTGGAGTGTTATAAGCTTTTTAACTTACACATAGATAAGTGCAGAAATTTGCAGCCTCATAGCTGGGAGACAGATGATACTGCAGGTGCATCGGTATGAATACAAGTGCCACGCTATTTTTATCATGACTCATCTGGGAATTTAAAGAAGAGGCAGTCTTCCCTTCTGCAGCTGAGAAAGGCCAGGAAAAAAACCTCTGGAGAATTCAAGCAGCTGAGCTGGAGAAACATTTTGGTTTTGTGCAACTCATATCTTCTAACATTTGGGAAATACAGAGACAAAAGACTTGGATATAACTAGTGAAGGAAGGGTGTTGCAACAGACTGTAGTACTTCTGTGAATATTATGCATAGCGCTTTTTTCACCCATTATTACTGTAGAGTTTTTAAATGCTAGATGAAGGTGATAATTCTTGGAGGAGTTTGTCGTATACATGACCACAAGAAGGCAATTAATGGTTGAGGACAGCAGAGTCTGTTTTCTGGTAACACAGAAGGCAAGGTCTGTGGTTGTGACACTGATTATGCTGAAGCCAGTGCTCCCAGCTTGGGGCCCACAGGAAGAACTCCTTTTAAAGAAGTGAAAAAAATATTTTAGGGAAATTTTCTGTGTGTGTGCGTGCTTTGTCCTGAATCCTTCTTTGGATTCATTTCACATCATTCTCCCACAGCCCATTGCATCAACACAAGTGAGGGCAAGGGGGAAGACAGACAAGGACGAGAGGCTGGTGCAAAGAACGTGGAAAATAACACCAGTTGTGCTTCCTTAAAAATGCTGTGTTAAATAGCATCAGGAGGACCTGACTGGGGGACAAGCAAACTCTGCATCTCCCTCCGGGAAAAGTGTGGCAGTCTAGGCTTAACTTGGAGAGGATGTGGCTTCACTGACCGTTGTGGCACAAACATGAACATTTGTGGCAATCCACTAAACTGGGACATGCTGTCCTCACCAGAAGAATAAATGGTCTCAGGGTGTCCCACCATGTGAACAGGAGCTCAGCCAGACACAGTTGTGGTCAGGAGAGCATGATGAATTGATTCAGAGTGGAAAAAAGGCTTAATTTTATCAGAAAAGGTCAATGTGCACTGGTTTTGTATATGGGTGCAGAAAATGGGGCTGAGGCAATAATATTGCAAATTATTTTCTCACTCAGATTTAACTCCAAATTGTGTGCTACATACATTGGTAGCACCCCCTCAGAACATTTTCTTGCTGGTATTTTAAAAGGCAAATCTAATATTAAAAAAAAAACAACACAAAAAAACAACAAAAAAACCCCAAAACAAAACAAAAAAACAAACAAACAAAAAAAAACAAACAAAAGAAAAGCTGAGCAAGATAATTTTGATTAAAATTTTCTCTCCTCCTGTCAGGACACTACCCATCCTGTCCCACTGCCCCAGCCAGGAGCAAGGCAGGACAAGGGGAAACCAGGGCAGCCCCAGCCCCAGGCATCAGGCATATCCATGGGGACAGGGATGGGCCAAGGCTGGGACAGGAGATGAGGCTGTCTGGGAGCATCTCCCCATGCCACCAAAGGAACGGGCCACCTGAGGCTACCCTGTCTCTGAGCCAGCCCTGAGCCGGCAGCCAGACCCCCAGTGCTCCCAGAGTCCTCACAGCCCCTTCACAGGACAGGTAAGGATTGATGGGAACGCATTCCTTTTGCTAAAAGGAAAGGAAGGAAAATGCCATATAGCCTGGTGGTAACTTTCCCGTTGTGTGTGATTTTTGCTGCTGTGATCCATTCCATCTCAGAAGAAGAGTGGGAAGACTGGAGGGTGCTAATCAACAGAGCAGAAAACATGGAAGAAAATGAGAGATTAATTAATTACCAAAATTATGCTGCCACGAACCCTGGGACAATTAGTTCTGCAGGTCCCAGTGGAGCTCTTTCCCTCATCACAGTACCTCCTGCTGTTTCCAGAAGAAGATGGAGTGATGTGATTGGCATTTGTCATACATGTGCCATTATTTTACCTCAGAAAGAGAAACCGGGTAGTGCCTTAGATATTCCTAGCTTACTCAGGGACAGGTAAATTTGGGGTGTGGATCCTGCCCAGCAGAACACCAAGAATGTCCATCTTGCCCGTGAAGGCATGATGCTCCTCTCTGCACACTCGCTGCACAGGTTTAGCACACTAACAAGGCAGCCACATGTTTTGCACTCTGGAAGGTCACCGCCTTCAGTGTTCCCCATTCAACACATAGCGAGACACTCCCAGAACTATCATTCAAATTAGATATGGAATGCAGGTTTAATTCTCACTGAGCTCTTCTTTCTGGTTCGTTCACAGACATTAACAATCCCAGTTATACAACATTCCTGCCACAACTACTTAAGCCCCAAGAAACTGGATCACAGATAAGTCCACACTCCTTCCTTTGGATGAGCACTGGAAATAATGAAGTCTTGGTGCTTCAGATGGCTCAGCAATTTTTAGCCCATAACATGCTCTCCCATGGCTCTAGTCCACCAGTCCTACCTTTGTGAGAACTTGGCATCTGCATTAACCTGGCTTTCAGAAACTTGCACTGGAAATCCAGAAAACAAGGAGCAGGCAGGGTAGTGAACCTCAGAGGAAAATAAGGTTTTGCATGACTTGCCTAGCATCACAGACAAACCCTGTGCCATAGATTTAGGATCCAGTTGTCTAAATCAGCATTTCATTAAACTAATGATGAAATTATTTCTTTGCCTGCAACCCAATGAATCAGATTCCCAAATTCTATAACAAGGATCCTCCAATTAATGGCACCTTCCTTCACTACAGCGTCATCAATGTACACCAGAGTATCTGGTCCAGTTCATCAAATAAGATGGATCTAGCAGAGAAGATGTAAGTTCATATATGTAGTCTGCTTCAAAGAGTACACACATAGCAGAAAAATAGTCTTAGATGCAACCTTAATATAGTAAATTTTAAAATTTTGAAGTCTTAAATTTGAAACTTTTTTTGAGATTTTGAAGTCTAGTATAATTTTGAAATGTCTCATAAAACTGTTTTGAATTGTTAAAGGAATACTTGTAAAATCTGCCTTATTCGGTAATATGCACACTATTATTAAGTTCCACAAGCAAATTAACTATGAAGGACCAATTTAACGCTGCCTTTAATGTTAGGTGAGTAGCTTCCAAGTGTGGGGAACTATAATAAGTGTATTTCTTTCTGAGGGGGGAGTTCTGAATAGTAGCGTTTTACATCCATTCCATACTTACATTTTCTTAGTGGTAATGACTCTGAGGAGCCCAGAAGAGTCAGGACCCATAATCTCAAAGCCAGATTTTGCAGCCTCCATCCATTTGAATTTTCTTTCCTCAGCTGTGTCCAGTAACATAAGAAACCTGAATTTATGAGATACTGAGTGAAAGCCATCTGATGAGTGAGAGAGATTCAGGATTTCTTGATACCATCTGCACCACCAAGAGTTTAAGACACACAGCGTAAGGCTGGTCCAGACTGAAAAAATTGATGAAGGACCCTGGGTGAGCTCAGCCCCTTGGCGAACAAGGAAGGTAAATGGCTGGGTGGCTGTGACAACAGCAAGAGAGGGTTGCAGCAAGGCTGCAGGCAGGACCAAATGCCTGCTCTGCAGGGATGTCCCAGCACCCTGCGCAAAGTACGTGTGACTGAGAGGCCAGAGGAGTTGTTCATGACACTCCATCTGCCAGCACCATGGTGAGCCTGCAGGGCAAAGGAGGCAAATCCGCTAACATGCCAGGTCTGAGTCCACACCTGCATCCTCTTTGAAACAGTTCCTGCTTTTCCATGCTATGACAGAGTTGTACACAACATGGAATATGCAGAGTGACAGCAGTTGGCAGCCGTTTAAGCCCAGGCAACCATTTCATCGTAAGTACACAGTCATGCAAACTGATCACATTTATTGCTGATTTTGTTTATACTTGCGTATACTAAGGGGTTTTCAGCCAAGAGTAACTCCCTTGTTCAAACCCAACTCATTTGCAGCAGAAGTGATCCTCAACCCTGCTGCATCTGTGTGCACCCTTGCGAAAACAGAGGGTGGGTGGCAATAGCAGTGGGAACAATGCCAGTCTTGCTTTGCCAGCGTGGATGTATACTCTAAAATATCCAGAGCTACTGTACATGGGGAACCGTGGTGAAAAGGACAAGCAGATGTGATTTACCTAATTGATGGCCTAATTACGATCTGAAGAAGAGGTAGGTGATTTAGTGCTGTTGGAAAACAAGTTATTGAAAGGATTGAAAATTAATATAAAAGGCCTCAGTGGTGTTTAATAAACAGAAGTCACTCAAAAATGTTTTTAAATGTTTCAGACCTCCTTTTCTACAACAGCTCTGCCAGCCTATGATCACCATATTCAGTACAGAGCCAAGAGTGCACAGCTGGGGTGAGTCAGGGTTGCCACTGAGTTTTCTTGTTCTCATCTGTTTGATGTGATGCCTGCCCTTTAGATTGTGGCATTAGTAGACAAAAAAGAGTGCAACATGTCTCTCACGTCAGTGAAACACCCACACTCATTATAACACGTTTTGTTCAGCGATTTCCAGTCAGTCGCATTTTTAAGTGCTTCAAAACAAGTCGCTCAGAGCTGCATGCAGTTTTAAGCGCAAGAAATTGCTGTGCCTAGCCCTGAGGTGATCCCCCTGGAGTTCACCTCCTCCTTCTATTTCACCATTTGCCATTTTTCCATTTTTTTCTGTTACCCACACAAAAACAAACCACTGGATCTTAGAAGGTGGTGTCAGATTCTAGCCACCAGTCAGAAGCTGGTGCTACACCATGAGGGAAGCCAGGTGGTGGTACATGTCTCTGGGTCAACCCTGTTCTTAGATTTCTATAAAAGACGTCTAGGCAGAGGAGGTTGGAAAGGGGAAGGAAGACTTCTGCTTAGTTCTTTGGGAAGTCAGTAGGTTTTCTTGAAAGGTGGCCTTGAGACAAGTGTGGAGGGAAGGCAACATCTGCAGGTGACAAGGAAGGATTTTGCACAGTCTGAGTCACTCAGCAGTTTACCCCATGGGAAAGGAAACTGTTTAGTCCAGGGAAGTCCTGGTGATGGGATGCCTGACAGAGCTATCTTTGAAGTCAGCTTTGGTACCACAGCTGGGCAAAGGGAGTGAATGTGAGTGACAGCAAAGTTGTCTTCCTGTGGAAAATGATCCTACTTGCGATGTAGCTCTCACTTTGTATCTGGATAGCTCAAGCTGTGACACAGTCATACCACGCTTGTTGCACAGGGGGGATCCCTGTGGGATACTGCCACAGCTACCATCAGTGGAGACTGATCAGTCCTTATCACTTAGGAAGGGGGATTATTAAAGAGTCAGGGTTCCTGAATTAGAGTCTGCAGGTATTTTGCAAGTCCAGCTTTCCACACAGGCAGAAGGGGGTTTGATCCTTCTGTATTGATTCAATCAAATTTGAATGCAGAGATTTCAAAGGCAATTAATATCTTTAAAGAATATGAGCAGTTAAGGAGAGACCCTACAAGACACTCATGTGAAAGCAACCAAAGAATCTGCTCTGGAAAGAGACTTCATGATTCTCTCACTAAAGGGGAAAAAAGGGAAATAAAACCTGACGCACAAGAAACAATTTCCCCCAAATGTCAATCAAAATAGCACTTTCTCAGACACCAAAGTCAATCACAAGACACAGCTTAGTAGAAACTCTGACTCTGGTAGTTCAGATGTTCACAGAATAATTTGTTCTCTGTGGGAAGCCTTCTCCTTTGAACCTGCTTCCTCCACTTGGTCAAAAAAGAGAAAGAGAGAGAGAGAGGGAGAGAGAAAGGAAGGTTTTAATGATCTTCCCAGTGCAGTGCTTCCCTTTAAAGGCTTGGGGGTTGTTGCAGGGAAGGCCTTGAAAGAATGAATGAAAGATATTTTTTGCTGATGACTGAAATTAGCTGGGTTTTATGTTGTTTTTATTTTAGATTTATGACAAAGAAGCCTGGAGTACTCCATGTACTTCCTTGTACTTTTATACTAGAAAATGAAATATAATAAATCTAAGAATAAGCATTATCCAGTCCTTGTTTTATGAGCCCATAGAGATCTAGCCTATAAAATAAATGAGCACAATATCATTGAGTGCTGGACTTTGTTCAGAGTTAGCTGAAAGTTATGCAAATTCATAATGAGACCTGCTAGCTTAAGCAAGAAGGACATTAGTCTCCAGCCACCCGTTTTCTCCCCTTCTGTACTCTGTTTATTTCAGGAAGCCTGTGAAGTTCTGATCTTCAGAAGTGTAGCCTGTGTACTTCGGAGTGGAGAGAAACATGAGAAGCTGTTGATATGGCTTCACCATGGGTTTTGAAGTGAACCAAGGTGTTCGCTGTGTTCTTGTTGCTAATTGTCCCCAGTTTAGAACTGATCTTATTCAGCACAATACAAATGGCATTTTTCAGCTGTTCAGACAGTTTTAAACAGGAATCAGTTGTTTTAAAGATATGACTTACTGATCCAATACAGGCTTGATACTGGAGAAAAAGGAGCTGGGAAAAAATTATTTGTGACATTTTCAGTCATAAGTAATGAAAGGACTTGGCACCTATCTCTACTCCTTTAGACTTACTCCCCTCATTCGGTCCTTTATCCTGTAGGTGTCTGAGGTACTGAGGCTACTAAGTGTCTGACACTGGGAATTGCCAACATGTTGTCAGTGCCAAGTAAATTTTCTGTCTCTGAAGTTCTGGCAGAACTCCCAAGGAGGCAGCAATCAAGCACCTGTGACCTCCATGGGTCCATACCACTGTTCCAGCTGCACAAAAAGGGGTTTGGCCCTCCAATTTTTGCCACTCAAACCCCCATGAAATCTTTTTTTTCCCCCAGTCATCACTCTCAGCTACACTTTCAGTTAAATTTAGGATTTTCCATCCAAGTTCTTAATTTGCTTCACCACCAGAACAATATGTAAACACAGAAATCTCTAAGTACGTGGCTTCAGATACTACCTTACTGATGAAGACCTCACATCTACTCTCATCTGACCACGCAAAGACATACACGGCACAGCTGGGCACAGATCTCTGCTGGGATCTTCTAGTGCAGCCACAGCTTGTCAAAACCCCCTATAATAACTGTCCCTTCAAATCAGAACAGCTTTCCGCAAATCTCTAAGATTATCTAAACCAGAAGTCATCCGATCTAAGAGCCCTCAGAGTGTCCATCTGTCCAAATTTGGAGAGATTTTGAATGTTGCAGCTCAGTATTGACTGAAGCTGTGACTGTCTGGACAACAGAAGACTGAGAAGATATTAAAGGGAACAGCCCTGTATAAAATGGTAACATTTCAAAAACACCTTATTTCTGCTGGAAGCCAAGTACATTTCCTCCACACTCATCTCCAGTGAGAAATACCCTGCAATTTTTCCCCCAAAATGCTAACTACTCTGCTGTAAGAGAAAGCCCAGTTCACTTTGAAGTGGTAAGTATGCTTAAATTTGCTGCAGGCTTCAGTATCCCTGAGGGTCCTAAGGCCTACAAATTATTTTTATTCATTTAAAATGAAATAGAAACTAGGAAAAAAAATATCAATACAGCTAAAAAGAAGACGCTGGAGAGCTTTGTAACCCCTTCACTCTCCCTGCTGTGTTCTGTCTTCTATCTGATAGGATCTCCCCTATCTTTTCTTCTGGAAAAAAACTTTCCTTCCATTCAGAGCAAAGTAAAATTTGACACATGGTCTGGACAGGGTGAAAAATATTACTGCCATAACTCCACTGTCTGGTGTGAATTAAGGGTGTTCGATAGTCTGCATATTCTGCCAACAGTGTATAAGGAGAGAAGCTCCAGTGAAAGTGCTGTCACAGAGCAATTTACTACTGTGCCCAAAGGTATGACTGCATCAAAGATGCTGTGTTTTAACCACCCAGTAATACTGCAGTGAAGACCATGGGTTTCATTTTGTCATATGAGAAGAGTGTTTAGCTGGTAGCCTGTGCAGATGTCCATGCTGCTGCATCTTCCTTTCTGCTGCTTTAATCTTGCTGAGGTTATTGAAGATGTGTCTGTCCACGCTGCTGTCAGACTCTCGGTTACTCTGCAAGAGTAGCAGAAGTTGACCCAGTGGGAGCACAGATTTAGTATTTGGAGGAAGTTTTCCACAGATTTGGTATTTGGAGGCAGTTTTCATTGCAGTTTGTGGAAACAGGAAACTCGAGGAACAAATGTGTCATGCAAAGAACCCATATTAATAGATAAAATAACACATCCCTATCCTCCAGCCTATGGATACCTCTGCCTAATTCAGCTAAATATTTCCCAAAACAGTGGAAATTTTTCTAGGAAATGCTTGTTACTACATATTTTGTTTAGGTACCTGTCCTACAAACTCTTCTTAATCCCCACACATTTGCCCCACCTTTCGAGTACATTAGTTCCTATGGCAAGGAGGATGCCATTAGCATGGGAGAGCTCAATGGCATTCATAATTCCTCTTTAAAGCCCATTTATAAAATAGAAAGTCATTTATACTATGGTTTATCAAATAAAGAAAGTATTTATGGTCCAGGTTCAGATCTGCTGATGTGGGTGGGAATTTTGCTACTGCCTTCAGTTGCATCCAGTATGGTCCTTATGCTGCACACCATATGTCTCGCTAACCACCACACAATCCCTTACCCCAAACTGCTAGCTCCTTTCTTTTTTGGAAGGAGAACTAGTGAGACTGATTCATGCAAAGTACCCTCATTGTTTATAATGAAGATTAAAAACATAATTATTTTTAGGAGCTCCTCAGTGATAGGAAATTTTAGACTTCAGAGATGCCAGATGATCTAGTCCCTGACTTCAGAAAAAAGATTTCTGCAGGTACTGCACTCTCTTCTGTTTCGTGTCATTGCACCCGCCTCTCACTGACTCCTGGCTGCCATTTTAAAGAATAGCATGGGAATTATTTCAGACATGTAGAAGATGGGGTGTGATTCAGTTCGAGATCTCAGTGGGCTGCAGGGATTAAATTGGCAATTGTGAAAAATCTTCCTACACGTTTTCCATATATTTCACATGTCATCCCACAAAAGGAATGAAAATAGAAGAGTCCCTTCTACTGAAGCTGTGAGAAGAGGATAGAAATCAGAGAGGTGAGTAAAGTTTGCCAGAATGTCTCAGTTTTACACAAGCCATTCCAGAAGAACCAGGGAGCAGCCATCTCCCACACACAATATTTCTTAAAACCTGTGCCACTAGACCTTAGAGTATAAGACAAATCTGTGACACTAATACAATGCCTTCCTTATTTGTTATATGCAAGCAGTGTGATCAGGATAGAGAAAAAAAATCAGAAAGAGCAAAACGGCTCCCCAAGAAATCCCAAGAAAGCTAAAAGTGGAATCAACAGCCAACAGTAAGAAAATAAACAAACAGCATTTGAGCTTGTATGAACTGGCAGATCAATATTAGAACAAGGTACTTTGGAAGAAGATTTGGAAAGAGTGAGGGAGTCCCCCCATGTACTGCAATGAGGAAAGACTTCTCTGTGTAAAAGGAAGCATCAAGATGACCTTTTGAAAAGGACTTTATTCTGCAACGCCCTCGGAGACTCCTGAAGAATACTGCCTACAGCACACCAACCTCTTAAAGCCTCTCTAAGAGAGTTTCCAGCACCCCAGTGGGCCATCTAGGATGGGCAACCCTACATATGAAGGCAACCAAGGATCTTGTAGAGGGATCATCTTAAATCTCAAGCAGCAGCATGTGTTTGTCAAGATCCAGCTTTGTGGTAGTGAAGGGTGCTAAATTTTAGAAATTCAGTGCTAAATAGGGAAGGCTACAAGAAGTTTTAATGTCTTACATTAACTTTCTCTTGAACTCTATTCAGCTCTGCCTGACTCTTTATGCAATATGGGACATATTGATATGTGTCAGTTCTGTCTGGAGGGATGTACCAAAAATATATCAATCTTGGTACATTATGAGACTGAATTGAATATTAAATTGTTATTCTACATAGGCAACACATTGCCTAGGTTGACTCACACATACAAAGGAAACGTCTGACTTAATTTCTGTGCTTTTTATGTCATTTCTGTGCATTTCTGTAATTTTAAGAAGAATCTGGTCTACTTTCACATCTGAAGCTTGTTTCTTGTGAAAGAGAAACAGTGACATCCTGTGGTTCAAATGTAGGAGAAATGTATATTTTATCATCACCCTTTCTCTTTTTCATATAACTTCACATGAACGATCTAAATTTTGACTATGAAAAAAATTATTGATTCAATAGTCTCAAACAGCACTTTGCAAGTCCAATAAGCTTTCCGTATATGTAGGAATACAGGAAATTGAAGACATTGGATAAATGTGACGTTTTAGTTTCACGCTAGTCAAAATAGACTAAGGCTATTTAAAAATAGATAACGATAATAGAAAATAATTTAGATAATAATTTTAAAATAGATGTGAAAAGTGGCTTTTGAAAAACAAAGTCACAGCAGGCCTAGAATCTAGCACTTTCTTTCATAAATGCCTTCAGGACTTACCATCTTTGGAAATGCTTTGATTACCACTATTACCAGAATGAATTTGAAGGAATAGACCTTAATCAGAATATGATGGCATATCTCCAGGGTGAGCTGAGAGCACTAGCAAATGTAATAATTGAGCGAAAAATGACCATATTCATGAAGAAAAAAAAAAAAAAAGAAATTATTCTGATGCATTGATTTAAAAGGTAATTTCATCACATGAGACCCTTTTAAACTATATTACTTTGTTCATTACAGAACTCCTGATGATCCCATAGATACAGTGTCTTTAGACAGAGCTGTAACAAATTAACATAATATACCAAAAATGATGCCAACAGAACTCCACAAAGACCTTGCAATAGTATCAAAATCATATTTCTACAGGAGAAAAGAACACAGAATACTTTCCCCTTGCCATAAACTTAACACCATATACCAGTGACATCCTTAAGAACTTTTCCTAATACTCTGTTTTCTTTTCAGATGTATAAATCATGTCAAAATCACACACTGGATTTTTTTCCCAGTATATTTTGTGCTATTTGCACATCTCTCAGTTGTGAGGTAGTCCCTTAAATTTAGTTTCTTTTCATCAAGATTCCTAGAGACATGGTCACTGGAACTGTTACATCATGGCTCTCCTGTTTCTGCTACAGCTCTTGATGGTGTCAGCGATACAAAGAGCAAATGTTCTCCCATCCACTGACTTCCCAGATACAAATGGCCAAGTGGATGGGTGACAATGATGAAGAATGAAGCTGGAAAAGAAAACAAACCTGTTCAGACAGAAAGGTTGAAATGTGTTCCTTGAGCATAAGTGATTTTCTCCAGGGCTTCAATTTCATGACTTTTTTTTCCCCTTCAATGCAAATAATCTCCAAAGGCAAAAGCGTGTTTATAGGAAATGGGGCACCTTGACTCGATGTCAGTGCTGTGCAAGATGCAGACATCCTTGATGGAAGGTGAGAACGCCAAACCACAAACTACAAAGAAAGCATTGTTGCCAATGGATTACTTATTACCTTTCTTATCATTTAAAAGGTACACACTTGGGTGGGCACCTTTTCTTAATATAAAGCCAAATAAATAAGTAAATCCCCCCGCATGGCGTGGAGAGCGTTCAGTGAGATTGTTAATTTCAGAGACAAAAGAATATGCCATCTAACATTTGCATGTATTTCATTATGTTTGACTGGCATATGGTGATCCATAAGCTTGCTGCTAATATAGTGCCTGTGATTTTTAATTAAATTGATGGTCTTAAAAAAGGTACCTAGTCTCCTGAGTAAGGTATAATCTCTTCAGTTTTGAATATTGCCTGGTCTCACACCAACACTGCAGTAGCCCTAAAATTGCTTCAGACTCCAGAAGTTGCTCCAGAATAATTTTTAAATACAGGCTTCTAAAATTATAGTAAAGGACAAAGCAAAACTATAACCAGGGATTTCCCTAAATAAAAATGAAACAAAGAACAGGGCAGGCTATAATTCAAATTGTCAAATAGATATGACTCAGAGGAGTTTGAAAATTAAGTTTTTAATTTCTATATACTCCTTCTACTAATCTGTTTGTGAACTTTAGACTGTCAGCTGAAAAACAAAAAGAGAGGGAAACTAGACTCCTTTGAACCAGAGATTTAATAACTCCCCCAGGTCACAGTGCTCATTATAAAGGGAATGAAGTGCTGGTTCTTGGGCAACAGAACAAACATCTGCATCCTGCAACAAGCCAGGTGCTCTAAATCAGGGCAAAACCAAGGCAGCCCAAGCAGCAAAATCTGAGCATGTCCTCTGTCCCTGCTATGATTGTGTCTGCAGCTGGAGCAACCTCCCAGCCGAATAAGCACACCTGGAAACACTGATGGGCAGCAGCTGTCTGGCACCCACAGCGAAAATCCCAGGAGGCATCAGGTGTTTGTCTGACTTTTCCTAGGGGAGCTGGATGCATGTGCACTGTGCAAGCTTTAAAATGTCATTGTTAGTTTGCGTGTCAGTGAATAACATCTAGGTCTTGAATTGAAATGACAAGGGAAAGAAGTGTTCTGCAAGAGGTTCTATTATTGGCAAAAATGCTCGCTGCATTTTTATTGTGAATTTCCTTTCTGTAAATCTTTCAAGCCTCTCTCCTTGTGCACAATAAAATGTTAACTTATACACAGCTGAAAACTGTGCACACCTATCACTATGAGCAATATATCATCTCCATTACATTCTTTTTCCTAGACAGTGCTTTACCAAAGTGCAGAATTGATTTTCACACATTTCTTCAGATAATTCTGTATAATAGCAGTTTATATGAACTGCTTATCTGCTCTGTTCCTCCGACCCTGCATTTGCTCATCAAAGCCATAAACTGCCTGCTTCCAGACTCCCAAACCAAAGAGAAGCATTCAAGATAATCACTATTGTAGATGCCTATTTACACAGAGGTTTGCATACATATATGCTTTTTAATACAACAGTGTACGTGTAGGAGTATTCACAGCCCTGCAAATATCCTCGTGAACAAAAGCTTTCACACTTGAATGTTTGCAAGTCAAAGGCAGAGCAAATGCCACCAAAGGCTTCTTTTATGAATGGGGATCATGTGGTTTTATTTTACACCAAAGGTTTATGCATCTGGGAGCTATGTTGCATTGTTTGAATGGTGCATTTTTGCTTTGATATGATTTCATTCTCAGCTTGGTCCAGGAGTCATGTATTAAACACTTTCTTTCACTGGATGAACAAAGCATTGGGTTTGCTCATACTGTGTGTCCAGCCTGTAAACGTGTGACAGGTATCTCCCAGCTTCTACAAAATCACCTTTTGGATAAATCACGCGTAAAAAAAGAATGTTTGGGTTGTCCCAGGCATGTCCTCTTTTTACCCCCATGATGAATCTTAGGATGTAGGAAGTCCAAAATCAACCAGAAATCCTACATTGTGTACATGTGCCATATGTCCCATTCCCCCAGTAGTTTATAGACTGTACAGATGACAGTGTAAATGCAGCATGTACTGGATCCATCTGACTGACTGTGTGAGCACAGCTGCATAGCACATGCACAGTACATCAGACATGTTGAGGTTGGGATGCACTTCCAGTCCATGTGTAGGCCATCTGGGTGGTGCATGCACATATATTTCTGGCCAGGAAACCCTTGTCACAGATATGGCAGTCCCAATCTAATCCAGGAGCAGATCTGGAAACAAGTGCCAACCACTGCAGCTCTTCTGCTTCCTCCCTTAAGCACGTCTTTGACATTATAGATCAAAGGTGTACTACCTGTCCCCATCACACTGAACTATTATGATTATCTTTCTTCTAATGTTGCTGTTAAAGAGGTTTCCCTCCTTTTCCCATTTTTAATTCATAGTGACTTCAAAATTTATTAGCTCTGTATCATATTTTAAAGGTGTCTTTATGAAAGGAAATACTTAATGCATTTATTTGCTAGAGACTGTATTTGACATTCCTAGGGTGAAGGGTCCAACTCCATGTTTCTAACCATTTGAGAGAGAGCAGCAGCCAGAAACCTAATGTTTTTATGCAGACAGACACGGTCACTACTCTTGAATGCAGAGCCCAGGATCAGTTGCTGAGAATCAGTTACACACAGCGTCTCCGACAGAGGTTAGCTGTGTGCTGGCAAAGCCACTCTGAAACCCTTTGCCACACCGAAAGCTTCCTGTAAATGATTTGGCTTGTCTTTGACTATTTCACTGGATTACTTGATATAAACATTGAGCATTTGTTGCTTGCTGTCACACAGTGCTCTCCAATTAGTCATCCACAAATTAGTGGCAAAATTACACTAATGCTTTGCTGGTCTTTTCTGCTTCTCTGGTTTTGTGCTTACCGATGAGAAGAACCCACTTGTTATGGATGGATGAGTTATTCTCAGAATTTCTGCTTTTTCTCAGGGTGTTGTCTACAGAATTGGATCATGGTTTTAATGTGACCTCAGTTCTGCGTTTCTGTACTGTTAAAGAGCTTCAGAACTGATTTAACCTTTGCCTACATTTGCACATGATTTTAGGATGAGATATTTTTTTCTTAAAAGGTATTTAACACTTCAGATTATAAAGACGGCTTTCAGCCTTAGAGTCACCTAAGCAAATATATTTGCTGGAATTGCAATAATTCATCAGCCTTTCCAGGAAATATGTAGCAGTGAAGAGTGTGGCACTATACCTAGATTCATGTCAGCTGGCCATCTTACAAATATAATTTTTAAAAACTGCATATGCACACAGACATAAATATGCAATATATTTCAAGAAAAATCATGCAGGTTGATGTAGATTAATGAGCACTAACACAACTGATATTACAGTAATTACAATAATATTGCTATAACTCATCTTACAGATTTAAAACCATTGAGAAGCTAGAGCTACCAAGGCAAGACTATGATCCATAGCTCCTTAAGACACCGAGCTGTATTGCAATAGACCATTTGATCACTGTTTGTAAGTTAAAGGTCTGTACTACAGAGACGTGGATTTGCTTTCAGAGATGATACGTTGTGCCTCTCAGCATATGCAGTAATGGTAGTAAGTCACAGGATAAAACCCAAGGCATTTGCTTTCTCCTATTGGCAGCAGAGATTTGAAAGCTTTGGTATATGTTATTTCAGTGTTAAGGGTAGTCTCAAGAGCTCCACGTCCTTAGAATTTCATCATTGTTAGAGTATATTGATCCATAACATGCGCATTTGCTGGAAAAGGTGGATTTGGTATAGCAGGAGGTAAGATACTTTAATGACTTTGATAGTGCTGTTTATGGACATATAAACAGTAAGTGCTGATAGTTCAGAATTATTTTCTTTAAATTATCTACAATATTTTAATGTTATTTGTGTCTGTCCAGCAAAGATTATTATTTGGTAACACCTAGTTTTATAAGGAAGACCTCATGAAGTTCAGCAAGGGCAGGTGCAAATTCCTCCACCTGGGATGGAACAACTCCATGCACTACTATATTCTGGGAGCCACGCAGATAGAAAAGAGCATTGCAGAAAGTGACCTGCTGGTCCTGGTGGACACCAAGTTGAACATGAATCAACAATGTGCCCTTGTGGCAAAGAAGGCTAAAGATGTCCTGGGATGCATTAAGCAAACCATTACCAGCTGGTCAAGGGAGGTGATCCTTCCCCTCTACTCAGCACTAATGAGGCTACACCTGGAGTTCTGTGTCCAGTTCTGGTCTCCCCAGTACAAAAGAAACATGGATATACTGGAAAGAGTCCAATGAAGGGCCACCAGGATTATTAAGGAACTGGAGCATCTCTCCTATGAGAAGACACTTGAAAGAGCTGGCACTGTTTAGCCTGGAGAAGACAAGGCTCAGGGGGGACCTCATCAATGTATGCAAATACCTGAAAGGAGAAGGCAAAGAGCAAGGAGCCAGGCTTTTTTCAGCAGTGCCCAGTGACAGGACCAGAGTCCATAGGCACAAAGTGAAACACAGGAGGTTCCCTCTGAACATCAGGAAACGCTTTTTTACTGTGAGGGTCACCAAGCACTGACAAAGATTGCCCAGAGAGGCTGTGGTGTCTCCACCTTTGGAGATACTCAAAAGCCATCTAGACATGGTGCTGGGCAACTGCCTTTAGATGATCTGGCTTGAGTGAGGGGGATTGGACCAAATGACCTCTAGAGGTCCCTGCCAACTTCAGCCAATCTGTGGTTCTGTGATTCTGAAAAAAAGCTGGATTTTTCAGCAGCAAAACTGCTATTTTTAGTATCCCACACCCTTCATTTTATTTATCATGTGTGGCTGTTCATAACAGCTGTAGCTTCAGGAAGGGACAAGTCGACTGAGGACAATTGTCTTTTTGTAGCCTCACTATGGCCTGACTTTTTCACTGCCACTGCCAGCACTGTAAGACAGAAAAAGTGAGCACTGCGCAGGAAGTCAATGGGAGCTATAACCCTGCCTTTGTAAGAAAACTCAGGTCTCTAGATCACCGTGACTCATGACCTAGCAGTTAGTCAGGCAAACACAAGGACCACTTCACTTTTCTTCATTGTTGCTTCTAGTCCTCTCATTGCTGGTGTGTCTGCTCACATGAAGAAAAAAGCAGCACTTACGCACCACGACCACGATGAGAGTAACCTGAGGGAATGAGACCCCAGCATAAAGAACATGCTGTTTTACTCAGACACTTTTTCAGGAAAATGAAAAAAACTTAAAACAACATGTATGCCGTCAATGCAGTTTCCCTTGGATTAAAAACAGAACATTAGACACATATTTAATCAGTTTTGCTGTCCCTGGGGGTGTTAATATTTGGCACTCTCCCCCTTTCAATTAAGAGCTGGTTCTCTGTTCTTACATAAAACTAGTCGGGAAATTTCCATGAATACCTTCTCATAGAAAATGCATTTTCTGTAAAACTGTACTTTACTGTGAGGAAATATTAATAATATTCCTTGAAGTTTCTGAATCTTCACCAGGCAATGCTGACTCCAAGGGAAACAGTTTTGTTAGTTAAAACACCTCACATCAGGTCAGACTTTACCTCATGGTCACAAAAGTCATAGCAATGTCTCACGGGAGTTTAGTTCAGATCATACATGTCCCAGTTCTTCTTTTTGCAAAAGCCTCCTTGTCTGAGCTACACCATAGAAATTCCTGAAGCTGAAACATCAGTCAAGACCCAGTTGAGCTGGAGACCCCAAACCATGGTGGAAAAATGGGAATGCTGCATTTGAACTACAGATCCCACAAGGAATAAATGTCCTTCTGATTCCTGAACTAAAATGTTCAAGTCAACAAACCAAAATTAGACATTTTTATTTTGAAATATTAAGGCATTTAACTTCAGTCAAAGGGATGTAAAGGATCTGCTGAAATGCATTTTAAGTAGTTGTGTAAAAAGATTGATTTTCATTGTTTTCCTCATTATAAAAACAAAGACAAATAATCTCTCGAGGTTGTTGTTCTGCCTTTCTGTGTGAAGCAATGGGTAAAAGAAACCTGGCCTGCTTCAAAAAGTCACCTCCCAGTATGCTAAAGTTAAAGGTCAGGATGGACCAACACCTCTTTTAGTCTGTTCTCCTGCACATCCCAGAGCACAATGTTTCATCCAGTCTTCACATACTGAGTGAGCTCAGTAATGCGTGTGACTAAAGTAAAACTTGTGTTGAGAAAACACAGGTCTTCCAGAAAAGTATTCAGACCTGTTTAGGCAGTATCACTGGTTTTTTTGGTATTGTGCTGCAGCAGTTGCTTGCCCTCGCTGCTCAGAGTATGTTTCATGTTTTCATCTGACTTCATCTGGCCCAAGCTTCCAGCCATAACTCTCGCTGTGACCATATCTGTTTGGCCACAGTTGAAGATTACTTCAACATCCATCTTTTCACTCAAATAAACAAACTGAGCTTCAAGTTTGTGAAAACAAAGTAACTTCTCTAGCGCTCAGATAACTTTGTTTATTCTTTTTCCTTATTTTCCTTTACTCTTCCAGTTGCTCAGTATCTTGTTTAAAAAGCTGACTGTAGACCCATGTGCCATGTTCTTATGTGTTCATGTCTTACAGTGCACACACAGAGGAAAAGTAACTCCTAATTTCTACTTGTCACTGACCTGCTTATATACCTGGGGACTTCGTAAGCCATTTGGCCTCAGCATCACAGCAGTAAATTCTGGTGAACTTTAATCAGTTTCCATGCCCTGTGTCTTATGTTCCCTGCCTTATTCAGTTGCTTTCTGTACACTTCATGAACTCTACTAGGGCACTCTAACTTTTTATAGAGTACCGCAATTCTCTCTTGACAAATTTACCATACAGGAATAAACTTAATATATTCTATACTCCAAAAAGTAATCTGAACTTTGACTTCTTTTTCCATAAAATATACAATTCCTTTGAGAGAATGTTTTTTATAAAGAAGTGCTGACGTGTCCATTCTTTCTTCCCTCTTTTCCCCGTGTTTTTTGTTATGTTTTGGTTTTTGGTGGGTTTTTTTGTTTTGTTTTGGTTTTTTTGGTTGTTTTTTTTTCTTTTTAGAGAGAACAATACATAAGCAAAACAACCAGAATTCACTCAGATTAAAGGGCAGTGGAGAGAAGTTTTCAAATTCTTCTATTTCCCCCCTTTTTTCTTTTTTCCTCTTTTTTTTCTCTAGTTCAATTTTCCTGTCTTTTTTCTTCGTTTCTGCAGAAAAATATAATATGCAGCTATGACCAACTTTGGAAGAAGCAAAAGGAGCAAAAAAGGTTGGGATGTTTTTCCATAGGGAAGTAGAACTGTTCTGCTTTATACTTTGTAGAAAGACAGAGTAAATAATAAGTACAAAAGATACAGGGACTCACCAAGGGAATCAGGTTGAGGAGACTAAGAAGAAAAAGAAATCTGTAAAATCAGAGCTACTAGGATGAAAGAAGCTCTTACATATCTTCTCAGAAATAACTGCATTGCAGTCAGTGAAGGCAAAGGAGTGAAATGCACTGTGGTCCTGGTTCGGTCTTGCACATTGAGGTGGGAGCAGAAAGGAACACTTCCAATTCCTTCCAGATGGAGACAAACATCTCAGTGCTCCAGAGGCACTCAAGGCTAGCAAAAGGACAGGAATCCACTCTGAACTAACCCTTGAAGAATAAATAAATACCACTGGTTAGGCTTGCAGAGTTGCTCTTCTCTGGAAAGGGGCTCTAAAATTATGACACTCCCTGACCATATCTCAGTGGCAATCCAGAGCAATCCTGACTTAGGTAACTGACAGAAAGAACTCTTCCCATGCACTTGCCAACTTCAGCAATCCAAGATCCTTCTAAGCCTCACTCCTTAAAGACTTGGCTGTAACAAAATCATCAACAAAATTCACAGATTTCAGTAAATACCAGATTTCACCCTTTGTGCGTTTGTGCTATACCACTGTTAAGAAAAGCTCTACAAGAACATCCAGTTACAGGTGAAAAGAACCCAGTTCCCTTCTGTTGTCCTTAGTTCTCCATCTGACTGGGATGAAAACCAGCAGCAAGGTCTAGTTAGATAGTAGGGAACCAAATACCGTGTGACAAAATATACCCAGACAAGGCAGTGTTTTTGCATACCTGCTTTTCAGCTGAGGTGACACAGAATTGATAGAATGCTAAGAGTGGCACTCCTGAGCTTTCAGTAACCACCAAAGTACCCCAAGGGCATGCCAATAAAAGAAGGTGGTGTTTCAATTTTTTTCATGCCATGTACATACTCCTCACCCAGTGCAGTCAGGCAGTGGCTCTCCAGAGTTTATTAGACCAGTTCTCTTGTACATCAGTTGGGAATCAAACTGCTTTTTGATTGCACTTTTCAAATTTAAAGGAGCAGCATACTGTTTATAAGTTGACTTTCTGTGTGCCTGTGCCTGTGTGTAAATCTGTCTGTGAGAAGTTCAGTGTAAAGCTTGGGATATTTATTTGAGTATTAGGCAACAGAAGTGAAAAATCAACCCGCTTCCTTCATTTCACTGAAGTTAGAGAAAAGCATGACAAGGAGCAAAACCCAAAGCCATACACGACCTTGGTTTCTGGATGCTGGCTCTGAACTGTCAGTGGACAGTACCTCAGACAGGCAGTGAGCCTAAGCCAAAGTCTAAAGAGTAAAAAAGGTCAGGAAGGTAAAGAAAATCAGGGCCAGTGCAAGCTTTATAAGTCAGTGAAAGAATTTTAAAGCCATATGCTGCTTAGCAGTCACCAGGGTAGAGGGAACGTGAGACTGGAGAAATATGATCTGTAGATCAAGTCCTAGTAACAATTCTGGCAGCAGAAACATTCAAAACCATCTGCAGCCAGTTTAGCAAACAATCTGGAACACCACCAGGAACAAATTAAAATAGTCAATCCTGGAAGTCATGAAAGCCTGTATGAACAAGAGTCTGAGCAAATGAAATGGTGTTTTCTTGAGAATATCTTGCAATATTCTCAAAAACATCAAAAGAATTTTTTTGCCCTCTCTTTCATGTGAAGACAAAAAGCTGAAAGGAAAGTCATATGGGTAAGCAGAGAGAAACACGGTATCAGCACTGGAACTCCAAAGCAATCAAAATGCCACAGATTTCGCTGGCAGCAATATTAATACAAGCCAGGAAGAGTCCTCCTGTACAGTGCAGGGCCTCAGACCCGGATATTCCACTGCACTTTGCACCACATGTTGAGTGCAGGATCTGGGAAGCAAGTGTACTGAGAAATCCCATGGAGAGGGGTGTGGGTGAGAAAACTGGCTAGCGTATGCGGTGCTCCGACATGAGGCAACTGAACTCTCACTACACGGATCTCATTGCCCAGCACCTCCCCCAGCAAGTGAAAAAAAGTGTGCATGTGTGTAAGAGTTAGGAGTTTAGGATGCAGTGCCAACAGGAAACGGAAAGGGGGAGAGAAGTAGAAAACCAGACAGCTGTAGAAACTGCAAGGAAACACACCTCCACTAAGCTATCCAGCTAGGAGCGCTGCCTTGTCAATTGTCCGTGATGGCACATTGTCAAAGAGGAGAACAAGGGAAAAAGTGTCTTCACAAAGGCCCACACACGCAGGAGGCTCAGTCAGGGATCTCCGTTGTGGGCTGGATTAACTCTTTTGGGGACTTCTATCTGCTAAGTTTTGCCCTAGGCATGAGAGGCAGCTCCTACTCCTGCTGCTCTAGCACCGTCCCCCCACTCCACTCCAGGAACTATGGCAAAGCCCTTCCCACTCAGTGCTCCAACTCGCCTTCCTTTTCACCTGGGAAAAGAGGGGAAGGTTTTCAGTTGTGAGTTTGTCAGGATTTTTTTAATCAAAAGGAAAGCTGAGTGCAATCCAAATTCCTGGCACTTCAGATTCTCACTGGTTCAGCTGAGTATGAGGAGCTATGGGAGAGCTCTTTTCACAGAGCAGTTTGACCCACCAGCACAGATGGAGCCACAGAACATACGATCTGGGCCAGGTTCTCATTCAAACACTGCAGGATGCAAACAGGCAAGTTTCATGCAGTGTCTATGAAAAGGAACACTAGCATGATATTAGGCTTTTTTTTTTTTTTTTTTTAAGCAGCCAGGAGGACAACATGAGAACAAAATATTAACTTCAGTTTAATCCTGCTGCAACTCCTTTGTTTCCGTCACTCTCCTCTCAGCTTTGCTACTGCAGAATTAATAGATATTGAAGCAGAATTTTGCCCAGTTTAATTGCAGATATCAGTCCTATCTTCTTTGTCTGTGATGGCAAGGGTGTGATTGAACCCCTGGTCCCGGTCCTGAGGAGGGGCTGTGTTCAGGGTCTGCTGTCGTGGTAGCAGAGCTGTGATGGAGCTGGCTCATTCCCAAGCCCTGCTTCCCCTGTCCTTTGACCATGAGAAGGGTGTTAAGCTCACAACACAGCCAGGGCTGATCTTGCACCCAGCTGTGAAGAGCCACACTGCACCCACTGGGTGACTGTTTCATTGCCTTTCTCTCTCTGTTGGTTATGTCGTGGCCATTCTTAATCTAGCCCTAAATCTGCAGTCAGAACAAAATGAAATAAAATAAAATGGTGATTTATATCAGAGAAAGCATTTTCTGACAGACTGGGGTAGAGGAGGGGAAGCAAAGCAGCACCTATAAAACACTATTTCAATTTGTGTATCAAGACTTTTATTAGCAAAGCGGATGGCAGGCAGCACTCCAGGCTGATGAAGTTCACAATAAAAGAACCATAGAGACCATTCTCTGGCTTTTTAATTGTCCTTTCTAAATCACCCATGGTATGGATTTTGGAATTAAGTGGTTTAATAGCTGACTCGACCGAATGGTTTTGATGATGGTTTTATTCAAATGAAGGACAAGCTGCGCCTGCAGTGCGAGTGGCAGTGAGGCCGGGGAGGGAGAGGCGGCCTCCCTGGCGGTGGCGGCGGCGGTGCTGATCACGAGGGGAACAACATGGTGCCAGGAAGCGTGTGTGCCCCCGTGCAGAGCCTTGCGGCCCCCCAGAGCTGGTGTAGCTGCCAGGCAGCCGGGTGAGACCCTCCACATGCCCCTCACCGCTCCCAGCCGGCAGCACAGGAGGTGGTGCAGGCACCGAAGGCCCCTGCGTGGACAGGAGTCAAGAAGCGGAGAAGGGGCTGGCCCTTGCCACCCCTGAGGACACAGAGCTGTCTGCTTTACCTTTCCCCTGTGGATGAGAGGAGCAGGGCAGGGCTGATGGCTGTGGGATTTCAGTGGACAGGCAGCTACCAGGGCCCCATCACATCCTTACCGACGCTGTCAGGGAGAGCCCTGTGAGCCAGGCGAGGCAGGAGGTAAAACACGCCACTCCCTGAAGCTCTGAAACATCAAGAGCTTCAATCCTGCCTAGCAAAACAACAAAGATAGGTTTCAAAACAGAAGGGAAGTCCTGTATTCATTCTCACTTGTATCCTAGCTCCTCTTTTCATGCCCTAACACATCCCTATGTCTCCCTGTAGCACAGCTATTATGTGACAACACAAGCCCACACACTGGTCAATACCAAAGGAGACACAGAGAGTGAGATGTGTGCTGAGAAAATGCTTTGTGAAAGCCAAAACTCTGGCTCATGCACCTTGTCCTTGTCCTTGCCCTTCCCTTCTTACAGCAGGAGTAGGAGGACTGCGACATTTGGTCAAAAGGATCACCAAAGATGGGCACCTAAACTTTGGCATAGTCTGTCTGGCTAAAGCAATACCATGCATAATCAATAGGTAACTCTAGATTCCTTTTCAGGACCCCAGAGGGGAGGCTGTTACTCATCGAGTGACTCAACTTGCCAGAAAAAATTGCCTCTGGAGATCTTCAAAGCTACTTACCTCTTTTGGTCCCTTCTTTGGGGAATAAAAACACTGAGTTCAGCAGGACTGTTTCATCAGGTACCCACAGCATGGACCTACATTTGGCAGACAGTGACAGACCTGTCATGCCCCATCTTTTGCAAAATAATGTTTTCAAACTTAAAAATGCTTTATTTGTGTTTATATTTATATCTGTTTTTCTTTGAAAATACAGAGGACTTGGAGTCAACCAAATAGACTTGTGAAAATGGGGATGAGCACCACTTCTCATTTTTTCTGTAAGGCTACCAACCCACCGTAATATCTAACAGCCTACAGGAAACAAATATTTTTCCACAGCTGCTAAAACCCCAGTAAATTAATTAAAGAAGTAGAAATAAAGATAAAAAAGCTTAAGCACTTTTACCCAATGTTATTATATTGTTTTGTTAGGGCAGAAAGGCCCAAAGCTTTGGAAAACTGATAAACCACAATATTTAGGACAGATTCACTGGTTTGTGAGATATACCAAGTCCTCAGGAACAAGATATAAAATAAATTGAAAAAAGAGGGTAAACTAGAGTTCTTACCATATTTCTTGAAAAGGCTATCCTGTCAGCATAAAAGAAACCTGTTTTTTTCCCACCTGTCTTATATTTTCATATACTTTCCATATATGTTGAGAAAGGATGAACAAACTGTGCGCGTTTTAAGGAGGAAATGGATGACACAAGTGAGATTAGGCAGGGCTGAATGAGGACCAGGAGAGACAGTGTCTCCCCCACCTCACAGACACACACACAATTACTCACTGATCTTAAGAGATAATTGAGATTCTCGTACGCTCCAGAGAGGTGCACCAGAAACCCCAGCAGAAAATTTGTGGACAAATGAAGTCACACTCAAAAATACACAGTGGGAGGACTGCAGCAGGTGCATTCTATGTTCATAGGAACACTTCATGAATCTTGGATGAAACTCTGAACATGAATGTAAAAAATTATTCTTTATTACACTTTATTAGTAAAATTGATTTTTTGCTAGGAAAAATTTGTTGAAAGAATTTAAAATTACTGCAATTAAGTACTTATAAGCCCATTGATTAAGAAGTACCCTAATCATATGGTGTTTTAAATGGAAAATTTGTTCTATAGAAGTAATATCCACTGTTTTCTAAAATTTTCCTAGTTTTCTGACCCCCAGAATGGGCAATTATGATTTGAACTATTCAGAGGTCTACTACTGAGTAAGTGCATTAAACCACTGTCTCTCCTGTGTACTGACATCCATCAATCACAATCATTCTGTCACCATCAATCACCTGGTAAAAGAAATAATACTGTTCTTGTAATAGCACATGATCAATATCTTCTGCTTTGAAGATAAATCTCATTTCAGTAAATGCCTTGCCTGTCTGACAGCAGGAGACTATTACTCTACGAAAATACTCTGTTTCATTCAGATTATCCCTTAATTAAAAGTTTATGGTTGTCCTATTAAAAATATGGCCAGGAAGGTGATTTCTTATGTAAAGCTGAAACTAACTAGCTCTGTGGTAGAAATGAAAGGAAGACAGAAAAGCTGCTTTCCCCTGTCCCTGGCTCCAGGTGCTACCACCTGGTTATAGGGCTCCTCACACTCCCATTCTCAACAATTATGCTTTCCACTAGCTATTTAACAGGACTACTGATAGATTCTGACCTGTGCTTATGTCTCCCAGCCAGATATGTCTTTAAAAATGGATTTTCCACCCCAAACTAACTTTACTTCAATCTAAATTAAGACAGTTCAAACCAAGAAAACATTGCTGTTAAAACAAAAAAAAAAAACATCAGAAATTGCTTCAGAGAAAATATTCTGTGATTAATTTTGAATATTTTGTATAACCTTAAAATCTTTAGTATTTTTAATAGAAAACAGAGACAGCTTGGAAGAGTCATTTTAGAATCAGCAACACACTTATCAGTGTTTCTAGGCACTCTTAAAACAGTATTTTGGAAGAAATATACATTTCCTTTTTTTTTTTTTTTTTTTTTTCTCAGATGCTCTAATGATTCCACTGGCAAGACAGAAGTCCCACCCTTTGAGCAGAGTGAAATCCTGCCCAGCACATAAATTAGAAATTAGTGGCAAACCCTCTATTGACTTGGACAGGGCAAGCACTACTCTCCAACAATTTGAATCACCATCACTGTAGTCATTTCTCTGGCAAATACTTCCCAGGTTAGTATCATAGTCTTTCTGCTTTCTTAGGAAATCTGGTTTGTTGTAAAATGTTCTCTGTAATACCATAGAGTAGAAATATTTTATATAAGTAGCCTTGGTTAAAAATTAAAATACAATCCCCCCCCTCCCCAATTTCTTTCTTCCTTGGCAGGAAATTCATATAAAGCTCACAAATAACAGGATTAGCACCATGAAATTGAAATAATTTATAGAATTGGAGGTGTACAGAGAAGCTGCAGTTCTGAAAATTTAGAGCAAGTGAATAGCTGTGGATCAAGTATCTAAACTCTCCTTCCAGACAGTGAAATGAGGGCGATTCATCATTCGTTTAGACAATTCACATAATATATCTCCAATTACTTCCAATATATAATGGATATAAAGCTTAGGGTACTCTGTGAGATTTCAAGACAGACTTAATTGATTTCAGTGGGAACTGCATTTCTGTATCTAATGGGAGGATTCAGCTGTTCATATTTAAAATGCAGAATTTCAACATACTTAATGTTGCAAGAATCTGAAAGAATGGTCAGCTTAGTTTTTTCTCAAGAGACATGAGGATGCTGCAACTTACTGGGGGTATATAACAAAAATCTGAAAAAATGGGTATTCACATCGAAAGGATTTTTAAGTGCAGTGGTGCAATTCAGAGGCCTGCATTTCAGATCAGTAAGCGTTCCTGAGTTTATGCTGGTTTCCTTTTGGATGGATTTCTAAAAGAAATAAAAAAGCATGTTGGTAGAGTTAACAATTGAGAGCTGCTGCTTATTTATTTTTATTTGGAGCAGTTTGGGGGGATAACTTGTCTTCATGCGCTTCTGCAAGTAATGACAATTCACATGTGGTAATGAGCATCCTTTAGGGTCAAGGGATTTCAAGTATGAAGTGACTACTCTGTTGTCCAGCAGTATTGTAGTGAATTCACATTGAGAATGGAGAACCTGTATCTACTTCAGCTCAAAATAATCTCCCCACTTTTTTTCAGGACAAGGAGGGGAAAAGCTGCAGCACTGCAGACCCCTCTCAGGGATTCACTAAACCGTGTACTTTTTGGCTTTGGCAGGATGGCTGCAGGTCATGTGCAGAAGTGTGGATGTAGGGGAGTGTTATCAGGTGAGCTATACCATGGCCAGGCAGATTAACACTTTTTAGTGCATGAATTTGTGCATTTTATTCTCAGCAGATGCCAAGTCAACAGGCACCAGGACAGCAAGTAGTAGTTTTTATTTTCTGCCGAAATGTTTTCCTGAGTGCAATGTACAGTCAGGAGCATTACTGACCTATGTCAGTATGGTTAGTGTCTATCGGACATAGCTGAAGCAAGTGCACCCTGTTTAATTTCAGACTTGCCAAGGAACTTTATCTCATGCTATGTTCTTGCTAGAAAATCCAAACCATATTTCAGAAGGAAAGCTTGTCTGTCCCATTTAACCCTCTTGCGTTTAGTCAGTTGACTCTCTTTAGCTCACTACTGTCTCACAAAATCTCCTTTGGGCAGTGGTAGCATAGTTAAAAGCTCAAAGATTTATGACTTCAATTGTTTAGCTCACTGGCAATAATGCATCATGACAGAAGCAATTGTTGGAACAGGCAGCTATGATACCATTCCTTTATGAAAAACTGTAGGTGGAGATAAGGAAGGCAAAAGAAGTCTCTTGTGAATATTATTATCCTCTGGAAATTATCCCAAAAAGATTTGCAGTTTCTCTATAGACTATGGATAGAGTTCATTGATCCACAGACTATCATCCTGAATAGCAGATTAAAAACAGATGGCCGTAGATGTGCTCTTGGCTACAAATCTCAAAAGAAGTGAGAGGGAGTACAGTGGTGACTGACCACAAATGAAAGCATAGAAGGGATTCTTCTTTTTTCTTTAATTCCCTGTTTGGTTCCTCTGTCGTTTTATACAAAGCCCATTGTAGTTAAAACTCAAATAATATCAACACGCAGAAGGTATGCAGAGTATACTGAAGTAGATCAAAATTATACAAAGTGTCCTAAAAATACACTACAAAGTCTTCTATGTGGGGCCTTTGTTAGGTTATTGTGCTGGAGCAGCACATTGTCAGTGAAAAGAGTCTTTGTATAAACTGACTTGAACTGATGGTAATCCATTTGCTTTAGTGGCTCGGGTAAAGTGAAGAGTAGGTATAAATTATGTGTCCTCATAAAAGTGATAAATATACAAGCTAAGGCAATACAGAGGACGAACTACTGAATATTTTAAGTGTCATATCAAAATCCTTGGTTTTATTTAATGTATGCAGATATACAGATTTGTTAATATAATAAGTAAAATCAGTTGTTATGCATGTAAGTACAGCCTCACAGACCAAGATTTTCTGTTTTCTTTATTCATAGTTTTAAATTGCATTTATTGTGTAGTGCCACTCAATTTCGAGCAATATTTTCCTTTTCCTATGCTCTAAATTAACTGAAATGGTGAGCTGAAATTCCAAAATTTCTCATGGAATAAAAATTCCAGAAAAATTTATTACCTGCTCATTGAAGCAATCTATTTTAGCAATCTATCTAGTGTTGCTTTATTCTGACTTCAATAACATCATTCTAACAAAATAAAATTCCCTCAACTTAAAATTGGAAAAATTCCAAGTTTCCAGTTATCATTTTAGATATTTTGTTTGGGTTTTATTTTTTATTAAAATATTAATTATCTATAATACAATAGTCAAGGAATTTGAATTGGATAGTAAATTAAACCAATTAAAGAAGAAATAAATCTTGTTTTTACTTTTTTCATATTACATTTTCCCAGAATCAATAGATGAAGTATTTTGAAAATAATGAAACCACACTTTTATCAGGAAGCTGTTCTATAAATCTGGTTTTAGGCAGTGGTACTCTTAGATAGCAAGTCATAAGTCTGGTTAGTCAGTGAAATTCACATACAGTTTGTCATTCATTTTTAGTTCAGCTTTTTTAAAACATTTTCAAACACAAATCAAGTGCAAACAGTTTTCAGGAGAAGTCTACTTAAATAACAACAAATTAATGGAATCAATAATATTAATTATGGTCATATAATAATGCATACATTGTATAATCATTATTGTTATAATCATCTAGTATAAATAAAGCAATCAAATTACATTGGTTTTGTTCTTAGATTAAGAGTATTTTTATTATTTATTTCATTCTTGCAAATATTGTCCAACCACAGCTGTGTATACTTCAAACTCACTAACGTCTGTACAGTATACTGCATCAGTAGAGCATCTGTACAAGTCTGTTTTTCAAATGTTAGTAAGAATTAGACGCAAAATATCAATCAAAACTCATCTTTTTTCAATATTGACACTCTATTAAATACATGGATTAATTAACTGGGTTTCCTGTTTATCATCGTTGGAAGATGAAAAAAATAAAATTAAGTCAGCTTAGTTAATGTCCATGAAACAGCATCAAAGTATTGGAAGGTGTCAGGTCTTCACAATCTGCCTGGATTAGCATCTCCTGGAATGGGTAACAACTTGGAAACACAACACTGCAGAAGTTTAGGTCAAGACAGCTCTGCTTTCTGAATTAAAATCTGGATCTCATAAGCAACTAAAACATCGGATGCAACTCAGACTGAGCCTTTGGAAGGATGTTAAGGATTTTCAGCTGAACCACCACTGAGGCTCTTGCCTCCCATAAATTAAACTTACTTTTCCCCAGTAGATTATAATTTCATTTAAAACATTGTTTTTCTCCACCAACATGGAAGGATTTAATTCCCATTTACATCAGGCTAAACTGACAATTTTCTATCAAAATGTTTTCCCCTGTGAAAAATGATTTTGCAATTAACATGAAAGTTTTACTAAAAGAATTCAAGAAGCTTCATCCCTTTAATTAGTGGTACAAAAATTCACATGGAAAATCTAAATATGTTTCCTGTCACTGACAGGCAAAAAGCACTTTACTTTCATGTTTTAGGCATCAGATCAATATAACTGGTGGAACAAGGGTTGGGTTTTTTTCATCAAAAGAACTTCTTTCCCCTCCCCAGTCCAACCTAAAAGACTGAGGTAAAGGTTTTTTTCAGAATAAAATGTAAGAATTAATTTGTTTTGACAATCTTATCCTCTCTTTAACCATCTCTGGTTTATGATGCTGTTGGGTAGTGTCAGAATTCACCTTCTAGGCAGGGCAGGGAATATCTCAGGTACGCCAGCTCTTCTTCAAGGGTTAATCCATGAATCTGTCACATCTTCAATGATATTTTTTAACAACCAGGTGTCCTGGTTTCAGTTGGGATGGACTCGTTATTTTCTTAGGAGCTAGTGGGGTGCTGTGTTTTGGCTTTGGTGTGACACTTTTCTGTTCCTCAGGCCTTGTTAGTGAAAAGGCTGGAGGGGCACAAGGAACTGGGAGGGGATACAGCCAGGTCAGCCGACGCAAACTAGCCAAAGAGGAATTCCATACCATGGGACATCATGCCTGGTATATATACCTGAGGGGCTGGCCGGGGCGGGCAGAGGGTTGCCTGGGGACCTGCTGGGCATGGGTCAGCGGGCGGTGAGCAGTTGCGTTGTGCACCTCGTGTTCCTTTCTTCCTTTCCCTCTGGATTTCTTTCTTCCCCTCCCCCTTTTCATTATAACTGTTTTGTCATCATTGTTATTATTACTGTTTTTACATTCCTTTCCAACTCTTCTCCCCATCCCTCTGCATGAGGGAGGAATAAGCAAGTAGCTGCGTGGTATTTAATTACCAGCCAGGGTTAAACCGCGACACCAGCAAACTGATGGTGTCTCAAGTATGCTTTCCCTTTTCTGCCAGTGCAAGGACTAGCTCCACTCAAATAACAGACTGGAGAAGACATCATTGCCTTTCTTCCAGATGTGATTCCACAAAGCATATTATTATAAAAATTATGACAATTCCAAAAAATATTACCTTTGATAACAAGTATTCCCTATTTTCTTTCCTTTGTGACTGAATTTTGATGTAAGTGAACACTAACTAAACCTTTTAGGGATGTTTGGCAGAGACTATCTTTCATAGATATATCAGTTTTGATGTTACAATCTAATATGTAACTTAGTTCTTGGAATATAAAAGGAGACCAAGATATTGGCTCTTTTCTGGAGTATTGCTTAGCACATGTGTATGTGAAAGTTACTGCTTAGATGACAATATATTAAGACGTCAAAAAACAGACTCCTCCAAAATATGGAGAACAATGCTTGCATATTTAGGAAATGGTGGGCTTTTTATAGTGAGACATAAAGAGGAACTTAATGGTCTGGTTCAGTAAGTTTGTGCAAATAATGTTAATTCTGTTGTATTCATCCTATTACAAAATTAATTCCCTTTTCATCCTCGTGAACTATGTCAGGTCTGCAAGTCTATGAATGTAAGCAAGAGGTCACCCACACTGGCTGGACACAGTTTGAAAAATGGGAACTCATAATCCATTGATTTCTCTGTTGGCAAAAGGAATCCAGTCCTTCAGCACAAAATATTAGATAATTTGGAGTTCAGCTACACAGTTTTGTGCTCTGTGGAGGCACTGGACAACAATGAAAGTCTTTCATTAAAGCAAATGTCAGCCAAGTTTGCAATGCCTCTTTGATCAGCAAAAATGGCTTTGCATATTATGCCTTAGAGTGCTTCCTCAAGGTCACATTTCCCTACTTTTCTCAAATTGGGCTTATTACCTCTTCACACACTGACTTGTTGTCACTGGTGCAGTAACGAACACTCTTCCCCCCTGGCTGCATTGGTTACCAGATGCTAAAAACATTAATGATTCTCAACTGCCAAAGCAAATTCTTTGATATCTGTTTTCCTTTCTTATAACTTCCTCTAGTCTGTTTGACACAGTATCATCCTGCAAAGGAAAGAATGATCCCACATCATGCCTAGTACTGCATTTTTGGGGAGTTTTTTTCCCATTTGTACTTCTAGGCTTAGGCAGGGCAGCACATGAAATTTGCATGGAAACCTCAGGTGGGATTCTGAATACTCCCCCAAGCCTCCAGGCCTTTCTGATCTAGTGTCTGGCTCAGGGTATCATTGGCCCAATGGTTAAGAATTATTTTGAACAAAAAAACCCTCTTCAATAGCGCAGACTCAAATCCTGAAGTGTTTATTATGTGTACAATGAATGTGAACAATGAATCAAAACATCCTGCTGCTAAAATCACTGCTGTATCACCAGATTTTTAAAGATAACCACATCTTTTCTGTAATTTACTATGTCTTACACCCTGAAAAGCTAGGCAACTATTCATCCAAGAGAGGCAAGGAAGGTTAACTAGAAGTTCCTGGCTCCAGAGATCAATTGGTGTTATTGATTATGCTGTTGTATAAAGAAGGAGATGAGGAAGCCACATTAACTTTAGTTTTGTTGAATACCCATCATAGTGAAGGGTCAAAGAAGAATGAATGCCTAATGAAAACAAGTGGAAACATTGGAAGGGAATAATTATTCACAAGGTCAGAATGAAAAAAATACAAAGAGGGTTGTGTATTTGTGTATGCTGCAAATGATATTACAGACTCCTAGGTCTAGGGAGAAGCGAGATGTATTCAGACTATGTTGGTCTATAATACAGACATATTTGCTTAAAATTACACATATCTTCAAAGAAATTGGTGGCAGAATCAATCTTTCTAGCCAGAGGTGATAAGTCATAGCTACACATGCATTCTACGGGAACGACATGCTGGGAAATGTGAGCTATCCAAATAGGGCTCCTATGTCATTCTATAGACTGCCCAAGAAACTAGGCAACCGTTGCTTCATTCAGTGACAGGTATCTTGAACTTAAACATCTGTTGGGTGTGCAAGTCCATTTTAAGCAATATAGTAGCCGCTCAGAATATGTCTTGTTACCACTAACCAATTGTGTGACCAACTTCAAGGAGAAGTATCTACACTGCAAAGTCTATCAACAAAACTAGTGCAAAGTAATCTGCTGCAATCTCTGCATGCAGATACAGGCCTGGCCAGGGATAATGAATTAATTCTCTCTGGGACTGAGACAAATGTTGGCAAAACAAAGGGAGGTTGACAGTGATTTTAATTTTTTTTTCTTCTTTTGCTGTGTTTTAGTAGGCTGGCTGTGGACAGATCTGCAATCACTGAATTTTTTGCTTAAGCAACTACCGTTTTTGAGTGAATGCAAAAAAAGCTCAACCTGGTGAATTTATTACATTTTTGCATTTATTGCATTGTAGGAGGAATCAGATGACACCACAAATGAAATCATGAGAGAGTCCTCCAAAAGGATTTTAATGGACAGAAGTATTTTCAATAGTAGGACATTTGCCTAAAGGCTGTTAGAGAAACCTCTCCCCCTTTCTTTTGGCTTTAGGTCTATTTTGAAACATAACATAGCTTTTTTGCCCTTTTACCCTTCTACTGTCACTGTTTTTAGCTGGAAATATTTTTCATCAGATAGGAGCATCCTGTACAACAGGGAAAGAAAACATTTTTGCTCTTAAAAAAAACCCAAACAACTATTCAAAGGTTTCATTGTGGAATGAGAAAGGGTCTGATGACATTTTCTAGCAGCCAGCAAATCGTGCTGTCATGCATAGGGAAAAAGCCACTAAAATATCCCCAGCTAAAATATCGCAAAATTATGTAGAGCTCAATCCTAGGAAGCCATCTGCCATGTGAAAGCTCCACTGATTTCTAAAGGCGTTCATCACAGGCAGGCTTGCAGGACTGGACGCATAATTTGTCCCTTTTAGAAACTGTAGCTGTCGAAAAGAAGCCTTCATGAAAAACACTTGAGTGGCAGAGGCTGCCTGAAAAAAAGTCTGTGAATTCAATTGGGCAAAAAAACCCACCACACACCCTCAAAAGGAACTTCTCTGCTGGCTGAAAATGCACCACAACTACAGGTATAGAAATGAGCTACCCATGGAAAGGTTTGATCCTGCCATGTGTATGCCTGGAAATCTGCCTGCTGTCAGGGAGTTTTCTGCTCCAAAAAGGTGCAGACATGGTTCCTCCTCAGTAATTGTCCTTTTCTGAATTATCAGCCCTTTAAAACTAAGGGTACATAATGCCAGCTCATATGGAGGAATTTTTGACATATACTACACATATATGGAAAGATGTGTATATATATTAGTATTGCCTTTTATTTTCTTTATTAATACCTCTTGGGAATGGTTTAGTGGGTCCTGTCTTGGGACAGGGAGATGGCTGAAGAGCCTCTCAGGGTCCCTTTCCCAGCTCTGTGTTTCTGGAAGCTCTAACCTCGATGTGGAGGAAACAGTCTGCAGAGAGGCAGAAGGGGATGTGTTTTACAAATTGCAGCCTGATGAGCTCTTCAACAACATTAAACACCCATGGAGAGTTACTATAATACAAATACTAAATGAAAAATCTTTCATGGCAGTAGTGAAAGCAAAGTCTTTGATATATATATATAAAATAGATAAAATTCCATTAATTTTCAACTTGGGACAGACGGTATATTTGAATTTACAGACACGCCAAATGGTAATTTTGGCTTCCAGTCTTTGAGATATGGCTGATCTATTATGGGTGATAACAGCATATGCTACTTTCTGAGTCAGTTTCTGTTATGTCATGAGAAGCACCACTGCTAGTAATGGAAGGCATTTTAATATTACCTAAATTGCCAAATGAGGTTCATAGCATAGAAAATACGTGGGCTCCAAAGGTAGATTCAATATTTCAGATGAATGTCAGATTCTATACTGAGTAAATAAATCAATGAAAGCAAATCTCACATGACAAATCAACACAGTATGTAGCTTGTTCAGAATTTTTCTTTGACGATGTCAAAGGGTTGTGTATCTTGACAACTTTCTTTAGCTGGTTATGCCTGGGAGAATTAATGGAGACATTTGGCCTTTGTGGGTCTGTGTCCGAACTTGTATGTCCTGGGGAGGTAAGTTGCTGCTTGAGACGCTGAGGAGCAGCAGCAAACAGCCGAGGAATGGGAGCATCTGAGTGCGATTTGATGGAGCAGATGTTGCATCCCAGCACTCCACAGCTGCCTCAAGGCTTTGTCTGGTGTCAGCCTTCTCCTAAATGAGTTTTTATAATGAATTTATCTGTTAATTGACACATAAAAATCTATGTTAATATAACATTAAGGATCTATCTTAAATTTACAAATGCCAGGAAACTGGAGGGGAAAAATAAAAGCCTAAGCTTGACTGTCACCAAAACCTACCTGCTATTTTCCATGGGGAAGAAACCACTGATGCAGACACACAGACACACTTTACATGCCACAGAATTAAACATGACTTTTTTTTTTTTTTTTTTTTTCTGGTACTGGCTAAAGGAAATAGTATTTCTGTGGAAAGATCCCTTTTGACAACTGCATGGGCAGAGGCAGCACCTCCAACACCTGGTAAAGGTTTTGGCGGTTGCTCCTGACTCTCGGGGGTGTTGCAGTATTAGAGCACTTTATTTGCTTTTACTTGTTGTTCAGACTTGTGGCTCTGGTGGCACCACAGTTGTCCCACCACTGACCAGGCCAAGCAGTAAAGCATTTCCCTTACTCCTTGCAGAAATATAAAGATGCTCCTCATTGCTCTTTCAGTGTTTCCACCATTTTGAAAACAAAAAGCTAAAATCCTTAGTGGTGGCCCGCATTTCAGATGTAAGCTGGGGCAGCTCCTTCAGTACAGTAGCCCATTTTTTACCTTATAAGCTGAGAAATCCAGAAACAAACTCCTTCTCAGGCTAATAAGATTAAAATCTATGTTTTATCTTCGGGGGAATAGCCTTCTCACTGGTGAGATAGGATACATTCCACCAAAGCTATACTAAGAAGAGTTTAAGCCTGAATTTGGGTAGTGTGGGAAAAGGAGAGACTCTGTTTTAGTGCCTGGTCAAGCCATATGAATGGGGAGCTCCTGGGCACCAATCCCTCTTCTCAGGACAATTTATATATTTAATGTTAAACCACCACTACAAAGACCAGATCCCAGGAACTCCACATTAGATGGCCAATTCATGCCCTCTGTTGCCTTTACCCCAATGAATCTTGTTGCTCTCTTTTCCATGCAGAAGGGTAATGTCCATAGGAAGGAGAAATTGTAGAAGAGTTAAGGCACCTTCCCAAGAGAGGAACAGGAAATGCATGGCTGAAAATATCCAGCCAGAAACAGTGATTAAATCTGGACATCTTGGCTTTCAGGAGGTTGTTTAAACCATGAGAACATGTAAAAGGACACAGAAAGCCTAAGCCCTTCTCCAGCTGTGTCTTGAAAAGGAAAGAGGGAACCTTTTTTACTTTGTTAGAAGAAAATAGTCAGTACCCACCTTTATGAAGCCGAGGCTGGGAAATGAGGGCTATTGCACCATGGTCTCCACAACCCAGGATGTGCTTTATATTTGAACAATATTCACATAAGACTGTCCAGACCACCTGACTGTGTCCTTGTTTACATACTGGCTGATAGCCAGTGTTTAAGACTGCAATATCAGTTGCATCAGATTTTGCTGCCTGTCTGGAGATGGGAGAGGGCTGCCACCAGGCGCCTTTACAAGAGCTGATGAGAGGCAGGGTGGCAGCCAGCATGTGTAGCAAGAAGGCACACTTGGCCAAAGTTGCTGTGGTCCCTCAGGCACACAGACTCAGAGAGACGCTGAGGTTGAAAGGTACTTCTGGAGGTCCAACATCCATGCTCAGACCAGTCAGCTACAGCAGGTTACTCAGGGCCATGTTCAGTTGGGTTTTGATTATCTCCAAGGATGGAGATTCCACAGCCTCTCTGAGCAACCTGCTCCAGTGTGTGAACACCTTCATAGTAAAAGTATGTTTGAATGGAATTTCCTGTACTTCAGTTTGTTCCTATTGCCTCATGTCCTGTTCCTGAGCACCACTGAGAAGGGTCTGATTCTTTATTGCCCCATCAGATACACCCAGGTAAGATCCCCCTGAGCCTTGTGTTCTCCAGGTTGAACAGCCCCAGGTCTATCAGCCTCTGTTCCTATGTCAGGCTTCATGGCTTTTCTTGAACTCACTTCAATACATCCACCTCTTCTGCTGGGAAGCCCAGACCTGGGCACAGTAGATTTTAGTGATCTGGTGATACTCACTTTAAGCTCTCAGACCACACTGTGGTACACACAGCCCAGGCAGGCAGGATGCTGCCTTTCCAAGCTGAGGACCATGTAGAAGACAGATTCAGCAGCTGTTCAAAACCACACAGATGCCTCTCTCCTGATAAACAGTGTAGTAATGCCTCTGGCTACAGTAATGCCTGGCTGCCCTGTGCTAAGTGGGTCGCAGTAGTCCTCTGTGTAGTGCCTGCACATCTCCAGGGTACTCCAGTGCAGCTCTGAGGGTGCATGGAGGGTACTAAAGACATCTGTCTACTGTACCACCTCGTTTTACACTCCCCTGTGTGGGCAGAGTGGCGACACGCACCAAGGCACAGGGAGTCATGTCCCCATGAAGCTCTATCAGCTTTGTTCTTAGCTAACTGATGACTAGTCCTATCTGACAGGTTATTCTAAAACCATTATCGCAGTTTTGAGTTAACCTTTCAACTGAAAATGTTTCCCCTTGACCTTTCTCTCAACTCCTATCCTAAATTTTTTTGGACAAATGCCATGAACAGAGCTGCCACTACCCCTGCTGGCTCCTGATGAAGTATCTGGGTGGTGACATTGATAGAGAGGCAATTGAAGTGCTTTGAACACAGTGTTTGCAATGACTGTCCATAACACAGAAGTGGTAATGGTTGGGATACACCTGTTCCTCCTTGTGGACCACCTGAAAAAGTGTAGTCTGTGAGGCTAAAAAGAGGCAGATGTGAGCTTGCTTATACATGTATCTCATGCTTATACGGATGAAACACTTATGATGCTGCATTTTGTTTGAAAAAGAAGTCTTACTCTAGAAAATCACACAACTCTGTTATTGATATGATATAATTGAAATGTTATTCAAAGCACATTAGCAGGATCAATGACAGTGTGGGGAAACTATCCTTGTGTGAGGCAAACTGTACTTTGAAGAAAATGACCTCGCATGCTGACCCAGGGCCTGCCAATAGCAACTGGTTAAATTTTTTTGTTGTCTGCTTCTCCTTCATCCAACACCTCCATGCAGCCTGACATCCCAGCTGCACCCTGTGCTCTTCAGCTTTTTCCTCCATTCACAATATCACACAATCTCATTGCCTTGAGATTTCTTCATCCATACACCCTCTTCCCACACCCTGCTGCCCACCCCAGTGCCCTTCTCCTCCCAGTCCCATGCACCACAGCCTCACAGGCTACCAATATCTTAGCTCTGGTCTCCAGCTTTGCATCTGCACTGTCTCACATGTAGTTCAGCCAATACTGCACCCATTAGCACTTGGGCTGTGCACTGTGTAGAGCAGACTGTCTCCTGCTGGGAGGGATAGGAAGGAGGAAGGAGCAAAGCAAGCAGTCCACTGGCCTGGAGAACATCATGGGTCCCTGTCCTGGTTTCAGCTGGGACAGAGTTAATTTTCTTCTGAGTAGCTGGTGCAGTGCTGTGTTTTGGATTTGGTGTGAGAACAGCGCTGACAGCACACGGATGGGTCTGGTTGTTGCCTCGTGATGTTTATACCAAGTCAAGGACTGTTGCGTTCCTTGGGCCCTGCCAGCGAGAGGGCTGGAGGGGCACGGGGCACTGGGAGGGGGCACAGCTGGGACAGCTGACCCAAACTGGCCAAAGGGATATTCCATACCATGGGACGTCATGCTGAGTGTATAAACTGCGGGAAGAAGAAGGAGCTGGGGAACATCCAGCATTATGGTGTTTGTATTCCCAAGTAACCGTTATGTGTGATGGAGCCCAGCTTTCCTGGGGATGGCTGAACACCTGCCTACAGGTGGGAAGTGGTGAATGAATTCCTTGGTTTGCTTTGCTGGCATGTACGGATTTTACTTTACCTATTAAACTGTCTTTATCTCAACCCACAAGTTTTTTTACTTTTACCCTTCTGATCCTCTCCCATATCCCACTGTGGGAGGAATGAGCAAGTGGCTGTGTGGGGCTTAGTTACTGGCCAGGGTTAAACCAAGACAGTCCCCTACAGGTCACATCTCCGTTTCATGGGACTGGGAATTGAAGAGGCATACTGAAGATGTGTGAAATGGGGGCAACAGTGGACCCAGGCCAGTGCTGAACCTGAGCTATGATTGGCAGATTTAAATACAATTTTACTACTGAAAATAAAACGAAAACGATCACAAATTGCAGATTTCAAATGTAATATTCCAAAACCTGTTTCAAATCTGGAAGCACTCCAAGACCAAAAAAGTGCACTTTTTTTTCTTATCACTTAGGATTGCTCTCATTCTTTCAAAACATGTCTTCCTTTATGGAGTTACTCTGAATTAAGAATTTGGCTATAGGAAACAAGCTAAAACAGAAAGCAATGAAGTTCCAGAGATTTAAAAACAGTTGCAGAGAGAGCAAAGAGAGAAAGGAACTTGAAGCAAAATGCTGAGAGTGTTTGAAATTATTAGTTTGTACTGGGCTATAAACAAACCACACTGGGGAGCCAACTGACAATTCCAGTACTGTGACTATTAAACTCTCTTGGACAGGAAATGTCATGATGTTATTTCAAAATATATTTTAGGACTTTACTAACAGAGATGTAAACACAGCAGGTCCATAAAGGCAGAATGGAAAATTAGCTATAGATGTTACAGCAAAATAATGACCACTGATACCACAGAGAGTTGGATCCTAAGGCAGACATGATGTTCAGTGTCTGGTGCATGGTGTATACCAGGGGTCGTCAAACTTTTTAACCAGGGGTCCGGCGTGCGGATGCAGTGGCAGGCAGTCATCTGCGGCTGCTTGGTTTCCCCCCCCAACCCCTGGCGGGGGGCAGGGGGGGCGGGGGGGTCTGTAAACACCGGGGGGTGGATTGAGGACCCTGGGGGGGGCCATATCCAGCCTGCGGGCCGTAGTTTGAGGACCCCTGGTGTATACAAATGGACAGTCCTCCTCAAAACTGCAGGACTAACAAAACTCTGCACTCCCCCTTTGTCACAGAGAGCATGCAGGATGGACATGATCTGCCAATTACTTTATTCTCAAGACTGAATGAGCAAATACCATCTGCTCCTTCCTCCTTCTATACACAAGAGCAAAAGACAGGAATCTTGTTCCCCCCAGCTCATAGGCAGATTTACAGGCTGACCCAGGAGTTTGCAGATTAAAGAATTTGCATAAAGAACATGCATGTATGAAGGTCGATGAGTATTAGAGCAGGTAACAGCAAGCGGAGGTGTATGAAGTACTTCAGGATAGAGTTGTATGACTACTCTTTGGGTAACATTACTTTTCGTTTCTGAAAAAAACCCTCCATCCGCCAACTACCACAACTGAACTGTTGCTATAATCGCTATAGCCTGTTCAGGCTTCAAATAGCAAGTCAAGTCCCAGGCAGTGATGGCTTTAAAGATTATTCTTTGTGATTATAAAGCATGGTTACCGGATTGCACAGAAAAGGCAACTTGATGATGGAACAGGTCCTTTCCAGTCCTCTGTTTGTAAAATCATCTACTTTTTCTATCAGTTTATTGGTTCAATCACCCCAGAAGCTACAAGTAGTGCAAATTTGAAACCATCCAAGGGATGTTATGTATCATTCTGTGACACTCCATCACTTTGCCTGTGGACTGATAGACACCTAATTTCTGAACTAACAAGCAGCAAGCATTTTTAACTATACTACCTGGGTCTACAAATGACAGCCTGTTTTTTCTATTTGCTGATGGCATTGTTTAATAAAGTTTATGATTTACTCAACAAAGCAAAAAATGTGCAAAAAGTACTTTCACCCAAAACTTACAACTATTTAAGTAATATTTAAGAAAATTTCCACAGCATTGTAGAGTTTTTAAGAGTTCCTAAGAGTTTAAACTGTGACAGCATCACAATCAAAATGTGGGGACCAAAAGTATTACCACCACTGAGTCAGTCAGAGCAAAAACCCAGATTTAAATTACAATCTGTGCAACACTACGAGCCACTCCCTTGGTCTTTCTTAATTCATAACCACCTGAATGTATCCAGCACAAAACACCTCTTTATTGGAGAGCATATTAGAAAAAAATTAACCAGCCATTTCTCTGCTTTTGCTCGTCATGCTCTACAGAAATGCTGCAGAGCCAGAGGATTCCTGTTAGGGAAGGACTTGCTTCTTGAGTTACCTTTCAAGTCCCTGGTGAGAGCTCATCTTGGGCTTTTGCATGCACATTCTGGGAATGAAAAGAATGATGTTGCTTGGCCATCTCACTCCAAGGTGGTTTCCTTGCTATTGTGTGAGTGTAATTGAGAAGTATAACTCTAGAAAATAGCCTTTATCTTTAAGTGTATCATTAAGAACATTTAGCTGTATAGCATCTAGGAGTTTATGGCACGGCAAATTGTTTATACTTTTGCAAGCCACTGTAAAATTAAAAATGTAGAGGTTGCATTAATTTTGGTAGAGGCAAATGCTGTCATGTATTACCAGACTTGAAAAATTAGGCTGCTACTTTCAAGGCCATTTTTTAAAAAAATATGTCAATATATTTTCCATTAATGCCATCCTAACTGTTGGCAGAGGAGGAGGGTTTACCCATAATTTCCTCTCTACTCGGGTAAGCCACAGACTATATATAAGCAATACTATCAGTATGTACAAATTGGATATAAGGTGCACCATTTACTGATGCAAATGACAAAAAGACATATTCAAACAACTGTATATGCATAGAGGCAATATTGGAAAAATTGCCCCAAGATTTCTATGTCTCTTATGGAGGTAAAAACATCTGTTATATGCCATACACCTCTAAGAACTGTGAGGTAGTCAAACTTATGAATGTTAATACAATTTCTCCTTTTTCCTTATTAAGATTTAATACATTTTGAGGTTGAAGAAGGCAACATATCTCATTACAGACTGGTTAGTGCAGAACGTAAAAAAAAGTCTTTTAAGTATCGAAATAATGAGGGCATTTTCTTCCTGCTACATGTAAATTGTCTCATATTCCAATTTATTTCCATAGAAATTTATTGTTGCATATGCTAATACACAGAATTTAAACAAGAAAAAAAAATTAAATGCATCGTAAAACATATGGAAACATACAGATTATGTGATCTTTACTAAAATTCCATCTTAATGATGAAAGCACCATTTAGCATCCACTCTGGAACTGCACTCCTTCATTTATTTATGAGACACTACTTTCTGTAGACAAAGAAAGTATCTTCCAAAAATAGGAGTGCCATATTTTCAAAGCATACTGTGTATTTTATTTTAGTAACTAGTAAATGTCAAACAATATTCGTACACAGTATTGATGCATTAATGTTTTCATTCAACAGTGAAGATACCTTTCCTTGTTACATTATATATTTATGACACACAGAGCTGTCAAATAAATTATGTCAAAGCAGCTAAAGCCAGACCTTGTGACACTTGAATCATAGAATCAGGGCAAATAACCTTTAAAATGAAAGACATATGATGAGAACTGGAAACATTTAATTTGCATAAATATAATGTTAACAGTGTTTCCCTTATTACATATTTCATGCCTAATTTATAATCGTCACTATATTCATTTCTTAACATCAGTTTGCACTCTATTTTTTTCCTCATTGCTTGCTTTGTTTTGGAACGTGTGAAACACAAATTCTGTAAGAAGCATATGATCAGATCGCCATTTTAATATACTTCAATTAGCACATCTTAATTTTTGTGGAAAACTCTTCATTCACATAATGTACTATCTGATATTTAGAATTAATTCCTAAAAATAGCTAAATATTCCTAAACACATCAAGCAAATATAATGTCTGAAAATACTGGGCCATCTCTTGAAAACAATCTTGTATCAATGTTTTCCTGGGAAGTGCAGAATACACCAAAACGAAAAATACAAAACCCCAAAATGTTCAAAATCGAAACAATGATTTTCATAAACTAGGTGAGCCATACCTTTTGAGTTTAGGAATGTAAAATCTGAGTGTCTAATTATACCTATGGGAATCAAAGTGAATGGTTAGATTTTCAGAATTGCTTACTACCCAGAATACTAAACTTGTTGGTTTTATTAGCTGAAACCTGTTCATAAATGAAAGACTTCTTTGAGCTTCTGCTGGAGGGTGCAGTCTCTCCCTCACGCCGTTAGAAAGAAGGTAAGAACAGAGAGAGCTCCCCACTTGGCAGACTCTGCCCATATTTCTAACATGGCACAAGCTTATGTACACAGGCACACTTAATAAAACTTTGCATTATTCTCAAAACTCCCTAGGGATATTCAAGTAAATAAGGCTAGAAAGTAGAAAGATGAATGCCTGCCTCAGGAGGGCACAGTAACGACAACCCTTATTTTTACTGTCTTGTAATTCACCTCCACGTGGATGGCAAGACCGGGGTCTGCACCGCCATAAGGAGACACAGACTTTGTGCAGCCTCTTTGCTACAGGGCGAGTTTGGCTCACTCAGCCCTTCTGAATCAGAAGAATAAATATGGTTTATTCTTTTCTATTCTGTAATATTCTATTATTTTATAATAACTGCAGTTGAACTAGATGATAGTTGTAGGTCCCTCTCAACCGAACTATGTTATTCTATTCTATTCTGTTCTGTTCTGTTCTATTTATTCTATTCTAGTGAAACTAACTGGGAAGTTTTGGGTTAAGCTCCTGTATATTTACATAGTAATTCTTCCTGAGAGCCAGAGGGAGGCCAGTGGACAGTCTATACAAAGAAGCATTGAGGAAAGGGTTGAAACAGATAGCATCCTCCAAAATTTAATCTAGAAGGTTTAGGGTATTTCCTTCAAATCTTCACCAAAGAATTGAGCAGCTGTTTATCAGCTGACTCCGCAAATGAAGGAAACACACCACCACCACCCCTAGGGATTTGCAAAGAACAACTCGGGCAAGACGCTAAGCAACTCCCAGCCCACCAGCAGAGCACCTAGCGATCTCCTGGTGCCCAGTCACCAGTGCATGAGCACTGATGGCATGTCAACCAGGTCGTTTGAAGACAGGCAACGTGCAATCACCAGTTTTAGTAAATGTCAATAGCTCAGAGGGGTAGTGATGGAGAAATTCTTCAGTAGTGAAGTAATTAGCCCACCTAGGTCAATGGCAAAAGAGAAATTACCCTCCCTCACCCATTAACCATGGCTCTGTAAAGCAGTTCTAGTCTGACGGAGCTTAAACTCAGTACAGGTGTTTTAGAAGCAATTAAAAGGGCAGCTATAGTCACAAGTCCCTTGAATGCTCTGTTCTGCTAAGAAACAACTATTCTAAGTGCTGTCACTTGCCAGAAAGGGAATCTAATTAACCATGTATATTCTCAGAAATAGAAAGAAATCTAGGTTAATTATATAAGGTAAAATATGTTACAGGAATATTACAAGTATCCCAAAGCCCAGTATTGAAAGGTTAGGAAATTTAGAGTTATGATTAAACATTTTAAGGAAAGGCACGTATTTCATCCCTGATTCTGCCCTGAGAGGCAATCAAGCAGTAATCACATCATTAGGAGACTTTAAATTTGAAGTCTTACACTGATGAAACACTTTTAAAAATGACACTGTGTCACAAGAAGGTCTTTGAACTAATGGGAAATAAATGTCCATCCCAAACCAGCCATTTAGCTGGGAAAAGTTATTCTTATTGAAGGCAGTGGGAATTGGGAGCCATTTTGATTAGCACTACAAAATTGTTAATTCGATGCAGAGATACAGTGGGTTTCATCAAGGGCTAATAGTACAAATAGTATCTGTGTTGTTCCATTTACAAGATAATTCAGAACAAAACCAGAGGTCCCCTGGTAGAAGCTATCTTTGCTAAAGACCTATTTTTAACAATTTCATTAATCAACTTATCTGTAAATTTTCAGAAAAAAACATTTAGCCATCAAAGAATAAATACTGAACTTGGTAGAGAAGACACCATTTATTCATTTGTTCAGTTTGCAATTAGGTAGAGATCTCCATTCAGCTGTGACATAAAATTGATGCTTCTACAATGAAAGTACATTGTAAATAGTTTCTGAAGAGTTAATAAATTACTAAAACTGTTTGAGGAAATTATTAATCAAATGTTATGGTCTGTTACTGAGTCTGAGGATGTAATGAGTCATTTGCATTCAACTACAGCATCTGAAATGAATGCACTTGGGACAACATACAGAACTTATTTCTCCTGTGTACAGCAAGCATCTCACAGTTACTAATCAACCCTTTGCATATTAATTACGAAGGCAGTCTCAGAAGAACATGTACAGAACAATTCTGGTCATCTGTGGGACAAAGTGGGGAATAACTCCAAGAGTCACCCATGACTGAAAGGGTAAAAAAACCCATGGCTCTCTCCCGTTGTCTTCTAGAAGCGTGGACTCACCAATACCAGAAGAAAAGCCTTAACACAACTATGCGGAGATGTGAAAATCACTCTATGAAGCAGGCAGCTGCTTTGGGCAGACAGAGCAAGGAGAGTCCAGACAAGCATACATATGTAACTGTTGCTGAAAACAGGATACTTAGCATTAGATTTTGTCTATACGCTCCAGGTGCACAAAACACCCTTGTACTTCTCCTCTCTGTAATACTAAGATGGCCATTGCGGCTGTGCCATATTCATTTACCTTTTACCTTCCATAGTTTTTTTAAGTCAGCGAGGAAAAATCCTACTTCCTCATCCTTTCTCGTTTTTTGTTTGCTTTTTGCTCAACTCATGTTTTACTGCTAGTGTTCATGTATGGCAACAAAGGCAAGAAGAAAAAAATCATACATGTTGCCACATAACATGATGCTGATATGACAGCATAATCTGATACGATTGCTGGCAATAGTTACAAGCCAAATACTCAACCTGTGAATTCCTCCACCCCATTTGTGTGCTCCACATAGCACTGCACATCAGGATTGGGGCTGAAATGTGGCACACACCATATGTGTCTCTCCGCTATCATCTCAGCTACCACAGCTGAAGATTTCAACACCGAACAAATCATAGCTCAGAATGGAAATGCAGAACAAGTTTTGGAAGAATATTACCAGTTTTTCCTCTTCAATCTGAGCTAAAGAATACCTGTGGCTTTGAAAATGTAGCAAACCATAATAATAACTCATGACAGCCACTGGAGGGGGAGGCAAGTCAGTGCACTTAGCCAACATGCATCTACCTTCTCTGAATATACAGTGCTCCCACTGACCCTGGCAGGCATTAAAAAGCATACAAAACCAAGTATGAAAAATGGAAGCATACGTTAGCTGTGATACAATGCTGTTCCTGCAAATGGCTGTCTTGAACAGAAGGAAGGGTAAGTAAAGCCATTAGAAACAGTATGCATTGTTCTGTGCCTTCCTGCATCTACTGTATTGATTATAACACACTATTTTTAAGAGTTCATAACATCTCATTATTCCATACACAAAAATACAGATGTGTATTACAACTAATGTTACAATAGAAGATATCTAAAAGAATATATCTCACTGGTAAGCAGTCAGTACCTCGTGTCTGCTTTCTAATAATTTGTATCTAAACGTATATAAAAATATTATATAAAACCACTATAGAAGAATTGCATGAACATTCTCCAAATGATGGCAGCTGAAAGATTTTTTTTTTTCTCTGAATGGCAGATCAGTTATTAGTGAATGTAGCAAATACATACGGCATACAAAAGATCATCTACGAGATCTCCTGGAGAAAAAAGCTAAGGAGAAACCATGGTGTAGTTCATTCTGAATATGAGCAGATTAAACTAGCCATATTCAATGGGTTGACATCACACTTCACTCTGTTCACTAAACTTGCTGTAATTCTAAATAGGGGAGAAACAGGAAAAAAAAAACATATTATAATATTTTCCTAGAATATAATGCAAAATTAGCAAATGAAGCAGTGCTGGCTTGAAAATGCCACCATTATAAAGACTAATAAATAAATTAAAAAAATTATGATGAGGATGAACAGATGAGTTTCTCATCAATTTATCAACATAAACACGAGCATTACAAAACATTATCCTTGGAGAATGTAGATAAAAGCACCTTTGCATTTCCAAACAGCAGCAGAGATTAAAAGGAACCATGAAGGCCTCTTGCCTCTGCCTTTCTGCCAGTGAAAGACTATTTCCTGCTGTGGGGTGAGGCTCAAATGTAAATTGGAATGAAAGACTTCCCCTAAATCTCCAACTCCTTCCTCCTACCCTTCCCTACCCTTCCCTTCCCTTCCCTTCCCTACCCTACCCTACCCTACCCTACCCTATCCCATCCCATCCCATCCCATTCCATCCTGCCTTTTTTCCGTCATGGAAATACTCAAAATTCCTATTGACCTTAGCATCTTTAAAAGACACAGAGAGGTACACAGACTGTGTCAGTTATTGTGCGGTGCTGCTATTGCAATCATTCTGCCTTTTTACTCCTGTTCAGCTTATCTTCAGGTGTTAAACATAAGGAACACACAAAAAACCCCAAAGCACATGCTTTGAATACTCTGAAGAAGTATCAGCAGCACATATACACAGTTCATAATTACATTTAAAATTTGAGGCTGTGAGTGAGCCTTTTGGATTAATCTGCTAAACCACTATTCAGAGTTTTGATTTGCCTAGCAGCTCTGGTAGAAACACGTGATCAGTTCCTAGAAAAGTGGGCTTCTGAGCTCTAACTCCGCCTTTTCTCTTTGAACATTTGTCCTGGTCTGTCCCTATCCCATTTTTGTAAGATGGAAATGCTAGCACATAAATATCTTACAACAATATAGGAACATTAATTAATGTCTATAAAGAATGCAGACATTTTATAACACAACAATCATCCTAATTCATCTAATCAGACCCAGACAAAATATTCAACAGCCATCCCCATTATTTTTGCCCTGCAGTTACCATTTCAGTAAATTATTTTTTGAGAACAACAAAATGAAAAATGTTGAAAAGCTCTGAAGAGAACATGTTTTTTCTGGTCAATCCACTGGATCAGCTGTGCAACTTACCTTATCGAGATAAATCAATGGAAAGTGATTTTGTCCATAAGTAACTCTAATTCAATTAGTAAAATATAAAGTGAAGAAAAAAACCCACCCTAAACCACAGACCATTATGAGTTTTAATGTCTCTTGGAGAAGGCTCTGAGCCAAGTTCTAGCCATGTTTGGAATCATAAATAAAACCATAGGAAAGCACACTACTTGTAATGCATGCTCAGTTACGTTGGGATTACAATGGAAAAGGCTCACGTGGTTTATGAGGAAAGCCCAGGTTTACAGCCTTTTAACAAGGAATGCAAGAATTATTGAGCAAGTAAATACATGTTCAAGCAAATGCATATTCAAGCCTCAAGCCTCAGTTTCTGAGCCAAGCCTTCCTTCTCCGTCTAGCTCTCTTTTCCACCTCATGCAACTCTTCTCCCCTTTATCCATCAGTGAGCAGGCACAGCACACTACAGTACAGGATAGTGACAAACTTATTAGCTTGAAACAAACTTGCTAAGGCTCCAGAAGCATCACGGTCAGAACAGTGCAGTGCTGTGTGAAGCTGATTTAAGCAAGCCAGGCTGAGGAAGGGATGAGTGTAGTTTCAAAAATGCAGAACTGGGTGCGAGGTAGTTTGCCTCCCTGAGAGGCTGTATTAGGTGTTTCTAGATGACATTACACTTTGCAGTGGAGAATGCACCCAGACTGATGCCCCACAACACAGCATCTCTGGATTTAGAAGACTGAGAAGCTGTTGTTAAAGGAGAGATGGTGATGGGAAGAGAGCGCTAGCAGGAACAATTTGGTAACTGCAATCCAGATGCTGAGGAGCAGTTGTAGAGAATAGACAGATAAAAAATCTCTATCTAAACGGAACACTGGGTAAATAAGATTTTCCCAGACTTTAAGAAATTGCTGTGAGCATCATGTGTGGAGAAGAAGCACTCCACTTCACCTACCCCTGCTGTAAGTCTCACCCTGTGAATTTGAATGGCATCAATTGCTGAAGAAAGAGATTCAAAGAAGACAGGTTTTTCAGATTCAAGATTTCCACCATGCTGCATTGCTTTTATCAAGGAAGCTGCAATAAAACAAACATATGAGTACTGATAAGGTAGTGAGGATAGATAAACCATTATGTTAAGAATTTTGCAGTAAGCTGATACTTGCCTTTGCAGTGTGCTAGCAACACATCGATGTGTCTGCTTTTACAGTCCATGTAAATCTATATGTGTGAAAACATGAAATTCAAAAAAACTGTGTAAAATACCAACAGAGAATAAAATACGCAAAAAAATAACATATTCAAAGCAAGGCAGAGTGCATGGAGTGCTGCTGTTGAAGCTATACTGCCAGCAGCCACCAGAGCGAGCCCTTCTATAATGCAAACACCACAAATCCACACCAATTTCCTCCCCGCTCCCCAAAGTACTCTATACGGCTCTGCTGAAAAATAAATCTGAACTTGATTGACAATTTTGCATTTTTTACTATATTTTTTAGGGTTTTTTTTCCCCAAGTTCTCCTTTATCTTCTTTATTAGCAAGTTTTCCCATCTCCTCTCCTTATGCTTATCTACCAGTCCACAAGACAGGAATCAGATCTAAGAAACTTTAAGACTTTTGTCAGTCTATCAGAAAAGCACCATAACCATCATGCTACATTCTACAGTAAGTTGTTCTTTATTCTTTCTTTACAAAGAACTGTTGTGGAGTCTCCTTCTCTGGCGACATTCAAAACCCGCCTGGCCACAATTCTGTGCAACCTGCTCTAGGAGAACCTGCTTTACCAGGGGGTCGGACTAGTTGAAGTCCAGAGGTCCCTTCCAACCTTGACCATTTTGTGATTCTGTGAAATGTTCAACTTTACAGAGACTAAGTATTCAGTAAGCTAGAAAGTAAAAATAAAAAAAGAAAAAGTGAAAATAACTTTAGAACCAGCATAGGGCCTTTTCCTGGGAGATAAGGAACATCCAAATCAGTCCCTGCTTCAAAAAACGGTTAAATAATCCATGTAAAGTGGAACCATGCTGAGAGAACAGATTCAATGAGAACCACATGAGAAAACTCTATTTTTAAAAATAAACCAAAAGCCTGACTTAGTCTAAAAATCTCTCCAACCCTAGCAGTAGTGATGATATTTCGAGGAGTGTAACAACAAGGACATGTTGAATGTGCTCCTCCTCTGAGTAACTCAGTTTTGGACCAGTCATTCACTCAGAGGCTGCACTCCCAACCTGTGCACTTCACAGCCCACAACAGGCTTACCTGTCAAAAAACTGTCAAACACTTCTTTGACATAATTTGTAGTTCCGAGCTCTCTTCAACCTTTTGGAAATCATTTCACAATTTTTTTATAATTAATGCTTTATTGAATGTCCTATACTTTGAGGGGTGATCTTGTAAAGAGTAACTCCCACTAACCTTATTTTTCCAATTTTCTTTTTGAATATATCCCCACCTATATATGTAGTTTTAATTTAACATTTTTGAGGCAGCACTTACTTCACTGCTTAATCACTGCAGTAAACTGAGAAGATGTTTAGGATAAGCAAAGGCCTGGGCTGAAACCCAAGTCCAAATCTAGTCTTCTATCTTAGAAAAATTGCATGAATCCAACTGTGCATATCCACTAAAACCTGTACCTGCTACACAACAATGGAAACATAAGAAAAAGCTTTTGAACACAATTTTTCATCCACTATATAGAATCGCTCATTATGTGGAATCACAGTCATAGAATCATTTTACGTTGGAAAAGACTTTTAGGATCATCAAGTCTAACTGTTAACCCAGGACTGCCAAGCCCACTATTAAACTATGGCCCTAAGCACCATATCTACATATCTTTTAAATACTGCCAGGGATGGTGACTCAACCACTTCCCTGGGCAGCCTGTTCCAATGCTTGACAACCCTCTCAGTGAAGAATTTTTCCTAATACCCAATCTAAACCTTCCCTGGTGCAGCTTGAGGCCGTTTCCTCTTGTCCTGTCACTTGTGACTTGGGTGAAGAGACTGACAATCCCCTCGCTGCAATTCAGGTAGTTGTAAAGCAATAAGGTCTCCCCCGAGCCTCCTTTTCTCCAGACTAAACACCCCCAGCTCCCTCAGCTGCTCCTCACAAGACCTGTGCTCCAGACCCTTCACCGGCTCCGTTGCCCTTCTCTGGACACGCTCCAGCACCTCAATGTCCCTCTTGCAGCGAGGGGCCCAAACCTGAACCCAGGATTCGAGGGGCGGCCTCACCAGTGCCCAGTGCAGGGGGACGATCACCGCCCTGGTCCTGCTGGCCACACAGTTTCTGATACAGGCCAGGATGCTGTGGGCCCCCTTGCCCCCCCGGGCACACTGCTGGCTCATGCCCAGCCGGCCGTCAGCCAGCTCCCCCAGGCCCTTTTCCCCCAGGCAGCTTCCCAGCCGCTCTGCCCCAGCCTGCAGCGCTGCCTGGGGCTGCTGTGACCCAAGGGCAGGGCCCGGCACTGAGCCTGGTTGAACCTCCTACAACTGGGCTCGGCCCATCGGTCCAGCCTGCCCAGATCCCTCTGCAGAGCCTCCTGCCCAACAGCAGAGCAACACTCTCCCCAGCTTGGTGTCAGCTGCCAACTCACTGAGGGTGCACTCGATCCCCTCATCCAGATCACTGATAAAGGTATTAAGCAGGACTGGCCCCAGCACTGAGCCCCAGCGGACAGCACTTGTGACCAGCTGCCAACTGGATGTAACTCCATTCATCACAGTAACCAATGATTACTGGGTTTAGTCTTCTGAGAGCTTCTTGGAGCTCCTGTAATGCCTGAGGAACCCAACTTGCTAGGTATGTAGCCCACAGGAGAAAACATGGAGATTTTTAAGACCTTAGACTTAGCAGAAAGCAGGACATACAGATAAAATCACAGAATTAAAAGCTGAAATTTTAAAGGAGCAAATCTATACATGGCTCCACTTCAGCTGACATGACAGGGTCAAATATGACCTAAAACATCTTTAAAACTTCAAAAAAAAAAGTTCAGAAACACTTCTCCATTCTATACAGATATTTATATTTGCACTGAATGTCACTCAAAATCTTTAGAATTATTTTTCATATAATTTTATATATAAACACAGTGCAGTTTAATACCAAATCTGTGTTCATATTTTCCATGAGTGACACGTTTATCCACTGATATAGGTGGAGTGACTAGAAGCTTGCCCCAATAACTCATATGTATAATTATATTTCCATGTACAGAATTTTCTGATGTTATGAATACCTGAAGCAGCACTGATATTCCAGTGTAGTCAAAAAAATCCAGTCCACTGCAGTCTAGTATCAAAACACATCGCTCAGTGTGACATGACTGCGACTCACCTACACATTTGATAAACGAAAAACTTTAATTAAAAGGGAGAATAGTCAAGAAATGTGTATAAGAATAATGATAGTTCAACAAAATAAACTCAGAATATCACAATTAAAAATTACTATTAGGTACTGGGGTATCATTAAGCATATGGCATATTTTACAAGCACAAATGGAGGACCTTCAAAGCAATGAGATGGAGTGATGATGGGCAGAACATATTATTAGTGAGATGTTTTAGACAGGAATAGTCTTTCAAGAATTTAAGAACTGCTTCTTTAGATTTGATTTTCTAAATGAGTCAGGATAATACCTTGGCTGGATTGGAAGATTTTACATAGGATACACAGGGAATATAGCTCTCTTTTAAGTTCTGATATGACATTTATTTCTGTAGTGCTTAAACACCTGTCTATGGCTTAACTAATATCTGCCCATAATGAAGAAAAATATGTAAAGTGAAGTGTTTCATTTTCCTATGGTTTTATTGTGCTGTTTTTTGTTTGGTTAATTTTTTTTAATATAATATCACATAGTGATGCTGGAGAAAAAAAGATGCTAGTATGGTTTGTGAAGGCCTTATACTCATACTTCAACCCCAGGCCACCTTGTGCGTAAGCTAAGCCTGCACTGTTCCAAATGTGTCCTGAACTAACACATAGCTAAACGATTCCTGGCTTTCATGAAAGGAAAACTAGAAAATAATGTACATCTTATTTACATTTCTCTGTGAACAAATGTTCATAATAGTTATCATAATGTACAAAACTCAAAAAAAAAAAAAAAAAAAAAGGAATTCTGAATGTAAAGAAAACAGAGGTAAAGATTTTAAACTCTTGAGGGGACAGTATTTCCCCATGGTGTAGGTTTAAAATGGAGCTAACTCCTTTCTGACAGTAGTCTGAAAGCCTTTTGGACTTACACCTCCAGAGATTTACTGCCTTTGTACTGTCCAACATACATTAACAGATACATACCGAGCAAAAATACAGAATTTTAAAGCGAATCTCCTGCTTGACATCACTGTAATGGAAACTCAGAAGGGACGTAAGAGAACTCCTAGCTGCTCACTGTAATCATTTGTATACATTTCCTCTGCCTCCAAAACAAAAGAACATAGTCTTTTTCCCTGTTACTCACCCCTGCTACCTTCCCACCCAGCTGGCATCCTGCATTGCAGTAGAGGTTGCCTGGCTTCTAAATGGGGAGTAGGGGCAGACCTGCTCCCCCCCTGAACCAGTGCCAAGGGCAACAGCAGCTGTTTAGTTTGGTGCTGATACAGACCAATGGCAAATTGGTATTCCCCAGAGGGAGAAAGATTTTGACAAACATGTAAGTTGCTGCATTTTCCAGGATGACTGCCATTAAGGATTAAAGATTTTGCCCTCCTGCTCCCATCCTTCCTGAAAATTTAAGCTCCACGGTTTGTTTTTCTCTTTATAGGAATTTTTCTTTATTCTTTCTGGGTTTGGGGGGGTGGGGGGTGGGGGATGTGTTAAAGCCTCTGTGAAGTGTCACCATAGGCTGGTTTGTACAAGGAACAACAGGGCATTTAAGTCCTCAGGGTAGGACTTATGCTATCAGAAAGGAGGTCTTGTGCTGTCTGTCAGTTCTGTAACATGAGAAACCAGTTCATCTAAAAAAAGACTGACATATGTACTGTCAAGATCTTCTCACACATAGGGTGCTGTGCAGTCTTTTAGTATTTTACAGTATAGTATATATTCTTCAGTAGCCATTACCATTATGTTGCTACGGGTTACAGAAAAACACCCTGTCACCTCCAAGTAAACTAAACACTGTAATATCATACAAATGTCATGATACTAGTTAATAAATGTAAACATTCAGACAACAGCCTCCAAATCAGATTCTCTACTGTGGTCTTAATGCTTATAAGTGTTTTAAATAAACACAGTGGTTTAATTCCATCCGTAATAAAGTAATCTGTATAAAGTATCCTCTGCAAAAGGTTGCTGCAGCTCTTCTGTGGGAATGTATGTGCTTTGGTTTGTTATATATATATATATATATTCTCAATGTGTGAGAAGAGTGGAATTATCCAGCTTAATCCTTAATTGAAAGCAAACCCTTAGGTTTTTTTCTTTATTCTATACTTTATTGATATATTGTACAATATTGGTGCCCATTGTGTCACTGATAATTCAATTGACATTTTCTGAGATTTTCTCCTAAGTGGCTTTAAAGGTCACAAAGATTTAACACAGCTGTAATCTTGTCCTATTTTTACTTTTGCATACTAATATCCAAGGCTCACTGTGAATGCAAAAAAACAAGACCAGAACTTAGCAAAATAGCCTCTTAGGCCTTCGTCTGAAGACAACCCAGGCAGTAAAGTGGGAAGTGATTCCCACCACTGTGTACCTGTCTCAGTACACACACAGTGGTTCCTGTGAAGTAAGTAGGGACTCCTGCAGAAAAGGTATTGTCATGGGCTTCCTGCTTTTGAAATCTTCAAAAGTCATTCAAAACCAGAAAAAAAATAGAACCTGTTAGGCCAAGGTTAACAAAGTTTAACACTGTTTATCACTCATGCTTCATTGAATGTTTCATCTAACTGAAAATATTAGTTTCCAGACAACTTAAGTTCACCTAGAAATAAATAGAAAAGTATAGAGCCATTTTGCACACTTACATCTGTCTTGGTTTTAATATCATTAATAGATAATTAACTCACCATGACAACTTCCATTGGAAAATGAACAGAGCAATGTGTTCTGCTCACACTGAAATAAAAGCAACAAACTATTAACGTACCAAGGAAAACTAGTCCAATGCAAAGTAACCAGAAAAAATCAATGCAATCCATAGGAATTCTGTTTCTCAATATCAAAGTTAATTCCTTTTCTCCAAAATCATGTTCTACGCAACAGCCTATTGGATATGTAATATTCGCTGGTATGTATGTCAGTATTCTAAAGTCATACCAAACTGGTATTTTGCTTTTCTTTTTAGGTGTCTCAAACTATTGTCATGTTTGGATCCACTAGAAAGCATATAATGAACATGATGCTTTTGGGCAAGCAGGGGTTGGTTAAGAAGTGGTCAAAAGTGGGAAAGACGTTCTTGAAAAGATAAATTCTAGACAGTGATTTTATAAGAGTATCTTCTGATTCATTTTTCTTCTTGCTGCATTCTCATCTGCTATGCTAATATTTCAGTGAAACCACTTTGACAAGTAAATTTATTAAGGAATTACTTTTACCTGGATAAATGTTTTTATGATTTCAATATGACTGTTAATTTCGCAGGAGAAATATATGTTAAAACCAGAAATACAGCACAAAACCAAAATGCAAAATGCAATTTTTTCACTTCCATTAGGTGCTACAGAAAGACTCTTATTCCATAAAAAAAATATTTATGCACAGTATTTCAGGCAGCTTTACTGCCAAGAACCTTACAAAAGAGACAAAGCATAAAAATTTTCTTCCTAAGTACTTATACATTAACTTATTAAATTATTACACTTATTAAGTCATAAATTAATTCCATGCAAATCCTCAGTAATTTTCCTCTGTTTGGGGGTTTGTTATCATGCTAATCCAAATCAGTTGGCCTAGTAGAATCAAGGAAAAAAGCAGCACAATTTCTGAGCTGAATTTCTGAACAACGAGAAGTCACCCATCAAAGTAGGTTGGGGTAGCACAACTCTTTGGCAAGAGACAGCAGAGGTGGTAGACCCACATTGCTGAACACTGTCTTAACAACCTATCTAAGAAATAGCTCTGAATTTTGTAGCCCAATTTACCAAACTGCATGAAATTGCCTACAGTAAGCATTGTATGGTATTGGAATATGTTAATCAAAATGGTTGATAAATAACACTTTTCCCCCTTTTAGGGAATGTTGTAGGAAGTCACAGTAGTTATGTACAGATAAACTCAAAAAATACTATACTTACAAAGATTTTCTCTAAAATCAAGTTATATGTTATTTGTATACTGTTAATTTTTCCAATGCAATCAGTGCAGAAAATGAAAAACTACCTTTGAGAAAAACTTTAGCCAGTCTGTACCTTCTTTCTAAGTCTCCTGGAATTATTTATAGTTAGAAACAGAAATGAAGTGTCTCTCTTATGGACTTATTTCCAGGGAAAAAAAACCAACACATTCTGTTCAAGTAGATTTGTAGCTCATCATTGTCTTTTTAAAATCACAGCTTTGTATTAGCTGAGGTTATGTGCGTTCTGCCAGAAATTTTTAGAGTTTTGGGACAGTGCTTTAATGTCTCTTACAAGATCATATACAGAAATAGTAGAGAGAGTCTTTTCAAGCAATAATAAGAAAATAATCCATATTGAATCTGATTAAGATAAGGATTAACTTTATTCTAAATTAATCATTTGCAATATTACCTTTTTTTATCTCTTTCAGTATCTCATTGCAGTCTCTAAGAAATGCAAAGAAAGCAATCATGATCTTCAACATTGTCATGATGATTACTGAAGCATATAGCACATCTTACCTTGTTTACATCTTCACATGCCTGGCTGCTGGTGCTATCCTTTTGGATTATCTTTGTCAGGTCAGCATGAAATTTCCTGGCATTCAGAAAGACTAACGGGTTGTTGACTGAAACTATCTTTACCTGTTTTAATGATTCCTGTGGAATGAAGTAAACATAATGCTGAAAAGATTATCTTGGGTTTGGAGACTAAAAACCAAACTAATTTCTTTAAAAATCCTGAAAATTTCTGTATAACAACCTAGAAGGAGCTTTGGATTGTGAAAATGATTTAACAGATAACTATCTTGATCAGTCTTCACACATAACTGAAGTAAAAAAGGAAATATAAGTAACCTATAAGGAAAATACCCTTAATTCAAGATAACATGAAAGAAAAATCATATTCACTATGATGCATAATACTAAGACCTATTATCTGGCAAATAATAGTAGCACTGTTTCAGTTGGTATGATCCCCAAACGTAGGCAAGACAAGGTTTGCAGACAGGGAAGATTTTCTATCACACAAACACATGTACTGGAAAAAGTGCATAAGGTTTTGGGACAAACACTGTGAATGGTTTGGGGGACACTGGAAATGCTCATCTTGGTCATCTGAAGATGGCTTTGGTACAACAGGGGTATTTCTCCATGGAAATACTTAGTGGTTCCAGACCAAGCTTGAGTGACACATTTCAAACTTTGCCAGGACATATCTACAACCAACACAATAAATAATCTACAAGAGAACGATCAGCTGACCCAAGTCCCATCTCTGCACTTCCTTGAATTAGTTTCAACCAGTTCACCAGGTACCTTCAATGAAACTGTGTAGCTGATAACATGGACATTGCAAAGCAGAACAATTTCTGAAGGGCATCAGATAGAGGTCAGAAACCCCCAGGTTCCAGAAGAGAACCTTTCCCACAAGAAAAGGACTATTTCTTTCAAGGTGGACTTATAAAGCACCTTTACAAGCCATGTTCCTGAAGGACAGCACCCCATGGAAGGGACCCACCCCACTGGAGCAGTTTGTGAAGAACTGCAGCCCATGGGAAGGACTCATGTTGGAGAAGTTCATGGAGAACTGTCTCCAGTGGGTGGGACCCCACGCTGAAGCAGGCGAAGAGTGTGAGGAGGAAGGAGCAGCAGAAACAACATGTGATGAACTGACTGCAACCCCCATTCCCTGTCCACCTATGCCACTCAGCACAGGGAAGAGGCAGAGGAACTGGGACTGAAGCTGAGCCTGGGAAGAAGGAAGTGGTGGGGGGAAGGTGTTTTTACAATTTGGTTTTTCGTTCTCATTACCCTGCTCTGATTTGAGTGGTAATAAATTAAACTAATTTCCCCAAGTCAAGTCTGTTTTGCCCCTGATGGTAATTGTGATCTCCTGGTTCGTATCTTGACTCACAAGCCTTTTGTTATGTTTTTTCTCCCCTGTCTGTTGGAGGAGGGGAGTGATAGAGTGTTGGCTTTGGTGGGCACCTGGCATACAGTCAGGGTCAAACCACCACATATTTATATATAAATATATTGGATATCAACAATCACAATCTCAGCTGAAATACTGGTTTTGTAGGTAGGTAGAATTAAGGTAATTCTACTAAGCTCTCAATTTTCCACAGGTTGTGAAAGATGCCTCTCTTTTCCTCAGGCAAATTAGGTCTGAGACAGATGAAATTCAATGTGGACCACAGTTGCTTTGATTTCTGTTGCTTCTATTTCAGACTTGAGGAAAAGTCTGTCGGTTGTTGCAGTCTTACTTTTTCCAGTTGTACTACTTGATCTAGTAAAAGATATTACATCTACTTATAAAGTTCTTTATGTATATTCCAATAAATAACTGTATTAAGCTTTTACACATCTATTGCTGTAAACAGGAATAAGCAGGATCATGTGTGGCCTGTAAAAGTTACTAATATTTTCAGTAGCATTTTCTTCTTTCTCTACCTGACCAGCATGCATGCAACTAGAGAATCTTAAATAGTCACAACAACACTGTTCATAAATGCCAGTTGCCAAAAACATAATAGGATTATTTTTCCTTTCAGGCATATCTTTTATGGAAGCTGGCTATCTCTAGGTTACATGTAGAAGTTCAGAATATTCTTCTTCCAGGTGGAAAATGGGAAAAATGGGTCCTTGATCGCACTACCGCATTGCACAGCAATGATTCCCACTAGGTGATTTCACATGCAAAAAATGGTACCGCCTATCACCAGCTTCAACAGTCTCACAAAAAACTTTGCTCACTTTTGAAGAATGAGAGCAGGATGAAAGACACCATTCTGCTGATTGTAATGGGCATACACTGCAGCTGACAACACCACAGCAGGTCAGCAGCAGGCTGTGAGGGCACATCAGCAGATCTGGTTCCAGGAAGTTCTCCAAAAGGATTTCAGTCCACAAAAGTGCTATATGCAATAAAGTATGCTATCACTAAGTGCAAAAAGGGGTCTGGATACAGAAAATATCCATTTACTACTTAAATAAAATATCTGATTTATGTATCAGCTCTCCTGTTTGTGGCAATGGGTATCAGGAAGCAAAACCCAAGAATTTGCAAGAGAATACAGGTCAAAAAGCCACTCTTCTTCCTAACAAAAGTCATGTAACAGGGTCACACTCAAATACAAGTAAGTGAAGCTGACACAGACTATTTTTTAAAGTAGTTTCAAAATGTGTGGGATTGCATTGAAGATATGCAGTTTACACAACAGACCTTCAAGCAAAACAGGAATGGAAAACTTCACCACAAGCCACACAAGATACCCCCTTATTGTAGAGTTCTTCAGACTTCTGGGAACCAGATGATGTCTTGGACACCACCACAAAGGAAACATTTCAAACATCCAAAACTGAGGCAATGAACCTCAGACTATGTATAGGGACTTTGTGCAATTTACCTATAAATGTGATTGTGGTAAATATCACATCACCAACATACTTTGGTCAATCAAGTGGCAAAGCCTAACTGGCAATTAAAAGAGCTAAGATTATATGAAAGAAAGCTCTAAAGTAAGGGAAAAATGGAGGGCAATATATGTTTGAATGGAGAAATACTCCAACATCCCACAGATTCCCATAAAAACAGTGTTATACACAGCTCAGTGCGGATACAAGGGAGCATCTTGGTGGCATAGCAGAACTGGCAAAATGGAAGATGAAAACTAAGAAAAAGGAAGACTAATGTGCAAAGGTCAAAGCCTGTATGATCAAGAAGCTAATAAGCTTCCAAAAATACGAGGTGGAAAACTGGAAAGGCTTAAATTATGAGACTAAATCAAGCAGATGGCAGACTTAGACACAATCTTTTGTCCAAGATGGGCAAGGACAACTGTACCAAATTTGGCTAAGTTATTTCTGGCTCTGGCTTGGTTCTAGCTCCTTTCTTAATAAGAAGTGTTATGAGAAAAATAGACTTTGTCATGTCCTTACTAGGAAAGAAAATTATCTCAGGTGACCTATCCCCGCTGCCACTTAGAAGGATACTGGCAATTGCCCCATGCACTCTGCACAGCATTGTCTGGGCTTGGGTAAGAGTTCAGCTCAGTGAATGCCTGTGATGCAATGTGTTTCACATAAGCTTCTAAATACCCTCTTGATTTTTTCCACATTAAATTGTCTTTTCTCTTATTGATGAAATAACCCCTATAAATCCACAGACCTTAATGGCAGAGTAGATCATTAAGCTTGCATATTTTCATGTTTAAAAGTCCTGTTGTTTATGTCTAAGTTGTTATTTACCAGAGAAACTGGGATCAGTCAAATATTCATACATTAAAAATTACTCTAAATGCCTGCTGCAGCTCAGTGACTCTAAATTCAATTAAAGGCATTTTTCTAAAGCTTGAAAATATTTTCCTTCTTTGTTTTGTGTAACAAGCTCTTGAGCAATTTGCTTTGTTAACAAGATGTTATTTTCCCCACTGCCTGCAGACACTAATGTGTTATTACTTGGTTACTTGCATTAATCTTAATGATTAAGATAAAAAACCAGGGGAGCAGTTAGCTGAAAAAAAAAAAAAAAAAAAAAAAAAAGACATACATTTGGATGGGATTTGTACAAAGTATTTTATGAACTTATATGAAAAAAAGTGTGCATATCAAATTTTGGTAACCCATCTCTGACAAAGTTACTCCAACATTTTTCTTAAGAATGAGAAGTGATTTAATAATTGACATCTGGGCCAACCTCAACAACAGTGTTTTTAATTCACATTTCAGAGTCCTTCCCATCCTCATATACCTTTCACATTCCATCATTGTTCAACATGCCAAAACAGTAAATGCCTCTGAGCCAAGTTTAGATTTTGAACCCCAGATAGATCTTATGGAAAACATTTGTCAGAAAAAATAAGTTCTTTAGAGGACAGTTTCTTAATGGTGAGATAATAACTGCTAAGCATGTTGCTTACTGATATGTAAGACCCTTCATAAGCATTAGGAAAGAGGACATAGTTGAAACTGCTACGGTGGAGAAGGCACAATGTCCTAATGATGGAGCTCTGCACTGAAAAGACACATGGTTCTACTTCTCTCTTGGCTGCTGACCTACCATTTTATTTCAGAGGAGGGAGTTCACCTCTCTGGGTCATTACCCCTCTTTTCTTACCATAGGCATGACCACAAGAAACTTCAATGATAATTGCAATGAAAATAACCAAAATAATTTAAAATCTCTGACTGGTAGGTTTAAGTTTGTAAGAAACCACATTTTAAAAGCACCGTCTTTGGGAGAGATTGTTCCATTCATTTTTCACATGAGGGTACCCTTGTTTGGGTACAGTGGCGAGATGTGTGGAGCAGTCTGTGACAACTTCATGCTGCTGTCCCTCCTTCCCCAGCCACACACAGTATCCTCTGGGACAGTCCGATCCCAAGGGGCTGGTGGCAGAAAAGGGGTCAGAAAAGAGACTGCAGATGATGAGAATATCAAAGGACTTTCAGGAAATGAGGAAGTCTGATAAGAATATAAAGACAGCTATTGTCTGCTCTGATGGCCCCTGCCCTTGCTGCCAAGACACTTCCTTAGACTTTGGGATTAAGAAACTTTTACAAAGAGCAATTCCTAACTTAAAAGTAACAAACAAACAAAGATAGACAGATCTAACAGGACTTGCCTAACTTCACTTTGTACACCAAAAACAGAACCAGGAAAATATTCCAATTTCTGATTCCCAGACTGCTTTTGTATTTACTACTTCATACTGGCTTTAGATTTCAAATGGTCATACCATAAAAATGTTCCCTTGGCTCACTGATTACAATCTGGTAACCAACTAGAGAAAATACATAAATCTGAATGAGTGGAACACACACACACACAAAACTTACACAATTATCTTCTGTTTTGTATTTATATTCCACTTTCACATTTTTCAAGTTCAGTGTCTTTGCTCTGTAATCAATACACAGAGAAATTCTGTAAGGCAAATTGTTAGCAGTCTGGAACAGAAGCAGCAAGAGACACATCCCAAAACTACAGCATAGAACTTTATAAAGTTGTGGCAATGAATCCATACATATTTTCAAGCATACATAGCTTTTTTTTTTTTTTTTTTGTGTGTGATAATGATCCAGCTGAAGAGTAAAAGGCACATTTTAAAGTTGCAATATATCACTTTGAAGATATGAATAATGGAAATTTATGGTAAATAAAATCTTAATTTTAAATTTCTGTTTTGTAGCTGGCCAGAGAGCTATTCTTAAGTCAAGGTAGCTAAAACATAATCCACGGCTTCAAAATTAGAAAGGTATAATTAATATTTTTTTACCTGCAAAATCATATTGGAAGGAAAAGAAAAAAAAAAAAGAAAAGATAACAGAGAGCTATGGGCCATGAAAACTAAGGACATTTTATTTGTCATTTAAACATTGCACTCTAGTTACCAAAGTGAGGGACCTAACTGGAAAAGCCAGTACCCCGTGCTCCTTACACAGCCAGTGAAAAGAGGACGTTGCCTTGACAAGGCAGCTCAGTGTAGGACCTTGTGCTTCAATACATCCCTTGTGCAGAACAAGAAGACTACAAAACCAGCTATCAACAGCTCTGTGCCTAAAGCAGGTAATGGAAATAATACCAGAATACAAACATTTACTAGATGCGTCAATGTGCAAGGAGTATTTGCAGGTACTGGGGTCGGCTAAATGAGGCTTGCAAAAGTCAGCTGTTCTCTCCCGTTTGCATAAATCAAGCTGTAGCTGCTGCTGGTTTTAATACATTCTGGTATATAATGTACTATGTCCAATACCCTGGCATCTGAGCAGAAACTTCACAATAAATCATCTATGGTATTTTTCTTGCTTCGCTTTTGCTGACACTTTTACCCATGGCTTACTACATGTTCTCCTGCTAACCTCATCAGCACAGTACAGATTTTAGGTCTATTAGCTGTTCAGTGCCTTTAGATTGCAGGGACAATCATGTGCAACCTGACTGAAGAGAACAGAAAACACTGGGAACAATCTTATTTACTTTAATTAGTGCACGTTCAGACTGAGGTCTCTGGTAGACTAGGCAACAAAGGACCACAGTCTTTTGTGTCAGATATCCCTCCCTTTCTGCTGTTGGAGAACCTCAGACGTAAACAATGTGAAAACTTGCCTTTTCCTTTACCATCAGAATTTATCAAAAGTTTAGTTGGCTGAGTAGAAGAAGGTTACCACAAATGTACTGATTGATTTTAACAGAAACCATTCTTCTATAATTTGTAATTGCTGTGCAATTTTGAGCTATTTTCATGGTAGTTCTGCAACTTACCCTATGAGAACAGAGCTATTAACTTTAACAAGCATTAAATCGAGCTGTCTGTATTGTGCTTAATTTCAACGTTCGTGCAAACAAGTGCCTGCAAGCAGCAAGTCATTTCTAGTACTGGTGAGCTATGGATTAATTGTGTAGCACAAAATGATCATGAACATTAGCTGATATTTTCCTTTACTCATGATCCAAAGCAGCAACTGTAATGCATGCAAAAGAACATATGAATTTCTGTTTGCTTGTTTCTTTGTCTTCACTTTTCTAATTCATACATAGAACGTATATTTTTTATTAGGTGTTAGAATAGTTGTGCAGTTATGTTTCATCAATAAATATTAGAAGTGCAAATGTCAACGATCAACTCCTGTGCAACATAGTTCCTAGGAGTTTACAAAGGTGCCTAGTTATTAAGACTTGCCAGATACAGTTTCTCCTTAAGGAGCAAACAAGTATCTAATGGAAAAAAATAATTTTATTGATCTTCCTGTTGATCCTATGCTACCTTTACCTAATGAATCATACAGATGTATAATACTAAGAGAAATCACAAAATAATACCATAGTATGAAATGTCTTGGAGATCCTTAGCCTACAGTAAATACACGTTTGACTTCTTTTGAATTGTAGTATACTATATTTTCTGCAACTAAAAAACTGGTTTCATTGTTAAATTTAGTATACCGTATGTCTATCCTGACTGTGAAGCAATGCGGCACCAGAAAGAAGACATAATGATGTGCTACTAGAACATTTCAATAAATTGTTTCTCACCTGGGAAAGCGGAAAATCATGGTTACTGTAGTGCAGACAACACCATACAACAGTCCCACGTTAGCAGCAAAACATATTGTAAACACATAGGTACTAACCCATATGATCTTTAAAAGGAGGGAAACAGAAAGAGGTGATTAGTTGTTTTCATTTTTGTAACAATGTGCATTTTATGAATCAGAAATAAAGATTTTAAAAATGAAGATAGTTTCTCAGAGGTGAACATTTGGATCTTTGAACTGGCAGATATTGCAGACTGAATTAGTGATTTGAAAAAATGCCCCTCTATGGGAGAACACATATGACATGGCGCTACTCATGCCAATGCTCACAGAGGCTCCTTTCAGAGTTACTTAAAATAGCATATGTAGTTGCACTAACAGCATGACTCAGAACGAACTTAGTTGTTTTGTAAAACCTGTATTTATTTTTCACATTCAAAGGTTTTGTCAGTTTCTTCACTGCACCCATTTAAAATCCTCCTTTCCTTTTACACAATGAGGTACCCTAAAGGTCAAAAACAGAGAGCTCTTCTTCCACTAATTGTGTAAGTGAGAATCATAATTTGCAAAGAGGTTAATTAAAAGTGGCATTTATCAAAGTACAGCTGCCTAAACCAATTCTATAACAAATAAAAAGTATCGGGGAATTAATTTCTTCATTTGGAAATGGTGAGATTTCAGATTACTTCCCCATCTTTCAATATTTATTAATAAAACTTTGGGTTAATTTTAAATACAATTAAAAAAATACAAAGAAGAGTATCTGAAACAAACATCACTTTGGCAAGGAATTTAAAATATTAAAAAAACCAAAAGATTTTAACATTTGAATTTTTAAAAAATATTTTCTAAACAGAAATGACCAATTATATTTCCATGCATCAATGTTGTGTAGGGCTAAGAAATATCCAGATATGATTCAAAGGAGAAAAGAACAAATTACTTGATTTCTGATAGCAACCTAATGTCAGCACAAATTTCTTTCCTTGAGGGAGCCTTAAGCAAAGACTGCCACATAATCTTTATATAAAAAGTGTTAAAGAAAAATGGAAAGTATTTTCACTCCTCTAGATATACTGATCTCCACAGGTGCCTGTTTCAACAATTACAGCACTTCTTGTTAATGTTTGCAGAGGAACAGATCATGTTACAATGGCACAATCAGTGTTAAAATTATCCTTTCTGATGCTTTCACTCAGCTCAGGAAAGCCAGAGACAATAGAATACTTTCAGCTTAACCACAGGAATTTTGTCAAGCAGATTTCAGAACAGTTAGTTTATGAATAATACAGTATAAGTCATACCATACTAATTTGTGCTTCACAGAGGACAGTGTGTTACATGACTCTACCAAGAAACCTTTTCCTCCCCCGTCTTCAAAACTCTAAGCCATTGCAAAAGGTTTTTGCAGTCTCTTCTACAGCACAGCTGCTAGGTAAAGAGTTAGTTCATTCTTTGAAATGGTGCTTGACCTCCAGTTATATTTTAAAATTACATCTTTTACAAATTGTTGCATATATATTTGCAAAGAATACCTTTATAAGCAACAAATACTGAGTTCTGATTAATCAGTGAGAAAATTATAACATTTACAAATCAAATATATATTTATGAAGGAGCTTACTGGACATGAAAGGGCTAAGGGAAGTACTACAAACCTGAAATTCAGGCAGGATCAAGAACTATCAGTCCTGATAAGCGTGAACCCTTCCCAGCACCTGAGACCAAGCAATCCACTTCAGCTGCAGACCTGAGCCTCATCACATGTAACTATATCACTGCTGCAAGACCTGCAAAATTCTTCTGTCTCAGAATAAAATGGAAAGCATGCAAATACAAGGTCTATATAAGAAGAATCAAAGCCAAAATGTTTAAGTACTGCTGAGTACTGCAAAAGTTAGTTGACTGGGTCTTCAGCAGCCTAATATCTTACATCTTAAATGTAAACAGAGACTGCCATTGTTGTAGAGGACCAGCCAAAACAATCATACTCTCATCTGTCGGTCACTGGTTCAGTGCTTTGTACTGGCCTGGAGTCAGAACTTTTTAAGGTAGGGTAGCATCAAACTGGTAGAAAAAAGTTATGTTGATATGACAGACATTTTTTTAAATCATAGGTTGTCACTAGGTTCAGCAAAGAAGTCATAAAAATATCAAAGTTCTCTTTAGCAACTTATTTCAAGATGACTATTAAAGACTCCAGGACAGATAGAACGTAATCATTCTTCAAATCTCAGCAATAATGTGTTACAGGCACATTTTATTCTTAAAAGTCAAAACAAAATCCACCTTCAAAGTATGTCTGTACTGTAAAAATTAAAAAAAAAAATATCTAAAGAAATTCTAAACAAGCAGAAGACAGGGATTTATGTTGAATCCTGCATATATCAGAAAGTGTTAGAAGCATTGAGAGGTACAGTGACTGTCTATATACAGCAGCTGCCTCTGAAACTCGGTGGACAGTGTGTTTCCACCTAGACCTTTTCATCTCACAGAGTCTACACATACACCACTGAGGGGAGTCTAAAATTGGAACTTGCTAGTAAAAAAACATATAAATAGGAGAAGTGGGAGAATACTCTGTGAGCCAATGGCTAAACAATGCAATACTAAAGTACTGTGATACTAAATGTTTCTGTAGCACTTCAAAATCAGATTATAAATTTCCTTTTTTGTTGCAAATTGAGGAGATGATCAGCTATTGCCTGAATGGGTAGGGCTTCATTTCACTTGGCTTAACGATCTACAGTACAGATGCCTACAGCTGGGTGAGCTGTCCACATTCCCATCATAATCAATGGAGATTTAGTTATAAGAGTGAAGAGAAATCTGGATGCAGTTCATCTAACTCCCACCTGATTATGCTGGTGCCTACTTGAGGAAGAGATGAATCGTACCCTAACATGCCTTGACTGACCAGCTCTGTACTGTCTGTAACGTGAGGTTGTGATGGCTTGCTCTAAACAGAGGCTCATGCAGCAGTCACCAGCACACAGCCAAAGGAAGAATCTTACTGAAGTCCTGTTCACTCAGTGAGTACCTTGGCAAGGAAGATGCTGGAGTCCTGGAGGAGGGTCTGGCTCCACAGAGGCTGAGTAGCACACCCATGCTTCTACATCCTTCTGCAGGCAAGTGACTGATGTGTGCATACATCCTCAGGGTACCCTTCCTCAAAACTTATGATTCATCCAGCTCTGGGCTCCTCAGTTCAAGAGAGACAGGGAACTGCTGGAGAGGGTCCAGCGCAGGGCTACAAAGATGATGAGGGGGCTGGAACATCTCCCTCATGCGGAAAGGCTGAGGGAGCTGGGCTTGTTTAGCCTAGGGAGAAGGCTGAGAGGGGATCTTATCAATGCACACAGATATCTGAAGGGTGAGTCTCAGGAGGACAGGGCCAGCCTCTTTTCAGTGGTCCCCAGTGACAGGACAAGGGGCAGCGGGCACAATCTGCAACTCGGGAATTTCCACCTGAATGTGAGGAAAAACTTCTTTACCTTGGGCATGACAGAGCTCTGGCACAGGCTGCCCAGAGAGGCTGTGGAGTCTCCTTCTCTGGAGACATTCAAAATCTACCTGCACATGATTCTGTGCAACCTGCTCTAGGAGAACCTGCTTTAGCAGGGCGTTGAACTAGCTGATGTCCAGAGGCCCCTTCCACCCCTGACCGTTCTGTGATTTGGTGATTCTGTGAAGTGTTGAAGTGAGGACCACTGCAGCTGTACAGCAGGAACTGCTCAATAGTAAAGTGGTATATAGTAGTTCTTTAATATAATTTTTCACAAGCATTCCATACACAATGGTTGAGAGGGTATTTGATTGCAAGCTGCCCTGGAGACAGATGGACTGATATAAATAATATTCTTTAAGAAGAATTTATATGGTAATCATACTTCCAACGGATTAAGCATTTGTAAATTCCTTCCCACCCCACCGAGACTAAATACAGCAAAAGTATTATAACTCAGGGTAGTATATTCACTAATGCAGGAAAGATATAAAATCTCCATAGCCCTAGGATGTCATAAGCTAGAAGTATCCATGTAAAATTACTATCATAGAAGAGACAGCTTCCTACTTTGTGGAAAATTGTTTATATAGCAGAGCCCTCAGAGCTCTCAGAGTCCTCTCACAAACTGGGACCCCTGTGTGATGAATAGCTGAACAAATCTAAAAGTCCATCTGCCTACTGAGGATAATATGTTAAAAAGTTCTAAAAATACAAGTAATTGCACCAGTTTGTTCCAAAATTCCATGGAAGACCCTCCCAGGTCCCCTCCTCCAACTATTTTGACAAAATAGTTTGACAGGGTGGTTGGATCCATGTCTCAGAAACCCACACTGGCAAGATCTTGGAGGCTACTTGTCGAAAATGTGACCCTCCTTGTTGGATCCACTTTAACTGCTGAATTAGTATCATCTTTACATCCTTACATACTTCTACATTTAAAAGGATTATGTTTTAAAAAGAACTAATCAACAAATGAATATTACTCATCCTGTTTGCATTCAATGAGAAGCTTAAAGAAGCATGAAGGAGCAAGGTAACAAACCCCATGATATTCTGTTTCCTTGCACTATCATTTACCAGACCTGTAAGCGTAACAAACCTGACTTCTATGCTACGTGACACACACCCTTCAAAGAATCAGTTCCAGAAAGAACAGCTGCTAATTATTTCCAAATGTTTTGTTAGAGTTTCTATCTTCAAAACACTTTGGATAACCTGAGTAGTGGAACGGATTCATTTCCAGTGTGTTGTCGATTGCTGGGGTGAACCTTTTCAGGCCAAAATCAACACCAATGTAGTTACTCAAATGCCTGGGCTTGGTGGGGCTCCTCAGACCAGGCAGCAATGTAAGATCAACGTTTATAGCCTTACTTTAGATTATACTGCTTAAAGGAAGATGATTTACCCTGTCAGGCTAAGAACTCATGGTATAACTACTTGAAGATAAATTATTGTTCAGGTATGTTCATTCAAAAAGATAAACCCAGCAAACTCCCCCACTCTATAACCTCTCTTTGAGATATAATGACACATGTCAGAGATGTACTAACTAACTATTCACCCATTCTTTCCTGCCAAACCCACAAAAATAAAAATCAGTCAGGCTAGTCTATCTGTGAAGATGCATCAAACATAGTGAGATTACAGAATATGCTGCTGGAAAACTTATCTACTTATTATCTCAATGCATTAATAGAGAAGCTATCTCTCTCTTCTATAACTACCGATTTTCTTTAGTCCACTGTCCCCAAAATAATTCCTGATCCACATCATACACCATTTGCGTCACTGGCAATATGGGATAAGTTGAAGATCAATACAGTACAAGTGATAGAAAATATTTTCAAAATTTTGCTGCTTGAGGAACACAAGATTTCCTGAAAGACAGAGCTTTTCTTCTGGATGATAAAAAAATGAACCACCAAACAAATACCCACAACAACAAAAACCCACCATAGTCTTCTGCAATGAAATGTGAAAAATCTCGCATAGCCAAACTTGATGTTGTTTACTTAGTGCTGCTTTTCATGCTGAAATCCAGTACTCTTAAAAAAAACCCAACAAAAACACAAGGTTTTATTCAGTCTAAACCTAACATTACTGCTATAGAATAATAAGTCACTGGTGAGTCCAATGAAGTCCAATATTACCTCCAGTAAACTATATTTCTCACCACAGAGAAGGAGGATATGGCCAAAATACCTTTCTGAATACTTGTTAAATAAAACAGAAGTTCCAAAAGCTTTATGAGATGTCAGTATGTATTTATGGAAGTGGTTAGAGCTTTTGGTTCCACTAATCATCCAATACATTTAAAAATTCCCTTAGAAGAGAGGTCTAGGAGTCCTCCTAAACCTGGACTCATCTTTCACATTTGCTAGGTATTCTGTGCAAATGTATGTCAGGCTATTCAGAATTTGCATTAAACTAGATTTTCATACTATGTCTCTTTCCATCTCTCTCTTTTTTCTGATGTATTCCTCCTCTCATACTGCAGAGTCTTTCATTACGATCAAACAGTAGCACTCTGCAAAATCTGAAAAAGTTAAGGCAATTTACTCACAGCACCCTCAGACATGTATCTTTCTGCATCTCTAGTGTTCCCAGTTGTGTTTGTCCTGTACCTGTACCATTCCATAGCCCCAGAGGACAGAGATAACAGAATCTCTTCAATAATACTACAATAGCAAAAGCATGCTAACCACTTAGAGAATGCACACAAAATTAGACACACATCTGCTCAGATTAACCTGATCTGTCCATATACACATCTTTAGCATTAAATCAGGTTTGATTCTTTATCATTCACTAAAATTCCATTTTTTAACACAATTGACATTACAGATACTGTTATTTGGTGAAAGAAAATAAGCCAATAGTACACATAACCCTTAATAATAATGGCTCAGACTTATCTCTTCTGGGCCACGGTACTATTAAAGTTTATTTAGCAGGTATAGGGTCTCAGGAAAACCACCTTAGGTTATGTTTCACTTACCCAGTCTATTCTATCCACGTTCCAGTATTTTTTTAAGTCACGGAACTGCATTAGCATCCCCTTTAAGCCCACAACAATAATGCTTGCTAGCACACACTGCATAGAAATAAAAAACAAAGGCTGTTTTCAGAACTGGTTTTTTTCAATCTAGTGGTCAATATTGTAATTCATCTATCAAAAATCTGAAGTTAGTGTTTCAAAAATGGGATGAACACAGGTGTCCTTGTGACACAAGCAGTAACAGTATCAAACCCATTTTTCTTTTCCTGAAGACAACCTATAGGCCACCTAATTGTGAGACAAAAATGACAGACATTAAAGGCAAAAAATCAATTAACTCTGAGGCAAACAAAATACTTTATTGATCTCTGAATCAGAAGGGGGAAGGAGATGGCTGAAGAAATAATCTGGAACCAAAAATGATGGAGTACAAAACGATGGACTTGTAGTGCATAGGTGGGGAGGGCTAAAAAAAGCAGAATAAAAAAGAAATAAAACATTAAGAAAGCAACACAGAAAAGGATTTTTAAACCATGGGAAAAGAAGCCTACAGGAAAACAGTTAAAATTTACATATAATCCGTACAAAAAATGAAGGGAGGAAAGCAGGATAGTAAGAAAAAGGACATATTGTGCACCCATCTTCAAGTGTCCTTGCTTTGCATGGTTAAAATAAGCTATGAAAGCATCTGTGTTTGAAAAGTGAGAACTTTCAAATGACACTGTAAACAATAGCACAAAGTGAATTTAAAACACTGTTGACTTAAAATTTAATGTACAAACACGGCAAAATTACAGATAATTATGGAGATGTATTTTGCATCTTTGACATGCCTCTAATTAAAATTCACTATTAATTGTAATACCAAGCTAGATATGGCTTATGTGAAAACACACCGCATTGCTTTTCAGAGCCTTAGTGCAGATGTATTCTATGACAGAGATAAGAATACCTTATAATCTTTCTGTAATTAAGCTTAGATCTCTGTCTACAATCATTTGTGTCAAATTTATTTGAAAAGCAAAGTCATCCATTATATGCATAACTAAAGAAAAATTGAGGATCTTCATTAATTTCTACCACACTGTCGATTTACAAATCCACAGCAATCTGGATGTATATTTTTCATAAACTATGTGCCAAAAGTAAGTAGAAAGGAAATGCTTTCTTATATACTTATGTGATAGCCTATATATTCAACTATACATGTGTAAAATCTGTATGTATTATGTTGTCACCTCTGTATTTTACGATTTCAAGACTTGCTGTGCCCTTACTTTTCTTTCCCCCATTAAAATTAGAGCTGTTTTAGAAGTAGCACAATCTTTTCCTGAAAGAAATGAAGTCATTAGCAAATGTTTAATATAATCTTTTAAAAAGATGATAAGTACCATACCATAGGCAGCCAGTACAGCATAGGTCCAATTGCATAGATCACCACAAGAATTAATACACAAGAGATAAGGCAAGCCACCTAAAACAATAAACAAGAAAAACAGATTATTCAGGCTAAAAAAAAAGGAAAAAAGTAAAATATGTGGAAAGGACTAATTATCAAATATTGCAGACAAAGTCAAGAATGAGATGTTGAAGATGGTAGCTATTAATGTATCTATGGATTGCAGATGCGTACGATTTTAGTTTTATTCTCTGGTGATTATCTTCAGCCAACTACAGTGAAAACAAGAGATTTCAACATCTGTGCTTGACTCCGCTGACATCACACAGACACAGACCACAGCATCACTTACACACTTGGTTATCAAATGGAGTGTGTGTGAGCAGAATCTCATCCCAGAAGTTCTGCAGCACCCACTGTCATTCTGTAACATATTTATAACCATGCACCCTAAATGCTGCACTAAATAACAGATCTGTCATGTGTTGTCATTTTTGCACAAGATTTTTAACTTCTTTTACTGGGATCAACACTAAAAGGAAATTATTGTGTTAAGTCAGAAACCACCAATGATTTCATGTTAATATCAGTAGACTTTAATTTAGAAAATGTAGGAACATTTTTTTTATATATTAAAAATTATATTTAACACAGTGACATGAATCCAGACAAATATACGGTCTAAGAACTATGTTTCTTCACAGTATTGTAAGATATTAATTTCATGGAAAACTACAGTAAAATTGCACTCTCCTACTCCACTCTGACTGCTCACACAGCAGAATACTTCTGGTCTCATTAAGATACTGTTCAGATTCACAGAAGGTTTTTGACGATAAGTAGACAGATGCTTACTTTATTTTTGTATTGATAATATGTTTCTTTACTAAAATAATCAGGTTTCATTTTAACAGACAAGTTGTTAAAAACAAAACCAGACAAGTTTTTAAAACACTAGAAAATTAAAGCCATGGTGTACTGAAAAATACCATCAAGAAGGATAGACAGAGTGTTTACAGGAAAAGAGACGCAAAATCTGCTGGTAAAGTCACAAGGAACTTTTCCCTCTTTCCATCTTCCCAAGAGGAGGAAAAAGAAAAAAATCGTTGATTCCGTTTGAAGGACACTTCTAGCCCATGATCATAGAATCACAGAATCAGAATGGTTTGGGTTGGAAGGAGCCTTAAAGATCACCTGGTTCCAACCCCCCTGCCATGGGCAGGGACACCTTCCACCAGACCAGGTTGCTCAAAGCCCCATCCAGCCTGGCCTGGAGCACTTCCAGGGATGGGGCATCCACAGCTGCTCTGGGAAACCTATGCCAGGGGTTCACCGCCCTCACAGTTCAGAATTTCTTCTTGATACCTAATTTAAATCTACCCTCTCAATTTAAAGCCATTCTTCCTTGTCCTGTCACTACATGTCCTTGTAAAAAATAGAATCATAGAATAATACAGTCCGTCACTTCTGTTTTCTCCCAGGAAAATATATCACTGAAGAATAAATTACATCACTGAATCCCAGATATAGCTGTTAGAGAAAAAAGGGCTGCATGGAGCCCCTGAATTTTGCATTTCTTTCATGACATATGCCAGAGTAAACTTAGTTCTGTCTGTGTAGTCAAAGGCCAAAGCTGGGAGATTACTTGGACTTTTTTAACAAGTAGCAATTAAGGTTACTTCCACTTTATTTTGAAAATCAGATAGAAGCACTAAATTAAATCCATTTTTTTTTCTAAAACTTTAGTTCAGCCTGTACCATTAAATCCATTAAACACCATTAGAGGGCACTTATGTTACAGTGCTGACTAAATCACATAAAACTGAAAGGGTTTGTGTGTAGTTTCCTGCAGTCTTACAACACAACTCCAAACCTCCTTACTGCCACAGACTTTAAAGTCTATATTGAATCAAACAGGTAAAAATGAATAAGTGGAACCGTTAGCTTTTCCAGTAAGATAGCTGTTGCATTCCATGCAGATTGTTAGAAATAACAGAGCAGAGTCATTTCCCAGGACAGAAGGAAAGGGAGAATAGGGAAATACAACGAATAAAATTCAGTAAAAGTTCCAGTGAGCAGTTCCCATAGCCTTAATTCTCCTGTGTACCTCACTGTAACACGTTACCTGTGTTTTGGCGCCTGTACTGTACAGAAGTGCCGTCCGCCCCATTGCTGCAGCACTTGGTATGCAAAAGAAAAATGAAGGAATCACGTTGCTGAGTCCATGAGCCAAAAATTCCTGCAAAGTTATTAAATAGATGTTAAAAAGAATATGGTTTTTTTCCTATTCTGTCATTTCAATGCTTCTTGTCAACAAGGGATTGCAAATATTAGCAATGACAAAGGATGGCCATGTTTTTTTGGGAAAAAAAATCACATATGTGTATCATAAAAGATCTCCCAACAGAATTTATTTTCTTACAACTCAGAACTAATCTGAATGATAGAACTGCTGAGCAAGAGTCATCAAAAGCAGGAGGCACATTTTGTTCACAGAATAAATGGTATTGCTAAGTTTTGAAGATGAACTTCAACCAAAATATTTACATCTTGATCCATATCTGCTTTTTAACAGGCCAGAGTCTCAAATAGTGGGATCTGGACGGTGTCCAGGTTGTTTCTGGCTTATGATTCTACTGGAAAAAGACAGCCACTGATTTTATTTCTTTTAAAGCATGCTTTAGTGAAAGTGAAGTATGGTAGCAATACTATCTGCATGCTGTCTTTCATTACAAATGTATTTGGTGTTTATTCACACTCAAATTGCAGCTATGTCTGAACAAAGATTTACAGAAGCAAAAGTGGAGAAGCCACCTTGTATCTGCAGCCTAATCTGAACAGTGTTTTCTACAGAAAGCACAGCAACTTAGCTACCCAACATCAGCCTTCTTCCCCAGACTACAAGGAGAAAAGAAGTCAGTACTGCTAGAAGTGCTTAGGACACAAATGTTTTTGTGTCCAGCCATGGTCATAAGTTTGTCTTCACAGCACAGGACAGCATCACCTTAAAGGTCCCCAGACAGCCTCACACACCCACATGCCACCACGCAGAGCCCTGTGCCTGGCCTCTGAATGCAGTGCAGCTATACCACCCCACTGCCATTGCCATCTCTGTTCTCATAGAGGTTTTGCTCTTTCGCTCCATAATTCAATGCAGACACACACATAGTTTCCAACACCTCAGTAATTAAGCTGTGCAAGCCACAAGATCTCTGAAGGTGCAGAAAGACACACAGGTTGCTGTGCTCCATTCAGTGCTCTTGAGCCAATGCAGCATATCACCCTGAAGTCTAACCCGTATTGAGCTCCAAGCATTTTTCCTTTGCTCCCTAGAAAATATGGCTCTGAAGCATCAACAGAAATTAATGACCTATTCTATTCATTCTGAAAAGCAATTGAGACCTGAGTAGACAAGAACATTCCCACCAGATTTTCCAATGATGCAAGAGTTGTAAAGGACATGAAAGGATGTTAGGAAGACCAACCTGTGTAGATAGGGTGTTCAAATAGACCTCCACCTGCAAAACCAACTGTTCTTCATTCAACCTTGTGTCATTTATCCCAGATCACTTAAGAGAAAGGTGGAGGCAGCATTTTTACCACACCGCACTATTGCTAGTCACCTAAATATGAGCTTTTCTTACCACAGTGCTTGAATTACTGTCTCCGTGGATCTCAGTTTGACTTGGAGTTAATCACCCGCCATGACAAGCAGTGGGGCTGTGCAAAAAGTAACATCTTACTTTTATTTAAGCATCCCACTTTATTTAACTTTGCACAGAAAGCTTCTGTGGCTGCAAATTTCAGGCAGCACTGTCTGAACCCACTCTGCTTCTTTAATAAAAATAAATCTTTATTTGGGATGAGACTTCTACTTGGCGTAAACTTAATTTTATAACCTGTTATAAAATGTTATGTCCCGGGGCTATAAGTACCTGGTTTGGTTTTAGAACTGCTTTGTTGCTTCAGTCAGTGGCTGATTTAACATCTTAGCTTGTTTTTAAGAACTCAGCTGCCAGAGAAGATGTCTCATCTTAGAGCACTGGAAATACATTAACACCCCAGGCCTGCACTGAATGCAGCATTACAAGATTATCCTGAAGGATGCGTTTCCCCAAAAGAAGTAGCTTAACCAATTAGGGTGTTCTGCAGAGCAAGGCCTCAGGATCTCACATGGAACATACCCTTTCCTACTGGGCATTCATCTATAAGACATTTCCAAAATGGTGAAGCAATTTCAAGGCTTACTGACAGCAAGGAGAAAAAGCTTTACCTGGTTGTCATCCACAGTGTATTTAAACTTTTTAGCAGAGCCTTGAGCAAGAGATAGTGATGCTACATAACCAACCAGTGCTACTCCAAAAGCTTCAGTGACTACTTCAGGCAGGACGTTCATGGGTGGTGGTTTTGGTGATGGTAACCTATAAAAAATAAAGACAGTCCTTTTTACAAAGCCTGATACATAGCCTCAATACACTCGCAATTCATGAAAATACAAGAAAAACAATCTTCACACACAGCCAGCTAATTTTTGTAATACTTGTGACATTTTTCAATATTTTAGATTAACAAGATCTGAGTCTATGGGGAACTGCAGATGAAAACTTGTAGAAGATGAATTAGTTTCAGATGGAGTATTCCATTTGTAAACTTCAATCTGAGAAACTATGAAAAGATTAAATTATCTTCCTTGCTGACAGATGAAATCATCAACCATTCCCTAATTTTGTAATGCTCAATAAAAGAGACTCTACTGCATACTTTTTCTTTTTTGTAGTTGACTTTTCTGTAATGTTTAGTTTAAATCTTTTAAACAGTATTCCTGTAGGTTACGAACAGTATGGACATTTATTTCATCTAATGAGACCTTCTAATTGGGACTGCAATGAATCGCCTCAGTTAAGAATCAAATCACCCCAGATTGCCTCTGTACTCCACAAAGAGACTTCACTCTCCCCAGAGCACAAATCAAACTGCCTAGGAGCCAGATTGAGCTCTTAAGGTTTTTCATACTCTCCACTGACAAGGCAGTTAGGTATTTCAGGTAAACGCCTAAAAACGCATAGGAATGGTCCAGGCTCTACTTCTGTTTTTCAACACTACACAATCTTCTCATTAGTTAGGAAAAAAATTAGTTCCTGATTGAGTCTACATTAATACAATTTAACTGAAGTTATTTAATTTAGCACATATCAAAAGCCCACACTTAGCTCTCTTTTAACTTCAGATACATTGCATGTAATAGCATGCCCTAAATACTTTAACACAATTTTCTTTCTCAGGAACTTCACTTATTTTACTTTATCAGTGCAAGCTACCACATATGCACCCATGTTGTCTTGGACTTGTACTCTGTGAAATTGAGGGAAACCCTGCAATTTCCAAAGGAGAGATTACACAACAGCTATTCTATTCCTTACTAACCCTTAGAATTTGAACATCCTCTCTAACATCTAATCTAATTTCTCTTTCCAGCTAATTATTGTGAATATTTTTTTTTCCTTCTCTTCAAGGTCATGGAGAAAAATGTAATGCTATCTGTAGTCAGAATGCCCTTTTCTAGATTAAGCATATCTAAATCCTTTAAATTTCCTCAGAAACAACATTTCCTAAAATTACTATATAAGTGAGTAGAGAAGAACAAAGTCGAGTAATCTACAAGCCTTATCTCACTGCATGTCCTTTCTGCTACAGTAACCCAAGGTAACCCTCAAAAAGCAGCCTGCAATAATCTTGTAGAGAGTGCTCTGCCCTCCTGTCATACATCCATCAGCCATCAACAGGTAGTTAGTACCTACTTTTCATTCCATAAAGTAATAATCTATGAAAATGTGCAAGAAAAGTCTGCATTTCTATGATATCTATACAGATGTACCTTGTTAACATGGGGTTGAATTGGGGGACAGTATTTGAGGAGATGGGAAATAAACATAATGGATTTTTGCCAATTTTTATTTCAGAAAACTACTTTGACCTCTTCAGAGAATGTTCTCAGAAGTAAACATATTTGAAAGGCACGAGCTAATAAAAACACATTACCCTTCAGGAATATGTCCCACAACTTCAAGCCCGTAGATGTATTCCATATCAGCATAGTAGCAAGCAATTGATGTAGCAATTATCTATTGATTCAACATAGAAAAAAACATTATGTTTCTATTGCATTTTACTTATCACATGGTCCCTATTATTGCCATACCTAAGCACATGATATTCATTTGTCCTTAGATCAATCCAGTAAGACAATGAAGTATTATCACAAAAAATTTTGCAAACATAGAAGAGATGCAAAAAAACCCTAAAATCTGTATGCAATAACTAATTTGGAAAAGATAGCTGAAGAAGAACTATGGTGGAGTTTGTATGTTCTCTGTTCATGAAAGGGATCTGTACGATTCTGTGTGAAACCCCAGGAACATTGCCAATCAGTGTCCCCACGGCCTCTGTGCAACATGTGCCCGAGACCACTGCCATTCACACAAGCAGCTTAGAATGATTCATAATTTAGGTGCTCCTGAGTGGTCTGATTCAGCTGATATTCTCCGAGCACATCTAATCCAGATGGGCAGTGTCGACATCGACACAAAACACAGCAAAAAATGGGTCTGCTTCTTATTTTTATGTTCCAGCAGGTATAAATCTTGGGGAGGGAGTGAACAGTTTGTCCCTGAGAAGGTTCAAACTCACTTCCTACACTTTCAATGAGATGAGCAGACAAATCCCAGCAGAACAGGCGCAGGTACCAGTCCATGATCCTCTGTTTGCCGGTACATTTTAGCCAGTATTGCTTAAAAAGTAACACAGAAACAGATCTTAGAGCAGGGACCAGAACCACGCTACCTCTTTTTCCAGCATTTTGCCCAAGAAAAATTATTTTTTTGTAAATATTTTTTTCCAGCGAAAGAAGAGTAATTGTGATGATCCACTCTGAAAAGCACCGACCCTTCATTTTTAAAATTTTCTTTGAGATCTAGAGAAAAACAGAAACCTTCTGTGCTGGTGCTGATTATTTGACTACAGCTTAATCCTTAAAGCAGGGATTTACAATGTGATAGCTAATTTCAACTTAGCCTATGACATGTGAAAGGCCATGTAAGTAAAATTACAGAAAGCAATAGCATACCTATTTAACTTTGTTGCAGATAAATAGCAAGCAACATCTAAGCCACAACTACCCAGCACAAGACTTGCCTGGAGTTACAACATGCCAATTATTCATTTTCTATTTCAAACTTCTTACACTTTAATATTCGAGGCTTTGTATTCTTGTGATTATGCAAAAACTAGTAAACACATGAAAAAAGTTAAACAAATTAGGAACGTATGCCATTTCTTTCTTAATTATTTAACCAAACTCTTTCCTGTTCTTACAATTAACATACAGCCATGAAAATGAGCTATCCATTTAATACATGGCAGGTGTGGCTGTGGCTAACTATAGACAACACAGCAAACTTCAGCAGATTAGTTGAACCGCTAAAAGCTTTGTAAGCAAAAAGTCTGATATTTGATTTTGTACTCACCAAAACAAGATCGATGGGAAGAACAATTTTAATGTTTCTCTGAAATTTCTCATTCAGTTCTTTGACAAGAACAAGCACCACAATGCTCAGCAAGGAGAGAAGTAAAGCCTCCAACTGAACTGACCTGATATTCTCAAAGATGTAGGCATAAATCTACAGTGAATGGTAAATAACAATCACAGATTAAAAATTATATCATAACATCTTAAATAATCTGTGAGAGCTGAATTGATACTGCAGGAGTTGAGTCATCTGACAAACTGGCCTACACTTAAGATTTTGCAGGGAAGAAAGTCAGCAATTTACTATTACTATGGACTTTGAACACTCAAAAAATACACTGAATATTTGTATATATGAATTTACAAGTTTCTGTTGGTAGAAGCCAAGAAGATTCCAGTAAATGTGATGCATGTCCTTTTCTTATTCAGTCTCATTAAATTTAGTGAGATAAATGAGTGTTGCACAAAAATGTTGAGATGCTTCCATACCCAAAGATTTATTTTCAGTGTCCATATCTCATAACATCCGTCAAGTTTAGTAGCAAAAGTTACTTCTGATGAAAAACTTTAAAAGACAGAAAGGAGGGATAAATAAAAGGAGAGAGAGGAAGAAGAAGAAGGGAAAGAAAAATGCAGTAGTGGCTGGATGGAAGAGAAGCAACAGGAATCTTCCTAGATGAGCATCCTCTTCAGGACACCCTCTCCGGTGCACAAGGGAATCCATCCAAATACTTTTCCAGAGTAACTGTATAACTTCAGCAGGGCCCACTCAGTCTCCCCATTGGTTGCTGCTGCCCATTACACTAAAAGTGCTCCATGGACCATGCTTTTATCACATTCAAATGCTGCACGTGCTAGTGAGCTGTCAAGCTTGTGTATGTATGCTGTTGTTTATTTAAATAACTAATGTTCATCTGCTAGGCTTGTTTCTTTCCTTAGCATACACTTGTAAGTTAAAAGCTGCAAAAAAAAAGGTAAAAAGAGGGTAAGGGAAGAAGGGGTGATTTACACATCAGTGGCAAGTACTTTCCAGGGGAAACTGTCCACAGCAAGGTGCAGGAATTGCAGGTGCAAGGGTGCAAGGGTGGGGCGTGCTGGACCACAAGGTTCACAGCCCTGCCACAGCAGTCCATGGGATGCTGGGGAATGGATACATCACTGCACTTGGCATGCAGATTACAATGTTAAAAGAGAACGAGAAGACCGGAGCAGATACATGGAGCTGCAAATAGGATGCTTTCAGCTTTTCAAAGGTTAAGTTGTGGTGCAGTGTGCTGTAAAAGATGGCTAGAAGAGTATAGTCAGGTCTATGATGAAGAAAGGAAATATGGTGCTGAACATAAGGAAGATGTGGAATAGAAATATAGAATAGGAATAGAGTGACCAGTAGTGATGAATAACAGGGATCACTGATGATTAATGCAATTTTGTAAGTAACAGCCTTAGAAGAATGCAGTTGCCTTCACACCAGCACAGATGACACAGTGAACTGTAATTTCAGTACTGGTCTGAATCTGAGGGTCTGGAAAATGAGACATAAATCAGTATGACAACAGATTAACAGAAAGTAATGAAAAAAATTGCAAGTTTACTGTAATGGTTAGAAGAGGTGAAGAAAGTCAGAGGGAACCTTGGTCCTAATAAACAAAGAAATAATTAGATCCCCATCACAAATTATTTTCAGGCTTCATGAATAAAAGCAATAGTCTAATGCCTGGAGGAAAAGAGAGGCAAGAAAATTGATATAATACACATGCTTACTAAAGCTGCAGGGGAAAAAAACCAAGGTAGCCTCAGTCCCTGGGATTCTGCATTTATATTCTGGGAACTATTGTGTAGCCTGATATGTAAACCACGGAGGGAAGAGAAGTTAAAATCTAGGATGTAGATTTAGACTGCATCACAGTAACTTCTTTTTAAACCACAACATTATGGATAATAAAATCAAGCGGTTGAGGCTTGAACTAATAATATTAAAAAAAAAGTGTTTTCCCTGGTAATGACTCAGACCACTAAAATAAATGAAAAGTGACACTTGTCGTTTTATCAAAATAAACATTAATAATTTTCTGCCCCAGAGAACCCATTCACAAATACATGTATAAAGCTAACATGGTTTGACAGTTTGGAGCTTAAATACATATATTTGTATTGCACAGGGAGAAGTACTAGAAAAAATATCTTAGGAAAGAACCTTGTTTTAGCAGAAAGGTGGTCAATATGATGATAAAAGTTTTTTTGTCCTGTTCTGATTCTATCACTCCTTGAAGAGATGACGCTCATTTTGAAGAATGAGTAAATTAAAATAATTTCCTGATCTTTCCTCTCTCATGCTTTCTAAGAATATTTTCATAATCTACAATGGGAAAAAAATATTTGAAAAACACCTAAAACTGGTTACAGACAAATAGACAAAATTTTAGTCCAGGCCTTGGAAATTTAGCCCTTGGAATTGTGATTAAGGATGCACAGTATAACCCAGCACAAACATTTCTCAGAACCCAGGAAAACATTTCAAAATCTACTTGTTAAATAATATGATCTATATATGTCATAAATCTGAAGAATGGTAATGAAACCACAGTTTTTAACCACATATGGCCCCACTGTAATCAGATAATGTGTGGATTGTGTCTTGAGTGGCTTGGGACTAGTCTCTATACCCATAATTTTCCAAGAACACATTTTCAAGAGAGCACAGGATTTGGCTCTGTGCGAAGCAGAAGATGTGATTAATTAGGATAAAAGGAGGCGATCTGGAAAACTGTATTGCAAACTGCGCCCACAGACTCACGAAAGGCTGTGCTAGATCTAAGATGAAGTGGTAAGAAAAGGGAAGAAATAGACTGATTGATAATCGTTGAAGTCAAAGGGATATGGGCTTAATTTGGAATGAACGGTGTCTACTGAAGTGTCAGTATCAGCTCTCTGCGTTTATGGCATTTAATTTAATTTTCCTAGACAAAGAGAGACATGAGTGAGATTGGGTGAATACGATTGGAATGAAGGCTTACAAAGAGATACGTATAAGCTTTTATAATTTCTGTTCTTCTTTATAAAAAAGAAGCTTCCATTTAATTCTTAAAATATATAGCTAAATCTTGTAGACCTTTGTCACAGCTTTTTCAGACTTTGCAATAAATACTTTATATGATCTGTCTTGTGTATTCTGTGGTGTTTCTCTTCAAATTGTGCCCTTCAGTATACGGTTTACATCAGTCAATGTTTTGTTGCTCGTACAAGTTCTGCAGTGTCTGCGGTACACTGAAACAATGCTGGCAGTAATACATAGATATTAAATCATTTACTACACCAGGCTAAAGAGCTTCTATTGACTAGTCTGTTCCCAGGTAATCAAACCGCTCACAGGCTCTTCAGAAAGAGAAAGAGTGTGGTTCTTAACATGAATGTAGCTAACATATACTAAATCCATCTCTCTATGCTATACAGTTCACATGTTATACTGTCCAGTCAGTTACTGTATTCAGCCGAGCCGAAAATGTAAATCCTAAACATAAGGACCTAAAGTTCAAGCTTGTCGTAGCACTGGCATCTGATTCAAAAGAAATACTTACAAATGTTCATCACAAACCTCATTATGAATTCAGTATTTTACATATTTTGGTGATGCACTTACAGAAATAATTTAGAAGTCATGTAGCAGAATTTAGTTTGATATTGCAGTGTACAAAACAATTTGTTGTGTCATTATATAATTAACAACATTCTAAAACACAGCAATAATATATTAATTGAGCTTTTTAATTGCCTTTTTTTATTGTTGTTGCTAGTTTTGTGTAAAGATTTTTAATGGAAATAATCTGACAATAATAGGAGGAATCAGTGAACTTTTTGGCAATCGATGCAAATTTGCACATAAGTGGAAAAAGCAATTCTCTAACTTTGCACACATATATATACTGACACTGAATGTCCCTATTCTCATGGGAAATTAATGGCTTTGAAATCCACTATATTTTCACCTGCTTTCATAGGGCAATATCACATATATGAATAATGTAATGGTTTATATTCTAGAAACTATGTGTATTCTGATGTGCTAATGAAATGCTCTGAGTTCTTTTTCTTTAATGTAGATATGAAAATCCAAAAGATTCTAAAGTGAGTATAGATGTCGAGGTAAACAAAAGAATTAAGAGAACATATTACTTAAAATATTTAATACAGTTTAATAGTAGATGACCTCACTGCATTTTCAAATATGTTTCATTATGGTGCTTATTAGACAATTGGAACACACTGTGGGAAAAAAAGTGCGGGCGACTACTGTGAACTGTATAGTGAATAAACTGGGGGGGGGGGGGGGGAAAGGAGTAATAGCAGGAACATGAAGGATTTTTCAACACAACTACAAAAGACCCTGTTTTGGAAAGTCAGTTTGTTATGTTGCAGCTCATTATGCAGTGCTGCATTTTCTCAGAAACCTGTGGAAGGATTAAATATATCTACACTGGGATAAAAGGAAAATATGTTTTTGTGATTTCAGATATTAAGTAAATCTTGATGACACTTTTCTTCTCCCTTGTAAAAATTAGATCTTACACGTAACCTTCCTTCACCATTTTTCTTTACCTTCACCTTGTCCTTCCCATTTGCAAAATACTGATTGATGCTGCAATGTGCAGCTCAGTTGGAGTATTACAAACCACGTACAGCGAAAATGATATTTAATAAATTACATAAACTGTGTAAACACAAAGATCCCATAGGCTCAATGCCAGTGTAGTAGATATGTTCTCCATATGCAAAGCTCATTTTTACATATTTAATCATGATCTCACTTGCTATAAAGAATCCATTTCACGGGCTTGCCTTACTTTCAACTCTCCTATCACACTTTATTAAACATTCTTATTCTTGCTTTGCCAACCCAAAGGCTGCCTGAGGCAAAGCAATTGGCTTTGTGAGTGGGAGGTGATTTGGAGTGGAGAAAGAAAAAGAAAATGTGAGCAAAAATACCAGTCTTTGGGTTTCAAGAATTTGGAGTAAAGAACATGCCCAGAGAGACATGCCAAATTTGCCTTTCACTCTCTAGTTACATGTGCACACTAACACATATCTAATTAGTATAATTTTTATTATTTTATTATATATAAAAATTATTATTAAAATCTGAATCTGATGCTTCTGACTGAGGTACTGGATCTTTTTAAAGCAATCCATAAGTCTGAACAGGTACCAGAAACCTTTTAAAATACCTGTATGGTAAAATTGTCCCTTCTAAGTAAGGAGACATTTTTCTTATTCTTTTAAGTTGTACAGAGGGGTTTTTGTTTGTTCATTTGTTTTCATGCAATTCTAAAGAGCCATTCAGAACCTTAGCAAAATCAGGAAATATTTTCTTTGAAAAACGTTCAGAGGGGTTTCATTTCAAAAGTGAAGTGAATAGCAAAGAACTTACTTCAAATACATTAAAAAATACAAGGGATAAGGGAATAGATTTCTTTCAGAGAATTTCAATGACCTCATTTATGATATCACCAACACACCAACGTGGAAATATTTCTTCGTATCACTGCTGTTCTTTATTATTGCTCATAATGTATATTTTGATTATGTCTTGGCTGTGGTGCTTAACACCAGTCATATCTAAAAGATGACAATATTCCTATATATAAGTATAGTCACCATGGAAACACCATGAAAAAAAGGCTAGTCACATTTTATATTAAGAAGTATTTATGAAAAGGCTTTAAAAAAATTAAATAATATTTTGATATATGATGAATAGTCTTACAGGCCAACTGACTACTCATAAAAATAGCTATGACACTTTTAGTTATGTCCCTACAAGATAAATAACTTGTCAAGATAAATAAATTTTATTTATTGCATGCTCCTGATTCTCATTAATAAATTGGTCCTGTAAAAAACTTACCAATGGATTAGTCATAAGAAATGTTATCAAATTTATAAAATACTATGAAATAGCAGTCTAAAACCAACATATTCTCATCACAGAGTTCACATTAACAAATCCTCCCAAATAATAGGAAAAAATAAAGAGCACAGCATTACAAGAAAATATAGTGCTTTTAAATAAGGTGTCTTAATCTAGTGGCTAACTAGACGAAGCCTCACTTCATCTGGTAATCAATTCATTTGTTGCTATAAATGCAATTAAATGTCACCTCAGCAAGTAAATAAAATTTTATTATGAGCAAAATACCATTTTGACAAATACTCTTGCAATATACTCTTGTAACTAATGCTCTTGTAACAAAATACTCTTGTAACTAATGCTTCTGCCAAGAGATTATGCTCACAGCACCTAAACTCAGGGTTTATTGGTATAAGTTACCATAAAGAATATGTTCTTATAACTTTTACGCAGTAAGACTATACAGCTTGGCCCTTTAAGGTTTCAGCCAACAATATCTACTTTCCAAAGGGAGTAGTCATGATACTGTATGAAAGGCTGTATGCATTGTACAAAAAATACCTTAAAGCTGTACATTTTCTGTGGTTTTGGCAAAGTAGTATCATGTCATAAAGCAATGAGTAACATAGGTAAGGTAACTTTTGCATAGGAGATCTACAAATCATGGTTTATTTTCCTTTTACCCCAAAATAAGCTGTCAGCTGTCATTCAGCAAAATATGAAGAAAATATGTTTGGACTGGTGTTTGGATATATCCCTCCCACATGCTGATCCAGAAAGAGTTAATCCTCCCTGTTAAAGTGTGTAATTGCTCAGGATAATAAATGTAATCATTGGTGCTGTAATACAAATATTTCAAATTGATTACTGTATCCTTTCAAAAGAAGACCCATTTCTGCTAATTCTTCATCAGGTTTTCCTAATCTGTTCTCACAAACAGACCTAGCAAGATTAACATTTTGATATTACATCTTCCATTCATTCACACATATGCCTAACAAATTTCTTACACTTACATATAGCCAAATAGTGCAGTTATTTAAGAAAGTATTAGCTAATGGAATAACCCATGTCTTTTACTGAACTCACATGAAAAAATCCCAGTGGTCCTGATATATACGGCATTTTCATTCCCAGCAGATACTTCACTTGAGAAGTCACAACATGTGTAGCTGCTCCCGTGGTCATCGCGCTTATCACTGGTTCTGTTAACAAGAAAGTGGCACTGCCCAACTGCAGCATAAACATTGCTACCTAAAAGGCAAAGGTACGAGTATCAGCAATTACAATAAAATGCAGCTTCCTGGTGATAGGAAAATGTGCCAGAGTCCTTTTAATAAACTGTAAGATAAATAAGATAAAGATAAGAAGCAAAAATCCTTTGAAGGACAACAATACCTGAAAACAGAACCCACTGAAGCTCTGTGGGTTTACCTGAATTATCTTACTCACATCACTAGTTTACCAGACTTTAACATTAGTTTAGTAAAAAAGGAGGATCAGAGAAACTGTCTTCATGCAATGCTTAGTATTCTCTCCCACTTAAATACGTGAGCACAAGAAACACTATAAAAACGTCAGCTCAACACAGCAACATGAAGTAAAGCAACTCAAAAGGCAAGGGTGATGCTAAGACTCATTCCTGCCCCACTGCTATTCAGCCTGCACAGGCAAAGGGCCATATATCTTTGTCCAGCTTACAAACTGCCAGCACGTTGATACCAGGATTCCCAATGTTAGCAATTTCAACAGCTGCAAAATGTGTTAGGTGCTAAAACTACAGAGCGATGAGTCCATGGTGAGAGCTCCATCATCCCACAGAGCCCTGCCCCACCCCAGGCTGCATCATCATCAGTTTTCCTTCTCATGCAGTCACACAACTGCTTTGCTCCTCCTGCGGACGCTTAGTCTCCTGATATCCCACTGTCTCTGCACATACAGTTCAATATACCATGATACTTGATGCTCTCATGCTGCAATATCATAATATCAAATACATCAAGTATCACCAGTCCACTATCTCTAGTTACATCAGCTTCATATGTTGAGGTGTCTGGGTTTACAGGTATCCAGGTGAGGAAGCAACAGAAGTTGCTTCACATGGTGGAGGATATAAAAATATTTATCTTCTTTACAGACAAAAAGGGATGTTTATATAGTTATGTGTTCTGTATGAACAAACTTTATAAACTTATAGTAAAAGTAAACTATTTTAAAGACCTTTAAAATCTGCTTCCTATGCATGTGGCAAATGCTTGACCTAACTTAAAGTAGAATATATGTATATAGTCAGAAAACTTAAAAAAGGAAGAAAACTTCAATGTCCAATTTCATAAACACAATCACATATACAAATTGGATTTCTCTGCTAGAAATAGAAGAGCAGGCTTTGGCTCATCTGTATTTGACCTTGACAATTATTTCAGCTTTGTTGCAATTTTTACAGAAGTTATTTCAGAGTACAAGCATATAATGAAAGAATAACATTCCTCTCTAATCCAGGAATCTGGACTACAGCTGAATCTACAGCTATTGTAGATACTTCGTAGCAATATAAGCCAAATACCCAAGGTATTATTGTGTCCTGCTGCATTTTCTCCCCTTATCCTAGACGGCAATCACTCTTTTCCTCTGAAGAATGAGATCTGACACCTCTTAATTCTTTGACCAAGGTTGTTACATACCTACAGGTGCTACTGTGGTTTGCATAACAATTAATCCTTTTCAGATCCATATTAAGATATTAAGTTACATTTAAATCATCTCCTCTTAAAATGAGTTCTGCAGATTCATTAGATAAAAAAACAATTTCATACATCTATAGTCTTGCATTTGTTATTCTTATGCCTGAAAAGGTACATGTTCTTGGCATAAAGTTGTTCATTACAATACTTTCTAAGAGGATTATTTTGTGTTTAGCATACTAAATATCATCCTTTTGGAATATGTGACAGTCATCTTTGCTTTATTTTGTTTTGTTCTGAAGCTAAAAGAATAATTCTAAATGTTATCATTCTTTATACCTGAACACTATTTGTGTTTTCATCATGAACCTCACCTGTACGCAGTGAGCCATAATAGCACGAAAGATATAAAAATACCAAAGTGAGTGGCTTTTAATTTACTACAGAAAGCTCTAGTGAACAATTTCCTCTTCCATCTGAGAGATTAATTCTGAGATTTTTTTTCTAACTCCCCCTAATAGCATGTGAATGGCACTGTACTACGAACAATCAGAATATCGATTACCATTCAAGATTGGACCCCCATAGTGATAATTACTGTTCTACCCTCAGTAAGTAATAATTTAGTTAGTTGGGCCTAAAACTGATAATTACTAACTTCAGATATTTTGTTTAGATGTTTGTTCTAATAGTGCGTCTATTCATGTATTTAGAACATTTTTCACAGTAGCAAAGTTCAATAAGAATTAAATTCTCCCTTCCCTAGTGAATTTTTGTTTGTTTTCTAAGATCAGTTTGCATTGTATGGATGCAAAATTTCTAACTGTGTAATACCTTGTTTTCCAGAGAATGAGATGGATGTTTATTTAGCTGTGGAATCAAAACCACAGAGACAATTCTGTGAACTACATAATGTCACAGAGAAATATTAGTTAATATTAGCATTTCAGATGAAGTTATTATGGTGAATTACAGTGACATGGAAACATGATTGCAGGACTTCACAACTTCAGCACCACTCATATTTACTTCTTTTTTTTTAACTTTCATTTTTTTACTTTAAATCTTCATTTTATTTTAGGGAGATGCTTCACAGATAGTAACTAAAAGGTCATATTTCAAAACCAGTTTTTATTGGGTTTTTATAACCGTAGGTTATGTAAACTACATCCAAACTGTATGGTTTCAGGTAGACAGTTTCTGCAGCCACTCAGTTAAACAAGCAGCAGCCTACATTTGATCCCCGCCTGTTACTACAGAAGGTAGCTCCAGAAACAAAAGCTTCATCAACACGTACATCTTAGTATTTATTTACATTCTAGTTAAATAAATATAATGTGCATCCACGTATCTTCCATGGTGAAGATCTAATAATGAAGCACCAGAACAGAAAACACCCAGGGAGGAGAGTGGGATTGTCAGCATAAGCTGCTGTGAGAAACTCCTGCTGTCCTTGCAACATGAGTCATCTACAGAAACTGCTTAGATCAAGATGGGGCAAGAAGCTGTTCTGAAACCAGTCTCCCAAATCCAGTTGCATGTGAGTTTCCTTGACAGATAAAATTTTTAGCATTTATACAGGCCCAGACTGACTCTCCAGTGAACCCTCCGTGCCAGGCAACAGGCACATAGCTTGGCTGCCACTGCTTTTTGGGTAAACACTGTTTGAAACTAAGCTGAGCTGACAGCATAAAATTGCATCACATTGCATTATGTCATAAAATGTTTCACCCGCTAAGCAATAACCAAAATGTAGGAAGTAAAATATTCTTAAGGAAATTTCTAACAATCTACTTTATCTTCATTGTGGTTGTGATGCTCAGTTTTGAGGAATTTCCATCTTATTTTCTGATATATGGCATGATTTTTCTTCCTTCTACAGATGAACTACAGGGAAAACTGACAGTGAAGTGTCAGAACAGCAAAAACTAAAAAAAAAATAAAATAATGTCAAAGGTAAATGGGTTTCTCTTTTCATTATTTATACTAATACTAGGCTTTTCTTAAACTGTAAAAGAAAGAAAATTTTCATATATTTTAAGATTGTCTCCAGAATTGTCTGTTTTTCAAAATTCAGTTTCTAGGGGATGAAGGAGTGTTTTAGAGAGAGAACAATTATAGTGACAAAAACGGTTTGAAAGGCACATAACTAGTTTATTTGTGCAGCTTTTCCAGTACATCATACTATGTAAAAAGGCTCATTAAGAAATAGCTTTCTTGAGATGAACTTTGCTTTCGCCAGGTAGACATTCTTGATTAAATTAATGTGAATGAAATCAGGAGCTGTCAGGGAAAGGAATAAAACACAGGAGAAAGTAAGGAAAAGCTGCCTTGAGTTAATGCACAGTAAAGGAGAAAAGGTCATGGAAACAAGTTATAAAACCAAGTGATTAGACAGAAATGGTGGAAGGTGAGATTTCTGAACAAAAATATAGAATAATATTGAAAACTAAAGTTTAGAATGGAAGAAAGATAATACACAGGGAACCTTTTCCTGCAGCTGTCTTTACTGTTCTGGAATTTGACAAGTAGAAGAAGAGAACAGGGTTTTAGCCAGGAGAAGTGAAATGAGTAATTGAAAAAAGCAAAGCCCTCTATGTTCATTAATTCAAGCCCTTTTGGTTCTTGTCCACTTTCAATACTTTCTTCCCATGACAACACGCTTAGTTTATTATTGTTAAAATTCCACTCTCACTGTGTAGTCAATCTAGCTTTATGGCCAGTAAAATTTTTTATCATTTAACAGCTCTTTGGGAATCACTAATGTCAAACTTTTTGTCCACAGTAATTGAAAGGCTGATATCGTGTTACCCGCTGCTTGTATCCAGTTTTAGAGAATAGATTTTAAACCCCTCAAAACTCAATGTTCTGGAAGATGCAACTTTTTTTCACCATTAAAATGAACAAAAAGTGGTGGTATTCTTTCCGGTAATTTGCTGCATGGGCCAAGAAAACAAAGTCAGCCATCAGGAATCTCTCTTGGAGGGGAGCAGACTGTGAGCTTCTCATTTAGTATGTTGTATCAGTTATCTCAAAATCAGAGGTTGCAAAAGTGAAGACATCTATGGACCACCTGGAGACAACAGTCAGACACAGACAGTTCCCCTTAACTAAGTCATCCATTTAAAATTCTTCTTAGGCTGTTTCAATATACATTCTAATTGTTAGCTTTTGGTCTTCTGAAATGCAGCTCTGAAGTTCATTCTGGATGGCTTGAGAGTGTTTGGTAGCTTCTGGTGGTGTGTGGAGTGACCTTTCCTCACTCCAGGACCTGTAGAAGACTTCTTTCTGTGGTCTTTCTGGACTAATATGTAGCATGCTGTACAATGGTGGGAACCAGGACTGCCATCCAGCCCACCTGTATTTTTCAATAAGCCTGCAAGAAGTTATTTCCACTGTGAAAGAAAAGTTAACTCTTTTCCTGATTATCACTGTACAATAAAGGCTCATGTTTGTACCTCATGAAAAACTCTGTGTAACATAGAATAGTGCAGCATAATTTTCCCCACAGGGAAAAAAATCTTTGGACATGAATACTAACCTTGCAAAAGCACACTTCATCTTCAAATGTGCTCATTCGTTACTAAGTAAACTGATAATAGACCATGTAAATTTGTTCTCCTGATAACCAGAAATACTTTCTATTTTCAATACTGTATATTAGAAACAAATTATATGTAAGTTTTTATAATGCAGTAGCTGAAAAATTTACCAATGAAACTGTAGAAGACTCGAATGCAATAACCACCTATTTCTCATTTACAGCAGAGTAGCACAACTGAAGTCTGTAGCATTGCAGTCCTTAAGAGAATAAAGCCTTTTTTTTCTAGGATGACCATTATTTTTTTCTCACTTTGCACTGCAAGTGGCTTTCCTCTGTTTATTCAGCAAATTTAATGTTGAATTTCAGTTTAGTATATTGATGTTTTTTATAGACACCTATATTTATGCAAGCGTTCCTGCACATATAATATAATAATAGGGGGAAAAATCTTACCTAAAAGCCTTTCTTTTGAGGTGTTTGTTTGTTTTTAATGTTATAAAGGCATCATTCAATTCTAATTACAAAATTCTTCCACAGGCATCTGTTATGTTCTGCCATTTCCTCTTCCCATCAATACCGCGGAGGTATTTAATATCAGGGAATAATTCCATTAACTTGATTAGCTTTTCATGCCCTGTTTATATGTTTTTTATGTATGTTACACAAACATAAAAAAATCTGCACTATACCTTCAATTCCGCTTTTAAAAATGAAATTATGTCTATGAATGCATTATATTAAATGTTTCTGATAATTACAGGTCTTATTTTATGTTTGCTTATTTTCTATTTTAATACTGTTATCTTCATCAGAATGCCTCTTAAGATAACTAAATATCTTCCCTCTTCTATGAACACTTCCTCAAACATTAGATACAAAAAGTAGTTTAGCAATCTGAAATCGATTACTTGAAAAAAAATTAAACAGCTAAGCCCCAAATTTCAAATCTTATAAGCTCCACCTACTCTTATGTGATGATCAGAAACCAGTTCTAATTTATTTCATACCTAGATGGCACTGAGATTCACAAAGCCTGCTCAGAGCTTGCCTCACACACAAGCGCACTTATGGGCTTCACAAAATACAAGCCAAGCAACAGCAGCTAATCGCAAAAACACATCTCTTGCCTTTGCCTTCCCTCCATGACTTACTATTTTGTATTGGTTTTTTCCTTTCTTTTCTTTAGCATTATTTGCCGATTAAAGTACTTAGCCAGGGTACTAGAAAAATACTGTCAAATTGCTTTTGTGGCCAAGGAGGTTCAGGTCTTTGCCTACTATTTCTAAGATGGAACCAGCTGTTTTGGAGACGGACATTTCATCCTTTGTGTGGAAGCTGCTCAAGGTGTGGAATAGTCATAGCATCAGTCATCTTTGTGTAGTTAGCAGCTGGTTAGAGCACTGCATTTTGACTTTTTTCAGAATAATGAAACAGTAGACACCATAGCTCAGATCTGCTCCCTTCACAGAGGAGTACCATCCCAACTGTCAACTACACTGACAATTCCACTTTGTGTATTTCATTGTGTCTTCAATGGAAAACTGTTGCCTCAAAATGCATCAACTTATTCCTCTTGTGCCAGAATACCACATCTATTCCAGGCTATTCATTAGCTTCTAGTTTAACATGATAGGTAGAAGCAGGTCACTGACTTAGCTCCCCATTAACAGTAAGATATGCCCTGTCACCTTATCTGGGAACTGCAGCAGCTGTTAGCCAGGAGCCTGGAATCATGATGAGAAATGTGGATTCTAATGCTTAACAGCACCTGGGATGATAACAAGGTCAGCCTTGATCACAGCCTTGATCCAGACTTTTACTTGCGTATTGTGTATCAGTAGTTTCAAGGCACTCGTCTAGGAAAAAAGTATTTTAATCTCATCTCTAACCATTAAACTCACATAAATGACTAGTGGTGGCACTACAAGCACCAGTTTTGTTAGCATGACTCTGATGCAAGTGGCATTACTGACCTGGGAGAGAAGCCCATGCACATAGCCCAGTTTCCTATCAGACCCACTTTGAAGATGCAGGCAGAGTATTTTCTAGTTCTCATTCCAATCAGGCTTAAACAGGACATAGGCTGAGATGAGTCAGCTGGTGTGGCTGGAGGCATGTGAAAAAGCAGAACTTTTCAGAATGAAAGAGTAAGAAGTCTAGAGGATTTACACACCTAATGGGATTCTGCAGCAGCCAAGCAAAAAAAATCTGCATCAGGTTTTGAAGTTAAATCAAATGCAGGCACCAACTTCCCACTTGAGGCATTTTGGCCTCTCTGGGGGCAACATAGGAGATTGTCAGGCTGTGAACGCAGCCCTCCCACATGAAGAGCTCTGTGTATGCTCAAAGGACTCTGTTATTGCAAGCACCTTGCACATGGATGCAGTGTTGTGTTGCACACACTGGTGCAATGGGACAACACATGCAGCAGCCAGGCACAATGAGCACCAGCTCTACTCCATACGTTGTCTATAGGGTTTCCCTCATGCCGCTACCCCAAGTCATAGTTCTGTAACCAATAAAAGAATGAAAACAAGTGCTACAGAAATCATCATGCTTACTGATATTTCCTACTGACTAACATAAGCATATGCCCCAGTTCCTGCCAAGCATGTCAGCCACTGGAGATCCCATTCCAGGCTCCTTCGCTCATCCATGCACAGTAGAGGGATTCAAAGCACCGAGCGCAGGGGTCTGGGTTTCTTTGAGAAGGTTTCTACCCAGGAGGTGTTGCAATGTTGAGTGCTGGAACATCTCTTCCATTTTAATATTTACAAGGAAAGAGGGAAACCTTCTTTGAAGACCTAAGCAACTGGCAATGGATAAAGGAACTCAGCACTTGTGGTCAGAATAGGAAGAGAGAAGAAATTTAAAAGACCTCTGATCATTTGAATAAGCTTTGGGGAATCACTTAAAGACATCTGTTTTACTAATTTATTTTGCTTTAATGATGGGTGTGTGAACTCTAAAGAGAATTTAAAGATGTTTTCCCTACTGTTTTTAATTATTGAATATTGTATAGTATTTCTCTTCAAGCCAAGAGCAATAGAAAACCTCAGGAATATGTCAGTGCTTACCAGGAGCTGATTCATGATTTTTTTTTTCTGAAGGAGAAGGAAAGAGGGCACCAACAGCAATTGAATATTATATTAGAGCTGACTGAATGTGGTCTTAATTCATATTGCAACACCCTAGGAGCATGTATACATTTAAATTTCATAAATACTACATCTCAAAAAAAGGAGCAGAAAATTTTTAAAATACATTAATTACATCATTCATGAACATTGGACCAGATCCATGGTTCATTTTTCTCAGAAAAAAAACCAAAAAAAAACCATTACAAAAGTCATAGCTGTCACCAGTGCAATGCATCAGTAGCATATAGAATGTGTATGTGCCACTGACCTGAATGATTCCTCCCAGAAATGAAACTGCTGCTGCAACTCCAATCCTCTGCATTTCAAACTCCGATAGGCCCAAAACTTCTGAATTATTGTTTGTAGTGAAATTAGTGCTGACTGAAGGAAGGAGACGCTCAACTGCGTTGGCTGATATTAAGGAAGTCAAGGCAAAAGTACCTACAAAAAAAGCCACACATCAGTCACCAGTAATTCTGTATCTGTCTGTACTCATCACTCACTGTCTCTTTCTCAAAACTTGGCCGTTAGTGCCATTGTTGTGCATCCCTGTCATGATAAGAACAATTTTTAAGGTAATCTTGTAACACACATTTCTTCATGTAAAATACCATTTGTACAGACAATTTAAATGTAAATTTTTTGGTGACCATATTAATTTAGACATGTTAACAAAAGAGGTTCGAACACAACCCACAATTATTTCAAGCTGTCAGAAAGGCTTTTAACTCACCCTGGATGAGATGAAACAGCTTTTCGTCTGAGAATCCCAAATGTTTACCATTCAAATTTCTAGGGCAATTAATTCATGCTATATATACAGTACCTAGCCCATTATAGTTAGCAGATGTGCAAGTTCAAAACCTCATCAATCTGCACTCTAAGAAATGGAGGCAGATTATGAGAGAACTTTTTATTTGCTGAGAAAGGTAAAGCAAGTTGAATGACACGCAGATAAATAAGGATGGTAATTCAATATAAAAAAGCACAAACACATTCATGCAGAGATCTAGGAGCGTGAAAAATGCCTTACTGTGTCAGACAAATGGTCCATCTTGCCCAGTACTCTGCCTCAGAGGTGTTACCCAGGGAGAGCACACAAGCCTGGCCATTTTCTGCAGACTAGTCCCCTCATAATTTCCCAGCATCCATAGCTGTTGTGTCAGGGAAGTGTATCCTTATCTATCCCTTTTAGATTTTGTTTATGGACTAGCATTCACGAATCAGTCAAAGCTCTGTTTGAACCTGCTTGTATTTTCTGCCTCCACAATGTCCTCTGGGAGCAGGTTCCAGAAGTTCATCATCTGCTGTAGTATTTTCTTTAATCTATACTGTAAAAGCCTTTTAAAGTGATATTTCTGCTGTTGCAGGGCACAGTGAACACAGTTCTACCTTCACCTCAGACTTCATAGAATAAACCTCCTAGCACGAATTCCTTGGGAACCTACCAGGGACACCTCCACCATGAAAAATGACCACTAATTCCTACCTTTTGCTTCTTATCCTTTAACCTGCTAATAATTAATAAAGGACTTTTCTTCTATCACAAGGACAACTTAGTTTCTTTAGTAACCTTTGGTGTGGAACCTTATCAGTAGCTGACCCTTCTGATATCTTATATTCAAAGTATTTCCTTTTCCCATGTGCTTACTGACACTCATACAATACTCTAGGAGGTCAGTGAGGTAGGATTTTCCTTTACGGGAGTCATATTAACTTCTCTCCAACAAACTCTGATTATACATATATTTCAGAATTCTTACTTTTATTATAGGCACATCTGCAGTTCCCAGGGTACCTTCCAAAGACCTTCTGACAGTGAAATTACACTGGAAACTTGACAATTCTGTGACCATGTCACAGAATGTCCCTGTTACACCTTTGTCAGGAAGGTATCCTACCAGTTTCCTTCCCAAAGTCTTGAAGTAGTTGTATTTAAAGAACCTTTAACTAACAGTTGGATCATCCTCTCCATGGCATTCTTCAAATCCCTTCTTTTAGCCTTCTAACTTCCTGTATATGTTTGACCTGTTACATTTCATGGCTTTCCTGCTCATCTCATTTGTCCAAGCTTTCCGTTTTTCAAGTGCTAAACTCTTCCTTATGACATCCCCCTTAATTCTCCTGTTGAACCATGAAGGATTTTTTTTGATCACATTTTCTTTTTTGCATCATGATACACATTTTACCTGGGCCTATAATATTTTTTTTTCAAGCAACGCTCAGGATAGTTGTATATTTTTCTCTTCAGATTGCCCGTTAACAACAACAACAACAACAAAAAAGTTTACATAAAATTGGATTTGAAAACAATTTATATAAAATTTTATCCAAAATCAAAGAGCTGTATGTGGTATGATGACAGATGAAGTGCTCTCAGAAGGTGCCTCAAGTTCAATTACACCAAAAACAGTCAACAAACAGGTGTAGGGGTTAGTTGCTCAGGTGAGTAATCTTTTAAAGTAAATCATCTATCTCACAGAAGAGACATTTCAAGTGAGTAAAAGTTGACAAAACTGGGCCATTGATGAATTTTCTATTTCATATTAGCATGGCAGACTTCACTAACAAAGGGCACTTTTATAGCCTGTATACATATGGAGAGCCCTGCTGACCTTACAGAAAATGCTGGCAGGTGAAGAGATTGTCATCAATGTACATGAGTAATTATGGAGCATTTGGCAATCTGAGGCAGGTGGTATAGCTCCAGTTCAACCTGCACACCGTAACACCTTAACCAAGGCTGATGGGACAAATGCATGAGACATTTCTACTGAAAGGACCAACAACATATGTCAAAGACATTTATTTAAAAAAAATCTTCGTGACTACAAGAGAACATTTCTGTTGGTTTTTTTTTTTGCTTAAGATTAAATTCTGTAATAGAAACCTGTGGAAGGAGGTTCCACACCAAGGACTGTACAGGAATACACAACCAGGGAGCTGTGGGACTCAGAAAATCATTCTCTGAGTGGGAATCCCTCCCAAGAATAAAAATCAGACTTAACAGCTTGTACTTACCCTTTTTATCATCCATTTTCATTACTAGAATTTGTGTCAGCCAGATACTTTTCTGTTTTCCTGCATATGATCATATGATGGATTCTTGTCTTCCTAATAATCTTACACCAACAAACTATTGATAATACACTGCTAAATCATTCATTTTGAAACAGCTTTTTAACATAGGTTCATGTTTTAATAAATATACTAATCTATCTCTACTCAAGAGTCAAAATTACTTTCCAGATTCTAAATTTTCACTTTTTTTGGAACGCTTCTCTTTTTTTACATGAGTTGAATACATTCTATCTCTCATTATAGCATCAGATCACTAACAGCATCCACAGATCCTTCTCGAACACCAAAAGACTCAAATATTTTCTGCGCTTCTAGGGAAAACAAACCTTCAGCTTTCCTGTTTCTCTAAGACTATTTATAGCTGTTCAGCAATTTTCAATAACTTAACAGCAACTTTGAACAAAAAGTGCTCAAAATATGTGGCTAAATTCTTAGTAAAACATTGCATACACTCAAGAGCATACACTCAAGCAATCAGATTCTGCAGACTTAATTTTGTGTGTGATTACCCCAAACCATCTTTCCTCCTTTCAGGAGTTTTCCTCCTCCACAAGGAAAACACATCTCCTCCCTGCTAAAATCTTCTGACAACCACAGAGGCTCCCTTCCTTCACCCAGTCCTACTGGGCCTGTCTCACCCTTCCTGAGAACTTCAGAGGCCACCAAGCGCCCACTTCTGCACACCTGAAGTGCTTGTGGCTCGATCTCGTGAGTATTATTTCTAACTTCCATCCATAATTTGGTTTCTTTGGAGTCAGAGCATTCACCAACCTATTAGGAGATCAAAGCCATTCAAGGCTTGCAGCTGCCGTTGGCTCTGCTGAGGGTAAGCAAGTAACTCAGCGCTACTAGCATAGTAGCTAGGGCACGCCTTTCACTGCCCATCTAATTAGTCTGCAAGTGGACAGGAGTTATACTGAACTCATTGGGAGAATCTCTATCTTTAATACTGTAGCAGGTAATAGGCACAGAAAGCTTTTTTCCTGAGAAATGCAGGTTTTGTGTTTCAGACAGGTGAGAAGTAATGTGTGTTTTCTGTGGTTTAAGAAGTGATTGAGCCCTTTTCATTCCTGTTTGCACATATCTTGTTGGCTGAGCCCTCTGTTAAAATCTTAGCCCGAAGCAGATTTCTAGAATTAAAATACAAAAGCCTTTAATAAACTAATTTACAAAGGAAGTGTCAATGCAATACTAAATCATAATGGCAGGAGTAACTCCAATATATTCTTAATGAGGCTCTTTGAAGTACTTAAACTGGCAAAAAAACCAGTTGTAAAAAGAAGCACAAAACCATTTTATTTGTGTTTACTCTCAGATAACTTTCCTTCCACTGGGCTTATAACACCCACAAAAAAAAGTTTTGGTTTCCAACTTCTTGTTTCTGAAAATGTTTTTAGCAAATAGACACTTACCTGTTGCAACATGACGTCCCATTCCAAATATGGCGTAAATAATGACAGGGAAGAAAGAGCCATATAAACCAAAAACCGGATGGACTGAAGACAGAACAGCAAAGGCCAGCCCTATAGAAAGTTGAATGGCATTACTTCACTAATGAAGATAAAATGTTCTGCATGCAATTTTTTTAAATGAGGAAACATCTACGATTTTATTAGAGCAGGAAAAAACACACCTTCATTTACAAAAACCTTGAGCATAAGTCAACTACTATACAATTAGGATCAGGAAGGACTATGGAAGGTTTTTCATCAATTGCCTGTCACCAAAACCTCACACTTTCTTCTGAGTCCTGGTCACCAGCAGAAACAATTAGGTCACAGATACAATCTATGGCACCAGCTACCATGTTTCCAGGTTGTCTCCATTAGTCATTCCAAACGTTTTTTATTAGCCAGTCCTCACAGGAGGAAGCAGCACCATTTCACCCCTACCCTCGCAAACATGGCTTTGAGACTGCCAGGGCTCCAGGCAGTCAGATGGTTATTTCTTACAAACAGTTCAAAACCTATAATTTTGGTTTGGATGGAGCGCGTTCAGTCTGCTTTGTTCTAATTTCTTAAATAAAAAAATATCCCAGTGTTCATTGTCTTTAGATGCCTGAGTTTTTAATCCTTTAGCTATTAACATTTTTTTCATTATGTAAAGCTGTCAGTCCTGAAACAGAAAGTATTTGATTTTCATATTGAGATGGAAATGAACTGAATTGGTTAGGATTTAACTTTACAAACCTACCAGTTACCTTTATTGCTTAGCTGTAGACAGCATCCATCTTTTTCTTAGAAAGCCTAAGAATATGCCAAGAAATCATCTTTTACCAGAGACATTCCTGCAAAGCAGCAGCTTTGATTGTTTAACTTTAGAAACCTAAGACAGCGACCAAGTCTGCACTGAATTTTTGTAAGTCAGCAGAAAGAGACACTCACCAGACTATGCTTCAGACCAGCAGCCTCTACTGCCATTTCACTGCCCCTAGGAACTAAGAGTAGGAGAAATGGCCTGGCAGAGCTGCCCCATAAATCTTGGTGAATACCTTGCCGTGCAGTGGGGAAGGCAGGACTGGCTTCTGTAACACACAAGATGCTTTTCTAAGGTCCACCTTCAACCTGAGTGGCCAGTCTAAGCTAGTGTATATGTGTGTGTGCTGAGAGAATGAACATGGCAGAGGTGATTCAGATCTATGAAATGGGGCTGCCTTCTGTGTTACATTTGAAATTTCCAAAGAAAATTAAATGCATAGTATTAATTGTTCTCACAATTGTTCTCACAAACTTTCCTGACTGCTGCAGAAAGCATTTTTTACCTGAAACATTGGTGTATGGGGTTTGAATAATATGCAAAGTGCCAAAAGAGTATCTTTGTTTATAGGCTTTCAGTGGCAATTCTCAAAATTTTGATTCAAGAGTTCTCCTCTTGTATTTTCGTTTGAGTCTGTAACAAAGAGCACATGATAGGGGGAGGCAATAAAACACCAGAAGGCCAGAGGCATCAAGTTCCCTGTGAAGTAAACAAGGCCTAACAGTTCACCTGTTCTCAGAAAAACATTACTGTGAAGATCTTGCTGAGATGGATCTTACATGGATCATCTTCACTCACACTGCGCTCAACAAAGCAGCACTATCACTTGTGGCTTGGAGAGGAGAGATTTTAAAACATTTATGTTTCAAAACTTTGATGCCCTTTTTAAAACAGAAATAGACTTTGTTGCCCTTCTGCCTTTTAATTAGCATATGTACAATCATTGCTTCTGCTCTTTTCTTGTAGCACACCATTATCATGAACCAGAAAGATCTTTGAAATTATAGTTCTACATCCATGTTCCCATGATCAATAGACATAAAAGAAGGTTCTGACCCAAAAGCAACACAGAAGGGTGTGCCCGAGGAGAATAAAAACAGCACAGGAGAGAACTGCATGACCCTATCCAGACAAAAGTGAGCACAGGGGAAAAAAACAAAGAAAAGGAGAAAAAGATTTTTAAGGCTTGCACTGAAAATCTCTTCCACTATAACCAATTTATGAACAAACAAACAAAAAACATGAAACCACAAACGTGGCAATTTATTCACTAGTAGAATACCACTCACAGATATTCCAGGCTTACAAAAAAAGCATTATGCAAGGCTAATTTATTTTACTTTCCAAAAAGTTAAGGATTCAGTAAAATCAGTCTGAGTTCAGTCATACTTTAATTATAACAACATAATTGAAATGAAGCAACCTCTCTGTGTGGACAAGCATAGGGAAAATACACAAGATTCAGCACTGAATGTTGAGCCAGGTTTGTACTTTACAAGATCGACTGGGAAGAGGTCTATAAATCCTGGTTAAGATGATCTGCAAAATGCTCTGTTTCAGATCCTAATTAAATGAAAAGAATTCTCTAACACTGAACCAGAGAATTACAAATATAGAACATTTTCATCTGAAAACATTCCTATTTCCAAAAATTTCCTATCTGCGTGCTGCAGAACTTCTACACAATGCATAAACTCACCTAGCTGAGTTCCTTTGCATGCTTTCCTCCTTACTTTTTTCTTTTCAGCAGCTATTACAAGGGAAGCACAAAAACTTCCTCTTCACCAAGAAAGGTTAACAATTTTGGAAGATATATTTTGAAATATCAAGTTCATTTTGCGGAAGGCAGATTGTGTCCACATCATTGTAAAGTTTGTGCTTCCGCTGTCTTAATTTTGCACCTTGAAGTTTTCCTTATAAAATCGACACAGTTCAGTTCAAATTGATTTTGACCTTAAACAACTTTACCACTCAGTTCAAGAGGAGGCTAGCTTAGAAGTTGTACAAAACAACACTGAAGAGTACAGTAATACACTGCAGGCTAAGCGTCCTGGTTTCAGCTGGGACAATGTTAATCCTAGTAGCTGGTATATTGCTGGGGGTTGGATTTAGTATGAGAATAATGTTGATAACACACTTATGCTTTCAGTTGTTGCTAAGTAGTGTTTATGCTAAGTCAAGGACATTTGCAGCTTCTCAGGCCCTGCCAGCGAGAAAGCTGGAGGGGTACAAGAAGCTGGGAGGGGGCGCAGCCAGGACAGCTGACCCGAACTGGCCAAAGGGATATGCATACCATATAACATAATGCTCAGTATGTAAACTGGGGGGAAACCTGGCCAGGGGCCGCTGCTCAGGAACTGACTGGGTATCAGTTGGTGAGCAGCGAGCAACTGCATTGTGCATCACTTGTTTTGTGTATTCTAATTCTTTTATCATTACTATCATCATTCTTATTATTTGCTTCCTTTTCTGTCCCATTAAGCTGTCTTCATGACAACTCAACAGTTTTCTCACTTTTATTTTTCTTATTCTCCCTCCTATCCCACTGCAGGGGTGAGTAAGCGAGCTAGCGGCTGCGCGGGGCTCAGCTGCCAGCTGGGGTTAAACCATGACACTAAGCTAAAATATTTCCAGAAGAGGGACTCCTAGCTCTTTTACTATTCAATATTTCCAATTAATCCAGGTTTAAGAACAGCATACACTGTTCTTTCCTCTCAACATTTATGAGGAAAACAAGGGTTCAGCTACCACAAGATATTCTGTCACCATCTGGCTGTAAAAGCCAATTCTTACTTCTCTACATATGTTTACTTTGGTTTTATGTTTCCTAAGACCTTCTGAGTCTGAAACATTTGACAATTACAGTCAGACTGTGTTTGATCCAGCATAAACTGTACATGTTGCGGGTAGAGCACAAGAAGCTCAATCCAGTCCCAGATCACCCACACAGAAACTTTGTCAACAGCTCAGCTCAGCTATCTGAACAGGGCTGAGTGGAACAAAGAGGCACAAACTGAGCAAACCCTTACAGTCAGAACTGGCCAACAGAAATCTGGCATGAGTCCTGTAAAAATGTGGAAAAGGGGTTACCCTGCCCAGCAAAGCCCCAACATCCAAAAGGAATTTTTCTTTACTCACAGACTTGTTGCTGAGAAATATCTCTTGTTTACAGGCAGACAATCTAAACATAAACCCAGCCCTTGTTTTCTGCCTTTCATGCGTAAACCTTTCAGAATCTTTTTGTACTTAGTTTCTAGAAGCTGTGTCTCCTGTTTTTTTCATGGTGAGGTCATGGCAGTCAGGACAGAGCTAAAATTACCAGCCTCTGACTCCAGTTCTGGCTCTGTTTGTTAGCTTTTTGCTCCCATTACTGAAGCAGGTCAATCGTGTGCAAGAACAAAGAAGCATTATAAAACAGAATTAGTAAAGTCTTCAGGCTTTCTGATTTGGCATATAATGTTCTAAAAGGTTCAAATACTTTTAAAGATATAATCAGTAGTATATTTCAGCTCATTTCATTAATTTTCATATTAAACTTCACCACAATGCATTCCATATGCTCCAGAAGTAGTCAAAAGACAGGAAACATTATTTTAAATTTTTCATTCCAAACAGTAATAACACTCAAAAGAAATAGATCATAAAATAAGGATCTCATAGTCTTCACTGGTAATATGGAGAAGCCTCTATGGCAGTGACATTAAGGTTTTCAAATAAGTATATAAATTCCATGGAAAGAAATGCAAACAAAGAATGAAAAATAAGTTCAGATACAGCACATCAATATTGTTGTTCTTTCTTTTAACTACCTCCTTATCATAAGATAACATTGTGTGACAGTCTCATTGAAAACCATGCTTTCTGACTAGCATCAGATGCGTAACAATCTTTTAGTATGCCACAGCAAAAAGCAAGAGTTGCTGCACCACTTCTGGTAAATGTCAAATGCAGGTAACTACAAAATAACAAGCCTGATACAAATAGAATCAAGGCCATGTCCTATCACAGGAGAAAGGTCTCCGTTTGATAGCTTCTGATAAGTAGGCTAGTGCCAAACGTACAGCAATAAAAAATATGTTTTCCGAAGAAAGAGCTATGAATCATCAGAGTATGATCAACTAGTTAACAATTTTCTGCATCTGGAAATACACTCATGTTACATACGTATATTCTGAGCAAAGCTACACCATGTCTTTTGAAAATACAATATGCAAATCAGAAATTTAAATGAAGAAGCAGGAAAAGTAGTACATCTATAGATAATCCAAGGAGTTTCAAAATTTGTCTCATTTACTACTTACTGTGGAAAGCTATAAATTTAAAAGTTTTTCTGGTAGTGTATATATTCAAATAACTTTTTATTATTGTAATATTCTGTTTTTAAATGTGACTATATTAAGATGGTCCAACCTCAAATTTAGGGAACCCAAAATTACACTGATACATCTTATCCCACTCAAAATGCTATCTGCAGTTGTGGTCACTGTCTGATGCTTCAGAAAAAGATAATTTCTCCTTTTGTTCACAAACCTGAATTACATAGTAAGAAAAGTATTTCCTGTAGATGCCCTAAAATGTAAAATTAACACATTTTAACAAGTCTCCTGCCAATTTTTCTTTGAGAACCTACAAATCAGGCACCCAATGGCTCATATCACAGGCTTTAATTTCTAACTCTGGGATAGCTAACTTTCACTGAAGAAAAAAAACCCAAACAAACAGAAAACACTTTTAATACTACATTTCATAACAATTTTCCTATACAGTCCTACAGTTCTGGAAGATTATTTGACACTGGCTTGTTAAAAGTTATTAACACAGAATGATCCTTTGGAAATAATGTCATTTACCTCCAAAACCTGGAAAGTCCAGTGTCAGCTCTCTCGGTGGTGCACATGTACACCTCATGCTTGCAGATCTCTTTCCTAATGGCACCATTTGCTGGGGCTGTGCATGTGCATTATACCTTCTGTCTGACTGATTTATTTAAAGAGAAAGTGATAAGAGCTTAAAATCATTCCTTAGTTCTTCTGTCATTCAAAGCCTGAGGCAAATGAAGAATGTAAAAGCAAGCTGGGAGGACATTTTTCAAAAAATGTACCATTTATCTTTAAGAGACCACACAATGTTGAGTTAGCAACCATTTTCTCTTTTTTGAAGGATGCTTCAGTGCAGCTCCTTCCCATGCAACTGTCTCCTTCAGACTGATGAGAATTAAGCATCTCAGCTCTATTAGTCATAGTACCTGAACTCACAATAATTAACACTATCTGAAATGCAGCTCTGCCAGTGTACCATGTGACAACTGTGTCAAAGGTATGTTTGAGAAAGCACTGTTCTGTTTCTGCCACTTTGCAGATCTCCAGATACTGACATTTGTATCCTCATGTTCAAGACAAAAGATATGTAAGTATTACAGTAGAAGAAACAAGTGGGCTCTGTGACCCATTTATGAATTCTCTATTTGAGATAGCTTGACCCTTCTGTACATAAAAAAGCTTGGATACACACAAAAACAGATGGGGGTAGGGGGTGGGAGGGGGAAATAATCTAGTATTTTATTTTCTTTTAACGGAGCTCCTGAAAAAAAGAGCTATGACTCTTGACAGACAAACAGAGATTGTCTCTAAAATAAAATTAAAGAGGCATTTTGCAAGTGGATTATAGGGAAAGGTGTCTGCATCTCAGTAAGAATAAATAGAGAATGAAACCCATAAGAAGCTTCTGGCAAGCAGGTAACTATGAGGTAGCCTTTTGAGAATGTCATGGTTTAACCCCAGACAGCAACTAAGTATCACGCAGCCACTCACACACTCCCCTGGCTCTCCCCAACGGGATGGGGAGGAGAATCTGGAAAAAGGTAAAACTCACAGGCTGAGATAAGAACAATTTAATAAAGGAAAGAAAATATAATAACAACAACAGTTGTAATGAACAGAAGAGAGAGGAAGAGAGGAATAAAACCCAAAGGAAAAAAAACCCCAAAGTGATGCACAATACTATTGCTCACCACCTGCTGACCGATGCCCAGCCAGCCCCTGAGCAGCAATCAGCAGCCCCCGGCCAACTCCCCCCAGTTTATATACTGAGCTTGATGATCTGTGGTATGGAATATCCCTGTGGCTAGTTCGGCTCAGCTGCCCTGGCTCTGCTCCTGCCCAGCTTCTTGTGCACCTCCCCACTGGCAGAGCATGGGGAACTTGAAAAGTGCTTGATTGAGAGTAAGCACTACTTAGCAACAACTAAAACATCAGTGTGTTATCAACATTATTCTCATACTAAATCCAAAACACAGCACCGTACCAGCTGCTAAGAAGAAAACTAACTCTATCCCAGCCAAAACCAGGACAGAGAAGCATCAACCCTGTGGAGAAACAAAGACCAGTCGTGACTGATGACAAGCCTCAATCAGATGAACCTGACTTCTTGAAATCCTTGAAAAGGGCATCCATTTTGATAAATTGGTGGCCAAGGATCTCAGCACAAAGGGTTTTCCTGGTCTCTCTGACATGGAAGATTATAGGTGAAGTCATTTCTTCTTCTTCCTTCAGGGAGTCAGCATTCCCTGGACTTGTCAGTCCCTGTCCATGGTGCTCTGGCACCCCCAGGCACAGGGCTCGGACATCTGTGCGGCTTATCGGGTCATACTAAGACACGTGCACATGGAGATTAGGCCCCAAAGGATTTAGAGGTCATTCAGAAGCTGAATTCACATTTCTAGTACTCTGTCAGAAGGTCTGTATTAGCACATATGTAACTTGGAACAATTTTAAGAGGTTAGAAATGAGATATTGCATGCACAGCAGCATTAGTGCCTTTCTCCTCTGATGGAAAGTCGTATAAATATGCAACATTGCCCTACATTTGCTTACTAACATGTTACATTTCATGATCATCTTACAGCATTATTCTTCGTATGGGAGAACTGTAACAGAGTTCAGCTGGACACGTTTTCACGAATAATTTATGACCTACATGGATTCTCCAATGCCTTCTCTAGGAGATTTTTCTGGCTCTGTTTCCAAATATGCTTATTCAGTTTCATCTACACATGATATTTGTATGCCAGATGTATATTTACAAGACAGCTCTACCTCTTAATAAAATTATTAGCTCCAGTTAGTCTGCTCAGAGAATATTTATGTCTACATTTATGGGCAGAGTCTGAAAAAAACCCCAGCAGCCACCACCCTTGAGAAGACACAGCTGGAGCTCCTCCATGAAAAGCTAAAAAAAAAATAAAATATATATATATGTATGTGTGTATATATACACACACACACATATATATATAAAAAGTTTTTGGCATCATGCCTTCCAAAACACTGGGCACCAGTTCTGGAATGCATGACGGCAGTATAGTTCATTTTCTTAATGGCAAGGTCTCCAGCCAGTGTTAAGGAATCAGTCGTTCAGCAATAAATCCAGCTCAAGATTAAATTAACTTTAATTAAACATACGAAACACACCAATCCTCAGTGAGTTATTATTGGACTTGCAGAATGAAAAAAAGAAGTTGGCCGGAATAACAAAACCAATTTCATCGAATGCCATCTACATATTTTGCTTTCAGAGGAAGTATGTCTCAAGAGCCCTCCACCTCCCAAAAAACAGCCCACCAAAACCCACTTAATCCAAAGCATTTCTTGATCATGATAGGTCATAGAAAAGGCAGCAAATGCATAACACTGCTTATAAATACTATATGAAGTATATCCATGCGCTAGCTGAATACAAAAAAATATATTTTTTTTTTAAAATTACGAACCGCTATAGTCCTAAATGTGATAAATTTGAAAGTCCAAACCTTATACCCTCATACTCCCACATGGGCAACTTTTGAGTATATGCAGTACAGCACATGGACAGATGTTTATTTTAAAAAAATAACATAATGTTTATGAATTCAGCTAAATACCAGGAACTCAGCAAGATAAAGCTTGAATCCAGAAATACAGTGACAGTTTTTCAGTTTGAAAAAACACACAGAATTGTCTTAACTTATTGATAGACACACCTCAGTTCAAAGCTTCCCATTTTTTTTGAGCATCAGCAGATATTGAAAGGAACTATAAACTTGTGAAGGAGCCCCCTTGTGCTCTGTATTCTTTTCCCTCTTATGACAGGCAAACATGTAATTTAGTACATCTATGAATGCAATTACGTGATAAGCAGATGCATCATTTTATCCCAATATTGTAATGAATATTTTTAGAACTACTTCCATTTTTAAGTCTAAACTTATTCCTGCTACTTTATGCTCATTTAATCATGTGCTGCAACTGTCTTTTACGTTAAATGCCTTTCCTGATAAGGAAAAAACTTTCTCTGGTTGTAATTAACCTGTCCAAGCCATTTAAATCTTCTCCCAAATATAAACTTTGTTTTTCCAATCCTTCTTCTAGCCTTTTCTTCTCCTACTGAAGCTTAAAATCATCTTCCATGAAGAGAGGCAAACAAAATTACACATTGGATTTCAGCTAGTGGATCAACAGTCAGCACTACCTGTAGTTATCAGCCTCTTTGCAGCTCCTAACCCACCTAACAATCCCTTTTTTTCAAATAGGCTAATTATTTTCCAGCAGATCATTAAAATTACCCCTAAATGAGAGCATCAGCAGAGTTGTCTTTAGAATGCATACATAAATCTGAAGTAAAACCCACTAGCTGTCCTAGAGCCTTGTTTCAGAACTGTGTGGCAGATTCAATCACTATGGTATCCTTTATTGCTATACATGCAAATATTATTTTATTATCATTGAAGGGAAATATTGCTTGCATCTGGTCCAGTCCCTCATCTGCAATACAGACTTGTAACTTGGATACAACACTATACTCACTATGATCTAATCATAGAATATCATTCCAAATTTGACAGGATCATCAAAGGTACTTGTTACCGGACTTGCAACGTCACTTACGTATTCCCTCAGAGTTCTGAGATGATAATTACCTGTCTCAGCCCTTGATCTGAGTATGTTTCAACTCCTGTGTTTAAACTTGGTTACATATCCATGCATTTGACCATTTCCCTCATGTGCAAAGTCATTATCCTTCAGTAAAACTGAGATAAAGTCCCAATTTTGTACTGAGCCTTCAGTTTAGATCAAATATTTAAGTAGAAAGTACCATGTCTTGGTTTTGTCCTCTTTTTTCTAAGGCTGAAAAAACATTTGTGGGTTTGTGTTTTTCAGAAGAGACTGTCATGGTTTAACCCCAGCTGGAAACTAAGTACCATGCAGCTGTTTGCTCACTCTCCTTCTCCCTGCCCCAGTGGGATGGGGGGTGGGGGGAGATTTCGAAAAAGGTAAAACTCACAGGTTGAGATAAGACCAGTTTAATAGTTGAAATATTGTTTGAAAAAAAATAACGAAAAGGAAAAAGGGAGAGAGGAATAAAATCCAACAAGATGAAGTGATGCACAATACAACTGCTCACCACCCACTGACTGAGGCCGAGCCAGTCCCCAAGCAGCGACTGGTGGCTCTATCGCAGTTAAAACCAGAGTAGGATCTAACTCGGTTGTGATGCTGGACATTCATATTAGTAGCAAATAATTGAAACCTGTATTCTTTGCACCATAAACTATCAATACATGATTTTGCATGAGGCATTTCTGTGTTTCAAGAAAAAGCACTTTTGTGTTTCTAATTTCTTTCCCCATATACTTTTCTATTACTGGACAGTGTAAAGAGCTCGAAGATGCTTTAATGAAAAGTACAGGTTGCAAGTATTATCATCACCCAGTGAATGACAAAACAGAATTTAAATCATGGGTTTGTTTAAGCAGGAGTCTCTCTGATCATTAGTGGCTTGCAGAATAGTGTTATAGTCACCAAAATCTTAAGCGAGATCTTGGAAGAAGCTTGCGGGGAAGGGTTGATGCCTGAAGTTAGATACCTACATTAGGAATTTACATCCAGAAAGAGTAAAGCAACTTCATGTGTTAAGCAAAGCACTTAATTTTCATATTATATAATATCCTAACCGAAGTACTTCAGATATATTTGTGTCCTCTAACTATATAGAGAATGATGTACATAAATTATGTACACTAATAAACATATTCAAGCAGACTAACTGGGGATAAGTTCTCCATCAATTAACTCAGTTGCACAACGTTTGTATTTGTACAGACTTTTTCAGACAAACTCAGAGTTACATTTTTTAGAGCCCATGACAGTCAGAGAAGCTTACTGATGGTTTGCAGCATTACCTACATGGCTTCTAGATGCCAGCCTTTTTGGACAGTATGCGTGGTTCTACCCAGAAAAAAAATACCAAAACAAACACACAAACAAAGAAACACATTCTAAATAACAACCCAAAAGCAAAAACTGAGATGTGATGTACCAGCCAACACGCTTTGCATGATTTAAATCCTAAGAGAAGGCACAAAGCTATTTGTTTGAAAAAGACAAGATTGGATGAAGGCGGCTAGCAAAATGGATTAATGAGAGATGGATCAACAGCTTGGTAATGAATAAATGATGCCAGGAAAGATCAGCTATGAAAGGCCTTGAAAGTAAAGATGAGTAATTTGCTTGGTGCAATAAAAAGTTACCACAGACTGTGAAAATGAGCTAAGCAGCTGCATTCTGAAGAGATATGAAGGGGCTATAGCACATGTTCAGAAGGCTGCAGAAAAAACACAATGACATCTTTATGAGATTTAGCTACATGAAAGACTGCATCATAATGCATCTTAATATTATCATGCAAGGAAACCGAGACAAATTCAGACGCAGCTTGATCAAAGTATGCTTCTCATACAAGTAGGTGGTGTCCAGGTCACACAAAAAAGCCACAAAAAGAATCCTGGTGTTATTGTGACAGGTCAATGGATGAGTTACAGGAAAGAAAACAGTAAGACTTGCCTTAACCATGTTGAGCATGAACTGTTTATTACCCACAATGACACAGATATACTAGCTGAGAAACATCTCACCTAAATTTTGATGTCTACATCATCAGTGTTTACACCTGAGTGACTTGCCTGTTACACTCCATGGAAATCTTACCAATATAATCAATCAGACTTAACAAAGTAAAGGATTAGGTTTAGTCAGATGAATCACACCTGTGGTGAGTTGATCCTGGCCAGCAGCTAAGCACCCGCCCAGCCACTCATTCACTCCCCCTCAAAGGGTGGGGGAGAGAACCAGAAAAGCAAAAGAGAGAAAACTTGTGGGTCAAGATACAGTTTAATAAGTGAACAAAAGAAAAAGGAAAAAAAATATTCATGGAAAAGCAGTCATTCACGAACTTCCATAAGCAAATTGCTAAGTCTTATCAACCAGATCTCCAATGACTAGTAAGAAATACAAGAGTGGCTTGTTGCAAACTACATATTTACACTCCAGAAAGTTTGTTTTATTAGCAAAATTTCAAATTGGAGAGAAAAAAAAAACAAATTAGGCATTTATGAGACATCTACATGGACCTAGGAATTGAATTTGTGTGTATGGGGGAAGAACACAGAATGAAACGGAAAGAAAAATCTTTACATGATGATTGTTGATGGGGTATTTATAAATTCCAAAGGAAAAGAGAAGAGAGCAATGAAGTCATAGTCCAAGCAGCAAAGGATTTCTTTGTTCATGTAGAGACATCTTGCTGCAGTCTATCAATAACAGGTCTTTGAGAAACACGGACGAATTGGGTAGTGATTACCAAAACATGAAAATCAAATTTCTTAACTGTCTGTGAAAATATACAGCAAACTTGAAGACTGGATGACAAAGCTAATTTTAGATTCAAGGGTTATTTTTTGGCCTTAGGTATCAGAGTAATAATAAGAATACTGTGTCTGAAAAATAAGGTGTTGAGCTCTGTATTACTAAATGATAGCTGGAACTAATGAAGCCTAAATTCTTTTACTGGTTTTTATTCATGGCTGACTGACTTTACAGTCTGAGACAGTGCAAGTTCCAGCAGAATTTTTCCAGTAATTCATGCATTTGAAAGGGCTTTTTTTTTCTTTTTTTTTTTTTTTCTACACAGATTACCTAATGCCTAACAAGGTATAAATTTGTATTATCACTTTTTAGAACTTGGAGGATCTGTTTCCACTGGTCATTTTCAAAAAATCTGAAGAACATAATTATCTTTGACACTTTCCTTCATCTTCTGTATAATTAGCTAAACACCTCTAAAATTAGAGGATATACACAGAGACCATAGAAGTATTGCCTCAATAGATTAATAGGACATAAGAGTTAAGCATTGAATTTTGGGGCTCATGAATTAAGACTAATTTGGCATTTTTAGTGGTCAGTGAAACAACTACAGGAAAACTTGGAAAATGATTACTTGGTTTCAGCCATGACTCATCACAAATGCCAAGCAGCACATGGTGATAATGCCATGCCTTTCCTTCCCATCTCCCACATTCCTTGGACTCCTCACCTCCACCCCAGCACTGGATCCATTTGTTGTACTGAATGTTGTTGATCAATGGATTCCCTCTGAATGGTTAAATATGACTTGGGCATGTGTTGTAGTTTAAGCCCAGCCAGCAATTAAGCCCCACACAGCCCCTCGCTCACTCATTCCCCGCAGTGGGATGGGGGAGAGGATCAGAAGAGTAAAAGTGAGAAAACTTGTAGTTTGAGATGAAAACAGTTTAACATGTAAAGCAAAAGCCATATGCACAAGCAAAGCAAAACAAGGAGTTCATTCACCACTTCCCATCAGCAGGCAGGTGTTCAGCCATCCCCAGGAAGGCAGGGGTCCAACACGCGTAAGAGTTACTTGGGAAGACAAACGCCACCACTCTGAATGTCGCCCCCTTTCCGCCTTCTTCCCCCAGCTTTATATGCTGAGCATGACACCATGTGGCATAGAATATCCCTTTGGCCAGCTGGGGTCAGCTGTCCTGCCTGTGCCCCCTCCCAGCTCCTTGTGCACCCACAGCCTGCTGGCTGGTGGGGTAAGATGCAAGGCAGAAAAGGCCTTGACTCCGTGTAAGCACTGCTCACCAACAGCTAAAAACATCCCTGTGTTATCAACACTGTTTTCAGCACAAATCCAAAACATAGCCCCATACTAGCTACTATGAAGAAAATTAACTCTACCACAGACAAAACCAGCACAGCATGCTTTAAACAGGTTTCAAAAGCATTTGAAAAGTAGTGGCAGAATTCTCTGCAGAATTTATTACGTAATTTCATGTGGATTCTTTGATAGCTATTGTATTCTTTATTGGATAACATTGTGAGAGAGTAAGGTTAACACCTTAGGCACTGAGGCATATGGTTTTACACTTAGTTCAGTGCTAGGCAAGGTAACACCTTACCTTCTAAAGATCTATTTCTTCCACACTGTACATAATTACTCAGGTAGCGTGCTTTTCTTGTACTCCGTTCCTAGACTCTGTCACCACGGGACATAATTTCTAGTTCATGTGTGTCCTGATGGAAGACATTTAAACCTAAATATGAGCTCAAGTGTTTCAATTTTCAAGTAGCTGACTTGAAGGTATCTTGCAGGAGTCTGAAGTCTTTAAGTCACATCTAGAATCTAGTAATTTTGACCCTGAGAATGATGAATAGTAGTAGTTCTTTAAAACTTAGTCCAACATAAAAGATGGCATAAGAACAGCTATTCTGAACTATCCTATACCTTTATAAAAGACTTTTTGGGAGAAAACATTACCTGCATACATTGATTGCTGTATTTATATTACTTTGCTCTTTTATTTTTCCCACTTACAGGGCAGAAACCAAAACCTGCTATTGTGTACGAATTCTCCATAAAGAGTTTCTGAAAATTCTGTGAGAAGCAGCAGTTATGAGCATTTTTTTTTTGTTGCGTTCACTACGACACACTAAGGACAGTGATTTTCCTCTTTCCTACCTTCCTTTACAAAGGGAAGCCAGTTATATCATCTAAAATTTAGCTTAGATGTTGGAACACAGACACATTACACCAGATCAGAGCAGCTGCCAACCTGAATAGTCTGAACATGGCCAAGGCCAGATGAGTAAGAAATCCCACAGTAGGAAAATGTGAAAAATGCAGCCCAGTTGGAAGGTCTTTCTTAATTATTCTCAAGCTACTGGACTGCTCTCTACCCTGGAATATGCAGCTTCCATCACTCAGAAAACTGTTGCTTACGAATACAACTTGCAGGTTTTTTCTGTATGCTACCATAACTCAAGTTTATTTCCATATACTTGAATTTACTTAAACATGTTGCTGCAACACCAAATGACACTGCTCTGCATGTCAGTTACCACTGGTTACTAAATTTTTCTTACCATTGTTAGAGTTTCTGCTTTCATTTAATTACAAAACTTCTTGTTTTGTGGGTGGAATGAAACAGACACATATAAGACCTCTCAAAATTCAGGGTCTTTTCCCTTCATGCTGTATGACAAATGAGTCTTTATTTTCTTGCATAACCCTCTCTGTGAAGACATTAAAGGATAGTCCTGATAACTGGAAGGCTTACAACACTAGGAAAAGAGCTAATGCAAACAGGGTCTAAATAAATATGTTGTGTTTAAGCTAAAGCACCACAAACATGGTAAAATATTTTGGTATCTAACTCTCCTCCTTTTGAATCCCCTAATATCATTCTGAAATCTTGAAAAGTAGTGAGGAGAGAGAAAGGAAAAACAGATCAGCAGGAGGGAAGAGTTTCAATGTATTTGGTTTTAAACAGCATAAAATAAGGATAAAATTCTTTCTAGAGTACTTAAAAATAATCTAGAAAGATAAAACCAGTATTTCTATCTTCCCAGGATCTTCTTAAATTTATCTGTTACATTAAATTACTTCTTGGTACAAGACTCAAACAAGAAAATCCTGGCTAAAACTAACAGTAGTGCAGAACTGCTGTTTAACTTAATGTTTTTGATGAATTTCAACAATACTGTTATTAGCAGCATTTTAAATACAATTGCTGTATAGGCACATACTAGTGAAATCCGATACTTTGCAGTGTTACATATTAAGGTTCTTAAAGTTAAATCATGCCAATGCAGATGTTCCTAATTACTTTAAAAGCACAAATACTTACACAAATTAGCTGTTTCCAACTCCAGCATAATTCAATTAAAGGAGTGCTTATAATGTAACAACATCAATGACAGTTAAGCATAACTAATATGGGAAATTGTTAAGAAAGAATCAACATGGTTTACATAAGGGAAGGAGTTAAAGTCCATTTGAGCAAGATAAGCAGCTGTGATTTACCTGAGGCAAATACAAAATATTGCCAAATGAAGGTGACACTATCAAAGACACATCAAAAAACTGAGAAAAACATTTAATTCCCAGTAGCAATCACTTTACAAACCCAGATTACTGGGACTTCAGGTTTCTGCAGGTAATTGTGCAGGCTTTTGTTTTGGGGGAGTTTTTCCTTTTCCTTTTTTTTTTTTTTTAAGCTACCAAATGGAGTCTAGCTCCACCCCTGCCTTGTATAGCTGCTTGAAAAGAGATGTGGTAGGTAACATAATACAGCATTAAATCAACGCAGAAGCAGAAGTACGCAAGCCATGGATGCAGGCAGATTCTTTCTGTGGGTAATGCCTCTGGCAGGAGCACCCTTTATGCACAGAAGGTTAGTATTTCCTGCTGTGCTCTGGGCTTCCAAAGGTTACGGTATAATGCCCATGTTTCTTCCCAAACCGCATTTCTTACAATGCAATTATCACGTAGATGTATTTTGCTTTCCATATGGAATAGGGAAAAAGGTAGTCATTTAACTGATAAAACATTGTATAAAACCATACGCTGTGTGAACACAGTTGCTGCTCTCTTATCTTCTATATTAAGTCTGTGAAAATTTGTCAGAAAGGTGGGATATATAACAAAGTTCCAGCTCACAGAAATTAGCTACAATAACACAAGGTATTTCTATCCACTTTTGCACATCCAGTATGTACACATAACAGTTAAAAGCATATATTTTTTCCTTTATATTTATATTTAGATTAAATCAACACTAAACATACAAGCATGCCTTTGTTTTAACCAAAGCTTTATGCTAATACTAAACAAGGGAAAAAAAAGAAAAGAAAAGAAAAAGATGACCAGACCGATTCAGCATGACCAGATTTGAAACATATGAATTTGAAATGAGTTAACTGACTGTACCTTGAGTCACCTGTTGGATGGCTAGCATCATCCCAGAAACTGTATCGGGAACCAAATTTTCCTTCCAATTGTAGACAGGCACCCATTTCAAGATGGGCAGCCTTCTCATACACCATACTTTGACATCTTCAAAGCGAACAGCCTGGATCTTCCTCCAGACTGCATTTCTTTTCCTTTTTGCTCCTGTCATCATTGCCACCCCACAAAAGCAGTTCCTCTTTCAGAAGAGTGCACAGCTGAGGAATCACCCTGATCTGTGTCAGTCTCCAGTTTTCTTCGGAGATTTTGCAGTTCCAAAACTACAGAGAAAGAATAAATGAGCAGAAGCACTTAGGAATTCTGCAGCTGCTCTCTAACTTTACTAAATAAAAACACTTATTAAATGCTTCAATCATATAAAGAGCTAAATGAAATTCAAGAACCGTTTGTAGCAAAGATCACATTTTCTGCTCTTTGCAAAAATTTAGTCTAGTCTCAAGTTAGTTAGTGATTCTTTCCAGTAACCTCCCGCTTTATATTCCTTGTAATGCCTGTGCTTTTGGCCTCAGTCCAGTGGCAAAATGAGGTATTACTGGGGGTGTGTGCGATATAGGCTGAGCTATGCTAATATGAGCGGGAAGTGCCCAGTGGAGCAGGCATCTCCCTGCCAAGCCCAGGAGAGCTGCCTTGCCTCTCCTGGGGGTAGATTTTCTGGCCACAGTCGGAAAGCATGAAGTCCTCCATAACCTGGTACTAGCAAATTTGTTTTACTCCGTCAATGTTTTGTCTTCTAAATGACAGTAAAGAGCTTATTTATGTAGAAAATGCAAAACAGCAGGTAGCAATAAGTACTGACAAAAACATACACAGATTGCATCTGTAGGCTGAAGCCTCAGACCTAAATGTAACAAGCTCATAGTGCAGTGAAGGACTGCAGGCTATCAGCTCTGCATGGGAAGTGCCAAAAATGCTTGTGACGTTCACTCTCCTTCACAGCTATTCCTTTCTACTCCTGGTAGTCCACGCAGCAAAGGCTCTCTCAATGAAGACTTCACCAAGTAATTTTTGATCTTGTAATCACAGAATGGTCAGAGTTGGAAGGGACCTCTGGACATCAGCTAGTCCAATGCCCTGCTAAAGCAGGTTCTCCTAGAGCAGGTTGCACAGAGTCACATCCAGGTGAGTTTTGAATGTCTCCAGAGAAGGAGACTCCACAGCCTCTCTGGGCAGCCTCTGCCAGAGCTCTATCATGCCCAAGGTAAAGAAGTTCTTGCTCACATTCGGGTGGAACTTCCTGAGTTGCAGATTGTGCCCGTTGCCCCTTGTCCTGTCACTGGGCACCACTGAAAAGAGCCCGGCCCCGTCCTCTTGACATTTGGCCTTAAGATACCTGTGTGCATTGATAAGGTCCCCTCTCAGCCTTCTCTTCTCCAGGCTAAACAGGACCACCTCTCTCAGCCTTTCCCCATAAGGGAGATGCTCCAGTCCCCTCATCATCTTTGTAGCCCTGTGCTGGGCCCTCCCCAGCAGTTCCCTGTCCCTCTTGAACTGGGGAGCCCAGCACTGGACACAGCACTCCAGATGGAGCCTCACCAAGGCAGAGCAGAGGGGGACAATCACCTCTCTCAACCTGATGGCCATGCTCCTCCTAATGCCCCCCAGGATCCTTCTCTGTAGAAAGTTTTCCTTTCTTCAGACTTCCCCTCTTTCCTCCAGGGTCTGGGAAACCTGAGGGCTGGCCTTAGCAGTAAAGACTGAAGCAAAGGCACAATTCAGTAACTGCCTCCTCTGTGTCCTTCATCACCAGGGCGCCCACCTCATTCAGCAGCATGCCCACATTTTCTCTAGTCATCCTTTTACAACTGATGTATTTGATGAAGCCCTTCCTGTTGTCCTTGACGTCCATCATCAGATTTAATTCCAGATGGACCTTAGCCTTCCTCAACGCCTACCTATATACTCTGACAACATTCCTATATTCCTCCCAAATGGCCTGTCCCTTTTTCTACATCCTGTAAACTTCCTTCTTCTGTTTGAGTTTTGCCAGAATACTCATCTTGGGAGGCAGCTAAGGGACATATATCGCTGCTCTGGTTGGCCTGGCCTATTCACTAGTTGGATGTGATGGTGTAAGCGTTGCCATATCAGACCCCTCCCACCAAGTCCTTCAGTTTAAAGCCCAGCTCACCATGTTGGCTAGCCTGCCACCAAAGAATCCTTTGCCTCTTCTAGACAGGTGTATCCCATCCCTCCCTAACAGGCTATAGCCGTTAAAGAATATCTTGTTGTAGAAACTAAAACCCTCATGATGGCACCAGCCACTAAGCCAGAAATTGATTTGTATTATACATCTGCTTCTGGATGCACCCTTTCCTTTAACAGATAAAATGGAAGAAAAGATAACTTGGGCACCAATATTTTTATTTGCACCCCCAGGGCTTTATGGTCTTCCTTGATTCTGCCCAGGTTCTGGCTTGCCCACATGAAAGAGTAGTAGTGGATAGTAGTCTGTGCAAGTTGTGAAACCCTCATGGCAACATCTCAGACCTTAGCTCCCAGAAGCCAGCACACCTCACATGAGTACTTGTCAGACTGGCAGATGGGTGTCTCAGTGCCCCTTAACCAAGAGTCACCTACTATGAGCACCCAAGGTTTCTTTTTATTGTATCCACTGTGCGCTGCTGGTACAGCTTCTCCTTGTGGACCTTGCTTGTGGGTGCCTATAGCCATTGAGGCTTCATATCTGGTTTGGTTGTGATGCTGGAGGGTGAAGACAGAAGCAGAGCCCTGCTTTTGTGGGTCCCCAGGGTCCAAGGTGCCTCATTTCTTTGGTGTCTGCTACAGGAACATGGTTCTGAAACCACCTATCTATCTCCATCTCGGCTCCTCTGATACTGCACAGCCTTTTAACTCTTCCCTGCAACTCGGCCACCTGACATAACAGAACATCAGCCTGTGCACACTTTATGCATGTACTTACATTTTCTCCAGGAGAAGGATCCGGGCACTTGTTGCAAACTAACTTTTGTACTAATATCTCCTTCCTTACCAGTTCTGTCTGGGTAGAAGCACCAGACATCTCAGGGACTTTCTTTGCAGAAACACTGGTTTTCAGGCTGAGGCCAGTGCCCAACCGTTATAGCAGAGACCTAGAGCACTTCCCTTGACTGTGGCCCTGCTAGCAGGGCGCAGGGCCCTCCCTGTGCACCCTGCCACACAAATGGCCACACAAACTGCCACATCACGCCCTGGATGGTAGCACCCCTCAGGGTCATTTAAATCTCATGGCAATGCCCAAGCTGCATCAGCCTTGCTCATGAGAGCTGCTGGCTCCTGGTAGGATTCTCAGCTCTTGCTTGGGTTTCCCTGGCTCCAGGAACCCCTCTGTCCACCTTAATCTAGTGCTCAGCCACAGGACGTACCGTTGCCACTGCTGCGTGCCTCACATGCCTCGCCAACTAGTAACGTCATGTACCTTGTGTACAATACACAGTACTCAGACACAAAGTGATAAGAGCATGGAAGACCTTTGAATGTCAAGTCATTTAAGTGTCTTGTTGGATATGGAGCAAGGACACAGTGGCTTTCCTTTAAGTATTTTTTATCTCTGCATGGGACAGAAATTTAATGTAAAATGTAAGGTCCATCATATGTGTGAAGTGTCTTCTCAATCACTATTCTGCATCAGGCATAAAAATAAATATGCATTTTTAATATTTTAATTGTATTTACATAAATTCATTTAAATGTTATTATTTAGATTAAAATAAAGCATTATTCATCTGAAAAAACTTTAGAAAAATGAGGCTTTGTTTCCAAATGCAATAGGGAGAAAAACACAAGGGCAAATGCAGCACAGTTCATTCTACTTAGTGACATTTAGGTGGTGTCAATTGTTGTGTCTCTTAGAAGTGCAAAATGAAAAAAGAAAAAAAGAAATATCAGGAAAAGATTGCTTAAGACAGACTCTCACTCTTAACTATTTCAGGCATACTTACTCTTTGCCCTGCCCATCCATTAACCATGCACACTTTTTAAAGAATAGAAGAAACACAAGACAGGTTTATCCTACTTCTGTTCACTGGAATAAGCATCTAAGCATTGATTCCTTTTTTCTTTTTGTTTTTGTTTTTTGTATTTTCCTTTAGTGTTTTTTTTAATGTGGAGTTTGGGTTTGGGGTTTTGTATGTGTGTGTGTTCCTGCTTTTAGCTTGGAAGTGCAATTCAAGGATAATCAAGGCTTTTACGGCTGCCACGTGTTCCACAACACAGACCCTTCCCTACTTCCAATGATCAGAAGTAGACAGGAATCCTTCTAGATACAGCAAGAGTTACTCAGCTGTCAGGAGGTGCTTAGTTTTGATAAAATGTTCAGTACCTTTAACTATAATAGCATTTTCTGGGGAAAAAATATAATAAAACACATCTATACATAATTTGTATGTACAAAAATAAATCCAAATATGGATACTTGTGTGAAAGAGACTAGTCCCATTTTGTTTAATACAAATTACGTTCCCTAGAAGCTCTGAATATTCAAAACAATACCCATTACAAAACCAAAGAACCTTCACTAAACACACAAGAACATACTCTCCATTCTTCAAACTTCTCACATCAAAATGCTGAAGCTGTTCGAAAAAATCTATAATTGAGATTTTCCCACCTTATATTTGCAGAGTCAGTAAATCTGGACAATTTTCATCAATCCCAGACTAGTATCTGAACTCCTAGGATTAGCTGTATCAACAGACTTTTGTCCCTCACCAATAACAAGGGATGGTTTCTCTCTATGGGTGTGTGCATGCGTGAGGGCAAATATCTTTACAGCTAAGACTTGAAAATTAGCCCTGTTAGACGCAGACAGAACTGCACATGCAAAGTCTTTGGGATGTCCACGCTGATGTGGAATTTGTGCAGAAGTTTTGTTTTACTCCAACAGTTACTTAGATAAGTTAAAAATTGCATTATCATTAAATCTGGAGTTGATAACATCGTCGCCAGTCTTAAATAAGTATTCCTTGTTGTAACTTTGAAATTAATAAAGTACTCTTAGTTAGTGACACAAAGCAACATATCATTTACAGCCCCCCAGAAAAAAGAAATCAAAAATTTGAAGGGAAAACAGATGCATAGGTATGCATAACAGCAAGCCTATACCTCACTAGACAAATCTAACATTTGAATCTTAAAGAAACATCAAAAAACACTATCCTGAAACACATATTGTATCACACACACACCCTGTTTAAACATTTTCCCACCAGGTGAAATTCATTAACCAATGAACGTATAATCTATAAACACCCAGACTATGCAGATTTGTCATACTTCAAACTGTATCATGATGTACCTGAGATATCAGGACTATGAGATCCTCTCCTTTCCTGAAGCAGGCATATAAAACTTCGTTCTCTGGAACACCAAAAGCGAAGCATGAGGAACATTTGGTTTTATACATTTAAGTCAGTATATTCACACACAATTTTAAGGTTAGATGTTTTACAATTAGCTTTTTCAATGATCTTATGTAAGGAAAGCCTATTTTCTAGTTATTAGTTGCTTTTTCTGAGAAACACAAAAAAGTATGATTCTAGTACTGTACATATCACCAAATGATCCAACTGAATATATAATGATTGAGCTTTTCTCACCTTTTCTTCAGTGGGGAAACTGATTTCCATTCATCCTTGTCCTCTACCCTGACCAACAATCTCTATGAACTCAGTTTTGATGCTGCTATCGTTCTGTCAAATACAGATAACAACATCTAAAGGATTAAGAGGATACTAGATGAAAGATGTAAGAAAAAAAACCTTGATCACACAAAGCTTGTGTCTTTAGGAAAGATAGCTGAAATTCCAAGAGAAATCCTGTTAAAAATTCCAAGTATGTTTGACAAAGCACAGCTGGATGGGAATGGAAGTCAGATTTAAAATAAGGGGTGATAGGTACTAGTTCAAAGAGACCAGACTGTGCAGTTCATAAATCACAGAACAGAGCACACGAGGCTATTATACAAGCTACTGGAAAGATAAGAGAGTGATAACAAATGGAACAACATAAAAACAGCGACAAAAATCCACACCTTTAAAAAAGCATTCCTGAATGTTGAGAATTTGTAAAAAAATAGGTTATCAATCACACATATTACATAAAATTTTAAACTAGACCACAGAGAAAGCATATGTTTAAGCATGCAAATTATTTACTACTGAAATTTAAGGAAATTGGTCCTCTGAAATTCTGGTGCATAAAACCCGAACATAATTCACAAACTCTGAAGCTTGCCAATATATCTTCCACGGTTGATTGCAATGCATTTATTTTCAGTGATACCTAACTCTAAAAGTACTCCTGATTTCCATCATCAAATACTTCAAGGTGGACCTAAATTTAAAAAAGGTATGACTCTTGCCCTTCACAAAACAGATTAAGCTAAGTCTCTATCCTTTCTTCATACAGGACGATTAGGAGCCACTATGGTGACAGAATATCTCCTTTGCCACAGATTAATCAGAATTATCACAAGATAAAGGTGAGTGTCCAGGCAACACAGAAGTCAGACCTGACTCAAATGGCTTGGGCTCGGCTTTTAACACTCTCCTTGTCAACGGGCTTCTCAGCCCCGTTGGTGATGCTGTGCTCCACACAACTGTGTGAAGCAACACCGACATCGAGTGGCTTCACTTGGTATTTCTCTTTGTTTATTGCTGAGCCCAAGAGCACTACCTAGCCTCACGACATGATGGTTTTGGAACTGGATAATGTTAACTATGTAGTTCAAGAACACAACATGCTAAAAATCAAAAGCCTGTAGCATCAATAAAAGGTTCACTCATTACATTTCAAACTTATTTACTGGTCAGAGATTTAAGACAGGATTTCCTAGTGCCCAGGTACCGTCTGCTCTCAGCTCATCTCATGAACAAGAAATGCAAGTGCAGAACAGGCAAACAAAAAATAATCTGATAATGCGACAATCCTTTTAAACTCCGTTCCTGTTGAGATATTTACAGCTGACTGCTAATAAAAAGTCACACAGGTGCTAAGAAAAAAAATTTAAGTTCTTGGGAAGTTATATTAAATCATCTAACACATCTAAAATGAGCCTAAAAAACCCAGTACTGTCCATCTCTTGGGGAAAACATGAGTAAAGAAAATGTAATATTTTTTTTCTCTTTTAAGGTTGTTTCTTGTAGCAGTTTGAAAATACCTTCAAATTAGTAAAAAAAACCAAAAACTTTTTTTTTATTTTTAAACTGGAATGTGTTACCAAATAGGCTGAAAACTAAGATTTATGGACTCATACATTTGAGAACACATCTTCATAAGGAAAACATATAAATATGTATACACATACAATGACATTAAACACAGAAATATTTTGTGGTAATCCTTAGTCTTGACGTAAACTTGTCTGTGCAAGAGGCATGCTGTTTAAGGTCTCAGCACCAAAAACACACGTTCAAGAAATGTTTAAATCACAGGCATCTGTTTCTTTGTGTTATTTCACTTATTGAAACATAAGACAGAGTACATAAACCAGATTTTCTGATTATCAAGTGCACAAATCAGCCTATAAGGCATGCAATGAAAGCAGAACGTTGTAACTTTGGAAATCAACAGATCCAAACTCAAGTGACCCCCTTCCCTTGCATGTCTTATGGGCTGGCAGGTGCTTGGCAGTCTGTGGAGCAGAGCAGCCACTCTGTGTAGAAGCAGCTCTTCACCAGTTTCAATTCTAGCCTTGACCACCAGAGAATGAGGTTCAAAACCTCTGCTCACTCCAGGTCTCCTTTCATTTCAAATTGGTGGGTACTGAGAATGTAAATATATCTTGAAGAAACATTCATCCTCGTGTCTGAGACCTATCTGTAAATGATAATGCTGAGACCTGGCCCACCAAAGGCTGTGGGACACTGAGGCACTGGCGCAGCTGGGAAGACCAGACCTGATCCCCTGTGACAGGGCTCCATTTTTCCTGGAATTTAGGTGCAACAGCCTTACTAGTTAGACAAACAGCAGACAGGTCTAAAATGCTAATATGTTCAAAAAATGCAACTCACTGTTCTTAAGCCACCAAAGGGTTCATACCTCAAGTTAATTTTTATGAATATGATGTTCTCATCAACCACAGAATGTTTAGGTGCTCACCAATTACAGCTTGTCTGACGAGAGAATTATTTGGGAACACAACAACGGAACAAGCATTCCTGAAGAACTTTATCTCCAGATATCCTTAGAATCATAAAATAATTTGAGACGGGAGAGACTTCCAAAGGTCATCTCATCCAAATACTTCATCATAAAAGGGATAACTTCAAAGCCAGATCAAGCTGCTCAGGAACATTTTGTATATCTCCAAGGATGGAGATTCCACAAGCTCTGGGGACAAACTGTTCTTGTGTTTAACCCCCCTTGCTGCATTTTTCCCCACTGTGCACTCAAACAGAATTTCCCTTGCTGCTGCTTGTGAGCATTGCCTCTTGTCCTGCTATTCCACTCTGACAACAGCCTGGTTCTGTTTTCTCTATTACATTCCTTTACTTGTTCCTCAGGCATAAGACTCCTTTGCTTCAGTTAACTTCGCTTTCAAGTGGACTCAAAAAATAAGACAGCCTTATTAGAAAAATAAACACACATGAAGCTTATCAAAATGGTAATTGTCTTTCATATCAATAGACAACATATGTTGACTCCAAACCTTCAGACAGAAAAAGGTTAAGTGCAACAAACTTCACTTTAGTGGAACAATAGCAACTTGTGACTAAAAAGAAAGCCACCACTGTGCCACAGTAACTCTACTGCCTGTGACTATGTGGAAAAGAGGAAAACCTTAGCTACCATCAGGATCAAGAAAAAGAATAGTTTTAATAGTCATATAATAGATTAATTAAACAAATTTCAAGTAAGAGGAAAATAATGCTGAAATATGATATCTATGTCCTCTGTCTTTTGCTTTGAAAGTGATGCAGAAAGAATCACTTTCCTATAGCATCTTCTGGGTTGCCCTTTCTTCCCAAAAACGTACACTACATTAAATACTGTGGGCAATGTAGAAAGTTTTCCACATTCTCTCTCGTGAGAGTTACATCATCTTAGAGCAGAAGAATGGATAATAAATCAAAGATTATCCCAATTTACATAGCCTTCCTTCAATGGCAAGTTTTTGTTCTGACACCCTTGCAGGGAGAAGATACCACTGCCTCAATAATCAGCAATACCTTGCCTCCAGACCCTTCAGCAGACCAAATCCCTTCTTTTGCATCCCATGATAATCTCATCACACTTGTTTTCCTCTAAATGTCTTATTTCTACCCACTCTTACAATGCACTGTGCTGCTGCTAACTTACAGACACATCATTTGATGCAAGTACTTAGAAAAAACTGCGATTTGAGTGTCCGTATACTTTACCCATTGGCTTAATTTCAGCCAGCTGAAATGGGTACTTAACCACCTCACTGAGGAAACTAAATTAACAGTGTATGTATAAAGCAGCATATTAATCCAGGTCTGTAGGCTGTAATAATATAAATCGCAGTGGTAACAGGTTTTACAACATGTGACAGAAAGTAAGTCCATTCAAAAAGGAAAGCCTATGAAGTGTAATAATTAAAATTTAGTATTTAAACAGTTAGTATCTTTCTGGCCTCAGAGACAGCAAACCAGTGGAATTCCAGGGCCACAGCCAAGCAAATTCCATGAAACCTGTGGGACAACTAAAACACTCCTTGAAAAGCCTATTCTAAACCATTAGCATACTCATGTAGTCCTTTATTTCATCATTTTAATTAAAAATATTTGAAAACATGTTTTATGAGACTACCTTGTAGTCTGCATACTTCACAGAAAGTCTCACATGAAGAATGCACAGTGCATACTAAATAAAAAAGGGGTTGCTTTCCAAAGATGGGCCCAGAAAGACTTAAATGCTTTCCTTCCTCAAAACTGTTGCTTGCCACACTGACTTAATGATCATCAGCAAATCTGGTGTATTGCATGGAATGCTACCCTCGTGGCTAAGAAGTTTGAGTGAAGTCAAAAACTTCTGTGCTACTAATAATCTGAATTGTAACATCAACTTTTATGGGTTCCAGGAATAAGCCTGAAAGATATACAGAGGCATGAGAACATTATTTTTATAAACAACTTTACTACTATAAAGAATAGTAACCTCAGAAAACTCACAATAAACAGTTGTACTGAACTATCTTGCTTACTTCAATAAAAAGTCTTATTCTTGCTTGCAACTTGGTGAACTACACACACACAAGATACTTAAGTTTGAAATAAAGTATTTTAAACCACCCCATACATGTTTCCACCACACATTAAAAAAAAAAATAATTCCAACAGCTTAGAAATAAGACAAACTGAATCCCCCAGTGTACTTGCCAAGTGCTCTGAAATCAGGAACCCTGTTGTATTTCTCCAGCACTTTCTTCCAAAGTGTCAGGAACTCAGTACAGTACTGGGCACAGTAACTCAGAACACAAGGACTTGCATGCCACATCCTTAAGAAGCCATGAAAATGTATTAAAAAAAAGAGAGAGTGCTCATTCAAAGACGTCATCCAGATGAGTCCCTATATTTTATTCAAAGTTCACACTATACAGATCCATATTCCCTGATTCTTAAGCCAAAGTCCATTTTAATTTGCATAAAAAATAAAGAATAATTGATATGACAACCCAATCAAATGCAGCTACCTGCACATTTTACGCAACTGATTAAGTAAGAAAGTAATTCCATGTATGATGAGACTTGCATGGTCTGGACTCTGTCATTTTTGCCCTAATTGTTACTGATCTATTATTACTGCAGAAAAATCTGTTCTAGGTGATCTTGAGCAATGCATTCTCTCTTTATAACTCCACTTCAAATGCTAGTTAAGATATACTCCTGTTCCCTTCTGATGTGATGGCTAATGACCTCATTGATGAAGAAAAAGGCTGTCATTTTGCTGCTTTCTGCAGTATCAGCTGTTGCTCAGGTCAGACAATTTAACATTGAATAGTAGCAAATTATGTATTCTCAGTAAAAGCCTTATGGCTTTGAAACATGATCCCAGACCCTGGGGTTCTAGGGAAATTATCCACATCGCACAACACAACACATCTCGTTTTTCCTGGGAGTATGAAAATGGCACCAAGGAGAGGGTGGAGAACAGCTGATAAAGACAGGACGATGTGCTTCGCGTGGCTGTGGCATGCACTGCTATGATCTGCTTGAGGGAGCAGGGAAGAAGGATAAGACCTTTGCCCATGGTCCGCTAAAAAGAAATGATTAATTCATCATCATGACTGAATTGTTCCCCCTTTAATTAAATCAGACTTTTAAGGTGTTTGAAAAGTTTGAAACGTGCTTAAAGAGAAATACACCACTGCTATTAGACAACTGTGGCAGAACTTCAGCTGTTTTCCAAAATAATCAATATCTCCCCTAGACAGCTCCACACCTTATGAAATTGTTACCCTCCCTTGTCACAGTGAGGGAACACAGACAACTGAGATCATTCTGTGCCACTACTCACTCCTAAATGTTTAAAGACTTGTATTTTTATCATGTATTGCCAAAACAGAAAACCAGCGATTGATTATATGCAAATACATTTTGGAAAGTAATCAGGAATACTGTGGTTTTCACTGTATATGCATTTAAAATGTTACATATAAACTACAAAATATTTTTTTTTATCCATTCCTCAGCCTCCTTTTCTGTAATCCCATACACAATGGGAACACAAAACCTACGTCTTACTGAATGAAGTCCAACAGAGGCAAGTGTAGGGTCCTGCACCTGGGGAGGAACAACCGCACGCACCAGCACAGGCTGGGGCTGACCTGCTGGAAGGCAGCTCTGTGGAGAAGGACCTGGGAGTGCAGGTGGACAGCAAGGTGCCCATGAGCCAGCGCTGTGCCCTGGTGGCCAAGAAGGCCAGTGGGATCCGGGGGGACATTGGGAGGACCGCGGCCAGCAGGTCAAGAGAGGTGATCCTGCCCCTCTGCTCTGCCCTGGTGAGGTCACATCTGGAGTGCTGTGTCCGGTGCTGGGCTCCCCAGTTCAAGAGAGACAGGGAACTGCTGGGGAGGGCCCAGCACAGGGCTACAAAGATGATGAGGGGACTGGAGCATCTCCCTTATGGGGAAAGGCTGAGAGAGGTGGTCCTGTTTAGCCTGGAGAAGAGAAGGCTGAGAGGGGACCTTATCAATGCACACAGGTATCTTAAGGCCAAATGTCAAGAGGACGGGGCCAGGCTCTTTTCAGTGGTGCCCAGTGACAGGACAAGGGGCAATGGGAGCAAACTGCAGCACAGGAGGTTCCACCTGAATAGGAGGAAGAGCTTCTTTACTTTGGGAGTGACAGAGCTCTGGCACAGGCTGCCCAGAGAAGGTGTGGAGTCTCCTTCTCTGGAGACATTCAAACCCTGTCCAGACACAACTGCAACCTGCTCTAGGAGAACCTGCTTTAGCAGGGTGTTGGGCTAGTCAGTCTTCCAACCCTGACCATTCTGTGGCTCTGTGAATTTAAAAAAAAGTCCATGAGATTAAATTAATTTTAATAGTTCAGTTGTGGAAAGATTTCTTCTGACCCCAGTGATTGCTTAATTGGCTGTGGAGTGTTTTGTTAAATAAAAATGCACTTGAGCGTATGGCTGGATAGTTTGCTGATTCAGGTGCTTAGCAGTTGCTTTTGTTTAGTTCCATATTTTCAAAAATGACACAAACAATTTTCTTTTGCCTTTTCCCCTCATAATTTCTTTTCTATTGTTACTTTTGAAATTTAGACTTTTTAGCTCGTGTTGATTTTGCCTTCCCTTGCACTGATTTACAATTCCTTTTCCTCCTTTTATGCAAGATTTCTACATTCTGGCTCTCATACAGGCATTTCCCTTCCACCCCATTAAAACCTGTCCTTTGTGCTCAAATGTGCTGATGCAATTATTTACCAATTTCTTCTATCACAGATCACTTTTGCACTTTCCCAGTTTAGAATTACTTCCTTCAAACAAATCTTCCATTCAGAAATTTGTAATATTTGTATGTTAGGCGTTAGGCAGAAGAGTGCATAAAATAAGCCATATGTAGCACAGATTTGTTGGTTTAGACTGTAGTTACTTTGAGTTGATTTTGCCAAAGCTGAAATTGTAATAGAGTTTCACTGGAGAGAGGGGAAACTTTCTCCAAGGTACAACCATTTCTAAAAATATCTTGCTTTAAGACACATCTCGGGACAATTTGTACAGAAAACCTTGTTACCAGGATGAGAGGGAGAAACTTAAATTAATTCAGAGAGCTCCTTTTCAGACTTCAAAGAAATCTGGTGTTCTTACTTATACATTTTGAATGAGAAAGAAGGCTAATTTCACCTACATGTACTGACACCAATTCGCCACATTCAACTAAAATTTCAGTCTCCATGGACAGAAGAGCTCTGTGCACGCTCCTCTCTTACATTTCAGATGCTCTCTGGCCATCCATAAGGGGAAGGAGGAAATGTTACAGAGAAGTTCATGAGAAGGTAAAGCAGCGTAAAGACACTCGCAGACTTCCCTTTATGCAGATTGTAAAGAACTAAAAAGGAGTAAAGGGAACCTAAGGGAAACCAAAGGTTTGGGCAGCTATTAGAACTGCTACCCAGATTGCCACACCGTGACTTCATTTTCCAGGTCTTCTTTTACCTCCTGCTGCCACGAGCCATCTTAGACCCCAGTGCCTGAGGGTCTCGTCCCTATTTATATAATTAATATCTACCCCTTATATAATTAAGATCTCCCACTGTGATGTTGCCTTATTTATTTGTACATTTATCTGGAGAGTGTGCTACTTAAAGAGTCAGCAACTTAAAACAATGTCACTGTAACATCAAACAGGAAACACTGTGAAACAATGCTATAATGAAGCTGCTTTTGAAAAGGAAAAAGGGGACAAACCTTTCAGCGTGAACTAGAATATCTACACAACAATAAAACCGTATGGGACACGCATTATTTTTTGTACATAAATTACAGAGATTTTTTTTAAGTTCTACAAAATTCTCTATGTATATATTTTTTCCTGAGGTTTCTGAATGATAAACCTGTTTGTGGATGTCTTCCTACATGCAGACAAAGTTTGTACAAGTGCCCACAAGGACATTAGCTATGTGACAGCACTTGTATAAACTTCAGTAATACATATTTCTCCTTGTCATAAATGGATTTTGATTCATGCCCCACTCAAAGGAAAAACACTATATGCATTACATAAATTAGCTGAATATAAAAAATAAAATCTGCTTAGGTTCTCTTTCAATTTTTGAAATAATTGGGGTTTATATCAGGTGTCTGTCATGTTATATCTTAGACAAAGCAGCTATGAAAATAGTCTGACTCTGATCTTTTTGTTCTTGGAAATCCAATCTGATTGCATATAAAATGTGACCTTTATAGACCTTCAAAGGGAAAGCACAAATAAGGTTCCCCAATCAGCTCTGGTCTTTGTCATTTCCAATACACTTGGGCACCTCCCATAGCCTTCTTAACATCCTCTTAATGTCAGAAGGATATAAATTTAGTATGCCATGTCTACATTTTTATTATACCTCAAAATAAAAAATATTTAGGTGTTTTTAAACTACCCTCTTGCTGAAATGTTCAGGTTTGGGAAGGTGTCAGAATACCTGGAGTATTAGTGAGATACCTCTTACCGTTTGCCCAGATGTATAAAAGAAGTTCGTTGTCTCTCAGCCATTCTTATTGTTCAAAGTGAAAAGATCATGCTAAAAGTCTTCACTGGCTCCATCACAGAGCCAAAACTCTCCAGAAATGTTTGCATTCCAGCCATCCTTTATTCTAAACAGAAAACCTATAGAAAAAAATCTGCACCTGTTTATGGAACTTTTATTTACTTTTTCTTAAGCCTTACCAGTATCTACTGTAGGAGTGGCAGATTTAGTACAATTGTTTCAAAATAAGTAACTTTGAACCAGTTGAAGAAGCTTACTAAGCACATCCTTAAATCCAAGCACACTGAGAATCCCACTGAAATTACTAATTATATAATTACATGTAGGAATACGTTTCCTGAATCTGCATTCTCTTTGTAACATCATGATCATTTCAAAAGGGTGAGAAATAAGAAACAAATGTCATTTCAGGGGAGAGAGAAATTACACAATAATCAGATTCTCAGCATAAAAGAAAGTAACAATAATACTGTTTCCACATGAAATCATTCATAGGAATAAAGACCGAGTATAAATATAGAATTTCTAAAGATAAATTCATGCTTTCTCAGCGTTTTTCAATAAGGTATGAGAGCCTCTTTCAGTTTAAATTTGTTCCAGAAAAAACCAAAAAACTCCAAACATTTCAAACCTGATCTTTTTTCTTTATTTTTAACAATGTATCTGTTTCTATATTAGGACATCTGTCCACCACATTTTAAAAGTCAATTTCAAAACTAAGGAAAGGCAGAATTTATAATGAAAATGCTGAACCATATTAGAAATAACACTTTATGCACATCTAAACATCTTCTGCAACTTTAAAATTTGAACTCAAAAGTCTTTAAACAAAAAAATGTTGATCACAATATCAGATTACAACACATGGAAGAAGCCAGTCAAAAAGCTATCACATATCAATTGTTTATGGTTTACCCAATAAAACCCTAACTAATGTTTAAGCAATGTCATCTGCTTGATCTGTCTGTTGCTGGAGTTTAAACAACCAAAAACATCACCATTACAGACTTACAAGAAATAATTACATATATGAATAGATTACTACTTCAGAATTCATTTTCTCTCCATCTGGTGTACATTTTATTTTGACCACAAATGAGGTACTATCCTAGGGAACTAATTAACAATTATTGTAAACAATACCAAAGAGAGCAATCTGATTGATCTACTGAGTGCATTCCTTGCTTGCTGTATGGCACAGCAACAGCAACCGGTCTGTGACCACACTGGGTAGAAGCACAGCACCGTCCCTATAGGTAGCAGGTGTACATTCAGTTTATTTTCATTTTCTTCTGCAAATAAAAGACACTGTATAAACTTTCTGAAGAAAAGCTGTAACATCAACATTTCAAAATCGTCTTCCACAAATCTGTACCACAAATACTGCTGAATTCCTATTCTGTCAAGCATCCTGTAAAGTGTTAGGTTTTTTCCAAATGTTTAGAAGGCACAAAGGCCTCCAAAGGCACAATTTACACTTAGATTTTGTCTTCAAGACTAATATTTAAATGTAAAGTTCCTTAGGATGGGGACCACTGTTATCTGCTGTGTTGTAGGCAACATTGAACAAGGAGTGGACAGTAATGTTGCTGCAGAAAAAAAGTTTTCTGAGACCACAAAACCAACTTAGACCATTTTTTATTTGCACTGCAGCACAGTACTAACTGTGATTGGACTTCATGGAAAACATCCACACTGATAAATAATTGAAAGCCAGAAAATGAACTTATGCATCGGACCCTTCAGTGTCCACACTGCTTCATTTTTCACTCACCCCCTGGACCTTTGGGGCTGCCCCAGGTAACTAGGCAAAGCTTAGAGGAGGTTTCACTTCAAAAAACAGGGCCAAAAGGCAATACGGGTAAGGTTACATCAGTTCTGTCTTTTTCTGGATACTCAGTCCTTCAATGTTATATCCCAGAAGTTTTTCTGTCCCCACGAACCCCTAAAAATCCTCCTGCTGCACTCCAAAACCTGCTTCCATTCTATAAAAACTTTGCCCTGGCGACCTGGACAAACTGCCCTCTATTTGTTTCAGAAACTTCAAAATCAGAGAGGCACACAAAGAATAATGGCTGTTTCTGAGAGCCACGGGCACACCATGCGGGGTCCAGCTGAGTGCCCAAGGCAGCTGCTGCACCACACAGCGTCGGACAGGCTGCCAGCCAGCCTGTGCCACTTGGCTTCATGGCCAGGGGGTGACACCCATGTAACTAGAGGCAGATCTGATCCTGAACAGCCTAAGGCTAAAGAGACAGGATGGTCAGACAGTCAGAGTGGCAACAGAGAAAAACCACCCTGACTTCTGGCAGTGGGCTGCAGCAGCCTTCTGCCCTGCTTCCACCTCAAGGTCCAGCTGTGTGACGCATCTAGCAGATTAGCAACTCCTCTCTTCAAAATTCAAGATGCTATTAGCATTACTCGCTACTCAAAATTCAGTCCAACATCTTTAAAAACCTAACTCCATTTCTATCCATAGCTAACAGACCCAGAAATTTCAATTGCTTGAGCAGGGAGTTGCACTTGATGATATTAGGAGATGTCTCCAACCAAGACAATTCTGCGAGCCTCTAGCTCCATGAAATGGATGACTTGTCAGTAGCAATGAGGTAAGCAGATACTGTAAACAGATCCTCAAGTTTCTCACTCATTTTTTTTATAATAGTTAACTGTGTCTACAGAAGTGGGAGCAGAAGCAACATCCAGCTGGGAAGTTGTTCAAGCTGTGGTGAAATCCAGCTGTTACTGTTGGCTGGGAGCAGTTCCACTTTCAAATAGCTCTTAAGAGATTTGGTTTTCCAAAGTGTTGACCATCTTCAACATTAATTTCTGTCACTTACATTGGACCCAAAATGCATTCATATTCAATGTCTTAGAAATGCTTTATAAACCTATAAATTATAAAACAGAATAAGGCCTTTGATTAAACAGCTGTATAAGAAAACAAACAAATACCAAGTCCTTCAATGAAAAGTTCTCCTATTTAGGATCATCCAGAATGAGAAAAACAACAGAGCTTTAAAATTCAAATACTTTGGGCACATTAAAATTAATTTACTTCCATAGAAATGTATGCACATGCTGAATAGTACATGTTCAGGATTTCCAGTTTCTCAGTATTGCACATCCAAATGCTTCCTAGAGATTTACAATTCGATCTCAATTTCTCATCCCACATCTACGTGTAACTCAATTCTCTTTCGTGTTGCAGAATTCATCATTTTACAGACAAACTATTTAACCTCGATGACCTTATCTACCACAGCAAATCAGTGATCTGTGTAACAAGCACAAAGATGCACCTGTGGTCAACTGATAGTATAGGAAGAACAACCAGCAATTCACAACATCTCATAAAAATTAGGCTTGCATAAGACCACAACCTTTACAACTCAGTCATAAACAAAAACTAAGAGCAAACTGTCGTGGTTTAACCCTGGCCGGCAGCCAAGCACCACGCAGCCGCTCGCTCACTGCCTCTCACCCAGAAGGGTGGGGAGGACAATCAGAAAGGAATGTAAAACTCAAGGGTTGAGATAAGAACAATTTAATAGGTAAAGCAAAAGCCGGGCATGCAGCAAAGCAAACCAAGGAATTCATTCACTGCTTCCCATGGGCAAGCAGGAGTTCAGCCATCCCCAGGAAAGCCGGGCTCCATCACACGTAACAGTTACTTGGGATGACAAATGCCATAATGCTGAATGTCCCCCCCTTCCTTTTTCTTCCCGCAGTTTATACACTCAGCATGACGTCCCATGGTATGGAATATCCCTTTGGCCAGTTTGGGTCAGCTGTCCCAGCTGTGCCCCCTCCCAGTGCCCCGTGCCCCTCCAGCCCTCTCGCTGGCAGGGCCCAAGGAACGCAACAGTCCTTGACTTGGTATAAACATCACGAGGCAACAACCAGACCCATCCGTGTGCTGTCAGCGCTGTTCTCACACCAAATCCAAAACACAGCACTGCACCGGCTACTCAGAAGAAAATTAACTCTGTCCCAGCTGAAACCAGGACATAACCACAAATAGGTTATCAAATCAGACCTTTGCTTTGAAGACATTTGTCTTTTCCTATATCCATAGGCATACAGAATGTAAATGCTAGTGCCCTTAAGCGACTGTGCAACCGTGACTAAAAAGCCAACTGTATTCTGTTTGAAAACTTGGACTACAACATTGCTCCACACTGTTACAGAATATCAAACAACACTGACAAAAAAAAATTAAAGACGCGTGGTTGGTTTTTTTTCTCCAAATTTTAGGTTTGAATTACTGCTTCTAATTTTTAAAAAATGAAATTGCTTGTCTGATTACCACTATGGAATGCTGAAGAATATTTAACAAACTGAGAAGCCCATCTTGCACAATAATGCTATAAAAACTGTCCTGAAAGCCAAATTGAAAAGAAAGATATTATTAGCTGATGAAATATAATTATCTCCCTTTACGCTAAAGTGCTTGAAAATATCCTGATAAATATACATGCTGTACTTTTTAGCTAAATAATAATTATTTTCAAATGGCAAATGTCAATGAATACACAAGTTGACTTTTCTGTTAGTGCAAAAATTCCCAGTTCCTGTCACTGCCATGCTGACTTCCCTCTGATGAGAAAAAATAGCAAGAAAAACACCTAAACAAAAATGTCCTCTCCCAAGTACAGACAGAAATGTATTTTAAAAAGCCTCTGAAAAATAGTGAACTTCTCTTGTTTGTTGCTTTCCTTCCATGAGTTATTAGAAGAATTTCAAGGCTGGAAGTATTTATTGACATAAATCTTAGCACATTCCAATGCAGTTCTCCAAACGAAATAAAAATTTGTGTATTTAATGTTATGAAATACCTGAAATATCTGTTTTGTTTGAACATATCTACAGCAGGACCAATTATAGCTAAAAGAAAGGAATTTCATGTTGTCTTTTAGTACTTAAATAAATTGCAATAACATATTAAGCAGTAAAAACCCTACTTTTTGTCTGGCTTAATTATCAAGCTCAGCTGCTTTTCACTGACTTCATTCTATCTAACCCAGCGAGGTAATTTTAGCTTGCATGGAATAAATCATTGGCAAGATTAACAATACATATTAAGATGATGTATGTTTTATTGCTGCTCAGCTAAACATGTCAGCTAAAGTAATTATGGCTATGAAGCTGCGTTTATGTTTCCATAATGGGACCCTTTAAGTCACACACATTTGGAACGAGGCATATCCACCTCAGTCTCTTTCAAGAGCAGTTTTTAACTGCATTACATCATTTCTTACGGGGTTGAAAGTTCATTATCCAACACACAAATCATTTACTCCCAAACTCTGTAACTTTAAGAGGACCTAGGGAAAAGCTAGGGTTATCAGCACTACAGAAAGTAAATACATATGAAAGTGTGTCTTGGGGCCTGCATGGCTGAGGGAGATGGAAACAGAATTTAGGACTTTCCATTTCCAAGTCACTCTTTGCATTATGTACTCCATGAGTAATAATTGAGAGTTGTTACTACAATTTGATGTTAGCTCCTTGGCCTGAGTGCAGATACGCACAGATGAAGTTCAGATTTTGAAAAAAATCATCACATAGTTGGGACTCTTCCAGCAGCGGCAGCAGAGGCAGTAAGAACTGAACATGCAGAGAAATCATTACCTACTCTGAGATGGAGAAATCCTTTCAAAAGAGGTGAAAAGCACATGAAATGAGTGATTTCTGTGTAACAATTGGCACAGTTTATGTCCAACTAACAAAGTCTGCCAGAAACACTCCATACTTGTTGGGACTGGTGCTCCGTGACGTAGATACACTCAGGGTGAATTACAAAAGTTCAAAGCACCCACTGAGTGAGGTAGCTAATGCTGTGTGATGGAGCCCATTACTGCTGTCCAGTCCAGTCTTATACGGCCTTCATTTAATGCAGTGCAAAAAGTAGAATATGCCTTAATGGCATGTGCAGCTGCTGCTAATTTAGAGGAGGTACAATCATAAAAAGATCCTTGGAAATACAAACAAAAAAAGAAAGAAACTGAAATTCAAGTGGAAAACGAAGGGTGCACTGCTCATCATCTGCCCAAATGTGGTAAGAAGAGCTCTTTGCATGGGCTGCGTTCACAGCCACCACGGTGTACAGGTGGGAGCTCAGGAATCTTAAGCAAGGACTAAGGTCAATGGCTGAAGTTCTTCAGTAACAACTTCAATAGTCCCCGGCCCCAGCAGAAAGATGCTGCAGTGCATCACTGCAGTGCTTCAGCTCCTTTCCAATAAGATGATTTATCTGAAAAGCCTTAAGTATGATAGCTCATATGAGAAACGCATGGCTAAGGATAAGAATGGAATGGAAGACTTGTCTAAAGGAATAAGCATCAGGTGAGTTAATCTTACTGAACACAACACACCAGCATGGTAAATAGGATGAAATACCTTTAAAGCTGTTCTAGTCTGTTAGCTGGCTCTATCAATCAGAGACAAAGTGAGCAGAAAACCCTGAACAAATGTCTTCCTCACTTTGACCTAGGAGGCCAAACCTGAAGAAGCTGTAAAACTCAGCTCAAACAGAGGAAATCTTCAGCTAAAGATTTTCTGAGGCCACAGGAAAAAGGGACCTGCAGCCTGAAGCAAACACACAGAACAAGTGTTTCTCTTCCGTCCATGGCTACCAATTTCTCAGTGGCTTTTCCTCCCCTTTTTCCCTGTACAGAAGGATGATGCTTGTAAAGTGAAAGAGAATAATCTGGTCTACCTGAAGTTAGTGCCACTGTGAGCTGGATATCAGTCTGGAGGACTACCGGAGTTCCTTTCAAAACTAAAGTATTCTACGAAAATCCTGCTTCATATTTACTCATCTGTCCTGCACTGCATTTTAGAAAAGCACGAGCAAATTTTGACATTTTGCAAATCAACTGTTGGAAGGTACTTGCTCAGTTGAGACCCACATTCCAACCCCACTTTCCACCACCTTGCATTTTAGTTCATACTATTTAAAAAACAGGTTATTATACTTAAGAGGTAAAAAGTAAAGGATATTTAATGCATATCTCTTTGTGTGTAGACCTTCAAATACTTGGTCAAACTAGCCTTGAAGCCATTAACTGAATGAACAGAATGTCATGTGCTTTGTGTGCCAGTTATATGTTCAGCACTGACTCCAGAAATTTGCTTAAATATTATTTTAGTTTAGAAAATAGACTGGAAAAGATCCTAAGTACCAGTATGTGGAATATATATATATATTTTCTTATATGTCCATGGGCAGATGAGCAACATGCAGAACCATATTTTCATAATGCAAAATATAATTTGAGTTACTGAGTATAGTTATGAGTTGTCTATTCCCAGGCTTCTTTATTTCTAAAGCAAATGTTTGTGAGATGTACTACATGCAAAATAAGAAGTTAAGCTGCTTCTATAATTTTTAAGGTTCTTCAATTAAGATTTACTGACAGTTTTATTCTTGACAATATGTAATTAATATGTACAGTGCTTAAATAAATAATTCATTAACTTTCATTTGAAAAATTGGAAGCTAGAAGTGTTTCAATGCTGAGACAATCTACTATTAAAATTGCTCTGTGATTTGCACTGAAACACTTACAGATAACAGAATTAAAGTACATCTAAAATCAGTCAAGTAAAAGACATTTTTATGTGTTAATCTCAGATATTCTGATCGCCTCGGATCTTAAATAGGCTGAGCTTGACAATTTCTAGCTCTCTAGTAAACCATCACTCAAGTGGCAAGATTGATCTAGTAGAGCAAATGAGGATTAGCTGTTTGATTAAAATATAAGAATTATTTATTAGAAGCACGAAGAGACTATGTGCTTCTAAATTTTTGCAAAGGAAGATGAGCTTTAACTTAGCATATGCATGGAGCATCTGTCTTTATTTCTTTATTCTTAAGTAGCTTTTTAATTTGTAAAACAATTGATGTAAACTGAAGCAGCAAAACTATTTAGTTACCAACTCCTGCAAACTTTTCTGTTGAAATAAAGGGAGGACTTTAGGTTAAGGGAATTACACCGTTAAGAATAATGCAGTGCTTTAGAAAAAACCCAGCAGCTGTTGGTCTTCTGAAGACTAGCAGTGAGATAATGCAAATATTCCAATTGCTATAACTAAAGTAATTCAAACCCAACTATTTAAAGTAATTCTTCAATAATACAGAGAATTTAAAGAAATTTCAGATTATCTTTTTTATTGGTGCATTTCTTTGTTATTTTTTCTGATGATGTTCACTCACCTGATTAGTAGGAATGCATCCATGAATAAAACAGATGTGTAGACAACTGAACGGAGATTCATTTTTTAATCATTCTAAAGGTGCACTTTGCATCATTTTTAATGTACTATTGTCAGTTATAGATTTTTATTTTAAACATAATGGTGCAAACAAAATCAAAGCTCTTGTGTCAATGCTTTGTGAGAAACAAAGAATAAGTTCTGACTGATGGATAAGTGGCTTTAGAGATCTTTGCTAAGTTTCTTTTAAAATTTAATGACAGAAATTTCAGGAATTACTTTTCTATTTAATATTATATCCTAATTATGCCTTCCTATTTAAGGTGATAGTTTAAATTAGCTAAAATAACTTCTAGCCCCCCAAAAGTATTTTATTTATAAATCTTATGCATAAGTAATTATGCATAAGAGATTCTGCCAAAAAAATTAAGCCTACACATTTACTAGATATCCTGTTTATTCTCAGACTGTTCATTTAGCTTCTAATATAATATTAGTCAGCAGTTCACTGTTTTTATGGTGCACAATACAGGGTTGGATCTTTTCCCCTTACTAAAGTGCACATTTGATTACAGTCCTTGAAATTACCTTTTATAAGTGCTCTAATCTTGAAAACATTGCATATCAATGCAGTTTATAAAGACAATTTCAAGACTCTTAAATCATGTAACGCTTGTTATCAGTTTTGGAAAGCCTGCTTTTTGAAGGTAATACCTTAGTTTGCGCATGTGGCAAACTGATGTTACATGCATCACTGTGATATGTACCATACATTGTGAGAAATAAGTGAGAAAGCAAGAAAGCCTATATTGAGACCTGGTTTCACCTTGTACAAATAGGCTGTCTTGCACATTCTTCTTAAAATACATAAATAAATCTTGCAGGGAAAAGACACGGATTTTCCTACACAAGATTTGATGGAGATTTCATGATCAAATGTATTTACTAAGCAATAGTTTTCAAATTTAGCCTCTGCTTTGTCTTATTTTTAACTTAAGGCTCTGGAGTTGGCTAGGGAACTCAAACTGTGCAAAACCCCACTATTGGTAAAATTAGTAAAAACATCTTGGTTGATGTGTAGCAGGCGCCCACTACAACATAGCCTACATACGCCACCCCTCTGGTCCTGACCCATAAGCTATGACCAGACCTGTCACCTGTACCACAGCTGAGCACTAAGCTAAACCTCTCCTCCTCACCTTCCCAGCCTGTCCTTCCAAAAAAGCCTGCATCCATCCAGTGCACCGCTCCAGTCATGCAAACTATTCTACATTTCTTTTTGTTCCCAGTGATGTCCTAGATCTGCAACAGTCCACAGACTCCCAGCTCCAGAGCCAAAACTCTGTAGCTAAGAAGTTTTTTCTAAAGGTGCTATCACGTGGGATAGGTCAGCACATATCCTACAATGTAGAAGATGTATTGGTACACAGATTTTAAATACACAGCTTTCTCAGTACACCCACATAGTGCCCAAACGTCTTAGTTCAATTATTGCCTAATTCAGGAAAACAATCTGTGTCCTTCCTGTCCGTCCCCATCGCCCCAAGACCTCCCCCATTAAAGGCACTTTTTTAAATTAAAAAAAACCAAACAACCTCAACAGCTCTACTCCTACATATAACATCAAGGGTGTTTCACAAAATATGTTAGAAGCTCAAAATTGTCTAACTAGAAAAAGACACTTGCCATATTTTTTGTAATGTGTCCTTGCACTATAGGGGGAATATCACTTGTTATGTCTGGGAAAGCTACCAGTCTTTTAGAAATAACTGAATCTGTAAAACATGAATACATTATCAGAGGCATGACATCCAGTTTCATCTGCATTAAACCCGAAACTTTTACTTGATTGTCACAAATAGACATAAAAAGTAAAAATGTAAAAGTTTGGAATATCAGCAATTTTCCTTAAGAATCTTTTTGTTATTGTTTTTACTAACAGCACAGTTTTTCAAGCTGGATTTGAAGTATTCTTTCATTACATTCTCCAGCTTCTTGTCCCATGTAGGTTTTCTCGAAGACCTCCATGTCAACCCTGCAGTTTGCAGAAATTGTGATGAAATGTTCAGAAACAGATGGATAACATACTCCAGCCAGCAGATCAGGCACACAGCAAACATGACAACTAAACCAGTGGCATAAAACACAGGATGTCAAATACTGATAAATATGTCAGAGATTAAAATAAAGTTTTTAAAAACCATTGAAATAATCTGCAGTTCTACCAACCAGTCAGGCAGGTGCAATGAAGGCTGTCAGTGAAGCTACAAAACAGGTCTCTCTTTCAAGGAGCTCACCAAACCCCAGCCATTTGAGACTGCTGGTTATACAATGCTACTGTTAGAAGATATTTTCATATTATGAAGTAAATTATGAGCTAGGAAAAGCAGCAAATACTTACCTTCTTTTCTTTCCTCTTTCAGAAACATACCTTGGCATAAGAACTTACCCTGCTTCTGGTTTTGGAGCCCCAGGTCCTCAGCTTGCTCGAAAGAGTATTCAAATACCTTCCAGAATGCAATTATTAAAGTGCATTTTCATGACTTACATAATAATTTCAAAAAAGATATCTTTCTCAGATGTTTTCATAAGACATTATTCTTCAACAGGAAGAAAAAAAGCTTTGAAAAATAAAACAGCGTTACTCACATCTGGAAGGTTTTTAAGTTTTTGTCTGGACAAACACAGCAACTTCAGACTCTTCACATATCTAATCTCTTCCAATATGCCAAATATTTGCAGGACTGATGAAGTTGAGCAAGCCTTTGCAGAAAATATAGGTCCCTAGGAATATCTTTTATCTTACTATTTAAGCTTATGCACTCCACTTGTTCTAATTTGTAAGGAGGATAAAGCTTTTCAGTTGATACCTTGATGTATTTATTTAATCTGGAATATAGAGACTACATCAGTTTATTTTTAATTTTACCAAATATTTTTTGTGTGTGAACAGTTCTTTTTATGATATACCTGTTTATAACATACAGAGGCAATTTTTAAGGATTTTAGCTGTATTCAAATGTATGTATACCACATATGCCTCTAGTGAATAATCATAATCCATTTATGTTATGGTGTGGGTTAGTGTTCTTACTGGAGCCAAGGAAAGCACAGAAAATGCCTCCTGTACGTCAGGCCCGATTTTTAAGTCTGCTCAGCTACTTACACAGACTAAGTAATCAACATGGGCTGCCTGTCATTCACAAATACATCCCAGGAGATCAGCTGGGAGATAAAGGAGGGCAGGTTGTACCTTGAGGACTAAAAATGGAAAGTTGCACTTGCAACAGTTCCACAGCCTGTGAAAGATGATGGCCCAAAGCGTTGTCTACAAGGATGATGGAGATGGGACATTGTCATCCACTCTCACCACAGCCTTCAGGGTGCCTCCGGGGCACTCGGCATTCACTCCTCTGGCACGAAGGGTGTTTTTCCCCTGAAGATGCCACTTACCCAAGCACACCTACGCAACGTGTCTGACCAGCGCTTCCCAGAACATACACCCCAATGTATCTGCGCTGCCACCACCCATATCATCTATGAAAGAGATGCTGCCTAACTCCACTTACTCACTTGTCACATCAGTGGCTTCATAAGATACAGGGCAACCAGCACTGGTGAAGGAGGGAGATTGGAGAACTGGGCAAAATGCAAAGCCCTGACACCAGCTGCAGGAGACAGAGCCCCTACCCCATCTGCCACCAGCACAGTAATTCTCACTGTTGTTGTTCATAACAATATTACACTTAAGCATAGCACAGCAGACGGGGGGCACCATCCCACAGCATCCCATCTGCCCAGCACCTCTTACTCCTTGAGACAGTGCAGGAGCAGAGGGGACGTGTTCTGCACAGACTGAAATTTCAGCCTTGGGTTTTTTCCTGGGGCCTGTCACAGCTCCTGTTGAACTGCTAGTTAAAAAGAGGAGAGAGGAAGGACAGAGCATGGGCAGGAGGCAAAAAGCACCTCTAATGACAATTTTGCTTCGAGGCAAGTAGTTGTGAAATAACCTCCCCACTTTTTTTAACTGTGGTGTAACATTTTAATATATGTAAACACAACAGGTTATAAGAATTGTACTAATGTGTGCGAGGAACAGCAGTGCCTCATTGCATTTTATATTTCTTTTAAAAAGTCCTTGAAGTCATGGAATATTTGAGTAATTTATGACGGGCCTGCACTCCCTCCCACTGTCTCCCATCTCCCAACCGCTTTCTGAGGCCAGTTGCAGCCCACTGCTGGGGATGCAGGGAGAGCAGAGACCGGGCAGGGACTAAGGGGACAGGGACAAATGCTAAAATGCCACCAAGAGGAAGCCAGTCTCTTCTGTGCCCCAACTTGCCCAGCTGCACCCATTTCTTTCAACAAGTTCTTCCCTTTAAGAATACTGTACACAATGTATTGCAGACCACTAGGCAGTTCCCCTCCCATTCATGTGAGCATTCTGACTGGAAACTAATCGCAATTACCTTGCGGAGAAATGACTGAACAGCCCCTAAAAGAAACAGCGGTTGAAGAAACTGATGTCAATTAATTCCATATAAAAGAAAGAAAAGCTACATATAAGGATATAATAATACATATAAACTCAAAATAAGTACTGCTACTTTGCAGAGAAAATGTAATCTGAAAGAAGTTAAAAGCTAAATCCTGCAAGAAACCTTCCTGTGGTGGTTTGACTCTGGCTGGATGCCAGGTACCCACTGAAACTCCCCTCCTCAAGCAGACAGGGGAGAGAAAAATATGACAAAGGGCTCATGGGTCGAGATAAAGACAGGGAGATCACTTAGCAATCACCGTCACGGGCAAAACAGACTTAACTTGGGAAAATTAGTTTACTTATTATCATTCAAACCAGAAAAAACACCTTCTCCTCACCTCTCCCTTCTTTCCAGGCTTAATTCCCAATTTCTCTTCCTCCTCCCGCTGCACAGCACAGGAGAATGGGGATTACAGTCAGTCCGTCACACATTTCTGCCTCTTCTTCCTCCCCACCCTTTCCCTGCTCCAGCGTGGGGTCTCTCCCATAGGAGACAGTCCTCTGTGAACTTCTCCAATGTGGGTCCTTCTCACGGGTTGCAGTTATTCAAACTGTCCCAGCGTGGGTCCCCCCCACCAGGTGCCGTCCTTCAGGCACAGCCGGCTCCAGCGTGGGTCCCCCACGGGGTCACAGCCGGGCCAGCAGCCCTGCCCCAGCCTGGGCTCCTCTCCACGGGGCCACAGGCCCTGCCAGGAGCTGCTCCAACGCGGGCTGCCCAGGGGGTCACAGCCGCCTTTGGGCACCCACCTGCTCTGGCGTGGGGTCCTCCACAGGCTGCAGGTGGATATTTGCTCCACCATGGACCTCCACAGGCTGCAGGGGCACAGCCTGCCTCACCGTGGGCTGCAGGGGAACCTCTGCTCCAGCCCCTGGAGGACCCCCTGCCCCTTCTGCACTGACCTGGGTGTCTGCAGGGCTGTTGCTCTCAGTCTCACTCCTCTCTCCTGCTGGCACAGATGTGCCATTTTTTTTTTTTTCCCCTCCTTAATATGCTATCCCAGAGGCACTACCGCTGTCGCTGATGGGCTCAGCCTTGGCCAGCAGCGGGTCGCGTCTCGGAGCCAGCTGGCATTGGCTCTGTCGGACACAGGGGAGCTTCTGGCTACTACTCACAGCAGCCACCTCTGTAGCCCCCGGCTACCAAAACCTTCCTGTGTAACCCTACTACAGCTCTGTTTCACTTGATCATTTTTATGTATGGAGCAGTTCAATAGTATTTTCAAATACAGCTTTTCAGAATAGTTCAATTTTAATTGCTAAAACACAGAGGATAAATTTTGTTTAGAAACAACTCAATTTCATGAAGAGTAAAGCTTCGTCTGCTTGAATAGGAATAGTCAGTTGTTGGAGAATTCATACTACAGTAGGACCCACAAGCCATAAAATAAATAGGTAAACTTTTTGATAATAGGAATTCAGTAGGGAACAATCAATCAAAGTACAAAATAGAAAATGACCACCACAAGACCTGCCACAAACTGATTTATTACTTTTTGGCCAGTCCCATACAGCAAGAGCAAAGATCTTTCACTCACTATATTAAAACATTATTTCGCTTTATACAAATTGTAAACATCTTCAACAGGACAAACTGTTGGTACAGGCATTCCACGGCTCTGGCATCTTTTCTCTGGCAGTTAATTGAATGAAAACCAAATAAAACAAAGAACTTTTTTCATGGGGTATCTAAAAAAATGCAGCATATGCATTTAAAATCACATCGGTTCCAAGCAAAACACAGAAGAGTATTCCTGATTGCTATTTTTAGTGAAATTTATAGTGGTATTATGAATAGGAATATTTTTTCCATACTGCTGTAACCAATTTTTTGTTTAAAATTAGAAACATCATTTTATACATCAAGGTAGCAAACTAAATTGTACAGTAAAGCAGCTGCTATAAATACAGCTATATTTGCTATACTGTATCAGGTAAATAAGGACATAAAACCTCCCAATCTAGTTAATACTTGTTTTCCTGGCAGGAACCAGTCTAAACAAGTCACAATTCAAGTTCTGCTTCTCCAAAACCCCTTGCTATAATTGTCTGATTTTTTCCTCTCCCTCTCTCTCAAAGTGCTTTAAAGCAGACAATCTGATCCATAAAGTGAACACTTATCTCCTCCTCAAGTAAGAGCAGATTGTTCTTTCTAATTTATAAGACCCAGGAACATCAATCTGCTGGCTAACTTTACTGAAGGACTACAAGATACGCACTGTTACTAGCTTATAATCCTCAAATCAGAGCAAAGGTGTTGAAACTCGACATGAATCACTTTTTTCCGACTCATCAAAACTATAATACAGACAATGGTCATGTTATTGACTAAGGCTTAAAAAAAATAAATTAATTTAAAAATCACTTCTATTGTTAAAAAACAATTGCATTAGAACTTTGGTTTCAGTATACTTCTAATTTTGGAGTCACATTTACAGTGACTTAAAAGACAAAAATCTATGTTTCTAATGTAAAAAGTCAAGCCATATTAAAAAAAGCCACACCTGTCAGGTCTCTGTGCATCATTAGAAGCAATGAATATTTCAGTTTAAAGGTGATCTGCAGAAAAATTAAGTTCCTGACAAAACCCAAGGTGGTTATTTTTACACTTGAATGCAACCAGTTGTTTTAAGCATTATAAAATACCACATCTTTGATCACAAAGTGCTTAGATCAGCAGATCCATAAATGATGTGTTGAGTTTCACTACCTGAAGTGAGGACATTGAAGGGCTTTTAGTTTGTAAGATTTCTGTATCATCAAAATGCACAAATGAAAGATCATGAAGGATGAACAGCACCGTTAACTTGCATCAACGTTATGATGTATAAACAACAACGTTCTTCCTACAAATTCAGTATAGAAAGAGCATCAAGATTCAGTTCCTGCTGTCAAATGGAAAAGAAAAAAAAAAAAGTCCTCAAACCTTGCTAAAAATCTTAGATGAAAGTCTTTAAAAATAAAACACTGTGATTCCTTCAGCCGAGCAAGGTATCAAGATATTCTACTACGGGATTTGTCTCCAGCTCTTCTCTACCCAAATGAAGAAAGGGATCCCTCCTAGAGCATTAAAGCTAGATCCTGACAGAACTAAAGAAACACTGCAGAGGATATTCCATCAATCAAAATAAACAATCATTTTAAATACCTTAACTCTTCCGTGAGCATCAAAATCTGCCCAAAATGATGTAACAGGAACCTTCACGTAACTAATTCTTCAGCAGAAATGCTGATTAACCAAAATATTTACTACTCTATCTTCACTGCAGCATGGGATGAAGGTCTATTGGGGGAAAAAAAAAGTCTGACCAACATAGCCACCTTTTTAGAGAAGATCTTCTAAACATGCTTAATGCCAACAAGTTCAAAATACTGTTGTGTAGTTTTGATTTGATTTGGTTTTGTTTTAAATTAAGAGCTGTTTTGGATTTATAGTGAAAACTTTTAAACTAAATTGAAAGGATTAAAAATGAAAAAAAAGCATAACTTTCCAGTCTGTCTGGAAATTGTCTGGTGCCCAACACATCAAGACACAGCTATTATCCATGTGGATTTATGACTTTTGTATGCTAGCTGCCATTTTCCGTGGCAGCATCTGTTAGAAGTTTTACAGAATTGTAATGTTCTCCTAATCCATAGGCATGTCTCATATACCTAAAAAAAGAAAAAGTTACAGAATTAGTGTTCAGTTTAACTAAAAGTATGTGTCATGACAAACATTAACAGCACTGGAAGACAGCTTAAATTAGAACAGAAAATACATTGGGGTGCATTAGGAGGAGCATGGCCAGCAGGTCGAGGGAGGTGATTGTCCCCCTCTGCTCTGCCCTGGTGAGGCCCCATCTGGAGTGCTGTGTCCAGTGCTGGGCTCCCCAGTTCAAGAGAGACAGGGAACTGCTGGGGAGAGTCCAGCACAGGGCTACAAAGACAATTGACTGGAGCATCTCCCTCATGCGAAAGGCTGAGACAACTGAGCCTGTTTAGCTTGGAGAAGGCTGACATGGGACCTTATCAATGCACACAAGTATCTTAGGGGTGGGTGTCAAGAGGCCGGGGCCGGGCTCTTTTCAGTGGGACAGGACAAGGGGCAATGGGCACAATCTGCAACTCGGGAAGTTCCACCTGAATGTGAGCAAGAACTTCTTTACCTTGGGCATGATAGAGCTCTGGCAGAGGCTGCCCAGAGAGGCTGTGGAGTCTCCTTCTCTGGAGACATTCAAAACTCACCTGGATGTGACTCTGTGCAACCTGCTCTAGGAGAACCTGCTTTAGCAGGGCGTTGGACTAGCTGATGTCCAGAGGCCCCTTCCACCCCTGACTGTTCTGTGATTCTCCGATTAAATAACAGAGTACTAATAACGACAGCTTTTAAATTCTGGTGACTTCCAGGCACAGACTGACATAAACTTGTAAGAGGAAAAAGTTTCCTGCTGCATCTTATATGAATTTCACTATTATTTTGTAATTATCTAACAGGTTAAATGATCTTGTAGCATTCTATAACGCAGTGACTGAATCACACTTCAGACTGACTGTCAGCATTTTAAGAACTCTAATTACAATATCTTTAAACTAAGTGTGTTAACCACAAACATAAATTCTGACCTGCAAGATCTTTATTCAAGAAATGCTTAAATGTCAGATAAACAACAGAAAATGAAAGAGAAGGTGAATCAAAAAAGAAAGAGGGAGAATCAAAGCTGAGCCCTCTGATATAGAAGTGCACTGATTTGAAGAAGGGATAAAATTACATACTTACACAAGTATTATTGGTTTGCCCGAATATTCTTCACCAACAATAATGGGAGGGGAATCCATCTGCACTACTTCAATAGGTGTTTGCAAAATGTGAGACAAAGCCCTTAGCTTTAAGGTATAAAAACAATACAATGATATCATTAAATCCAATGCAGGGGAAGAGAAGAAGACATGGCATTTAGTTTTAGCAGACATCAGTTCAGACATCACATTTCAAATACTGTCAGAAAATAAACTTTAATAAAATAATCAAAACTATTTAAATGTTTTAAACTTTAATTGAAAACAGGTTGTCTTAAATTAATCACTAATTTGGTGATACAACACAGGTAACATTGAGCTAGTTTCAGTAATTTGGTAACTACTTTTTCATAAAACAATAAATAAGACAAAGTAAATAAATACTTATTTTCTCAAACTCAAGTTCTGGTTTACATTATAAAAATCTAACATTGCTCTGCTCTAGTCAGCTTTGCTACCATCTTAGTCTGCATAATAAAATGCTTTCTCCTTAGAAAGTCTTCTTCCGCTCGTATTATCAGTCTTTCTAATGATATTTAAAACTACTGAATTCATTAACTTATGTGTCATCAAATACATCAGAACAGTGGTGCACCATCACAAAAGCTACCAATTCGGGAACACAATTTATAACCGTAGAGGAAAGTTCTTGATAAACTGTTTATGACTACATTCTCTTATGCCTTTAGGTGTTCTTTCTTAAGAAGCCCTTTTTTGAAGGCATATCCACCCACTTTGGAATTTCATAAATAAAAATTATCAGTGCAATACTTGCCTCCAGCTGACCACCCCATGCAGCTGTATTTGCTATATCATCACAGTACTTTTCAAATTCCTCTGTGGGAAAAGAAAAGACAATTTTTATTACTTATCTTATTTGAGAACAAGCAACTGAGGAAAAATATTGGTCGTACAATGAAGAACTAGAACCTGAAAAGTCCAAACACACCATACAAAAAAACATGTATGTCCACTGAAGAGAAGGAAAGCAACAGAAAAACACCAGAGGCCCCAGAAAAACCACCCCATGACTGTTTTAGAAGGAAAAATTAAGACAGCAGACAGGAATAAAAACAGGTATGGGAATAAAAAAAGTACAGGTTTAAAATATAAACTTTTTCTTTAGGGAACTGTTGACAAGAAGCATGAAATTGCAGTTTTCTTCCTGTTGGATATCAGAAAGTATTTTCTACAGTCTCAAAACAACAATGTGATAGCAAGTGGTATGCTTCGTTCTTAGTTAGGTGTCAGGTATGTTTTTAAAATCTTGTGACTGTAGGAAGTTCAATGGTTTGGTTTGGATTTTGTTTGTTTTTTTTTCTAATTTCCATATTAGCTAACTTGTTTTTAACCTCAGAAGTATTTATTCCCAATAGTTCCTTTTGTTCAGAGCTAAATAAGTCTTTTGGAGATCATGTTCTACAGAAACCAAGCTTTTCAAAATATAAATTGCAACCCTTCAGGCTTCTGAAACCCATAAATTGTTTTTGATAAAGAAAAAATGGATTTTCTGAAGACTGCTCAGAACTGTTTTTCATATGTTCCCCTTATAACAGACTTAAGAGACATAAGAAAACCACAGCTCCCTGCTGCTCTGCAGAACTTCATTCAGTCTTCTCTTGGGGCACATTTATCCTTTTGCAATTATCTCTGCCAACATGGGAAAGATACTTTCTACTTCATAAAAGCCCCCAGTCACCAAATGAAATCTACAGCAATAACTATTAAATGAATGTAGCAGTAGACTAAAAAAAATTATAGTGTTCCAGACATGCAGTAAGAAATGAGTAAACCATGTATTGCTCAAATAAGTACATAAATTCCATTTAACTGCATTTACTCAGCCACTCATTGCTCACACTGAATGCCTTTGTATTTTTTAGTTTAGTCTGCTTTTAAGGAAGAGCTCCAAAAGGCCTAGCATAAATAGTGAAAATAAAGGGTAGAATAAGAGAAAGTATATGTGCAAGCTATTATAAATAATTTGCTTGAATTTCACACTCTAAGTTTTCCTATGTAAATTGAAAACACCAATATAAAAGTTGACAGAAAATCACCACTAACCTGGTAGAGAAACTGTTTACAGTACAACTTAAATCACATCCCAGAACATGATTACCAAGTTCTGATTTTTTTTTTTTTTTTTTTGGGGGGGGGGGGGGGAAATAATGTTTGCTAGATTACTTAAAAAAAAAAATAAAATTACAGAGATTGAAGTGTACCAAGTTTCATAGCAGATCATAATTCTGTGTTCCACAGAACACAACCAAATCAAAGTTCAGGAACAAACTTCGTAATGAATTAGTCCCAACTGAGCTGTAACTGAGAACAAGATATCAGAGATAGTTGTAACATTTTTTAAAATCTCCTATACCACAAGTCTTACCTCTGCTATACATGTCTCCAGTACTAGGGTTTGTAAGAAATGGCAGGAAGTCATCAAAGTGACTTTGCATATACTTTGCTGTTTGGCTCCTCAGAGTTGCAACAGTCCAGGAATTCTGGTGATCCTTGAGCTGATCTTCAATAGCTCTGTACATGCAATGGCCATCTGAAGGGATCTGTTTGATTTCTAAGTGCCTTGCTGCCAATAGGGAGGCAAGTTTCTGACTTTCAAGATGTCTAGCACCCGTTAAATTTTCTATCTCGGCTTCAGCTATCCTTTCTTCTCTTTCTTTCTCCAAGGCAGCTTTTTTTTCCTTAGATTAAAAACACATTAAAATTACATCAAATGTTAAAATTTAGAAGATTCCTGTAGAGTTCTTGACTCAGCGCTTACTTTCAACTCTTCAAATGTCTTCTCAGTACATTTGTATCTGAGAAATGTTCTCCCAAATCAGTACCACCAAATCTTAGAGACCTCCTAAATCCAAACTTTAGCAAATGGTAAGTGACCAATAGATCCTAACTGCCTCTTACGCTACACCCAACTGTATGTGACAGGAGAAATCTTAAATATATCAACATGCAAAATAACATTTTTTACAACACCCGTAAAATCACTGTTATAATAGTAATTTCTTCAGGATCACCTATTTCACCACATTGTCAAACAACTTAAGTATGGGAATTCTAATTCAACAACAGAAAATATTGCTCTTTCATAATAAGCATGAGATCTACCACTTACGCATATGATTGCATAATGGATCTCATGTCATGAAACTGAAACTCCCTAGGGCTAGGTACTATACATCATAAAAGACTGCTCCTAACATAAAGGACGGATAAGAATGCATACAGAGAATACTAGAGGGGATGTAATAATAAATAACATAAAAATTAGTTTAGTAGAATGCTTCTTAAGTTTACGCTTAAGTTAACAGGGGAATAAGAGTCAAAGTAAATGAGTAAATAAAAAAAGCAGCAGTACAGAGAATGATCTTTTTACTTTCACACTTAAAATTCACCACAGATCAAGACCAGACTGGCTTAGGCAACCACAATATAGGAAAACTACGCTACAGAGTTTCTAGTTTGCCTAGACAGGATGCGATGAATTAAGACCATCCTTTTATCATGCTTGTTACAAGGCAGCTCTGCAGCAGCGACCATGTAACAGTGGATGGATTCTGCAATAAAGCAGTGCTCCTCTGGCCCTGCATCAACATTCAGGCAGGTACAATGAGAACGTTAATCCATCAAAATTTAACATCTGAAGGTTAACAAGAGTTAATCCTAATGGCCTGGACACCAGGTAGTGTTTCTTAAAAATTCAAAAATTTACAAGAATTTCAGTATTCATGTTCTTTGGTTAAATGTGTAAAGTTCTACTACTTGCATATTTTCCATGTATTTTACAATTATTTTCATTCAATTACCTTACTTTTATTAATATTTTCAGTTAAATTCTTTTAAAATCATTTGCTTTACATCATTTGCTATTTCTGGCTCCCATCTCCTGACCTATTCTGATTCCCAGCTCATGGCTGAGGGTAAAAAAGTACAACTATTTATAAAATGCTTACATATCTCTAGGTAGCAGCTTTACAGATTGTCAAAGCACCCAGTAGGTACAGCATCAATACTGAATTAGCCAGGTAATGCCCCCTGCAAAATTGTTTAACTTTAGTTATTACAGTTCAGTTTAAGTGACTATAACTTCAATAAAATATTTATAAAATTTTTAAATGTAAAGTCATACCCGCCTCTTCTGTGCTTTTGATATTCGAGGATGCTGAACCTGTTGCTCTACTCCTTCAAGCTCTAAATTTGCAACACCATCAGCTATAGAATCTGTCTAAAAAGAAAAAAGTTAAATGTTCTTATTAGTATAAATTATAACAGAGATGTGCATCTCCTGAAACGATTTTAAATTGTGTTCCTAGGTAATTCCAGGGTATTTTTATGGTTTAACCACAAAGATCAGTGTATATCATAGAACCTATCAAAGCCAAGTGTGAAGAATTTCACATTCCAATCCACTGTCATGCGTTACTTTTTCTGTAGTGTCCACAGAGACAGTTACGAACCGTGTATCTCAAATTTAATCCCTATGTTCTCTTACAAGCTTCCATACTCAAGCATGAACACTGCTCACTGGCTGAAAGGGAAAGTTTTCCTCACTATACCAGTTGTTGACCAAGGTACCCAAACAGCCATTATCAAGTTCTGTGACAATTAAAGCAGGAGAAGGCTCTAAAGCATAACCAGCAGTTGGAAACGACAGGGAGTTGACACATCTCAAGAAAAGTGACAAAGCTAATGCCATTAACAGTATGAACTAGATGCCACCCTTGGAATCATGAGTGTGTTTCAATTTGAATAAAAAGTTTGCGAAGTGAAAGACACCAGACATCTCAAAACAAATTCCTCTCAGGCAAAGTTACATCCAGGGCAAGCATTTTACCTTGAAAGATCCTCCACTGTAATGTTTCAACTCTTTTAGCAACATAAAACAAACTCTTAAAACTAATCTAAGATACAAGCAAACTGGAGCACTACGTTTAAGGCTTACACACTATCTGCTTAAGCATCTGATTAAAAACTTATTACAGAAGATTGTTACAGGGTTGTAACTCTCACAACTGAAAACTTTTTCCACAAGGATTCTCAGCAGATGCTTCTCAGACAAGTCTATTTCCCTAAAAGCCATTCAGAAATGTTTTCACTCATTTTCAAACAAAAATACATTCACTTAACTCTTTGTTTAGCTACTTACGGGAAAACACATAGTCCAGAAAACATCAGGCAGACAGGTTTTTGTTTGTTTCTTTACAAGATTTAAACAGCCAAAAGTCATAGACTGTCAGGAGATGTATGAGCATGGAGCATTAGCATCATTCACAGCTAACTGTACTGCACCAATTTAGCCACAAGCTCTATTCCCATTTAGATTAGGGAAAATATATGAACAGGCCTGGTCACACAAAGAGTCATTAAGTGACAATATAACAGGAACTTAAAAAAAGATTAAGACAACTGAGCTATTAACATAGCCTTAAGAGCTAAACAAAAAAAAGCTGGACAACAAAAAAATCCATGTTGTTAAATGCCCCTTCTAGCAATGCTCACCCACTGCAACAGCTGAATCTTTCCAAAGATTAAAAAAGTTACTAATACTGTAAAGAAAATGAGAAATACTTTGAAGTGTTACTTCATTACAATTTTTAAAAATTAAAGAAGCCCTAACACAAATTGTATCTGTACAACTTCAGCTAAAGTTAAGGCACTTACCTTATTCTGCTCAGGTGACACTTCCTTTAGCTGCTTTAATTCCCCCTTATGCTTCTGTTCAAGTTCTGCCTCTAGTTTGGCAACTTCATCAGCCAGCTGTTTTCGTCTCTTTTTATCATTCTTGGGAACAGCATTTTTCATGCCTTGAATTTTTGCTGTTAGAGAAGCAGTGTAATAAAACATGACCTCTAAATACAGATACTCCACAGTCATCGCAGAAAAAAGAACTGGAAGTCATGCAGAGAAAAAAAATTACAAGTATCAACATATCCGTACGTTTTAACGGTTTAACGGAGACTGGCTGTTATAGTCATCACATTTTAAAGCACCTATATTTTTCTTAAAAGATACAAATGTTATATGTGAAGAAAAGAAAAACTTGTGCCAGGTCACTATTATAAATACTTAAGAACTTCATTGATGCAGCAGACCTCAACCTTCAAGAAGATTGATTAAGCATTGAGATCTCAAATCCTGTCACAGGAAAGATGTGTAAATTCTTAATCACACAAGCAGCAGATTAAAAGTAAAAACAGAGGTTACCCGTCCTTAAAATAAAGTTTCTAAAAGTAAAATGTGTATTCAAGAAGAAAAAAAACCCACCGCCACCTTGCTTGAATTCTGTAAGTATTTTTAGGCTGTAAGTCAAGGCTCCGTTTCTCAAATCATAGAATAGTTTGGTTAGAAGAGGTCTGGAGGTCGTCCAGTTCAACCTCCTGCTCAAAGCATGGCTGAATTCAAAGCCACACCATGTTACTACGTTAATTCAGATTGACTTGGAGTTTAGTCCGATGACTGTGCAAAGTCTCCATGGATGGACATTCTATAACCTTTCCGGGCAGTTTTTTTCCAATCTTTAACCATTCTTGTTATGAAAATATTTTCCCTTTTTCCTCCCATGAGGGTATTTCTTGTTACCACTTTCAGCAGTTGTCTCTAGTCCATTCTCAACACTCTACTTTGAAGAATCTGGCTCCATCCATTATGCAGCGGAAACTACAACCAGATCCCTCACACTCTCCTCTTCTCCAGACTGAAGAAGCACAGCTTCCATAGCCTGTGCTCTTACATGACCCCTCCCTGTTAGCTCTCATCACTTCTGTATTCACTGTTTTAGAGTTACAGCACCAATTATTTAACACCCTGCTTGCTATTCATCACCTGTACATTTTCTTGTCCTTTACCCTTGACTGACACAATTGAGCTGAAGATGATGGCAATAATGAAACTATTCAAGAGATGGCAGCAAGAATGCTCATAATGAAAATTTTCTGTTAAGCATTCAATATCACAGATGAAGCAGCTGAGTTTAACAGACAGAAAAGCAGTTTTATTGATAAAAATCAACATAATGGGGGAGAAGGAAATCTAGGACTTAAGAGGCACACACAAATCCACCATGAGAGTATATGGACACAAGGATCATCAGTTGGAGGAGATGCTGGATTTTCAGAGGCTGGGATTAACCTTATGAACAAACTATTTTGCTATCTGTCAAACAGTTAATTATCGCACTTACCAGGAATATATTTTTTCAAGTAGGAAAACATGCGCCTATAGGTCACCTGCCTCTCCTAACTGAGAAGACTGGGGTTCTGTCTTCTGTGTACCCCTCCCACCTTTAGGTAGCAGGGCACTAAAATTGGATACCTCCCTATCACCTTCTCTAGGCGGAAAACCCCTCTGTTCCTCAGCCTCTCTCAATCAACCGGCCATGTGCTCCAGCCACCTAACCACAATGCTTGATCCTATCTCTCTTCTAAATTTCAACCAAATTTGAGGGAGGAAAAGGCATCTCAGAATAGTAAGTTCCTATAGACTGAATGGCACCATGCAGCCCAATCATGTCTTCCCTTCTTTAACCTTCTAACAGATAAAAGGCTGCAGATGGGCCTATTTCATTACATACCAAAAGAGCCGAACAAGGAAAAGGCTGTATATGAGCAACAAGAAAGGCTTAACAAAAAGGTTATTATCAACCATAAAACTCCATTCAACAGAATCCAGCTAACAAAATTAGTCAATTATATTCATCTACGTTGACAGGGTGGTAAAATGTGGCTCGTGAACAGTTCACACGGAGTACTGTAAGACCACACGGGTCTCCTACAGATACATTACTGCGGCTGGGCTGCATATGGAAGCTCATTCCAGATCAGTTGCACTGGGAATGAAGGTAGCTGCCTGGGCGGCAAGGTCCCTCACGCAGGCTTTTCAACCTAATACGCCTCACAAAAACACACCTTCTGTAACTTAAAAGCAATGCAGCAAAGCGTTAACATCACGTTAACAGTCCAGCGTTCCGTTACGGCTCTCCGCCAGGGAAGCTCGCAGCCCGCCTGCAGGACAAGACCCCCTCCCATCCGCACAGCACGGCCTGGGCACCTCCGCCCCGGTTCCGGTACCGACGCCCCCTTCCTCCGCATGGACTCCCCTCCCTCCAAGTCCGGCGGTGCCGAGCGCGCACATACACACACACACACCCGCTGCCGAGCGCGGCTGCCCGCCTCGCCCCCACAGAGCGGCCCGCAGGAGAAGGCCGAGAGCCGGGCCCGCCCCGCTCCCCCCTCGGCGGGGCGGCCTGAGGGAGCCGCTCTCCCCCCGCCCGAGCCCCCTCCGCCGGGCCGCGGCGCCCCTCACCCTGCAGCTCCCGCTTCTCCTTGCGCTGCCGCTTCACCAGCTGCTGCAGCGGCCCGCCGGCCGCCGCCTCCTCCTCCGCCCCCCAGCCCTCCATGGGCGCCCGGAGGCCCGCGGCGGCGGCGCGCGTGACCCCCAACCCCGGCGCGAGGCGGGAGCTCGCCGCGCTTCCGGCAGCACCGGCCCCCGGCCCCGCCCCCCGCCCGCGGTCCCTCGGCGCCGCCTCGGGCGGGAGCGGGGCGGGAGCGGAGTGGGGCGGGCGGCCCGGGGCGGCGCTCCCCTGTCCGTGCGGGTTGCTCCGTGCGCTGCCCGCCGCCTTGCCGGACCGGCTGGTCGCCGTGTCGCCGCCGCCCCGCTCTGCTAGGGCCGCGCCGTACGCCCGGCTGGCGGGAATAGGCGGCCTCTACCGCCGCGCCTGAGCCCGCGCGTTACGGGCCGCGAGCTCGGAGCGCAGCGGGAGCGGGGAGCGTTCCTGCCGTCCCCGGGCTGTGGGAGCGGCGGGGGCGGACAGGCCGGTGTTACGGGGAAGGCGAGCCCCGTCCTTACCGCGGGCCTCTGGCGCAGCTGCGGGGCTGCTTGCCCCTACCTCCTGCCCAACAGATAGGGCATGGCTGTGTCTGTATGCATACTCCGTATGGGCAGGTCTTCACTAAGAAAAAAAGGTAGTTTACCTCAACTTGAGGTGAATCCTGTTGAGGAAAGCTAGAGGTGAGAAAGGAGTTGGTTGAGGGTTTTGTGTGATTGATCACGTTAAGGAAAAGAAATTAACCCCTTCGCTTTTGTGCAAAATACACAGTGCCCTGTGTGTGCACATTTTTTATATGAAGCTACTTAGCACTAAAAAACCCAGGAAGATTCCCAGTTTTTCAAGTTGTGATGTCTGTGATTTGCGTCTCCTCACCACTATGAGACTACATCTTGGAGTGTAACATTTTTATTACAATAAATTCCAGATTTCCTGATGGGAGTCAAATCCCCACCTCAAAGTGGGAACTACAATTCTTGTTGAGTCCTAGTGTGGTGTGAGATGCTTTTCTATTCAGTGCAGTCACCAACGTTATTTTGTGGAACATTGAGTTCATCAGGCAAAATATAATTTATAAACTTTAGTATGTTAATTGGATTTAAAATTACTCAAATTGAGAAAAAAATTGGCAATGGAAACAGTAAGTTTGCGCTTAACTGTTACAGCATTGCTATTCTTTTACATTTTTATCAACAGACCCTCTACAAGAATATCTCCCTGGAGATACTTATAAGATGTGTAGATGTGGCACTTGGGGACGTGGTTTAGTGACGGACTTGGCAGTGCTGGGTTAATGGTTGGACTCGATGATCTCAAGGTTCTTTTCCAACCTAAATGATCCTACGATTCTATGAACCACACTGTCAAATGCAAAGAAAGGAAACAGATTGAAAGCAGAATTGTAAGATGATGGATCAAACTCTCTTGCTGTATAGGATCACCCAATTTTTACAATTCTGTTGAAACGTAAATAATTTTTCCAATTTGTATATTGATAACCTGGAAATGTATTTTCCCCTTACCTCCACCTGCTTTTTTCAGCCTGTTAGAATAAAACATCATAGGTGGCGGCGGGGGAGGGGGACGGGACGGGACTGGACGGGGACTGGGGGGGGGGGGGGGATGGGACACACACACACATGACAACAGGAAGTCTCAGTCAGAAAGAATGAAAGGGAGGTGGTTGGCTTTTAGCTAGGAAAATAGGTTAGCACTGGAACTTACTAGGGTGGCCCTATAAATATTTCTGCATGCTACCAGCAAATCCAGAATAAGGACAACTCCAGGTTAATTTGCCTTGACTAATGTATATATGTGCTCTGTAGCAGTTTGTCAATGACATTTATTTGTTCGCACAGGTATGTATATATCAATATGCTGATATTTAATACATGTTCTTAAAAGTGCTGTATAGTTAAAAGCAATAAATACTGGTTTATACCTTCTGCATTTTAGTTTCTTTTAGAACCTTATACAGCTAAGGACAAAACCATCCTTTTTACCATAACAAGGGACAGTAAGTAGTTGTTCAGACATGACCCAATCCATCCTTCAGGCAGGCTGTGCTCTCCAGTGTTTTGGGGGACTGAAGTCTTAAAGCTTTCAGAGAAAAGGTAGCAGAGCCTACTTCTCTCCAGCACAACTGTCCCCAGTCAAAGGGGGATACATCCAGTGAGGTCCCTGTAGTGACTACGGGTTTTAGTCTGTGCTTCTGCCATATCTTTAGCAGTAAGCTGAAAGAATATAGAATAAATACCAATGACCAAATAAATAAATACCTCAGGTGACCAAATGTGAAGTGCTAAGTGATGATGAAGGTAGGTTGATTAAAATGACCTTATGATATTCTAGCCTCATTTGAACAACGCCTATCATAATGCGTTGTTATACAGGAATGGAGGTTTTAGGGCACACTAAGTACAAGGGAGTACATTGTAGAGAACAGCGGTATGATAAATGCTGGGGAGGTCATGCTGCACAGCCATCTAAAGATGAGTCTCCTGTGCTGCCATGAAACCTAGAATAAATGAACACTATTAAGACAAGCACTGCCCTTGCTAGCAGCAGGCCTCAGGCTCAGTGCCAGCTCCACGAGGCCCCAGTCCTGGCCTGTGGGGCTTCTTGTCAGCCTGTGGTGAGAACCTGCCCTGCGAACGGAGGCTCTGTGCCAGGCAGCTATTGTGAACTGGAGTTTAACATGGGACAACAGCAAAGGCCTTGAAAATACCATTGAAAACAGGGATCCGAACATTATAAACAGCTAACTGATGGCCAATTACTGGTTGAAAAAAACACAATCTCACAAATTAGGAAGATGACTGCTTTGAGCATACAAAAGGAAAGCAACAGCTGAGCTAGAGAAAAACAACCAAGGAGCAGGAGGAGGCATTTGCTAAGACCTGAGAAAGTAACGGTTTCATTTTGCAAGGTATGGGTATGGCTTGGGGGGTGGAGACCAAAGGCTGCTGGCTGTTCAGAAATCATTTCAGAAAAGGAAAAAATTCCAAATTTGGTGAAACCGTCATCATGGGGACCTGCAGCCATGATGTCTCTGCGGGTTTGCCAGGGCCACAAGCGTGCCACCTACTCTCCCTGTCTATGCCAAGGGCGCTGCCTCTCCCTGCCTCCTTGCCCCAGGATCCCTGGCGCCTCAGGGACCTCTTGACCTGCCAGCTCATCAGGACCACATACATCTGCTTTTCCCCCCACAAATTCTGTGTGTTTTTTCCTCTCTGACACTCTTGAAACACTTAAATAGAGCCTTACTGCATGTAAGCTCAGCTTGGCTAATTATAATTCCTGGGTAGAAAGAGTGGTTCAACAGCTAAGGTCATAATGAAATAGAATGGTTAGAAGCTGAAATGAAAGGAAAAAGAGAACTGAAATCTGAGGTAACTAACTGTGGAACACTTTATCTAGGATGTGATGGGTTCACTGTCACACAAGTCTTTAAAACAAGACTGAAAGCTTTCCTGTGGATATGTGTTAGCTCAGCTGTAAATTACAGGCTCCATGCAAACAGCAGTTATTGACTCAGAAGTCCAGCTATATTACCATAATGGCCCTTTCTCATATTAACATGTATTACTTCATTAATCTGTTCTGTAGGAATTTGAACCTCCCCTTGAAATCAGTGATAGCTGTAAGATGCTCTGTACTGAGCACAGTCTGTGTCTTAGACACTGTCAAAATTGAAACTTTCAGAATTAAGGGGCACTTTTGAAATGTGACTGAATATTGTCAAGTTAGTCACTGAAGTCAATGACTGAGGGTTGGTTACCTTTGATATCAGCTGGCTCGGACAGTGAATTAATCAGCGGCCATGTTCTCTTTCTTTTGTATTTCTTTTCTGGGGAGGAAAGCCTGCATGGCTATTTAAGGTATTACACTTTGACATCCGTTCTAGTATCTTTCTTCCAGTGGTTTCACAGTGCTCAGTAAGCGTGCTGAAAATCAGAAAGGTCATTTGTTCATTGGTATTTTATAAGTAAGTTGGAGTGGAACCCCTGGTACTTCTGTCACTTTAAAAATCTTGATTTTGTCTCTGCAGTTGCAAAACCAATAAGCTAATGCTGTGTAGTGGACAGTTTTCATGACAGCAGTGAAGAATATCCAAATCTTACCCAGCTAAATGTTACAAAACATTGGTTGAGAAAAGAAGCTGTCTTACTACTTTTAGGTCAGTGTGTATTTCATTCCCCTCCATTATCTCCAAGAAATTTTTTTGCTGAACATTGAAGTGAATTACACACTGCTTGTAGCCATACACAAAACTCTTTTAAAGTGGTGCTGTTGTTTTGTTGGGAGTTTTCTCATATATGTACTACATAGCTAGTCAATCTGGGTCACTTGATCCCAGGTACTGAGGCAAAAGTAGCTCAACTTTCCTTTAGTCTATGCCATAAAATTGGCTGGTAGTAAGATTTGCAGTTATTCTGCATGAATTAAGGAGTATACATGACCTTGCAATGAAGCCTCAACACAACGTGAAGATCAATAAGGCACATTCTTTAAGGCTCCTAAAATATCCTAGCATGGTATATGTTGTCTGAAAGTTCACTTACGTCGGTAAATGAACTAGCTGAGCTTTTCCAGTTGTTCCTTTATGTTTGCTGAAGACAGTGCTAACAGATTTTCACAGCAGGACATCTGCTTCTAAGATCCCTCAGCTGTAAATCTGTTTTCTAATAATTTTTCAACACGAATCTGACAAGCATCAGGACCTAACACAAATCCAATCACTTAATTAAATCTGTAATGAGTCATGTTTATCAGTTAAACAGAATAGTGGGGTTTATTTCTGGATTTGACATTTTGGAGCTCACAAAGACCAATGTACTTACCTTTTGTATTTGTAGCATCAGAAGGTGTAAGAACTGTCTTGGGTCTCTGTTAACACTGAGTCAGGGTCGCTCATTATTCACAGTTATCTTACAAAATGCTGGGATGCAGAGAAACTGTGGCTGTTACCTGGAGACATCCTTGATTTCTGTGAAGACTGCTATTGGGAAATGTGAGTGTTAATGCTAGCACAATTGTGCCAGCCTCTGCAAACGTATTGTGAGCTTTGCAGTGTTTTGTTTTCTTGAATATCAGCAGCTGGAATGGTGAGATTTAATGAAAAGCCTGGATTTTTAAGCAGTTCTCTTGGCTATATGACTGAGAGAGAAGATCTGTTTGACAAGAGGTGACCTGAATGCATCCTAAATGCTCATAAACAATAAGTAAAAAGAAAAAGCCCAGCTCCAGCTCTTCACACTGCTTTTCAGTAGAAAAAAATGAAAAAAATTGGACACTTGGGATTTCCAGTACCTAAGTACAGTCACTTAGTGCATTCAGCAGAGACTGTCAATCAGGTTTCATCGCAGGGTTAGCACATCACATTTTGCTGGTGTAGTCTTGGCAAGAATCTTGACCAATAATCCACGCTCTACTAACCCCCTTGAAGCTGCTGTCATTTTCACTATGCTCTTTATTAACTTTCTAGACTGTGGAGTTGCCAACTACAGCTCGTCTTATTGCTATAAAACAATGAAAGAGTGTCACATGCTAAGCAGTCATTTTTTTGCCAGGTAATCTTTCCAGATCTGCTGATAATGAAAGAGACTAAAAGAGGGACCCTAGCCTTAAACTGCTAAAAAGTATAACTGCACAGTTACTGTAACTTCTGAGACTCTCAAAGTAGCATTCATTAGTAAGCATTCCAGCTAAAATTGCATTTTATTTGTACATAGATTTCAAGACAAATATACGACTAAATATTTGTACCATGATTCGTGCAATATAATTTCTTATATCAATAAAATACCAGATCATTGCTGTCTAGCATACAGACCACTGGTTAACTGTCTCCATCATTTTCACAACTGAATCAAATGTGTTTGTCTATGCCACACAAACTGCTGATGTACTTGATCAGAGAACCTACACATGCATGCATACTCAGCAGCAATGGGGAGGTCATAGGGGATTCGAGAGTAAATCTGCTGGGTGACAATCCTAAATGCTGGTGGTCTGTGAATAGTTTCAAAACCCACCTAGTGTACAGACCCACACACACTGAGATCTATAAGTAGGATCTTCATGTACAATGCCATGCAAAGAACTCATAGCTAGGAGCAAGTTTTTGCCCTACTAATTAAATTTTTGAGCACAAAAATGAGGAAGCCACCAAATTAGCTATGATAACAGCAACACCTTTAGTACGGACATGGCAGATAGTACGATTACCAGCAAAATTTTATTCTCTGATTTTTTTTTTCCAAGTTGCTTGTCAACATGCAAGATTCTGCCAGCAGCCCTGGTGCTGCTCCAGTTGGGTACAACTGGTCCCGCAGGCTGGTGGAGCAGTCTGGCCAGGGTTGAAGCACCAAGCTAGACCCATCCTCTAATCCCAATGCTGGGTCGCTGTTACCCTCCACAGGGCTGAGTACTGGAGCCACCTCTAGTGATCTTATCTGCTAGGTACCTGGGGAGGGAAGAAAGAAATATGCCTAACTTAAGTGCCCTAAGGACAAGGAAAAGACAAGCAGAAGATTCAGAAAAGGAGTCTGGAGACATAATCACAGGGAAGGGAAAGGGAAAACTGACTGAGAGCAATGAAAGGAACACTGGTCTAGAGAGGTGATGGCTGGAGAGAGAGATCATTGCTGTGACAAGAGGAAGGAAGGTCCAGAGCTAGTACAGAAAATGGAAGAGGGAATTAGAGAAGGAATTTTTGACAAAAGGAAGGGAATTTGAGGGACAGACTTTTTAGTAGGGCCTGTTGCAATAGGACAAGTGGTAACGGTTTTAAACCAAAAGAGGATAGATTCAGAGAAGATATAAAGAAGGATTTTTTTTTATGATGAGGGTGGTGAAACACTGGAAGAGGTTGCCCAGAGAGATGGTAGATGCTGCATCCCTGGAAACATTTAAGGTCAGGTTGGACGGGGCTCTGAGCAACCTGATCTAGTTGAGGATGTTCCTGCTTATTGCAAGGGGCTTGAACTAGGTGACCTTTAAAGGTCCATGCCAACCCAAACCATTCTATGTTTTTAAAATAGGGGATGAACAACGGGACTAGGATTAGTTAGAGAAAAAGACAGGGAATCACTGATCCCTGTCACAGATAGATGGAGTTGAGAAATAGCTCTGGCAAGAAGCAAGGCTGCAACAGAAAATTTGGATAAGTTGAGTGAGAAGCCAGAATCAAGGAACTGTGCATATGGAGGAGAAAAGCAAGAGGTAAAATAGGGTAAGGACCTGGAGCTCAAAAACATGAGTCCTGGGGCAAGGAAACAGTTAAAAGATATTAACAAAACAGATGGACAAACTCCAAGACTCTGCAGTGCAATCCCAAAGTGAGTGGGCCACACCAGTATTCTGATTGACATGCAGAGACACTGCTGCACACGCTCCAGAGAAAACTATCACACTACCTTCAACATCTACAAATAGCTGAATAATTAGCTGATGAGTTTAGCAACAGACTTTTGTTTGCTCTTGCAGTGTGTTGGAGTGAACACCCTCTACGTGGAGGGATTTATGACTGAATTGTGGAGAGGGATGTGACGGAATAAAGCAACAAATGATTAGACAATGAGCACAATTGAATTATTTGAAAAGGTGCAGAAGAACATAAAGCTATGCATTATAACTGTGGGGCTGTAGGTACAAAAGCACTACTTCAAATGTTTCAAACAAGTGTCAGTACTTAACATCAGCCATCTTTCGATCCTTCTCACAATTCTGCTTCATGAATTTTTATCTCTAGACTTACAGAACCTATTAATAAGAATCTGCCAGAGTTCTCTATACCTTTGCAGTGTATCATGCAGGAGAAAAAAGAAAATCCAGCATTTTTTCCAAATCAAAAGCAATAATTAAAGCTGATATGTATTTCCATTAATCTTATTAAACATTCACAAAAATCCTTTTCCATACTTACAAGAAAATGATACAGAAACAAAGGAACAAATGACATTATTCCTTCTGGTTTTTTTGAGAGGTTGGGTGGTTTTTTTTGGAAGAGGAGGAAAACAGCTTTTAGGGCTTGAATCTGTGGCAGAACTGAACTTTCTATTTCCTTAGAAATCCTATATCAGTTTCTTTGAACTCCGAACTCCTGAGGGTGGTGAGCCCCTGGCAGGGGTTGCCCAGAGCAGCTGTGGATGCCCCATCCCTGGAAGTGCTCCAGGCCAGGCTGGATGGGGCTTTGAGCAACCTGGTCTGGTGGAAGGTGTCCCTGCCCATGGCAGGGAGGTTGGGACTAGATGATCTTTAGGTGCCTTCCAACCCAAACTGTTCTATGATTCTATAACCTTCCAATAGCATGCACACAAAAATATGTTGAAGAATTTTATTCATTCTTGCTCTGTCATCTGTCCTAAGTAATGTGCCCAGAGATGTTGCCATGTCTGGTTGCTGTTGAGATGCTAAGGACATATCAGCATATCAGAACACAGATATTATATATTTCTTACAGAAGGTTGCTGGGATTTTTTGTGATCTGAAATAGATAGCATACTAGACATTTCAAATGGTATAGCAGGTCATCTGGGAGGGGTTGTGGAAGGAAGGCAGAGCTGAAATTGTAATAGCTGCCTGCAGGAAATAAGGGAAGTGGAAGATATCTGTACTGCTATATGAACATTAACTAGGAGCACAATGTAAGGTCTTCCAGTTCTACAAAGAGAGAAAAAAATATGATAACTTAATCCGTATTTATTAGCTCTTCATTAGGAGAACTACTTATAAAGATACTGCATTGGCATTAAGTACACTCATTTCATTGCACCTTTTGCAACTGTATCGATCTTGAAACTTGTTTGTAGTACCAGTAAAAGGATTTTTTCTATTGAATTGTTATCTCAGTTGCACCATTTTGCTTTCTTTCTCCTTGTTACACATCCTGCATGTTTTCCCCACAATCTTAAGATTGGTCAATGGATAAGGATAAGGCTCCTGGCTCCACTTTGACCTTTCCCAGAAGGATATTGGGGTTTGCATCAAGAAGCTGTAAATTATTCTTCTGCTGAAGATCATGATACTATTAGCATGTTTCTCATATCTTTTTCATCAGTAGGAGAATAATGTATGTGTCCACTTTTCTATTTTCAATTTGTACTGACAAAATCTAGATATAGACAAAAAAATATTTCTGTTATTTTTATTCTTATAGCAGGAAATTCCACTTTCTAGTAGCTGGAGTCTCTCCAGGCTTCTAATTTGTCTGGTTTCTCATTGCTACTATGTTTTGTAGTTAATTACAATTTCCTCTTTATTGGTGGCTGTGATTAGACTAGCTGTTGCCACCCTTGCATCACATGCTGAGAGACACACAATAGGACTCCATATTTGTAAAACTAAATTATTTCTTTATGAAAAGAATCAATTAAAGGCATTCTGCATGTGCAGCCAATATTTAGGTGCAAACATGCAACAGTTTAATTTCTGGGTATCTATAGTAAACTCATCCCCCCCTTAACCTCTTTTCCTTCCCATCCAGTTATGTGGACATTTCCTAACTCACAGAAGTTTTGCAGAGCCCCAGGCCATAGTGGAGCCAAGCTCAAGGCACCCAATGCTCTTTAAGAATTTCAATCAGATTTCCAACATCTGCACAGTCCTTACGCAGCACCTCTTTTGGCAGCTCCCAGTAGTAAAGCTTACCTTGGAGACAGGCCATCACCAGCATTTTCAGTCCCTCAGTCTGATTTCAAATGTTTGCTTTCAGATGCTGGTGATTCAAGGATTGCTGGTTTAATATGACTAGTCTTGATCACATTTGAACACTACATTAACAAATGCAGTTAAGTTTAAAAAGCAGCACTGTGCCACTTCAATCTACACAACCCATACCTATATGGAACAGTCTTTGCAATACCATTTGAAATGTTTTCATGAATCTACTAAGCATTAGATCATCAGCAAGGCTGCTACTTATCTGAAATAAAAATGGATGCTCTCATAAAAAAGCTAGAGTAAGAGGCCCTGTTACTCTTTTTTATTCTCCTGGACAGATCATGAACTGTATGTTAATTGCTTAATCCATTCCTGAAATGAAGCAAATCTTTAATGAACATGTTGCATTAAATGAGTTCCGGTTGAATGCAAAGAAAGTTGCTCATTGAGACTGAAACGGCAAAGGGAATTCAAGTGAGACGGTTAATTATCCAAACTAGAGTTTGACCAAGATGCTGCTGTTCTTATGATATGTGTCATGGGATAGCTCATGATCAAAAGCTGTTGTAACATTGACTTCAATTATTAAGTTTCCTTCTCTATACTTAGTCATCACCTGATACTAGCAGGGTACAGCAGCTCTTCTTCCTCAGAGCAAAGGGTGCCACCTACTGAAGCACTAGAAGGAACTTCAGATTTTTACCTATTTTTCTTGGATGTATGTTATGTAGGTATTGACTAACACTGATATTGCTTGGTTTCATGGCCAAAGATTCAGGGCTGTTTCAGGCTAAAAAGTAACTCCAATTGAAACTGAAAAAAATGCTCAAATGAATGTGTAGGATGACTTTTTCCTTGTTGTTCCCCCCGAACCCCCACCCTCAGAACTAAAAATTAGAGATCAAATTAAAATTGTATATGATACCAATATTTAGAAGTGTCTAAAAATTTAGAAGTATCTAATTATCTCTGTAATGTTCACCCATTCAAGAACAGAAAAGAAAGTAGAAAAAAGGAATTAAAAGGTTATTCAAAAGCTGCAAGTGCAATACCATCTGAACAACATTAGTAAAAAAATGGAATGATTTTACAGAAGGAAGTGATCTAGATCCATTTTTTTGAGTATTTATCGAGTACCAACTTCTGACAAATAATAAAGGAAGGAATATTTAGTATGTGTAGTGTGATTAAGAGGAGCTGAATATATTAAATAAAGACTTTTGAAAGCAGCTGGTGTCTTCAAGATGACCAAGAAAGCACTTAGCAGTTATGGTAATATACTGATACAGAGCTGAGCTGAAAAGGAATTTAAAACCCATAAACAATTTTCCTGCCAATCAAGATTACATTTTCCAGTGTGAACAATTTCTGAATTGAGACTAAAAATTCCTCCATTATTCTAAAAATAAGGTTAACTAGAAATAGCACCGGGACTGTAAAATAAATGACAGATGTGCAATCAGGAAAAGGTGATAACAAGAATAAGCTTTAAGAATCACAATTCCAGTTAGGAATAATAGAGGAGGTGTCCCTTTGTATAAATGAAGATGTCTTTACCATGATAATTTCTGTCTGTCATAACCTACTGTAGTAAAATTGATGCAGTCTAGTAAATTGCAGCTTTGTAACAGCAGCCTCTACATTTGCATGAGTGCTCTGTAGTGTCAGAAATAGAATATACAGGGGAAAAAAGTTACCAAAAATAGACTTGTCTAGTCACTGGCCAAATGCTACCCATTGCTTTTGGGAACAGAGGGTGGTGACAAGCAGAGGCTGTCAGTGCAGCGAGCATGACCCTTCCTGCTGCTTTGCTGCAATGTTCTCCTGCCTTCATAGCCCTGCAGGTGGGAAGGAGTCGGTGGGAAGAACAACCACTTTCTGCAACATTAGCTGCTCTCAACCTTCTAAGTCATCGTTGAAGTAACATAACGTTCTTTGTCTGGGTTTTGCCAGTGGGAGGGTAATTTATCACATAACCATAAGGGGATAAGCAGTGTTGATGGGACTAGAGATAAAATTCTTCTGCACGTAAGAGGTTTATATTTAATTCCTGTGCTCTATAGACCTACTATCTAATTTCTACTGTATGGAGAGGAACCAGCCCTTTCCCAAGTACAGATAAATATGGAATTATATGATCCCATTTTCATGGTGCTTGTATACCTTTGCATGTAAATTACAGACACATACATTAAAAGAAAAAAGAAAAAAACCCCTAAACATCCCAACATACTAACAGTTCCAGTGGTTATCATGTGGCTGTGCCTATCAATGGCAAGTTACAATCCTATATTGAGTCAGAAGCCTGCGCTAGGTTGCAGCATGGCACAGAGAAGTGAGAAGTGTTTTGAAAAGACTTGCCTATCTGTCAAAATATGCTCTCAAATACTATCCAGGATACTGTATCATAGTTATTGTATTAGATTATGTGCATTAACTTACAAGAAACCAAATTTGCAAACCTAGAGTTAGCTATTTTTATAAGTGGTGCTAATTATTATATCCTGCATTTCATACTATACACAGTAATGTAATTACATTTCTCAAACTATGTACAGAATAAAATTTTGTCTTGTCATGGACTTGATCTTGCAGCACAGGATATCTCTGCAAATGAAAAACACAAGAGGATTTTGTGTACACTGTATGTGCTGCTCCTATGCACCTCTCTGTAGTACAGTTTTAAAAAATAAGCCAGGTCTTGTGTTATCTTACTGTGCCTCTTTCTAATGTAGCAGGTCTGGGAAAATATACAAATAAGCACTTTTTCCTTCTGTTTTTATTCAACTTACTGGCCAAGTAGCAGAAGAGAAATTAATATAGTTCAGTGACACAGGAAAAGAGACATTAATACAAAGGCACAGAGAACAATCTCAGAAAGCTTGAGTCACAATTTACTTTCTCCTTCCTAGCACGAACATATCTAATATCTGAAATATCTAGAAATTACAAGTTAGCCCCAGACCATAGCCAGATCCTTCAAAATTTGTTTGACAAAAATTCTGCAAACTTGTTAAGGAAGATTTGTATTGTTCTCTTGTACTGTCTTATTCAGTACCAAAACTGGCAGTAGATGGGCTTTTAATTGGTCTCAGCCATTCTCAAGTAAGATTTTGCTATCCAAAGTTTTAGACATACGATACGACTTCAATTTCTGTCTGCTTAGTTTATTATACTCTTTGCATAGCATCTGAAAACTGTGCTCAGGCCATGGTGGGGCACAGAGCTGGACCATGTGTGACACAAATGATCCCAGGCTTTTCTTTTCTCTTCCTTTGGGCATTAGAAAGAAAGTTGGTTTAGCAAACAGCCCTTCGACTGGACTTGAGAAAACTGTATTCCATTTCTTACACAACAAGCGAGATATTACATAAACTTGCATAAACCATATTATGCTGGAATTTTTATTGGGGTTTTTTATTATCTTTTAAATGGTCAGGGTATTCCTCTGTGTCTTTGAACAGCTCCTATTACAATGGATTTAGGCTTGCAGTCTCTAAGCATTATTGTGAAAATAAAAACAATAGACATATAAAAGATCATTATTGGAGGTTATTTGTTCTTAAATAACTTTGTTCTATTTGTTCTAAATAATTTTCAGGTTACCTGAAAAAAGTCTCCCTAAGATATTTTTTGCACTTACTACTTATTAGAGATGCAAGAATAACGAGGAGTTGTAGTTTTTTATAGCATTGATAACACAAATACTTTTTCAGTTGACAATGAGCTTCAACATTTGCAGCGGTTTGTCTCATAGTAAACTAATTTGATTCTTTCTTTTACCTAGGAAAAATAATAAAAAAAGTAAAATAACCAATGAGGACAGTGTTTTCAAAATGAAGAAAAATAAAACTTGGGCATTAGTAAGCTTCTCAAAAGATCACACTAAGCATGGGAAACTAATAAAAACAGTAGAAGAAATATGTTATACCCTGCTTATTTTATGTCTCTACTTAATGTAAGCCTTGTTAGTAACTGATGTGCTGTCTTTGTAAGCCCTCATTTATTTGGTACGGAAGTTTATATGAAACAACCCAACTTTGGGGCAGGACGGAGAGGTACAGGTGTGACTGAAATCTGTGACACAGATAATAACACCTTGAGAAACCACCTTTGAAGGCTGTTATCAGAAGTATAGTTGATTCATTTGCCTGTGCCATTTCCAAAGCAGTGTTTCAGTTTCAGTTTACCTGCACTTATGAAGGCATTTTCCATAGAGGTACGTGGTTGAATCCATAGCCTTTATTGCTGGGAACACACAAGATGCCTTGGCAGCATAAACAGGTACTGCAGTACAAGACTGAGGCATATGCAGGGTGTGCTGGGACTCACTGGTTGAAGGAGCCTAGGGGCAATGAGGCCAAGCGTAGAAAACCACCGTGATGTGCCATGCACCGTGGTTTGTGCTATGGCACTGAACTGGGTAGTTCAGTCACAAGCAGGGCTGCTCAGGGCAGAGCATCCTACCTACCAGACAAGGCAGGATTTTCATAGAAGGAAAACTGCACAGCAGTGTAATTAAAGATGTATCATAAGGCATCTGTGTTCAGAGGAAGAAGAGCAGGAAGAAAGCAGCAAGGTGTCACTGCCTAAGTGGTCTTCACCCTGGCATTACCCCATGTTTTGATTCTTCCCTTTGCAGCTTGAGTAACATCCGAATAAACTTGTTACCAGCCAAGTGCATTGCCTTGCTTCCTGGTACACCTTTTGGTACCCTCTGTTGTAATTAACTGGGTCCATCCAACTTCACGTGGATACTGCAGACAGTGCTTAGCAGACTGACACATTAGGCTGCAACTTTTGAGTTGGAAAGTCCTGTAGACCTTCGGCTACCTTAAAAACATAGACTCAAAATACTGAAAAACAGAGGCAGATAACTGAACTGTTACCTAATTTCTGCTATTTAGACTGTTTAGCAGCTCAGGTGACTCGGGTTTAAAGGACTCTGGCAAGTCAAGTCACAAGGGCTGGAGGAATGCGTATTTTTTTTTTAATAACAAATGTGTACTTATTTAGATGATGTATTTAGAATCATAGAATCATTTAGGTTGGAAAAAACTTTTAAGATCATCAAGTCCAACTATTAGCCCAGAACTGCCAAGTCCACCACTAAACCATGTCCCTAAGCACCACATCTATACAGCTTTTAAACACTTCCAGGATGGTGATTCCACCACCTCCCTGGGCAGCCTGTTCCAATGCTTGACCATCCTTTTGCTGAAGAAATTTTTCCTAACATTCAATCTAAACCTCCCTTCGCATAGCTTGAAGCCATTTCCTCTTGTCCTGTTGCTTCTTATCTGGGAGAAGGGACCTACCTCCTCCTGCCTACAGCCTCCTCTCAGGGAGTTGCAGAGAGCAGTAAGGTGCCCCCTGAGTCTCCTCCTCTCCAGACTAAACACCCCCAGCTCCCTCAGCTGCTCCTCACAAGACCTGTGCTCCAGACCCTTCACCAGCTCCGTTGCCCTTCTCTGGACACGCTCCAGCACCTCAATGTCCCTCCTGAAGCGACGGGCCCAAACCTGAACCCCGGATTCCAGGTGCGGCCTCACCAGTGCCCAGTGCAGGGGGACGATCACCGCCCTGGTCCTGCTGGCCACACAGTTTCTGATACAGGCCAGGATGCTGTGGGCCCCCTTGCCCCCCCGGGCACACTGCTGGCTCATGCCCAGCCGGCCGTCAGCCAGCTCCCCCAGGCCCTTTTCCCCCAGGCAGCTTCCCAGCCGCTCTGCCCCAGCCTGCAGCGCTGCCTGGGGCTGCTGTGACCCAAGGGCAGGGCCCGGCACTGAGCCTGGTTGAACCTCCTACAACTGGGCTCGGCCCATCGGTCCAGCCTGCCCAGATCCCTCTGCAGAGCCTCCTGCCCAACAGCAGAGCAACACTCTCCCCAGCTTGGTGTCAGCTGCCAACTCACTGAGGGTGCACTCGATCCCCTCATCCAGATCACTGATAAAGATATTAAGCAGGACTGGCCCCAGCACTGAGCCCTGGGGGACACCACTGTGACCAGCCGCCAGCTGGGTGTAACTCCATTCACCACCACTCATTGGGGTTGGCTGTCCAGCCAGCTTTTAACCCAGCGAAGAGTACGCTCATCCGATCCACTGAGCAGCCAGTGTCTTTCAGAGAGTGCTGTGGGAAATTCTGTCAAAGGCCTTACTGAAGTCCAGGTAGACAACATCCGCAGCCTTTCCCTCATCCATTAGGTGGGTCATCCTGTCACAGAAGGAGATCAAGTTTGTCAAGCAGGACTTGCCTTCCATAACCCCATGCTGGCTGGGACTGATCCTCAGTAGTCTTGCACGTGCCACACAATGGCGCTCGGGATGACCTGCTGCATAGCCTTCCCTGGCACTGAGGTCAGGCTGACAGGCCTGTAGCTCCCTGGATCCTCCTTCCTGCCCTTCTTGTAGATGAGCATCACGTTGGCTAACCTCCTGTCTTCTGGGACCTCTCCAGTTTGCTGGGACTGTTGATAAATGATGGAGAGCAGCTTGGTGAGCTACTCTGCCAGCTCCCTCAGTATCCTCAGGTAGATCCCATCTGGCCCCATAGACTTGTGCACATTCCAGTGGAGCAGCAGATCACTAACTGTTTCTTCCTGGACTGTGGGGACTTCTATCTGCTTCTCATCCCTGTCTTCTGGCTCAGGGGGCTGAGTACCCAGAGGGAAGCTGGTCTTACTATTAACGACTGAGACAAAGAAAGCATTAATTACCTCAGCCTTTTCCTCATTTTGTGGCAATGTTCACTCCTGCATCCAATAAAGGATGCAGATTATCCTTGACCCTCCTTTTGTTTTTCATGTATTTGTAAAAACGTTTTTTGTTATCTTTTATGGCAGTGGCCAGCCTGAGGTGTAGCTGGGCTTTTGCCTCTCTAACCTTCACCCTGCCTAATCTCACAACATCCTTATAGTACTCCAGAGTTGCCTGCCCCTTACTCCAAAGGTGTCAGACAACTTATTTTCCCCCTGAGATCCAGCCAAAGCTCTCTGCTCAGCCAGGACGGTCTTCTTCCCCACTGGCTCATCTTTTGGCCCATGGAGATGGCCCGCTCCTGTGCCTTTAAGGCTGCCTTCCTGAAGAATGTCCAGCCTTCCCGGACCCCTCTTTCCAGGAATAGGTCCGCATGCTGGGATGCTTAATAACAATAATTCTCAGCTGTTTGTGCAGTCTTGAGCTGTCAGACTGAGTTGTGACATAGCTTTCCTTGCAGGTCCCCGAGAGTGATTTGAAGGTTTTCAGTCTTCTTCAGAGGCACGGCACAGCAGTTCAGTGGAGAAGGAGGTCCCACACAGACCATTTGCTGCAATTGCAGTGGGATGGACTAGGCACTGGTTGAACTCAGTGCTGCCTAGTTGGCAGCTTTAACAAGACATAAAATCTTTTCTCTCCTTCTCCAAACAAGAAAAATGGTAAAGAAACCTAGTTGCAAATGCTAGTTCCTGCACTTGGACTCCAAAAGCAACCCTACAGCTCTGTACTTGTTGAAAACTGGGCATGTAATAGCAAAATCATGGCCTGAAGATGTGCTGGGGTACAACCTGACTACTAACATGTATGATCTGCATTTGACTTGCTAAGGTCAGCCTCACAGTACCTCATCAAGTTGAAAGACTTAGGGGCATAAAACACCTTGAGCCCTCAAATTCCTCACCAAAAAAGCTTTTAAGTACTGATATGAGCTTGAGAGAGTTCTTTTTCAGCTGGCTGAAAACTGAAAGCTCAATCTGTTAAATACCAAAAAAGCATCTTCCAGGTTAGTTACCACATTTTCCAAGGGAAGAACAGTTTGACATGGCATGACTGCATTTCTTGCATGATGAAGACGGTGTAACACAACCAGCTGCCTTGAAGCACATTATTCCTTATGTGGTAACATCACAGCTTATTCAAATTTTGAGTTTATTTCTGCAGGAAATAACAATATTCAAAAGCACAATTTTGTCCCAAATGAGAAAGGATGAACAGTATTTCAAAATTTGCTTCAAAATAAAAACTTTCTTTATCAGAAACATTAAAATAACAAGTGAAAACATTGTGTTTTGCCATCACATTACCACAGCTTATTAATTCCATATTATAGTTATTAAAGAGTTTTGTATTATAGTTATTAAAGTAAAAATGAATCATTTAAATCTTACAGAAATAAACCACATCAGCCTCCATTTAATTAAATGTTTTGATTATTTCTCACAGACTCTTGAATCCATTGGAGTCCTTTTGTAGAATGACTTGATTTCCTAGACTCCAGATTTTTTGCTGAAAAACAGCTCCCGCAGAAAATTTTCAACATGATGCAAAAAATACTATTTTATAACATGTACTATTAAAGAAGGAATATGACCAGCTCATGAACTCTGAGGCCACAACCTCATCTTTAGCCAGTTCTTATGGAAACATCTACACGCCTTCCATGTCACGCGATTCAAGAAGCGGCTTGGTTCTGAGCAATGGCCCCGCAAGGATGCTGTGTGGCACCTGCAGTCATGTCTGCTTCTGTACAGAGTAACTGCTCATCTGCTGGTGTTATCACGGCCTGGCAATCTCTGACCTACAGACAACAGAAGGACACGGCACATGGGTGACAAACATCTGTCTTATCTCAATATAGGCTGAGAAATTCATCAGGGAAGACTATTTTCCCTCTTTGTTGAAGATTCCCAGATGGTGCCTGAGCAGGCAGTCTAGGCAAATGAGTCCTTACGTCCTCAGAGAGCTCAGTGACACTAAGGAGAGGCTTCTCAGTTGAGCAGATTTCATAACGTGTAGATTTATCTCCTCACGTTTTGAGTGCCCTTAGAGGTCACCTCCACTGTCACCTCAGAGTCACGCTTCAGCTGAGCCCTGAGGGTCTGCAGCCTCAGGCGCCTGGGCAAGGCAACTGGTACCAGTTGAACCAACTACAGGACTTCCCTGGTACTGCTATTCATAACCACAGCGTTTCAGGGGGGGGGTGGGGGGTGGGAACAAAACCAAAACACACAAAAAGCCCAAAAGCACTTTCTTTGGAAAAAAAAAATTTTAAAAAGAAGGTTGCTACGCTTCTCCTCCAGACACCTTCCTGCTGAACCCGCCCTCGACCTACTGTTCTCTGCTACCGGCCATCGCCGACGGGCGGACGGCCTTCCCCCTGGGGGCTGCCTAGCCGGGGCACCGGGGCGCCCTCACGCCTCCCCGGGGCAGCGAGGGGGGCGGGGCGGGCCGGGCCGGGCCGGGCCGGGCCGCGCCTCCTCGCCGCGGGCCCTCCTCCGGCGGCGCTGCGGCTGGCGGCTGGCGGCAGGGCCGCCGCAGAGAGGAGGCTACCCGCGGCCGGGGCGGCTCGGGCCGCCGCAGCGGCGCTGCCCCGCCTGCTCCGCTGGAGGAAGCCCGGCCCTCCCCGGCCTGCCCCGCTTATTAGCCCGTGACGGGAGAGTGGTGGGAGGCAGGCCCGGCTCGCCCAGCCCCCGCCCCGCCGCCCTCCCCGGTCCCATTCATTCCCAGCCCCTTCCTCTGCGCTCCTTCCCCTTCCCTGGTGCTGCCGGCCCGGCTGCCTCCACGCCGCACGCCGAGCGCCCGGCAGCGGGAAGGGCCCTTCGCGCCGCAGCTATGGCCGCCGAGGGGGTGGACGAGCGCTCCCCGCTGCTCTCCGCGCCCGGCTCCGGCAATGTCACCCCGACCGCGCCGCCCTATTTGCCGGACAGCAGCCCCCGAGGTAAGGCGGCCGCCGCCGCTCTCTCTGCTCGCCCGCCGCCGCGGAGCCGCCGCCCGCGGGGCTGTACCGGGCAGGGGGCGGGCAGGCCCCGAGCGGGTCGGGGTGTGGGGGGGGGCCGGGCCCCTGCGCCCACCGGGGGGACGCGGCGCCTCCGCTCGGTTGCGGCAGCGCGGGGGCTCCCCCCGCCTTTGTCGGCGGGCGGCGGGGCCGGGCCGGGGGCCGCCGGCGGCGGGGAGAGCCCGCAGTGCCCCGGCGGGGGGGAGCGAGCTGGGGAACAACAGGTAACGCCGCTGAGGGCCGGGTAGGCCGGGCTGCGCGCCGCGCTCCGGCGTGAACTCTTGAAATGGAGAGAGAAAAATAATAAATGCTGTGCAGCGGCAGAACAAGCCCGAACCGGTCTGCTTATTGTAAGTCGTTCGCATGTCGGAGCTTGCAAGGTAATTGTTGGACTTCGGTTCCCCCATTAATTAGGAGCAGGATTAAGTAATAGAGCCGTTGCTGCGGAGGGCTGGAGGGGCGCAGCCGGCGGAGGTGTGAGGGAGGCAGCAGCACCGAGTGCGCAGCCCCCGGTGACCGCCAGAGCCGTGACCCCCGGCGGGCGCCCGGGCCGCCCCTCCGCCGCAGTAACCGAGGGGCTCCGGGCGGTGTGGCAGCTGAAGTCCAAAACCACTAGGATGTCCTTGTGAACACATTTCAAGGCCGTAGCTGGGTTTGGCTTTATTTTTAAAGCCCGTCAAATACTGTGGTTTCCAATCTGGAATCGCGGTTTAACCATAGAGTATTAACTTCCTTGCACAGACTTGGAAAATCATCTTGTTGATCGATACTGAATACTTAGTAAGTAGCTGAAAAGATTTTAATTGGAAAATGTAAATCAGAAGGTTTACGAGATACATTAATAGATCCCCCCCCCCCCCCTTAAATATTTTACAGCAGGCAGCACGGTGGGGAGAAAGCTGAAGGAATCATGACTAAATAAGATTAGTTTAGGTTTGCTAGCAGTACACTTTAAAATGTGAGATAACAGTCCTGGTCTCACCACTGGCTCCAGTGTGTTGGCCCTTTCTGAAGGATTTTTATTTAGTTGTATAAATTCATGACATATGTATGTAACTAGAATGCTATGGGTGAGCATTTGTTTGTTTCAAATAATACTTAAATTCGTGGAAAGCTAGTCCTCTGATAGAAAAATGTTTTTCAGTTAGTGCTGTAGCTGGTGTTGACTGTTTACTTTCAAATTGCACAAATCAGTATAGCCTGATAAACAGCAGAGGTTTTTTGAGTTTGGGTGGGGTTCTTTTTTTTTTTTTTTTTTTACTTCTTGTTTTCAATCAGATTCTGTAGGATTGGCATAATCCCTTAAGTTTTACAGTTTTAAAAAAAGAATAATCTAGAAATCCACCTTAGTTTACATTCTGGTATTCAGTGTTTTTATTCTTAGTAGTCCTTATCCTGTAACTATTACTTCTGCAGACATTTCAATCCGGTCTTAGATTTAAAAGGTAATGACAATGCATTGCATCAGTAACTCTTGTTTGAACCCAGGCTAAAACTCATGACTTGGAAACAAGCTGGACCCCAAATGCTCATTTTGGTTGGTAGCTGTGTCCTGCTGCGCCTTCAGTGCATGTCTGTAACTGGTGTTAACTAGCTTGGCACTGGCGGTGGCGTGCGACTTTTTGAGCAAAGTGGCTTGCTCCCAAAAGTAAGGAGGAACTGTAGAGCTTTCTTGAATGTCAGACATCTCTTTGCAAGTTGAGGATCTCTTGTTTGATCAGTCCATGAGCAAGCACACGAGATACCTTTTTGTAAGTTTTGTAGAGCTATCTGCAGAAGAAAATTTTGTGGAGCTGTGACATAGACCCAGTAGCTCTAGCTTCCTTGCTGTCAGTTATCCTTGGTGAAAGGATCTATGCAAGCTAAACAGCCTTTTCAGCTAACAGGCAGTCTGTCTCTCCCCCTAGCGCAAGTCTAGCTGTAGAGGGAAGAAGTAGTCTTGTGGGGAGATGAGGTTTGTGTCCAAACCCCTTTCTGCAGAGCTTCCTTGTTTAACATGACCTTACTGGTGTGGAGCTGCAGAGGAAGGAGGAAGAAGCCCTTTGCCTTCCAAACTGTCACCTGAATGTACATTAATAGATTTATCCCTGTAATTATGTACTGTGCCCAGTATGACGTCCTGAACTTTAAATTAGAGAGGCCATGGTTTGAAAGCAGACTCCTCTTTCCTTGTTGGGATGCAGTTGAGATCCAGCTGACCCTTTTCAGTAAGCTGCTGGGTGGATGAATCCTGGTAATTTTTGTTCAGTGTTTGTTCCTAATGATGGGAACAAGCAAGAAAAATCTTTTCAATGTGGATGCAGGGCTCATTATTGAAGAAACTTTTCACATAGACAAGGGGTGGGACCATCAGCTCTGTTTCTTGTAGCAGGGTAGTTACTAAGTGCTTTTTTACTTTTTTTTTTTAATCAAATAAACAAAACAAATCCATTTCTGGTTGACCCAGGTAAGCTGTGTTACCTGTGGTTTCTGCCCTTTGAATACCATGGGAGGAAAGCACCACAAGGCATTTCTAAGGTTGAATATGTGAATATCTTCCACTGCATCCTCTATCCTGTCAGGGTGAGGAGGGAATGGTACATTAGTCAGATGTACTGCATGGTAGGGTGCTCTGCTAGTCTTCCTGAACTAATAACTATTGGATTTTATGTTTATTTTTTTAATGAAAAACTGATAATGGAGCTTTAAATTGGTGTGTCAGTAGCAGGAAATTCACCAACTCATTAAACGTGTCCTGAAACCTCTGGTGTGTTTGTGAAACTTGTCTACCATTCAGTCACAACCAACATGATGGACCTTTACGAACAGGTTTTAGATGTTATAGCTAGCCTGAAATTCAAGCCGTCAAAAAAAAAGAAGTCATACAAAGTATGTTAATGTGGTTTGAAACATTTTTATTAAAGGGTAACGAGCAGTGAACTTCAAGACAATGCCTTTATTTTCCTTTTCACGCACCCCCACCCTCCTCCAAATATACTTTTCTTTAAGGTTAATTTTAGTGGCTTTTGCTGGTTTGTTTTTTGGAGCTCTTCCAAATTCACTTTTTCTTTAAGTATGGAGGTTGCAGTGCCAAGATACCTCCAGCTTTCTGCTCCATAGCAAATGTTACTTGCTGCAGCACCACACTCTGAAAAGCAGCCATTATTTGCTTGCTTTCTGAAATTTGCTGAGCCAGCAGGACAGGAACAGCAAGGCTGCTTACCTGTAAGCTGAGCAGCTTCAGTGTGAGGCTGGAAAAGTGGCTGGCAGTGTCTGTCGGTGCTTGCACACCTTATTGAACCAACTTGAAAAATCCCAAGAGTTGTCACTTACAAGTAGGATATAGAATATTATAATTGTCTAGAAGGGTACAATTGCCCATTCTTAAAAGTATTCCAGGATGGTGGAAAGCTGAAAGGCTGGGAGGGTGTATGTGTGTCTACTTCCTAGTACTCTTCAAAGATAGTTTGCCTTTCCTTAGTACAGCTGCCCTGTGCCTAGCTGATAGAGTTGAGAAGTCATGCTTGAAACAGAGAGAACAAAGCAAAGAAGTTCTGTAACATGATTGAGGATGCTTTTCTGAAAAGCAACAAAGCTGGGATTGAACTGTAGGAGTGTCTTGACAGAGTTTGGTATTTAGTCAGCTGGACATGCCTTGTGTGTAATGGCTACCTGTTCTCCCTAGCCAGAAAGTGCGTCAACTGCTCACTGCGTGAGCAGCTGAGCAGCCTGCTTATGGCCAAAACCCCCTTGCAGCAGCCTTGACTTCAAGACTTGCAGCCAAGAACCGGCTATTCCCGTTACCTAAATCTCAGACCAGTTTTCTGCAGTGTTCTAGTAGGCTTGAGGTGGTTTCCAGTTGCTAAAGTGTGCAGGGGGGTGGGTTTTGTCTTCTGTGTGTTTGTTGTTTGTTAGCATCTTGTAGTATCCCTTCCCTTGCATGAAGGGAATCAGTACTGCAAAATCATGTTGTTGCAAAAACTTTTTGACTGGATGCTGTATTTTCTCAGAGTGTAATTCCTCAAACAGAAAAAAAATATCAGAAGAACATTCTAGGTTACCTGGTATTTCTTAAGGATATTTGTTTCTGCAACTAGTACATCAAACCTGAAGTTGTGAAGTTCATTTGCTGAAGTAATGGAGCATCAGTTTGTATGGTGACTTCAGAATTGCATTGCTGCATATAAGTTAACTATGTCTCTTACCTGAAATAATTTCAGTATGCTGGATGCGATGCTGAGACCCTCAAGGTGGCCAGCTTCCTTCTGCTACCTCTGTGAGGTGAAACTAAGTACAGGTCCAGAAGGTTTGTAGGCCAAGTTAGCAGAGAGCAAGCACTGAACAGCAATGCTGCTTCAAAGGTTTATGATGAGTTTTGGATCTTAAGGTCAGGCAGGGGTTTTTATATCTCCATCTTATGACATTCACTTTAAAACAGACTGAAGGAGTGATCAGTGCTTTCTTACAGGCTTAAATTTAATACTTGGGCTTCTCAGCTTTGATAGCCTGTGGTTTCCTTTGCCTCCCCCAGAGGATACTGCCCCGTTCACTGCTGTTTGTAAACAGAAAGGAGGCTCATCTCTTGTTGCTTATCTGAAGATTTTATTGGCTGCAATTATGAAGTAATTTATTGAAGTCCAAGGTTGCAGAGTATTTCAAGCAATTAATATAAAAAAGTGAACCGTGAACAACTAAATATGCCCAGTCCTTATTGTTTACCTGAAGAGCTATGAACTTGTTGATGAAATAAAAGCTGGTGCTATTACATGCCAAATAATTGCGGTAATAAGCTTGTGAGAGGTTGCTGTGTTGAATTGTTCTCATTCCATGGATTCTTATACCAAGAAGGATCTTGAGGGTTTCCTCACTGGCTTGTCATGGGCTCAGGAGTGCCAAAGCTGAAATCTGCTTTTCCACAGGGGACTGAGGCCCCTATATTCTCCTTTGTCTTAGCCTATCGTAACTGACCTAAGACCTTGTGTATCTGTGCTTTGGCTCTTGGACAACAAAAATATCTGGAACCCTCAAAAGCAGAAGTTTAGATGGTTCAGTTCATCTTTTTTTTTTCTTTTTTTTTTCTTGAAGACAGCATGAATTTGCTATTGTTGCACTAAAAAAAAAAAAAGCAGCACTTCCTATCCAAGACCCGTTTCCTTTATAAGACTTTTCTCTATTTTTATCTGTAGTATTTATTACTATATGATAAACAGTTGTCCTATGTTTCAGTCTCTCCATGTGTCTGCAAATGCTGGTTGTGCCTCTTCTGCATACCTGTATCTTGTTTTTTCTTGAGAAGCCACACTCTGGTTGCTACAAATCTGGGGTGGGTTTGGGTGTGTGTCATTCTGTCCCATCCTCCCCTTTTTTCTAAAGACTGCAAAGAATTGGTTTGAAAATTAAGTTGCATAGATGAACCTTTTGTCTGATGCCACTACTCTGGGGTGATTTACACTGTGTTTGTATTGCTGGTATGCTATATGTACAACTATGGTTGATATTTGGGTAATAGAAGTTGTGGGGAGGGGAGGGAAGGGGAAAGCAAATTCAGGTTTGTCTTGTGTTTATGCTGATCATTAATTTTGATTAAACTTGTTCTCATTCCATGGATTCTTATACCAAGAAGGATCTTGAGGGTTTCCTCACTGGTTTGTCATGGGCTCAGGAAAAAATTGATTATTTTTTTTTAAATTTTTTTCTTTTTTTTGAGGCTGTGACTGTTAGAGACTATCTTTGCTGACAGTTTTTCAGGATCCCGTTTGTTTTTTCAACTGAGATTTCCTGATCTCTTGCAGCAGAGCTTCCTCCTCCATATACTGCCATTGCAAGTCCAGATGCCAGTGGTGTTCCTGTAATAAACTGCCGTGTGTGCCAGTCGCTAATCAATTTGGATGGCAAGTTACACCAACATGTTGTTAAGTGCACAGTTTGCAATGAAGCTACGGTAAAATGGATTTTTAGTGTTTTCTTTGTGTGGAGGGAAGTGGGGGGAGGTTGAAGTATGTTGCTGGTAGAGTCTCATCTACAAAGGATGAATCCCTTCCTGTCATCCCTGCAAAGGACCTGTCAGCACAGCCGACTGCTGATATAGCTAGCATGCAAGTCCAAGGGTTGCTGGCACGAGTATGGTTATATGCAGTTAGAATAAATCGTGGTGCTATTGAGCTGGCTGTGCAAGATGTTTCATTTTGAGGAGGACAACAAGCAAAGTTGTGTAAGTAATTAGCCTTCTGCAAAGAAGGGTGAAACTGGTTTTGTTGGGATGAAGAGAAAGGAAGAATTAGTTTCTTTCTTCTACTCTTAAAATAAATAAACTCACACCTCTCCCTGGATGTATGCTTTCCTCCTGCAACACTATTCAGTCAATTTCTTAGGTTGTGAACAAACCACAACACAACAATTTTGAAATGCATAAATTGTAGGTTCTTTTCCAGTGATTGCAGACCATTTTACTCTTCCTTCCCTTTTCTTAAATCAAGTCTTCAGTATTTGGCCTCCTGCTTCTGGTTTGTGTGTTTTGTTTTTTGTTTGGGTTTTTTTTTTTTTTTTTCTTCCTTCCAGTTTTAGTTTCAGGATCTGATACTGCAGAACTCCACAGCTACTGAGGGCATTTGCTTGAAAACCACCAGATTAGATTTCTTTTAATAAAAGAACTTTAAATTATGTCCAGAAAACAGGAAGCCTTAAAACTGTAGGAAAACTCTTTTTTTTTTTTTTTTTTCTCACTTAAGAGGGAGTAGAGAACCTGCCATTAATACTCTCTTTCCGTGCCAATATATAAAGTTTCAAGCCAAACAAAGAATCTTGCAGCTTTTGATTTGCTCTATGAAAGGGACGCAGAAACTTGACTCCCAGGCTGGAGAAAGATAAATTCGGAACAGTTTAAAATAAGATTACAGTTCAGTGATGTCTACATAGTCTCTTAGATTGAGAACAAGACTGTGATCACTGTTGAATAATGCCATTGTACCAGGCAAGGAGGCTTGTTTGATGTTTTGACTGGATTTTAGAAAATACACCACTACTTAAACTCGTGTTTTAAAAAAAACCTGACTAAACTGAAGTCTTAAATTCTTCATTGCTAAAATATGAATGTTTTTTCCATTAGTTTGCAGAATCTCATGTTTGTTCTAGTGAGGAAATTTGCATTTCCTTCTCTGGAAAGGGAGGGAAAACATCTAATTTTGTTTTGACTCTCAAGTTTCCCCTGGAGGAACTGTATTTCTCTGTTAGCAAAAGCTTGTCACTGAAGTTGTTCTGCTTTGTTATACTGTAGGAGGAAAAGTATGAATTGCTATGTCTTCTGATGTATCCTCTGGTGTGTTTTTCTGTCTTTTCTTTTTTTTTGTCTAGCCAATCAAAAACCCTCCTTCAGGGAAGAAGTATGTTAGATGTCAATGTAACTGTCTCCTTATCTGTAAGGATACCTCTCGGAAAATAGGCTGTCCAAGACCAAACTGGTAAGAATAAGAAAACTGTAAGTGCCTTGAGATACCTTTCTTTAAAGCAACGGTGTTCTTAATGTTGAATATTTAAAACTGAAAGAAATTAAAGCCTGGACCTCTGTACATGGACCCTTACAGAGCATCACTGAATTAATGCAGACACAGGTTTTACTAGTGTTAATTTAAAATTATTTTTTTGTTAAGATTAACTTCAAAGAGGAAAACATTTTCTTTTGTATTTAGTGGTAGTCTCAAAATGTGTGTTCTCCATTTCAGTTACTTCACAAGAAAAAAATGGTGTAAAGAACAATGGAGAAGAAAATAACATCTTGTTTCTGGGACTTTAACATTCATAATTTCTTGCAAACTTAATTATTGTAAACATACAGGTTGCTGACTTTGCCTGGTTTGGAGTGGGGTCTTCAGAATGAAACAGGAGAGGGAGCAGTAGGTTGGCTTCACTCCTGTCCTCCCTTCTTTCTTACAGTTTTCAATAGTCTCTCAGGCCTCAGCTTTAATTTACACAGTTGTTATAAAAGAAACAAGCATGATTGCTGTAGTGTGTTCTTGCCATTCGGCTTAGGGTGTTAAAGATCTCACCAAGTTAGGAGTAATTTGTAAGTGGTGCAGCTCTAATGAGAGAAACTGAGATGAAGGCTAGGTCTGTGGATACGTGAATGGGAGTTTTGCCACACCAAGTGCCCTAGTTACCAGTCTGTTGGCTGTTGTGGTTCTGAAACACTGTCTGAAACTTGGGTGGTTTCAGTTACTTTATTTTTTTAACTAGTGTGGTGTTGGGGAAAACTTCAAAACGTTCCAAATATTGTTTGTGATGGTGAAAAAGTGTTCATAAGACGCTTCAGTTGTAATACATCATATGGTTGGTAACCAAGCTGAATCAGAAACTCCCTGATTTTATTAAAATAATTTCAAAAGTGTGTGTCTCAGTAGTTTCCTTAAGATAGCCTAGAAGATGAGCAAAACTGAAGTACTTAGAAGGAAAGAGTTGGGAATGTGCCTTAAATGAAAGGGTCCAGATTGAAGGGGTGCCACGCAAACAGAATTTTGCTTGTATATGGGAAGAGATGCAGTGCAAGTTAAATAACTTTTAATTTTTCCATTTACTTTTTTTCATGCTAGGAAGTCTGATCCTCATTCTGCTTTGGATTGTTTAATTTGCATGCTGTAATTCTGGATGGACAAATTGTATTCGCTTTTATGTGTAATGCGTTTCCAGTTTAATTATAGTTACAAACTTTTTAAAAAAGTAAATTAATTGCATTTAGTCAACCTGGGATGGTTTTCTTTCTTAGTTCACTCAATTTGAATTGATTTTTTACTGTACAAATGCAGATATGCTGCTTATATTGATGTGGTTGTCAGAAGTGTGGGATGGAAGAGCATCTGACTTGGGGAGGAGAACTAGGTTACAGAAGAGTCCTTACACATCCACATGAACCACGTAGAAAGAGTATGTTGCAATTCATGGGCTTGCTCAGCCTGGGTATTAAGATTTCATTTTCCTGGGGAGTGTTTCTGCCATATGATGGCAAGTCTTTGATCTCTACAGGGTTCTGGCTTGCATGGCTGATCTTATGGTGAAAGAGAATGTTTTCAAAACTGAAAAGGAAAACACTTTGGAGAGAGATCAAAACTGGGTACATCATCTGTTTAAAAAGCAAATAGTTTAAAAGTGTAAAATATTTGGTAGTGACTGCTAATTGCTTCCAACACGTAGTCCTTCTCTTTTGCTAGCTTAATTACATGTACATCTAATGTTCCTAACACAGTAGACGCATCATTACTCTTGGTCCAGTAATGCTGATCCCAGAAGAGCAGCCAGCTCAGCCTGCCTTGCCAGTCCAACCAGATGGAACTAGAGTGGTATGTGGGCACTGTGGAAATACATTCCTGGTAAGTAAAGCATCAGATTCTTTTCACCTCACTGTGCTATCCCTCAAGCCATTTGTTGTAAGCACTTTTTGAAGAGTACATTGCCTCACTCCATGGCATCATTCTGGAACTGAATTGTCTTCTGTGGTCATATTCCTATGGATGTATAGCCTCTATTTGGTTATCTTTACATGCATTTCAAGAAAACTTTTAACAGTCTTTCTGTGCGTGCATGGATAAAGCCCAAAGTTACTCTTATTGCTTAGTGATGTGAGTGGACAGTGCTGGAAGAGGAAGTTGTGCTTCCAGGTTCTTCTTAGGCTTGCAGTGCTGGTTATGTTCTTCAGTGGCTAAGACAGCAGTTCTGCCACTGCTCTATGGACCCCTGAAAGCTGTTTGCCTTTAGCATATCTGTCCATCGTTATAAAAGCGGAGGTTGTGGTTTATGTGTGAGGTTGACAGTTGATCCCGTTTTTGAAGTGGAAGGATGCAAGAATACTCTTTTGCTGTTGAACTGTTTGCAGCCTCTTACGTGGATAAGGGGCTGCCATACTTGAATTTTGAGTGCAATACGGAACTAAGTTAGCTTTAGTGTCATCTAGCAGTCCTTGAATATTTGTCAGGTTTGTGAGTTATGGGATAACTAAGATAAGTGGTACAGCTGAAGGACCTGCACACAATTAGAGTGGTGTTATACTCCTGAAACAAAGGTTCATAAGGTGCATAAAGGCCAGGGAACTCTCAGGTGCATTTTGTGAAAGGACAAAGGAAGCTTAGGGGATGGCACTCCATGTTGGCTTGTATCAGCAGTGAGAGAAGAGTTCGCTTGTGATGGGCTCCATAATGGAATAGACTTGTGCCTTCAAATCTTTTCCTTCGGGTTTATGGATCAGTGGGGTGTGCTATAATGGCTTAACTACTATAATAGATGATGAATGCAGGGAGCAGAAGACTGCGCTTTTTTTTTAAGGAAAGCTAGGAATTTGATTATGAATTTACAAGTAATGTACTATCTGAGAAACCATTACAGAGATGGTTGAGATATATTCTACTAATTCTGCCTGTCTTTTTGGAAAAAAAAAAATCTGTCATAAGCCTTGCTGAAGAACGGTAGCCTGTAACTAGATAGCTGGAGGGGGTGTTCTGTTCACCTTTTTTTTAAAATGCAAGTCTGTGTGTGAACTTAACTAGTAAAAACATTGTATATGATATAGAATAGTGCTACTAACAGAAAAGCACTGGATCTATGGAAGAAAAAGGCCGTTTCAAGTACATATTCTAACACAGGAATGTTTTATTAAAGGTTGCCTTTTCTTTTAGCTTTTTAAATAATATAGTAGCATGTTACAAACTTCAAGTGCCTGCATGAACGCTGTAGTTTCAGAGTCATAACTTCATTTTGTAATGCAAGTACGTATTTTACCACAGCTTTAAAGCTGCACAGGCAAAAGTGGTGCTGTAGAACAGTTCTGGTAATAAGTTTTAATGTGGTCTCTTAACACAAAAGACTGTGTCTACTATGGGACTTAATTTTTTTTTTCTTTTTTATTGGGGAGAGTCAGTGCTGTGAAGTCAAATTCTCATTGCTAAGTTATTGGCCTATCTTTGGGGGTTTTCATAAGCATGGGAGTTTTATTTGCGTCTGTCCCCTATTTGCTTTCTATAATTGCAGCCCAAATTAGTTCCGTAGTTTACACTTGAACGCCTTTAGGTGAATATAAGGGGGAAAACAAAACTAGACTCATAAAGGCTAGTTTTGTCTGTAACTACTAGATTATGCCTTAAAAGGTTAAGTTTTCTGACTTAGAATTTCCCAAAATCAGAGAATCACTTAGTTTGGAAAAGACCTTTGAGAATGCGAAGTCCAACCAGTAACCCAGGAGTGCCAAGTCCATCACTAAACCATGTCCCCATCTATGTGGGTGTTTTTAAACACCTCTGGGGATGGTGATTCCACCACCTCCCTGGGCAGCCTGTTCCAGTGTTTGAACATACTTTCAGTGAAGGAATTTTTCCTAATATCCGATCTAAAACTTCCCTGGTATAACTTGAGGGCATTTCTTCTTGTCCTGTCACTTCTTGTGTGGGAGAAAAGACAGACCCCCAGCTGCCTACAGCCTCTTCTCGGGCAGCTGTGGAGAGCAGCAAGCTTTGTATGTGTGACTTCAGTTCTGGTGGTTACTGTAGGGAACTGCATCACTTTGAACTTCATAGTCCTATCGGCTAGTAAGACCAATTTGCCGTTTCACAGTACATTGAAAAGAAGCCCTCAAAAATCATAAGGAAATTGAAGTTTGTGCTCTTTTATGCAGAGTTATCAAGAAGCAAGCCCTTTTTCTTGCTTTACACAAGCTTTCCCACCCCTCTTTTGCTTCTGCTTTTTTCTGTTACTAAGTTTGATACTCTGCAAGTAAAATTTTTAGTTAAGAAAAATGAGGAAATTCCTTGGGTTTGACAGTGAACAGAGAAGCAAAAAATAGAAGTGCTGTAGCCAGCCTAGAAACTCAGTGGCTGTGAGAGTATTTCTGCCCTTTGATATCACCACATTGTAAAGCAAATATGTAATAGATGCATCTCTCTGCAACTCAGTAAGGTTTCTCTTTTACTTAAAAATAAATAAAATAGACAGGTAAAGCTAGAATCCTTGAGGTGGACAAGTAAAATTGCCAGTTGCTTGTTCGGGGGGAGGGGGGGGTTTAAGAGTATCAACTTGTTCACCTTTCCAAGAACTTTTTTTTTTTTTTCTTCTCCATACGAAATCATAACTATGGGCAGTGCTTTCTGTGCCTCTACATATGGGAGGCAGGTTTTTTTATGAATTATTAAAAACATGCTTCACCTATGGAGTACCTCAAAGTTTCTCTGTCTTAGGTGGGAGAATGACTGAAGTGATACGTAGCTGAACTATCCCTAATTACTTAAATTTTGTTAATCAGATTATTTTTTTCCTTGGTAACCTGAGAGCAGTCTTTTCTGTGCTAAGATTTCCGCTGTTTCTGGCAGATTTGGAGTTCAGACAGGGGGTGTGTGAAGTGGCAGAATAGAAAATGAGGGTAGGACAAGCGTTTAACTGTCGTCTTAAATTGCAATCTGATCTGGTTTGGGCTTTTTTGAGAGCTGCTGGACTTGTGCTGTGGCTGACTTGCTGTTTCTGCCAGCAGTAAGACATTCCCTGCAACCCATTTCCCAAGGGCCTCTGCCTGTGATGATTTGTGCTTGTCAGAGGCCGAGTTGCCTCTGGAAATGGCTGTCCCTGTGTTGTCCCCCCTTCCCTCAACCTCTTGCTACTGGAGAGACCCTCAAGGACAAGAAGCCAGCATCAAACTGTGGAAGCCTCAGGCTGTAGGCTGAGGACTGCACTTCATCAGTTGTGCTGTCAATTTTTTTTCTTAAACTGATCAAATATGAAAATTATTTCTCAAAAAATAATGGAATAGAAAATCCTTCAAATTCTTTAGAAAACATAAAAAATATTTAAATATGCAGAAGCATTTTGCTTTCCCAAAGGACACTGGGGGGGGGGGGGAGCAGAGGGGAAGCTTCACAGCTGTTTGTAGGGGTGTGTATGTGCATTTATGTCTACGTCTGTCTTGTCCCTCTGCCCTTGTACTGAATGCACTGAGAACTCTTCTAGGCTCAGAAGGAAGAAGGTTTGACATAGTCTTCTAGTAGTTCCTTTTGATGGATGTCTAGTTTTGTCCACAGTTGAAACATTGAAGAGCTTTCTGAAATCCTCATCTGTGTTTCGGTACATCTAACCAGGCATTTGGGCTATCATTTACTGTATTGTTCGGTTTGTATTCTCAGCAGGGAACTAAATTTCATGTACTTCAAGTTTTCTTAACAACATGAAACAAGGTTAGGTACTGTAAATCATTCGAATATGTTTTAAACAAAAAAACAAACCAGCTTTAAGCATGATTTAAACTACTTTGTTTAATCCATCAAAACTCCACAAATTAGAATGTATGTGAAAATAACCTTTCCCCACTGTGCTAATGTGATCTGAATTCTTGTCATTTGAAGGTCTTATCACATTTTTGTTCTTTTTCTGCAAATATGTCCAGTATGTGCAGAAGACCTCGTAACAGTTGGTGCTTCTGTTACTTGCAGGTAACTCTCAATGAGAACAGATCATCAGTATCTCCTTTTTTTTTTTTTTCCCTCCCATAAATATTTTGAGCCCAAATGCATTTGAGTTTGTATCCATTTATAATTATGGCTAATAATCAGAAATCTTAATATAAAACCCTAGAAAGATCATTAATGAGTAACTTAGGAGATGGATTTGCATACGCTGGGATAAAACTAGTGTACAAAAGTGAAGTTGAATTACAAACATGTAAAATATAAGTCCTGGATTTAGACTGCCTTGTATTTCTGGAATTGCAGCTTAAAAAGCTGAAAGAACAGCTCTGAAGAGGCCTGTGTCCATCTCTGGTACTGACAATTGCACTTCATCACACTTTTACTGTGTAGAACTAAGGGAACTTAAGTAGGTTTTGACAGGGATGGCAAAGAGCTAACTTGCTTCTCTGTCAGGAATGTGGAAGCAGAATTAATTCTCCTAAAAAGCGTTGCTCAGTTGGGGAATATTACAGAAGCTTTCAATTTATTAAGGGATAAAGTAGAACTATGGTAAATCAGTTTGGTCAAGCCTTTGTAAACAAATAAATTTAAAGAATAACTGTGTAACTGGTATTGTATTTTAGTACTTCAGAACCAGGAAAAAAAAATCTTTCATTTTAGTGAACTGTCCCCATGAGAAGTAAATAAATTGAGGGAGACCTTCAAGAGGCAGGAAAGTGCACTCTTAAATGCTATAGATCAGAGCCTTGCTCACAGCAAAACCTGCTCATACTGGCAAGGCATTACAAGCCACATCCTCTTCCTTTGCACATGAAGTCATCAATTTCTTCTCAGTGTTTAAAAGGTGCTGTGCTGTAGGTAGGTGCTGTTTTCCATACGAGGATGTGCTCTGATTTTGATTTTTTAGCAGTTATAACACTAGTCGCTTCAGTAGACCAACTTCTGATGTCTCAGAGATAAGGAGGATCCAAATGGTGGCATTGGTGGTCTGTGGTGTGGCTTCTTCCCCTTCTAGTAATTTGCAGTATGACCTCTGCATAAGCTAAGAGGGGAGGGGAGAGGAGAACTATACTTCACCTGGAAACCCTACTGACTACCTCCAGCTGAGAAAGGCAGTAGAAGAGACCTGCAATTACAATAGAACTGCAGAGCAAAGAATGATAATCTTACTGCCTTCTTAAAGGCAAACATGTTTGAAATGCTTGTTTACTGCTTCTGTTACCACAGAATGAAATTTAACAAAACCTGCTGTTTTAAAATTAAAAAGTATATGACTGTGTATCCTCTGGGTGAGGTAGTTCCAGGCGTTGCTTTCACTAAGTCCGTTTCCCAGATTGGTTTTAGTCTGTGCATGGAAGGTTATAACCGTGTCGTGTATGCTCTTATATATAACTTTTAAAAAATGTCATGTAAGTATTCAATAGTGTTCTCTATTTTTTTGATACAAAACTTAGACATCTAGTTTCTAAAACATTCTTTAACTAACCTTTCTGTGCACACTTAACTTAGTTTTCATAGATGATGCAGTGTTGGGTAAAGATGAGAAAATGTATCTATCTGTAATTGTGCCAAAGAAAACACACTTATTTTGATTTGGGGTATATTCATAGTTGTGTAAGTAAGAGAAGAAACTGTATTGATATTATCACGTTGCCTATACTGTGCTTGTGGATGAAACCACATTACATCAAGTGAGTCTTGTAATACCAAGGCAAGTCATGGGAAATGTTCACATGGAAATCCCAAACCTATGTTGCCACTGACAAAAGGGCATCCCATTTATGGAAGAAAGCAAGAAACAAGTCAAAGAAAGCCTGAGAAGCAAAATGTTTTCACAGTGACATTTCGCATGAAGTACAACATTTTCTCAGGCCAGTTTTTCAACCTTTTTTATTTTTTCTTTTTTACAGTGGATGGAACTGAGGTTTAATACACTAGCAAAATGCCCACACTGCAAAAAAATGTAAGTTAAGGTTACGTAAATTAACTGTTAAATAAGTTGCCAGTGTTTGTTCTGTAAAAGTCTTGGGAGTAAAATGTGTGTCATGCTGATCATTTTGCCATGCTCATCTGAACTTCAAGGCTAAAGAGCATGTTATGTGCACATGAATTCTCCACTCTTTATGCACAAATCAGTAACTTTGACAAATCCAACCTGCATTTATTAAAATGCTCTGATTGAATTGCTAAAGGCAAAAATAAGCTGCTAACAATAGAGACAGGAATGGGTTGCTAAAATTAATAACTCTACATCCTTGAAATTTTACCATTTTGTGCAGTTAATCAGATGTCATGTTTAAATGTAGAACTTGAATTGCCTTATTGTAAAAGGACGAAAAGAAATAATCTTGTATTAATTTAAAAATTTTACTGATTTCATAAATGCAACAACTAACCTGTGTTAAGGATCTTAATGCATTAGTTTGTTTAATGTTTCTGAATTACTGTGGAAGAACTCGCCTACTCATTTGCTATTACTTCAGTAAGAAGGAGAAGAATTAGAATACAAGAGCTGTAAGTTTTTTATGGTTTGTTTTTTGTTTGGGGTTGGCTTTTTTGGGTGTTTGGCCTTTCTTATCTGAGGTCAGGAATACTTGGTTTGAATTGTTGTTAAAAGCTACACTACTAACATACTTTAAATTTGTATGGGATCTCAACCGCAGGGTATGAAACAAGACTTAAAAATGTTATTTCAGAGACTTTGTTGTCCTGCTAATTTATTTAAATATTTGTCTTCCTTTGATGTGCAAGTGCAGTTTCCAGTTGAAGGAGCAAATGTGTTTTCAACTGGGAATGGAGGACCAGAGCTGTGTTGCATGTCGTAGGAAAACTAGCAGGTCTCTTAAGAAGCAGAAGGCTTAAGTTAAATGTATTGTAGGTGTTGGTATGGCTTGGCCTTCAACAGTGATTGAAATCTTTAACTGGAATACTTGGTAGAGATGTCAGTCTACTGGTACGTTTAACCTCAGGAGTGTAACTAGTCAGGTGTGGAGTAGTGGATATGTTCTAATTTGCTTAGGCCAAATAAACTCCCCTGCAAAGCAACATCTCATCAGAGCTGGGTATTTTTACTGACTAATTGCATTTAGTTTCTTCAGTTCTGGGGGAGGGGTTGGTGTTTTGTGGTTTGGTTTGTTTGTTTTTAAACTAGTTGCAACTATGTTTTATGTTTTATCATGTCACACTTGATAACTGACCTGGGCTTTTTTTATTCACTCTGCTTAGGTACAAAATTATTAGCTGTTTAACTTAAAAAAAATAAACACCCACAACAAAAAAAAACCAAATAAACAAAAACCAACCCCAACAATACCACCACCACCACTACCAAATGCTCTAAGCAACTGTCCAAGAGTCATACTGTGTGATCTTTTGGTCTGTCTTCTGTTGATTTATGTTCTTTGTATTTTAAAATCCAGCTTGAGTCGAAGGATTTCCTAGTATTTCTGTCTATAAAGTGCAAAGTGTGCACTTTATGTAATAAAACTGGAGCAGCTCTGCAGTGCAATTTGTGGAAAATTATAGCTTGTTTGGCAACTGAATTCCAGAATACAAACTAGATTTTAACAAATGGGCATTTCTGTCCTTGGGCTGAGTATGCAAACTATGGAATATTGTGATTTAGCTTTGAGTTGCTTGGTGTCTTTCTGCTTTTGAGATGTGATGGTCAGGAGGTCTGTACTTCCAGCAGCATAAACATTGCAATGCATGGGTTTAGAGCACAGCACGGGTGAGGCAGAGCTTTGAGTTGTGATGATGGAATAAATAACTGCAGTGACCTGCTGCTTTCTATCAGCTCTTTGTTAGAGGTTGTCATACCTGTAGCCAAGTAGTCAGAAGGGAATGTAGGATTCTTTATTTTAGTTTATTAATGCAAAACTCCTTTCATTAGTAGCTGACTAGTCAGATACAAAACTAGTCATTCCTTCTGTTGACTCAGTTGATGATTGTCACTGAAAAAAGGGTAGTCTTTCCCTTACTGAGGCAAAAGGCACCTTGAATCACTGCAACAGTATGTTTTTTTCAAGAAGGCTTCTCTTGAGACTTAAGAGTTTCTTAAATAATTTTCATTATTTTGTTTCAATTTTTTTTAAAAGTGCAGTGAATCTCTGCAAATAGCTTCTTTGTGACCACCTATTTGGTTGATGAGACTAGATCTTAATACTAAGAAAACCTTGTAAAACTTCAGGGGAAATTAGGAGTTATGACACGAAAAGATCAATAATGAAAGAATGTGCAGTGAAAATAAAGCTATCATGCCTCAGAGCACATAAACAAAGGAAGCTTTTATATCTGGATGTTGGGGAAAACAGATCTTGGGTTTATTGTTTCTTTTTAATCCCATTTACCTGTTACCATTGTGGTCACAAAGTTATTTTGTGACATACTTTTTTTTTTTTTGTCTGTGTCACTGCCCTGTGTTTTTATTCTTCCCCTCCCCCACAAAAGTCTGGGTTTTTTTCAAAATATCTTGGGAAATAGACTAAATCAGTTGTGATGCAGATAATAAAATCACTGCTTTGGTAAAAGACCAAATCTCTTTGGAAGTGGGCTGCAAACCTGGCCTTGCCAATGTAGGTAAGGTGTTTGCAGAAGCCCAACTGATGCATAGTGGTTCTGCTTGACGTAGGCCCTTAGTTGCACATTATCTACTGCATGGGGACAGCAAATACAGTTAATGAAGAAATTGTTGCAGTATTTTATTTTATAGTGTAGAAGATAACACCTGGGAATAGGGGAGAAACTTTCTTTTTACAGTTCAGTGTTCTTTTATATTTCAAAATATGAAATATTTATCATCCTGCTTCCTGAAAGTGTGAGAGGTTTAGGGAAGGCTTCTAGTATTTTTCTCATTTAATGATGGAGAAGAAGCAGGAGCTGTTTGTCTGCTACTCTGTTTCCCAGGCTGCATACTAAATCATTTAGAAACGTCAGGATCATGAACTCAGTTCCTAGAAAGAGAATTGAAGGGTACACTTTATTTCAGAATGCCAAATCTCTCTTTTTCTTTTTTCCTTTAGAACCTACTTATTTTTCTTTTTAAGGTCTGACAAAATGATGAACCCTACTGAATTTATAACACTTTTACCCTGTAAAGTCTGCAGGACCTTTAGGAGAGAGAGGTATTGGAACCCTATGTCACTACCATGGAGGCTAGTTTCAGCAGTGCTGCTCACCTTCAGAATTTTGATCTTAGTCTTAGAAACCTTTCTAAAAGCCTGTCTGAAATCCTGGCAATAACTCCTATTATTTGGAGCACAAGAGATCCTGCATTAATGTTCTGTTCCTCTAATAATAGCCTCTGTCCCTTGCAGTGGCTTTCCCCTTTTCTAATTACTACCTGATGCTAAATTGGCTTTGGTGTCTTTTATATCTGCTGCTGCCTGAAGGTCTGGCAGGTGCCTTTGCTTCCTTAGCAGCAGCTTAGAAAGAAAGAATCACTGCCTTCTGCATAGCTTTGTAGTAAGTCCACACTTGTTAGTCCTACAATGGAAACAGCTGCTCCTGTGATTTGAAAATGTTCTCTTGACTCCAGTTTTGATATCTCTAAATGTGCCTGTCAAAATTTGGAAATTGGTATGTTTTGGGATAGGGTTTCAAGTTGTTTTATTCAAAGTTTGTTGGGGTTTTTAATGTATAATTTGGGGTGATTAGAGGGAGACCTCACTATTTAGTATCCCAGTAGTTAATATTACTGTCAGGAGATGAAAAATAAATCGTGATTTATTGGGGTAGCTAGATATTCCCAGGTCTGCTATGTGACCATAGAAACTTAATGTAATTATTTCATCTTTGCTTTCTGTGGAAAGAGAAAGGCGGTTAAATTAAGACATTCTTTGTTTCCCTTTTTGCAGTACTTGAGGTGATGGTTTCTCCCTCAGCCCTCCTTACTGGATAGGAGGGGACAGAGCTTGAGAGAAATACAGATGGAAAATACACATGGCACCTGCATTAGGGTTAAAAAAATAAGATCATAAGTCAGACAGCTCTGAAAGCGAAGGTCTCTTTCCCAAAATGAGTTTTGTCTCCATGTGAAATACGCAGCGCAGTAGATACCATCTGTGCTCTAGGTGTATTGAACATGACATTTCTGCCAGCTTATCTTAAGGTATCCAGTTCTGTAATAGAATTAACTTTCTGAGTACATAATCAAGAAATCCTCCAAAGGAGGCAACCTAAGGTCAGTTTGGCAAGCTCAGTGCTCATCAGTTCGGCTTCTGGAGAAATCTCCTCCCTCTTCCCTTTTATAAAACTTCTATATTGTTTGGGGTTTTTTCCTTATGCAGCTTGGAATCAGACAGCATAGAATGGCCATAGAAGTGTTTAGGGTGGCTTTGGGGACTGTGTGTGAGAGAGGGTAAGGTACCATTGTTTCCCTAATTGGGAATTACCATACCCTAGTCATACTGCCCCCCAATCGCATCCCAAATGTGTATGGTGAGGCTTTTGGACAGAAGTAATTTCTCTTGAGAAATTAATGAGCAGAACAGTTTTAGGACTTTTCCTTTTCTGAAAATGTGTAACAGAGGGCTTGTGAGTGGTCAGTGTATTCAACCCTTGCCTTACAAGATGAAACTCGGTGTGTTCATTTAAGGATTCAGGCTTTTGGATTTCTGTTTGGCTGGCGATTTTTTTTATTATTATTTTTTTTTCCCATGGAACATTTTAGAAATTCCTTGTAAAGAAGTAATATTGGAGTAAAGCTGCTTAAACGAACCTATTTGAAGGCTTTCTAAGATGAATGCTTAAAAAATTCTGGTCACATGCTAAGCATATGAGACCTTACTATGTAATTAATTAACTGGAGCCAGAAATTTGGTCAGTCATGTGACAGATATACTACTTCAATAGTTCAGCAATGCTTTCTTCTGTTACATATTTATTTTAAATATGTTGAAATATCATGAGATGAAAAGGATTTTCCCTTGCATCTTTGAACATAGAGGTACAAACATCGGAGTATTTCCAAAAGTGTGTTGATCTCCCAGAATGGGATGAAGTATTTAATGATAACCTGCTTCAAACTACTTCTAAGATAGATTGTACGTGTTTTATGAAAGCACCTCTGTGCCTTTAGTCCTTTCAGTGGACCTATGTGTTCACTGTGTTTCAATGGAATTAAATCATGTTCCTGTTTTCCTCATTAGTATAGCTGTAGGTGATGGTGTATGTGTGACTCAAGATGTGTATGCTAAGCTTCTGGAATAATTTTTCTGACCTATAGTAACGATTCCTAATGTTTATTTGCATATTCAGTTTGACTGCAGCACTGTAATAGCTTAATGCAGCAGGTAAAAACAAAGCTGTCTGTCTCTGAGTTTATAGTCTAGACAATGAGTGACAAAACTTCCAGGGGTTTTATTCACCTTGGTTGTCAGCAGAGATTTGTTCAGCTTATGTAACTTGTGGTAGAACTTTTTCTTAAAAAAAAATAATTAACTTCGCATGTTTTGAAGTTACTAAAACTGACTGAAGTGTGCCTAAAGAATTTCAGTCTCTCCAAGTGTTGAACATGAGAAAGTTTTCACGTTTGTGACTAAAATAGTTTGGTTTCTTTATCTTTGAGAACTAGTTCACTCGAGTATTGAGTGAACTATTCCAGGAAATAGCGCAGGAAGCTACTGTTAATGACATTTGAGGTAGCAGAAGTGATTTCACAAATGCAGTGAAAGTATTAAAGCCATGTACTGATGTATTAAGTCTGAAGGGTGTCTTACAACCTACATAGAAGCTACAAAGCGAACTCTAGTTTTGCAGTCCAGGGGCTATTCAAGATACTTGCATGTGTGCTGTGGATATAAGAGGTAGACACAATCTGTAGGTGTGGCATCGCTCTCTTTGTTGTAAGCACCTAGATAGCCTTCACCAATAGTTCCCCTTTAAAACAAACATGTGGACTCTTACTGCTTAGTATAATTGCAGACTTTGCCTACAACTTTATAAACTTAAGATGGTGTATATGTATTGCTGTTCTTTCCCTTCCCCCATCTAGGCTGAAGAGTTACTATTTGTGTAGGGGGCTTTGGTTTTTTCTTTTTAACTTAAAATACCATTTATTTTCTAACAGTTCTTCTGTTGGAAGTGCACTGCCACGGAGGCGCTGCTGTGCATACATTACGATTGGAATGATATGCATCTTCATTGGAGTTGGATTAACTGTGAGTGATGTACTATGACACACTTGCAACTGTGTGTAAGGGTATGCATGTACAAAGGAGCTCCCTTTGTCTACCAGCACTTCTTTCCCCAGCATTTGAGTAAAATCTTCAAAAGTTTGTGTGTTTTCTGTCATCGCTCTTAAAAACCATGACTTAATCATCTGGGTTAGCCAGAAAAATGAAACGTTCCTAAAAAATTTTTTTCTGGCACTTTGAGAGTTTCTTCTTCCTGATGTTAAATTTGATGTGCTCTCCCTAAAAACATCAGTTTTATGAAAAATGGTTTTACTTGCCTGTAGAAATACTAGAATGCCTTGCTCTTGCTAGGACTCTCAGAACTTCCAGGTTTCCAGAAGTACATATTGCTGTATAGCCAGGAATGTCAGTTCCAGTGCAGTGAAGGGGAATGGGATTCTAAAATCTAGAAATGTGTGTATGCCTCTTAATTGGTACAAGCTGTAAGTAGTAAAACCAGATATTTATTAATATCTAAAAAATACAAAACCCAGCTATTTGCTAATCAAAAGGCTCACACATTTTTCTGAGTAATGGAGCAGCAACAGTCTGACTTGCTTGGCTCTAGAGTATTTGGTGCTGGTTACTAGAGCCAACTTTCTACCTGCCAGTCCCAGAAAAGTACGTATGAGGAAATACCTGCAAAATGTGATTCTCATTGTACCTCTAACTTGCATTATAACCCAAATTTCTTGTTTGAGCTTAAATGAGTTATGAAGTATTTTCCACTTCCCTAATAAGAGGCAGATTTATTTTTCAATTTTAACAACTTTAATGAGTTTGAAAATTATGAAAATGTTTCTCAATGAGGTGTGCTTAGAGGCTTCTGTAGTCTTGTCCATCGTTGGGAGTTTTTTGGGACCCATCTGGGTTAAAACCTTGAGCAACTTTGTCTGACCTGAGACTTGACCCTGCTTTGACTGGGAGCTTGGTACTAGAGACCTCCTGATGTCCCTTCCAAGCTCAATTATCCTATGATTGTGTAAAATTAAGCTAATATCTGATTTATCCTTATCAGAGTTAAAAAGGTGCCATAATACTTCTCCTTAATATAATTTGCTCTTTTCTGAAAATCAGATAGTACTGTATGTTTGACATTTTTGTTTTCTCTTTTTAGGTTGGTACGCAAGATTTTGCCAGGCGATTTCACGCAACGTACGTTTCTTGGGCTATTGCTTATCTCTTAGGTTTAATCTGCCTCATTCGAGCCTGCTACTGGGGAGCTATTAAAGTCAGTTATCCAGAGCACAGTTTTGCATAGAGAAGTTGTTAGATTATAGTGGGTGAACATCTACTAATTCGGGATATTACAACTTGGACACTTTTAAAACCTTTCCTGTAAGGATTCCATTCTCTTCAAAGTAGTTTTAAGACTGGGGGTCTCTTAAGAACAAATGTTCATTGCACTACATAATATGCAAATAGTTTGTTTTGCTGCTAGATTCCCTAGCTCTGAATACTAAAGCTGTGTTTACATGTTCATAATTCTGTCTTTATAGGTGTTGAATTTTATTTCAACAGACAGTATTAAGTTTTACATTTCCTTTGTTATGTTAAAATCCGTCATTTTTCTAGATGATCAGTAAGAATTCAAAAGCAAGAGTGTTTATAAGTGTTTCTACAATAGCTTCACATTTGTACTTAACATTTTAAATACAATTAAAGTGGCTTGCTTTAAAACCTAAGCAATAAGCATTTTGCTTGAACTGCTTACTGTATCTTTTGCCTAAGATCATAGTGACCTTATTCAGGAAACGAAAGTTATGACTGTACTTTAAAAGACTGACACTGTTGCTAGAGAGACATCTGTAAACACTGTATGCTTTGAGATTTTTCAGGTAGAGAGATGCTATTTTGGTAGTCCAATTAAATTTCCATTTATCCAGGATTGGATTTAAGTTAGGATAAATGCTTTCTTCTCAAGGATCCTGGGAATTAGGTGTTTGGGGTTGTTTGTTTTTTTTTTTTTTTTTAAACTGGCAAATCCTAAAAGCCATGTTCGGGTTATGGAACTTAACTCTGGATATTCGTACAAGTTCCTTTACAGGGTCTAAGGGAAGCATTTCATATGACTTGTTTCGTAATACTTCAGTGTCACGTAGGTGACAATAAGATGGTGATGGGTTGTCTCACTTTCCTCTGATTGTGTCAGACTTTCCTTGTTTGGGAGAGTTATACGCTGGTCACTGCAAAGGGAGACACTGTAAATTCACAGTAACTGCTGTAATAAGGAAATGAGTAAACTATTACTTGGACCATTCCATCAAATTGACTAGATGTACTTTAGCACTGACTTGCTACGAGAATATGGAAGCAGAAAGCTTTTTCTAATGATGTATTCACAAAAGATTGAGGGACCAGTTCTTGCACTGCCCATCTTTATAGTTTTAAACAAGTTTTTGCTAAATTCAGAAGGAATGTCCCAAGTGATTTAGATGACTGTAGTAATTTAGATAATGGGGTCAGATGGGTAAATTAATGTGGATGTTCAGGGATACATGTAATTTAAATTATCTATGTTCCTGCTAGGACAAAATGATATTCAGATAAGGATTTTGGAGCACAATAAATGTAAATGATCAAACTGTAAATGATCTGTCTTTGTATGATGCTAAATGTATAAAAGCAGTAGCTCAGGATTACAATGTACCTTTTACAAATAAACTAATAAAGAAATAAAGATTATTATTCAAACTTAATATATTTTGTTATTTATATATAAATAAAAATACACAAGTGGAAGAATGTCCTAGTGCAATACAGGAGCAACAAAGGTATTGTGCAGCACATGGCAGCCTTGGGAATTGAAGAGAGCAAGAACAAACCACTTGATGTTTTCTTGATGTTTTGGGAAGAATGAAGAAAATAAGGAATGAGACCACTGCTGCGATTATGTTTTCTTTAGTCAATGGCTTATTGAGGGAATATATTCTCTTTTACTAATGCTATTTACAGCCCTTCACCGTAGGGATTTGCTGTGCTCATTTGCATCTCAAACCTTTGAGTGCTTTTTCCAGTTGTCTTGTATTTCAAAATACAGTAGGCTCGGGCTGTACAGAAAATCATCCCTTGCCTTTGTAACTTAAGTGGGGGTGGGTGGGGCGAGCCTGGATATAATGTTATATTAATGAAGCAAAGGACTTTCTACTTTTCCTCCCTGCGTTAAGCTATACTTCACTTACTCTCACGTTTCACCTCTTTCTTATTAAAATGCACGATACTTGCTACTGGTTCCTTTTGCGAAAGTGAAACACTTTAGTTATTTCTATAGAATAATGATACAATAGATTTCATATATTTCAACTGTTCCTGGGTACAAAAGAATCATGGTATTTTAACCACGTAGATTAACAGTAGAATCTGAAGGTCCTCTACAGGGGACTGGAATAGTTCTGTTTGTGGTACAGGCTTGTTTGCAGGTAGTCATGACATTCAGTGCTGAACTACATCTCCATCCATTCTCTAAGCTTCAAGTTAAATAAAATTAAATAGTGTTCTCTGTAAACTGACCACGAGAAAAACTTTCTCAGCTTTTATAATCACTCATTGCTTTTATTGACTTTTAATAGTCTTTTCCTCAATGTATTTTGTGTTAGATGAAGGAAGGAGCTGTCTAGAGTCACAGTGAAGGGCTTTTGCGCTTTCAGGTTTTACCTTCCCCCTTTCCTACCCTCCTTACACTCCTTCCCGTCCAAGAGATTTTATGCAAAATGAGTGGTGTTGACTAGGAAATGTTTCAGACCTTAAGCTTGGTTTTATTTTTTAATTACAAACCTACTAATGAGTGTTATTGATTTTGTCTGTATCAGTCATACATGTTAATGTGTCGTCTCAAAAAAAAAAAAAAAAGACTAGAGGTTAGTGTTTCTGAAAACTGGATTACCAGATCTGGGCTATGAGTAGCATGTTGAAAGAAGCTAGAGGTTTCAAATCAACCTGATAAATTCACTGTGAAGTGCATGAAGAAGATGCTGAAGCAACCATGAAGCCATTAGTGGTTGTTGCTGAGAAATGGATGATTAACAGTATTTTCTTTTTCCTAGTCTTTCAAACTAGCTAGGGAAAGCCAGGGCAGCAGCTTAATACCAAATGCTAGAAAATCCCTGTAACTTCAATAATAAATAGGTGGGTAGCAGGAAAGAGGACTTGTCATGTTAGATCGATTTAACTGCCTTTTGTGAGGGGGCAAGAATTCTGCACTGAATGCAGTATGCCTTCTAAAAGTATCTGTGAAACGTTCTTCCAAGCAAGGCTCTGATAGATATATCTAACTGGGGGAGGATGTGGCAAATACATGCCAGCTATTTGGAAATACTTTTTGTAAAGTTAGTGTGCTGTTTACTTAATCTGTTTCACTCCTAGCTGATAGAAACTGACAAAAAGCTGAATGATTGGAATAACTCATCCTGTTTTCCTACTTAATTTCCGTATGTGTGATTCAGAGTTACAACACCAGGGACTGAGCTTTCCCTTTCAAAACATCTGTTGTGGAGAAATAGATCAGTGTTGGAGAAATTACTTACTACTTGGAATAGAAAATTCTAATCATAGCATTTAGTATAATGTCTAATGTTTGAGAGCTGGATTCTCATTATATTAAATTCCCCTTCATACCAAAGATAATTTTCTTTATAGTGGAGTTGCAAACCACGTTTGTCTTAGTAGACGTATCAGATTAAATTGTTCCCATTCCTCAGCCTTCCCGTCCTGTCCATCCCTATACCATGGCTCTGCAGCAGACTGTACTTCCAGTGGAGCGTGAGCGATTACACTGTACAGCCATCACTGCGTGGGGGAAAGCCTGCTTGAAGATAATTTTAAAAGTGCCTCCCTAATGCAGATATCTTTCACTGATTTTACTGGTATACTCAATGTGCAGCAGACTGCATGAAGGTGAAGGTACAAAAGGCTGGAGGTCAGGAAGGAGAGGGGAGAGAGGAACTTAATCCGATTTAAGTTATTTGCAAGATTTTCTTATAGTTATTTGAGCCATCAAGAAAGGAATATTTAGGCTCAGTTTTCTACAGCTTTAACCACAAAAAGGCTTTTATTTTAGAACAATAAAGCTACTTGTTAGCCTGATTAGCTAGCAACTCATCATGTTACACATCACTGGAATCTGAGGTCTACCAGGGAGGTATAGCTGCATCGCTTCCTCTGCTTTTATATTCATCTGTAGGCTTTCACTGTCGAGTGCTTTTGGAAAAAAAAAAAAAAAAAGACATTGGGCTAAACAGATTTTGGATCTGGACCTGAGTAGTGGTTTGTATGACTCCTTTTTACAGGTCATTAGCAAGAAGTGTGTTCAGCTAAATCTTGTGAACAAAATTAACGGATGTGATAGAGTATGGATTGGAAATTGTTGATCCAGGTGACAAGTTGTGTTGTATCATTGCAATGACATTGTAAAATGCTTATCAAATGGGTTTAAGAACACCTATTATAAACGGCTAAAAGATAAAACTGGATGAGACACATGGGGTCATAAGAGCAGTTGCATATTATGGTTTTATCCAACAGCATATCTTGTAATGGAGAAACAATACTAGCTCTCTGGCATAGTTTTATATCAATTTGTAATGACGTGGTTATAGTTCCAACTTACTTAAATTTAAGTGAGTTGCTTAATTTAAAAAAAAATAAAAATGAGGGAGGGACAAAGAGTCTGAGGTTAGAAAAACACCTCTGAGGGCATGCTTCTTGTTTCTCTTGCAGTATTTCCTAGGGAAAATTACGTGGTTGATGGAATTTCAAGACTGATTTGAGTTAAACTGTGAGAAAGAAGTTGCTAGCAGGCTTATGGGTCCAGGCCAGATGACATACAGCATATTACTTTTACAGACTGAATTTCCAGAATTTCCAAAGGAACATCTTTAAGCTTTCACTGTTATTTAATTTCACCGTTTAAGTGTCTTGCCCATGTATAGTACAGCTTTCTTGTTATTTTGTATATGATATAAATTTATATATAAATTTAAATATAAATAAATTCATAAATATAAAAATAAAAAAATATATGTTATAAAATATAAATTCATTTTGTTTAAAAAATTAGCATAGTTACCTAGATTGGAAAAATTGGGAGAAAAATTTATTTATTATTATTTGCTTCCAGAATTTTGCCCATGTAATATTACTGGAGTATTTGGGGTCCTCTTTATCTTTGTAATGTAATTATCATATTTTTCTTAGGATACTTTTAATTTTATATCTGTAAGTGATACTGGTGCATGTAGTATCTGCCAGTTTCTCAAGTCAAACATCTGAAATACTTCAAATTCTTGCACATTTAAGGGATGCCTTTACGACATGCTGAACATAATTTCTAACCGTTTCAGAGAGAGAAAACATAAAGCACCTTGAAGAGATGAATCTTTAATACAGAATTTTTATTGAACACCAATTTGAAAGGTATAACACACCTCCCAGAAAGCTGTTCAGGCTTGGAGCCTCTCACCCTGAGCAGGCTGCATGGCAAGGAACCCCAAACATCCACCAGATGAGTTTTCACAAGAGTTCTCTGGCAATATTTCATTGAAAATGAAATCGCCCTACTAGTCTTCCCTTCAGAATGAGTTTGACAAACTGGCACTCTGATTATATTTTTTCCCTACCAAAAATTATTCGGCTAGCTCCAATTAGTGCTGAAGGATGCTGAGCCTAAAGTCTTATTTATAGTTTGTGTACCTTTCTTATTTAGGAGTAAGAAAACGGTACTTTACACTCATTTTAATATAAATGCACACTATTGTTCTTTTGATGGAAAGGTCAATGAACTAGAAAGCATGCTTAGAAAAATATTTTTGCCTAATTTTTCCATCTTCTGAGCTTTAATTGTCTCTCTATTTCTGTTTTCATGCTTATAATGTTAAACATTAACCTTTTAGATCAAAATTTTCCATCCTAGCTGTCTGGCATATTTTTTGTGCGGTTTCAGTTTAAGTAGTACTAGTTTTCCAGGAATGATTGCAGGGGAAAAACTGTTTATTTGTTTATGCTTAAATAAAACCACATAGCCAGAAAATTCCAGTTATCCCTGCCCCATGCTTTGGAGCAGTTCGGCAGGATCAGTTTGCATGACGTCAGACGTGTTTTCAACTCTCCTGCAAAAGTGAGCTGAAATACAGCTGAGTTATGAGACTTAAGAAAAAAATCACCTGTGTGCTCTCTGTAGAGGTTCGTTAGAAGTAGTCAGCTAGAACTCTCAGAACAGCTGTTTTGTACTGGGTATCTGTTTCCTCTGAACTGGTCAAACGGGCACCTTCATTCTGGAGATGCAGGAAACACACAGGGCTTTCCCGTAACTACTCCTTCTACCATACCTGAAAGAAGAAAAGGACTGCCTCCTCCAGTACTAACACTGGACAACACAGAGGAAGAAAAAAAAGTGACATGGAGAGTCAAGATGAAGAAGGAGCCTGGAAGGGGATAGTGATACAAAACAGAGGCAGAAAACACAATCTGTTTACAGAGGGAAGTCACGCTACAGAAAATGAGAAACACCTAATAATTTCTCAACAAAATTAAATTCCACTTAAACCAACCTTTATACAGACTGCGACTTTTTTTGTGTGTGGTGTAACGACTGTCATAATATAATATCCAACCCACAAAGTATTGCAGCATTTCTGAGAAGATGCTTTTAGTACTCCTGATCTTCATACACCTGACTTTCCAGCAAAAGGATGAGGATGGAGACAACCTGGGCTACAAGCTGGTCTTCTGAGATTTCTCTCTGATCCTGCCACAGTTGCATCAGTCAACCCTATCAGGTAACAGGAGCTGGAAAACCTGTAGAAGCAAGACATTCCCTTGCTTCTTAATTAAGAGATTAAGAGCACACTTCTGATCCTCACAGGTTCCCTTCATCAACACTCTCCTATGTGACCATGGGACCTCAAAGCTACTGACAGAAATGCTCTCAGCTTGACAGCATCCAGGGACATCCTGCATGTCCCAGGAAAACGGGGAGGCAATATAAAATTTAGAGTTAAATCCACCCTCAAGGGCCAAAACAACTAAGAAACAAGAAATCCCAGGGCAATCTTCATTTCTGCATTTTTTAAATTTTAAATGAGTACATGTCACTTACAAAGCTGTTGTATTTAACATTCTATCTAGATTGTCTAATAGGGATGTTAGGAAGCTAATGGAGTTAAGCAAAATGGTTAAAAATGCACGCACAGTACAAAGCAAAAAAAAAATCTCAGACTTATGAAACAGATTTTCCTCAGAGATCTGGCTCTCACACACACACAGAAAAGTTGCTCATCTTGTTATGCATTAATCCCTTTCTAAGTTGGTTTGCAGTCAGCCTGCGTTACTGGCCCCGACAAGGTTGATGAAATTTTTCCAATTTTGTTTAAAATGGCCTGTCACCAGTATCCGAGGTGATACCAACAGACCTCACCGACTGCTAAGCTCACAGCAAGTTTAACACCTTTTGCGACTGTTAACAGTGAAGAGACAACCTTAAAAAAGGGGTTCTCTTTCCAAATTTGAAAAACACAACGTAGCAACTATTATTGTTAATAAACCTTAGATGTACAGAAATACAGTAATTTACTTTGCGGAGGCAGAAATGGTGTAGTCATTAGACACTGTGTAGTTCTGGTATTACATTTGTGGCAGGAAGGTTAATAAGAATACTTTCCAGATTAACAAAGTAAAAATCAGTGAGAATAAACCTTTTTTCTTCATCTTTGTTTTAAAGTAAAAAGAAGAAAACATGATCTGTTAAATACAGTGACTTTAAACCAATGTCATTGAACCATAAGAAAAACACTCCATGTCCCTTGTTTCAATTTAGTTTAAACCAAAAATTTAGTGCAATTGGCTTAAATAAAAAAAAAAATAGTTATTTTTAGAAATCCCAACTGAAACCTTGGGATCTATCTCGTTTTGGGAGACAGTAAATGAAAGCTTTCTATAGTTTCCTACATTATGAATTATAGAAGGAATATTACTGTCTCCTCTAATTCAGGCTTTGTCAAACAAACTTGGATTTTCCTATGCTTTTAGCATTAAGACGACAGAGCAGGTCATGAGTGTGGAGAAAATGTCATGTTTCACTGCATGTGGGAAAAGCAATTGTTTCTGTCACGGACAGACAGTGTGGCACTGCACTGTCTGTGACACTGCCCTTCTCTACACCAGAGACGTAGCCTGGCTGTAGCTGGCCATTAGTACAGGCACAGGAGCAAAAACCTCCAGCACTGATGGAAAAGATGGTATTACCAAAGCACAATTTACAACTTTGTTATGCCCAAAACAGCTCATGTATTTTTAATATAGCATTAAGTGTATTGGACTGTTGCTAATACCGATTTGATTTCTGAGAGGAAGAAGAAAATGATAAAATTTACAATTTAAATGTTTATATTTGTGAAATTTAATTTACTTCCCTACCAGGATTATCTGCTTTTAGTTTCACACTTGTAAGCACCCAGGCCGGCTGAGCTAGAAAGCTTGAATGGAATTTTCAAGTAACAGCAGATCCTAATCTTGGCTTGAAGGAAAGCCTTGGTGTGAGCTGATTTAATGAGATATTTAAGTGAGCTGACTGAACCCTACGTTTCCTATTCCATTATTATTTGTGGAATTTCTGTCATTCTTCTAAGTCTATAATCTTTTCTAAATTGATGAGGAATATATGCTTTAATGAATAGAACCATTTCTTTCTCTATGATACTTTGACTAGAATGATACAGCATTTTCTGTTCAGTACAACTATCTGCAATATCGTTTCAATGATGGCTGTATTGCTAATTTTGCTTGGATTCAAAGACATCAAAAGTTAGGATTTACTTCTGCAAAAAATGGCATTGCTGATAAGAGACTGATACCACTAGAGTCCTTGGAAGTTGCTTTCCAAGAGAGCAGATCAGACTGAACAACAGATCCCTGACCAAGGGCAGCACGTGCTTTATGTTCAGAATGGGATACTGACATCCGTGTTTAACGTTCAAAACATGTATCTACCCCGGTTGTGGTGGGAGGGACAAAGAGAGGGTCACAGCAGCTCACATACAGATTTCCCATTGAAACGGATATCCTAGTGATACACCTGTGAAGAATGGCTGAGAAGACTCCCTTCAAAATCTCAGCTTCCTAAATGCTTTTGTGCTTGATTAAAAACTTCGGATTAAAAACTGGTATACTACTATATAAACTAAATAAATATGAAAACAGGTTATATTTGTTGATTAAACTGCAGTTAATAATTAAAAAGACTATTCCAGAAAAGTTCAGGTCTCTCATAAACCTTGGATATAGGTGGCAGTGGCAGTTAAAAACATGAAAGTTGAAATACTTGCTTAAAAATATTTTAAATTTACAATCTTTGAGGAAAAATGTCATTTTTTTGCTACATTTACTATAAACAGAGAAGCGCTTTTTTTCAGATTTCTTTCACTACACTTCCATGATAAACATTGAATCTAGATTAAAGCTCTTTGTAAAAATATTTATCCCAAAATATGTTTTTAAAAACTTGTAATATAAGATGTGGTAGAATAATATAAAATAGAGAGATACAATGCACTGATATAAACTTGTTCCAGACCAAGACAAGTTATTACTGTAATACTTCTAAAGCCCTAGAAAATAACATTTATAAATTTAAACAATGGAGTACTTGTAATTACCTTGTTGGACCAAACGTCTCTGCGAGCATATGCTCAGAGAATAGATAAGAACCTGAACTGATTTTTTTCTTGGTGTTTCCTTTCTGTTTTTAGTAAGAAGAACTGAAAACCCTTTAGATTTTGCTAGTTAGGGGGCCACATTTTGTGCTTATTCTCAGTAATATCAAAGACTTCAACTGTTCATTTTGCAGGCAGTGAACATCTTTTTCTAATTCATATACTGAAAAAGAGACTTTTGTGTATTCAGAAATTCAACTTAATATTGATTCCTGGGGTGCTTGTAGGACTTCAGTTCCAGAACAAGGTTTCTAGGTAGTATTTTTGCTTTTTTGTTTTTTGTAATTAATCCTATATTTGGTTAATAACAACAATTCTTTCGTTCTGGCCTGCTCTTGTTCCTTATTCTCATTTGCTGTTTGATGACCTTTGCTTTTTCCCTACCTTTGTCAGTGTTTGAGAGGCACAGTAAATTACAGGATAAAATCCAGACTATTCGGGTGAGAAAAACCACCTCCACCAGAAGAACCTGCCGTCCCGACTTAACAAAAACAGCTGAAATTTGATGGGTCCATTGCTACAATGAAGTGGCAAGCTTAGATAACTGAGAGTAAGTAAATGATGAGTGTATTGGAGCAGAAACAGTACAGTTTCTGGCTTCTTTTAGCAGGGTAATCTCCAGTAGGCAATTCCAAGCCAAGACCCACAATGCGTTAATTTTCCCCTAGTGCACCCCAGCGCAAGTCTTCATTTGCCAGAGCCTGCCTTCCTGCTCCGGGCAGTTAAGTTCCTATTGCAAGGAGTCCCTGCCCGGGCAGGAGTTATTCACTAACTCTATCAAACTGCTCTTTCTGGCAGAGAAAAGGCAGCTGCTATGTGGACATACAAAACTTCCAGTGCTAGGCTTCCTTCTGCAATCCCCTTAACTGCTATTTCTCAGATCAGTTCAATGCAATTCTCTCATGCTGGTTTGCATGGCAAGAGATTGCAATTCCCACAGTGAAGCACACAATTACATTCTTTCTTACATTTTTACTGTCTTCAACAACACACACAGCAGTCAAATTATCTCTGTACTGTAGGTAGGTGTATGCTCCAGATTGTTTCATGGCAAGACCGGCTCGTCCCCTGTCTCTTCCTTGTCCTGCTTCCAGAGGGAACGGGGAGTGTGAACCACAAAGAAGTGACAGCAGTTCTCCCTGTCCTTCTCCACAAGTTTAACATCTGCCGGATACTACATGAAGCATTTATCTGTCCTGCAGTATACATACAGGTGCAAAGACAGAAAGGGCTGGAAAGCAGATTTGTTGGACAGAGTTGTTAAAATCCTGATACACATGTACACAGAAGGACACAAACGGAGACGATGCACTACATCATGCAGAAAGATTAGTATGTGCTAAAGTTATACTGACTGCTCTCTTGATAGTTCTTTTTTAAAACCTATTAGATATACACTACCACCTAGAAGAACAGTGAACTAAGATAGTTACTTAAAAGCCATAGAAGCATTAATCTCTTACTCTTTTAAGTAAATTAAAATATAAATGGTAATAAGAAACTTTATTCTGATTCCTTATAGATCAGCCATACCTCACATCTAGAAAAAGCGAAAAGAGGTCAGAATTATTCCATTCCAATATTTGGTAATTTGCATTTAGTAATTTTACAATAATGTATTTCAAGGGGACAAAGCAAATCTGATTTCTCAGGGTACATGCCCATGGATTAATTTACAAAGGCTTAACTTTCACTTAGGTCATTCTTACCCTTATATGTATATACACACATCTGAACACATAAGAGTTTTCTTCTCTTGAATAACTATATTTATAAAATTTGTTTGATTTGCATTTAGGGAGTTTTTGGTCTTTGTGTGGTGCCTTTGATCCATGTTGTCAAGATCATTCTCCCCATTCACAGAAATCAGAAGTTTTGTAGAAAAATGTTGAGAATCTGTTGTAATTAATGATCCCAGGAAATTAATTATAAGGAAAAATACAAAATCCTAATCCAGGAGAAGCATGACAGTTGACATAAGTGAAAGAAGTTTTTTAGGTAAATAAAATCTTTTTGCATATATTAATGTACATAGTAGTATAAGCTGATCACAAACATTCAAACCTCTTTTTAGTTACACATGGTAAGCACTAAATAGAGCAATACTTCCCACTTCTAACTCAACTGTTTTTCTAGTCAAAACAAACAAGATTAATATTACTAATACTCTGAATGATCAAATCAATTGAAAAAATGGCATCAATATAGTAAATAGTTCAGGAACATGCAGGGGGTGAAAAAGCTTTTACACTCTTTCCCTCTGCAGCTGCTACAGAACAAGTCACTAGTTTAGCTGAAGTAGGTGCTTCACAAGCATATGACTAAAATACACTGTGTGCACACATACGCATTTACATGTCACTCTTGTCTCTCAGTGTTTGTTCTGTTGACTGAGTAATAAAGCATGTAACATTGGAAATAATTCTTTTTTAGCTTTGTGATTACTTTGAAAGTAGCTTTAGAAAAAAAAGTCTCCCCCCAAAAGTACTGCTAAATAAATCACAATATGCAAATAGGCTGATTACATTTGGCTGCACAACTGAATAACAAATTACACTAAAAACAGCTTTTCAAACTTGTAGCTACAAGTATGCCCCCAGGCTGACCCAAGGGTCCTTTCATTTCAGCACAAAGCCATTACTTTGCTATTAAGTGCCATCCCTTACAAAACTATTCATGTGCAATTACAATTACATGCTCATTTAGATGTGCAACTGCTCATTTTCACACGTGCTGTATTGATATTGTCTTTCATACATGCTTTACACTTTCCCAAACCATATCTAGTAAAGGGAGTAAGTGTGACTCTATGGCTTTCTGCAATCTACAGCCTTTAGGAGCAGAAGCAGCAAAAGCCAGTTGGTTTTGGCGTGGGTTTTCACTACATATATGCATTTTGTTCACACAGCAATAAAACCTTTAATAGCTATATTTTGCTCTATATAATAAATCTTTCTTGGCTAGGCCTGTCATTGGCTCTTTAAATTAATTATTGTATATATCAGGTATTTGAGAGAACACTAGATTATCATCATGAATTTCCAGTAGGGTAATCACCAGCATCAGGCAAACCGGCAGACAATTGATAAAGTGGAAATAACGTTAGCTTATGTTTTTGTTTGCTACAGTCAGAAGCAGGATTCTCTCTAGGCACAGAGAAAGTTGCTCAGGACGGCAGGTTGCTGGGATCTGTGAAATGGCTGCGGTCCAGTGCTCCCTCCACCTATGCCAGGCTGCTGGAAAGCTGGCTTCTGTGCTACTGCTAGTATTGCCAATTCATGGGTGGCAGTGTGTGAGGTGATAACTATTCCTGCTGGGATCGTCAGTGCCTCAGAAAACAGCCATTACCAGCCCTAATATTCCCATTTTCCCAGCAGGCCCAGGAGCAACAAGCTTTCAAAATATCTGGCACACTCCCTTTCTTTCCTCTTACCTAATTTCTGCTCCTGCTCCTTCTCCTTCCCTTATATATTAAAAGCAGCAGCCCAGTCTACAGCTTCTATGAAATACACAAGTGAGGTTTTTTACTAATTCATCCTTAGCATATTTAAATCTGCAAAAATATGAAGGATATGTAATTCTACATCACTGTATTTGATGCCGTTTAGGTATGCCAAACACAAAAAGGATTGTGTTGATCTTGTGCAAATCTGGTTTGTAGCACCCGACACACTTCTTGCAAAAACCACAACAGCCCAGGTAAAAAACGTACCTTTATCTCAGTTGCCCCATTGACTTTCCTGTCAGTAATGGTTCTGGAGTAGCAGCAGCCATTTAATGTTGATGTGCACTTACATATTAATAGTTGATAATTAGTTCTGATTTTGCTAAGGAAAATGGTTGACATGAGTAGTGGAGTAACTTTTACATGATGATCTTGTAAGAACAGACAATGGGTCAGAAGAAACATGTTACGTCTGAGTATAAACTAATTCACTTGGGAAAAATTACTTCAAACCAGACTTTGAACAGCAGCAAGTGGGTTAGCAAGCAGGCAGTCGTATTGCATCAATGTCTGCAAAAGCAATGTGATGATGCACCATGCACAAACAGCTCAGGAAACTAACTGGAAGATGATGTGTTATGAGAAAAGGCTATAGAAGCGTGACATCTGCAATAACCACGCTTTCAGGGACAGTATTCAACCCTGTGTACCTAACTTAAGAAAAATAAATTCAAGAGTCCACAGCAAAGAAGAACCAAAATGCTTGGTGGAACAAAATAAGTTTTTATTATGTAACAAACCAGGATTGTAAATTTTAACATTGGATATTAATAATTAAATACCTATTATTTTACTTGCTATTTATATAATGAAGTCACATAGTTGACGTTACCTACTTATGTTGAACCTCTGCAGTCAGGTAGTAGATGCTATGAAATATTAAACCAAAACCAAAACATTTTACAAAGAAGTTAAGCGCTTTTCATGAATACTTAAGTAATAAAGGAGACTATCTGGAACCTAACAAATTAACATCACGAATATCAGTCTGGCCCTTTGGGAGTTTGCAGGGTGTTTCCATTGTTATTGTTGATGTTTTTGAACAATTGATACTGTTGATTCCATGTTGATTGCATGTTCTAAGAAAAAAATAATCATTTCCAAAACATGCAGAATGCCCTTACTTACAGAAATGAAAAACCAGGGGCCATTCTCTGGTCCCTCATACCCGTGTCACCAGTTGGTGCAACTGGGCAGGTTGGCAAGGGCCATTTGCAGATTCTCAAATCACACCTAAGGGCTCCCCCAGGCCTGGGGACTTTCCTTTTTGTTGTGGATGAGCTTAGTTGCGGAGGGAGGCCTCACACTTGTGTTCCAAAGTCACTTATTTTGTTCTGTTTTCCACGTTAAGGCCCTGGTGAAACATGACTACACTGTGTGGGCCCGCAAGTGCCACCACCTTTATTTCCAGTCTCAGCCGTGGCACAAGAGGGAGGTGGCAGCAGCACCTCAGCTTGCCTCTCCTCCGCCTGGGCGGGCCGGCACCACGACCTCAAACCACAACGGAGAGTGGCAAGAAGTCACGACGGCCCCGCTACGGGACGCTACCGACCGCCATTCGGCTGCGACCGCCACCCCCTCAGAGGCGCGACCGTTAGGCGGCCCGAGCGCCCGCCCCCGCCCCGCACGCGGCTGCGGCTGGAGCCGCGCCAAGGCCGGTCCCGCCCGCCGCTGAGGGAGAGCGGCGCCCCCCTGCCCGGCGGGGGTCCCGCGGCGGAGGCGCTGCCCGCGGCTGGGGAAGGCTGCCCGGGGAGGCGGTCAGAGGTGGGCCGGGGCAGCCCTTGGCGTCCCACGGCCCGCAGCGGGGCGGGAGGGCTGCCGGCGGTGAGGTGGCCGGCGGGGGGGGGGGAGCTGCCAGGTCCTGCCCCGCGCGGGGAGGGGGCGGCTTCTGTCAGGCTGGGGGGAGCCGGTGTGTTTCCTTGTGGGTTGAGGTGTGCGCTCGGAGCTCCGAGTGCTGTGCCTCCTTTGGTAAGGGGAGGTGGTCAGTTTCGGGTTGCTCATGGGGAGATCTTTCACAAAATTTGTGTTACGTTCTCGGGGGGAAAAAATCTTCCAAAGAACGTTTCAGATGGGCCCTCATAAGCTGCTGCAAATGTCCAGTTTGTTAAGATGCCAGAAAAACCCCAAAAAGTCATAGAGAAATCCTGCTAGGCCTGTGAGCTACTGTGGAAGGCTCCTTTCTGGTGGGCAGGTCATCAGCTGGGGTAACTCCTGAGAAGCAATATGGCCTTTGTAGGGGGATGTCTTGGGGAGCAGGAGGTGCCCCTGCCGCTGTAATCTCTCATGGAAGCAGTGTATTTCTCAGCTGTTTAATCATTATCCGCTTTTCTTGATTCTAGTCAGATAGAACACTTAATTTAGAAGGTTGTGCTAGATAACTTGAGGCCTTTTCTAGGCTCTTCTGCTTAAAAGAGGAAATAGAGCTGTTACAGCGCTGTACTAGATTTCACCCCTGCTCAGACTCCCCCTCTCTCTCATACTCTTCTGTTTTGTTTGCTTTGGGAGTAAGTGGTTGCTTAGGCATCCTCCTAATGGAAATTCAGGGGGCAGCAGAAGGGAAAAAATATGTTGTTTTGCTGTCACCACAGGTCATTTTGTTTTCATTAGCAGGAGAATACCTTAAAGAAATACAGGTGTGCTACGTTCTAGAAAATAGCCAGCTGCTTAAAACACTTTTTCCTGGTTTTAAAAAGTGTGCATGTCATTTGCAATCAGGATATGGAGGAAAACACTTTTTTTAACCTTCTGATGCAAATGTTACTGCATTGCTTTATGCAGAAATCTAGTATCTAGTATAAATATGGTTTGAAGAAGCATTCCTAATCTGGATAAAATTAAGTATATTTTGCATGTCGGTAGTCTCAATGCATTCAGCTACAGGACTTTTCACAGTTGTTTTTGGCTACAGCTTTCAAGTCATTCTTTTTTAAGATGAGAAGGTAGGAAAACTAGGGAATCAAAACAGAAATTTATTCTGCCTTTATCTCAAGTGTTCTAATTCAGACTGTAACAATTTAATAGTTGGTTTCTAGACCTGCCTGAATGGGTCCAAACTGGCTATGTTGGAAAATTCTACTTGAGTATATTAAAAGTTCAGTGTTCAAGTTCAAAAGATTATAACATAGTAAATGGTCAGATGATTTTTTTTTTGTTTGCTATAATGCAAAGACCAGTTAAAGTGGGGAGTGATACTGGATCATATTTTAAATAGCTCAACCTCTCTTTTCCTGTTCCATAATGAGATCAGATAATAATCTCTATAGTTTCATCTCTAGAAGTCATGATAGTTTCCTTGGAATCTTTTTTGATGTAACAATTATTCCCTTGTCCTGTAAAGTGTCTTAGAGAAAACAGAATTTCAGTACCATTATTACTGTGTGGATTGTGGGTTTTGCTATTCTTTTTCTCTAAAAGAAGCTGAAGTTCCTTGAAATAATGAAATCTCCCAATTGGCAAAGGAGATAGGGCTGGGAAGGAGAATAATTAAGAAATGGATACTACAAATTAAGGTTTTACAAATGATGGTTTATTTATAGGAGGAGACTTGTTAGCCCAGCACCACTTTAGCAGTTTTTGGTGCTTCTATAGCAGCTAAATTGAGTGGGAAGATGCAAAACAATATAAATTTAATCAGATATTAAAAAAAATTATGCAAGTTTACGTGGATATATATAAAAGGAACCCCTGTGCAGCAAGCAGACTGTTAAGGGTACACTGATGTTAACTACCCCATGGAATTAAATGGTTAGAAAATATTCCATTATGTGTCCCCATCTCCTTTCTCCAAGCATACAGACATACATACAGGACAAAACCAACTTTTTGAGAAGAAGCTAGAGTAGCTAAATTGGAAGGAAAAATGAGATGTCTGATTCTGTCTTTATGCAGATTTTGTCCAGCATATTCTATCATCTAAGAAAATTTCTGTGTTAGGCCTTTCTTCTTTTTCATGCCCAGATACTAAAATACAGTATATCCTCTTGTTAAATGCAGCTAACGAGCGATAGATAGACTGCTCTCCTCACTTAACATCTGTATGTGAAACTGAATGCTCTGTATTGATTTCTGCTGCTTTTTTTAAAGTGCGATGCTTCAAAATGTTAGCAGAAACTAAAACGTTTATTGGTAAATCCCTTCAGCCAGCACGACCTGTGCGTCATCTGCCTTCTAAACAAGGTGAGTAGCATGGCTAAGATACAGTTCACTTTGCAAAGTTTCAGTTGCTTTTAAGAAGATAGCAAGGACGTGTAAGGTGACTTGGATTTTTTTTTTTTGGCAATGATTGTTCAAGCTACAGTGGTGTATATCTTGTTGTGTGTTGATCTTGCTAGGTCATCTCTTGTGATGAAATCTGAATTTAAACTACATTAAGTTTACGCAGAACTGTTTGAGGTGTTCTAGCTTGGCATGTGAAATTCTGGCTTCAGAAAGCTGGATCAGGCTTCTCTATATAATAAATTTGGATTTCTTGGGTTGGTTGACTCTTGCTATTGAAAACAAAATACACATCATTAAACAAATAGATTATTGTTTAGGTTTTATTGCAAGTACAATATACGGCACCATACAGTTCCTGTTTAGTGTTCAGACAAGTTTGAAACAAACAAAAAAATGCCTAAGGAAAAAAATCATGCATTGTTTATGTCAGGTATGTATATTTTGGTTTTGTTTTTAAATCTCTGTATACCTTCTCAATATTGCAATACTACAGCTATTATGACCATTAAGTTAGAAATTTTTGGTGGCCAGAGAAACAGTAGCAACTGTGCTGATGTCACCTAGATGACAGAAGGTGAGATGATAAATTTTTATGGTTTTTTTTTTTTTTAAATTCATGGAGGAAATGGAAAAGTGGTCCTATAGTGATCTAGAGCTTTTAAGTTGTGAGTAAATACCTGTATAATCTCGTTGCAGTTGGATTTCGGTGTTCTTACAGTGTCACAAAATAAAAACATGGAGTCTTTACAGTATTTTTTCTTAATGCTTTTTCTTATCTTCACCAGCATCAGCCATTGCTTTTAACATTCAGACTGAATTACCTAGCAACACTGAAGCATGTTTGCAGAGTAAGGTTGACAGGGTGAGTGTTGAGTAAATAGTAGATGGCAAAGTTGATGGAGTGTGTTCTAGAGTGCTATAAATTGGAGGTCAGCTGATCCCTTCTGTTACCAAATGAAAAGTAAACTGTATTTCCAGCTAGGAGTGTCCTTGAATCCACATGTTATAAACCAGAAGTGTTAAGTAAGAGTTTTGGGAATGCCCTTCCATGATATTACTAGCTGAAAAGTTTTATCTTGTGAGTTACTTAAGAGTCTTATGAAAATCTGTGTGGTGTCTCTTTAGCCTTCACTGAATTTAAAACAGCTATTTTAAACTTAAAATACACATATTCAGTCTTTGCTGATTATGTGTAAAGAATAACATTATAAATAACTATTTTTTTAGTTCTGCTAGCAAATGTCCAAATTCATTTTAGGCAGCAAACGTCACAAAACTAGACAATTAAACAGTTCCGGTGCATCCTGTAGTTCTGTTTCATTGGCTATGCTGGACCAGGCAATAAACAGATGTTAACATTCAGAAAACCAGAAGCACTAGTGCTTTATTGCCAGAAATACTTGGGTTTAGACATGGTACAATGTGTTCTTCAAACCTGAAATTGGTTGTAGCTATTTGATGCAAAATGAAGTTTGTAGTGTTCCAACTGGAATGCTTAATGTTTCATAGTCTGAATTTGATTTTCTGTTGATACTGATTTGAATATTCTTCAGAGCATATTGACAATTTTTGTTTGGGGTTTGTTGTTGTTTTTTTTTTGTTAGACCAAGTGTCTGTTTCTTCATTTTTTTATTTCAGAAGACGTCTACTAATCCTGTAGTCTTTCCTTTATTGTATGAACTGTGTGGGAGCAGCCTTTGAATTTAAAAAAAAATATAAATGTCAAAGGGTTGGTAGCTTATCCTTGATCACACACAGGGAAATTATCAGTTACACTTGTCTCTTGAGTGATACTTATTTAGGAGAGTAAACTATTCCCTTTTTGAATAGGCCTGTGGTCTTTGTAGTACTCTTGTGTCATCAATATGTGGCTACATATAGCTAAATACTGCATTTCTTTGAAGTTAATGTGTCCGTATTATTAATATTTTTAAAAACTTTGGCCGAGGATATTGAAAAGCTTTTTTAATACTTTTGGCTGTTGGCTATTTCATGAGTACCTCCAAATACCAGCTGATTAGTACCCTATGAACCCCTACTTGATGGGCAGCATTGGCCTGGAGGCTGGCATAGTAGCTTCACAGAATATTGTTCCAAGCAGGAACATTCAGTATCTAGTTCTGAAGATACTGGGACCTGAATTTGATAATATAGTGATGTATTATCACCCTTTAATTAATGTTGCTGAACATTCTCTAAGTTTCAGAAGGCATCAGGATTATCTGAGAAACTTGTATGTTGTTATCCATTTGCTCTTTGGCTCCTGATAGGGTGAATTAATGACCCTATTCCTAGAGTAATGGGGTTTTTTTTCCCCTTCAAGGATTTGCTTTTCAAAATTTTAATTGTATTTCAGGTACTTTAAATCTTTCTGCCTCTTCATCAAGACAGTAATAGTGCTTTGTATCTACAGACACAAAACTTATCTTCATTCCCTTTCCTTCCTCCTCCAGTATATTTCCTTTTACAGAAGATAAATGAGCATAACGCTAAACACGCTTTAAGGTGAAAAACAAGAACAACTGTTGGCATACAGTTAATACTGCTAAAGGAAAACCAGCTTGTTACAACTTTTTATACCAGTCATAGTCTTACATACCAGGTGTCTATTAAAGACAGAATAAACATTCAGGTTATATACAAGTTAGGATGCAGGTTACTTTTTGGAAAGTATGGTGAATGGTGAAGATATTAAAAAGTACAACAGATTGGTTTTGCCACTAATTTATAAATAGATTTTAAAAAATAAAGGAGGTTTTAGAAACAAAAGAAAAAAAAAAAGCCAACTGGCAAACTAGGTTCTTAAAGCAGTAAAAGAACTGAAGAAGAATCTGGCAACCTAATTCTCCAAACTGCTTTACTCTGTTATATTTAGTATGCAGGCTTAAAGCTGGTTAGACTTCTGCCAGGAAAAAAGAATCATCATTATGGCACATCAGGAGTGCTGGTCAGTGTTAGATTCAACTGTGAGTGTAAAGAACAGTGAATTACAGAATTAAAACTACTGTCCGATGAACTTGTAGTCTGAAGCTTGTAGTCTTAAGCCTTAGGGGAGGTGGAGAAGAGCTACAATAATAATGAGTACAGTGATTGTATTTAAGGTGTCAGCCTTGACTCTAGGGAATTTCCACCAAACTGGTGTTTAGAGTAAAAATGCCTGAATACTCACTGTGCCCTAAACTGGCTAATTTAAAGCAAAGAATAATTTTTATTCCTTCATGGTATGCAAAGACTTTTCAGAAGATCTGCAAAGTGTTGAGTCTACTACCTCAGATCTATTTGAGGTACAGAAAATGAGATTAAAATTCCTCAGTCAAACCTGTGGAGCCTTTTGGGAGCCAAGACAAAATGCTGAGGGTAAACTTATTTCCTGCTTTCCAAAATGCTAACTTCAAGGTTTTAGCAACCGAAAGGAACTTGGTGGTATATTGCGGGTGTTGGGTCTTGATCCTTACGAAACATTTTGCTAAGTTAGAGAATCCAAGTCTCTTTTGTCTTAAGGAACGTCTTTCCAGCTTTCATTACTCGCCAGTGTAGCAGCTTTTGGCTGTGTTCTGGGTGAGATAAAAGGAGGAGGTAATTGTGCTCTTTTTAAAAACTAGCAAAAGCACTGGTTGCTGTCTCAGTTGTGCTTACCTATACTGCTTTGTAGGTCATTGAACTATTCCTTATTGTAGGCAATCAAGAGTAACAAACATTCTACACGTTCAAATTAAGCTTCTCAAGCATTTAACATTATCAATATTCCTATTTGTAGGTGGTTTTGCAATTCTTTTGGAGGACCTTAATCTTTCATATTGGAGGTGCATCAGCTGTTATAAATAGCTAGAGGTCTGACTACAGTTTGGTTTGTGCAAGACTGTTTCTTTTCAGACTGCTCTTACACTATAAAGACAACAGTGATTCAGTTTCAAGGAGTAGAAAAAATGAACGGAATCCAGTTTTCTTCATGCACAGAAAGTATTATTTGTCCAAAATCTAAATTGATTACTGAAACTGTGCTACAGCTGTTATTTTTAACTAAGAAACCCAGAAACATGCATCCTTGTTTTAAAGGATGCTTAAAGAAAATGGACTTCATGACTTGATTTTGTGAAATATATCACAAAATGTTTAATTCTTTCCTCCCTATTTTAGTTATCGGAAATGACTGAAGTGAAGATCTTAACTCAAACTGTGATGCCCCATCAACCAAACCAGCATGAATCAGAAGCAAAGAAAGGTAAAACATTGGATGGAGATCTGTCTCAGAATTGTATTTTCTGGATGGGAGACAGTTGAACTTTGAAGTGATGTGGGGTGCATATTACTTTTCCAATTAGCCATTGCTTTGAGAGTTTGGCTTCCTTCTGTACCACAATTTGAGAGCAGTATGAAACCTTTCTGTTTTTCACATAACACTGTAGTGAAAATGTAAAACTTGGCCATAACTGAGGTGGGAAACCTCCACTGGTGGACTTGCTTACATAAAAGGGTGTACCTGTGTCTTTTGTTTTTTTCTTTGGTTTTGTTTGGTTGATTTAAAAAAAAAACACACCAAAAAACCAACAAACCAAAAACCTGAGCATAAAACTTCTTTTCACACAAAATCCTGGGTTTTGTGTAAATTACTTCTGTGTGTAGAAGTACATGTTTGAGTTGCATCCTTTAGCCTGTTGCAGGGATATGTTGTGGCATACAGACTAGTGTGTGCAACCAGTTGAAGAATTTAGTAGTTTGGCATCTTTTTCCTACTCTTACTACAATGCTTCTGCGATACTTATTTTCTGATGGTTAGAAATCACTTAATTTCTTTAATGTTTAGTCCTGGACAATTTTGTGTGTCAACGCTGGCTGTCCTTAAGATTTGTTCTTTATGCTTTTCTTTCTGTACTGCCTGTCATTCAGTACTCATTAAGCATAACTCTTCTTGTCTTGGTTTGGTAAGTTTAAACAAGCCAAACTTTTATGGTTTTTTTGTTTTTTTGTTTTTTAAATTAATAGATAATCTCAGATTCCAAATATATTCGCACAGTCTTCCTGTGCACTGCTTCCTGTCTAATTCTTCATTCTTAAAGATGTCAGTGGAACTGTGACAGTGATCCAGGGTAGCTCATCAGTTCATTGAGGCAATTTTTTCTGTTCATGTCTTCCTGTAATCAGGCATCTCAAATATCCATCTGTAATCTCCAGTCTTTAAGTAATCTCTGGAGACTTCATTTGTTCTGTTGGTCTTAGTAATCAAGAAATTAATGAATTCTGTTAAATTTTATCGAGCCTTTCCTGGTTTTCCTCAATCTGAGGTTACCGAGACCAAGGTTCTTGAGCAGTAATTCTATACTGTAGTGTGTTACAGACTTGAAAGTGAGTCTAACATGTATCCCCTTTCAAGCTTGAGTTTGTTTATTCTTGATCTTGGTAAACAGAATAATGTTCTGTTCTTTGGATCTAGTTTGGTGTCAGGCTTGTAAAGTTCTGTCTGTTTGGTTGTCACTTTCTGATCCTTTCTCATTTGTTGTACTTGTGGTATGTAGAGATTGTGTTCTACAAGATCTTAAATGGCTTCTCATCAGATCCTGGTCTCTTTTATAAGCCATCACTTTGGAACTTTTTTTAGTGGTTAATTGCTCTCTGATGCCTTCCTAAGTCTGTTGCACATTTGTCCATAATGTCAAACTTCCCAGCATTTTTCAAAGGGCTTTTATTTTTTTGATGGTTGTTGTAACACTTCCCTTCAGATTAACACAATTTTAAAGGTCCTGTTGTTCAGCTAATGCCTACAAAGAAGTCTCCCTGCCCCAGCCCCGCCACACACCCACCTTTTCTTTCTTTTTTTCTCTTCCCTCCTTTCTTCCATCACACTGTGAAATTTCCACTGGAACTCCGTTTTTATTTCCAGCTGTACCTTAAGTTCTATATAATAATTTCCATTTGATACCTGTTCAGTGGTAGTATGCCTTCAGTTATCTGTTGTGGTTTAACCCCAGCCAGCAACTAAGTACCACACAGCTGCTTGGTCACTTCTGCAGCTGCCCCAGCCCCCACTGGTGGGATGGGGAGGAGAATTGGGAAAAGGGGTTGAGATAAGAACAGTTTAATACTTGAAATCAAGTAAAAAAAAAAACCCCAAACAACAACAACCAAAACCTCAAACAAACACCACAACCCCCTCACCCCCCCCAGTAATAATTGTAATTATGAGGAGAGGGAGAGGGACGAATAAAAACCAAGGGGAAAAAAAAACCCCAAGTGATGCACATGACAGTTCTTCACCATTCTCTGACTGATGCCCAGCCAGTCCCAGAGCAAACTCGCCCCTAGTTTATATACTGTTCTTGACATTGTATGGTATGGAATATCCCTTTTGGCTAGTTCCGGTCAGCTGTCCTGGCTATGCTTCCTCCCAGCTTCTTGTGCACTTGTTCACTAGCAGAGCATGAGAAAGTCCCTTGGCCTAGAGTAAGCACTACTTAGTAACAACTGAAACATCAGTGCGTTATCAACATTATTGTCATAGTAAATCCAAATACAGTAAAGCACTGTACCAGCTACTAAGAAGAAAATCAACTCTTATGCCAGCTGAAACCAGGACACTGCCTCTGCAGTTCTTAAAAGCTTTTTACTGCTCTCTCAATCACTATGCTGCTTTCCTTTAGAATCATAGAATGGTATTGGTTGGAGGGGACCTTTAAAAGTCATCTAGTCCAAGCCCCCTTCAGTGATCAACTCGATCAGGTTGCTCAGAGCCCCATCCAACCTGACCTTGAATGTTTCCAGGGATTGGACATCAACCATCTCTCTAGGCAACCTGTTCCAGTGTTCTACCACCCTCACCATAAAAAAAAATTCTTCCATGTATCTAGTGTGAAACTACTCCTTTTTGGTTTAAAACCATTACCCCTTGTCCCATCACTACAGGCTTCACTGAAAAGTCCATCCCAATTTTTCTTATAGACCCCTTTAAGTACTGAAAGGCCACAATAAGGTCTCCCTGGAGACTTGACCTTTCCGTGCTGAGCAAACAACTCCAGCTCTCTTGTCTTTCCTCAAAGGAGAGGTGCTCCATCCCTCCATCATCTTTGCTTCAACAGGTCCATGTCTTTCTTGTGCTGAGGACTATAGAACTGAATGCAGGACTCCAGGTGGGGTCTCACCAGGGTGGAGTAGAGGGGCAGAATCACGTCCCTCAAGCTGCTGGTCGTGCTTCTTCTGATGCAGCCCAGGATGTGGTTGACTTTCTGGGCTGTGAGTGCACATTGCGGCTCATGTCAAGTTTTTCATCCATTAGTCCCCAAAAGTCCTTCCTTTTGTCTCCCAGCCTATATTGATACTGGGGGTTGCCCTGACGCAGGTGAAGGACCTTGCACTTGGCACTGTTGAACCTCATGAGGTTCACATGGGCCCACTTCTTAAGCTTTTTCAGGTCCCTCTGGATGGTATCCCATCCCTCAGGTGTGTCAGCTGCACCACTGAGCCTGGTGTCATCTGTGGAGTTGCTGAGGGTGCACTTGATCCCACTGTCTGTCGTTGATGAAGATGTTGAACAGTACTTGTCCCAGTACAGACCCCTGAGGGACACCACTTGTCACTGATCTCCATCTGAATGTTGAGTTGTTGACCACTACTCTCTGGGTGTAGCCATCCAACCAATTCCTCATCTGCTGAACAGTCTATCCATCAAATCCATATCTCTCCAATTTAGAGAGGAGGATGTTGTGAGGGACTGTGTCAAAGGCCTTACAGAAATCATCATCTTGATACATTTTTAAACAAGGGTCAAAATAGCAAGCCCTAAGTTTTCAGGTTTGCTTGTGTTTATTTTATTATTTTTATAATTATCCTTTTGCCCTCACATAGATTCAGCATTTTTTACAATCATTTGTAGTTGAAGGCAGGAAAAAATCCAATTCATAGTTGACTTTGTGGCATCTCTCTGCAGCGGCCTACAGCCTGAGAAGCAAAAACTGTAGTCAGTGTCTGTGTAACGATATTAAAGGAATAAACTTTGTCACTAAGAACCAGAGATAAATTTTGTTCCTTCTTTGCCTAATTTCTTTCCTCTTATTTCAGCTCTTGTTTAAGAATATCAGTTTAAAATACAGACTTTATTTGGGTATGGGTACTTATATGGGTAGAATTACATCTGAGGCTATGCTAGAGGAGAGATGGTGTTAAAACTTCAGCATGTGTGTTCTAAGCAAAGCCCCTCACTGTTGTTGATTCAGTGTAAAACACCCAAAATTATTTCATTTGTATTAATCCATTTGTATGCAGCAGATCTCATAATTACTTTTAGCTGTTGAAAGTCATCAACCTAATAGCACCACGAAAATAGACACTCAGGATTTGTTCTCTTGTCCCATGGAAACATGTGCCACTTTGGGTGTGAGTTATAAACAGATTTTCTATAGGGTTTCAAGACCAGGTTTTGGTGTTTCTGTTAGGGAGTCTGTCTGTATTGTAAGGCTGGATTTACCCTTTTTTGTTCTTTTGCATTAAAACAACTTGGAATAAAAACAATTAATAGCTTGGAATAGTCCTCCATATTTACTAAGTCAATTTGATAGAGTTAAAGTGTGATGCTCTGTAATTTACTACATATTGTCCTGATGCAAGGTCAGACTTGAATTGCTGCTGGTTTTAATACAGATTTTTATATTCTACATGCAGCATTTCCACCCTTTTATAAGATAAATCACTACTCTGTGTTTCCCACCTTAATGCCTTAAAAGGCAATGTTGAATTTAGTAATTTTGTGTATTTACAGAAAGGATCAAATACAGCAGAGATTTCCTTCTGAAACTTTCAAGTGTTTCTCTCTCACTGAAGAAGCCAAAGTTTCTTCCTGATCATCCAATTGTACTTGAAAAGCCAGTAAGTGCATTTTTTTGTATTAAGTGAAGTTATAAAAACAGTTGTGGAGGTTTTGACTACCCACTTGATGGAAACATTTTTCTTCAGACTAGCCTGCCAAATTGACAAAACCTTCAGAAGACAGTTCAGCTCTGCTACTTTTGTACATAACTTCCCCAGTTTTGGTATTTGGCATCTCACCAGGGCAAGTACCATACAAAGGAAGAGGTTTTGTTGGGTTTTTGTTTGTTTTCAGGAACAAGATCGCATATGTTTCCAAATCTGAAGTCAATATGAAATCATATTAAAGCTTCCTACTGTGAAATTACAGTACATAGCTTTGGTATTATATGTGAATTCCATCTTTTTCTTTTCAAAATGAGAAAACAATCATGGTAGATTCCAGCTTGCTGAAAATCTGATTCCAGTGTTCAAGTTGTCCATACACCAGTGGCCACTACAAAACTATTAATGAGCTTAATGCAGTTGTGTTGTCATTGTCTGTGGTCTGTGTTGTTGGAGAGAAATGAATAGAAATAAATGATGAATGTGAAGGATATCTAAGTGCAACCTTAACCTTTGAGATGAAATAATCCTCAAATACTTTATATGCTAAGAGAAAAAAATCTCATGGTTTGCATTCCATACAGCAATTGTGGGAAAATGTTCTTGGGTATAAACATTATCGTATCAATTTAAGCTATGTACTACGCTGCTTTTGAGGCCGTTGGGGTGTAGTTCTTCTAGAAATAGGATTCCTGTCCTGAAGAAGTGTGTCCAGGTGACTACTGTGTTGGCCACAATTTTAGACAGTTTTAGACTTCTAAGATTTCTATTCTTTGGAAAAATTAGGTTAAACTAATACATTACAGTAATCAGCCTTCTGTGATCTATCTTTTTACATCTCTTATATTTTTCCCAAAGTTGAAAGCTTTACTTGCTGGAAAACCTGCCTACAGATGGGAAAGTTTGAGCTCTTGAATTTCCTTTTTTCCCCACTCTTCTTGTCACTTTTGTCAGATCTCTTGCATTTTCCCCCCTTAGTTTCTAAAGGGGGCAAATTTTGATAATATATACACTTTAACATTGTTATATTCCTGCAGAAATTGAATCAGTGGACAATTGAACTCCAAAATTGCTCATGGTAGCTAAATTGCAAACAGTTTGGGTAGAGGGAAAGAAACACAGTAGAAATGCTATTGCATGTATTTGAAGAAATTGTTTTGGGGCTAGGGGTTCTGTGTCTGTAGGATGATGTTGTAACTGTATCCAATCTATTTGTCTTTAGAAATAGGAGTATATCACTGTTTGTGAGCCCTGCTTTTAAAGTCTTTTCTCTGCTTTGTGTTAAGTCTATGTGTGTAAGCCCCCACCTGCGTATGCTAGTTTGTCATACAGATAAAAAAGCAGTGAGTTTTCCAATTCTGCTCAGCTAAAAAAGGGGATGGGTAAATTACGAACCTTTATTAGTCAGGATGTTGTGTTAGAGTAACGCGCAGTGTATCACAGCCATCATTATCAGTGTCTTAAGCGCAAAGTATGGATGGTTGAATAGGAAGCTAAAGGAAAGAAAACCTGTTATTAAAAGAAAGTAAAAGCTGGTGAATTTGCTGTGTGATCTTGGAGGCAGTGTTGAAGGGGGTATTGCAAGTATACTGATCTCATTAGTACATGAAGGTGATATTACTAGCTTGCCAGTCATACTTCAGAAGGTAGTTCCCCATTGTAAGTATGAAACATGGTTGGTGATAGTCTGTATTTTTTTCTGAATTGACTAGAATAAATGTTTTGCTGTTAATATAGATAAAACTATGCACTGAGGTATTTTAGTGTTGAATTTTAGTGTAGACATTGAATTTTTACTAATTTGGAGCTTGTTTGGAGGCATATTAACACAAATTAAACTAAGTTCCTTGGATGTAGATTGTCTTAAGATGTATTTTGTAAGTCTATGTGGATATATACCTGCTTGCTTTTCACTAAGCAGTTTTCGTATCGGCAAGGAAGAGGAAAAAATTAACATCGTTACTAAGAACATTGTAAGATCTCAGTTAAAATATATGAACCTTGTTAGAAATCCCATTGCCATACACCAGGGGTCCTCAAACTACGGTCCGCGGGCCAGATACGGACCCCAGGGTCCTCAATCTGGCCCCCGGTATTTACAGAACCCCCCACCCCCCCCTGCCAGGGGATGGGGGGGAAAACCAAGCAGCCGCAGATGACTGCCTGCCACTGCATCCGTGCGCTAGCTGCCTGTTTAAAAAGTTTGAGGACCCCTGGTATACACTGAAATAAAAATGCTGTATGTGGCATACATGAACCCTACCCAGCTAGTTATTTTCTATAAAAAGATTGAAGCACTTGGACATGTTAAGTTTTTCTGTATGGGAATCCAAATATAAGAATCTGCAAATAGAATAGAAGCTGAATCTTACCCAAGAATGCCTTAGATTTGACTTGGTCTGTCAGCAAATAGTTCTTACTTTCAGGTCTCATGTATTAGTGTGAAAAGATACGTGATGAATTTCAAGAATGAAGATGATAAAACACATTTCAAAATTAAAAGATAAAACTCCAATAACTATCAACATTTTGTGGGACAAAGACCTGCGTTACTAACTCTTCTGAGATAGCTGCATCTTTTGGAAATCATTACTAGTGAGACTTTCATGAAATACAGGACTGATTAGTCAGCATCAGAATAGGAGAGGCCTCTTGAGAATGCAGGGTTCCTTGGTGTACAGTTCCTCCTAAATCCTCTCCTGGCAAGAAAAAAATTGCTTACTCAGTGACACTGTTTTATCTCAAATGAGAATAGTCTGAGTCCAATATCCCATAAAAGGATTGAGCCTGTTACGGATTTTCCTTAATACTACTTATAATGTGTAGATTGGAGGAAAAGCACTCAATAACTCTTGACCATGTAATCTGAGAAGGCACCTGGAATCAAGGAAAAAGTGAAGATAAATTCAGAACTAATTTATCCAGAAAAGGCAGTGATTTCAAGCTCCTTCTGGTACAGTACAGTGACATCAACCTGTCGTGTTAAATTGCCTGCTTTGTGTGGCACCTTGCTTACTGAGACTGGATGTCAAGCGTTTGAGCATTCCGCACTGAGGTAGAGAACAGGTTGATTAAAATTTGCAATCCTATAGGGCAAGTACAAACAGCTTTAGTTTTGATGCAAACAGTGTTTTCTGGGTGCTGTTTCTTTCTACTCTGTTTAGTGATGAGACAGAGTTATAATCTACAGCTTTGGTTTAGGGTTTTTTTGCTTGTTTGTTTTTCTTTCCTAAGTATGTTTTTGGTAGTGTTTAATGAATTTTTCCAGAATCATTTAGTTTGGAAGGGACCTCTTGAGATCACCTAGTCCAACCCCTCTACTCAAGCAGAGTCACCTAGAGCAGGTTGCTCAGGATTGTGTTTGGTCAGGTTTTGAGTATGTCCACAGGCAGAGACTTCCCAGCCTCTCCGTGAAGAGATTGCATAACCTGTTGCAGTGCTTGGTCACCCTCACAGTGATGAAACAGTTGGTTTGGGGAGGCTATGAAAGCTGTGTGTCTTTCATCAGATCGTACTGGATGTTCCCATTAGTTAAAAAGAAAAAATAAATCTAAAATCTTCCTCATAGCCTTTGTGGCTTCTAGAAGGTGAGAGAGATACAGGCTCACTTTAAGGACATCCTGTGGCAGAGCTGACATGATAGTGAGAAATTACCTGAATACTGCTGTTCTTGAGATCTCTAAGGTAAGTGCTGAGGTGGATTTTTGTGCAGTTTTGCTTGTGGCATACTGGTAACAAGCCACCTAAAGACAGTACTCCTTTGGTAGAGCAGTACCAGATATGACAGTAGAATGTTTGTGTCGTGATGATACTGTTATTCAGGATTTGTTTTCAGCGGAGTGTGCAAACCCACTTGATTTACTGACATTGAACATTGTTTGGTTGTTCCATTATCCGTCATCTTTCCTCTGCACTTCAGTTTCCTTCATGCAGCGGGTTCTACATGGGAAAATTCCAGTGTGTTGACTGATCCCATGTCACCCATTTTTCTACACAGAAATCAGAGGGATCAAAGAAATGCATGTATGAATTGAATGATTCTTAAAAGTGGCAGGAGGCCCTCCAAGTAAATGTCTAATGATGACCAGACAATCCTACAACATGTCAGTATATGTGTATTTTATTAGTGGCAGTTTGCCACTGAACTGAGTATTTGGGCAGTTCTTAAGACTTCCCTAGTTTTTGAAGTCATTACTGAAGTATATACCCATCTATGAGTGAAAGCTGTATTTTCAGATCGGGAAAGCTTCCTAGAGTGACTCGTACAAGGGAGATGCTGTTGTTAGAATTAGTCGGCTGTGGGTTGCATTTGTCCCAAAAGACAGGTTTTTTTGAGATGTGGGAATCAGGCCTACCTATACATAGCGCTTATTTGAACTGAACTGATGTTACTGTGTTGACAAAGTCTTCCAGGAAGATTTCAGGTTAAGTCTTTATGATTAATGAAAGTAAACTGTTTGCCAAAATATCAAATTGTTAAATGTATGTGGAATACAAAAGGGTTATAAGCAAACACATGAAAACTTCATTTAAATGACCTCTTACAACTGAAGTAATTTGAGGGTTTGTTTGTTTTACAGGAAAAAAGCAACCCTTTTACTGACATGTGCAAGAAGTGACAGGTTGTTTGGAAAATGAGAAATCCGTTAGTGAAGGAGCTACATATGCAGATCTTTTAAGATTTTTGAAGGTACTTGGGTGCCTACAGATGAAAGTAGGACCCTATGAAACTTATGGAAATGCCTGTTTCTTCCTGTAATTGCCTGAAAGCTTTAAAAGACAAACTTTTAATTTGTAATGCCTGAGATGGTAATACAATTAAAGTGAAAATAAATAATTTTGCATTTTGCCTGACAGAATTTTGTCCTTGAATTGTCTGTGTTATGTAGCCATATAGTTTCTCTGACCATAAATTCTAAACCAATACTTGACTGGGGCTTTTTGCTTGTTTCTACCTCCCTTCCTTAGCTTTAATAACAGAATAACAAATACTGGCTGTGTCAAATCTCAGATGTCTTAGGGTATGTACTCTTCTAGCTTAATTTCCCCCCCTCCCCCAACAAATTTAATTTGTTTTCTTTCATAATTTGAAATCTCTGTCTTGACACAAGAGATTCCTTAATATTTTGTGGATACATACCTTCTTTCAAGGTACAAAGTTTCTTGTTACTAATAGTTTCACTAAAATGAGAAATCTTCTCTCATCACGGATCAAAATGTGTTGCATTCCATGAAGTTCTTTGTAAATAACTGACCAGTATTTTTGACTTTGAAAAGTGGAAGTAATGAGCAAAACTGAGGAACAAGAGAGATTTTAATCATATGTCTTATATGGGTAAGTAGGTATACCAATGCATAGTTAATTCTGTAATTTTTTTTCTTAATATAATGTAGTATTTTATAGTTAAGTGGAAAACAGTAACATGGATATTTCCTGGAAGTATTCTTCCATTGACACACATCGCTAATAGTTATTTTGTATGAATATAATTACCTTCAGAACCTGTATTCAGACTTACAATAACATCATTTGGGCACTGAAGGCAATTTTTTAACCTCTGTCACAAATGATAATGGAAGCTAAATGATAATGTGTTGAATGGTAATTGCAATATTGCAGAAAACTTTCAAGTTGCATTTGATAGACACTAGGTTTCTTTCCCTGAACTATGCAAATAAACTTGTTTGAAACCAGGTTTTTTTTATGTTTAGCAGCAGTTAGTCAATTAAAACAAGCTTGCAAGTATGTTCTATTTGTATGTTGTTTACAAGTAATGGTACAAAGAACTGAAATATTTTTTTTTATTCGTTTGATTGGTTTTTAATCACTGGAAGTTCTTCAGAGTGAGTTCTGCAGATCTTTTCCCCTGGTGTGTTGAAGGCAATTTCTGTGTGTAGCTCTTAAAACTCTTCAGTGAAACTTCTCAAACTTGTTCTTGTGTATGATTCATCAAAGTGTTTAAGTATACAAAGGAGAACAACTGTTAGAAGGACATAGGACCTACTAGAATGTTCTTTTCCCCCTTCTAGCACCTAGTTGACATGAAGTTCTAAAGCAGGTTATTTTAAGAGTAATTTTAATACTTTTTTCCAGTGAAAAGGAAAAATGTTATAAACCTCAGTGTAGTGTCTCAGCTTCACTTAAGGATTTACCCTGCAGCAGTGTCACATGTCACTATATTTCCTTTGTTGGTAGATCAGTAGTGACAAAAGAGAACATGCCGTACACTAGACCGACATCTTGGCATAGGAGGAAAGCCAGCCAGATCTTCAGGAGTTTGAGTAGCTTTACTCAGCTAAAGACAAGAAATCTTTAAACTTTCACTGATACGTCATTTGTGAACATAATACTGCTGTTCGGGTGCTTTTTTAAGAATGAACGGATCTGTAGTTGGATTATGTCAATATGGGAAAGCTTGGACTTCAGTATTAAAAACATTCACGTTTGCCAAGTTACTGTAAGAATATTTAAAGATGAAACTTGCCTTTAACGTAGGCACCTAAATTTAGGTGTGTAAGTTACCGCTTTCTGACATTGCCTTTTGCGTAGAGAATTTAGGCTCCATTGACTTCATTGACAAGGGGTTTGATTCACTTGCCTAAGGGCAGGCATCTGGCGTCACCTGAGCCATGTAGGATATCTGAAGCAACTGCATGGGGCTGGCATAAATGTCACACAACCTATAGGTAACTCATGTCCTTCTCAGCTGGGAGCTGGAGACCAGTTGGGATACCCTAGAGCATCTCACATGTACTAGATGCTTTTGTTTAGGCAACTAATTTGCTTCAGAACTCCATTGATTCAGTAGGAGCTAAGATGTCTTGGTTACATGCAGGTACCTAAATCTGATGCGTTTCTTAATCTTGAGCTGAATCCTGCTCATGGTTTCTGGAATACGGAACCTTACTGCAATGAAGATTGCTCGTTTGTTATCTAAAGTCCCCACTTTTAATCACATATGTTATGTTTTGGTTGAGTTGAAATAAAAATAGATAAGAAGATATTTTATGAAATATGACTGTTAAGTTACTTTTGGGTACTGTTTGTCCCTGTGGACTGCTAGATGAGCGGAGAGACAGGTCATTAAGCATGTAGAGCTTGTCAGCCTGTTGTGGAGGTGTGAGGTTACAAGCCTTTCATTCTTGGGCTGGAGGACACACCTGCTGCTCATGCAGTGGACAACAGCAAGACTTGTTAGTGTATGAAGTATTTCTGCTTCTAGGTTTATAGCTATTTACACTTTAACAGAAGTTTCTCTAATGAGTTTTTAGTGAGCTACTAACGATCCAATGAAGACATTTTCTGAGCGGTCAGGACATAGGGTTCAAAGCAAACTGGCAGTGAAGTGTTAAGTCTGTGGATCTACATTGGCTTGACGGACAGGCAGATGTGTTTCCTCCTGTGACGGTAGGGGCTAGAAGAGAAAAAGGTACTGCCTGGTTTTGTTATGGGCAGAAAACAGCCTGTATGAGTGAGATTCTCTATTAACACAAAAAGTTGTCCCTATTATTTATTTTCCTAATTAATGCCTTACAGCTTCTCCAAAGTATAAGATGTATGAAAATGTGTGTTGATGTTCATAACCAATTCTTCTGTAAAAGGAGAAAACAGCAGCATTAAGTAACAATTGTTTATTAATGTAAGACTAAAACTTTTCACAAATACTTAAGTCATACCAGTCAAGTTGTGATTTTCTGTGACAGTTCGGACTGAATATACACAATAAACAGTTTAGCATAGTTGTCTGTTTTTCAGCTTTTAGAATGCATCTTTTCACAGAACTAGTCATGAGAAGGTAATAAATATGCAATTTCCCATATTTTAAAATGGAAAAGATCACATCCATAATAACAAACAATACCACATCATAAATTCATAACCTAGCATACCTGTACACTGCTATATGAATGGTACCATAATGAAAAACAATGCAACATTAACGCTACTTGGAACCATAGCTTCTAGTTGTTTTTGAGGACCCACCATGATGCTGAAAGAGAGGAGAATTTATTCATTAACATAAACAGTATTTCTTTTTCCACCTTTTGTAAAAATAAAACACTAAATTTTTAATCCAAATTAAAAGCTATTTTATATATAGAAAAAATATAAAGAAACATGAATTTATATATGCAGCTAATACTACTCTTATTTGAAAGCAGCATACTTTCAAGGACAAAACCTCTCCAGGCAGGGGAAGAATAACTAAAGTATTAGGAGAGCTGAGTATAACTGGTGGGGGGATGGCTTTAGCACAAGATTTTATAGCTCCTTTTGATGACATCCAAAGAAGCATTAACATGTCATAGGTGCAGTTGCACAGAATTAAGTGCCCAGATCCCAGAGAGCAAATCACATAAATTCTTACTCCTGTTCTGCTGCATCTGTCAGCATTTAACCTGAGCACTGTCCCCTGGGTGGTTGTGCTGCCTTTAGTGACTTTCGTTCCTTGTAATATTATTCAAACCCTGGTGTTCTTTTTACACAGTTCCAGGAATTAAGAGCATTTTGCCCCCAAAATAAGGTAATTGATGGACTTGTAAAATGTCATTCCGGTAAAAGAAAATCTGTAATCGCCAGGTTATACAAAGGGCTGGAGTGATACACATTTGTACTTCTGCACAGTTCCTACCTACAAGGTTTATAGAGAGAAACCCAAAAGAAGGAAAGGAATCGTGACTATCTGAGATACCAAGTCCCCTTAGCAGAGTGGTGTTCTAGGCTCACTAGGTTTCGCATTACACAGTTTGGGGATTAAATTCGTTAACACAACTTGTTTCTGTGAATGTGTCCATAAATCCTTCAATTTATGGTATTTTTATGAAAAATGTTATCTTTTAAGAAGAATGTTGAGAATATACTTAAGAATCTTACCTGAATTTGAGCTATGAAAGCCTAGTAGTCTCTGACTCATCAGTGGATTCATGAATTTTGGCAAAAAAAATTTCCAATTTAACGGTTTATTTAATGGATTATAGTGTAAGTGTTCAACAGTTTTCCCCATGCTTTTGGTTTTTTCATCAAAAGGTTCTCTAGTGCCCTTAAATCCAGATCTTATATAAACATTAGGTATTCATTAAAGAGTAACAGTGATTGATGCCACCCTGGTAGATTGGCCTGAAGCAGCTTGGTCGGTTAAGAGGTGTGCAAGTGATTGTAATAGGTTGTGGTTCCTGTTAACTGATGGTAAATGTATTTACTTCAGGATAATATTGGATCTAACAGTCTTGAAAACTCCTGTCTTCCTGAGTCATTCCTGGACACATAATAAGTGTGTCCTTCTCAGTTTTAATTAATTGGCAGAGTAAGGACTCATGGGTTGTAATCTTTGATTGAATCAGATTCAGATTACAATTTAGAATTAAGTTCTTGTGTTACCCAGATGTGTAAAAAAGTGTGAATGTGCCTGAGCTAGGGTAGATTTGTTTTTAAGACAGAGCCTATCTATGTGCTAGTTGCAGGCAGCTTGTTTTTGTTTGGTTGGTTTTTTTCCTGATTTTACAGTGGTGTCTAAAACTTCATAAAGTATACTGGTAGGACTGCAGCCATGATTTTTTTTTTTCAAGAAAATTTTCTGTCTTTCAAATACCAGTATGATTTGTATAGGTCAGACATGGGAAGTACTTCCCTTGAAACAAACGTGCAAATCTCTGCACAGATTTCTAAATTGTAGATAATATATAATATTGTAAAAATAACTGTGAATGCATTATTTCCCATTGCCCCACCACACCACCTCCCCGCAAGGAGAGCACAGTGAGAAATGTCTGCCACAATGGAGTGCTGCAGACTGAAACCCTTGTTAGCAAGCAGAGCTGATGCTTTAACAAGTGTTTTGAATCCAATTTCAGACACTTGTATATTTAGGCATTTTAAAGTTATGATTATATTTTATGTTATGTTAATTGTACATTAGCTGTGAGTAAACCACCCCGGAATGCTCCTGGGGCATACACAGTCTAGCTTTTGGACACAAGCTGGGGAAAAGGCTGCATTGTTTCCTACAGCCAAGTTTATCTTAATTCCAGAAATTTCCCAATAAGAGGCAAGATTTGAGCAGATTCTTGGTTCATTAAGTGCAGTCTCCTGGTACTGCAGGAAACCCTGGCATGTAATTGTGTGTCCAAATCAGGCTCAAGAGGTCTGAAAATGTCTTGGCTGTTTTCTTTTAAATAGAAACCCCAGGTACGGGATTATGTAGGGTTTTTTACTACTAGGTGGGGTTTAATCATTCTAAATTTAGTCTGTACTCAGACATAGGGGAAACCCGGGTTTCATTGCAATAGATCTGTGTTCCCTAAGACAAAAAATTTGCCATCCTGCTGCTGCAGATATGGGACTGATGCTTGCTTTGCTTCATCCTGCACTGTCTCTTTCAACTATCATTTCTAGGAGAAAGATGTTGCATGCTCATTTGTTTGTATTAGAAATAATAATTTGGAATCTTTAAGACCTTGCTTTTTCAAAGTAGGTTGTTTTTTTGTTTTTTTTTTAACATAGCAGGAAGTATGTACAATAAATTGGTTAGTAAATATAATTTATTAATAATTAAGGCTCCCTTTGGTCAATGTAAGTATGATTAAGTTGAAGCCTTCATCAGAAAGCAGGTTTTTTGCCTGAAAATCTTAAATGGGGTCTATTTTTACTAATCACAAGTAGTATTGTTTATTCTAGATATTTTATTAAATAGTATATGCTAGCATAACTTTACACCATATAAAATAAAGTATTGTGAGTCTTACTCTTGCTGATGCATTTTACATTTCTGTGTTTGAAATAAAACCACTTGGAGTTCCTTTCTACTTTCTAGTTTTGGAGATCTACTTTACCAAAGAAGATCTGACTAAGGGTGATATTATGCAGTGGTCTTGCATGTGGAACACACTAATATAGCAGAACTCTTCACATGGACAAACAAAATAATGTGAAAAATAGATATTTACCAGGGACTAGCATTGTTGTGATGAGCTCTGGGGTTTCCAAGAAGTCCACGTTACTTCTTTGGAATGTCTTGCTGTAACTCATTTGGAGGTGGCTAAATAATTGTGAAAAATAAGAACATACCAAGTTTTTTAAAGGGCCTATTTTTTTTCCCATGAGCATTAGAATTTTTAAAATTAATGCTGTAACAAAGATTTTGTGCTTCAAAAATCAGGTGATGATAGTGGGGGAGGGGACCAGATAATCTGTGAAGTGCTTGCATGTTATATTAAACACAGGTTTTCTTCTGTATAGTTAACTGTTACTCTGATGCTCATTTCTTGGTTGTGACCCAGTATAGTGTTGATGTGTGTTACTTCTGTCAGTCTTTGCGAAAGTAACCTTTCAACTGGGGTTTTGTTCAAAAAGAAAGCAACTAAGCTTCAAGGGACTTAATCTTCCTTCAGAATGGTTTCTGTCTTTTCTGTCTACAGATTTGGGATCATAGGGTTGGTTTGTTTTTTTAACAGTAAATGTAGTTAAGGAAAATCTTTTTGTCTCTGCTCAAGTTTTTTAGTCGTCTGCCTGCTGCAGGCTAGAATTCAGCTAGTAGGACTTAATCATTATAACTTCTATTTTGGGCCCAAAAGAGAGATTCTGGAAATCTGTCAGATGGATTTTTGTGATGTGGATTTGGGAAGCTTTGGGAGAGCTACCCATGACTGCTTGCATGCTTAAGCGTGTTGCTCGATGGCACACCTCCTGTCTCACTCGTTGGCTCCTTTTGTTTCTTTCATTATTAAAGTGATATTTCATTATTAAACTGATGAACTAATACCCATCTGATGCCATACCTTTGTCTATCCACTTTCAGACTTACTCTATTCTGTTCAAATTAGCTTTGTCTTTCTGACGTTTTTATTTATATGTTTCAGTATATTTTAGGCTTTAGCAATTGAAGTATTGCTCTGAAGTATTAATTGTGATATATTTAGTAAGAGATTGGTTAGCAGTATTTAAAGTGTTTTGTATTCAGTCTTTCTACTACTGCTTTCTAACCTTCAAAACTTTCTGTATTACAAAGAGAACCCCAAACAAACCAGAACCGCAAAACTTACCTATTCCAGGCATTGCTGTTCTCCCAGAACTCATAAATAATGAACCGGGAATCACTTGGAAGCTTCTGTATGGAAACACTAAGAATTGTAGGATAGAACTAATTTAATAGAAGACGACAATGTTATTGGACATACACATCTTATTCCAAAGTGCTTATGAGTAGGACCAAATGCAGTGATTTTTGAAAAAGAACCAAACTAAAACCAAAAACCAACCCAAGTAATAAATTTAACAAACATGTGATCACATACTGCAAATTATCTGAAGCTGTTTTTTTTAAAAAAAACCAACCTCTTGTATATTTTAATGTTTTTTTTAAAATTTAAATTACTACACTTATGATGGACTCATTTATGAAACTTCCCATTTTTCTCCAATGCTATAGTTTATCTAAATAAATGCTAATCAGTAATACAGAAAATTAATCAAACAACTGTGATTCAGGGAAAATCAGCTAATACAGCATACTGCGCATAGAGAACAGTTCAAGTAAGTTTATAGAGTAACTTGCGCTGTTTCAGTGAAGAATTACACTGAGAATTCATCCTTTTTTATTAGAGATCAATCAAAGTGGCAATTTAGGTGCTTTGAAAGCAAATATATAATGGACTGTAAAGCCAGATAGGCTGATGTGTGCAGGCACACTTTTAAAATAATACTTTCGGGTACGATTTACTTGTTCTTATGATATTCAGGTAATGATTTATCATGGGTGAAAAAAGACCCACAGAATATCTACTGATCTTCTACACTGAGTCATCCTGCTTATTATCCTAAGCATAAAAGCTTTACAGCATGTAGGGTACTTATGCATTTGGGTACTTAAATTGGTGTTTAGATGTACATATAGCACAAAAGGTATATATAGGTCTCTCTCAAGTGCCCAAGTGTGAGACTGCTGATCTTACTACTGATGTGCTCGCAAACTGGTCTCAGATTATGTTTCACACTCGAATAAGCAGTAAGTTATATTATTTATTGGTTTTCTCCTGCTGTATGTGAAAGTACATTGTAAAATTGCAGCAATATCAAGAACTGTTGGAAAAAACATCAATGTCATAAACAGCTACAGTAAAAACCAACCGGTAGGTGGCATTACAGACTTACCAAAGCCCTGTAAACTTGGGAACGAGTAATTTTTTCCCATCATTTGTTAAACTCCATTCCGGTGTCATGTAAGCTCTCCCCCCTGACAAGTTTGCAGCCACTAAAGTGTTCTGCCGGATGTTCCGTTTTGGAAGGGGGCTGGGGGAATTCTTTTTGTTTTTTCCAGCTCTTGGCCCACAATAAGATTTTATTTTCCTCATCAGTCTGCCTCTACAAGTGAACCGCTGCTAAAAGGTCACTTTCATCGTCCAGCTTAACTTACTTTTTCTGGTCGGTGTGAACTGATACCATCCTAAATGTGATGATCTCATAGCAGCAAGGCAAATAAATTAGGGATGCAATAGGCAGCCTTTGAATGTATAGAAGTTCCTTGATTGTGTAGCCACTATAAAAATATCTATTTCATAGTGGTCTGTAGTGTGTGTGGTGGTAGCTGTCTCCAATATGTTAAATTAAGAAATTCAGTACAGTGGTGAGTCACTAAAATTTATTCTTAATTCCATTCTAATATTTTATTTAATTCTAAAAGGAGCAAAGGAGAAATAGAACATTTCATTGAAAATTTCCCATTTTATTATGAAAGAAAATTCTGAAATTACAACCTAAAGGGAAGATTCTGAAAGTAGAGAAGTAGCAAACAAGTTGGTAAGTTTCTCACTTGCCAGGTGAGCACAAATGAAGGATGGCAAATGAGTTTTCCCTAGGAGCTTCTGGAAACTGTGAACTGATGACCTGCAGAGCTGAGAAGCCTTGAAGGATTGTTTAGCATCTTTGGGATGGCCTGTATTGTCATTTTGTGGTACTACTTAGAAGGCTGCATGGATACTTTGACATCTCTTTCTGGTTTTCAAAGAATCAGAGAATGGTTTGGGTTGTGAGGGACCTTAAAGACCATCTAGTTCCAACCCCCAAAGCTCTGTCTTGAACACATGCATAACCAGCCAGGAAAAAAGATATTACAGGTTCTCCCTTCATAAATAATTCAGCTCCACTGAACAGTTGTTCAAGAAATCTGACCATGTTCCTTCCTTCAGCCCAATGACAGTTACATTGTACTTACTGCAAGCAGCCACCCTGAGTAGAAGCAGATTCCACATACTGCTTCAGAGCAAGCTGGAATTCCTCAATTTCTTCTTCTATCACAGACATTTGACGTTGAACAATCATTATGTGCTGATAAAAAACATGACCGTTACTACCGCATTATTCTCTGAATTCCTTGTACTTTAAACTCAGAAAAGTCTATCATAAAAAAATAAGAAACACAGTCATCAAAGAAAACCCACAGAAGTTCCTCTGAAGTTTGCAGTCCCTGGTTTAGTGCTCTGGAGTGGAGAAGTGGAAGTGCTCAAGTGTGGCTTTTATGTTAGGCAGGCTGAGGCACAGAATGAAACACCCAGAGTGAGTGCCCACCCTAAGGTGAGAAAGTGAGAGTTGTCTGAAGCCTGTGTGACAGAGTCTTTTCAGAAGAGTGTGGTCAGATGTTCATCTTTGAAATGTTCAATAATAAAGTCAGTGTGTTTCCTTGGACGGATCTGTATGCAAGCAGGTATGAGGTCTGAGGTAAGATTGCACTGGATGCTCCGTTACTTTTATTGAGGTGCTCTCATAGCTTTGACTTTTCAAAGCTCTGACTTAACACCTGAATGAGATGCCTAAGGTAGCCCATGTTAAATGTTGAACAGAGAGGGGTATTTTTCCTCCACCTTTCTGCAAAAAATGAACAATCTTTATAAGCAGGACTATGGAAACACTCAGAAGTACAGAAGATGTATTATCATCAATTATTATGATTAAAAATTAGCTATTTTAAGTAATTTACATATTGATTCATCTATTGAAGCTTGTCAGTTTACTAATGCAGTATTTAAAGTAACACCATGTGCTTCTTTATTAATACAACTTAATCTCTTATACAGGTTTTTGACTTGTTTCTGCCTTGATTATTGATGCTGTTATCTCATGGATTATCCCTCTTGTCATAAGCAGCCTGTCTAGCAATATTGTATAAACTCATCGAAAACAAGAAGAAATCTAATTCAACTCCTGTGATGAAATAAGGAATTTGATGGATCATCTATTTTGTTTATTTTTTCATGTTTATTTGATTTGCATTTTTGCTAGGTGCAAAGCCCCAAATTTAGGAGTGCTATGGTATTTGAAAAACATAGCTTGATCTTGGGACATAAACTTACTTAACAATTTATTTCTGGTTATGATTTTGGTTTTGTAAGTTGTAATATTGATGATTGCTTAGTACTAGATGCGGGACATAAACTTACTTAACAATTTATTTCTGGTTATGATTTTGGTTTTGTAAGTTGTAATATTGATGATTGCTTAGTACTAGATGCTCTCCCATCTTTCCTGATCAGGTTTCCAGTAGCAGTTTGGGAGGAATGCAGGCAGGCAGGAAGGCTGTACAACTGATTTAAAGCATACACACAGCGTTAGATGATCAGGAGCAAGAAGCTACCACCCCATAAACACTTCTGCCAAATTTGGTAAATCTTATGAATGACACCTTTTCCTCCTTATGTGAGTTGAGGTTTTGGCTCATTGTATCCTTAGAAAACAATGCAAAAATTAATATAAAAGTTTTGCCTACACATTCTAAGTTTTATTTTGTTGCCTCTTGCACAATGTATGCTGCTAACTAAAATGGATTCTTATCACTGGAAAAAGTGAGGATGGTGGTTTTTTAACTAATTTTTTTAACAAAAGAGGCCACGTGAGATTGCTGTCTCAATACTTGGCATTCAGAATCAAATGTCAAAATCATTATCTTGAAAAGCACTTACAGATTTTGCATTTTCTTCCAAAACTTCCTCTTCGAATGGCTCAAGCTTTAGGTCCTTTGAGGCAGTTGAAAAGAAAATAGAAATATAAGAGGCAATACTACAGCTCTTACCTCTTAAAAGAACTATTCCTATAGCTAGATTCCATTTTATCTCCAGAAGTTGTGATTAAATCCCTTCTTTATTAGCTATGTCAAACACAAGCATTGTTTGCAAAATCTTGTATGCTTCAGTGGGTTAAATCCAACCCAGGCTGTTAGATAAAGTTTGATTTAGAATGCTGAGCAGCGTTTTCATTTCTAACACATCTGCTTGTTCTAAAGTGTATATTGGACTTAATTGAGAAAAGACAGATACTTTCTCAAATTGTCACATGGACTATGGACATAAGCAAGAATGGTAATTTGAAATGAACTGTCAGCTACTATTCTGCAATCATAAAACGATGCAGAAGAAACTTCTCTACAGGGGGCGTCGTGTGAGTGGGTATGGTTGCAAGAGTTTTCTAGCATTGCAAAAGATGTGCATCATGCTCTGAGTCAGGTTTCTCAGCTGTTGCACTTTCTTCTGAGGACAGGCTGGGCAGCAGCAAACAGAGGCATCTGTGAGGCAGCAGTATGCTTGTTTGGCACACAGTCTGGATGCGCACTTCGTGAATCAGTGATTCATGCAAGTGCCATCTAGTAATGCACAAGAAACTATCCTTTACATGCTAGGCACATGCAGTACCTTCTAACCCACTGCCATATGGACGTTCTGAAAAATGTCTGTATATTCTGAAAAATACCCATGTGCCTGAAAAAAGGCAGACTGATTCGCAATAAGCAGCTGGAGCAAAATGCACCCTTTGTTAGTGGTGCTTCACTTCTTACTGCATGCAACTCTTGTGTAACAAAGATAAAACATTTTCTTCTGCTTCCAGCTGGGTGAGGATTGATTAACCTCAGGTAGCAGCACAAATACTGTACTTGCTGAAAAGCCAACACAGAGGTGTGCAGGTAGAATTCAAATGAAGGAGGGGACCTCCACCAGCGGCAAGGGGCACAGAAAGGCAGGAGGGAAGCAGCAGTCACACAGTAATGACTGTGTCGCTGTACCTCTCCTGCTGAATGTGCATAGAAAGGCATGAATGTGTGTGTGGAGGGAAAAATGCCCAGCTTTAATAGCTCATTGGTCAGTGCAGGCACTGCAGATAAAAACCCTGAGGGAAAACGTGTGTTCCTGCGATTCTTCTATACTTTCAGTGTAATTTTTTTCTAGGGAAATGAATGGAAAAAAAGAGGAAAGGAATGACTCATGTTGTACTGCAAACTTTCTCTTAAGGTAGCAAGAAAAAAATTCTATTTTCCCCAGTATATATAAATTTAGAACTTGAGAGGAAAAAAAAAAGGATGACTTGGGAGACTGATTTATGGCTAAATTCACCTTTGACAGAAGGTGGCAGACAAGTTAGACAACACTAAATCAACCCTTCAGCGGGTAGTTTTCCAGTAGGAACCACTGGTGGATAACTTGTTGGCCTCCTCCAGAAGTTAAAAATAATCTACAGTAGTTCTTCAGCAATGTTATGTTATTAGACAGGGCATGACTACACAGATGTCGTAAATCTACACAGCCAGCCTGCTATGACCTTGGAGCATGTGACCACTAGCACATAGTTCTTATCAGTGCAGAAAGAGTCTTGTGCATCGGCTGACTCAACGTTGAGCATGAGTGAAGTCCCCAGTGTGGAGAACAGAGGTCCTGCCATCCTGCCAGACAGTTATCGTGAAGCCTGGCAATAACAACCGATGCAGCTCAGAGCTGGGGCTTTAAAATGCCTCTGCAGTCCTGCCTCACTGCAGCTGAGAGTGGTAGCTTCTGAACTTGCCTTTTGGCATGACTGCTTGATCCTTTCTATTCTGTTTCAGGGCAAAGTCAAAAAGAGGAGTTTTAGTAGCTGCCGAAAGACGGCTGATATTTAACAGCTCTTACAGTTAGGCCTGGCCATGAGATAACAAAGTTAAGCAGATGCAAAGATAGGCAAAGGTGGATATAGGCTGTCTACTGGCAAAACTAGGTTTATCTAATTGCTATGTTTTATTAATCAAGTTTTACATCAATAAGGAGATAATTACAGGTCTGTGTCCTGCCACTGTTTCCCTTTGGCACAGCTCTTTTTCACACTGAGGTTCTCCATCTCTCTGTAGCAGATTTGATCATTTTATAAATCCCTGCTGTAAGTTTTATTTACTACAAAATGGTTGGCTACTCTCTGTAACGTTTGTGTTGCATTATTGCTGCATGCCAGGTTCCTTCTTTCAGTAACATTCTTTTAAATATTGTTTCCTTGAACTCCTTTTGGCATCAGTCCATGTCAGGAGGCAACTGTGGCAGGGCAGAGAGCTGCTGTTTCCAGAGCAGAGCTGGGAATAAAGCTGGACCAAAGAGGACAGTTACATTTCTTGATGGACTTTGACATTTCAAAATCCTATTTATATCTATTTGGAAAAAATCAAGTTGCTACTAAAATGTCATTAATGTGGCAACTGCTGTTTAATTGCTTTTCTTATGCAGAAATGACCTCTGGGAGGAAGCTGTTGTGTGCAGGCAGATGGGGTATACCCTGGCCAGAGGCTTAATGGACAGAGCAGACCATAAGGAACTGCTGAGCATAGGAAGGAGCAGAGAAGCTGACAGAAGTTACAGACAGTGCCACAAGAAATGGCCGAATTTCACAGCTGGTTAAGGAGAAGTGATGAAAGAGACAATCAGACCTCAGGGATAACCAAAGGGAGTACTGAGCTTCTTTTGGAGAACAGTCTTGAAGGCCAGCAGTGCTGCAACTAATTGGTAATAAGGCTGAGATAACAGAAATACCAAATTTTGGTTCCAAACTGGGGCCAAAGGGGAAAAGTAATTAAGGGTCGTTTGTTCATTTGGGAGGGAGCAATGGCAAAGAAAGGTCAGTATGCTTGTCATGCTCAGCCCTGTGCTGGGTCACCACCATTTATTCTGTTTTCTTGTTAAATCCCTTACATATTTTCTGTGTGTATAATTTGCTGCTGAACTCAAGTTAAACTAGTGGGCAAGTAGGAGGGGATGCTTGTCTTCCGGGGCCCAAGGTCTAAGACAGAGCCTGGGTAAGGGACATGAGTCCTGCCACAAATACTAGGTAGACCTAAAGCCCATGATAATATTCACAGGGAAGCATCCATCCTCGTCAGCTGGAAAGAAGGAATAGTGTCGGGGCTCTTGCTGTATTGAATGATTATACTGAACTCTGAAGCAAGTGGAAAAATACTGAAGAAATAAGACGAGGTTACGGCCAGAACAGTGGGATGAAGAAAAAGGAGCAAATTGCAGATGTTTGCTCAAAACCAAGGCCAACGGGACGTGATAAGAGGAGCTGGGAAACCGCAGAAAGGAGCCTACATGCCAGAACAAGCAGAAACAGAAATCTTCCCAGTAAACAATTGTTAACCAATCATATTATTATACGCTTGTAAAATAGCCAACCACATTATTGCACGCTTATAGAATGCCTTATAAAAGTCTACCTGGTTTGTACAATAAATGGATCAGATCTTGAACTCTGTGAGTATTTGAATCTGACTCCCGCTCGCCCGAAATGCCCGCAGCATCTGGTGACCCCGACGTGATCCGATGAGGGTCGACAGGATCGGTTAAAAGGTCAGGAGGATTCATTAAGGATCGTGTTACGAGCTGCGGAGCCGGCGAGGATCCTGCTGCCAGCGGAGAGAGAGCTGGGCGCCCGAAGAAAGGCGGAACGTGCACGGCTGACCGGTGAGTCAGGAAATTTAAGCAGGATGGGAATCACTGCATCAGTGGTGGAAAAAGCAACCGTAGACAGTTTGATGAAACTGGCAGAAAAAACTGAAACGCCAGTCTCACGGCAGGCAGTAGTTGATCTGCTATGTTGGAGTCGCCGCCGTGGTTACCTTGCTTCTACGCAAGATGTATATAATAATGAAACATGGAAGAAAGTAGGAGAGGACTTACGGGAATCTGTGCAAGTTGGGACTAAGGGGGTAAAGACTTTGGCTCGCACGTATCGAGCTGTACGGGGTATGGTCGCGCAATTACCACCCTGGTGTCCTGAAAAGGAACAAGCGGCGAGCGGCGGCGTGCGGCCCGGCAGGCCCCGTCCCGGCCGCGGTTTCTCTCCAAGGCGGCACCCCCCCCCTCCGATCGGCGCCATGGCGATGCAAGCGGCCAAGCGAGCTAACATCTGGCTGCCCCCAGAGGTCAATCGGATCCTTTATATTCGGAACCTGCCGTATGAAATCACAGCGGAGGAAATGTATGATATATTTGGGAAATACGGACCTATTCGACAAATCAGAGTTGGAAACTCTCCTGAAACTAGAGGAACAGCTTAAGCTTTTCAAGGAAAAATACGGACTTGATTCCAACCCCCCCCCCCCCCCCCAAAAAAAAAAAAAAAAAAAAAAAAAAAAAAAAAAGAGAGAGAAAAAAAAAAAAAAGAAAGAAAAAAAAAGAAAGGGAAAAAAAAAGGAAAAAAAAAAAAAAGAAAAAAGAAAAAAAAAAGAAAAAAAAAAAAGAAAGAAAAAAAAAAAGAAAGAAAAAAAAAAGAATAAAAAAAAAAAGAAAGAAAAAAAAAAAGAAAAAAAAAAGAAAAAAGAAAAAAGAAAAAAGAAAAAAAAAAAGAAAGAAAAAAAAAGGAAAAAAAAAAGAGAGAGAAAAAAAAAAAAGAAAGAAAAAAAAAAGAAAGAAAAAAAAAGGAAAAAAAAAAAAAAAGAAAAAAGAAAAAAAAAAAGAAAAAAAAAAAGAAAAAAAAAAGAAAAAAAAAAGAAAAAAGAAAAAAAAGAAAAAAGAAAAAAAAAAGAAAGAAAAAAAAAGAAAAAAAAAAAGGAAAAAAAAAAGAAAAAAAAAGGAAAAAAAAAAGAAAAAAGAAAAAAAAAAGAAAGAAAAAAAAAAAAAAGGAAAAAAAGGTGCTTCAGATGTCACCTACAAGAAATGCGTTTCTGCTTTGAACTAGCTTTTGAGCCTTTGGGAGTAAACTATACGGCTATAAATCAATCATATTGGGGTTGGTTAGATAAGAAGTATAATGACACGAATTTTGGCTTTAGTGATAACTGTACCTGGTGGAATACTACACTTGTTAAAAATATGTACAGTTGATTTACCGTTTAAATGTATCAATTTATTTACCTCAACAAGAATTGAGGGTGGTTGAGGGATTTATTGAAACAAGGTCTGTCTATATTGTTGTTTGTTATTCTTTTGTTACTTTTAGTGCCTTGCCTTTTACAATGTTTTCAGAGCTGTGTGGAACGCAGTATTAATGCTGTATTTAAAAAGAAAGGGGGAGGTGTCGGGGCTCTTGCTGTATTGAATGATTATACTGAACTCTGAAGCAAGTGGAAAAATACTGAAGAAATAAGACGAGGTTACGGCCAGAACAGTGGGATGAAGAAAAAGGAGCAAATTGCAGATGTTTGCTCAAAACCAAGGCCAACGGGACGTGATAAGAGGAGCTGGGAAACCGCAGAAAGGAGCCTACATGCCAGAACAAGCAGAAACAGAAATCTTCCCAGTAAACAATTGTTAACCAATCATATTATTATACGCTTGTAAAATAGCCAACCACATTATTGCACGCTTATAGAATGCCTTATAAAAGTCTACCTGGTTTGTACAATAAATGGATCAGATCTTGAACTCTGTGAGTATTTGAATCTGACTCCCGCTCGCCCGAAATGCCCGCAGCAGAATAGGATCAGGTTGTTGTATGTTCATGGTTCTGCAAGTCCTGCCTGTCTGTTTGCAGGTGCTGGTGAAAGCACTTGTGCTGGTGTGTGTGGGCCCATGTCCTTGCAGTATGTGCACAGCCTCAATACTGGTGAGCAGTGACCTGCAGGGAGGAGCAGCATCAGCCGCACTGGGACTGGAGCAACTCCTGGGTCCGAGAGCACTTCAGCCTAAAACCTCACCACTAGTGGACCAGGAGGAAGAAATATCCTGGGTCCCAAAGTCCACTGAATTCAGCCACTGCCTCAGCACCTCTCTGAAATTGTTTGTCTGTCCTTCAATAGGGACACTTTATGTAGAGAGCAACAAAGGAATTTATAACCTTACTTTTTCCTCTGCTATTCTTAAAAAAAAAAAAAAATAAGATAAATCAGACACAGACATAAACCAATTTTTAAAACCTAGGGTAGCAATCAATCTGATTGAAAAAAAAAATATATATTTTCTGTACAGACAGATGTTACTCAGGTTTTTACAAGCCCTGAGAAACCTTGGTATCATTGGATCAGATGAGTCATTGGTCGGACTCCCGGAGGGCTCTGCTTTGGCGTGGGAACTGCAGGCGGTCTCAGGGCTCTGGGAGCTGGTGCAGCTGGCTCCCAGGCAGGATGGTGGGGTTTGCATCAGCTTTTGGTTGAACTGTACTTATTAGGAAAATGTTTTAACCTTTATACATTAGTATTTCCTGATGGCAAAGGAGAAAACAAGACTTTCGGTCAAGCTTTAGTGGGAAAGTTTGGAGGAGAGAAAAAAATTAGATCCTAAAAAGGGAGGCTTGTCCCATGCTTCCCAAAACAAGCATAACTAAATACCGTAACATCCTTCAGTAATTGAGTAATGTGACTTTTCAGATCTTTATGAAAAGTTGGATCTGTGGTGATGGGAAGGGGAAAGGGAAGTGTGGAAAAAACATGATGCTCATGAAATAGGAAAGAAGGTGGAAGGAAACTGTAGGCATTTAATGAGTGTTAGCTGTCTTAGGTGATGCTGAAGTTTCACTCATTACTGTTTGGAAAGACTGTGACTGGACATTGAAAGCATTTGTGATTTAAGGATTGCTTTACTGAAAGTGAGAGAACAAACAGGTGAAAAGATATGCACACCTTCTTTTCCAGCCTGTCAATCAGCTTTTGAAGTCTGTTTATCTGGGTCATCCACTGGCTATCTTCCTCAATCCAACCTTTGGAAAATATAAATAATGAACGTTTATGCAATGTTACTAAATACTGGAAAATGGTGTATTCATTTGTTTTATAAAAATTTTAGCTTAGCTTGTCGTTTATTTTGCTTCTTGAAGATTGTGCTGCAACTAGTTCAATGTTCATTTAGGTGTAACTAAAGGAAAGCTTGATTCTGACTATGATTTTTTTCTTTCCTTTTAAGATTCAATAGAAACCCAATACAGAATGAAAACCACATTCTAGATTAATGCCAGTACTTTTGAAATCATGCTGATACCTGAAGAAAGGAATGCTTTCCTGTGCAGATGGAACTGTCTCATAACCTGAGCACCTTCTGCTCAAAATGCAGAATCATCTTGGGGGCAGGTATGTTAAAGCTTTCCGTGTCTTAGTATTTTTCTTAGTTTGCCCTTTCTTTATCTTCTTTATGTGAACATTTCTATAAGTCAGCTGTTGTACTGCATAGCAAGCCTGTCTTTCAAATTCCTTTCAAATGCATCCCATGGAGGGACCACGTACTGTGTCTTGTCTGCAGTTCCTCTTTCCTCCGAGAGCAAGGTGAAAGAAAGGCAGCCAAGACTGTCTTAAAATCTCCTGGCATGGCCAATACAGCTTAAGTGATAGGATCTTACTTCCTCCTGCAGAGGCAGCAGACCTGCTGTAGGGCCCTGGCTGCAAGGACATTGCTCTGGTCAGCCTGCTGCTGTTCTTTGGGCCCTGACAGGATGCTTCCAGCAGGATTCCAGGGTTATTGAAAGGTTGAGTATGTATGTTCCTTCCCAATAAAAAAAATACATTCTTATGAACAGCAGAAAAGAATTGGATGTATACGCACAGCTAAATGATCTAGGTTTCTGGCATGGCATGTTGAGAAATCCCAATATTGAGGGATTCCTGAAGGAGTCTCCTAGCATAATCATAGAATGTCTCATATGCATTGGGAATAAGGGGCCTTCTCTTCCTCCAGAAAAGGTTCATTTAGCTGCAACAACTGTTTTTATACTTGCACTGTGAGGGGTTTTCAGCTTTTTTACAGTCATCTGCAATATGCTGTTTTAGGGGGTTTTATGTGTTCCTCCACTAATTACAGATATAATCTTGCAGTAAACTCTATAGCTGATTTAATAGCAATAACTGGATGTCCCTTGCAGCTAAAGATCCTTCTTTACCTTTCCAACAGAACAGTGTTATTAGGTGCTTGATGAATTGCCGCAATATGATTATTAGGATTGATTCTTCCTACACTAGGTTTTTCTAGAATAAGATTTTCATTTTGAGATGTGTAATTTCTGCCTGTGGTGACTGCAAAATTTTGACCAACTCAAGACTGATTATGTTTCATCATAATACCCTTCCTACGTTTACTTTTCTCCCAAGCTATGCAATCCAGCAGCAGAGGAAAGACTAAAGACACTGTGTCTCATCTCCCTGTATGGATAGGACATGCCCCTTTTCAGAAGACTTCTAGCTCTCTCCATCTCTACTGCAGTCATATTCATGACTGTATAATGACTTGATGTCATATAGCAAAGGTGAAGCTAGAAAATGTTCTACAAAGGCACAAGCATTTCTGAGCCTCTCTGAAGTCTCCTGAAAATTTTGCTTTTCTAAACTCTCAAGAAAATTGTCTATCAATCAGATGGAAAGGACAGTACTCAAGGAAACGAGTACGTACATTATGAGAGTAGTTCCTGGCATCACCCACAGTGTGAATGTAAGTAAGTAACTGCTCTATGGAGAGAGGAAGAAACTGAAGATTTTTCAACACATGCTTTTGATATATGTGTTCATTAATCTGCTCATTTTCCAGCTGAGAGTTCTTGTGACACTTGGACTATGTTGTCACCAAAGAAATCCTAATGCTGGGGATGTACCACAGGTGTCATATGCAGAGGAGGAAGAGTGCGGCTTTACCTGAACAAGTACAAAGGCTAAGGAAACGCGGGCTTGAGTGCTGGGTGTGTATACACACCTACAGTGTCACTGTGCATGTGGGTAGCAGGCAGTAAGGAGGAAGACCATGTGCCGAGAAACACAAATCTTGTCTAGGTAAGTAAGCAGCTCTTAGAATAGCGGTGGAAGAAGATGTTCACTCTTTAGAATTACTTTAATACAATAAATGGATTTGGTACTACTCGCCCATGACTGGGTTCCTTCTGAACTCTGTGCATTAGGAGCGCAGCAACAAGGCTGTGTGACCTTGTTATGAACACTGGCAACTCACAGCAAGGGATAAGGCATTATCCTGCATCATTGCATTGAATGAACGGCATCATCTGGTGAGTCAACAAGTCATGAATGTGTGTGACAGAAGGGTCTTCAAAACAGGGTTAAAAAAGAAGAGCTAAGCACATGGCTGCAAGCAGTGAGATCTGCATGGCTGGTCAAGAAGTGAGATTGACTCATCATGTACTTTGGTGCTTTGGTCATCTTCATGCCTTGGTTCTGGGAGACATCACTAAGCCTGGAGATGTCTTCATTGCGGCCTCATGCTTAATTTTGCTGCCTCAGAGAATCCTATTTACCAAAGTACCCTCTCATGTTTTCCAAAGCAGAAATGCTGTTTCAACTTTTTTTTTGTATCATCTTAAATATTTTTTTCTTTCAGGTTTTATATTTTCCCTCTCTGTTTCTTGTTTATTCCCCTCAGCTGGGCTGTAGGTCATGACAGAGAACTTGGTTCTGTAAAAGTTATAGCCTTCACCTTTTCATGCTTACCTGCAGACTACAAATACTACCTAAGAAATGCTGAATCAACACAGAGCCCCAAGACAATATCACAGCTTGGCCCATAATTATGTATGTATTTTTTATCAGTTCATATCTATGGGTACATGTTTATTTTCCTTATAGTGTGAGATAATAACTTCTATATTAAATTGAAGATTGATTGCTGTCAGTAAAGTATCTGAGTTAGTTACCATGTCTAAATTAAATTTTTGAGAGGAAGATACATGTATTTTTTTCTGTATGTGTGTATGTATGCATGTATTTTAAATACCTTTAAAATGTGAAATACCATACCTGTGCTAAAATGAGGGCTATTTGGCGACAAGCTGTTGTTCCTCTGAAGCCTTCGAGCTGAGCGTTTTCCCGGCCATTGAATTGAGAGCACTTCTGGTTTTGTTGGATCTTGTCTGCAGAGAAACACAGGAGACTTCATAAGGTAAAACATGGGAGGGAGCTCTCCTCTCTGTTCTTAAAAAATGTTCTTCAGTGTTCCCTTTTGAATTAAAAAAGGAGAAATACCTATAGAGACCACTGAATTCTTTTCCACATTTTCACTATTACTAATTAGTTGCGTTTAGGTTGCTAGTTAGTAGAGAAGTAAAAAAAAAAAAATAAATAGGAGGGTTAAACTGGTGTAAATGTATCTTTTAGGGAGACAAAGCTCGAGGTCAGTGTCTGTCTGTGATGTGGTTCAGACCTGACCTAAGGAACCATTCACACCGTTTCTTTATTCACAGGAGTTTCGTAGCACCTCTGCAGAGGAACTGGAGTCACAAGAACAGCTAGAAGTGAGATATGAACCTTAAACATTGGCCCCTTCAGCTTAAAGATTGAAAAGATAAACAGCAACATACATATGTTAATAAAGAAGGAAAACTGATGAGAATTAGTTAATATTGAATGGCAGGCAGGTATGTTTCTGGGACTAGTATTGAAACACAGCAGATACAGAAATGACGAATTTGTACTATGATGACAGTCATTGAAGCTTGATAGTTTGTGTGAGGACCGAAGGCTGTCTCTATATGGTTCTCCTTCATCATCCAGCTGGAGAGCAGTGAAGGACCAGGACTATGGTTACTTTTAAACAGTTAGTTCTATGAGTGGTTGCAAAGAATATTAGACAGTAGCCTAAACAGTTCGGTAAATAATTCCCAGGTCACTGCTTTGGAAAGCTATCAGGTCTCTTGAAGCACAGAATGAAGGGTCACCAAAAGCTCAAACAATATGTTAAGGGGATGTTTTAAGATGGTATTTTCTGCAGCATAAGATCCCTTCACAGTAAGCCAAATCATGGCAGTTCCCCACTGTGAGCACTCTTAAATTACTTTAGGAGTGTCTTGATGGTATTTTGATTCGGACAGTTTGCCCCTGAGTTGTTAAACATAACTGAAGATGATTTTACATAGGAACTGGGGCATCTGCACTAGGAACTATTTTCTCAAAAATAGCTGTAGTTAAAGTACTAAGTTTGCTTGGCTTTTCCATTGCTACCTCAAAAAATGGGGAAGATGGTATTTGGCATAACAGCGTCACAACTCTCTCTCATTTTCTTAGCCATAAACCAGATTCCCATCCAAGAGGATACTTCTGGACAACTGTACTGATATCACCAGAGAAGGAAGTCTCCACAATACCCTACCAGTCAACGCAGACGGGAAAGCTGGCAGCAAAAGGGATGTTCATATTACCCCATTCTATACACCCAACCATGTAGTCTGAGGCATTCAGATGGTCTTTCAAGATTGCATTTCTAGAGTCTGTCCTAAAAGGCAAGTCAGAGAAGAAGTCAGTGATTACTCCAGAGCACGTAAGAGCATCTAAGTTAGGCTCCAGCTCTGAACAGGCCATTCAGTACTTCTTTCTCTCCGATCAGTTGTCTGGTGAGCCTGGAAAGACGTAGGCATGAATGAAGGTAGGGGTGTGCGGGTGTGTGTATAAATAAATAATAGATAGATAGATAGATACTGTGCACACTCAGTGCACACTCAGCCTTTCAAAACCTGCTTGATTCCTGTGGTCAAGCTGCTGGCGCAAACCCCCAGTGTATTATTCATGAACTTCAGAGAGCTCAAAACCAACAGCAAAACAAACAAGAAAATAACATTTCCAAAAGAAAGAATGAAAAAGCAATGCATTTTAAAACATATGAAATGTTAAGATCTTATTTGTTCATGAAACACTAGAGTTTGTATTTCACTTTCCCCATCATCTTTAACGATACCATACTAAGGAAAACAAATCCATAAAGCCAAGTACCTTTCAAAAATGTTTTGATCCTTGATCCTACAAACCCTCACCTATGACATCATGGTATTAAATTCAGCTAAACCCTTGATGGATATAAGTTACCCAGGTGACTGAGAGTGGATAGAGTTAGATGTTAGCCAAGATTATGACCCTGTGTTCTAGGAAGAAGCTGTAACAAGCAAGAGCCTGAGTATTTCTCCTCTTAACATTCAGACAGTTGTGCAACCAGAAATGAAAAAAAAAAAAAAAATAAAGCTGGAAGAAATAGACAAGGAGACAGTCAGTCATCTTAGTAATTTCAGAGCTCTTCACATTGCAGTGGTCTGGGTTTTGCATTTGATATTAGTCAATGGATTTAAAAAGAAGTCAAAGGAGCAAAGCCTAGGATGTGACAAAAAGGTCCTTCTACATGCAGTGACCACAGGATCAGATTGGAACCTGTCTGTATTCAATTTCAGGAAAACTGTTAGTAAGTTCCTATATGGAACAAAAAGTGTATCCTTGTTTCTGCTGTTACTCCCTACAACAGGTTGCTGAGTGAAATGTAGAATGGCCTTGGAGGTTCACAGTGACCTGACTCTTCACCCCCTTCACTGCAGCTGGACAGGTTTTCTCACCTCTCCTGCCGAGACTGCTCCTCCGTGGTTTCCATGGCACACTCCAGGGAGTTCTGGAGGGACTGAAGCTGGTTCAGTGTTTCCTTCAAAAGAAAGCGAGTCACAAACTGCTCCAAATTAGAAGCTTCCTGATAGCCCTGAAAATCACGAGGGGAAAAAAAAACAACCAAACACCAAAAAACAAACGGTAAGGATTTGCCTACTAAGTTAGAAATATGCCAGGAGAGATTTAGACTTAATTCAGAAAGGAAGCAGTTTGGATGTTCTCATGTTTATACATGCAAACTGAGTAAGCAACCTTCATGTTTCTGGACAAAAAGTCCTCTGAATTTCCAGGTGTAGACACTGATCCCACCCAAGCTGAGAGAGGCCCAGGTACACAGTGGCACAGCATAGATTCTACTCAAAAAAACATCTTTTTCTTAGATTTCTTAACTCCAGTTGATGGCAGTACCACATTACTTCTTAAGTGTGGAAAAGCCAGCGCGTATTGACAAATGCAGAAATCAATTTAAAGTTTTTATTCCCATCCACTCTTGTGAAAAGACGTCTGCCCTGTCTCTTGACGGTGATTACGGGAACAGCCTTTGAGCAGAGCACGTGCTTAGTGATACTCCCCCTGGAAAACTCCACCAGCAGTTTGACTGACGGACTGCCTGTGCCACAGAGACTGCCTCCTGAATTTTACAGTCTTTGACTGATGCTTGTTCCTTTAACTTGTTTAATTATTTTTGAAACCATGTATCTGTATATTTCACAATTACATGAAATGCATGTCTAAATGTTCTTTGAGTTGGAGCTTGGTTATTACAAAAGTTTGCACCTATATTTAGCAGTCTGTAATGGTTCTTTGTGTAACAACATTTCCAATATATTTTATGTGTTCGAAAATATTTATGCCTATTTTGTGTAGATAATTTCAGAAAAATTCTTATACCTGCTCTCTCCCTGGCCCAATGATTCATATTTCCATGGATCGAGTCAACTTGTAACTTTTCTGGCAATCCCAGATCTACAAACCCCAGTGACATGCAGGTAATGCTGTATGAGGGGGGTCACCTACACAATAATATAAACTTCCTCTTTGCTTTTTTCTCGTTAATAAATTTAATAAAGAGGATAGAGCAGACCCCTAGAGCCTCTGCTTACTGTGTATAGCTCCCATCAGGAACAGAGAAGGAAAATGCACTTCCGTCTCAAAGTCTGAATTAATTTGTTGCCTCCTACTTGGATGAAAGTATGCTGGTATCCATTTTTCATATGCTCTAGAGTGTTTATGTGTGCAGAAAACCCACTAAGCTGATCTTGGAAGCCTTTGGGTACCATTCCATCTAAAACGGTTTCATAAAATATGAGGTGCATTGAATAAGATTTCTCTGGTCACTGCATCTGAAGATAGATGGTCTGTTATCTCCAAGCTTTAAAGAAAATTTGTCATTTGAATGGTGTTGCTGCCTCCTCTAGCCGAGAACCCATTTGAGTATTTTTGGCAATGCATATGGGTATTTTTAAGCTCTTCCCTGTTCTTCCCAGTGTGAATTACAGCTGAAATGCCTTTTTGACTTAGAATTCTTGCAAGTATGTGTTTGCAATCAGAACATAAATATGGGATGTTTTGAAATCTAAACATAAAATAGAAGATCTAAGATAATAACTTTAAAAGCATTTTGCTCTCTAATAAGAGCAATTTATTCACAATGTATGCATGTTATTGTTAGTTCTTCTTGGAAGACTTCTGCTACAGAAACCTCAGATGTTAAACGACCCATAAATCACCAGAAATTAATTACATAGGAGCTTTATGGTCATCTATATTTACTTCTTCTGTCTTCAGATTAATCAGGTGAGAGCCACTCTCTGACAAATAATTTCTTATTTACACATTTTTAAAATAGGTACTCATGGGAGGTTGGCTGTCTACCTTTTGAGTAGCTCACCTTTTGAGAGACTCACATCAGTCCTATAAATAACATTTATGGCAACCTTTATGATTACTAAATCTTAGTATGCAATAGGAAAGCTGGTTTTTTTCCTTCTAAATTGTCTCCATTGTAACTGATTTGAAACTTTGGTGCACCTAAAAAGATCAATTAATTTCCAAAAATTTTGATTCTCTGTGGCATGTTAGAACAATGTGTGTGAATCTGTGTAGCATGGGCAGCTAAGTAAAACCCTGGAGTAGAAATCCAGGTTATATTTTAATTTTTCAGCTTTTGCCAGTGGTCTTGGAAGTAAGTGAACAAAACGGTACAGAACTGACCATTTCTTGTAAGTTTTTGAATACCAAAGCAACCTCACAAGAGGAAAATAATCAAAGTGTTTTAAAATTCTGGGCATCCAAAAAGTTAATGCTATAGATACCTCCATATAGCTTCCTGCTCATAATCATGGTAAATCTGATACTGGCATGCTGAATTACAACTTAAACAGTACATCAATGCTGTTTCATTTTGCAAACCGTTCAGGTGGGTCCTTGCTAATGGGGGGTATCATATAAACGTTAGCTGTGTAATACTTGCTACTGTCTGAGGCTTGCTGCTTTTTGGCTTCTTCAGAAATGCTTTCCTGCATCTGAAAGTTATTGAGGTGGGGTTTTTTTTCATCAGAGCTACTTCAGGTTTGTGCACTGCACCAGGATTTAGTCTTTTTCTCTTCCCGCCCTGTTCTCCCATAAGTTCTACATTTAAAGGCTTCCCTGTGGAACAGGTCCTTGTGATCTTTAAATATGGCTTGGAGTTACCTTATCAGGTACACAGAGCTTTTTTGTAATGATGGGCTAGGCAGGCAGCATGCTAACAATCTGTGGGAGTCTGGAATTATCAAAGATTTTTTCCTTATGTATATTTTACCCAAATGTTGGTGTTTACAACTCTTCTATGCAGAATTACTTAACCTTCTTAATGCAGCCAGCTGGGCAAATGACTACTCAGTATTTTTCTTTTAGTAATGGCTCTGAGGCCAGCAGTCCTGAGCTTACAGCAATGTTGGGCAACTTTGACTCCTGCCCACTGAAAGATAACTACTCCTACCAGTCCTTCTAAAATTATTCAAAGATCCTAGAGGAAGGTATTCAACATATACAATTGTCAGCATTATTATAATTTAAGTTATGGAGGAAAAAAGATTGTCTGTTACAATTCAACTTAAACCTCAACTCCATCTCTCAGCAATGAGGAATTACAGCCATGCTTTGTTATTGTTTCACCACGCTACTTCCTACAGAAAAGTGCCTTCATTTGCATTTTACTAAAGGCACACTGGTACAAGATCACACTAGAAGAAAGAAAATGTTAATTATGAATTAAAAAAAGTATATAAATTTATTAAATATATACTATGGTAGAATCAGCTTAACTGGCATGCCTAGCATTTGTATTGTCAGTATACTGACACCAATTAATAATGACACCCGCTGATAGCATCTGTGTGTAAACTAGAAAAATGGTCCGTTTCTTTAATTTCATTAGCTGTAAATTACCATTCATTAGCATATACATTATACTGCACAGCAGTTTGGGCAGTCCAGATGAAGTAAGTCTGTGTTAACATATTACGTTTGTTAGTTTTACTGAGTGTGAGTGAACGAGGGTAATTTTCCACATCTTCCTCATCAAGAGATGACTGTGACCTTTGTGAGCAGCTAAGATAGGAGTTTCCATTAATGCAACTGAAAATACACAATTAGCAATTTCCCTGCAGAAAAGGTCACCATGGCCTTTAAAACTGGCTTACGGCTATCTTAAAAGCTGCAGAAGAGGTTCTCCTTTTATAAAGGCTGAGGAGGCAGACCTTAGGTACCTCCTAAGGGAATCCACATTTCAGGGCTACCACAGGTTCAGCAACTCTCTTGACCCTCTCGAGCCCTGGGGCCAGCCCTGATGATCTCCCCTGGGGTGACGGGACACCATGCTGATCCACTGAACAGAAAACTAGCTCCTTCAGATGGGGAAGGAGGGAGATACCTGTGTTTGCTTACTTGGGGCAAGCAAACTAATCTTGGTTGGGACAAAAAATAACTCTGAAATCTCTCAGAATGGGTGGAGCTCGGGCAAGAGCTCCACAGACTTAGTGGGAAAGGATGTCTGGCTGTCATCTAGTCCAGCCTCCTGTTTAGAGCAGGGCCAACTTCAAAACTTGTTCAGGCTGCACGGGGACTGTGCTGAGTTTGGAATAACTCCAAGGATGGAGATTACGCTCTCTCTCTGGTCCACTGTTGCACTCTCTGTGCTCGAAGTTATTTTCCAAATGTCTAGTCAGCATTTTCCCTTCCACAAACTGTACCTGTTGCCTCCTGTGCTTTTGCTATGTGCCCCTGAAAAAGACAGTGTTGTTTTGTCTTCTGTATAACCCTTCTTTAGATAATACATTTACATATTCCCTCACTCAGCCTTTTCTCCAGGTTGAACAAATCTAGTCCCCTTGCCCCCCTCTCTATATTGCTATTTCGCTATCTAGTAGTTTGTTATATAACACTTTATAACTTTATTGTACTTTATTTGTAACATTATAGTAGTTAGTTATTAGTGTTATATTACTCTGCCAATTTCTTTTTCCTGTTTTATATCTCATATGAAAATGATTTTATAAAAATTATTTATGCTTATCCTTACAGAAAATACCCTCAAGACAAATGAAAAGTAGTTATCATCGAGTAAAACTCAGCAAGGAATAATCTATTTAAATTTCCCTTGATTATGGAATGTCTCCTGCCCTGTGTGTTTAGGTCCTACATTAGTGGAACAACACTCTGGTTTACAACTTTAAATTGAGGATAAAAAATAAGTCAGAATAACTACTAAAATGAAAAAGAAATCAAGGCTTTTCAATTTCAATCCGTAAGATCTAATTCTGCAGACTGTAGGACAGAATCAGAACAGGGTCAGAATAAAATCATAATTTCATCAGAAGCCAGATCCAGAGATGCGCACTGTGTTGACTTCACACAAATGCAACTTTTACAGCACCCTCACTGTAAGACTGAGTAAAGGTACTACCTGCTAAGCTATTAAATAGATTCAACTTCAGTTTTAGAGTGTGGCACAAGCTTTACAAGTTTATTGAAGTATTATATTTGGAATAAATTACATGTTTAAATTCCGCCTAGGGAATTGGAACAGCGACAATCCTACTAAACACTTGCAGTGCTGACATAAAGAGCAATGAAATAAAATGGGCACCCATGGGCGATTATAGGAGAATATTGACGCACACTTGTAACAGCGTGTATCAGAACAGAAGAGTCTATCACTTTTCTTTTACTGGCATTATTGAAGGAGTCATAGACTCTTATTGCAGTAATATTATGTACAAAATTCATGCATAGATAAAAAGTAACTCCTATTTAATTGCTATTAAGTGCACCACATAGCTTAGAGACAAGAAACTGTTTTATCTCAGCAGGTAGCAAGGATATGTGTAATGCCATTGCTCCTGGGAGAAGGCTGTAAGGATACAAGGAAAACATCAAAGCTGTTGGTGGGTTTCACAGGTATTTGCAGGAGCATGGCTAGGTTAAATGATTTTATTTTTTCTGCTGTGAAGTTATTTCTACACATTTTTATGTTTAAAGGTATGGATATTAACTTAATTAAGGGTTGGTTGTTTGGTTTTTTAAATTCTATTTAACACATCATCTCTGCTACCAGCAAAATTTTGAACATTGCCTCTTTCTGACCCAGTAGGTACAAGACTTCCACAAAAAAGATCAAAGAAGTTCCCAAGAGTTTTCATTACTCTGATAAGGATCTAGGAAGAGAGGGAAGGGGTGAATCTCTGGAATTGCACAACTGCTCAAAATTCATCACTTGCAGCTTTTTGAATTTATCTGTGTTTGACTTCATTTGCACTAAGTCACAATCTTTAATAAATTTTATAGATAGAAAATCCTATGAAATGAAATTCTAAAACTTCATTTAATAATGTCCCTAGATAAAAATAGCTGTTTATTCATAGTGTCCTCTCTGCCTTGTAGTAGGGTACAACTCATGATACATTTCACACTATCACCAGCATTCCTCTCTTCAGCTGCATTTACAGCAAGGAGCTGCTGAACAGTTGATTACATGGATTTATACAAAAAGGATCCAGACTCCAATTCAAACCACCCGCTGGCCTGTCTCATAAAAAATTAGGGAATTGTAAAAAAAGCCCAAACCCCCAAGGAATTTAGGTCAAGTCATCCATGGCCAAAAGAAAAAATGTACTGAATGGTACCACTGCAGCTCAAGCACTTTATGTGCTCTTCATCCTGAACAGATTTCTATTTCTTTATAATGAATAATAAAATTAGTAACTCTTTACTCTGGCCTTTCATTTCCAATGGAATTTGGATATTTTATCCACTTAAAAACATCAAGATGGGAGATGGCTATGGTATTTTGACGAACCTAATCTTCTATGACAAGATGACCTGCTTCGTGGATGAGGAAGGGGCTTTGGATATTGCCTACCTGGACTTTAGTAAAGACTTTGACAGACTTTCCCACAGCATCTCCTGGAGAAACTGGCTGCTCATGGCTTGGATGAGCGTACTCTTTGCTGAGTGAAAAACTACCTGGACAGCTGAGCCCAAAGGGTGGTGGTGAATGGAGCTATATCCAGTTGGTGACCAGTCACAGTGATGTCCCCCAGGGCTCAGTACTGGGGCCAGTCCTGTTTAATACCTTTATCAGTGATCTGGATGAGGGGATCGAGTGCACCCTCAGTGAGTTGGCAGACAACACCAAGTTGAGGGTGGGGGTTGCTCTGCTGGAGGGCAGGAGGCTCTGCAGAGGGATCTGGGCAGGCTGGACCGATGGGCCGAGCCCAGTTGTAGGAGGTTCAACCAGGCTCAGTGCCGGGCCCTGCCCTTGGGTCACAGCAGCCCCAGGCAGCGCTGCAGGCTGGGGCAGAGCGGCTGGGAAGCTGCCTGGGGGAAAAGGGCCTGGGGGAGCTGGCTGACGGCCGGCTGGGCACGAGCCAGCAGTGTGCCCGGGGGGGCAAGGGGGCCCACAGCATCCTGGCCTGTATCAGAAACTGTGTGGCCAGCAGGACCAGGGCGGTGATCGTCCCCCTGTACTCGGCACTTGTGAGGCCGCACCTCGAATCCTGGGTTCAGGTCTGGGCCCCTCGCTGCAAGAGGGACATTGAGGTGCTGGAGCGTGTCCAGAGAAGGGCAACGGAGCTGGTGAAGGGTCTGGAGCACAGGTCTTGTGAGAAGCAGCTGAGGGAGCTGGGGGTGTTCAGCCTGGACAAGAGGAGGAGTCTCAGGGGGGACCTTATTGGTCTCTGCAACTCACTGAAGGAGGCTGTAGGCAGCCAGGTGATGGTCTCTTTGCCCATGTAACAAGTGACAGGACAAGAGGAAATGGCCTCAAGTTACACCATGGGAGGTTTAAGCTGGATATAAGGAAAGAATTCTTCACTGAGAGCATTGTCAAACATTAGAACAGGCTGCCCAGGGAGTGCTGACACACCATCCCTGGAGGTATTGAAAAAATATGTAGATGTGGCACTTAGGGACATGATTCAGTTGTGGACTTGGGAGTGTTAAGATTTACAGTTGGATTTGATCTTGAGAAGTCTTTTCCAACCTGAATATTTCTGTGATTCTATGATTTTTGTTTGACACTGAACTGAAAAAAACGTAGTGATAAACATAAAGGAACAAATTAAGTAAATTCAAAGCCAATGCATGAAAATTAATAATCAGGATAAACTGAGTAATACCTGCCTTACGTTACTCCTACACACAAGCTACTCATTACGTTCATACTGTGAAAGGTGCATTTGTAAAAATCGCTATTTCAAAGAGAACAAGACTTGATTCTGTGAAAAATGTTAATAAATTCTAATCACATGCAAAAACTGGTGTCAGAAAATTTAACATGGATTTTGTGAAAACAAAAAAAAATCTTGAAACTTCTTTTTTGCTCAAACACATGTTAGTTGTGGAACTCTATTGTTGACATATGCTTATCTAGCTTTTCCCCAGTTATTTTGTTTTGCAATATAATTTGCATAATCGCTGCTGTTACTACTACTCAAATGGGCTATTAAAAAGATCTAGGTATTCTGGTTTATAATGGGTATCTACCTCACAGAGTGCATTAATTTACATAATTATTGTAAATGCACCATCAGTAACTAAATTGCATGTCCCTGTGTTACTCTTTCAGCTCCTATAATCTTTTTAATTTGACCAGCTCCTATTTTTAGACTATTCAAGAGGTTTCCCAGTAATAAGAAGCTGCATTAATTTCACTTAGCTTTGGGTGTTTTTGAGCAAAGCACAGAAATGAATGATTTCATAGGAGCAAAGAACTGACTGACACATGCTGTCCCAGTCACTGAATCCAGCATCTTGCTGTTGCGTGTTACACATTCCCCTTTCTAGGTTTTTGCAAGCAACATGTAAAAAGCAGTTCGCCCCCAAATGCTTGGAAGACTATTCCAGAACTTGATTGCTCTGTTGAGTAAAAACTATCTTTCATTTTCATCCTAAACTTAGGCTTTTCATTTCCATCCTAAGCCTGGCTTTTATCTATGGAAAAAAGGGTTTGCTGTACTTGTGAGGAATAAGAGATGTAAAGAAATGGAATGAGAACAATGAAATAAGGATGATGAGACAGAAAAACACATTGAGGGGAGAATCTTCGAGATTTGTTTAAACAATTTTCTACTGTGCTGACAGTCCTTGGTTATTTTGATGTTCCCTTTACTTTAGATTTTAATATTTCATTTTGCTGTTCATAAATGCTTTCTAGTAGCTGTACAATAGTCCTGCCCGAATCCATCCAGGAGGTTGCTGTTGCTTTATAGTTACAGGATTTCCACGTCAGATATAAAATTATACAGGGTGAAGCTCTAGTCTTACTCACTGGATCAAAATTTTGTCTTATAAGCACTCTTAGCTATAAAAGACAGTTTCAGTTTACTTAAAAAATCTATTATTATTTATATAAAATTAAAATGTACGATCTAATACATATAAACAATATAACCTAAGAAACAGCGTAGATACGAAGCTTTTTGCTGCTGGAGGTTGGATTACTTTTACAACAGGTATAGTGGCCTTAAGTCACTTCTGAGGCAGCTGACAGGGTGGCCTCCATGGGTGCCACACAAACTCTGCATCTGCAGTGAAAAAGAAACCACACTGAGGAAGCATCTCTGCTGGGCTCAGGTGCTCGCTCAGGGATTCCCAGTTCCCACCACTTCATCATTGTGCCAGTGCAGACAGTCTGAACTTTAGCTGTCACTCCAGTGACTGAAGAGCTTGTGCTCTGTATGTCAAGACTATTGTCAGATCCATGACAGACTTAACAGGTCAGGTGAGGCTCAAGCCAGCAGTCACTGAAATCACGGAGCAGGGAGCATGTCCCACCCTGAAATCCCCCTGGCATGGTCGCTTGGCCACCAGCCAGCTGTGGTTAGACTGTCACCAACACTGCAGTATAAACTGCCCTCTGGAGCAGGGGGGGGTTAAAACAATCCAAAATGGTCCCTGCTTCCCTGCAAGCCTCTGCTGCCAGCCTTCACGGTGCAGGTGACAGTGACAGTGGGGACACATGAGGGTACATCCTGGCTGTAAAATGACGCCATGCAGTTGGCAAAAGGGAAGGCAGGAGACAGGAGGAGAGGGGAGTGCTCTTCAGCTGGTGAAAGAAAGAAAATGGAACTTCAAATGGGTGTTATGGCTTTGATAAAAAAGGCACTGTCAGGTCAGGGTAAGCCATCATCAGTTCTTCCTCTGTGAGACAGCTCCTCTGGGAAAAACCCTTCAGAGACCTCAGAGTTATTCAAGTACCTAAACTGGAGTCTGGTGCTCTACAGAAACCCAGCTGGTTTCCAGCTGCTGCCCTAGAAGGAGGTCTCATCCTGCTCCCGGGTCTCCTAAAGGTCCTGCGTGCTATTTGTCAGGCCCGTGCAGACGTCTTGGACATCCTCAAATACCCCAGGTTTTCTAAAATACCACTAGATGCCTGTTTAAACCCCTGAATACTTCTATATTTTCAGCTTTGCTTCACATGAAAATTACATGTTTGGTGATTAAACAACCTTTGCTAGTTTACTGAGTACAGAATAGTTCACCACCAGCAGCAGGTTGTTTTATACCAGAAATAAAAATGATAGAGCAAAACTTTTTCTTACTGAATAGCTGACAAATTGCAGCTTTATGGCCTGATAACTTCAGACGTGTTCTTTAGTCTGTAAGTTTCTGATTTCCAGTATTCACACATCAATAGAATGGAAATGTCAAGCACCTTAAAAAAACTAGTCTATTTTTATCTATGTCATTATTCAATGACAGAATTTATTACTGTGCTCTGGGTTGCAAAGTTTAAATGTATTTATATGTGACTGCAAGCTACTTATAATATAATAAAAATGCAGCTCGCTGAAAATATTGTCTATTTGGGTAATAAAAAAGATTAAATATTTATTTAAATACACTTCTGCGTTTTAATATAAAAAAAAAAGTCAGAAAAAAATAGGCTTAAACAAACAAGCCTTCCAATGCATTTGTAAAGTTTTGCTGTGTCTTTAATTGTTAATGCTTCCTGCATATAAAGATGAAGTAGAAACAAGATAAACAGAACTATCCCAGCTTGTACTTTGATCAGGAAAATATCAGCCTGGCAGGTACAGTAACAACAACTGACGCCAATGATTAATCTGTCCTTACACTACTGTGTAAGTAACTCATGCAGACTCTCTCCATCCCAAGGAGAGAAATGATCAAATATCAAATGCCACAAATCCCTCTAAAAATCTTCAGATATGCGTTCCCCTTCCTTGTTTAAGGTTAAAACACAAAAGGCCAGTAACAAAAGACCAAAACAGAAGGACTGTAGCTCCCCTAGCATCCTCCAGTAAGATGCTTTTTGTATTAAGGTGTTGCTTGCAAATGCAGCTCAGCCTTTTACCTGCTGAAAGATGCTCCTTGCTGTATCTGTCTCTCTGCATTTTTAGCTCAGCACCTTCCCGTAAAGCAACAGGGCATGAACCGCTCCTACACCCTTAAGGGCTTCCTGTCTTTCCAGGTGCTATTTAGTTTGGTTAGGCTGCTGGGATCCGGCCCCAGAATGGTCCAAGGAAGTCTGGTTTCAAAGTTTCTTGAACCTGCTGAGGCACCGGAATGTTTTCTCCCATAGACGTCTCAGTATTTTCACTTTCAGATAGCGCAGGGCTGGCAGACTACAGAAAAGCTTAGTTCAAGAAAGCTGGGGTGGACAGCCCTTTCAGACCACAGAGGGCAACAAAGTACGCAGAAATTATGCTGCAATTACCTCGCAGGAGTCAGTTATCTGCCAGTCTGTTGGGTTAAAAATATCTAGACATGGAGATATTTTGGAGTGATGGGGACAATATGGTTGACCTTCATTTAAGTCTAGGAGTCCATAGCCCAGCCAAACTCTAGTTGCTCTTGGTGGGGAATTGTGTTGGGTTTGCGTGGCAAGGCTTTGGTAGCAGGGGGCTACAGGGGTGGCTTCTGTGAGGCACTACCAGAAGCTCCTCCGATGTCCAACAGAGCCAATGCCAGCCAGCTCCAAGATGGATCCACCACTGGCCAAGGCTGAGCCCATCAGTGATAGCGGTAGTCCCTCTGGGACAATGTATTTAAGAAGGGGGAAAAGTTGCTGTGCAACAGCCCTTGCAGCCAGAGAGAGGAGTGAGATTGAGAGCAACAGCCCTGCAGACACCCAGGTCAGTGCAGGAGGGCAGGGGGTGCTCCAGGAGCCAGAGCAGAGGTTCCCCTGCAGCCCATGGTGAAGCCCACGGTGAGGCAGGCTGTCCCCTGCAGCCCATGAAGGTCCATGGTGGAGCAGATATCCACCTGCAGCCTGTGGAGGACCCCACGCCAGAGCAGGTGGGTGCCCAAAGGAGGCTGTGGCCCCCTGGGCAGCCCACGCTGGAGCAGCTCCTGGCAGGGCCTGTGGCCCCGTGGAGAGGAGCCCAGGCTGGGGCAGGGCTGCTGGCCGGGCTGTGACCCCGCGGGGGACCCACGCTGGAGCCGGCTGTGCCTGAAGGACAGCACCCAGCAGGAGGGACCCCAGGCTGGAGCAGGGCAGTGTGAGGAGCCTCCCCCTGAGGGTGGGAGCAGCAGGGCCAGCGTGTGAGGGACTGACCCCAGCCCCATTCCCTGTCGCCTGCGCTGCTGGAGGGAGGAGGGAGAGAAATCGGGAGTGAAGCTAAGCCTGGGAAGAAGGGAGGGGTGGGGGTTAAGTGCTTTTATGATTTGGCTTTATTTCTTACTATCCTACTTTGATTTGATTGGTAATAAATTAAATTAATTTTCCCCAAGTTGAATCTGTGTTGCCTGTGACTGTAATTGCTGAGTGATCTCCCTGTCCTTATCACAATGTACGAGCCTTTATCATATTTTCTGTCCCCTGTCTGGTGGAGGAGGGGAGTGATCATCCAGCCAGGGTCAACCCACCACAATTATTTTTTCAAATTCAGACTATTTCCACATGTTGATATGCTGATAATACCCACATTTGGCACCACAATACCTCTTGGTACCACAATTGGAAGAACATTTTTCAGATCATTTACTAAGACAATATTGATTATATCCAAACTGTAATACTTTGCAGACAGAGCTTTCCAGCTTTGAGACTGAACCATTCTGGCAAGCCTTGTCCTACTGGACTTTTGATACAAACATGTCTATTTGCAAGAACTTCTACTTAGATACAAAAAATACTGGATACATGTTCAAATAAACAAAATATACAATGTAAAGAAAATTTCAGTTTTTACTTACTTTCTTCGTTTTGTCCATTGCCTTCAGTATGGTTAAGTTTAAGTCTTCCAAGACAGACAGAACATTTTCATACTCTCCCAAGTGCTGGGAAAAATATTCTAAAAGAAGAAGAAAACCCACATCACTTGTTAATGACCTGAAAAACCAGTATTTCATTAAATAATTTTATAAAGTCTGAATTCAGTTATGGTATTAACTATCTAAATATATAAAATGAATGAGAACTAAAATGAAAAGATTTTTTTATTATTTTTGTATTATTTCCCCTGAAAATCATTCCTGGAGTAGTTAAAATATCAAAATCAGTGTTTCAAAACATTTTCTTTCAATAAATGAGTTGCCAAATTGACAAAAATTTAAAATACCAGTTTGAATGCTGAAACAGACTTTTTCCCAAAGTATCTGCAGTTTTATTCTAAACTAGGTTTTCAGTCTAATAGTTTACTTTAGGGTTAGTAGCAGGAGATGAAGTTTTCATGTGTATGTACTAAATCTGATTATATTGCTACAAAAATGAGTAATTCTAGTAAAGCCATTAGAGGAGGTAAGATCAAGTGGGAGCTGTTGTGAGTTGAGGTCAGCTGAGAATAGTTGCTTCTCTCTGAGAAATGGAGACCATGAGCTGCCAGATAAGCTCTAGTCCCAGGTGCTATGATTATATTTTCAACAAATACGGTGCATGCAAAATACTTCTAACAAAAATAATGGAAATAACGTAAGACGCAGGATGTCCTTGCATAGCTGCTCAAAGCAAAGTGTGTTTTAACAGAAAGAGCTGATGTTAAATCTGAGGGCATAACTCAGCCATACAACAGGTGCTGGAGGCAAACTTGGGAAATCATGACCCAAGTTCCCATTCGGTTGATGCAGCAAAATCCAATAGAGGGAGACACAGGAAGAAAAAAGTGTGAAAAAGAAAGAAAATTATGTGGAAAGCCAGACACTGTGTTAGACAATGCATTTAGACACCAGATCACCTGAACAAGGATGAAAAACAACATCTAAATGGCAGACAGGAAGAACAAGATTAGATGGGTGCTTTTTGAAATAATAAATAGCAATACTTTGAGGCTTTTAAGAGATCAGCATGAGCTTCTCAGGGCAGTCATGAAAGCATAAGGCTTCAGGAACACTGCGATATAACTTGATATTGCTGAGAGATTGAATAAACTGATTTAGAATGAAAATGTGTTATGAATTAGTACCCTGGAAGCAAAGCTTCATTTCTGAGGTGCGCTGAGATAGCTTAGCAAGAGCTGCCTCAGCTCAGTACCAGACTCACAGATGAGAAACACCCCAGCAGCAACCTATGAAAGGTTCAAAAGGCCACTGAAGCAAGCCATGCTTAGTCAAAGCAGACAGTAAACAGAGCCAGTGCAGGGCAGACAGCCCCCTCAGCCCTCTCTCTGGCCAGCCTAAGGTGCCTGGTGGGGTCAAGTACCAAGCAAACCTGTGAGCCTCCAGCGCAGCATCAAAGCAGCAAGTCCATTGTGGAACTAAACCATCTGCCTTCCTTGGCCAGTTTGATATAGTTTTGGCCAGATGCTCAATCAGCAGAAATCATCACAGCCCAATTCACTTCAGCTGAGTCTTATATGTTTATAAGCCACAGGCTGAGGTGCTTCTTAGTGGGGTTCTGGTCATAGGTGGAGTTACTCTGTGGGTGGATAAATGAGCTGGTAGTATTTTCAACCTTTGCGGGTCTTCAGAGTTACTGACTATTGGAAAATTTATCAGCCTATTATCTTTCCCTCAGAAATAGGATAGTTCTGACAAGTATAATAGGGTTTCTTTGTCACTTTGTGGGAGGACTTGCAGAAATGTTCTGTGACTTGTTTTTTTGCTGTAAGCAGCACACTTAAATCAGGTGCTGTAAGATCAGCAAACAGGGCTGTGGGGAAATGACTCACAGCCCAGAACAGGGTACAGAAATGGGTAACTGAGCCAAATTCTAGGTCTTACAGGAGTTTTTGTGATGAAGGATAATAGAGCTTTACTGTTTTCACTGACTCAAGTTGGAGGGAAGTAATGAATTTTCTTCCAGTGTACTGGATGAATTTACTCTAGGAGTACTAATGTGACCGTTGCTTTTGAAATTGCCAAAAGCACTCATACCTCTGGAAGTGACAAACTAACTAGAAAAAAAAATATCTTGCATAAAAGAGAAGTCAGGTAAAAGTTATGTCTATTTTTATATCAGAACATATCTTGAAAATCAGAGAACACAAGTATTAGGAAAAATATTTTCTAAGTAATTTCTTAATGGAATCGTTGACAGTCTGAAAAGATTGTAAGTCATCTGTGTTTTCCCGGGATTTCTTTCAATTGAAGTTATTTTCTGTTGGAGCTACAAAGATTAAACAGAAAAAAAAAAATCTTATCACATGATATGTTTACTTGCACAAGTCTGCCACAGGCATAGATACTGTTCTTGCCCAAGAAGGAACTTACCGCAGAGCTCTTCTGTGTCCAGATTGCTGGGAAGATAAGAGTAAGAAGGTTAGTGAGCTTAGTAATAGTTTTTTGTTGGATTGGTACATAGCAGGACTCAAAGATTAGCCTGATTGTGGTATGAAGCCTCCCCACCTGGGCTGTAGCAGGAGATGTGAGTGCCTGGCACTTGCTGGCCTTGCTCTGCTGCCTTAGGGAGGCTTGTCCGAAGCTGAAGGCTGTAGCTGTGCTGCAGCCTCTCTTCCCAATCACATTCCCACTGGCACCATCCTACTCACCAACAACCCTCTTTGAAGTTCCTCACCCAACCTTTGTGCATCGTGGTGCAGAGTTGCTGCTCAGGCTTTACACATTTGGTCCCAGTCCTGGCAGAAATCCATCTAAGCACTAGAAATTGTTCCCCACCACCACCACCTTTTCTGCTGGTGCTCCTCTTTTGTGGCTGTCATGCTGGGCAGTGTGGCTCAGAGAGCTCAGCCCTCCATGCTAAATGAAGGAAAACCCAGTAACCTCTTTGTAATCCTCACTGTGCAATAGTGTTCCATGGGAGGGATAACCAGTAGAATAAAACCAGACATAGCTCATCAGCACACATAGTTTCTAAGACTTTCTGGCCATACAAAACCATCTCACCAGTACTAACTTCAGAAAATCAGTGATGTGAAAAGTATAGCTGTATTGCTATATTCCCATGCCAGTATTACATAAATATAGAAATGTATGCAAGTATTCTATACAATTCAAAACTGTTCACTTGAAACAGATTTCCTCTTGATCAACTCTTAAGTGATATTTTCCCTCTTCATTAGCAATATTTCCTCTCTGAGGCTTTAACAGTCAAAAAAAACCACTTTTGACCTACAGCTCAATTCTGAGTTAGCATATTGACTTTCTTCCAAGGAGGAGAAGAAACTGATTATTAAAGAAACTTAAAAGCATGAATATCCTTTTTAATCTTGCTGAGGGGTGAATATTGAACAGCTGATTGCACTTAGCATTTTTTCACTTATCTTTTTAATGGTATTTTTTAACTGACCTTTTAATAAAATGATGACACAGTATTATCTTAAATTCACTTTCACCAATGCTAACTTCCATACATGACCTTTATTTCATGAGGGAGAGAAACAGACAGAAATTGCAGGATCCTGGGTTGTCACAGAGTTTCATACTCAGGGCTGTAAAAACTTCTGAATGCTTTTAATTGATGATGTAAACGAGATTCTCCCACAACTTTTATTAACTGAAGGTGACCTTATCTGCATTTGAACTGGCCAAGTTGGATGGCTGCAATGGAGTCTTCCATCTGATTTTTCCAGTGGCTTTTGTAGCAGGTGTAAGGGAATCCATAGTCTGTAAGAATTGGTGCTGAAGCTGAGAAACTTAACTCTTACAACAACAAACGTGATGAGAAAAAGTGGCTGCGACCCCTTAATGCTGTCCACCATGGACCACTATGGCATGAATGATCAAAAGTGCTTGACCAATCACTTCTGCAGTCCAGCAGTTCTTTTTTGAACAGTCCAGATGTTCACTCCTTGGATGCAAACTGAAAACCTGAAAGCTGGAAGACTGTCTGAGTCAAAAAGCAGTGACAGAACAGGATGATGTTAAATGTCAGGAGTTTGCTTTTATGATGCCCTCTCTTTGTTCATTGTCCCTGCATTTCCTGCCCCATCACATCATCTGCCCTAACACCTTCTGTTTGTAAAAGGCATTTCTGCATTTCTTAAAGTACAGCTTGATATCTGTGTTTAAAATGGCCTCTCACATTGTTAGCCAGTCACATTCATGCTCTCTTTTCAAATTTCATATTAAAATCCATTCTGGTCCTTGTTCTTCTGCAGTATCCTCAGCACTGTGGTAGCAACACAGCAAGGGAGTGGCTCGGAGGCTTTCAGCATTGCTGTCAGCAGAACATCACTGTTAGTCCTATTGACAGGAGCAACACAGCTGCAAATGGACTAAAAGTAAAAATGGAAAAGTATTTAGGTGCTGAATTTATCTTCAGTTAGAATGGGGAACTTGAATAATGAGAAAGTTATTGTCCAAAGTGATTTGCGCAGCAGCTTTCAGGAAGCCTGTATCAGAACATAGAAGTGACACAAAAAGCACAGACTTCAGTCTCGCATACTCATAGTGTTTCCTTCTCTGTTATAAATACCCTCTGAGGCTCCATTGTTCTCTGTACCCTCTTTGAAGGGAATGCTATTCCAAGAAGGCAAACTATAATTTTGTGTCACTGATTAGTTCATTCTCTCAGAAATAATAACATACTGCTTCAAACACAGTCGTGAACAAGCCTAGAAATTCTTTTTCTGTATACAAACAATTTTGAGCTCCCTGCAGGACGCTACAGAAACAATTAATGAATTCTGGAATATAGTTAACAGTACAGGAGTGAGCTGCACACCAAAGGGCTGTTTCTGCAACTCAGTACTCGGGTTTATAGTGGACACCTGCTCATCATTTCAGTGGGTACATATGGCAAGGATGCTTATGCTTAGACCTATAATCTAGCAACGTTGAACATGTTATTTGCAATATTTGCTGGATGCCTACATACAAGTGCCAGCACTCCACCCATGATAAGCACCCAAAGAATAACCCTATTCTGTGAGCAGCCAAATGCACTCACATCATGTCAACATGATCATTTTTTGAACTGCTCTCAATTTGCTTTCTGACTACTAAATGCAGTCCTTCTATATGTCTGACCTTGTGTCTAAAATGTTGTCTACCTAATAACGTGAACGATTCTTAAAGGACTATTGCAAATATTCCATTAAGCAGTCCTGATCACCGCAAAGCTGATCATGCCTATCGCTCAGCGACAGAAACATAAGCAAATCCACTTGAACGAACTGTGGCAAAAGTGCCTGTTTGTGGTACCTCTGGAACTGGTCCAAAGTGTAGGAGCGCATGGCAGCTACGACCTCGCTTTTGTTGTGCCCACCACAGTCAGCTGTGGGCTGGGGCCAGCCGGGGAGGAAGGAAGGTTATTCCATCCATCCACTGGTATGAATCCACTGATCCACAGCCCCATCCACTGTCCTCACCCACACCATTCTCTGGTATGAAAGGCACCTCTAGGTAGCAGCAGAAGAGCTGCATGTTTTTGCTGGACCACAAGAAGAGGCAGTGACACCTCTTCAGTACAGGAATTACATACAAAATCTCTGGCATTTAAAGCAGTTATTTTATTGAAGAATCTGATACCATACGAAAGACTTTATGAACTAAATTTAGGAAATTCATTGTCATGACTGTCATAGCTGGAGGAAGATAACTCTTCTTCGGATCCTTCTTCATTCTCAGATATGAGAAGGATTTATTTCAGAGACTTGAACCAGCTCTTTTTTTTTTGGCCCATTTGCATGTCTCATTGCTAAATTTGGTTTTAGGGAGGAAAGTCTGAGGCTGGTATCTCCTATTGTTAAGCAGAAGCATATAATTTGTGACTGAAAGGAATTAAGTGTTACTTAGATTGTGCAAGAGTAACTGAATAGTCATCTATGGACAATCTCAGGCAAAAAGCTGTAAGCTCTTCGCAACAAGAAAGCCTGCACACCATCCCACTTCAAGTCAGCAAAATGAGGTAAGTGCTCCAACACTACAGAAGGCGTTGTGCAAAGCAGTCTTTATGTGTGCATTTCCATTTTAAAGAACGTTCTGCTTCTCTGCTCTTTTGCAACAGCAAAGACCTTTTTGTTCAGGTTTGGTCAAAGTTTCTTACCAGTGGAGGCAAAACCGCCTTTTTGCCACCAGTAGGATGTGGTGCTGGGACGAGCCCAAGCAGTGGCCCCTTGCCACAGAAAAGGGAGAGGAGGAAGAAGAGGCAAAATTGGGACAGAGCTCCTGGGGCTGGTCCCTGGGGAGCCAAACTTCCCGCTGCCCCAGGGACACTGCTGCCCGTCAGCCCCACAGCTAGATGGACTGTGCACCCTCTGGCCTTCCAAAGGCAGCACCCAGCTTGGTGTTCTGGGCTCTGACATGGGCACGGCTCTTTTAACGTCCCACATTTTGCTGCACTAAATAATTGCCTAGTTCGCTTATGCTTAGCTCCAGGCCAAGTGACAGCTTCAGAATCGCCACTTACTGCTTTGCATGTGGCAGGCCTACAGAAGAGAATAAAGGTTTTTTCCTAACAACTTGTCTGAAAAAAGACCCCCTGCTAGTCCTTTGCATTAGGCAATGATTCACAGGGATGCAATGACTACATAGCTGGCTAGCCACCTTAATCATCCTAGCTGTAACAGTCTCTGTGTTGCTAAATGAGCCTTAATAATATTATTAAAAGTTGTGGTACGTGCTACAATCTGTAGAGAACAGTACAAGGGCTGCAGAGCTATGATTTTTTTAGCAGTCTGAGTGACAGCAACCTAAACAAGGAGATGAGAGGCAACATCATGGTAGCTCTGTTGCCACAAGGAGCAAATTTCAGAGTTTTGACCCCAAAGAAGATGCTATTCTTTCAACTTCTATTTTTGTCCCAAACTATATTTTTTAAAAAACTGAGATTAAATTATTTGTTGTTACACAACATAAAATGGTGGGGTTTTTTTTCTGTTTACTGAATTCCTTGGAAATGCACATGCTGATAAGACACCCAAACTGCTGTCATTCTCTGAGAAACATGGATTATAGAAGGACTAGGCCCTTGAACTACACCTACCCTTAAGCAATGAGCTCACTGCTAGGAAGCCAACACCGTCTTCTGAAGAACTGAACTGAAATGAAACATTCTAGGTCAGCTCCATTTAGGTCAATGCAACTGAGACTACTCATTACCATTTGATTTTCCCAGTGTGGGTGATTCTCATTTTTCTTGCAGAAAGCTGAATTTCCCATTAAAAATAACCATTCATATGGAAAACTTCCAAGCATCTCTTGCAGTTTGTCTGTCTGACTGGACTATCTGTTAGCATCAGGACCGTGTAAATCATTCTCTGTGAACTTTTTTTTCAATCATGAAATACTAAACTGTATCATCAGCTCAATTCTGAGCAGTATCTTGCCTTTGTATTTAATTTCCAAACTGATTTCTGTAGTTACTGACTTGAAAAATCTAAGAGTTAAAGCCAATAGCTGAAATTATGTCTCTTAAACAGTAGCAAACACACCTTTCTGTTGTCAGTGCTGCATCACCTGCCTGAAACTCTTATCTAAAACATCTAGTTTTTAAAAAATGGTCAAAACCCAATGTATTATTTTCCTTCGTACAATATTTTGCATTCAGTAATTCCTTCTTAGAGAACGTACTTTTCACTCACCTACAGTTCACCTAATTAAAGACCCTGTCTGTATCTCATGCTGTTTTAATAGATCATTTTTTTTCCCCTCGTTGTACTTAGACGTTCATTATTATTTTCTGTGTACATTTATTGAACCATGGTAAATCAGCAATAGCATGAGACTGAAGCATGCCTTCCAAATGAAACAGAAGAAAACAACCCAAGCCACAGGTAATTACTATCCTTAGACTAGTAGTAGTTAAACTGCTGAGGGTTTGTCATTATTGTCTTTACAACAGAATCTTGAAGGAAGCACTGTGGTCTCATACAACATACATTTCATTTTAGTTTCAGTGTATGGTACTGGGGTGCAGGCTAATGCAGTTGGATGGGCTCCCATCATTGCAAGGATAATGCTAACCAGCCTCTTGCTCTCAGATATGAAATTGGCATCCTTTTGGAGTTTGCTGTTAGGGCAGATGATCTCAGCATTTCTCTTTTGATCCAAGGAAGGAGCCAGGGCTCTGCTAATGAAGACCTGGGCAGCTGGGAGGGAGGTGGATTCACTTGGGGGCTGAGTCCTAAATGTCCTAGACAGCCAGATGTGGATGGTGTCCAACCTCCCCTGCCAGGCAAAGGAGCTCCAGTGCATTCAGTGGAATTGGGGGTGTGTGTGGGGGTGTGTGTGGGGGGGTGGGGTGGGGGGGTGCGGGGGTGTGTGGGTGTGTGTGTGGGGGGTGTGTGTGGGGTGTGGGTGTGTGTGTGGGGGGGTGGGGTGTGTGTGTGTGGGGGGGGTGTGAGTACACCAGCTAGCATGAGTGTGAGTAATTGGATATAACACAGGCATCTAGTGTTGTTCCAGATGCTCTAGCATTTCTCCCGCCACCCACATCCCAGCTGCTTCTCCTTCATCATCCTGTCCACCTTGGGATGCTGTCTCAGGTGGGAGCATTTTAAATGCCTTATTCCTGGGCAATGGTGCTGAAGCCCATGTCAGCAGAATTACTTCTTAGGTGCCACTGACTTCATTATGAGGGAGCCTTAGACACCCTGCTGACATACACACACATGCCTCCATAGTGCCAGGTCCCACCCCTACATGTGCAGTACATACAGCATGACAGACTCTCCCAAATGCCCAGCATATGCTCAGCTCTGCAGGTGGCCAAAGCTCTCAGGTCCTCACCAAACTCATCTCTGCCTCATGCATAGTTTAACTTGTGCCACACACAAAGGCTTAATGCGACCTCCCTACCTTTGGGAGGTTGCCTGTGCCCTAGCTCTGCGCCAATACTTCTAGCATCCCTCCTACCTTGTAACTAAGGTTCCTGGCTGAGGACTTCAATTTATCGACAAGAAGAGTGAGAAAAACAAGTCTGATTCCCCACTGACTCATAGAAGTCAGTAATCAGTGAAGCATTTATCGCACTATCTCTCTGGCAGTGCTGCAGACTAAATCCCCTTGAGATCTTCTACATATCTCTTAGTTTGTAACTTTGCCAAATCTTCTCATTATTTTCTGACACCTTTTCCCTGAGGATGCCATTATGCAAAAATGATTTCCATGAAAGTTATGAGTGAGGGGAGGGAAGGAAGAAGGATAAAAGGGAGGTTTACATTTGCAATGACTGCTAAAACCTATTCTCTAAACTATTAACCATGCCAAGGATTCTTGCTTTGCTGAAACATGGGCTCATCAGAGTTGACACTAAAATTGAGCAGGGGCAGATTTACCATGGAAATGAGCTGTAAAAGCATGCACCCCACAAGCCACAAATTTCAAACTTTTCCTGCATACCTCTCTCCATGTATAAAAAGACCAGTGCTGATGATACTTTTCTCTAGTTTCAGTACAATTATTCAGGCAGTAACACATGTAAAAACACCCGTACTTCTGCAGAACTACCTCCTCTGAAGCTGAACTGTGCTGCAATACTCTCTTACATACAAGCTGTTTAGCACTCAGTAAAGACAGATGTGAAGTCCAGGTAATACAATCTATTAATTGTTTAGAGCATGCTAACCCCACAAGTTAGGGTTTTCTGAGCTGGCGTAACAGGGAGCTTAAATAGCTTCTTCAGGAGTATTACAACTGCCAGGCAGCTTCAATGAACATACACACACATTGGATCTGGAAACCAGATGAAAGCTTGCAGAAATGTTAAGATACAAACTAGCTAGTAGGAATGATGCACACATTATAAAGTACTTAAAATGTGAAGCTTATAGTAAAAATATGACTTTTGTTCCTGAATAGATGCAAATATGGGAGGGAGAAGATCTTCAGATTTGAATTTGATGCATACATTATGATTTAGTCATTCAAAAGGGCCAAGAAATGAAATAGCAACAGAAACAACACCAAAAAAAACTTCAGTATTTTTCAAGTGGAAAGTCAGCAAAGCCAGTCACATTCCATGATTATTATTCTTATTTAAGATGTAAAATATTCTTGCGCTCCAACCTGCTCCTAAAAATAGTGCTTAACAGAATATATTAAGAAACACAATGCTTAAGGTTGTGAGACAATGCCACTCTTCGCAGCCTTTGTAAAAGTTGGCAATTTTGGAAAACATTAACATTTCTTGTAGCTAACATCACCAGATCACTTCTATCTTCAGGTGGCTTTCAGCATCAGTCCTTGATAGCCTTTGCCTTGAGCTCTGTATATTGATTTACACTTGTGCCATGGCAGTACAAAGTACTATGCAACCAAAATTAGTGTTTCACATTCATTTGATAGAGGAGTTAATAATCAGGATTCTCTAAAACAGAAGAGCATGTGGGTGTTCAGCTTCAAAATTACTCCAGCTATGACCTGCAGACCATGTCCTCCATGAGCTGCGTGTTGTCACCCTTCTTGTCAGTCAGCCCCAGGAAATATTTCTGGTGCCTTTGCAGCAGCTGCATTTGCTCCAACACCCTTCTCATTGCTCCCACCAGCCCTGCAGAGTCTTGCCGAGTGGTGTGTAGCTTGGAGCTGAGGTTGTGGGGGGAGAGAGGGGTGAGGAACCACGCTGGATTTCCTTCACTCTCAAAAAACTCCTCCGAAAAGGTTAACTCAGCTTTCAAGTAGAGTACATTGAGGGTTTTTGAGGTCTCAGGACAAGCTCTGACAACCTCCCAACTGACATTACAGATGTACAACATAGATGTCACATCAAAGATGTGTCAAATCTGGAGGCAAAGCTAAGCTCTTCCTCTTGCTCCTTCCCTGCTCACAGCCACACCCTCATGTTGGTCTAACGCACGCTGTGGGGGTTTGGCTCCTACTCCACACACTGTGGGGATCTACCCTGGCCTCCTGATACCTTCAACACAGCTTAAGATGTTGCCCAGATGCTTATAGTGTGCCTATTTCTGGGTCATCTGCAAACCGCTTAAACCGCTATGAATAAGGGGAGAAGGATCATTGCACAACTATAGGTTGAAGCAAGTCTTTAATAATCACTGCTCTTGATTACTTGCCTATACTTTCATATTTTTTTTTAGGAGTCTTTAAATACAAGACACTGCTTTGCAGCAGATGCAAGTGCTAAGTGCATGCTAGTGAACGAAAACCTGGAGACCTGGCTTTTTTTTAATATATACTCGGTATGGTATAGATTAATAATAATGCTATCACTATCTGGACAACCAAATTAGGTGAAGTAGTGTGTCCATGCAAAAAGAAAGTTATTTTTTTCCTATATTTCAGTATGCTACAATGCTTTACCTTTCTTGAAGATGTTTTAATGCAAGAATTGTAAGAATAATCTTATACCTAATCACTGCTGCATCAACATGAAGCCTTTCCTTACACTGACAGTGACAGCATCTGAGTAGGGACCCTCCATAACAGCTTCTTTATGCTATTGAATGGTATGTGATTGAATAGGGATTGCCCAAAGGTTTCATGACATCCTGGAAAACACAAATAGAAGTGACTTTCAGTGGAAGTCAAATGCCTAACTGGCTTTCAGCTTCAGTTTGAAGTAATGATAATACTGAAAACTGCATTTAAGAAAGGATAGTTAACTGCTACCCCCCTAAGGCAGTCACCTTGTGATAATTACATGTCAGGAATGCTAGTTGTATCTCCTAATCAAAGCATTCTACTCTCTCTTTACATAGCGTTTGAATCATGGTATCTCTGAATAATCAGGATTTGCTTGTTTTACTGAAGAATGCTAAAATTAATTTAATGTATTAATTAATTCTTGGTATTATCTCCCTGCCTTCACTACCAACCAGGAGACTGGCATTCCCCGGCTGACCACAGTGGCCCATTGGTCCAAAGTCCTCTTTGTTTCTTTGTGGTCATAGGAGGCTGTAAAAAAACCCCAACGCACTGTCTTAAGGCCTTGTGAACAGGTATGAGCTAGTCTGCCCATGATGGGAATTTCTGTGTAACTTTGTGTATCTAGTAGCTGCCCTATAAACTAATTATTATATTGGCTTATGATTCAGTGGACAGAAGAACCTGCCTCAGCTTTCATTGTTTGCAACATATCTTTTTGATTGCCAGTTCTTACAATTCTTGCATTAAAACATCTTCCAGAAAGGTAAAGCATTGTAGCAGTACTGAAATATATGAAAAAAAACCACCTTTCTTTTTGTACGGACACACTACTTCACCTAATTTGGTTGTCCAGATAGTGATAGCATTATTATTAATCTATGACATACGCAGTATATATTAACTTATACATTTGTTTCTAGCTGTATCAAAAGGGAAAAGGAATGGAAGTTAAAAAAATCAGGCAATTAATTTGTACGGCGCATCTTTACTGGCATTTGTTTAGTATTTAAAACCTTATAAAAAGGTAATGTAGATTTTATGAAATAGAAAGGCAAAAATAGCCAGTCTAAACATAAGTACATTCATAAATCACAAAATATATATCAAAGTGATGTAATGAGGAATGATTGTAGCTCATGCAAATCTTCAGTAAAAGCAGTGATCTGTCCTGTATGAATAACCTGTACTTCAGGGTCTAGACAAATTGTAAATATAAATTCATCCTGGCATAATGAACTCGGAAACATTATGTGGTGTTCACTAATTCCTACTCATCTTTTTTCCTGGTGATTATGGTCCCTGCAGTACCAACTGATTCTTCTTTTGCTTTGTGAAAATGTAACACCTGCCTGCACCAAACAGCAAGGTCCAGAGATCATAGTCAGTTAGGCAGACACAACCTTAATTACTAGGAAGTTAAACCCTCTTTTATTTGCCCTGCTATCACTTTGAAAATGGTAATTGCTCATTTTAGCAGTCTTCCACAGCCTATCTGCTCCATAACAGCTATGTTACATTAGCTTGTCTTAGTCTTTTTGAAAGTTAATAATCCAAATCTCTCTTCAACAAGACTGACATTAGGATCTGTGTACCGGGGTTTGAGTACCTGGTTACTTTAGTTCCCTTAAAAAGTGTTAAGCTACTGTAAGTCTCATATGCTTTGAATGTTTTTTTGAAAGATTGCTGCAGCAGGACTGTGACAGGAATTCAGATTTCCTGAGCTTGTGGCCCATGGGTATCACCCTGAGTCCACATCTTTTTTATCTTCAGGCTTTGAAGTACAAAGACTCATGCACATGGACAGTGAGGGTTTGAATGCCGGTGATACCCTAAAAGATTTAAAGCAGGTGGAAACAACCCCAAGTCTGCTCTTGTGGCAAGCTGAGTACAAAATCTTGAGATACTCCAAGAAATGATCCAGCAGATCATGACATGCTTCCCTAGCCATCTGTCTTAGGCATTTACATGTGGTGTAAATCACTGCATAATCTCCATGCTTACGAAATATTTCTGGCATAGGGAAGTACAGTCTGCATTTTGTAAATAGTGAAATGAAGCAGCGCGAAGATAAATGATTTGCCCAGAGTTTGATAGAGTCCGTATTTTAACTGGATAAGAGAGACAAAATAATCTGTGCAAACCTTCTCCAACTAGATATATGAGCAAGTAGAATTTCTCACCCTCCCTACTAAAAACCAGCCATAAACTACTTGGGACTCATAGACACAAACCATGATCTTAATTTCATTCCCTTGGGTAATTTGCAAGTGAAAACATTGCAAAACAGGTGGTTTGGGGATTGTTTGATATGTATGTGATTCTTCTATATGCTTACATTACAAAACTTCCCAAGGTTCGATGAACATTTTGCTACTTTTCTTAGCCAGTTGGTTAATTTGAAGCATTTTTACATAATCTGCCCTTTTCAGCAAATGCCAGTGAGTAAAGTTTTTGCCTTCTTATTATATCTCCTTCATGTGATTTTTGCTGGAAAGCTATACTACAAAGGAATTTGCATTACAGTGTCTGAACTGTCTCACTTTGCTATACCCATCTGATATTCGGCATGCTCCATCTTGCTGCCTGCATGATGACAGGGTTCCCAAAAGCTTTCAAAGGTGATAAGGGAAAGCCTTTAAAATTTATTTGCCTCCGTTAAAGAGAAAGATCAAGTGATATGGAACACTCTTCAGCTGAAAAGTCAGGCACTAAGCCTTTTATCAGTTAAAGACTTTATTTAAAAACTACTCAAAAAGCTGCTTCTTGCTGTTTTAAATCTAAACTTTAAGCATGTTTTCTTATTAGCTATATCTAGGTTCTACTCTATAACAAATGTTAACCAGACAACAGAAAGCACCCTTTCTTCTGGTTCTAAAAGGCAGTTTAGTAGGTTTTCTTAGTCTTCCACCTGTTCACTTCCCTGAAATACATGACAATACCATCCTTCACAGTACATATTCTCTGCGACTTTTGTACCCTGCTTTTTGCCAGGCTTTTCCCAGACAGTGAGAATGATCCCTCTCTCAGATGGCTGCTGTGCCAGTGTCATTACCTGTTCTCAGCTAAAAAACTATAGCATTTGGCAGTCACACCTATTCTTCAGGTATGCCTGTCTCCCAGGAGGAAAAACATAATGTTATTCTCACTTTTCTACATATTTTTCAGGTCCAGATATTCTCTGTTAAAGAGAAAAAGGTTTAAAAATAATAAAAAAATTACTAATAAAAGCAAGCTTCACAAATAAAAAGAATGAAAAATAGACACAGAACATCTGTGTTTTTTTCTTAGAAATCTTACATAGTCATCAAGGAAATCTGCAGTAATCAGGATGATCCCTGAAAAATGCAGACAAATGGAATCACGGTAAAATAAAACGGCTCTTAATCAGATATGTGGTACACCAGGAAGTCCAAAGCTGTATGAATGCATCTTTGGCTTTGAAATGAGTCTTTGATTCTGGGTTAAAAATCTGCATGAAGACTCTTAATCTGCTAAGCAAATTCCCATGGTGTTCTAAGAGGCATGTGATTCATTTTGCTCGGATTAAGTAGACTGCAAGCATTGTATTTTTTGAATATCATATTTGTGTCTTAGTTTTTGCCACTGATTTTAAGAAACCTGAGGAAATTAAAATGTTACACTACTTCTGCACACAATACCTATTTATATAGCAGTATTTCTACAACTTCTGCTTTGAATTTATAGCACGGAAGTACTTCTGACAAAATTTGGGAAATATGGCAAATTAGGGAAATGACAGCCTCCTCTTCTTTTCCTATGACAAGACCTGTTTTTATTGCTCCTTCTCCTGTACTGTTTGTTAAGGAGAATGACACATCTGTTTCTCTGTCTCTGTTGCATCCTAGTACCAAAAGTCTTCAACCCAGGATGGTTTACTGGATGTTTTAGGATGGCGTTGGGATTAAAAGACCAATTCCATATTTCCATTTTGTTCTGGCTTAAATCCAATGATTCTGGGGAGCTTATGCCTGATTTATAGCAACATAAAGGAGATCAGAGCTAAAAAGCAAATCCACAGAGTTATTTAGGCAATTACTTCTAGGGGATATATTACTCTGATTATATGAATCAGGTGCCTGTGTGAATGCTTTTAGGACTGTGGAGAACAGATCTAAAAGAGGATTCCTAACTGTAGGCATTTCATGGCTCCCTGTAATCACAAAGACAATACTGCTCATGAACAGTACTTCATTCATGTTTATAAAAAAGCAGCCAAGAAATATGGTTCTGCATATAGACTGTATATTTAAATGGCTTGAAATAAGCATCATTTTGAATAGTTAATATCTGAATTCATATAACTATTGATTCTTTACAAAAAAAGATTTGTATATTGGCTAACAAAAACACAGAAACTTTTAAAAAATTTGACATTTATATTCTGGAAGCTGTTCATAAAAGATGATACATAGATTGAGATACACATTCCCTAGCACAGGGGTCCTCAAACTACGGCCCGTGGGCCAGATACAGCCCCCCAGGGTCCTCAATCCGGCCACTGGTATTTACAGACACCCCCACCCCCACCCACCCCCCCGCCCCCGCCGGGGGTGGGTGGGGGAAACCAAGCAGCCGCAGATGACTGCCTGCCACTGCATCCGCGCGCCGGCCCCCTGGTTAAAAAGTTTGAGGGCCCCTGATCTAGCATATACTTTTACAATATCAATCAGATTTCAGAGTTCAATTGATTTCTTTCTTTATACTTTCAAAAAAGATGAAGTGGTTTAGTAATTCCATCTAGACCGGAGGAGGCAAAATTTGAAAGCAGAGAGAATATGTTCAATTGGACTAGCTGATAATGGTAGAAAACATGGACAAGCTTCCAAGCACACAGGGCTTTCAGTAAGGCTTCTTCAGAAGAATGAGCTTTGAGATGGTTCCCCAAAAAGCCCTTGACTGGACTTCTAGGCTTTCTGCTGCAAGGGTAATTGTCATGTCAATGGTCATTGACGTGCTTGGTCATTGACAGGCCACCAGGGTGATGGGCCTGGGCTTGGGTCAGCATTTGGGGCTAATGACACACAACTGTCATGACAATTGGGTGTTTGCAGAGGAGGACTAGCAGAAGCTGAGAATGAGAGGAACAAGGAGGGGTGTGAGGCTGTGGCATAGACATTCAAAGGTGAAAAAGACATACCAGAGTCACCGTCAGGAAGAACTGGCCAAAGGAAAATACTTGTCTGGAACTATCTGGGGTAATGTGCAAGTCCTGAAGTATTAAGGTGACTGCCAAATTCCTGTGTCTAAGGAGCAAGGCTACTAATATTTCACTTTCACTGTGACTTAGTGTCTGGACATTTACAAAGTAGATGAATTACAAAATCACAGCCTATTGGTTTTGTTTCCCTGTGGAAGGTAAAAATCCCAGACACTGGAGTTTGGCCTTGGATGAGGCAAGGTCCTGTTACACCGCTCCTACCTTTTCTGACAGTAACTGTAGGAACAGGGCAGTGACAGCATCTTAATACTTGCTGCTCCACTGTACACAGCCGAGAAAAGCAATACTGACTCACTGTCTGCTTGGTCCTTGTAAACAGGACCACGACCCACACCATGATTGCTACACGGTATCTTCATAACCTCTTAGCAAAAGCAATAAACGGCCTCTCCTCAGGACCTTCTTTACCACAGGAATAGTTCGATTTAAAAAACACTAGCTTAGTAACATCCATCTAATTAACAGTAAACGGGAGACTTGTTGTGAGTAACTGCTGACGGCCAGAAAGCAAATTAGAAGGAAATGAATTCTCTTCTTCAGCCATAAAATCTTAGGATGGATGAGGTTGGAAGGGGCCTCTAGAGGTCATCTGGTCTAACATCCCTGCTCAAGCTGGGCCACCTAGAGACAGCTGTCCAGGACCATGTCCAGCTGGCTTTTGAATAGCTCCAAAAATGGAGGCTCCACAACCTCCCTGGGCAGGCTGTGCCCATGCTTGGTCACCCTCACAGTAAAAAAGTGTTTCCTGATGTTCAGAGAGAACCTCCTGAGTTTCACTTTGTGCCCACTGCCTCTGGTCTTGTCACTGGGCACCACTGAAAAAAGCCTGGCTCTGTCCTCTTTGCACCCTCCCTTGAGGTATTTCTAGACACTGGTGAGGTCCCCCTGAGCCTTCTCTTCTTCAGGCTAAACAGTCCCAGCTCTCTCAGCCTTTCCTCATGGGTGAGGTCCCTTAATCATCTTTGTGGCCCTTCGTTGCACTCCTTCCAGCATGTCATTCCTCTCTTGTACTGATGAGCCCAGAACTGGACACAGCACACCAGATGTGGCCTCACCAGTGCTGAACAGAGGGGAAGGACCAGCTCCCTTGACCTGCTGACAATACCTTGTCTAATGCAGCCCAGAATTCCATTTGCCTTCTTTGCTGCAAGGACGCACTGTCAGCTCATGTTCAGCTTGCTGTCCACCCCATGCCCTTTTCTGTGAAGCTGCTTTCCAGCCGGGTGCTCCACAACATATTGGTGCATGGGGTTGTTCCTCCCCAGGTGCAGGACTCTGCGCCTTGTTGAACTTCATTAAGTTCCTGTTAGCTCATTTCCCTGTGGCCTTGTTGAGCCCGACCGTAATGGGGATATCCAAACAACCTAAGTGACAGCACCAACACAATTACCATGCCAGCACCAGACAGGATGGCTTTTTCTGCTCTTTACTACGTATGATTGCTTCATTTATTTTTAACCCTGCTCAGCATCTGGTTCAAGTATTCACCTCATGTAATGAATCACAGAAGTGGGATCAAGAATTGAGGAACTCAGTATTTAAGGCCACAGACCCTTTTCCTTATTATCATGGATGGGGAACACAGAAGGAATCCAGTTTCCACCCTGTGTTGTCAGTACCTAAATCACATTTATGGGAACGTGCAGGTATTTCTACAAGGTTTAGAAACACTTCTCTTGTACAGTTTAGAGCCCATATGACACAGCCTAGCTTTCCTGAAGCAGCTTTCTCCTTAGACTTGCTTACTAAAATCATCCTGATGTCTTTTTTCCATTCTCAGCTACAGAAAGTAGCACTGTAATTTTAACAAGGAGGCACTTACTCAGTATTGTGTGTATCAATGGTGTGAAAAAGTTCATGCAGTTCTTCTCCACTCAGAACTCCATCAGCAAAGTAAGCTTTGAATTCATCAAAGGACAGTTTTCCATCATCTGAAACAATGAAGAAGTGGAAAGTGCCTTAGTTTCATTTATAGTTTTACTTGTTTACTTCATGCAGTAGAAGACTAAAGTATTAAAAACTAGCTCTTTGGATTAGATGTAGAAACTTTACATATTTGATCAAGACACATTAAGAACATAATGCTAAAAGCACTGACTGTTGTATCAGAGTTCTCAGTTTGCCTGATAACTCTGTTATTCTTCTTTCTTATCTTTCAAGAAAAGATAGTTTGGTTTTGGTAAGTCCCTACTGACAAACACATGAATACAGTCCTGTCTTTGCTCTGATCCCATTTACTGTGGCTTCTCCCTGTACTGCCCCGTGTTTCTCCTACTTCCTCCCTGCCATGTCCTCACCTCTGCATAGAAGATCAGTGACCTGAGACTGAGTGGGACAGAGCAAATCCAGGCAAATGCAAAAGCAAACAGTTGCTGAAGGAACATGTTCAATTAAAATCTCTTCAGCTGCCTAGGGCTATCAATTTCCCTTTCCTTTTCCTCCTCTTTCTTTCCTCTGCTCCCTGCCTCCCACATGGGAGACTGAGACTCAAGTGCACAATTCGATAGCAGTAGGGATCTCACCTCGACTCTCCTCTCTAGGGAAGGATGCTAATCAATACAACGCACTGGCCTGCAGCATTTTGATTCTCTCTCTCCTCATAAAATGCATCTTTCTCAAAAAGCTCTATGCTTGGTATGTAATTAACGAAATAAATTTAAAGAGAAGTTTGATTTCTATGGAATAGGAAGCCAGCTTTCTGTCCTCTTCCATTGGAAAGAATTTCAGCTAATTTTCTGGTCAGCACAGAAAATAATAAATTTCTGTTTGCCAGCATGTAATTCATCTGGAGATTACACCAAAATATAGGAATGAGAAAACTGGTTTAGACATAGAACCGAGGTCAGTCAAAATCCTCAGATGGATTTTCAGATGGAGTTTGAATCATCCATTTAATATACAGTAGCAGTTGGCTTTATTTCCTAAGTATCTGCTGTTCTCATTTCTTTGGGACAAAATCAATCATCACCACATGGGTCCTGATTATCATCAATAACCTGTTCATGTAGATAGGAAGTGTCTGCAGGACTGATGAGACTCAGAGGGAAGGGAAGTACCATATGATAATATTTAGAAGAACAGTAATGGGATGTACATTAATTCAAGAGGAGAAAGTCCTTATTGCAATCCCTACTACGTTATTTAGTGGAGTCTGTTTCATATGTTTCTTAAGTTAGCTTTAATTATAGCAAGCCCTTGACTACATGAGGCAAAATTCTTGAGATGAGATGTGTCAAGCAGATCAGTTCATCTGGTATTTTCAGGACGTTACCACTGCACATTGAGGGTCTACCCTCTTTTTGTCAGATCAAACTGCACAACCATCAATGCTTTCTAAGGCGTACTCAAATAACTCCTACAGTATTTCATTGAAGAAGGGATCACACTTGTATTTCACCTCACTTACACGTCTGATAATCCCAGAGAAGGTGCTATACTGCAGATTTCCCATGGTTGGTTTTGGGATTTTTTTAAATTAGTGATGTCAAAAATGGATAAAATGTGCCATGGCCGCAGTGACAGAAGTGGCAGACTTAGGTTATTGTCTGTTTTGGAAAATAGGAATCTGGGGTGCAAGGAGCATTAGCCTTTTTTAACTCTGGCCTCTAATCATATCACAATGACTATTTAAACAACATATGACAGGCAGCACAAGTAATATTTTTCCTGAGTATATGATTCAAGGCTGAGGAAAAGGAATCAATTAAAGGATGATACATAAAACAATTCTGCATGCTGAAATTACCTAGAGCCTGGATGGGGCTTTGAATGACATTGTACAGGAGGTGATGCAAGAAACCAATCAATGCTTGTCAGCAGGATGTTTAAAAAAATGAAAGAAGTTTGCAATTGGAAAGCTGACCCCACAGAAGTCCACAAGATTTCATTAGGGATCCTTCAGCAACAGCTGACATTTGCTTCTGTCCTGAAAAACAATGGCCCCATTTTATTTTCTGTACCGGCATGACTTCAGAAGAAGTGCACGGGTCAGGACACGGCAAATTCACACCTTTTAATTAAAACAATTAGGGCAGTTTGTTCCTCATTGACTAGCACAGTTAAGTTTTATATGCAAGACTGATAATCAGGAAACAAAAGGCAAAGATCCACCTTTTGCTTTTACTTAGAAGAACTCTAAATGGTTAAACAGTAGTTAAGTAATAATTTATCTGAATTGATTGACCCTTTGCATGAAGCATAAAGAATATTTCAAAGCCTTCATAGCCTTTTGGGTAGCACTACGTTTAAATTCACCTGCCTCTTAGTAGCATACTGAGCCATTCACAGGACACTAAACAACAGTACAGGGTAAGATTAAGATGTCCTAAGAACCAGACTAATCTACAACATATTGTGGCCTAATTTCATAGTGGTGAAGAATCTATTATAAAGTCAGTGTATGAATCCTGTAACTACATGCTGTACTACAGCATGCAAATTTGAAGATCAGAATTGAGAACTTTTCTTACTCTTTTATTTGCTATTATTTCATAATCTCTTTGACTCAAATATATGGCTTCAAATATGTAATCTTCAAGAAGTTTCAAAATTGTACAAATTAAGTGTCTGCTTCAATAAAATCATATTGAAATGTTTGATATGAAAAGACAGATTGTAGCTGGAGATAATCATCATTACGATCAAAATAAAATGTCGAGATCCACAAGAGCTAAAAACCAAGATGGCAGAATACTGTGTTGAAGGTAGGCAATTTTCTTTGACAGAGCTGCCATGATTACCTAATTGAAAATCTAAATACATCTGCTGTTTGGCACTGGCTACAGAGACGGAATATCAAACAGCAAGCGTGCTGAAACGAGCATCTTTTCACAGCTACGCTTCCTTTGGCTCATACAGATAATATCCATTGTTTAACCAAACTGCCGCTGCAGCTTTAGCCTTTGCTGGGAAGGGTATTTACATGCAGGTTATACACATACTCAAGAAAGTAGTGATTTTTGGCAACTTTCCTGAGATACACATAGTATGAGTTCACTCATAGAACAGTCTGAGTGTGACACAAAACCTGAAACATCTGTATACCTCTGTTCTTCAGGATCACTGGCTTTACATCAATCCAGAAAATCAATGATCTGCCAACAGCCAGACTGGGCACTTTAGCTATTTTCTTTAAATTTTATCATCCAAGAGCAGACATTGCCTTTGCTTCATTGCTATTTATTCTCAGTAGCATTTTGAATGTTATTGACATTGAATGACACATCACTGAGCTTGTTGCTGGCAAAACTCAAGGAGGTTTGAACTTACTCGGTTACTTACAGACATCATACAGTTACATTTACTGAAAAAAGCTCTGATTCCCCAGGGCATTTCTCTGATTTTGTATGAGTGTAAATGTTTTGCTTGTGCAGCAGGGGACTCAGCTGCCAGTGGTCCAGGCCACCCCTGTGCTCCCTCAGTGCTCAGACGAAGCTCAAACCCAATCCCTAACAAGTGCTCCTTGTGCTGATTAACTGAAGACATATTTGCCTAGCCAGGTGTCTTTTTTCAAGTGTCAAGAACAGCTTTTATTTTAAAGGCTGTGTTATGTATCCTCAGCACTGCCTCCCTACGGCACACCTCGCTGCCCTCGGGGCACCCAGATAAATACTGTCTGGTTTAAGTGCTTCAGAGCAGCTGAGCAGAAACCTCTACTACAGATGCTTCAGTCCTTGCCACTGGCAAAGCAACAGGAGATGGATGATTCATGAAAGACAAACTCCTCTGAAGCCATGCATTCCTCAGACAAATCAACCTTCAGCAGTGTTTGCCTTGGCAACATTATCTCAAAGAAGCTGTTCTGCAAGCCTTGCTTGCTAGACATTTCTGTAATGTCTTTCAAAAGCAGGGTTTCTTCAAAAACAGGCACAGGTGCTCATCCTCCTTGGAGCCAAAACTCTCTGGAATGGCAGACAAAAATACAAGTAATAAAAGTAATCTCCCCATGTAGCACTTGCAAGTTTAGAAATCTATTTACATGGTGTTTGAGGGGAGCCTTCCCTTGGGTTACATTTGCATTCTCACATTTATTTAGGTAAAATTCACCTCTCTATTGCACAGATGTTTTTAGGTGTAAAATAGGCCCAAGTGATACCCCCACCCAGGCTGCTCCAGAAACACTAGTCATCTCCAGGACATATTCTGGATAGCTTATGACTTTAACAGACAACAGCAAAAGTGACAAAGGAAAGTCACAGCCATACTCTCTTTTTAGTTGAAAGATGACTTCAGTGAGTGAGAAGATATTGAGCAAATAATGAGCAAGGCCACATATATATTTGGAGTCTACGTGCCTGAAGACGATGGCACATGATGAGTCTACAGGCACTGAAGGAAGTCATGGTGATGCAGAGGAGCCGGATGTCTCACAGAGATGCCACCAAATGCTGGAAGGCCACAAAACAGCTTCTTGTTAGGACTGTGAGCCTTTCCTAGCAGTTAGACACGCCTGTGGGCTCCACAGAGGACTATCAAAGCAGTGTTTCCATAGCAGGAGCCACATCAGATGAAGCTCATATGGCTGAAAGGCAGCCCTAGGGCTTACAGCAACTGGAGGAGTCACATGGAAGAGCTCATGGCAGTCGGAGGGAAAAATCCCACTGGGCTAAAGCTCATCCTGGGGTTCACCTCTGCAGGATGGGATTTGGACAGCAGAGCCCACGGCACTGTCCCTGCCCAACCAGACAGTGCCCAGCCTGCCTCCAGGCTGGCGACGTGCGCCCTGCCAGGGCAGTCCGGTTCTTTAGGGCCGGGGCTCTACAGGCACAGCCCTTTGCCCTTGTAGGGCAGAAAATAGCAGAGGGAGAAGAGATAACAAGTGAAACCAAAATCCACTGCGGCAGAAAGTATCTCATTCCAGGAACATACAACAGAGGCTAGGAAATGACAGCGCTCAAAATGAAGCCGTCCCTTCTGCCATGGGAAAGGCCAGGGCCAAAACCACAGCCCCAGCCAGGCCCTCACAGCTCTCAATGGGAACTGACTCCCTAAACCCCTCGTGGGAGTTGTGAAAGCCCTTTTATAGCTTTTTGAAATACGGCTGCTTTGAAGAACTTAAAGCCTTAAAGCACCTCACTCGGGCCACAGTCCCCTGCAGGGCTGAAGCAACCACAGCGGGAAGGCAATATATACGGGGGTCCTCCCTCCAGCTCACCTGCGCCTGGGGACCTGCTGCGTGACTTGCCTTTTTAGAAGGAACCGATAGTCCATACCTGCTGTAAAAGGTTTGGATCAGAGCACTTGAGTGCTGAAATGTATTTCCCTATATACAGAGAGAATGAGGCAGTGGGAGGGGACACAAGACAACAGGCATGGATGGACCGAAACGTACGGAAAAAGTTGAAAAACACCTGATTAGTGGCATATGGGTTGGAATCAGACCAAGGAAGAGCTGCCAAAATAATAATTTTCAGTGTGCCAAAGAGTATGCTGGTAATATCCACTAGGGTCTAGGCATAAGGGATTGCATAAAAAAAAGCACAGATATAGGCTGAATCTTTAAAGATTCCGGGCAAATGCACTAAGCTTTCATTGCCTCTGATCTGTATTATGTGTTGATCTAACCAGAAATAATTATTCTGAGCTATTATTCCAGCTGTTATGCTGGAAAAGCTTAGCAAATGGTCCCAAGGGGACTAGGCTAACAGGGAGAGGGTTCAGATTTAAAGTAGGCATTTTCTCTTTACAGAAATAATGTTTGGAATCTGGAGCACAGACTCCAGCCCTGCAGCACCTGAAGAGCCCAGGGAGGTGGGATGGGGAATCCACCCAGGCAGTGCCTGGGGCTTTGAAACAGGAGCCAGGGTGGTGTCTGCAGTCTGTCCAGGTGGTCAGGAAGCAAACAGTAGCATGGCAAGGGTCCCTGGAGGCTGTCCTACATGGGCTTTGCCTTACTCATCCATTTTACCAGTACTGACTGAATAATTTGGGAGCTCATACCAGTGATGCTGCAGTTGAGAGAATTTCTGTGCTCTGGCTCCCATCCAAAATACATAGTCTGTAGTCATCCAGTAAATGTATAGCTCAAACGTGGCTACTATGGGCTGCTCATACCTTCTGGGTATCATGGTGCATAGAGCTGCCCTGAGGGATTCCTGCACATGGCTGTTTTTCCTCAAGGAATGGCACACAAAAGGTGGGTCACCCTCTTATACTGTGACATATCTGACCAGGTCCACGAGCATGGAGGGAAGAGCCCATGCACTGCTGGAGCTGCCACCGAGCAGCCTGGCTGTGGGCAGTCCATGGGCTAGCCAAAGACCTCATGAGATGTCAGGATGCTGTGGCCCCAGATTAGGAGATGCTGACTGATGAAAAAATACTGAAATCAGGAACTCGGCATGCCTTGCTTTGGTGCAACTCTAAAATTTTCCTTAAGAAACAGTTTAATCCCCTAAGTGACAATCTTCAGAGAGCCTCCAGCCCAATTCTGACAGTTCAGGTTGAGGTGATTCAAGAGATCCCCTTCCTGAGGTGCATCCCCTGCCTCTCACAGGCATTCACTCAGTCCTCTGGAATGGCATAAATTAGCACTCTGAGATACAAGCTAGAGCCACTGAGAAGTCACTGTCTGAGGATTGCTGTAGTGAGGCAGCTATCATCCTGCCACAGCTCACCTGGAGACACGAGCAGATGCAGCTGGTAGAAGACTCACCTGCAAAGTCAGTGCTTGTCCTGCCAATAAATAATGAATATGAAAACATTTGGTCTCTGCAAAACTGACTCTTGCGTTACAAGATTTGCCCTTGATCATCATACAGGTGCAGCTCAGTGGCTTTGTGGTTGTTCTGTGGACATCTTGTCAGATAACTCAAATACTTAGGCTCTGTGAACCAATCTCTCTGGTCACTGACACCAGTGGAAGCAATAGGATGCTACTGCCGCACTTGCTTTTTCATAAAGAATCTTTTATTTATGACCCACAGGGTTTTGCCAGGTTAATGTTTGCATAGTTTTAGAGCTGGGATGGAATTCCCAGACCACTGTGATGAACAACAATTTTGGTAGTGTGTATATTATCGTGCTATTTTATACTGGTTTAGAATACTACATTTGAAAGTGTGATGTTCCTGCTCTGTATGGACATCTGGGGGTGCTGAATGAAGATGTATGACAGAACAAGATTAGTCTCATCTGACTGTATTTTTAATTTTACAGATTCTAGTTCAATGACATTATAAAAGATATATTTTCGGGGGGGGGGGGGAAGCTTTCAATGAGTGCTTGTTTGAAATGTCAGAGAAAAAATGAAATCAGACATAAATGCGCTGGTTCTGGCATTAATAACATTTTGTTGCTGACCTGTGCTGGGTGTTTGATATTCTGGTTAAGCCATCTCTAGAGTTTTAGTTTTCTTTTGTTTAATCAGTTTTTAAATTTCCCCTCATTTGGTTGCAGTCATTCCTGACTGCCTGCAGCATACTGTTTGTTTACTGTGTTCCTTACGGTTAAGGCTTGTTTTTCTGGAAAGTCTCTGCTTCTCTAGCAGATATTACTTACTATGTTTTCAAATACCGTCCTCTTATGAGCTTTAAGGATGTTTGAGATATAGCTTATACTCAATGCTTTCTCATTAACAGCTGGCTTTTATTTGCAAGTCAATAACAGCATCTCTACACAAACCATCTTTTCTAAACCTGTCATCTTAGAGCTGCCCTTTTTGGGGCTCCTGCTTGGAGCTGATCTGAGAGTAGGGAGTGGCAGCTGGAGGTCTGCAGCAAGGCCATAATCAAACACCAGTTCTAAACTTGTGGAGGAGAGAGACAGCTACGAGGTCCTCCTTCTGAAGGACATGGCTGGGGGTCACTCCCTCCTCCCTCCAGGTTTGACTGGATGGCTGTTTTCACACGGAAAAGTGTTAAAGGGAGTTTTAAACACCAGGTTCCCAGAGCAGGATAAGAGGCTCATGGCCTTAAAGGGTGGCTGTTGCGCTGGCGCATACACTCCACAGCCAGGTAAGCCCACAGCCCGGCCACTGGGCGCAGAGTTATTTCTTTCCACTGTTAGAAGAGAACAGATCTGCGGCAGCCAGGCTCCCCTCAACAAAAGAAAGCAGGAGACGATAAAGCAGAAAGACTCTGCTAAAAGCAAAGAGCAGCCCCCTTCTTCCCCAGGAGGGTGGGAACAGAAATGATCCCCACCTTGACGCAGGCAAAGGCAGGGCTCTGCTCTCCCGTTATTCTGTGGTACTCCTTACCTCTGGTCAGTGTTGAACCATCAGAGTCGATGCTTCAACTTCCCTCAGCTGAAGGAAGACTGTTAATCTTGCATGACCAAGAGTTGCGTTCTCAGTAGATTATTACCTTTTATATTCTCCATTTTGACCATCGGACTGTTTGTGACTGGATTTCTGCAACATAGTCTATATTTGAATTTCTATTCCTGTGCTAACAGGAGGGAATAACAGCATGAGGCGATACCAGCAGGGCGTATCTCAAAGCTGCATGGTCGGGAGAGGCCCCTGGCTGACCTTTACCAACAGCTGATACCATTTCACTTGATTGCAAATCACTGCAAGGCTAATGAGGTGCCTCATGTCCCTCTTAGCATACCAGAACAGAAACACCACCACAGACAAGAGCATACAGGTGCTGCAGTCACACATGTGGGGCAACTGTGGTTGCCTGTGAGATGAGGGAGATAAATTATTTTTTTTTTATTAGGAAGGACTACGTTTGGCAGTTCTAGTTTCTCATATTTCTTTACTCCCTCCCTTACAGGCTACGGACAAGATTTTACTTTTTGAGAGGAATTTAATGAGTTTAAGTTTGTTTTAAATAGCAAAAGGAATGAAATAAATGGAAGAACTTTCCCTTTAGCTGGAATTTTTCCAAATTAGTTCTGTGTGCAATCCACATGCTTTCCTTCAAATGCATGGAGTTTTGCAAAGTAAACCTGACCAAAATTTCATTTTGATATGCAAACCTGGAACTTCTCCTTTCCAAAAGGTCAACGTGCAACGTCTCACCTTTATGAAATTGCTTTTTCTCCCCTCAGGGTTTTCTGTTGCTTTTGACAATATTAAGAACCATATATTTCTTAGTAATGCAATATTCTTTCCCTTGCTGCCCTGTTTTCCCTCTAAGAAAACCACATGACCTTTTCAGTTAAGGGAGGAGTATGGATCTGCTCCATACAGAGCAGAGCTGCTCAGCCATGAAATAAGAACTACAGGTAAGAGTTTATGAATCTGATCCTCTTGTGGAAGCAGTGTACAGCAAGTATTTGAAGAAATGGGAAGAAACAGAATGATATATGTACCTAGGCTGGCAATGAAAGAAGCCACCACCCTAAAAGAAACAATATTTGTATAGCTTCTTTCAAACAGGGGAATAACTGTTTCATAAAGGACTTTATCAATTAAACCCAGCTGTCAGAAACCACATTTTTGTGGTTTGTATTTGTTTAGTATTTTTGACTTAACAGCAATTCAGCAGGATTTCTTGGCTCTCTTGATCTCTTACTTTATATTGTCTTTGCAAGAACAACCGCCTTTCCTGGTTGTGGATGGCTAACCTGAAGTTCCACAGTTCCTAAATTCATAGCAAGAACACTGTCTCCTGTAATATTCCTATTTATCGGCTTGATCCACTGTTTTGGATGGGTTTTTTTCTTGCTGACAGGCAAGTATCTAGTAAGGTTTGTGATGATAAATTTCTCGGAGGTATTTCAATCTCACAGACAGAAGGAATATGGCAGCTCTGAGAGGGTCCTATTAAAAGCATATGAGAGAACTTACCAGGGCTGTGTCATGGACAGTAACACAGTATTTGTTACTGTAGAGCTAATACTTGGTTTCCTGTAGCACAGAAGGGTGACACTGGAAGTGTAAGTATCCTTGTCATTAACAAAAGCTAATAATCTGTGTTAACAACAGTGTAAACGTGCTCGCATATCCAGTAACCTTTCTGAGAAGGTACTTAACTTCCCAGCCTTAAAACAAATCATCTCCTCCCTATTAATACAGCATGAGCCTGTGCAGTGCTAGATTAGAAGTCCGAAGGGCAAATGATGGTTGAGCAAACAAAGTTAAGCACGTAAGAGCTGAAACCATTTCAAGTGCATGGACTTAAATTAATAGAACTAAAGTGACTGAACTTAGCCACTGCTGTCCCAATAATAAGTTGTAAAGCATCCATATACAGGTAGGAATGCCAGTGACCAAAGCCTCTGGGGCTGATGTGGTTTCATGTTGTTCTGGACCAAGCAAGTTTGTCACTGATCATGTGAGCTGTTTCCTGTTTTTTAATAGCAACACATAAATAATAAGCTGCGGGGTAACCCCAATGAGCACTGTAAGTCCTCCTGACCACCAAAGTGTTGTAGGATCCATCAGGACTGGGACAGAGCATAAGCTCAAAGTCCAGAGCAGGGACACGGAGCTGTAGGGGCTCTTTGTGATTTCAGGGGGGTGACGACTGCTGCTCTGTGCCATGCGCTCTGACTCTCATCAGTCTTCAGGGCAGACACATAAACATCTATTGCAAACACCACAAAGAGGTCTGTGGAGGATGCCAGCCGAGCTTGGCTGTGGTTGGTATGTAGCTAAGCTGGAAAGGCACTGGTGAAGGGAAAGGTCCTTCTTCTCCCCACCCCAGCCCTCACCTTAGTATTCAACTTGCACCATCATTGCCCTTGCAAGCCACGGGCAAGCTGACTGAGGGAGGTAACAAAAACACTACCAAAAAACTCTTACAGTGATGGATTTTGTGGCTTCTGAGCTCTAAAGGAGCCTGCTGTGGTGTTGTGGGAAGTGCCGGCTGCTGCATGAGTTGGGGCTGGAGTAACAACCAGAGGTGGGCTGTGGGGGTGGGACTGCCCTCTCAGCAACAGTAAATGGTTGCTCAACAGGCACAGTTGGCCCCTTACTGTCCAAGAGTTCTTCCTTGAAAGTTATTCTCTCTGATTTTCTCAATGGTATTCCTCTGCCTTCAGACACCTGAGAGTACACTTTACCAAACCCACACAATACCTGTTTTCTGAGGCCTGGGAATTACTTGTCAGGGCTAAACCTGTCTGAGCTGTGGGTTTGACACTGTTCAGTGCTTGCAGGAAAAGACCAAAGTCTGGCCCATGCTTCCGCAAGAATTTGCATCTCCCTTCATCCAGTACTTTGGTATTACAGTGCTAAATAATTGCAAGCTTATGTTTCCTTCTCATCCTGTAAGATCTAACTGGTTATCTGAGTTCAGTATAAATACTATTATGGTAACTGCAGAGCTACAGAAGCTCTTTATAGTCTCAAACATACAGAATCTCACACTCTGTTGATACAGGGACATGGTAGTGGCTTCTTTTCTCTGCTAGGGTACGTGGCACAAAACCAACAACGTAACTTGTCCAGAATTGTGCAGCAATTCTGAGAGGGGAAAAGGAGTTCAAGTCAGGTTAAAGACCATGACTATGTATATCAGCAAAAAAATCCAGTGGTTACATTTGTAGTCCTTATAGCAAGGACCTTCCCCTGCTGTGGCCAAAAGGGAGCACTTGTGAAGCCTACAGTATTATGCTCCAATTTACTGAATTCAAAAAAGGGAAAAAATAGACAGGGAAGGAAAATCACTTAGTAGCATGAGGGCAAAACTTTCGATTAAGAACATAATAAAGAACTCATGACTTTTGTGTTATAAATACGTGAGTTGAATTCAAGACTTTATTCTTCCTACTGACGTGCCGAACAAATATATAACTGCAAAATGTAGGGAACAAATCTGATTGCTAGATATAGCTTATGGTGTTTTTAAAATGTAATAAGATGAAGCTAATACTAACAAGTATTTCAAACCTTCTTGTGAACACAGTGTCATTAAGAAAACAGCTACATGCACCCAAAGTGCAAATCAAGCACACACGCCAAATTGTGAAACCACAAGACCTGCCCTTAAAGAACCCATAGAAAGGATCACTGCACAACAAAATACATTGCATTGAACCTGTAGAAAACATAAAATGACATGAGGGATGGTTGGTTTTCCTGTTAAGATGTTAAAAGCATGACTTAAAATGCTGAATCAATGATGGATTTTTTTTCCAAGGGGCGGGGGAAAGACATGTGGCTGGTCTTACCATTCTTGTCTGCTCTTCTTAATATCTAAACAAAAAGAGAAAGAGAACAGTATCACTTTTTTTTTTTTTTCATGAGTTAATCACACACAATGCTATATTTAGTGGGCATTTATAGTTTGAGCTCTGCATGATATTTTCACAGGGCTACATAAAACTGAAAAGCCCTTAGTGTGTCTCCATCCTTCCATCATAGCATTGCTTTCTTTAACTCCTCTTGTACCATATGCACTGAAAAACAAGACCATAACAAGAGCCATCTTTATTTTCTAGTTTGTGCATGGCTTTTAAGGATGATATTTGGGCACAAAACCTGATACCATATGGTACCACGATACTGGATTCAGGGTTGAGAGAAGTGGTTTAAAGAAACAGAGCAAGGATGATAGCTGGGAGGATGTGCTGAGCATCTGAGATGGTGAGAAAGACTCAGGGTTTGTGTGGGTGGAAGAAGCAAAGGGATAAGTCAGGTGAGGAGCTGGGTGGCATGAAGGGATCAGACTAGGCGTGGGAGGCAGCCAGATCAGATGTGTGGGAGCAAATCTGAGGACTGCTCTGCCAGCAAGTAGAAACCTGATACAGAAGAAAGGGGAGAAGGAAAGCATAGAGGTTTATAAGCTGGGAAGGCAAGGGCAGCACAAGAGTGCCTGCTGCAGATCCTTCCCTGCAATACTTCTGCCACAAAAACTGTGTGTGACCCCAGCTTACCCTCACGGTGTGCAGGTCTGCCTTTTCTCACCAATGTAAATGGCACCTGCTGGAGAAGCTATTTAAATATGTAGGCAATAGTCTGCAACTCACTGCGCAAAGTCTGAGAAGACAATACTGGGAGATGCATCCTACAAGGAGACATGGCAGAGCCTTTCAGGCACAGCCCTACTATCAGTGAGGGGACACAGCACCAACCCATCCAGGACTGTATGCAGGTGCACTGGCCCTCTCTGACTGCTGGTGACATGCCAGCGTGCCCATCTGTCCCTGCTGGAGTCCCACCGCTGGTACCACCATGTTATTCCACACTTTGGAGAAGGGGTCAGGGATAGGGAATGAAAGTGACGGAGGGGGTCTCCTCCAGTTTCTTTGCTCCCTACTCTCCAGATGAGGTGGTTCTGCTGTGGCATGGGTCACCACGTGACACTTCAGATATGTGCAATTGCCATCCGTTGTCATCCTACTATGTTGCCATATGTAGTCCCCATTGCTCCTTCAGCCTGAACCGCAATGGGGAGTCATCCAGGCAGCGCTATAACAAATTTTGGCAAGGGAAGGAAGCAAATCTTCAGAATGTATTTTCTATTGCTGCTCTGAATATCAGTAAAGAGCTTCAAAATGGGCACATATTTTTGAGAGCTGATGGCAATGGAAATGAGTATTTAAACAGCTTCTCAAGCACATGCCATAACTGCTCTGCTCCTAGAGGTGAAACCAAATGAGAAATCCAAGGATCCAGGTACCAAGCTCTGTCAGAGCATCTTTGTGACTGTACTCTGTAGGGTGGGGTTGGCGAGGAACTAACGGAATTGTGACCCACATCCAGGACTTCACCGATGGTCTCTAAGCTGAACTTTGCATTGGACCAAGTTCACAGCACAGAGTATGAAATAAACTCAGTCAAGATGACATCTTTGCTCCCTATGCATCCAAATAAATTACATTTGCAACTCAATTTTCAGTATGAGGGTTGGACTATTTAGGTGTTTAAAATTTATACTCTTAAACTGGAAATTTTCTCCTAATGAGAACTAAAGACTAAATGCAGAGCAAAGGAAAGATCATTAAAGGCATTAGTAGAACAAAATGAAAACTTTTTCTACAATCCCTAACAGGTAGAATACAGTCCTAGATTCCTGGCAGGTTTGGCTGGAATTTTTGGGGAAATGTTCGTCTTTCTCCTATCTCACTGGCAAGCAGCCTCGTTTCCTTTTTGTGTCACCTGAAGGAAAAAATCAGCCTGCTTGTCAAGCACCGTGCTGCCCGTAGGACTTGGTCCTGCTCTGCAGTTAGTAACTACGTGTTAACAGATAGCAAAGCCAGCGTGCCGCAAAGTTTTGCAGATTTTCAGCTGGAAGTGGAGAGATTTGTGAAATTTGGGGAGGGTGGAGAAACACAGTGCTCTGAGATCTAATGGCTTTCTTCTGCCCAGTTACACCTGATAAAAGGGAACGGTGGGTGCCCCCAGGTAGATGCACACCAAAGGGGCCAGTGCTGAAACCCCACTGCTCACCTTGCAGGTGCCTGGGCTGAGCTGACTGCTGCGGGCACGCTGCACAAGCACGTCTGATGGGAAAGAGCAAGACGTCCTTCAGCAAAGGGATAAATACGCCCGGCGTGAACCCAAGCAATATTAACAGATGTTGTATTATATTATATTAACTAGTGACTTGGGCCGCAAGTAGCAAGGGCCCAAGCAGAGCCACACAGGTGTTACAGCCACACCAGGTGACGCAGCCCACACCTGTTCAAGACTTCTCTGTGAGCAAGAGCGCTAGGTTCTCACGCTTGGCTTATGGATGTACAGGACTAGGACAGCTGCAGCAACGGAGTTTCAATCAACTAGAAATGCCCCACAAATATGGGTCAAGGGTGGCAGAAGTTTCTGCGTAAGTAATTTTTCCTTTTTTTAATTAATAAATTAATTAATGAATTTTATGTCTTTATTAATTATTACTTAAAAGTGTGGGATAATTAATTTTAAATAATTTTTTTAAAGCACCAACCCTTAAGGAAATGTTAATGTTCTTTGGACACCTGATAGGGACTTTGATACAAAACTAGGGAGGAGGTTGCAGGAGAAATCAGGTCTCTGCCTGTCCCCCAGTGGGACCAGGACCTCACCACCTGCCCTTTCTGTGCAGCCTTATCGCCTGTCTCTTGCTGCCTGGTCTAATCTACAGTTAAGTGTGCATGCAGGTGGAGGTGCTTCACTGAGTGGTAATCACAGGGCTGCACACCCCCAAATACCTATGACATGGGTGTACTCTCACAGGAAGGGCCCCCCGGGTCCTGTCCCTGCTTTGAAGCAGGCAGAGACTAGGTTTGAATTTAAGGTTTTCCTCCAGATGTAAGTGCAGAAGTACGGCAGCAGCCCCCTCCCTCCTCTTCACCAGTTTTGCGAAAGGCACCTGCTTTTCTATAAATATGAACCTGACACTGGTTTAAGAAATTGCTGAAAATTAAACAAGAGATTTTCATTTGATTTTCTTTTCCTTTTTTTTTTTTTTTTAAACCTTTGGGTGAAATTAAATGTTTTCAGTTTATCAGATATTCTGACCATGTACAGTTTCCCAACCCAGTGTGCTGAGCTGAACTGGAGAGTTGGCTCCATTCCATGTTTTTTAACTCTTTCCTAGCAACTTAGGTTTCTCTCCTGTCTTTGTGACGTGTGCCTGTAATTGTCCTGTTTCTCTTACAAGTGGTATTTACAAGACAAAAAAGCCGCACTTGCATTACACACTTGAACAATAATAATAAAAGTAAACAAAGAGTCTAATTTAAATGATTTCTCATGGAGGCTAGAGAAATCAGGAGAGAAGTGGATGAGGGCTGCTTGAAATCATTTGAGGAAAAGGTTAGGGAAGTTAATCTGGGCACATACAAGGAAACATCTAGATGAAGGATCCTTTAATACAGAACATGTCATTTCCAGCTGATACTGTGGACTAACCCCAGTATTTGGCCTGAAGTAGATCAGAGTTGGGAGCAGCATTGGTCTAAAGTTTCGTAGGTCTCACCAAGGACAGGGGATACTTTGGACATCTTTGGGTGGGAGCCTGCCTTTCATCAGGACTTGCCATGGGCCAAAGAAACACTCTGTACTGGGCAAATTTAGACAAAAATCTTCCCAGCTGCATGTTGTGAGATGCTGAGACCTTGGTGATGCTCTAGCACAGCACCCCTGAAGGGCAGGCCGGCCGGGTGCACAGGGCAGCACCTCGCTGGCCTCTATCTCGAAGGGCAGAGGGTCTCAGGGTTGCTCTGCACATCAACCCTGGGAACCTCAAAGCCGTCAGGGTCTAATGGGATGGGAGGGAGCCTGCACAGTTTGGGAAAAAACTTTTGCAGGGTGAGAAACTCTTCAGTGAAAAGCCCGGAAAAAAGTTAAAAGTAATAAAAATCCAAACAGTGTTTTCACCCAGCACCTCTCCTAACCACCCCCAACTGCTAACCTGCTCTCCTCATGCATGCATGCCATCAGAAGCAAACTCATTCCCCTCATTAACATTTTAAATGGTAAAAACATTTTTTGGGGGAAAAAAAAAAAAAAGGAAGGGGGAAGGGAACAGGGAAAGGGAAATGAAAAGGAAAGGGGAAAGACCCACAGTCTCGCGGGGCTTACACCCCCTTACACCCCACGGAGGTAATCGTGGCTCCAGAAGAAAAAAAAAGGGGGGGGGGGGGGGGGGGGGGAGGCAAAGGAAAAAAAAAAAAAAAGCAGCGGAGAGACAAGGAAAAAAGGCAAAACATTAAAAAAAGACGCCCCCACCCCCACCCCCTCCCCCCGGCTTGCAGTTGCTGCCTGTGCTGAAGGGAGGGGGTCGTACCAAGGGCGCCGCGTACTCACATCGCGGAAGATGCGCAGCCCCGCTCCCAGCTCCGCCGCCATCCGCCCGCCGCCGCGCCAGCGCCCGCAGCGGCAGCGCAGCCGGGGGGCGGCGGCGGGGCCGGGGGGTCGGACCGCCCCCCGCCCCCGGGGGCCGAGCCGCTCGCCCCGCCTCGCCTGCGGCTCGGGCAGCGCCCCGACTGCGGCCGGGGGGGAGCGCTGGGCGCTGCGCGCCCCTGAGGGCACGGGGCCGGTTGCCCCTGCTGCCCTGCAGCCACCTTGCTGCATCTTCAGAGTGTGTCCGTGGCTGCACCTGCTTTCTGTCCATGAAAGACACTCGGCTCTTGCAGCCTGGCGGGTCAAGCGTTCATCTGTTTCTGCCGCCTGCCCCTTGCAGCGCAGTCACTTGGGGGACATCTTTCTGGAGCCACAGGACCCCAGGCTGAACGTCCCGCGAAGTCTCCGCGCTGCGGGGGGTGATGGGGGAGTGACGGGGATGGGGGAGCAAAACCGTGCTTGCACGCGGCTGGTGCTGACGCCACGATAAGCTGCGCTCTGCAGAAGCGCTCGAGCTTGAAAGTAAGGCCCTTGAGTACAGCATACCCCTCAGAGTGGCCTGGCCAAAAAGCTTGGGGGGCTTGGGAGTGCTGGTGGTTGTGGAGGGGTGGGAGTAGGGAGCTGAGGGATGGGGCAGGAGCAGGCTCTGCAGGTGAGGCCAGGCGAGGAGGAGGGTGCTGAGGCGAGGCAGAGAGCAGTGCTGAGGACATCCCCCCATGTTATCTCAGACACGTGCGGAGAGGTTTTTATGTGGACATCACGTAATGGGGCTTTGTCTTGGTTCTCCCACCACACACCACCAGTGGATGCCATTGCATCATATATTACCCTAATATTATACGCTATACACTATACATTATATATTAGATTATTATATATTATTATAGATGATATTATGCTCCATAATAAATGTTAGAGTGAAGTTTTTACGGTAACACACCTTCCTGTATAAAAAGCCTCAGCTGTGGTGTGACTTGCTGTCCATGGGTGCTCCTAGTTCTTCCACCTCCCTTTCCTGATTTCGAGAGAAGACCTGGGAGAGGGAAGAAAGCACCAACAGGAAAGACTAGGCATTTCACAGGATGACAAATTTTTATCTCACTTCCTAAAGATGGCTTGAAAAAGAGATGGAAAAATGATCTCAGGCTATTTTTGCTTTTTAGTAATACTGAAAGGCTTTTATTTAATCTGATTGTTATGATGGAAGTATGGGGATCTATTTCTTTCCAGAGAAAAAAAAGAAAAAAAAGTCCAAAGGTTGTCTTAAGAGCCAGGAGGGTGAGTGGAGACGAGGAAAAGCTTCTTTAGGCTGTAGGACTTGGTTTTGTTAACTGTTACAACAACAACAACGATAATAATTTACATGTTTAACTTTATTGGTTAATTACTATCTTGGAGTGAAAAGACTTTTGTTGAAGGACTGGTATCTTTCCCCTTTGATCTTAACATTCGCTTCGAATATTTAAAGTTTGTCTAGAGAAATGTTCCTTAAAAACAGTAAGAAAAAGATTGCATAATCCCGACATTTTTAGGGCAAAAATTAAAACTTAAGAAGCAAAACCAACTCATAGGCCTTTTACTATATTAGGAAGCATTATTTACAGTATTAAAAAGATTATTTGCAAATTACCTTGGCATTAACATGGGAACATGAAAGTACTGTTTAGGTAGCCATTTTCAGAGACTTTAGTTTTCAGGTTCAGGTGAGCAAGCAAATCTGTGGGTAGGGTATATGAGTAACTTACTGGTAATAATTTTTTATACCACTTCAAAATTATCTGAAGTAGTATTTCAATTTTAACAACATAAGCAGGATGAAAGCTCTGAATTTTACCAGCTTCCTAATGATTTCCCTCCATCTCTGAGCAAGAGGCTGTGAGACAGGGGAGAGGGAAATGCGGCCGCATGGTTCCCCGTGATGTGGGAGTACAGGTATGGTACTTGCTGCCTTGATGATGATGGCTTTGTGAAATAGCCAGGTGAGGTTAGCAGAGGTCAGCACTCAGGGGTACGCTCGCTTTGGCAGCCACAGACCCATGCTGCTCATCATCTATTACGAGAAATAAAGTTGTTTCTTGTGTGTACGAGTATATAACCTAAAAGTGCCTGCTCTTTTTCTTGCCAATTGTCAAATCATTAAACTTTTATTTAGAAACCAGCATCCTGTGACATCATCTTTGCTCATGTGAAACGAAATGGCCAGCCAGTGTTTAATGATTTTGTCCTTTTATCTGGGAAAAACATAGAAATGGAAACTAGCAGCAAGAGCTACCTTACACTCATCATGCAGTGGGCTGTGCAACAAGAGCCAGTGATGCTGGACAGATAGACAGCAAACCTTCCTTTTTACTGAGGAAATGCAAGCTGCCTGATTGTCTGATCAAGTTTCTAAATCAATCCACGATGGTCAGCTATGTGTGTTATCTCTAAATGACAAGAAAAACACTATGTAATGCTTACATCAAAATACAACCTTGCCAGCAACGGAACAGCTTGCATGCTCGGGTACCCCACAGGTCTGCAGTGAAAAGTACTATTTGCCCTTGGCTAAGGAAATGGATCTGCTTTATGGTCCTTTTTTGACTGCAGAAGTTGATTGGTACTTACCTAAAGAGTTGAGTTAGCATAATATGATGTCTCCCGTCAGCTCTCAAAACATGTTTTGTCATGGTTTGACCACCTGGTCTGGTGCTCTGTAGGCTAAATGAGCCTCTGGTTTGAGTTCTCAAATGCTGCCCCCTGTGACAGCTCCCGCATGGCTTTTCTTGATCATCAGCTGTAAAAACAGAGAAATTTCAGAGTTAGTATGCGTGTGGCCATGGCTTGTTATATGAGCAGTAACAGAGGATGCTAGAAGCCACCTTTCTTTTCCATCACCTTGTGTTGTGCACGTGGGCTAATCTGACCCAAGTGAACAGCCAGTATCTTTACAACTCCATGTTTCCATAAATAGGATTGTGAAGGTGGAAAAGTGCCCTTCCATACGGTATCTGTGCCAGTGACAGCAAGGATAGATGTATTCAATTCCCAAAGGAGTGATGGTGTGCCTGGAAAAACATTGGGTCAACTACCTCTACAGGGAGTGTGTGGCTACCTACATCTAGTTCATCAGATGAAAATTACCTCAAAGTCCTCAGCTCCAGGAGTGCACTTTACCTGCATCCTGACACCTACTGGAGCAAGACCTGAGCCTACGTCCATACCCTTCTGGCCCTTCTCCTCTGCTCCCATACCCACCCTTTGGTGGAAAAGAAACCCAAACCGGACTGGAGCCACATCACGTTCCAATGGCAATCCAGTATAGACAACTGGGATGTGGGATGTACCTCAGCAAGTGAAATTGGATGCAGTCTGTGTGTATTGGAGCTCATTCCTAAATCATCAGGAAAACAAATGTAATGTGAAGCCATAATTATGCAAGAGGAATTCAGGGAGATGCTGGCTTTCATGTTGGTAAGAGCTCCTGCAGGAGGAAACCACACAGCTTGCACTAGAACATTATTTTGTTCTATTTATTTGCACGCTCTTCCTAGAAATGTTCGGGAAGATCGTTGGAGACCTGCTCATTCAACTCAGTTTTCATGTAGATTCCCAAGCTTAACTTTTCTTAATAATTTGATGCCTTTGACAGACTCTTCCCAGCCAGTGGGAAATGCCAAGCCTGGGATCTCCCAGCATCTAAAGGCAGTCTTTAGACCAGCAGCTATGAACTTCAGTCTCTCTTTACTGGCCCCCTTCCTATCTGTAGGGGACACATAATACTCCCAGGATAGAAAAGTGTCATTATAAAGATAAACGTAGCAAAGATGGAATAGTTCTGGGTCAGTAGTGCACAGTGGTGCATTGGAAGTGCCTAAGTGAACTATATGCACATCCCTGTACATGGAATATTGACTGCTCCTTGCAAGATGTAACCGACATTTTTTTACACCCTCTTTCAGGTAGATTCAGACAATTTTGTTGAGTTTAGAGCAACTTTTTAGAGACATGTGAAATGCATAAGATGTGTGATGAGAATTAATATACCGTGTAGACTCTCCTACACACATTCTGTTTATGACCAGCCCTGCAAGAGTTTTTTGGAAGCAAGCAGTGTAATAAAAATGACTTTAATGGGGTATCCAGCAGAGACTATGGCTCATGTGGAGAAAAAGCCTACTGTGTGGCTGGATGGCTAAGTCAGATATTTACTTAAAAGATCTAAGCAAAGGAACAAAGGAAAAGATCAAAACATGACAGAGAGTCAGAAGCATAACAACACAACAGCACAATAAAAAAGATGCTTTTTTTGTTATTTGCAACATTCCCAGGAAAAAAAAGTAGAAGGAAACTGCTACTGTTAGCCTGCAACTAAAAATATTTCGTATTTAATTGAAAGCCAAAGAGGTCCAGTTCACAATACCTATCAGACTTGGATATGAGCAACGGTCCTGAGCAGTCCATTTGCCCCAGCTCCCTCCTCCTTCAGAAAGGGGATCGTAAGGTTATTTGTATTGCAAAACTCTAGTCACTAATTATTTGTCAAACCTGGGAAGACAGTTTCCCATACAGCTGAAGAAAAGAGTGAGGCTCCACCAAAGGGTTAAGTCCAGTCTTAAGGGTCCTGGTCTATATTGGCTCTGAAGCAGCCATTGACCACAGAGTAATTTTAGGAGCCTGGTTAATTTATTCAAGTTCTTGAGTCTTGTTGGGCTGTGTAAATAATTAGTGTTTCTTCTTCCTTACCTATGTACCCTTCCACCAATGCCAACCTCTGAGTAACATGTTTTGAATTAAGAAGTGTTTGAGGATCACCACTGTGACAAATGCCAGAGGCTTTCTGCTTCCCAAAAGGGCCAGAAGGAAATGCACATGTACACAGAATGGCACAGCAATCTGAGAGCGTGTCTGAGACCAGTGACGTGGCTTCATGGTGTAGGGGGTTGGCAAAGCTTCAGTGCCTAAGCTCTGCTTTAGGTGCCCAAATATTTTTCTAGGTGCAGGCCATCACCCTTCATATGCAACAGGGATCTGATTACATGAATCCAATAACAAGATCGTGGATCTGAGAAGAAGAGTATTTCAAATTCATTTCTATAGCTGGATTTGAGAAAAACTGTATTGTTCCAACAGCTTTGTGAAATAAAGAATTTCATGTACCCTTCCCAGGCTGCCGCTGCTTCAAAGACACACACTTCTCTCACAAAATAGTATCTGATGTGATGATGCTAGTTTTGCTCTTTGCTTTTCAGTTTGAAAGAGCCTGGCAGTTGTTGAAATTCTGCTGTCAGAAACGGCTACCTGGCTTATTCCAGTTCAGTGATTTCATCACTGAGAGCCACACAGACAGCTCAGAATCTGTGGGCAACCCGCTCTGCCCGAGACAGGTGATGCTGACAGCCTGGTGGCACATCTGGTACTTCTCACCTCAAGGAAAGCCAAGGGCTCTCTTCAAGGTCTTTTTGACTGATGTGTGTGATCATATTGTTACAACAGGAGCTGATACTCTCTTTTGCTTTCAGGGAATTTTTTTCAGGAACTGAATTCTTGCAGAAAAAGTGGATACGGAACCATCTTATTAAAAAAAAGAATAAAATCTCTAGCAGTTTATATTGCCAGAGCACTCAGTGGCAAGCACTCTGCTCCCCAGCTGTTACTGGGGCTCCTAGGCTAAGGAGAATAATGTAGCAAAATGCAAAAAAAAGGAGGAGGGGAGTTAGGATGTGATTTTCTCTGTTATCAATTTTAACAATAATTAATACAACATATAGGTCAATAATTGATATAATTAATAGGCATCTACTTGAAACAATAATAAAAAAATACCCCAGTCTAAATGGCAGAACCAAACCCCTTAATTCAAACAGAGTGCAGTTTTGGGGAAATTCCTATCCAAATGCAAAACTGTATTAGAAATTGAGATAATTTCCAGTAATGCATGTCAAAGTTCTGGCCTGCTTCTGAATTTTGTGCTTTTTTGGAGAAATTCTGCATAAAATATTCCCAGACAAGTTCTACTTACAGATGGGACTTGAGATTGAGAATAGCAGTAAGTGATTTGGACAAACACTTCCCACTAATGCTGTCGTTATCCTGGAGCCAGGCCTCTGAAGGCTGGTTCAATGCCACGATGCTAGCCCAATGCCAAGACAACTAGGGTAAGTTCCTGGCTGTATTTCAGACTTTCTGTAGGGTCCTAGATGAATAATTTAGTAGCACTGGTGAGCCTGGGAGCCCATAGAGCCATGGATTATCTGCAAAGCTGCTGAGGGTGCACCCTTGTCTCATCATCCTTGTCATTAATGAAGGTGTTGTATAGTAGTGGTCCCAGTATCAGCCCCTGTGGTGCACGTATCACTAGTGACTGGCCTCCAGCTGGCCTGGAGAGGCTGAGAGAGCCGGGTCTGCAGCCTGGAGAAGAGAAGACTCAGGGGGGAGATCTCATCGGTGCAAATAACTATACAGATAGGGGCAGGAAAACAAAATCTACAGATTTGCATATGATCTTAAAATGTGGTCAGTCACTGTAATACTAACAGGGAACTGTAAACAAGATTTTAGGATGTGTATTGTCTACAAAGGGCAAAATACACAAACTTGATCATCAAAGGATGCAATAAAACAACAGGGTCATGTATGTGTTTCACTGTGAGAGGTATTTTTGGCGTTCACGAACTGACTGTACAAATCACATTAAAATTAATGGGAACTGCAAGACTGAGTTTTCTACGTGGGATACGTACCCTTCTCTGTGAAATTTTAAAGACTCTTTATTATCCTGACTTAAAAAATAAACAGACAGTTTATACTTTTTTTTGATTTGTTTCTGTGCCGAGTTATATTAACATAAGAAAAGAATAATTGTAATATTTGGTGTCCATCTGTTGAGATCCAGAGAGCCCCCTGAAGCAATGCTGCTGATGTGGGTAGAGGATCTAACAGCATAAGATAAGAAGTTGACTCATTTCAGTTAGCGTAAGAGCTGTAGGAATCAATCACCATTTCTTCTCTGCTTTTCCTTTCCCTTCTTTTTGTTTGCTGACAGAGCTCTGTGTGTGCATTCCTTCCCCGGGAAAGATTTTACTCTGAAGACACAGCACCCCACCCCCCCTCCATCATTATTGGCTTCCTGGAACTGCGACTGCGTTATGCGTTTGGAGGAGTGAGCCCTGAAGTAGGTACGACACTGCAGTGGATGATAAAGACAGACGTATGGTAAGGGTTAGAGGTGGAAGAACATTGTGTATTCAAATCCCTCAGGTTGTTTTGAAAATTGTATGCATGATTATTAGTGAATTTCAGTGTCTTAAATTCTTACTTACTAGGACATTCTTTATAAATATTATACGAGGCATAGCAAGAGCAGTCACAGCCATTTCCCAGTTAAAATAAGGAAGACTGCAAACCCAAATGAAAAAAAATTGTGAATTAAAATTTCAGATCTCATTTAAAAAACTGCAGGCTTTTGTGAATCTCCCCACTGTCCAAGTCAGAGAACAGTTTGCCTGGATGAAATGTAGCAGATTTGGAAAGGCCAGTTGTACATTTGGATGCTAATCAGGAATTCTGGTTTACTACAAGAGGACCTGACTCATAAAATTATTATTTCCCTTCCCTTCAGATATAGATTAGATGACTAGATATAAGTATTTCTGATGGACATATGTCAGTATTTAGATGAGTTTATATTTAGATTTTGATTATTCTGCTATAATGGGACCTCTCCAAATCCCTGGCATTTGTGACAATTATTGACAAACATGGCAGTACATAAATGGATAGAAAGTTAATATTTTTATTGCAGACACTCCTAGAAGTCTTAAGCATGGGTTATCACCCTGTTATGCTAGATGCTGAACAGCTGCAGGACAAATGGCAGAACTCACTGGTGAATGATACAAATCACATCATTTTTGTTAAAAAAACCCACAACATAAACATAATGAAATTCCACTCCTTGCATAGTCCTCAATATATGTCTGCTTCTCTTCACCTCAGATCATCTCCTTAGTAGTTAGGGGGTAATAAAAGCAAATATCCCAGAGGCAATAAACCTATACTGTTCAGTTCCTTGCGATATGCTGCCAGAGTGATGATTGGGTTAAACTTCCATAATATTTTCTGGGTCATTCGGCACAGGGAATCTGAATCCCATAAATCCATATTACTAAAATTATTGTCTCGTAGAATGCATTCATTGCCTTGTGGATTGTATCATACAAAGACTATTTTCAAAAGGTCATTGGTATCTGACATCTAATTAGGGATTTTTCTCAGACTCTTGCTATTAAAAAATTGAAAGTCATTGCAAATGAAATTGTCTGTAGGATAGAGACAGTTTGTTGGTATTAAAGAATTTTCCAGCTTAAAACCCGAAATCTCTACAAAGCTATTCCGTAGTCATTGCAACATTTGGCTGAAAAGAATCTAAAGTCATAGGATTCTGTTACATCTCAGACAAAACTGGTTTCCTTGATCAAAAGTCCTTTCTGCATTGAAATGTTAATTTTTTTGGTAAATATATAAGCAGATGATTATTGAAAATAAAAGATTTTAGCATTGTCTGTTGTTTATAGGTTCAGAGAGCACTGCCCCTCCATTAGCAATAACAGCTTTTCCAGCAGAATAGGATATTTTTTGCTCTACCCCATCGCTAACTGATGTTAAATAGTATGTTCATTTTTATTATTAATCTATTCATGCTGGGATGCCTTATGTGGTTCTATACAGCTACTACAGCTGTGCCATCTTGTGGTCTGCACAAAGCTTATAATGTTTTGTAGCTTGGAAATGATTTGATCATTGAAAATTGATCAGAACTGTAACAACTTGTCATCTGCCACAGCCAAGGTGGCACAAATCCCATGGCACCCCCCTAAGAAATGGCCCAACCACTCTGTTAAGCGGAGGATGCTTCACAGACAGATTCGTGCACAAACCAAAGTTTCAAATCTCCAGGCTCCTGGCTTGGCAGGCAGAGAGAGCAAGGGCTGTCATTGTGGTAATGTCCAGAGGTCTTTTAGTCTTCCAGCTGCATGCATGTCGTACCTGGGGTCTCAATAATTCATAGAAAAAGTGTATGTAAGCTTTTCTATAAGGTTCTGCATTTTTAACAAAGCAGGGGATTTATAACTAACCCTTTGCTATTGCAGTTCAGCTTCTGCTATGGATCTGAATGTTGTCTGAAATTACTTATTGTGGGATTGTTGCTCTTCTTGTTGTCATTCTTTTTGCTCCTTGTTTTTAGGAGCAGCAGTAGATGCGTCTACAGGGTCTGGATAGATTTGATTCCTGTTTCACTTATAACTCCAGAACAAAGAAACTACTTGTTCTCATGTAGGTTTGGCCTTTTAATCCTAGCGTCAATAACCTGTGCTTACAGAGTAGTCTCTCCCATTGAGTGAAGAGGTGGGTTTACTTACTGCCATGTAATCTGGTATACCTTGGGCTTCTGTATGTCCAGGTGCAAATTAGAAATTACTTATGGCTTCTTATGGTTTCTTTTCCCTGCTGCAGGATGGCAGTGTTCAAGGTGGTCCTTCCATATGCTGATTAGCTGCTGTCCTAAAATTGCATGTGCTTTTATTGGCCTCTGCTAGGAGACAACCCTGCTCCCTGATAGTTCATTTTTTCCCCCATTTTTCCAGCCTAAACATATTCATGGCCAGTTTATTCCCACGTCTTGTTCTGCTCAGCTACAAAGTCCTTTTCCTCCCCTGAAGTTTGGTCTTGACAGCTTTACAGAAAATAATTACTTCTTCTTTCAGCCTTGATTTTGCTAGACTAAGTTAAACTCTTTAGTGTTGCTCTCATTAAGAGAAGCTTCCAGTTGCCTCATCATGTCTGCCTTCTCTGGTTCATGTTTGCTTCTCTTTTTCAAAGCGAGGGACAAGAGTTTTATGCCACCTTCCAGCAAGAGCTCACAAGAAAAATGCCATTATATGTTTCCTGCTTTTTGCTAGAAGTAATTCAGACAATACTTTCTAGGTGTCTTTGCTTCTGTGAAAATACGTCCCTGGTCCATCATCTTCCCAAATGAGGAACTTCCAGTCTGTAACACAAATCTCATTGTAGGTCCAAAGGGCACAGTCTTACAACATATTTGATGGAAGCTCATCACACTGCTGTGACTTCATGCCCTAAGGTCCTCTAGTTACTTCTGAATAATATTGCAGTCTTCTGCTTTGGCACATCTGCAATTTCAATTGAAAATAATGTTTTAAGGTTATGGACAAAAGTCATTTTTCTGTGTTCATTATTTGCTTCCACCCAACACTGGAACATATTTTCTTTACCAGCTGAAAGATGATCTGGCAGTGCTATCCATTAATTGGACTTGAGTCCAGAAGGTTTTGTGGTGTTTGTGTGGCCCTGTGGGACTCTTCTGAAAGTGTCCGTGCTCAGGGAAGGTGGGAGGCATCATCATCCCCACACCTGCTGGGTCCTGAAGCCCTCCTTGGAGCAAACGGGTGCAGATGGGGTGAGGATTTCCCCAGGAGGAAGGGAAGGGGCTTGAACATGGGCTCTCACTGGCTGTGTCCAGGGCAGCGTTGCATTCCTTCGCTGAGCAGCCCTGGAGTAGCTGGTAAAAAAACCCCAACCCTCAGGAACCTATAGGGCTGGGGGAGGAGGAACAGTGTAAGTGCTGTTACGGAAGATGACTAAACCCACCACAAACCCACAAGGATCTCCACTACTAACCTCCTTCCAGCATAGTCATTTCCTTTCCATAGAATCAGATTGTCATCTGCCCTGTTCCAAACTTCATGCACTTTTATAGTTCTTTTATGAGTTCCTTTATCATTCATCTAACAGATATGGTCCCAAGCGGCAGCACATTAAAAGTTTTCCTGAAGTTCAGATAGATGAGATCTGCATTTCCTCTTCAGATCTCATAGAACATCAAAGCAGCTTAGTCTGGCATGATCTACCATTGGTAAACACATGCTGCCCTTGATCTCATTTTTTATTAAACTCTGTGAGCAAAAATGATAATAGACGTACAGTGTTTCTAATTAGAAATCAGACTTCCCACGAGTCTCATTTTTATTTCCGCTTTAATGGTATCCTTTTGTCCCCTTCATATTTGCTTATACATTCATGAGTATCAGTGCGATTATAAACAAATATACATAATATGTTACTGAAAAGCAGGAGATTAACGACTGGGCTTGCTGGACTCCATTAATCTACAGATCAGGTACAGCACAGGCTACAGCCGTAGGGGATGCTACGCTCACATCTGCCGCAGGCTGCACTGGAGAGGTCGGGACAGAGATGACAGGCTTTAAAGGGTCTCGATCTAGGGCTCTGCGTGCCCCAGCTGGGCACCACCACGGGCTCTCCTCCGGCCACAGGAGCAAATGCTCTGTCGCCAGCGGGCCCCGCCATCGAGTCTCTGAGTAGCATATGGCTCTCAGATTTTTATTTTAGTCTATTCTTGTCTTAACTCTCAGAAATCTGGTATTTTTCTCTTCTCATCTGTTGTGATTTTGCTGTAAAAAGCATACAAACCCCAAGCTGTTTTCACCTTTTGACCAAAATGACCCAGGCTGCAGGCACGCTCTGGTCTTCCATCTGAACTCTAATCTGCTATGAAAGAAGTCCTCCTCCTTTAATTTAGATTTTATTTTATACAACGCAGCCTAATACTGTCTAGCCAAAACCTTTAGGGAATTTTCTCTAGTCTCTTTTAATTAAAGTGCTAGAACAGCATATTTTCAGCAAATGTGCCTTCTTCTGTCTCTCCAAAGAGTAGGCTGAATAGAATAATAATATTTGAATAAACTTTCCAACTTTCCACATTGAAGTGTTTGCTCAGAACTAAAAAAGTAAATCATCAACCATGCTTGTGAATAATGCATTTGACAAAAGTTGTAAAGCATTAAAATGACATTGACAAATACTCAGCTCACTGTCCCTTAAAATGTAAAAGGAACAGGAAATTTATGTCAACTTTTTAGAAAATAAAGTTTATAAATCTCCAATTTATATTTTGAAGTATAAACCTGGTGCCTATATTCACTCTAACTCATTTTGAGCTTATTATATGTAAATAAAAATCAGAATTGTAATCTGATGAAACAGCACAAAGGTGGTTTGAACAACGTAACTTTGTTCTGTTGGCTTTGTCATTCCCAGTGAGTTTCTGAAATGGAACACTTCCGAAATTCAGAATCTTACCGACCAAGTCCTTAAAATGAGAAATTTAAAGCTATGAGAAGCTAGTCTCCTATTCCCCTCTGCCTGACATTCAGCAATTTTGTTTAGTCTTTAGAAAGCTGTGGTTCATGCAAAGAGGTTATTCAGTCATATCTGGTTCCCATGTTATATTTTTTCCTGCACCATTTTGCATTTAAATTTCTACAACTGAAAGTGTATGCCCAGGTTAACTGAGAGCAGTGGAACTGAAATGCATACATGTACAAACTCCATCTGCACAAAGAGCACTGCCCACACTAAGCCTTCCTCACAAATAAGAATCTGGGAGTTAGCAAGGGTGAGTCGTGTTTGTTGTGTATTTGATTAAACCATGAAAGCAGATAACAGGATGATGACCTAAGATACTTACTAATGGGCTATCAGTTTCTACAAACCACAAATTAAAGCAGGGGAAGTGCTTACGCAGAGGGCACCCTCCGCATTGGCCATATGAAGACCAAGCATGTGCACTGTTCGCAGGAGCTGGCACAGCCTGTTGGATGCTGCTCTCTCCTTAGTAGCCCTGTGTGTTTAACTGGATCATCTTTAATAACTCAAAGCTGTCAGCTCCTGTTTCTGTTTCTCAAGGCAGAAAGCGACTGGATTATCAGAAAAGATTACAATCAGGGAGCTTTAATTCTGATGAGTATAAGAAGAAAATCTGTGATAGATACAATGCACAAAAAGTTATAAAAGTGCCAGATTTAATCCTTTCCCCCATCTGCCTTTATGTAGCACTTGTTTTGTCAATGTGAATATTCTTAGACAATTCCAGTTTCTTGACTGAGAGGGAACTTAAATGGCTGAAACCCTTGTATATATTAGAAATTTTATGGAGATGTGTGGCAGCTGTATTTTTGCCCTTTTGTATTTTTTTTGATAAACGTTTGCAGGATCCCAGCTGATGCCTCTTTTGTCTATAACAGACAGGATCCTTATAGCCCCAGGTCCTTGATCCAGAAGAACTTCTCCTTTCAGCTACCTCTGCAGCTGTGTTATCCCCATGCCAGCTTCCTTCCCATAAACTTTTTTGCACTCTGCAAAGCATTGCACGGACCACCCTGGTCCTGACCATCCTGCCTGCCTGCTTAGTAGACATATGTGGAAGACAGGAGTCTGCCTGGGAGGCAGCATGCACCAGAGGAACATCTACACATTTAAGGACAGCTGCAGATGAGTTATGTAAACTATCCTTTCACATTTTGTAGCTCACACTAAGATGCTCGGCCCTGTGCTCCGTGGGTCCTGCAAGTGGCAACAAAATGGCCATTTATGGCACAGTCCTTAACTCTCAGCACAGCCTTAATTAACAGCTACAATTTACCATACCTTCTTGCTTTGTTTTCAACAATGAGGAATGTGCAGGCAGTTGAACAAAAACAGAAGTACTTATCAGGTGGATCTCACTTGAAAAGGAAGCAACTTATATCTAAGAGATTTTTAAGCAACTAAAGCACCCCTTAGTAAAAGAACATCCCCGCTGTCTCTGGGAGCCTGGGAATAACTCCTTTGCTAACTCTGGACTATCTAAAGTAAGGGCAAAGATGCATCTGCAGAAGATGAAGACCCTGGGTTTGCTGGAGGAGCTGTACCCAGATCTTATGCATCTCATTGGCTTGGTGGGGTGCCAGAGCTGCAAAAAGGGTGTGCACCCTCTACTCCTCCCAAGGACCACGTACATTGTTTGCTAGGAGGGTGACATGCACAGAACGCATTGGTCTCCACTTTATAACCCCAGAGTACTTCAGCCGCTGCTTCTTCTAGCATCTTCCTCCAGTGGGAAAGCTGTGCTCTGCAGTGTGCATGCTCCTCTGTCTAATCGTATCTTCTTGCCAAAGGTCAGTTTTCCATATGTGTGCTCAGTCATAAATTTCTGTAATCTCTGGCAAATAAGCCTTGATTCTTGTGTTGGTATTTTTTTTACACTGTTTTCTTCCTGTCATTCAGAGCAGACGTTGAATTTGAATCTACTGAAACCAGCCTGGCAAATATTTGCCCGTGGTCACCCCTGACAGCTTCCCAGCTACAAATCTTTTGCTTCAGCTCACTTTGGCCCTGCTGCGTCCTGCCTGTACATGTAGCTGAGCATTATTTCTTAGTTCTTTTCCCTGTCTTTGGGAAAATGGACATCCAGCTAAAGCAAATCACCACCCACTTCATTTGTAAGAGCAGACAGGGAAATTACACAACAGGTCTGCAATGTGACTCCATCCTCTGTCTAATTCCCTATTAACCTCAAGGAACCAATTAATTTTTTTTACCATGCTCCAAGTACAACCGTTCTTTGGAAAGCTTTTCCCTGTTTATTGAGATACTGTCTGTGTATTTTGCAACTTCAATCCTTATTCCTCCCTCCTAATTTTTTTAATCTTCTTTTCCTAATCTACCCATTTCTCTCTGATCACCTCTTAAAAGGCAGAAGGGCCTCATTTAGCTAGCATTCACTTCCAATATGCAAAACTAGATTTAAAGCTGGGGTGTACTGTAGATTTACAGCATTTACTAGTATAGTTTTCTATCAATATTTAACCGTTAGACAATCTTCATACTATAAAATCCCATATACATACAGCTGTAAAGTCTGTCTTGTAATACATTTTTGTACTGGCAGATGGAGTAAGAGACTCATACCTAGAAAAAGTGGCAGTGGTGCTGGTACAAGTGTCTGTCTGTCTTCAGTACTTGTATAACTGCGTGTCAGATGAACAGAGTATAGAAAACAAAGGATAAAATTAAAAAGGTAATAAATTTGCTGTAGGAAAGTTTCTCATTTGGGAAATGAAGCTTCATTAACAGCTGAATCATCTGAAAAATGTATTGCTTTTCATGAAATTCTGTAATGAAAAGCATTGAAAAGCATTTTAACAATGTCAGTGTGATTAATTTAGAACCTTTTCAGAATAAATTGTCATGTCTGAAACTCAAAGCTCTTTACAAGTTAATTATCTTAGAGTAACACATTTCGAAATTCCTGAAACAGCATCTCCTCCAGAAACTTGTGTTCTAAAAAACTACAAAAAGTTGATTTTGTTCCCATTCAGAACGAGCACAGCTTTCAAAGAGTCAGAACTTTCCTACAAATTCTGGTTGCTGAGCAGCTGAAAATAATTGGAATGATGTTATAGCAAAAGTAATTTGAGAGTCTCAGTGGAGACTACAATGAAGTTCAGAAATTAATTCTGTGGTGGTGAATTAGTTGCCACATTCTTCATCACTTCTGCCAATGTAAAATCTTGTGGGCCATATGAACATTTTTTGTTCTGGGTCTTTCCTGAAAAGGCCAAATGCTCTTGGTCTCACATTCTCTTGCTGATGTACATTTAATACTCATGTTAATGTAGATCTGCACTGTTGTAAGTGACAACTATGTTGTCTTAATTTTAATGCCTGGGACCTTCAGGTCATCTCACAAAAACGTGCTGGTCTAAAATGGTAAATATCTACCAGTGGAATACAGCACTGGGACATACATCAGAGCTAGTTATTTCTTTGTAAATCTCACAATGCACAAATCACTCCTGTCCCTTGTATTGTCACCAGTTAAAACTTCTGCACCTGGAAATTGCTGATTCTGGGAACTTTACTAATAGGTCATGAGGCAGAGTAAAATACCAGCTAATTCTGCTGCCTATCCAGTTTTAACAAATGAGGTTAGAGCTTTGCTTTGTTTCCAAAACAAGCAAATTCAAGCAAACCTATAGAGAAGAAGGGTATGCTAAATTTCAGTTGGGTTAGAACATCTCCATTTACTTTGCACCCATAGGTTTGGAAATTACCTTTTGATTATCCAGATGGTAACTTATTATTCATTATCATATATTTTATAGCAGTTATTAGTATTAGTGGCAACTGCGTTCTCCCTTTTGTTGGAGACTTTCTCATCTCTTCACACCAGGAACCTTTCCTTCTGCAAACAGTATAATGGAGAGCACTGCTTAGTGAAAGAGTTTCCCAAGATGGCCTAATTATTTGGCAGCTGTGCTGGTTTCAGCCGGGCTTATGGGTCTAAATGCAAATTTTTGCTTTGGTTTTGTACTTCAGAAATAGCATCCGGAGGTATCCTTGGTGCTTATGAAGTGGTTTCCACAAATAAACCCCTTTCTTCCCTTTCCTCCTCTTCCTTCCCTCTTCCTTCCCCAGGTTCCACTGGCAAGTCTTTTGTGTAACTAACTATAACATCTATAATAATCTAATTAGTACAAATTAACATCTCCAGCTTTAATTTGAAGGATGAAAGTAGTTCTTGATCAGATAAAGAAGAGAATATGAGGAAGGATCATTAAATGCAGGAGATGGCGTCTGAGACTGGGGCTGGGAGAACCTCTATACCCAGATACAAAATGTATCTGTGTACACTGGTTTGGAAAAGACAGCTTCATAACTAGAGGCATGGGACTCCAATTCATGGGCAAAATCCCTTGCAGTTAGGTCATTCTGGTTTTGAAATACTGGAGTTTAGAAGAAGATGAATTTGGCAGCTGTTGAAACCTAAAAGAAAATAATAAAAGAATTTATACCTTCTTGTTGTACAGACAATTTTGCCATCAAAGCAGGCAAGATATTTTTTATGCCTCTCTTTCCTTTGTTTTTGTGTGTACGTTGCAGAAAGTACAGTTTATAGACTCACAAACTGTCTGCAAACACTGAAAAAAAAATTGATTGTATGGGTTGGCAGAGGTTCTGAGGAAAAAGCAGCAGTGGAAAGGCATTTGATGCACATTTGTTGGTATAGCATTAAATATGAACCGAACTATGCATGGAAGCATCTCCTGTGAGCAGGGAAATAGCATAAAGACACTCGATTTCACTTAGAATTTCATACTTAATCGGTGGGAAAATTACAGAATTACTCATTTTCTCCCTTACTAAGGATACAACAAGGGTTCAGGTGTCCTCACCATTTGGCATTCCCGTGAGACGTGTTCCTCCAGCTGAGCAGCTCCTGAAGTCTCTCATGCTTGTGGTCCAGACCTGGACCAGAAATCCTGGTCTCTCATAGGCTTCAGGTGTACTTAGAAATGTTTACAAACCCATTGCTGAGTATTCTGAGTGTTTCTCAAAGCCTGCTCTCCCCTCTTTTTCTCCATGGATTCCTTTTCCAGTGTACTTTATCACAAAGAATAAGGCTTAATAATTTACTTTTGGCAAGCAGTAAAGAAAACATTCCAGGTACTGAATAACTGGAACTAATCAGATTATTTTAAACAAATGGCAACAGAATCTTAAGTGAAATACAAGCATATCTTTTCTTGGATGGGCTGTATTTGCACTGCTCTATTTCTCAGGCTCTACAGCTCCAGGTCTTCCTATTTCCTTTTTCTTCAGTCCCCAGCACTGAGGCTAGCTGTACAAAGCTATAATTATGCTAAATTACATCTACTTAGAATGGGTAAACTTTCTAAAAAGTGTCTGGAGATGGGCAAGATACTAAAGGTTTGTATCAAGGTCTCATTCATGGCTGTCCCTACTCACTATGGCCAAAATCTAGCTAGAGAGCAATTAGAGCTGCTAATTCCTGGGGCTTTTCCCAAGAGGGAACCTGGCCTAATTCAGGGAGTAATTGGGGTCCATCCACAGAGAAGTGCGAGTGTGTCTCCACCTGCTGCAATGTATGCATCCCACTGCACACCTGAAACTGCTGCAGAGATGGTCACACGCAGGGCACTAATCTCTGCGAGTTACACTCCTTTTTGTACAGTTACTAGCATTTTTCCTCTCCTCCTTCTCATATGCTAAAGTAAATCACAAAGGATGTTTTTTCAGTCTCAGAGGACCCCAAGTTGCTAAGCTGTGGGAGATTCATAGAGGATAAGTCCTTAACAGGATCCTGGGCTCATGTTGTATACAATACAGCTAAACCCAAGACTTTATTATAAAGGGCAAAGATTAATAATATGCTCTGGGAAAATCTGATTGGCATGTTGATATTCTGAATATTAGATGAGGACAGACAGCATAAATTGGTGCGGGGTCACGATGGCTCTAAGCAGATTAGTTTCACTTTGAACCTCTCCTAAACAGTACATGGCATCTTTGGATTGACTGACTTTAAACATTTTTGTAGGAGTCTTACTGCACGCTGAAGAGAGCCTGCCATGAGCACTGCCAAGGAGATGGCCTTCAAATTTATCTTTTGATTTTTGTCCAATTGTTAAACAAGTGCTTTTTTGGGAGCTGGCCTGCGTCACTGAGCTAATAAAACTCGGGAAGTGAAAACAAAGAATAATTTCCTGTTCTATTTTTAGCCTGTCTCATTTCTTAATTAACATCTTAATGATGATACAGTGCTTGTTTTCTTTATTTTTGGTTATAGTTAGGCTGAAAAGTGATGTCTGAAGTAAACACTGGGAATAATCCCTTTACAACTGCTCCCCTTTTCCAGAGCTGTGCAGTACATGCTGACTTGCATGGCTGCTAAAGTAGCCTTGCAGCCTCCAGCCAAGTTTTACAATCTTTGTATCTCAGGATGTATATTTCAGCATTGGATTCTGCTGTCATATGAGGGTTTTTTGTGTGCAACATCAGGTGATTTTGTGTGTTTGTTGACAGTGGTGTGGCCAAGGGATGTGCCACATCCAAGACATGGGGCTTCTGAAAAACCCTTCAAGAAAGCTCCCATGGGGCAGTCCCTTGAGAAAGCATAAGGCTCAACTTTAAGTTGAAGTCACCTTGGTGGAGTAGCAATTGTGGTCTGCTCTGCACTGAAACAGGACTATTAGTTCAGTTCAGAAGGCTGATGAGGTTATTTCCTTTGCAGGAGGCTCTTCTATCTTAAAATCAGGTTCATTCTTTTGATTTTTAATCGTACTGTTGCAGAAATATAGGAAATAAAGCATAATTGCTTTAAATTAACTGCTAAAAAACCCCTCAGCGGTAGTAACACTAGTTGTGCTAGTACAGTGTTTATTTAAATTTAATTAAAATAAAATGAAAAAGGAGAATTGCGGTTTTGTGGTAATCTATACATTAAAGGGTAGGACTTAATGCGGTACCACCTGTATACGTCAGTGGTGAGGAAGAACCAGAAAGTTTGCCTGTTTCCTGAGTTCCCCTGAAAGCAAAGGTTTGCTGGAGACAGGGTGGTTGGCTTCCCTCCATCATGGCTTTGTTCTAACACTCACGCATGCTTGTCCTCTCCTCCCTGGGATCTTGGTATGAAGAGTCTTCATCCCTTGCCATGTTTTTGTCTCGCTTGAACTCTGAGAAAGAAGAAATCCCTTGGCTTTGTAGTTTGCCCCCCCAGTTGACCAGATTTTCCCTCTTTTCCCCTCGCGGCAAAGCAGAGATGCTCTTCCAGACCACAAAGTCTGATCTTTGCCACAGATATGCTCCATCTGCAAGTGTCCCACAGTGGCAGGGCAATGTTTTCGCTCCTCCACAGGACAGCAGGCACCGCAGACCCCGTTGCCACACCAAACGTCTCCCTCACGTTGTGCTGCTTTGAAATCACAGCTTCCCTCTTCAGTCTTGCGTCCCCACCACAGAGACTGTTACAGCCTGTGCAAGGGCAGGAAACAGGTGGAGAAATATTCTGGGGCTTTTAACATGCGCTGTGCTCTGATCTGGATGCTGGCGTGGGGAGGAGCAGTTTGTTGTCCAATCGTATGTGGCATATGTCCACTTCCCCCAGTCACAGGTGGCCTACTTGAGACTCTTGACAAATAGCTGAAAGACAGCTGTGATTACATTGCCAGAAAGAAAGAAATACACACTAGGTATGTCAATCTACTGTCTTAGGAGCTCTGGGTGAACTGTGAATCCCACAGCTGTTTCCAGGGGTGGCAAGCACAGCCTTTTCACTTTCACGCAGGGAAAAGGGCCTTCTGCACCTGAAAATAACTGCATATAACAGATTAGTTTCACTTTGAACCTCTCCTAAACAGTATGTGGCATCTTTGGATTAACTGACTTTATACATTTTTTTATAAATGTTTATATATATATATATATAACTGTCCAAATTGTGCAGATCAAAGTGTATCATGAAGATGCTGGGTGCTTTTGTTAAAAAAAAATAAAAATAAAACAGGTAAAAAAAAAAGGAAAAATAGAACACCTCTTTGTAAAACTCTCCTTTTGCTAAAGTTTCTCTCTGCTATGTGCTCCCCTGGGACTTCTCATTATTTCCCCACCATCAATCAATCATACTCCCCAGTGAATCAGCTCATCCACTCATCTTCAGCTTCCTGCAATTTCCCAATGAGTTTAGCAAAAGCAAATTGCTGTGATGTTGAGTAATAAAAACCAACCTTTTTATGACTTGGCCGTTGCTTATTTTTCTCTAGTGGATACCAATAAAATAGAAAGAGCTCCCCTGAGCAGCACATCTGAGGAGCTGGAATGCTTTTAAGTGTGACAGGTTAGAAGAGGTCTTTAGAGATCATCTCCAGTACTCTTTAAAATTAACTCCTTGGAGGAAATCCTAAATAATTCTCCATAATCAGAAACTTTGTAATTCATTGCAGCAGTTACAGCTACTTTACTGCCTCTGTTGTTGAAGCAGCCTCCTGTTACACTGAAGGCTAGGTAAGCCTGACTGCTTCTCTGCTTCCCTGCTTTTCTGCTCACGTAAAACCTCTGACGTCAAGGAGGATAACTTGTCCTAGAGCTATCGTAATGCTCTGTTGAAGCAGATCACGTCTTCAGCTATGTAGCTACATGTTGTGTTGGATTTTTATTAATCTCCCTCCTCCAGAAATAGTTCCTAATGAGAGGACAGTACCCTGCAGGTAGGGCTTACTAGAAGAGGTAGGGTGACCGGGAGGGAGACCAGATAGGTAACATGTCCCTTAACCTTCTCCTTCTCCCTGTCCGCCCTTCTTTAGCCTCTTCCAGTGTGGCACATGGATTTGGACACACGGTGTGAATGCTCACACACAGCACAGTCCCCAGATGTGGATGAGGGTTGGATCCAGGCCCTGCTTGTGTTTGCTATCCATTGGTGACATGTTACAGAAAAAGTCTATAACTTCATCGGTCAAGAAAAAAGACACCACTGCCTCTTTCTTATGACTGCAATAAGCTATTGTGGAATGGAAAGGCTCATAATAGAGCATGCTGAGGTCTTATACCAGCCATAATTAGCACATAGCATATTAGTTCCTACACACCATGTAATGTGTTTAAGAATATCAAACCATGTTGGATGGGGCTTTGAGCAACCTGGTCTGGTGGAAGGTGTCCCTGTCCACAGCAGGGTCGTTGGAACCAGATGGTCTTTGAGGTCCCTTCCAACCCAAACCATTCTAAGATTCTATGAAAGTACATATATTGGGTTTAGCAGTGTAATTTCATCTGTTTTTTGTACTGAAGGATAACGTTGGCATCACACACTGTAACTATTTGTTCAAGTTATTAAATATCAAAGTCACCTCCAAATGTTTTTTGTCATTTTTTTCCTTGTCAACTAATTATTTTATGGAAATTTTTGTGCACTTCATAGGAAATAAGGTAGATGTTACTCATTAAAATGTATCTATTTCATAGAAAAACTTTTCAATATTTTTGCATGTCTTGCTAGATGTGAGACTAATCTGGAAGGCCTTGAGACATAAAGAGGAAAATTAGGAATACTACAGATTAAGGCAAATTCTGTGCTGGAGTGGTGTGGAGTTGCATTCAGAACTCATTATAAAAGTCATACATATATGTCTACATAATAGCTCTTCAGTATTTCCTTTGGTATAAAATTATTGACAAATATTAATAACACACATGAAGAATAAACCTAGGTTTTAATGAAAAAAACATAGCTGATCAGGTTATTCAGTTTTTAGTAAGGAACTGAACGGCAGTGCTGCTGTAAAGATGGAATGGCATCTCGACTGGTGCTGCCTCAGGACTGGTGCTTGCTGCCCAGCTGGCAGTAACGTGATAAAGCAGCAACAGATGCTAAGGGGCATGGTGAAGTTAATTTGATGGGATATGCATGCCTGAAGTAACTGGTGCAACTGCTTGAGGAAATAATATATGCCGGCTACACCATGGCCATAGGCAGAATGCCAGAAAGGAGATGGAGGAGGAAGGAAAAGAGGTGAACCTCCCACTGTTATCGACATTAAACAGGGAATAAAGGACGATGTTAAGTGTTACCACTGGGACTGTATATTAACGATGAAAGCTAACGTTTTCCTACAGATGGAAAAGTATGAAGTGTCTGTATATTAATAAAATGTTATTTCTGGAAGGAATACAAACTACATTGAAAGAGTGATTTCAGAACATGTTAAAGAAATTGTGAAAAACATGAAAAAAAAAATTGGGAACTTTTACTGTTGCACAAGCTTTCTTCTAAAAAAATATGATCCTCTTTAAATTTTTTAAGAAAAAAAAATCACAAAAATCTGAATTTGTATAATGGGAGCAAAGAACTGATTTCAAATCCCAGATTTGGTACTGCTTCCCTTTGTGCCTAACTTTACCCTTCTGCCTTATTTCTGATCCCGAGAAGTAAGCAAGCAGACATTGCATGGAGGTTTTATAAAGATAGCCAGGTCAATGTCAGAGAAAGCTTTCAAGGTCCTCTTTCAATGAAGAAGAAATTCTCTACCTAAATTAAGACTTGCTACAACAGTTCACATAATCATTTCTGTTACTTGGAGGAATAATGTGGAAAGACTGTACTTTAGGCTGTGAACATCTTCCCGGGATATCTTTGATGTGCTGCTGGTGTGTTTATTTTCCAAGGGAATAGCTGGGTTTGCAGACTGCCTGTTTTGCCTGATGACTTGGAAAGCACTTTAGAGCAGATTCATTCAAATGTACAGCGTGTTTGATTTAATGTATTCCTATTTTATAAAGGTAATTTGAAGTGCTTCGGGGGACAGATGGAGGCAACAAATCCAACACAAAATTCTTATATAGTGTTTTGAGCATGCAAAGTACAGGAGAGCCAGACAGTTGAAAAAATTATTGTAGCCCAGTGAAAAATGTTGAAATTGAAACTGTTATAATAAAAGCTGAGCAGCAATGGTACAGATGGCTCAAAACCCCAAACAACCATGCTCACAAATAAACTCTAAATCCAGGCAAAGACATGAGCTAAAGGAGAGATGAGCTGTAGAGCATATCAACCAAAATCTCTGGATGCTTTCAGGTTTTGTGGATGTCTTTACCTCAACTCATTTACCAGTGACATGTATAATTTTTCTGTGTGTTTAATAATGTTGTATGCAACTGTTTACAATATTCCTTTGGGGTTTATTGGCTACAGAAAGCACAATTTTGCCCAGGATACAGTCAAAAGAGGGCAGACAAAAGTATCTACTAATATGACAAAAACCCATGTACTGCTATGTCTTTGCAAGATAAGGTTTGGAAAACGTTTTCTGATTTTATCTAACAATATCATTTGAATGAGGTTTACTAAATAACTTCAGTTTAAACATATGCTTTTGGGTATCGCTGTATGAGCAGTTTAAGTCAGTCTCAAAGTCAATAAATAGTTTCAACATGTCTAAATATTTTTAAACATAGCTATTGTGGCTCTGTTGAACCTCATAAGAGGGGTGATTTGGGGATGTTTGTTTTCAAAAGTCCAAATTGCCATGCACCTGGACTCCTAATTGCCTAACTGTGTGCCCTGTAGAGATCTGCTCTGTACACAGGCTTCATATTTAGCAAACACACTGATCTTAATTACTATGTGCAATGTTGTTTCTTATGATTTTAAAGGTTCCTCCTTCTCGTTACAGAAAAGCTGCCCTCAAGTGCAGAAAGGGAGCACAGAGGTTGCCTTAGAGTGGTTTTGGGGCCGTAGTGAGCAGGCTCTTTCATGAACCGACCCTGTCCCTCTACCCTGTCTTGTACCTTACCTTCTCCTGTAGAACTCCATTTAAGTAGTACTAAAAGGCATTTTTTACAGCACCTCTTGTGGCTGGGGGAGAGGGGGAACAGGACTGAAAAGAACACACAGCCCTTTTTCATGTATTTCCTATAAACACTAACATTTTTTAAATCTTGAGAGCCCTCACTATCTAATCTGACCATTCATTTATTTGTGTTCTGTGTCTATCTCCTAAGCTGCTTGATGTGGAGCACCTCTTGTGAGTTCCTGAGTGGCTGCTAAGCCTGCTGAGGACTACTGAATGCTTCAGAGGAAAGAGAAGACATTCCGAGACTTTGGCAAAATCTTTATCACAAACCTAATGGATTGCTCTCATTGTGTCCCCGATCTTAGCTGCTGGAGTAGTGGTGCAGACATCAGAGCCTAGAAAAAGCAGGCAAGAAGTGGAGTTTCCATTTTGCAGTCTTAGCACATAAGAGTGAGACCATTAAGAAGAGACTGGGAACTGTTTTCCAAACTCATTCATAATCTGACTGTCCTTTAATCTACACAGAGCAGAGAGCCAGGCTGCCTGCTGAACTCTGACTTTTGAGGCTTCTAATCAAGATGCTTTTTTGCCTGGGACTAGGGCCATAACAATTAGAAGGGGAGGCAAATTAGGCTTCAGATCCTGTTTTCACTGATGTTTAATGTAAAATGCGAATGTTCCCTCAGAGGAGGTTTGTAACTCATCGGTTAACCTAGCTGGAAACTAAGAAAAATAAATAATTTAGTAGATATACTACAACAAGGATTGTAAACATGTAGACTGATATAATTGTGCTTTGTTGCAGCAAGAGTGCGTGATACGCTGTAACACGCAGACAAGGGTTCTGCCATTGATTTTAGAAGCTAGGATTTTTTCAATCCTCATCCTTCTACAGAGGCATAAAACCCTGCTATATTCAATGCCTGCCAGCGGTTACAACATTGCGGTTTCTCACACAAAGCAAGAAAAACAAAGATGGGAAAGGGCTATTAAAACTTTGCTAAGTAAAAGCTAATAATAAATCAAGGCAACATGAAAAAGATAAATCCATGAGCTTCTTCCTGATCTTATATTGCCATAACTGATATCAGTGGTTTGCTTTATACCATCAAATTTAAATACCTGTTTGTTTATCCAACCCAACTCAAATATGATGTTCTGCTTCAGTGTTGACTTGAAGCTAACCTTAAAGCTGCTTGATAAAGCTTAATAGTAAAACTCAGTCAAATATTACTGTGCTGCTAAACCAGAATCTTTGTATTTGGAGTTAAACTTTGATGTTAACTACTTTTACAAAAATCACTGATTGATCCAAAAATATTAGGAGGAACTGACCTCCAATCCATAACCTACTAGAACTACATCCTTGCCATGGAGATAATGAAAATGCAGTCTTATTTGCTTTGCAACTTAGTCTAGTATACTTTAAAAGTATATATATATATATATATATATATTATATATATACACTTGTAAATATACTTTAAAATATTTTAATTTTATATATATATATATATAAAGAAGATAAATATAGCTTTTACATATGGGATTGTATAAGAAGTGTTGCAGATGTAACCAAAAGGAATGTGATAGCTTGTTGAAGAATATCAAAGTGTATTGCTAGAAAGACAGAGATATGTGGGAACTGATGAAAACAGGACACTAAGGATATGCTAACATTTCCATTTTCCTAAACCCCTCCCATTAAAAGTGCCCTGAGCATGGCATACGTTTAGATACACTTCTTTTGGTTACTTTTGAGTGGAGAATAATCTGTGTGTAAACAACCTCAATAAATTATTTGACTGAGTTTCCTATTCCTCACATATGCTTTGCTCACGGTACCTTATTTCATGATACCCAAAATTCATTTTGAAAGCATACCTTCTAAATGTTAGCGCTCTCAAGAACTGCCTCGAGTATTCTGTTGCATGAAAATGCAGATTCCTAGTTTGTGGTCCTGGTATGGTAGAAGTAAGTAATTACATGGTTAACATTTTATGGTGCATAAGATGTTTACACTGTGCAATTCAGGAGGGCACTACAAATGCAATAAACTTCATCTTTCTTCTATGGTTTACCATTTCCTAGGGCTGCCAGTGCTAGTCTAGTCCTCATAAGCAATTTTATGACTACCAAACTGTAGGCTACTTTTGGCAACAAAGCAGTCATTTCATGGAATGAAAAAACAGTGGAAGTTTCTTCTTTTAACCTCAGGATATCCTTTTACAAGGAGGAATCCCGTGTGAGTCTTTAAGATGAATTAGCTTAAGTTTTCCATTACTGTGACAATTGAAAGCAGCTATAAATGTATGAAGTATATAGCCATATTTTGCCTTTAGTTATAAGGATGCTTAAGGTTTCCCATTTGCTGTTTCTGGGCTAGGACACTCTAAGGAATACTATACAAGTCGTCATAAATACTCAGTTCTACTGAAATGGACTTGTTTTAGGTGTGTCACTATTTATACAATAACTAATACCAGAGTGATGTCTCAGAATCTTCCCCTCAGTGTAAATATTTCAGCACACTGCCTACTGTAATTAATTTTTGTTTATGCCTTACATATAAATTGTTTTGTAATAAAATCTGCTTGAAACGTTTCTTGTAAAATCATTGTATTAACCATATCTTTTATGTATAAACTCATTTGAAACTAAACACGTTAATTTTCTGAATTATATGAGTTTTTGACAGTATATCAAATCATTCAATGTTTTTAACATGATTGTATAGCACTTATTCGGGACGCTGGTACTATAAATAAAGCAATAAAGTTTCCAGTCCTACATGTAGACACCTAATCAATCAAGCTGCAAAATAACACAGTCTGGATTCCCAACCTAAGACTTTAAAAGTTGCACTCTTTAATGGGTGCATTTATTGAGTTTCACAGGCATTTAACTTTTTATGTTTGTATCCTTTATTTAAAGATTTTTTCTGAACTAGACATCTCCAGGTGAAAGCAATGCAAACTTTGTCACATCTTGATTGATATTTGTCCAAAAAATTAAAACACTGGATTGTTTTAGCAACATTCAGTTGCTAATAATGCCAGTTCTTCTCTTACACCCCCTGTTACTGATGCAGCAACTTCAGAACTATCACCTTTCACTGGGAATTTAATCAATCTCATATAAAGCTACTCGATAGCTTGTTTCAGCATATTCCTAATTTGCTTTGACAAAACTGTCAATGCACATGTATTTAAAATATAACAACCCAATCATTGGTGCCCAGGCTGTAGCTTGCACACCTAAATTGGTCTGCCAGAATAATTTCTCTGGTCATGGCTTGCTCCTTGCTAGTATCTTCCCCTAAATCCTTGCAACTCATCCTCTGTTAAACAACAAAAAGTGTATTCCCTGCATGAGCAAAGTGTATGCAGTTTCCTTCATGTGGATGTAAAGGAAAGTATGACAAGGAAGACTGCAGATAAGATGGAGGCACCTCTAGTAACAGCTTGCTGTGCCCAAGGAATGGTTACTCCCGACATAAATTAGTCGGTGTTGCAGTTCCCACCAAAGGACCTTCACATTAAAAAGGACAAAATTAAACAGAACAGGCATTTAGCAATACACTGGAGTTATGGTTCTTAATATCACCTTCTCAGAAAAGTCGTGCTTCTCTCTCTCCCAAAGAACAATTCAGAAATAACTATGGCAAGTTTTCAGGAGCTTGCAACTCAGAATTATTTTGTCTTCTGGTTCATGGCGTAGTATATCCTATTCTCCGGCTTCAGGACCACTGTTCAGTGCAGACCAGTTACATGGGCCTAAATGAGTCATGTCTTTCATTTCAATGAGATAACTCACATGCTTAGTTGGGTGTGTTTGCATGCTAATATTCCACGCAAAATAGCATTTCTCAGTTGCTCATGCCAGATCAGGGAAATATCCTGGATTTACAACATAGGCCTGGAAAAAACACCTGCATGGGCAAAAATTCTTCAATATCCAATTACTATCTATGTCATCATGAGAGCATCTTTAGAAACACCTTTTCGTGAAGCAGAAGTCCTCTGGCTGTTACCCTGTGCCTCTCAGGTTTTACATTGCTTCGCTGACAAATACCAAAATTAAATATAAAGACAGCTAAGAAAGCAGCTCAGATGACAGACAAGTTTAATGAGAATCTAAGTAACTCAGCCTGACAAGTATAAAAGCAGTTTTAATTAATTTAATGTAATCATTTAAATGCATATATAGTAAACCTGTAATTGTTACTCCTATTACTTCAAACAATTTCTGAAGCTAACCAGGCCACCAGTGCTTTTTTAAAGAACAGGTTAGACAACATCTGTTGGAAATTATTCACTAAATCAACTAATCTAACGGGGGTGGGGGGTGGGGGGTAAGTGCAATCTTTTGCAGCACAGATTGTTTGCCCAGCAGCTGTGTGCTCAAGAGCTTGTCTGTTTTTCTAAGTGTAGTGATTAGTCTATGAAAAGATAACTGCTTTTCCTTACAGATCTTGCCTTGCTTATATCATCAGACCATTGGAATTGCATCATCCATACTATGGGAATATCCTATGATTCACCGACTAGTAAGTCTGAAAGGCGGATCATTTAGTCCAGCATTTTGTCCAGCAATGGGCCAATTTGGTGCATTTTCAAGGGTGTGTGAGGTTGTTTTTTTCCCCCTTCAAACAGTGAGAGTGCTGGGAAGACTTGCAGGAGCCAGCTGACACTGCCTCTTAGCTCTGTAGCTGTATCCGCTCTGCGTGCAGGAGAGGATCCCAGCTCTGCCCAAGTCTTGCTGAATTCCTGCGGTCTCGCTTGGATTTTATCCAAAAATTCTTCAGCTTGTGCTCCACGACTATGCACTGTGTCACTCAAAATTTGACTGCGTGTTGCCTGTTGCCTTTCCTTTCTGAGCTGTGGCTCCAAGGATCTGTACAATGCCAGGATTAGCTATTTTAGGGGGGGCAGGCTTCAGCCTGTACATTCCCAGGGACTGGAGAAGCATCTCTGCTCACTAACCAGTTACAATATTTTTATAGGTTGGAGTGTAATGTCAGGACTGTCACTTAGATAGACCATTATGTTTCTCATACCCTTTCATGGTCCCTTTTCAAGTACATTTTCTGTAATTATAAATACAGAACCCTGTAGCTTTTAGGAGTGGCAGTAGGAGATTTATTCCAGCTCTGAGCACAAGGTTATGCACTTTCAATGCAGAAATGTAGTGGCAGCATAAAGCGTGTAACTCTGATGGACATTTCCACTCAGGCTTTTTCATATTCTGTGAAAGCAACTGTACTGAACATAAATATACACAAGCTGAATCCACATACATGCTCATAGCATAAACCCAGAAATTAATATTCTGTTGTCTTTTTTTTTTTTTTTTTCTTTCTACAGAACTTCCAGCCATCCCCAGTTTGCTGAAATGCCTTCCTGAATGTACAGGTATGCCCACGATCCTTGTAACGCAGGGCTTTCTTGCCATTATCATTACGATGATGGATGCATTTGCATTGTAAGTAAGGAGCACACACAAAATCAAGTGCTCACATTCGCCTACAGGTAAAGGCAAGAAAGCAGATTATGCTGGAGGTATTTATCCACAGCTTTCCCCGTTGTACAGTCTCCCAGGATCGTTTTATTCTGCTGTGGTGCTCAAAGACATCTGTCATTTTTTTAGGCGGGTGTGTTGATTGCCCAGGTTGTATCATTTCTAATGGTGCATTTTGCAAGTGAACATTTTTGCAACACATTCTTCAAGATACGCTCTTCGTTATGCAGCTCAGGGTCGCTTTTTTCAAATCACCCCTTAACCTTTACAACTCCCACGCGCATTCTCATTTTGTATAGGCTTGCAAATTTCCCAGCAGAGGAATATAGCTCCACCGGAGCACGCTGTACGCTTAAGCACTGTGAAGAACACAAACCCCTCTCCGCCCTACGCGGCTCCTCTCATTAGTAACGCCAGAGCAACAGCGACCTACGAAGCTGTCAGGCCTCAGCGAGGCTCATGAGGAAACACCCCTCGGAACGGAGCCCTCGCTGCGCGTTCCGGCTCTTTCTTTCTGTCTAGCATCGGCTCAGGAGTCGAGCTCAAACCACCCAAAAGCGCGTCCGGGCCAGCCGGGGTGCGAGCGGCTGCTGCCGGGGGGGCTCGTCCCGCTTGTGAGGCGGAGGACGCGGGGCGCCGGTGCCGCGGAGCCCGCCCGTGAGGCAGGACGAGCGGCCGGCACGCCGCGGGAGCCCAGGCGTAACCCCCCGCTCAGAGGGGTCCCCACCGCGCGTCCCCCGGCAGCGTTTCGGCGCAGCCCCCCGGCTCCCGCCCGTTAAGGCTCCGCCGCGGGTGCGGGCTGCTGAGAACGGGGCGGGACCGCGGCGGCGTGCGGCGCCCCGAGGCGAGGGCGAGGCGGGCGAGGCGGCCCCACCGCCGCACACCCCGGCCGGCCCCACGCCCCGCGGCGGGCGGAGTGGCGCGGCGCGGGGCGGAGCGGGGCGGGGCGGGGGCGGGCCGCAGCGCTACCGCCGAGTCCCGCAGCGGGGCCGGGCGCTGCCGCTGCCGCCGCCGCCGCTGCCGGAGCCCAGCCCCCGCCCCCTGCGCTGCGAGCGGCGCCCGGGCTGCCACATCGGCACCGCCGCTCCGAGAAGGCGCTTCGCGGAGCGGATCGGGAGCCCAGCGTGCCGGGAGATGGAGCCCCGCTTCTGCTGCCGCCGCTGCCGCCCCCCGGGACTCGCGCTCCGCCAGGGCCGCCGCTGCCACCGCCGGGACGGAGAGCGCGGCGCCGCCGTCTAACGCCGCAGCCCCGGCGGCGCGGCCGAGGGGGGAGGCGGCGCGGAGACCGCCGCGTCCCCGTCGCCCGCCGGGCCCGCGCGGCGCCGAAGCGCGGCCCCCTGCTCCCCGCCCTCCCCGCAGCCGCTTCTCCGCCCCCGCCCGGCCCTCGGCTGGGCTCCGCCGCCGGCAGCCGGGCCATGGCGGGGCGATGAGGGAGCGGCCGCCGCTGCCCGCAGGCTGCGTGGGGAGGCGGGGAGCGACGGGGCTGGGCGGCTCGGCGGCGCTAGAGCCGGCCGGCGGGCCGGGGGGATGTGGGGCGCGGGGGGCCGCGGCGTTGCAGCTCCTCTCCCGGGCCGTGAAGCAGGCGGCGGCGCAGGGGGCCCGGCAGGACCTGGGCCGCTGGCTGTCCCGAGCCGCCGGGACGGCGGCGGGAGGCGGCGGCGGGGACGCCGTCGGCTTCGTCCCGGCGGAGGCGGCGGGGGCCGGCGGGCTGCTGCTGGGGCCCTACGCGGAGCAGGGCGGGCTGCCGCCGGCCGAGCTGCTGCTCTGCCAGCTGCCCGAGGCGGGCGGCGGCGGGCCCGGGCTGGCCGAGGCCCGGGGCTGGCGCTGCTCCTGCTGCCTGCTGGGCACCTGCTGGTGCAAGAGCTGCCTCAGCGTGTGCGTCCTGGCGGCCCTCTGCTTCGCCTCGCTCGCCCTGGTGCGCCAGTACCTGCGGGACCTGCTGCTCTGGGCCGAGAGCCTGGACAGCCTGGCCGGCGTGCTGCTCTTCACCGTGGGCTTCATCGTCGTGTCCTTCCCCTGCGGCTGGGGCTACATCCTGCTCAACGTGGCAGCCGGCTATCTCTACGGCTTCGTGCTGGGCATGGGGCTGATGGTGCTCGGCGTCCTCGTCGGCACCTTTGTCGCCCACGTGGCCTGCAAGCGGCTGTTGGCCCGCTGGGCGCGGGCCCGGATCCAGGGCAGCGACACGCTCAGCGCCGTCGTCCGCGTCGTGGAGGGCGGCAGCGGCCTCAAGGTGGTGGCCCTGGCGCGGCTGACGCCGATCCCCTTCGGGCTGCAGAACGCCGTCTTCGCGGTGAGTCCCGGCCCGGGCCCTGCAGCCAGGAAGAAGCTCTGGCTGGAAGGATAGCTCGCAGTGTAGTGGCCGCTGTCGCTGGTGGAGGTTGCCTCCTTTCCCAGGAGGAAACCTGGGTTTCTTTTAACAACAGCAGAAGCACCCCCCCCCCCCCCCCCCCCCCGCCTGCTTGCACTAGTCCGTGCTTGCAGGGGGACGGCGGGCAGGTTTTCGAGGCGCCTTGCTTGGTGACATTGCGTTACGAGTTGCTCTCGGGCTTTCAAGACTGTGTGCCAGTGTTAGAACGAAGCACCAGGGTGCTGTGTAGCAAAGTCTGCGGAGAACTCGACTGTTTTGAAGTGCCTGGTTTTTTAAAGTCATCCAAGCGGGAGGAAAAGTTGTATTTGTAAGCAGTCTTGCCAGATCTCCCTAAACTACTTTGTATAAACAATCATATTGGAAAGAAAGAAGCGGACAGATTAAAATTCTTACTCTGGTTGGTTGGTGTTTGTAGCATACGTCTGGCAAATCCATACAGCATGTTAAGTCCGTGCACGTGAGAGAGGACGCGTATCTTGGGCAGAGCAGTGAGATGCAGTGGCAGAGCTGAAAAAGGGACTGTGCAGCAGAATGGAACTGAAAGCAAGTTTAAATTTGAGTTTGGAAAGGGATTAGTCTTGCTTTTCTTTCTACTTCTGGATGCAGATTGGTATGTTCTTTAGTTATTTAAAATTTATAATCTTGCTGTCCCCTTTGATCATCTTAAAAGAGAAAGTAGAGAAGAACATGGAGGGTGCGCTTTTGAGTACCATCATGCTGATGATGACAATTTCAGACCCTCATCTCTTCCTGAGTGCTTTGTCTGAAGGATCTGGTTTTGGCTGTGTGTTATGCCTCAGTTGTGTCTGCTAACTTGGTGATACTAAAGCAAACCAGATCCTGAAATATTTTAAATGTTTTACAGTAACTTAAATTCTTTACTGTAAAAGACTCTCCAAAAAAGTGTTTTGGTCTGCCACTTTCTTATAGCACACTTTCCTTCTCCTGTCTGCAGTCCTGATCCTGTTCCCTTCTGAAGCACTTGCTTAATTTTGACAGGTCTATCTGGTTGAAATCAGTAGGTTACTGAAAACCAAATTTGACATTTCAGAAAAAAATTAATCCACACCATCTTTAGAGGTGATCAAATTAGAGAGCATCAAATATTTAAAATTGCTATGTGTAAGACTGGGTGTGCTGGGACATTTGTCTCAAGAGCTGCAATCTCTGTCTGTAAAAGCTGTAACAGGTTATGTTTTCTTTATAAGCAAGTATTTTGGTATGAATGAGAAGAACCTCAGCTGTTCCATTTATTTACTTTTACATTTATTTAGTTACTGCTGGACTGAGGAAGCTTAAACCCATGCAGCTGGGATCAGAGTCCCCCCCAGAGCCCAGGGTCCCAGTGTAGCAGATGCTGTAGTGTGATGTTCCTGAAGTGGGGAGAGCTGTTGTGCTTTGGTTGTTCACTGTTTCTGGGTGTCACCTGAAGTATTCAGCAGATGTTGTAGTATTGGATCTGAAGAACTGACCAGACAATTACAGAGTTAAAATGATTTCTGTTGGAAACATGATTCAGCAGACCAGTGCAGTATTAAAATGATGCTGTAAATCAGTGGTTTATATTCTCTTAAGTACTGCAAGATAAATCTTTTCCTTTCCAAGTGGAAGGTTTCAGTGTTAAAATAACAGATAGGAAATGAGATGAAAGCAGGTTCTTGATTATGCCAAGTAGCTTGGATGTTGCCTGCTAAAATTAGTTTGGGTTGCATTTATTACTCCAGATTTACTACTTTGCAGTGTAGTCAAATAAAGCATGGCGCGTTACATTTTTAACAGAGAACATTTAATATGAACTACAAGATTACTGAAAAATAAAAACGTTGCATGCAAATCAGGGAAGTCAAGGCGGTTTCTCGCTGTGAGTCAAGTTTAAGCTACATATAGAGTACAAAATGCTACCCACACAGACTGAGCTGTCATTTCTTTGAGATCTGACCTATTTGAAAACTTAATGTTTTACTGAAGTTTGAAATGCAAGGGGGTTTGGGGTGCCCTAACCATCTATCCATTCCCTGAGCTAGCAACTTCAGTAATGAATTTGAAAAGGATTGTTCTTAATAGTAGAGGAAAGAACAGTAAACTTGAGGAAACCTACGCGTCTTTAATTTTCCAGCAGTCTGGTCTAGGTGTGTCTTCTATGTGCATATTTATAAGTAAACTGGAGACACTGAGAATACATAAATGAGAAGGAAGGGAGGAAGTGACACATGAGGTCTGGGGCAAGGCATAACCTTGATGTGGGAGGGGTCATCTGCAGGGCTGGGATTAATGGGTTTCGACAAGCACTTGTTCAGTGGTGTATACCATCTGCTCAGGGTTTTGGGGAGGCTGAATTACAGGAGGAGTGTAGAGAAGGAAGAGCTTCCTAACATTTGATTAGTGATGGGATCACATTATTTGAAATGCACAAGAAGAAAATTAGCACAAATTTCTTAGTTTCTCACCAGCCAGATGTGAACATGCTTCTTAGAGTCATTCTGCTGCTCTGGGAAGGCGCTGATATTGGGAGCAGTGGGGTAGTGCATTTACTTGCCTTTCTGGAAGACCTAGAAAACAGTCAACTGAAAGCATGTTTGTATTTCTCTTTGGGTGTGTTTTGCCTAATTGTCACTCCTTGTGATGCCAGTGTGGCCGTGGCTCTGGGGAGGGGTGATAGCTCTTCCTGAAGTGTTTGCCCACGCACAGCGCTCTCGGCAGCTCCGAGTGTTTTGGAGGCAGGCCTGTAAGGACGCCTGGTATGCAGGTTATTACTGCCTTCCCACCAGTGAGTCCCTGGAGTGAGATTTGTGCAAACACATTATTTGTAGTGCTAGGTGTAGGTTAGATCGGAATTCATATTTCTTTTTTTTTTTTTTTTCCTTCCCTCTTTGAGAGGAATATCACATGGAAGAAATTGACTAAAAAAAAATATCTGAGTGTCTAAGAGTGCTCCTCTGGTTCCCGAAATGCACACAGTGAAATTAAGAGTTGAAGAAATGGTACCTGCTTTGCAGGAACATGCAGGCTGCTTACTCTGCTTGTTGGAAAGTTGATAGCGATTTTTTTAGTTTGTTTTGGTTTTATTTGCTACATGGGTTTTTTGAGGACAACAAAAGCATCAGAATTGTCCTTTGCTCTTGTTGCTAAGCCTATCTGATCCAAAACATGGGGATTCATAAGCTGAGGGGAGTAGAATCTGCTGCAATCCCCAAAGGCATGTGAGTTCTCAACAAAGTCCTGACACAAGCGTTTATTCTTTGGCAATACTGAACCAAAGGTGTCAGCTTCAAAGAATACACAAAAGTTTTACCAGACAAAGTCTGTTCAAGGCTTAGTGAGAGAGTTTCTGCCTAATGCTCTTGTCACCAGAGCAATTAGGTAGTTCTTAACTTCATTTAAATACATAGGTATGGCCCGTAACACAACTGCATCCATGCTTGCTTTGAGACTTCTGTTAATTTTTTGCTGTCTCGAGCTTTCACTAGAAACAAGTCTTGGTAGCCTCTGGCAGCTTGGCCATGCAGACCCCAGTCTGGCAGGTTTATAGAACAAGTAAAGTTCATAGAAGGCAAAATATGGAAAGCTGTAAGTTTTATTAAAAATTCCTCAGGTTTCTTAGGTGGGAACGCAATCTGCTTCCTGTGCCTTCTGGGTGAAGGGATACCACTGCAGGCCTAAACCAGGAGTTAAAAGGGCACCTGCAAAATTTCCTCTCCCTCTCCTTGGGCTTCCCACTAAAATGAAAGCTCAGTTGCAGTCCAGCATATCCATTGGCAGCCTCCACTTTGTTTGGAAAGAGTCCCTCTCATGACTCAGGAGGTCCAGTTGCTTCAGGACAGATCCAGATGTGCAGATGTGTTGCTCTGCAACCACAATGTCCTTAATATATATACAGAAATGAGAGGTGCCTGGGAGTGTTAAAACAATCTTTGGGAAATTTCCCAGCTCCTTTAGATTTAATAACAGTGTCCTACTTAGCAGATCTTCCCTCAGCATTAGTATTTCAGGGACTTTTAATAGCAGCTCCTTCATTCCCTTGGCAATATGGGAAGTTTCGCTTGTGCATTCTTATTACATGGCCCAGATTACTAATGCTTTTTTTTTTTTTTTTTTTAAAAAAAAAGAAGTCTTTTTGAAGCATCGGTCAAATGTGAAGTTCTGACATAATTATGTATTGTTTTTTTATTATAAATCTAAATCAATCTTGTATAGAGAGGGAAATGTATTATTTGGATGCTACTATATATTTCAGTCTGTGGGAAGTATAATTTGCAGTGTGAAGTTTGGAATTGGCTTACTGGGTCTTGTTCCAGTGAATTAATCGTTATGCTTCATTGCATTCTCTTCCTCCATTGCCCTTCCCAAAAACTTTCCACTGATACTACTTAGAGCTCCAAGAATTCAGCACTGTGACTTTGGTAGTAACCAAAGTTTAAGAATAGCATGATGAAATGAGTAATTTCTTGCTCTTCTCTTGTCTTTGACACTGTGCAAAACTGTCAAGGTCAATAATTTCCACGTAGACTTCCAGTGTTAGGGGCTGTTCTTAGTTAGAACTTGTTTCATTACAATGTGATCAACTGAATTGTCTGGAAAATTCCTTAGACTGCTTGTTTCAAAATTGCCCTTTTCATACTAATTTTTAACCTATGGTTTTCTCCTGTTTTCATTTTGCTTGCATAAATACCTTTTGACCTCTGGGCTTTTGCATTTAGTATTTCCCAATGGCTGCTGATACTAATTTAGCTAGTACTGTGTACTTTGTTCCCAGATAAACTGTCCACATATTGACTCAACAGAAATTTCACACCAGAGAGGAAAACACCTTCAAGTATTATTAGTGGTTTTTCCAGAGAAACTAACACAAGCTATAGCCACATGTACTGTTTTGTTCACTAATTAAAATGTGATGCTAAAATACCTTTGGTAGGAAATCTTAATGATACCCATGTATATCAGTATATAGATAGATATTGCTCATAGAGATCACTGATAGATATATGTATCTTAACCAGCTATATAACTTCCCTTGTAGAGGCAAATTGTATCTACTATTCTGTTTAACTAGATTGTATTTAGTACAGTGACGTTTTGAACAGTTGCCTTTTATTAGTTGCCATACATGTAAAATGCAAAGCAAATAGATTTTTGCTTTAGATCTTCACATTTGATAAAGTAATTTCTTCCCGCAAGCAAATTCTCATAAATTGTAGGGCTCCATTCACCATGAAGAAATAAACATTTTCAATGAACAGTATAATTGCATCTTTAGTTAATGACTTTTACACAGAGATGTTCCATAATGTAAGATTGAATGAAATAAAACCTAGTAACTTTAAAAAGGCCAGATGAAAACTAGCCACATACTGTTTTGTTGTATTATCTTAAGATTCATGCACAGTGGAAAGTTTTGGTGAAGGAACGTAAGAAATTCCTTCATTATTTTGCACAGATGGTTGTGGGAGTGGCAGTCTGGTTGTTTGTGCATGTAGATTGTGTTGAAGCTGTGCTTGATTTCTTACGTTGTCTTTTACTCAGATTACAGATCTGTCATTACCCAACTACCTGATGGCTTCCTCAGTTGGGCTGCTTCCTACTCAGCTCCTGAACTCATACTTGGGCACTACCTTGCGTACCATGGAGGATGTGATTGCAGAACAAAGTGTTAGTGGCTATTTTATATTCAGTTTACAGGTAAGTTAAAATAATTGCTTTCACAGACCTTGGTGACAGTAACGTCAGTCTATTTATGACTGCTTGGGTAAGCAATTACTCTTGGCGGTCATCTTCTTGTGGTTGAATTTATTTCTATAGCCCCCCAATATCTTGCTCATCTTCTGTATCAGCCGGATTCAAGACAGAATTTTTCTTCTGGAGGCAGTAGACAAGTTTCCTTCCTGTCTCTTCAAGTCATTGAGTCTTTGCTTTGGAAACTGCATGCCCATAGAAATGGGTGGGAGACAGATTCAGTATTGCTGGTTTGTCTTTTAGGTTGTACAGCCTGAAGTGTAAAAGGGGTGGGCTGCAGGAGGTTTGGGGGAATGCATGTCTCGGGGGTTAAGAGCTGCTTTCTGTTGGTGTGACAGCTCCTAGTCTGAGGCAGCCAACCTCTTACAGACTGAGTCAAGCAGGTATGGCATGTGGTATTCAAAGGCAGCAGGTTTATAAAGTGTTTAATTTATAACTGTTACTGGTATTTTCAGTAGATTGTGTAAAGCTGAGCTGCTGTTTCTGTTTCATAGTCTTATTGACTCCCAGATACCCAGAGAAATGGGTTTTGAGGGTGCTGTTTTCTTTTGATTTTGTTTTCTTCTGTTAGAAAAGTTTAGTTCTCTCGTACTGTGCTTGACACAAAGCAGAACTTACTCAGTGCTCTCTTTTTTTTCCTTTCTGCCACAGTTTTGTCGAGTTTTCTTCTCCTGCCCTCTGTGGTAAATCTCCTGCTGATTTTTAGACTTGTCAGACCACCCCTATGCAAAAGCCTGTGTGCCACCAGCTGTGAAATAGTGTGTTCAGGGTGCATAGACCCAGCACCTGTGCAATGTTCAGTGTTAGCACTGAACACTCCAGATTTTGCATAGATATTGAGGATGAAAAGTGCTGTAAAAATACAATTTTGCTAATGCCTAAATCTGAATATCCTAGTTTTGCAAGTAAGTAAATTTCTGAGGAGTATCTAGTACCCGTACATGAGCTTAGCCGATGAAGTGATTTGTCAGTAAATCTTGGGGGTAAGCCTTAAGTCTGAGACTATTACGAGCATAGAGGTCATGAGTATTTCAGAAGCAGATGATATATTAAAATTTCCTGACAGTGCCAGTACTTAAGGCTGTGTTTGACCAGCAGTGACCATGGTTTGCAGACTTTCAGTTGGTACTGCAGTCATTTATCTTCCTCAGTTTTTACAATCATAAAGTTGATGTTTAACAATGTTAAGATATAAAACTAAGTCTAGGACCAGTTTAAGCCATTCCCCCCTGCTCCTAAAACTAGTGTGCTCTTAAATGGACCATATAATTTATAGGCTTCATAGAACAGGGTTATGAGTATTAAAAATGCTTTTGTAAATAACCTTGTAGATCAAAGAGAAAAGAAACGGTTAAGTGATCAGCTTTCATTTTAATTGTGAACTGTTATTTCCAGTATAGTATTTAGCGGTCTTTTCCCTTTTTTTTTTTTTTTTTTAATGACATTGACTCTCCTTTGAAGATTATATAGGTTGTAACGTAACTGTTGCTCAGATGAGCACTAGCTAGAGAGGGTTGAATATTTGAATAGGAATGCTCACCTCCTTGAGCAGTCCTTGGGACCTGACTGAATAAGTGAAGGGGAGCCTGTTAGTGGAGGAATTATTTAAGTTCTCCCACTTTCTCTCGGGCGTATGCCTGGTGCTTTGCTTGACTGGGCTTTGATGTGACTTTAATTTAGTGAATAGCTGTAAAAATCCTTCACATTTCATTGTTGTCTGTGGGTATATATTTTTTTAATTTATTTATTCATGTAGGGTACCAGGCTACTGGTAGTAATATTTCTCAAACCAGTCAAATTTAAATATGTGGGCAAGCTTTTAGAATAGGATTTTTCCTGTATATTCAGAACTTGGTGTCCATAGTCTCTTTTTGACTCTTACATTGGCCAGCTTTTGAAATGTATAACTTGAATTAGTGAGGAACATCTTTTCCACCACAGGGATAGTCAAGCAATGGAGCATGTTGCCCAGAGAGGTGGTGAAATCTCTATCCTTGGAAATTTTCAAGACCTGACTGACAAAAGTCCTGAGCAACCTGGTGTGATCTTGCAGCCAGCCCTGCCGTGAGCAGCAGGTTGGGCTAGACTGCTAGGATGCCTTCCAGCTGCAATTATCCTGTGACAATACTTGTCAATCATCTTACTCGGTGATAGTCTAATATTTTGTATGTCATGCTGACAGGTGTTTTAAGTGATAGTTCTTAAAGTTAAAGAAAACATAGCCCTACCAATTAATAATGAAGTTCAGATTTTGGACTCAAAACTTTAGGTTCTGTTGTAAACAATATAACCTTTCTGTTTTTTTGAAAGGAAGTCACAGATTCCAGCTAGTTTCATAAAACATTCTTAGAAAAGGTAGAGGAATTTACTTCTTTTGAAAGGACTCTCGCTATAAGACAGCTTGATTTTTATTTGAAGATTAATTTTTTTTTTTTAAGGAGGATCTCAGCTGAAAACTTAACTGGTGTTCTATTGAAAGCAAAGGCCATCTCTGGGGAGTGCAGTGCATGCCAATGTCATTGAATGAGTAATTTCAAAACAAAAATGGTTGTTTAATTGTGATAACTTATGTGGTGAAAGTTTAAAAATTCTTAGCAATAAAATTCAGAGCAAAAACCTGAACTAAACCCCTAGTTATGGACAATATTTCTTCCTTAAACAAATGAAAGAACTCCCCACCACCAACATCCTATCACTTCCCTGAGCCATCCTCCAGAAACCAAGTTCTTCCCATACAGACTACTATAAGTAGCTCAGAAGCTCTGATTCTGTCCTGTTTAGTTTTGATATCCAAGAAGCAGCGTGACACGTCTGCTCTCTCTCTTCCACACCCCGGGGGAACAAACAAGAAGTCTTATTTCCTTTGGTCTGCAGCATCCTGTCTCTGCTGTTTTGCTAGTTGCAGATGCCCAGTACAATTTCAACCTATTATTCCCTTGGTTTGCGGCCAACAGCCCTTTTGATTTACAGAAGTGCACCATGTTGTTTCTTTGTGGATGCATTTTTGCCGAGAGAGAAGGTGAAGGGATTACTTTCTAACAAATAGTGGATATCAATGGAAGAAAGAATCTTTCCTAAGTAGTAGGTAATGTCTGTGTTCTGATATGCTGTTTATGTTTGTAGCATATGTAGGATTAGAGCCACTCATTGGTTAAGTTCATCTCCCTTCTGATGCCTTGCCTGTGAAGCATTGAGTCATCAGATGCCTCCATGAATCTTTGCACTGATGACTTTTGTTTTATTCAGAACAGTTGCTTTGTATTCATGCTTACAGTTTATATAGCCTACAGCACTCTTTTGTTTTATTTGCAGATTGTCATAAGCATAGGACTCATGTTTTATGTTGTTCACCGAGCTCAAGTGGAACTGAATGCAGCTATTGTAGCGTGTGAAATAGAAATGAAGACATCGCTTGTTAAAGACAGTCAACCAAGCATCAGTGGTTCAACAACATACTGTAACAAAAGGACAGTAGCATTCTCTGGAGGAGGTGTCAATATTGTGTGATATCAAGTATTAATAAAGTAAGGTGTTGGGAACCTAAGCTATTGCCTAGAAATATCTATGGACAATTAAACAAGTTTTTAAAAAAAAAAATAATTACAAGTGGTTACAGGTTGTACTGTGGCACAAACCAACCGACCAGCTCTTCAATTGCACACGGGGTGACTTCTAGCAAGAAAAGAGAGATGGCGAAGTAACTTAAGATGTAAATGCAAATTTGGTTGCACCTTTGGTCGTTTATATGCCTGTCAGGCCTGTAGTCTGCACTTTAGGTTTTTTCCTTTGCTCCTATAAACTGAGAAATGCTTCTATAAACTGAGAAGAGTAGCACAGAGGGAAATATTTTTCTCCTTAGCATTATTTATAAGGCTGAATAATTATATGCAGTAGAATTTTATTACTGATAAAGATGAATGAGAAGGTATGCAATTCAATGTATGTTATTCTTGAATGTGCTGTTGCTTTAGAATTGCTTCCAGAACTTGGAGTGTATTATTTAGCTAGTGATGGGACCATTTGGCTTCATTTTTTGATTTTTTTTTTAAAAAAAGAGCCCTATATAAAATTTTGGTTGAATGTATTTTTGTAAGTCATTAAAAATGTTGCAGAGCCATGTGTATGTATTCACACAAGCTTAAATCCTACATTGTGGGACTGAAGTGCTCTTAAATAACATTTTAAGTTACACTGTGTAATATGCAAAGTAAAAGGAAAAATACAGAAGTTATAATAGATTGCAGTGACTATTTGAAGGAGACTTCATGATCTAACTGTTGCATTGGTTTTGCCACCTTGGTGATTGTAACAAAGGGCTGTTCAACGTTAGTCCTATTTATAGTATTTTTAATTGTTAAAAGGATGGAGTTTTTAAACTCGTGTGAGCGCATGTAATAAGGCTTCCAGAACAGGGAGCTAAATATCTCCTTTAAACAGAATGATGGGATACTGACAGTGCTAATTTTACATGAAGGTGGCCTTTATTTTGTAAGTGAATCCCCCTCCCTTTAAAAAGCTTTAAAAATTCACTTTGGTTGGCATGTTTTTCTCTAAATTTTTACATTTTTTACAAGACGCAATCTATTATAAAGTTTGTGAGAGTGAAGAAATGAAAACTAGATGTTTTCCTTGGAAAATTAAATAATCCAGTAATGGAGGAGGACAGTAATGTCTGAGACTCAGGAATTCTGACTCCATTTTTGCAAGATAACACTGTATTGGATAATTCTCCTTTTACGTGTGCTGTGGACTGTTTTTCACTGCGTTTGAATAGACTGGATAACCTGAAAGTATCGTGTGTGTGTGTGTGCAAAAAGGAAAACAATAATGCCTGAACATGATGTCCTGTATGTGTGAGTTTTGTGTAGATATACATACCATTGTTCAACTGCTCGAACATGCGCAAGTCATCTGATACAAAAATAATGTAATGTATTGCTTATTTTATAGTTATTTTGTGTAAGTTTTTAAGGATGCTTTCAGTCTTCAAGATTTTGTGTTATTTTCTAACAATATGACTGTGCCTCCTTTTTGTAAGGCTGCAGGGCCCAAGCATTTTTGTCTTGTTGAGAATAGCAGGTCTTCGAGGTCATTGGGAAGCAGAGATTTGATAGCCTCTAACAGTCTTACTGGGAGGATGTACGCTACTCGCATAACTTGACATCTGCGCATTCCTTGGTAGTGGAAGTTCAGTTTTTTCCCTTTAAATACATATCCTTTGCAGACTGCTGTTCTTGGGTCTTGTGACCTAAGGAACTGAACTAGTTAAATGAAACAACAAAGTTCAGATTGTCTCCTTTTTGTTGGTTTGGGTTTGGGGTGGGTTTATTTTTGTTTGTTTGGTTGGTTGGTTTTTGAAAAGGCAATCTGTATATACCTGGAAGTGTTCATTTACACATACCTGCCTCTGACAGCTCCTGTGTGAAAACAAGAGAGCCAGATAACTTTCTGATGGCGTTATTTGTCATCATCGTATAATTGAGCCCTTTCTTAACTAAAGGTTTTTTATTTTTTTTTGTTCCTTGGAAAGAACAGTCCTTCAATAAATGAACTGATCTGAACTTTGCTCCATCTTGCGAAATGAACAACAGTGTTTTGAAGAGGGTATCTCTTTCTTTGCATTTTTAAACTAACTTAAGGTTGTGTTGATTATTTGAGAACATTTCCCAAATATGTATTTTGAAGTGCTTTTATTTCCATGACATTTTGTAACCAGAGTAACTTCACTATGTGAACACTTTTGTAGTATGGAATTAGTTCTTAAGATTTTTGCATTTTGCTTGATACTTGTAATATTTGTGTACAAGTTAATGGGAAATGTGCATCAAAAGGAACTTTTCTGTACCATGCCAATCATAATTTTATACAATAAATTCACTTAAATTTCTTTAAAGGAATATGTATTAAATGATTTAAGTTGCTATGAGGTAGTTGGAAAGAAGGTGCAGTGGAGCTTTGTCTTTATGTGTGCGTGCCAAGTTAGTTGTCTATGTTGAAGGAGTAATAAGTTAGGATTTAAGGATGACTTCCATGGGTTGGGGATTTACTGACAAAGGAAAACCACTTGGTTTATATTTTTTAAAATAAATACATGCTTAATTCTTTTAAATACTTTGAAGGTGAGGTATTTATAGCTGCCTTTTTGATAGAAGAATGAGCAGAAGTGTGCCTATAAGAAATGTGCTACTGAAGTGAAAAAGGATGATTTTTTTTTGAATGTAGAAGTAGTAAAAGTGATGTGATTTTTTTTGTTTTTTTTAATACTTTCCCTACCTAGTGCAATTAAAAAAGAAAAGGCTATGAATCTAGTTTAAATAATAGGTGGCAAGTCACTTCAATGAATGCTTTCTGAGTTGCCATGAAATGTACATAAATTGCAGGTCATGCAGAAGAAGGAATCTCTCTCAGCTGCATAACACCAGTTTTCCTTCCTCCTTGTGGTAAGTGCAACTGTGTAATAAATTTGTCAAAATTTAGCTTTCTACTAAGCACCTGTGAGGAAAACCCTTTCGTGTCCAAGAGCTTTATATACTATTTTCACATTGATTTTTGCACGGTAACTCCAGCAAACATTGCCAAGGTCAAGTTTGAAGAATGGAAGAACTGGTTTCTTGCATGGTGTGTGGCTGGTGTCACGTTTGCGTTTAATTTTCAGTTTCCCACCCAAAGCTGCTATGATTTGGATTTTGACTGACCAAGATTTCTGGAGTCATCAGTGGCCTTGCAAATAATCTAGGATAAAATAGTTAAGATGAAATACTATAAATGTATTTCCATTGACTATGTGGTCATTTTTAACGACAGAAGCAAATAGCTCAAGTAGCTCTGTGACAGGCTTCCACTATGATTAATTCATACCAGTCCCATGTACATAAGACAATGGTTTGAGCATGAGGGAATATGAAAAGGGAGTGCAGAGGGGGAGCTGATGCAAATTCTGCCTCTGCTGGGGAAAGGAGCTTGGTCCCGTCCTCTCCAGTCCTGCAGAATTAGCAATGTGCCTGGCAGCACAGGGGTGATGGGTCTACTGCATCCTCTCTTCATGGTCGTTAGTGTTTGTCTTGCAGTATCCTGTTGTATTGATTTTTAATTTATTAGTGATATGTAACAAGAACTAATTGAGTGGGCACTTGCAATCCTGTGCCTTTCCTCCTTCAATACATTATTGTGGTTTATTACTAAACTTAAATCTACATTTTAATAAAGACTTGTGTTTGTTAATGTAGTTAAGTCCTCCTTGCTAGCCAAGTGACTAATGTGTAGTTGATTGGATTCAGAGTCTCAATTCATTTGGAAAATTATTTGGGCAAGAGTTACTGTTTTGAGTGTCTAATTATTTAGGACTTTAGATACATTGCAAAATAAATTAGCAGAATAGATTTATTGTACAAAGTTTTCTGGTTTTGTTTGGGGTTTTTTGTTGTTGTTGTTGTATTTTGTTGTTGTTTTGTTGTTGTTGTTTTGCTTTAGAAAAAAGATTGTTAGCAACATAGCAGAGAGAGGATGTGTTCTGTCCTGATCCTGAGACTTGAATACTGGGTGTCATCCTTTTTGGGAGATTAGAATGTTGCCAAGATGTAGCACGTGTAAGCTTGGGTGCATCAAGGTAATTAGGTGCCCATTTTGGTGAAAAGGATGTAAACCCTGTATCTTCAGGCCAGCATGGAAAGTTTTTTTTGTCATACAATCTACAGAGCTGCACAGCTTGGCATTGGTGAGTGCAGTGCATTGCTTCCCATCGGAATCTAGAGAGCTACAAGATTTCAAGCTGCAGGGGAGGAAATAATAGCCAGCACAGCAAACAGTTTGGGTAGGTTAAACTAACAATGTTGCCAGAACTGTGAATACATGAGAGTGCCTTGTTTTCATAATTGCCAGGTACTTTCACAGCTTCTGCTTCCTTCCACTGGAGGGTAGCTGGGTGGCATCACCTAGAGGTAGGTCAGCGTTTTGTCTTCTGGAGAATTTTAGCATGCTTTGACTTTCAGACTTCTTTACTTTTGAAATAGTATTTTGCCAAATTTTGCTGTAATTTCTCTAAATAGAAAATTTTAGTTTGTTCCAGTAACAGAGCAAGATCAGCTGGGGTGCAAACATGTATGGACCAAGTGATGTTCATGTATGTGCACCTGGCCTAAGAAGGAACTTCTGTAGGGCAATGTGCATGAGCTCAGTTTGCTGAATGAGAGGTGTTTCCCTCTCTTCCACTGAGCTATAACTGTTTCCCTTACAGGCTGTGGGTGGGAGGAAGGAAGGAAGGAAAGGCCTGTGGTGATGGACTATTTTAATAGCAAATTTTCACTCTCTGCCTTAGAAACTTGGTTGCTTAAGATCACAAATATTCTGCGTTTAATGTGAGAAGCAGTAGGTGGTGAGGGAATAGACTAATGAATTCTCTGACTGTGATATTTGTGAGGGAGTAATAAATTGCTTCAGTATGAAGTGAAACACCCAGATTATAGAGGGGTGGTTTTTTTGCTGGATTTTTGGGCGTAGGGAAGGGTGAGGGTGGTACTACTGGAAGCAAATGGCACTGAAATGGCAGCAATATGAAGTTACTGCTGATTCTTTTGAACCGTGAGTTATTATGACTGTTTCAGATGTCTTTTACAGCTATGGGGAATAGTGTCTCAGAAGCAGCTAAGAGTAAGAGTTTTAAGTGAGAGCATCTCTGCTCCTGGAGGGCTGCTGAATACGAATCTCTCTTTCCAGGGCCTGCTTTTATAACCTGGGCTGGCAGTGCCCAGACCAGAAGCTGTGGATAGCTCTCATTAAAGGGGGACATTTGCTGCCTTTCTGATATTTTTTGCAGCAAAAGTATATGGCAGATGGTTTGCCTGCCTGAAAGGCTTCCTTTTTGCTCTCGCACTGCTTTGCCTAGCTCGGGTGGCAGCTGAGTGCGGAAGAGCTGTGCACTTGCCATTTGCTTTTCCACCAGGCAGGGAGGCAGGTGTTTCTGAGTTGAAGCCAGAGCTTGCTCTGTGTCTTTCATTCTCAAACACTTTCTGCACAGCTTCTTTTCTCTATGCTTTAAAAAAGCTCCACCCCCCCACCCCCCACCCCCCCAACCCCACACCCAAGAAACCTTTGGAACAAGTAAAATTCATGCCTTTAAATGAATATTCTGTATATTCTCCTGCGGATATCAATAGATGTATGAGATGATTGTGTTCAGCCAGCTGTAGTAATCTCTTCCATGCTCAGTGACTTCTGCAGGAAACAAAGTTCTCCAGCCATGGAGATTACTAGGGTGCAGTACTATGGCAGCCATGAAGGGATTTTCTTGCTGTTTACACTATTGAATCACTGAGTTCCAGTCATCTTAATGCTGCAGTGAATTTTAGGGTTTCACAATTGTGGGAACAATACCAGTGTGCAGCTCCAACATCACGTGCGTTGGTATTTTACAAGCACTTTGTGTTGGCTTTGCTGCATTTTGTGGGAAGGCTGCACTGGTTGTAACATGATGTATGTCTTGTCCAGGTTTTGGCAAGAGTACAGGTATTTTGATTTTTGGTGCACTGTGTTGAACTTTATTTCATTAGATACAGCAGGCCTCTTTTCCCCTACCCCCACGTCGACCACAATGGTTTACCAGCTATATGGTTATTGCTTAATTTGCAATCAGACAATTCTGCTATGCATACATGCTGGTCCAGCATTGAACAGCTCATTTTCTGTGGCTGGCTCCTTTCAGCTGAGGAATTTGTCTTTTTTTCCAGCTACGTCACTCAGTCGCATGAAAGACATTATCTGTCCTTGCATATGATGCTTCCTTAGATTAGGTTGGGTATGACCTTGTTCTTTCAAACAAATTTTGAGGTGGGAAAATGGCAGGGTCTGGAGGAAGAACCCTGAACTCCCTAGAGCCCCTGGCATTTGCACTGGGGAAAAGAGCCTTGTGGTAATGAATTTTAGAAATGTTTCCATAAAGAAGCAGTTTGAGACTGGAATTGAAAACTTAGAGGAGGAGGGAAAAAGTTGCAATTAGTACAAGGGTATTAGTATACTTACCAGGAGGTAAAAATCCTGGCAGCTATAATTAGTCAAGGTTATTCTCCCTTTTCAGTGAGTCATTCCTTAGAGAATGGATTAAATGTATTTATTTTTTAAAAACCCTTTTCACTTGTTAAAACCTGAGTAGAAAAATGAGAGGGAGTCACAGAAGTATGTATTAACAATGCAGAAAATGCAGACTTGTAAAGATTACTGAATATTAACCTTGAAGCAAGGCAGAAATTCGCTTTTATAGGTGGCAGGTATGTTGGTACAAATCTTCTTTCCTTCATTATATCTGCTCGGATAAACAGTAAAGGAAAGGTAACCATGTAGTGAAGCATGGATACATTTGTATCACATGGATTTTATTCTGTTGGGGAAAAAATCCTTGGGGATTCAGTTTTTTGGGGTTGCATGTGGTGCAGAAGTACTTGGTGTACATTTCCTGCACTCCATGCTGACTGTGTATGGGCCACTTCTGTGTCTCAGAATTGGCCAAATGTAAAGCTGCGATCATGTGGCATAGGCCTGAGCAAATAATTTCTCCCTATTATCAGCACGTTTTACCAGATTGGAATTTGAATAAAGGAAATTTGGGAGATGCACCTGTATTTTCTGATAATGGATATCATTATCCTTAAAGCTATTTAGAGTGTTTCAGGTACCCTTGATGGAAGCCCTATGCAGGTGTAATGGGTGATTGCATTTGCCTAAGAGTTTTTTTTAGGAGAAAACCTATTTCACCTAATATTTAAGCATCATCATATTCAAGTTGTGGGAACTTCTGCCTCAAACAAGTGAGATCATATTGATCAGCTGAAGCTCCTGAAAAGCAGTTTGTCTCCAGGTCACAGCATTATAGAGCAACGAAGGTTGGAAGGGATGTCATCCAGCCAGCCCCTGCTCAGGATCACATTCGGTTAGATCAGGTTGCCTGAGGGCTATGTCCAGTTGAGGCTTGAATATCTTCAAGGGTGGAGAATCTACAAGCCTGGGTGACCTGGTCCAGTGTTTGACCAATCTTATAGTGAAAGAATTTTTCCTCATACTTGGTCAGATTTCTCATGTTGCGGTTTGTATCCATTGCCTTCTCTCCTTCACTGAGTACCTCTGAGAAGTGCCTGGTTCTCTTGCCTGCCCATTATGTAGTTAAAAGACAGCAGGTGAATGGGAGCTGGGAGCCTGGAGCTGGGAGCCACAGCTCCCTCAGAGGCTGCTCCTGCCTTGCCCTGGCCTGCAAGGGCCCCGCTGGAAAGAGCAGAAGGTGCTGGCGCGAGGGCTGGTGCCTGGAGGGTTGGCACCACAACAGGGAAAATTGGCTGGGCAGAGAGGAGAGGTGCAAAATGTCATGTTCATACATGCAGCCCCGCAGGTCAAAGAAATGCAAAGTTCCTTGGATTTGTTGTCTCTCTGCTGTTGTAATGAAATGCACGCGCTTTGTATATTTATATTGCAAAACAGTTATTTGTGCAAGAAGGTCATGGATGAGGAGCAAGGCATCTCTAAACTCTGACTTGGCTAAGTTACAGCTGGAGAACAAATAAAAATATGAAATGCCAAGTGACATCTCAGACTAATTTTGTTTTTATCCTGCTGTTGAATATGCACTTTTGCATGATGAAGTAACATCTTAGACACGTCTCCAAAATTTGAATTTTTGAATTGTTGTATTTAATTGCTTACACAAAATATCTATATCATATATTATTTCATTCCAGAATTTTCTTATAAATGCCATTGAAATTATGAAACTGTTTTTTTAAAGTATCAACTTCAAGTAATATCAGGTAAAATAACATCAGAATATCAGCTATTCAGAACAGAGTGTTTTTCTTCACAGAGCTAAATGTCTACAATAATGACAATTGATGCAAATGTTTAGACATTTGCAAATATATATTTTAAGTGCTGTGAAATCACTGTGAGTCATTTACAGGCCTATGCAGCCCCAGCAATTGCTTTATCTTTTCTGTTGTTTAAGGGTAGTGGGTATTTAACAGTAGCAGGACATGGTAATGCTAACAACATGAGAAGAAAATAATTTGTCTGAACTTCTCAAAGAACAGTGAAAGTCCTGTCATGCGTAACAAGTATTGCACACCCAGAAACCAGTTTTCCTAAAGTACCATGGTGCCTAAAGGGTGTGTGAAGCCAAGTACCAAGGGTCTCCAAAGCTTTTCAATGCCCAGTACCACTGAACATTTCTGACATTTGCCAGTGCTTTTTGAGAGGTGATCTACATCTTTGCCTTCTGACCTGCTAGCATCTGTATCAGTCTGTGTTGCCCAGCGTTCAGTGAGGTACAAGAGGATTGGAATGGGAGTGCTCCGATACCTTCTGCAAAGCAGCAATTCCCTGGTCCTGATTCCCATCGATTTCTGAGCTTGGCAGCTCTCAAGAATCTTCACTCATGATGAATCAAGGTACTGTGACAAAGGTGTCATGCCTCTTGGAGAGGGACTGTCTCTTGCTGAGTTGCCTCAGGCATGCTTACCTCTAGTTTGGAACAAAAGAATTAAAATTTTATATACTTTTCTTAATCTTGCCAAACCCTAATCTACCTAGATGTCATCATTTAAACACAGACTGCAGAACAAGCTTAGAAGTACACTGAATTTAATGTAAATCATGAGTGAAGGCTGTGACCGTATTGAAACACTGGACAGTGAACCAGACCTCCTCCCTACTAACATCTTAAATTATCCAACCTAAATCATGTGAGGCTTGTGAGCTGGAGCTGCAATGTAGTGCAAAGCAAAAGTGCTGCTTGCTATATATGGTTTAGCTTTGCTCTAGAGATCTCTCAGCATATGTCTGAGATGATCTTGACGAAGGTAGTGCTGACGCATTTTGCTTGTACTCTGTACTACATACAGGAAGAGAGAGGAGGTGCGGAACAAAGAGGTTAGGAAATCAGTTGTATCATATATATATATATGTGATTGAAGATTAAGTAGGCTCACAATCTTGTGATCTGAGGCACGCAGGCGTTTTGGACCTCAAAATACATTTCTTCTTGATCTGACCAAAGAAACAGCAGCAGTGCAATTTTACAATTTTAATCTGTAAAACAATTTTGCACAAGGGTTTTTGTGGGATGCTGTGTCCATGTGCTTACAAGTCAAAAATCCTCTTCTCAAATTCCTGTCCTTGCAAAAATCAGCCTGAAAATCTGGCCCCAGGGAGTGCTTCTGTGAAACTAGCTCTGAGATGCTGCACTTGTGTCTTTGCTGGGAGGAACATCAGGAAGACATACTGCCAAATCAGCCTTGTGATTGCCTTCAGTAGCATCCTAGCTTTATGCCTCAACACATTTGTCTTTCTAAGGATGTTTCTGATTCACGGTAGGTGAAGGGAAGCACTCATTGTTGAAGGCAATGCCATTAGTTGCCAAAGACTGGCTTTGATGTCGGCTTGGGATAAAGTTTATTTTATTTAGATATAACTCCTTTCAGTAGTCTGCAGCATGCACGATCAGTCTTCAGCTGCTACTTGGAAAGGCTGAAATTTTGCAATAAGAAAGCAGTAGCAATAAGAAAGATTTATTATCTTGTACCAATAGTCTTACAATATTAACTTCACATGGATTCCAAGAACTCTGTGTTATGTTTAGATTTGTGTTGTCTGATGTATACTTAACAGTTTGTGGATTTAATAACATATCAAAATATAGATGGAGCTCGCTCTGGAACTAGCTGGATTATCTCATTGTAAGAGACCAGAACAGGAGCAAATGAAAAGCGTAAACAGTTGTATCTTATAATTTAAGTAAAATTTAATTTTATATAAATGTAATATTATTTTATGTTCATATATAGATGTATTAAATCTCTAGCTCCTACTAGAAAATGCTTGGGTGAAAAAAGCAGTATGCTGAATATCCAAACGTGGAGGGATGAGAGAGAACACCCCCACTGTATCTGACATCCTCCCCTTGTTCTGGGTAATCAAAAAAACACCTCATTTTCCGAGTGTCTTCATGTGTTCAAGGGGTTTAGATGTTACAAATCTAATAGGATGCAGGAAAATTGATTAAAAGATTCTCTTTACATTCATCTTTAGAGATGGCAAATAAATTCAACAAATATTTAGTCAATATTAGTAGAAAATTTTAGAAATATTTAGAAATACTAGTAGAAAAGAACCAGCTGCTTTTCCCTTCATTCCTCCTCCACTTTGAATATATGGATGAACTCCCAAGCAGCATTTCTGGAAAATTGCAAAGTTTGGACTTAACATAACTAAGGTCTGAACCCAGCAGAGAGGGCTGTACAATAAGGTAAGTTCATGCATCTTTGCAGAACAATGGCTTAATAAAATAGTGCAATATCCCCCAAAGAAAAGTCTTGTGTTAAATGCGACATGAACATTTGTAAACATTTCACTTTAAACATTCCTTTAATAATCAGAATAATATTCAGTGGAGAGTAATTAATACATAATAAAAAGATATGTTGATTTATTGTGAGCTGCAGAAGATAAACCCCCTTATCCACTTCTTGTAGAACAGTGTGTTACAGTCTAGGTCAGAATGAATTAAAAAAGCCCCTGTTCTCTGAAACTAAGGAAATTTCTAGGTAGGTAGGCTACATGGAGGCAGGCAGCCAGCTTTTGGTACAGAGCTCATTTTGAGCATCTTTCTCCCTTCCCCTGTTTCCTACTCTCAAAATGGATTCTTTTTATTGACAAGGTCAATATCTGTTAAAGACTTCTTTAGTTCAGTTTTTTGAAAGGGTCATGTATTTCTGAGGATTAGGAATCTTTTAAACTCCCATGGCAGCAGGACTTATTCCTGTCTCTTCAGTGGAGCTGCTTCTCCTGCAGTTTGTTTTGCCTTTGTAATGCTGTTTGCCTGGCTTTTCACTGGCAGCAGAAGAAAAGGCGAAGATCTGGTCAGCTGCCACATGCACCCCAAATTTGCCTGTAATAAGAAAACAAACTGATGCAAGAGTGATCACGATTTTTCTTCAAGAGGGGTGTTTTGGGATAGAAAACATTCTATCTGCTAACTCGACCTATTTGTGTGCGCATCAGTAATCATCTCTCTTCAGAACTAAAAAAAACCCAAACAACCCTCTGGGTCTTATTAGGAGCTTCCTCATGGTGATAACCAAGTTTGGCTAATTAATGTGAGAGATCGATTAGTGTGGTCAGGAGGGGAAGTTCTGGTCTGCAGTTTGTAATCTCCCTGACCACTTCTTCCCAAACAGGGATTTGTGCAGGAAAACACATGACTATTGATCTTAGTAACCTTGTGGTCTGTGGCGGATTCAAGAAGCAAGGGGAATCACAGCAGAAGTTTCTTTCTTCTCTTTGATCTCTTACACTAATGTTTTACTTCCACTGGAGCTATCTGAAGAGGAGCTGTACAGTTTGGCAAGTAGGTTGACAGGCCATAATTAACAGAGAGCTAAGCTGCGAGTGTACTAATAAATTATGTCTAGGTCTGCTCACTAACACTGAGACATAGCATTTTGAACAGTCCGTGTCCATATGGATAAACCTCTCGTCCTCTTAAACAGGGTAAAGATACCCAAACTGGGTGAATTCCCCAGCCATACTAATTCCCTAACTCTGAAACTTTTTAGGACCGTGCGGTTTAGCCCAGGGACCCTGTGGGGGACTATTGCAGTAATTCAGCAATGTGAACCGCGTGAATGCTCAAGACCACTCCCTGTCACTTCTTAACATTTGTTGCTTTGAAAACTAGTGTATTGCTTGCTTTATGGGGGTGAAGGGGTATTCCTAGAAGGACCATTTCCCTTACTATGTGGCACATGAGCCTGCAGACCTTGGTCAAGCTGAGGCAGACATCTAAAATAGGGGAAGAGAAATGGAAGAGAATTTGCCAGGCGAGGGGATCCTTCTCCAGCTGTGAAGTGGTTGAGGCAAGACTCTCATGCTCTCTGGAGTTCTCCTTGCCAGGTATTACTGTCCCTTTTCCCTTCAGGCTTAACATCTCAATGCCAGCCTTTAGCTATCTTGTGTGCCCACAGTTGGAATGTAGACTCCTTTCTCTGGAAATGCATGCTCAGAGAAACTTGATCAAAAAAAGGCAGATCCAGAGTGAGGCCTGGTCAAATCACCTACAAAAGAGCTTATGGGGTATGTACGCTGCCTGGTAGAGCATGCCAGACAAGAAACAAGAACCATTTCCTCCTGCAGCAGCTGTGGGCTGCAGCAACACCACTGTAACCACAGCCGAGCAGTACCATCACCTCCATAAAGCCACATGCCGATACTCTTCTTCCTGCTAAGTCAATGCCTCAATTGCTTGGTGAGCTTCAAAAATTCAAGTCCCCACAAAAATAAGACATGTTTATTTAAAAACAAAGCACCTGTCCTTCTGGGGAAACGAGGGCAGACCCACAGTAATAACGCTGTGGTGAAAGCAGGAAATCTGATGCTGAGCCTCCTGTGTTTTGGGGGAAGTGTCTCAGCTTTTGTTCCTCATTTATAAATATTGTTTCCATTTTCTTACGTTGGGATGTTGTGTGCTTGTGACAGTGTGGGTTTGCTCACAGTACAGGCAGCTACAGACCCACTATGGAGAGATCCTGTAGCTGTGGGAGGACTCCAGGCACTGTGAGAATTATGAAAAGTAATAACTAGGTATATGCAGCTCTCTAGATGATGGGGATTTGGGGATTTGCAATTCCTTAGAATATATATAAAACTCTTCCTGGAGGAATAAGGATTATATTTATGTTTCATTCCTTCAGCACACAAGGAACCTCCTCTGGTTTTAAGTAAGGAAGGGATTGATGCTAGATGCTATTGTATGACAAAATTGCTTGTAACAGCAGGGGACTGAACCCAAGTAAAAGGATGGGGGGAAGCCATGTTTAGTCCAGCATGACTGATTTGGCTGAGTGTGTGTGTTTGCACATAGAATTTAATCACTCACCTACAGCTATGCAGCACCGAAATCTTGCAGAAATGTGGTATTTCTATCACCTCAAAAAAGATACAGTAGCTATAAATGGGTGCTATGAAATATTCAGCATGCCTTCTTACTGCAGAGAGTTTGAAAGGGATGCTGCTGATGTTGGTGTAACTGTTTCATTTGATTTCACACTCAATATGGTTTGTGCTAGATGAGGATGCCACATGGACAGCTGATGTCTGTCAGTAGCTGGCTTGGGGACTGAGAGTGGTGAGTAAAGGTAATTGAAAGAGTAATTAGATTCTAATTAGTAGCTGTTAAGGCATCTGCTTTCTCTAGCTTGTTTTCCCTTGCAGTATTATGCAGTCTTCCTGGGTGACAACCCACAAACAGGTTTAATAAGTGCTGTATGTTTCAGATGACTTGAAGCTTCATGGTTCCACATTTTGTTGACTTTTTGCAAAGTATCTGGGGTTTTGGCTGTGACACAAGAAGTACATAATGAATAGTGTCAGCCATGAGTAAAGCAGAATGCAGGTAATATTGATAGCACCAGCATCTCTCACATCATACTATTGTCTTAAATAGCCACAGGAATATGAAGAGAAAATGTAAACAGCTGCCTCATCCTCCCTGATTTCCTGCAGTCAAAGCTTATGATGTGTGCTCACAGCACAAGATGTATTTGTTACTGTCTGCAGCCTAGTCCTGTATTATCTCTCCAGACTTTTTCTGACCTTTCTATACGTGTCATGGTAGTATCTGACTGACCAGCCTGAACTCGTGCTTCCTGCAAGATGTTGATTGGTTTCAACTGTCTCTAGACTCAGTGGAGAGTAAGGTGACCATTTTGGGAGGTCAGCTCCACAGTTATGGTATTACCTGAGGATGTGCCTGTAGTTACATTGCAAACTCCACTGCCCGAAAGGGTGTGTCTTTGTGCTCCTATGTGAGGAATCTCTTATATAAAACACATACCCTTCATAAAGCTGTGAATATTTTTGTTCTGAAGATATCTGAAACTGCTTCAGGTTCCTGCAGCTTCCAGTGCCCATATTGACCAATAGGGTACCCCTGAAGCCCTCTGGATTATCGATCTACCAGTCAAATATCTTTTCTGACTGCAGGTAAGGGCCTTTAGGTGAGTTCCAGTTAAACCAAGTTTGTGCTAAGAAGGCATGTGCCTAACCCTTATGTTGTTTCTGGGCAGTACAAAGTGTGCTCTGATATCTGACTTGTCCTCATTTGTCTATGTATGCCTTCCGTGGGTGTTCACTGCAACATCCCTCAGAACAGGTACATCTGGTTGAGCTCACCTAACTTCTAGTGCCCGTTTTGATTCCCAGCAGAGTCAGTGGACATTAAAGTACAATTCACCTAATCATATGAAAGGTGTCTACTTCAGGGTGAAATAAAGTGGTCCCTGTTCCTGCCCAGCTCCCTGCTCCCTGCAGGACTATGGAAGGATCCTATGGTGACTTGGCTAAGATGTGTGCTGGGCATAGCCCATGCCTGGTCAATGAATCCCATCCTTTGCTGTCTGGAACTTCGAGATCTGGAGAGTAAATTTTCTAATCAACATCAAAGACATAGAGATCACATTTCTGGGCTTGCCTGATGACAGTGCAGGGTAAGTGTGCCACTGGCAGTAGGTCTGGTCCTGTTCCCTCTTCAATCTGACTTATTCCACCTAACTCATACCTACATTCTCAAATCTCGTCTTTTCTGTTAATAGCCTTCAGCAAGCCAGAAGAAAATACTATGCTCTGCCATCATCACAGGCAGGAAATGTTTAATGCTTTAAATAAGTACATCGTGCTATTTATGTTTCACCAGCCTCTACTCTAAATAGGCCTGTGTCCCTAACACAGCAAGCTGTCCTGAAACTTTGCTAATGCACATATAATGCTGACTTGGCAACCAGCTGTTTTGTGTACTCAGACTTCCCATTCACTGAGAGACAGAAATTGCCCGAGTTAAACACACATGGAACAAATGCTTTCAGATGTAATGAGGAGAGTGGCAATGGTAACATAATTATTTAACAAAAAAATTATTTTTCTAAGCATGTTCAAGAAGATTGTAGTGCTTTTCCTCCATGTGATAAGTACTAAATTTCTCTTCTGTTCATTAGGAGACTTTTTAATTCTCCCCTTCTATTTCCAGTAATACAGTCTCAGTCTGTTGCCTTTCAGCTGGAGGAACAACATAAATATTGTAGATAAATGTATGGTTTGCAAGGAAGTTGTTATTGCAGGAGAAAACACTTTGTAGAGTCTCTCAGGACTCTTCCATCACTTAGACAGTTTATCAGTTCATATGCTGCTGCTGTTTATCAACTGCTTCTAAAGCTCTGCAGGTCGCATTCTTGTAATAATTTCAGCTTCAGGTGCTTACAACCTGGAATATTTGGCTATGTTGGTATTAATAAACTAAACATGTCTGGGAACATCCTCTAGCACTGAGACTAACTGGCACAGAATCACCCCCATCTAATTGTTAAACTAGTTTAACCTCCAGAAAATGATGATTTCATCCAAGTTGCTTGCAGTCAATAGTCTTGCTGGGAGCTAACTCCTGACACATGCCTGTAAGTTGCTTGTGAAGGTGCTAGTTGGTCCAGGTCAGAATACTGTTAGGGACTTTTTTAGTAGTTAAACATAGACAAAATTGGGTTCTAATCCCTTGGAATTTTTCTTGGCAATGTTTAATATTTACTAGCTGACATGTAACTTTTGTTGTTGTGAGCTTCACTGTTTTTTTCAAACTACAGCACTTTTTCTGTCCACTAACATGGTGGTACTAGATCTAAACTCACCATTTGTGTTTGTTTACAGACCTAGGTTTGGCCTGGATTTTTATTTTTTTAAAATCATAACTGTAGATTGGATATTGCTTTGGATACTATTGTGAGAGCCTTTCCAAGTGAAATCAACAATATTTCTGGCTCTGGGTTTGCGGTTTTTTTGTTGTTGTTGGGGTTATTTTTAGTTGTTTTCTTTACAGTCACTTCTAGCACTTCTGATTCAAACTGGTGTAGGTTAAATCAATATAAAACCTCTTCATTATCTCATGTTTACTACTTTTAAAAGCATGAGATAACTTTCACTGTGGGTTACACCAACTTATCAGGTCTTAATTTCAAGCTCATGAGACCTACTCCCACAAAAATTTTCTCCATGAACATTTTTACACACTGGAGAAATTCAGTGCCCTGCTTTGGACATTTCACATTTTCTCCACATCAATGATTTAATTTTTTCTCAAGTTTAGCCTTTAGGCATATGACTTTGGTCTTTTACTTCAGGATACAATTTTGTAATTGCTTTTTCCTGCTCTGAATCTCTTCTGTTCAGCTGTTGTGAGGTTCCAGCAAGTATAGCTTCACTATTTGCACTCTCCAGTCAGCATGATTTCAGTAAGGCTATTACAGTGCTTTTAGGATAAATGTCAAAGATTGTCTGGCAAGGAGCAGTGAAACAAAGTACTTCTTTCTTTGGTGGCTTTAAAGTCAAAATATCTGTAAGTAGTTTTCAGTATGGAAATGCCAAATGCTTGGGAGAAGGCAGTTTTCTTAAATGATTGCACCTGGAGATCAAAACAAGTGTTTCCGTCTTGCTGGTGTTGATTTTAAAAGGTTTTGAAGTGAAAATGCCTATTAAGAAAATACACAGTGTCCTCAGTAGATGTTTCTATTTTGTATACAAAGTAGTGAGAGCCCAAGGCTCAGATTTTAAAAGGTATGTAGTTTCCTACATCTGACTGAACTATACCGTGAGTCAGGAGCTGGAATACCTAGAAGAGTATGGGATGGAGTATCTTTTCTTAACCATGATGAGGAAGAAAGGGGTCAAGCATTACTGCAACATGAATATTGGACATGGTTTAATGCCAGTAGGCAGCCAAGCCCCAACCAGGCATTCACTCACTTCCCCAGAAATGGGCTGAGGGTGAGGCTAAAAGTGTGTAAACTCATGGGCTGAGATGAAGACAGTTTAATAGGTAAAGCAAAAGCTGCGCACATAAGCAAAGCAAAATATGAAATGAATTCACTCCTTCCCGTTGGCAGGCAGGTGTTCAGCCATCCCTAGGAAAGCCAGGCTCCATCACACCTAATGGTTACTTGGGAAGATAAATGCCATAACTCTGGATGCTTCCCCTTGCTCCTCTTTCTCCCAGCTTTCACTGCTGAGCACAACATCATATATGATATGGGATATCCCTTTGGTCAGTTGGGGTCAGCTGTTCCCTCTGTGAACTTTCCCAGCTTCTTGCCCAACCCCAGCCTGATCGCTGGAGGGGTCAGTGTGAGAAGCATAAGATGCTTTGTAAGCACTGCTCTGCTCAGCAATAACTAAAACACTGGTAGGTTATCAACACTGCATTTATCACAGATCTGAAGCATAGCACCATACAAGCTACTATGAAGAAAATTAACTCCGTCCTAGACAAAACCAGTACGATCTTTGTTAATATTCTGCACAGGTGAAAGTTTGAATTCTTATAACATATTCTATAAATTTGTCATAATGCAGGGACAAAAGGAATCACAAAGCTTGTTTGATTTATTTTTTAGCTCTCTCTATGGATCAAACCAATCTGGTGTTACACAGTTTTCTCAATGCTGCAACATAATGGCCATCACCTAGGGGACAAATAAGGATGGGGAATATGACAGCTTCTTTTATTACTCCTTACAATAACCTTTTGGAAGTCTAAATCAAGAAGGCCCAAGAGAAAAATGTGATAGATTTAAGTAGACAGGATTAAGCAGCTCAATGACAAATGCCTTTGTATCTGTCTAAGTCAGGCGAGTTAAGAGAAAAAAAATATTCATATGTGAACATTGGTTTGACTCTTGGACTGAGGCCGAAGTCAAAACATGAATTTTTTTCATGTAGTTTTCCAGAGATCCACTGCTTCTGTCAAAGTCTGGTTTTACCTCAAAATTTTCAGAGTAGTGTTTTTTTGTCTTTTGATTTTCAGATTGAAAATTTTTGGACCTCCAAAGTGTATTTAAACATAAATTTCCTTCTCTTAATTAAAGGTCACACATTCTTTAGAGTGGTTCTTGAATATTGCAGAGTGAAAAACATTGTTCCAGCTCATTGCCTCCTGGCACCTCTGGAATCAGGGTGTTAGTACAGATGTATTTTTATCCAAATGTTCTGGTTCAATTTCTTTAAACTAAAGACTGTGCAACTTGTAAAAGCAGTTCCTGTCTGTAGGAGAGCTTTTCAGGTGTGTTACTCATTTTCCTCATGGTTTGGGGTATATTGGTCAATTTAGGACACGCAGAGAGACAGGGGACCTGATAGCTTCTTTGCTCATCTTCTGGAATAAGTCTTTTGAGGGGGTCTAAAATTGGAGTATGAGTTAAGAGTATTTTAAAAGTACTTTAGCTTTTACTCAGGACAGCAAAAGTCTTTTCTTTCTCAAACTCCAGTGGGAATGTGCCTGAGAGAACAGTAAGATGAGTGCTGGGCAAGATGGATTTTTTATCATGCAATTTTGCATATGCAGAACTAGATTAACTGATCAGTGGGACAAGGTGCCTGATCTTAAACATGTTGCAAGTGTTTGCAGGATCAGAACTTAACACAGATTTCTGGAATGCATTATTTGATGAAAGAGTGGAAAACATCAGCCAAAACAAAGAAGCATCTTTCTTTTCAGACTTTGCATATATTTTTGTAAAATTTCATGTCTCTGCTGATTTATATTTATGCAAGTATTTATGTAGCTGCATTCTCTTTTCTGCCGCATGAATAAATATGGGCAATGTTACACTTTAAACAAGTCACTGATATCTTCCCTGACAGAATAACTGCATCTTTGAGAACAGTTCATGCTGCCTATATATTCTGGGACTTAACACTTAAAGTTATTTTCTAAATATGAATCCCCACAAAATGGAAAAATAGGTCTAAAATAAGCAGAGAATTATGACAGATAGGAAGCTGTCAATAAGAATTATTTTGTCATTTTACCATTTCCTCTGCACTTGCCATTATTTCAGTACTTTAATGTACTTTGTTGTTTCCAGAGAGAGATAGCAAATTAAATTTATCTGTGCAAAGGTTCTGTAAGAAAATTTCAAGGTGTGTTTTCAAACTAGTTTCACAGTCCATTGAGTTGAAGAAGAACATTTGCAATGCATGGCACTTGACACTGGTGCTAGAGAAATGCACTGAAGCAAAACTAGTTGACATTTCTATGAATTGTATTCCTATTCATTTTTCCAGGTCATGTTACCTGCTGTCAGCTCAAAGACATAAGGAAAAATGGGAACTCTATAGTGAGAAACGTGTCTTCATACCTTTGCAATCAAGCTTTTTCAGTGATCAACAAAACCAGGGGTCCTCAAACTTTTTAACCAGGGGGCTGGCGCGCGGATGCAGTGGCAGGCAGTCATCTGCGGCTGCTTGGTTTCCCCCCCCAACTCCCGGCGGGGGGGTCTGTAAATACCAGGGGCTGGATTGAGGACCCTGGGGGGCTGTATCCAGCCCATGGGCCGTAGTTTGAGGACCCCTGAACAAAACCATCTAGCAGTCCATGTTGGCTTAAACAAATTGACAGATAATTAGCCCAGTAACATTACAATTGGGGTATAAATTTGGACTAAATATTGCTTTGATTAATTGCTATATTCATTCTGACCTGCTTGATGGAACATATTCTACAATAAGTTAAATCTCACATGGAATGAAATCTTCAGCTTAGTTTAGGACATCTCTTTGACTCTGTTCACAAGTTTGCATGAACTTCTATAGTAGAGAAAAATCTTAGAAGTACACCTCAAAAGCAGTTCTTTGCCTGAAAGAGCTCAGCGTTTGAAATACTGGAGCAGAAGGAAAATAGGCTAGATGACCTCTTAAGTTTCCAGCTCTCTATTAATGATAAATCATTTCTCCAAGACTCAAATCATTTTTGAGCAAACATTTTTTCTTTCATTTCTCAAAAAAATCTTGTCCCTTTTTTTTTTTTGGTCACAGAATACTATTTTGTTTTTAAAATTTGCTCTTTTCTAAGAACTGTTGCCCAATTTAATTTTTTTTTAAAAGAGTTCTACTTCCTTCATCAGGTTTTCCTCCTGTTCCTACACTTCAATTAATTTTGCATTGCCTTTGGAGTTCCTGGCTGGGTGAACCCTGTAATGGTTCTGCTGACTGCCTGGAGAGTAGCTAGCAGGAAAACAGAAGGCAGCAGAAGTCAGAAGGAAGGTTTGTGCAGGTATTTCTAAAAGCTTATCTTCATATTCTTGCTAACAAAAGAAATTACTTTTTGGGAAAAAACAATGATCCCAGGTATATATACCATTAAAAATGAATTGGCTGACTCTGAGGTGGAATATTAACTTCTTTGCCCAGCTGCTGGAGTTTCTCTACTGTTGTTATACAGGTGCATATTTACAGCTGATGAGGTAGGGCTAGGGCATTTGTAAAGGAAATTGGGGGAACAGAATCAAAATCTAAATATTAAGATTAATGTTTTGCTTTCTCTCTCTTTAACCACTCATATGAATCATATTTCAAAATGGATACAGTGAGGTTTATCTATTTCACTGTGTTCTGTCCTTGAGTTCTTTTTATGGTCAGTAAACTCCTCAGATGGGATTTTAATTACCAGTTCTTTAGTCTTTAAAGATGCATAAAAGAAACAAACAAAAAAATCCACCACCCCCAAAAAAAGCATGAAGGTGCTCCAGAAACCTTGGTTCTAGCTCTGAAGGTGCAGGAGGTGCAAAGGAAGTGTTTCCTCTCACATAAGCACTACAGAGCGCAGCTTTATAGCTTGTCTTCCAGGTATCCCCTTGCAATCCCTTGGTCTCTGGGGAAAGAGTGTTGTCTTGCCTTCTGGGTTCCTTGCTATGTCTATTTGTAGGTAATTCAACTCCCTGCCTGAGAGAACTGAAATAGCAGCAGCTGTTCTAACTTTTCCATATGAACAGAGTGTGATCAAAAGTTATATTTGTCATCCCTGAACTAGCCTGGGTCATGCCAAGATTACAGTTTCGAATATTCATCCCATATATATAGTTACGAATACTGGAGGATACGACTGCAAGTACTACATCTGGAGACTTGTATATTTGGATGCAAGGTGGATTTAGGTGGGTTTTGGAGTGAATGCACAGAAGTTAGGACAATGTGATACATCAAGCAAGTGCTGCAATGCTGTTATAACCAGGGCCTGCTGTAACAGGAGCCTCATTTCATTCCCACAGAAGGCCAGCATCCCCTCAGAATGACTTGGTGCTACCTCAGACACAAAGATGCTAGTGAAGGTAAAATACTGGAGACTTCTCTACAAAGTGAACCACCAGCAGGGACATATGCACTTCTATGCATTTAATTTTGGCTCCCCTTATGAATTCCACTCTGGAAAGGTTTGCCTCTTGCTTTTCTTTAACAGTAGGAGAAGACCAGTCTCCTAGACCAGGTATCTCTCTGACTCACCTGAAATTGGGCAGTGGTGTAGTTCCCTCTCACTTGTGTTGTCATTACCTATCAACCTGGCAAAAAGACTGTAGTGCCCTTGGCACCCCAGAGACTTCAGCAAACTGCTGTGCAGCAATTATCCTGCTGTCAGAATGAAACTCAACCCCTTTCCATGCTGAAGGCAGAGTCTTAAATTCTACTGCAAAAAAAAATCCAGAGACGGGAAGCCAGAAGTTACTGATTATCATCTGGACAGCATGTCCTGGTCATCACCTCTCAGAAAGGCACAGACTGCTGCTTATGATGTTCACCAGATCTTTTGCATAGCTTATCATAGAAGCATTAGTGTTGAAACTGGCTGCCCTCCACAAAGGACAAAGACGTGTCCAAAAATCATACAAAGACCTGCGGACCTGTTCTGCTGGTGTAAAAAGCATTCTAGGAGCACTCTGAGGCTGAGAAGCACCAGGCGACAGCATCACTGCCATCATATCATTGGAGCTGCTGCCCTTAGCAACTATAATCAGAAGTAAAATAGGTCACTGTAAATCACAGAGACACTATAATGGTATCGCTCAAGTTGCTGGCTATGTTTCTATTCACTGATTGCATTCAGCTTACAGAAATTCCCCTTGCAGCTGTCATTAGATAGGATACTTTGCATCTTGATACATACTACTGTGTAACTTAGTCACTTGCTGTAAATGGCTGCTGTGACTGTCTCTTAGCTGAGTGACTTGAAAATGAAAATAGGAGCGAAATCCCCTGTTAACACAACAAAAGATAGTGCTCAGTAAATGCTGAGTTATACAACTGAGCACATGTATGCCTATTATAATTCTGATAATTTTTTCTTTATGTCAAAGACTGTAACAGAAATAATCCCAACAACAGGAGAAGCTAGATGTGCAGTAAATCTTGAAGAATGTCTGGGAAATTGTGTTTTCACAAAATCAGTAACTTCTCCATGTTTTCTAAATGCTCATGAGAGTTTTTGCGCTTTATCTGTGTTACACTTTAAGTACTAGAGATGCTATGGTAGTAAAGATTAGTAAGATCCTGGTGCTACAGCAGGCCACATTCCTCTTTGGTGTACCTCCATGGTGCTGCCCTCTGAACTGCTGTGTGTGTTCTACAGTGTATTCGGGTGTGGGATGCAGTGGGTTAATTCAGTGGTTTGCTTTTGAATTATTTGGAAGTAAGTACATTATCCCATCTTTTAGGCAAAAAATATATTATATGAGTAAATCAGAAGAGCTGGTTTCTCTAACTTCTTGCAAGTATGGAAGTGTTTGTGTGATGATAAGCCAGTTTTACCATATAGAGTGCCTGACCTACATAAATCAGACTTCAGCAGTTTTTGTTGTTTGCCCATGGTATGTGGGCTGCAAAGGGACCTCTGTGTTCCCTTTAAATTGCTTTTCTTTCAGTGAAGATGAAGAAAAGTCTTATATCTGAGTATTCTTTCAAACGTGCATCCTTTTTTCTTCTTGAGCAGACGACTTCAAGCGTGAATAGTTTACAGCTGCAGAAGGTAATCACTTTGTCGCCATGAAGACTTCTGGCTTTATGTTTATGGGCATCTGGCACAATTGTCTTTGATTCTCAAGAAATCACACTCTGCAGGTATTGCCTTCCCTCTTTGCTTTCCAACCTGCTAAGTCTCAAATGTGGATTGTACTCAAAACAAGGAATAAAAAAAATATTAATGCAGAAAGCGTAAAGTGCTGTGGGATTATTTCTTCTAACCCAAAAAGACACGTTCAGTATTTGTGGAGAGCTTCAACTCTCAGCAAAGTTCATCCAAGAAGTATATTGTCCCCTGGCTCTGCTCGGTATGCTGCAATGACAGAGAGATAGTTTAAGTATTGACTTCTGGTTGCAAACCCATGGTGCTCAGAAACATGGTTCAACCTGCTCAGAGTCACAGCCTGATTGTGGAGCAGCAGCTAAAAGCCTAATCTGCAATGAAACAGAATTCTTTTCCTGGTACTGAGGTTGCTGACAGCTGGGACAGAAATAGAGACAACAGTCCCATACTTAGCAAGTGATTAATTTGACGATCCAGCATGTCTTTTCCAACTCTTACTTCAGTAAAGCTAAGGCAGCTTTGTTTGCTCCTTTGTTCCTCCAAGGGAACAAAAGTTTCCTACCAGCCAATTTAAGGAAAAAGCTGCCATAAACAGAGGAGTTAGTTAACAGTTAGTAATAACAGTCAACGGCAAAAGAGAGTTATTGACCAGGCTGCCAAAATTAATGTTTCCTGGTTTAGCAAACTAAGGCAATGTGAAGTACTGTGAGGACTGAAGCAACAAAGTGTAGCAGTCAGCATGGTTCAGCCTCATGCAAGAGTGCCAGAAACAAAGACCTTAAACTTCCTATTAATATAGAGAGGGGGAAAATAGCACAGAGTCAGCAGAAAATCAAATAAGAGTTGGACAGCAGGTCACATAGTGGAGATACAATTGTTCAGTCAGTTGCAGAGAAACAGAAAATGATGCCAATATTAAAATGTTTGGTAATTTCATCCACAAAGGTCACAGCAATGTTTTTTGTTCCTTGGTCAGTTTAATGGGAAGTGTTAATGATTTGCTATAGAACTAAGGCAGTTGTGTGGGTTGTTTCTTTCCCTCAGTTGAGTTTTAGGTATGAGGGAAATTGTGAAGTTGATTTAAATAAAGCTTATGTATATTATCTCATGGAATGACATATCTCTGAAGTAAAAGATAAAGCGCAACAAGGATTATCTATCACCTTGCAAAACCAACAAATGTTAGTATGTATTTCAGAACAGCACTAATTGCATGTGAAATAGTAGCTTCGCTTTTCAGCTTAAATCCTGAATTTTCAGGTGACCTTTTGTCTGTGTTATCATTTAGGATGAAAATCCAAATACCTGGATGTTTTTAATTCAGCTGAAATTTGGCAGTATTTTGGAGTTCCTGCAGTAAGGATGTGTTGGTATAGATAGAACAAAAGATGCTCAGGTTGCTGCTAGGCTCACTGGGAGGGTTTGGATGATGAGGGTTGAAGCAGCTGACTGTAGGCTGCCAGAAGCCATTGAGCTGAAGCTGGTTTCCTGACAGGTATTTGAAAATGTCCAGCAAAATGGAAACATTTCCCTTCAACATATTTTCTCAATCTTGGATCATGCATATGGGAAATTCTTTTTCTATTTTTTAGGAGAGGTCAAGAGAAAGGTCAAGGCTGTAGACATTTTTATTGGGGTGGGTTAATGTTCTCCAAAGCTTCCAGACTAATTTATGGCTTTTTTGAAATCCATTGTAAGAAAGTTTTGTTTCCTGTGTGAATGCAGTTTAACCCATTACCCACAGCCAGTTACAGTATGCTTGCGCAGTATGTTAGCGTGCTGGGAACCATGAAGAATATTTTACTATCCCAGGCCCTGGACTACTGAATGCCATGGAGATGCAAATCTACACCGTTCTGAATGCTTTGGAGCATCCTTGGAGACATGAAGTTAGAAATGGTCTTGATCAATAATAGCGCCCTGCTGCAGTTCAGACAGCAAGTGCTGGAGGCAGGTATTAAGGCTGGGTCAGCATCTACTGATGCAGAGAACTGGCTGTTCTCGCTTTGGAGATTTGACAGAAAACATTACTCCTGAATAGTGGGGTGGACACTTTGCATTGTCTTTTCAGGTATGAATTCTCTCAGAAAAGGCCCTTCCACTGAAAGTCAGTTACCTTCAGCAAAAATGGGTTTTCTCGCTCAGTAGCTGCAAACTTCCCACTATACTTCCTTCCCTCTACGAACTCAGATAATACTCTTCCTCAGATTTCACTAGTTGTTAATCATCTATGAATTGATCTCTTCTAGCCAACTTAAGGAAAGGCATTGTTGTATGTGGTGAAGAACAAGGAGAAGTTTGCAAATGTTGGTGTTTGCATCTGTGATACTTCTCTGTTTCTTCTGATGCCTTCAATTCAATACTGCATGAGAATGTCCTGGGTCTGTTGGTGAAGCTGTGACTTCCCACCACAGTTCTCCAGGACCCCTTTGAGGAGGACTTCAACTCCTCCTTGCCCTACACTGAGTGCATTTTAAAGCATTTTCTGCCCCCTCCCTTCAGCAGTAACACACTGCAGTCAGCAGTACTAAATGCCCTCAGAGGAGGCCAGGGTTGAGGATGGGTATTCTACCATTCCTGGTCCTGAAACCAGGCTGTGCTTAGGCCAGAAAAGTGGCTCCAGCTCAGTATGTTTGTGAGCAGCTTTTGTTGACTGGATCTGTTTGGGATCTGTTAGCGCAGTGTTTCCAGATGTGTGTTTTATTCTCGTTTTGATTGTATGATGGGAATGAGGGAGTTTTGCTGAATAAGTTAAGTCTGTTATTCCAAGGCCAGCTGATGAAAAGTGAGGTGTTTTCAGCTGGCTTAGGGCTAGCCCCTATGTAACAGATGCATCCTGAAAGAAGCTCGTTGAATCATCTCAATACAGAGCCAGGGACTGGGCTAACAAACTGTGTGCTCCAGTGCTTCAGCTTGTTCCTATGACTCTTCTGCACAAACAGTGTGCAGGTGCCTGGCACCTTGTGGAGTATAGGACTGGAAGTATGAAGTGAGCTGTTCTTTGGCTCATAAAAGGGTTTCACATCAATTCACGAATGATAAAGCACATGATAAAAGGAAAGGCCCACTCAACTTGCAGCTTGCAAGGTTTATTTGCAGACCTACGGAGGAAATTCCATACTCTTCACTTTGCACATGCAAACAAATGCTTGCAGATGCATGTTCTTTGGTATCATGACATCTTTTGCTCCAGGGTGCACATCAGAAAATGTACCTGTGAATGCTTAAGGGAGGCTTTTGAACAATATAATTTCTAAAGATCGATGAAGGAAATGACGCATGATGTGTGCTCCAACAGCACGGCACAGCACAGTTTAAGGGTCTCCACTCAGAGGCGATGTGAGAGCCATTCTGCTGCATGCAATGACTTTGATCCAGAACTGATGGAAATAGAAATGCACCCATGAAATGCCTTCAAATAAGGGGCAACACTACAAATTTTATTAATTAAACGATAATATGCCAAAGCAGAACACAGACAAGAGATAAACAACACATAAAGTTGCAGAGATTTTTCAGACTGTACAAAATAATTCCTGAAAATAAGAAAGTAAGAGCAGGGAAGCACTAAGTAGATTTTCTGGTATAATGCATAGTCCCCATCACTAGTGAGGTGTTTTGAGAACAATCTTAACAAACAAGTGGTAGAGTGGATGTCATCTGAAAACTATGTCTGTGCAACTCCTCCTGCTCTGGGCAGGGGAGGAGATTGGTGTAGATGACCTTTTGAGTTCTCTACCAGTCCTATTTTTCAAACCTGTAAGAGTCCTCTCTTTACCACCCACCTTGTTACCAGCACTATAATCAAGTCATGACTCAAATTTATTAGTGTAGCTAGTATCTGTGAACAAAGCTGGCTGGTTGTGTAACAGCCCACTGAGTCATTTTTATTTAGCACAGATTCTTTACCCTTCTGGACCCAAATACACTGCTGAAAAGAGAAGGTGGTCACTCACCTGCTCTGAGCTTGCCCCATTAGCAGTACAGGCCCATGTAGCAGGTCAGATGTGAGTGCCAGGTTGCCTTTTTTCCTCTGTCCCATAAAAACCCTATTATGTCCTTGTCATTGTATCAAATAATTCTGTGCTATGACACATTACGAATAGAGGAAACCTTATCATTATTTATTTAGATATTGCTTAAATCTAATGGCCCAAGGTAGGAGAGAGCCCTCCTGTGCTGCAAGACAGTGGAAGCGCTCATCACAGATGACAGCTCCTGTTGCAAAATGGGCATCAGTTTGTGGGGGCGAAATTTGCAGTGTCCAAATGCAATAACCTGTGGCAGGAATCAATGCTGAGTTAATTACACATGTTTGGTACTATTCCAAGATTAGGAGATTCGGGTATCTCTGCTGCCACAAATTAAAAAAGAGGGTTAAATTAGCCAGCCAGGTCCTGTTAGCCTGGACCTAGAAGAATAGTCCTTAGTATATAGGCTTTGTTTTTGACCAGTTCACAAATCTAGATTTGCTTTGAAGTAAAACATAAGCATATAAAAGATTGAGGTAAAATGCTTTTGAAGAAGGAATTGTTAGCCCTTGCAGAGATATGCAGTTAGTACCATTGTAAACTCATTGGACTTTTGCCCCAAAAGCCTAATTATGTTCATTTTTCATCAGCTGCTCCAAGAACTTAGTAATGGCTACAGCATGTGCATAGCAGAAGGAGGGCACTCTGCAAACCTGTGGAAGTTACTTCCACTGCATTCAATGGGACTACTTGTGTGAGTAACTATTTGCAGGATAAGGTCTTCGGTGTCAAAGCAGAGACACCAAAATCCATCGGTTTGTCAAAGAAAGGAGGAGGGATAGATGAGCTGGTTGCCTCTGTCAGCTCTGTTCTTAGTGGCAGCCTTTAATCTCATTTCTGATCATAAGGGCAAACAGGGTAGAAGATTAAATGAAGAAACAGAACTGCTTTTAGAGAGAGAACTTTGTGCAGAGCTTGCCACTGACTGGCTGCCATTGGAAGGACCTATACGTGTGCAATGGTAGGATGGCAACAGATGTAAAACATTTTATCAGCCCAGGCAATTTTGAGTTGCTCTGCTCTGGAGACATCGTAGCTTTCCATTTCTGAGTTATCTTACTGGATAAGGTTATATATGGACAGTTAAGTTATAACCTGCCTCAGCTGGAGCAGCAATATTTCAGGTTCCTTGTGGAGATTTTAAATAACTTTTTAGTGGATGTTTTGCTTCATCAGTAACATCTGGCTAGAGAATTTCAGTGATTTATTTTCTATCATACTTTCTGAGTTTGAGGTTTTATGGAAGTTGTGAATGCTTTCTTCCTGGGGATCCTGAACTATTTCACCCATTTTGATTTTTAAAAAATGTATGTGGCTAAAGTGATATACTCAGTGGCTCAGTGTCATGGTTTAACCCCAGCCGGCAACTAAGCACCACACAGCTTCTCACTCACTCCCCCCCGCAGTGGGATGGGGAGAAAATTGGAAAGGTAAAAGTGAGAAAACTTGTAGGATGAGATAAAGACAGTTTAAACGACACACCAGCCAGCTGCACCGCAAGACCTGGGCAGGCTGGAGAGCTGGGCAGAGAGGAACCTAATGAAGGTCAACAGAGGCAAGTGTAGGGTCCTGCATCTGGGGAGGAACAACCCCACGCACCAGCACAGGCTGGGGCTGCCTGCTGGAAGGCAGCTCTGTGGAGAAGGACCTGGGAGTGCAGGTGGACAACAAGGTGCCCACGAGCCAGCAGTGTGCCCTGGTGGCCAAGAAGGCCAGTGGGATCCTGGGGGGCATTAAGAGGAGCGTGGCCATCAGGTGAAGGGAGGTGATCCTCCCCCTCTGTTCTGCCTTGGTGAGGCCACATCTGGAGTGCTGTGTCCAGTGCTGGGCTCCCCAGTTCAAGAGGGACAGGGAACTGCTGGGGAGAGTCCAGCAGAAGGCTACAAAGACAATTGACTGGAGCATCTCCCTTCTGAGGAAAGGCTGAGGGAGCTGGACCTGTTTAGCCTGGAGAAGAGAAGGCTGAGAGGGGACCTTATCAACATCTAAAAATATCTTAAGGGCAAGTGTCAAGAGGACAGGGCCGGGCTCTTTTCAGTGGTGCCCAGTGACAGGACAAGGGGCAATGGTTACAAACTGCAACACAAGAAGTTTCTTCTGAATATGAGGGAAAACTTGTTTACTTTGAAGGTGGAAGAGCACTGGAACAGGCTACCCAGAGAGGCTGTGGAGTCTCCTTCTCTGGAGACATTCAAAACCCACCTGGACACGATTCTGTGCAACCTGCTCTAGGAGAACCTGCTTTACCAGGGGAGTTGGGAGGTCCCTTCCAAACCTGACCATTCTGTGGCTCTGTAATTCTGTGATAGGTGAAGTAAAAGCCCTACACACCAGCAAAACAAAACAGGGAGTTCATTCAGCACTTCCCACCAGCAGCCAGGTGTTCAGCCATCTCCAGGAAAGCAGGGCTCCATCACGTATGATGGTTACTTGCAAAGACAAATTCTGTAATTCCAAACATCACCTTCTTCCTTCTTCTAGCTTTATATGCTCAGCATGATGTCATATAGCATGGAATATCCCTTTGGTCATTCAGGTTCAGCTGTTCTGGCTGTGTCACCTGCCAGCTTCTTGTGCACCCTCAGCCTACTTGCTGGTGGGGTGAGATGCGAGGCAGAAAAGGCCTTGATGCTGTGTAAGCACTGCTCAGCAATAATGAAAACACCCTTGTATTATCAACACTGTTTTCACTAAAAATCTAAAACTTAGCCCCATATAGCTGCTATGAAGAAAATCAACTCTATCCCAGCCAAACCCAGCACACTGAGGAGTACAGATCAGTTCTGTGTGAATTCATTTTCATGTTGGCCCACTGGCAACGTATTGCCTCTCTCTTCCAGGCCTGCATTTATGCAGCAAACTGGCATCTGTCAGCAAGGGGGGGTTAGAAGGGTGATGCAAACACAACATAGTCTAGAACTAAAGAAGTGGATGGGAAAAGAGGTTGCTATCTCATCATTTATGTGGCTTGAAAGGGATTTGATCAGTGTTTCAACCTCAAGAATGGAATAGAAGCTGAGGGGTTGTTACTTCAAACAGATGAGGTCCTACAGCTGTTCAGCAATACAAAAGGTAAAAAAAATGTTGTGTCTGTGCTTACTTACTGGGATTTAAGGGTACATTCTAGGGGATCTCCCTGTAGAAGAGGAAAGAGAGGTTTGTCCGTGCCCACGTGTTGCTCAGACACAGAGCTGGGAGCTGGCTGGGTATGCACACAGACATTGAAACAGATTTCTGTAGACTGAACAGAACAAAAAGCAGCGTTTCCTCCTTTTCCCATCTTGTACTGCATGCAGCAGTCTGTTAAGACAGGGTAATCTGATGCAGCATACCTAATTAATACAGGTGATGTACTATAGCAATGGGGTGCAAGATGAGTGATTTTCTGCACAGTCTGGAATTGAATGAGACTGGAACAAAGGAGGAAAGCCTAAGACTGAAATTACTCATGTTTCTTCAAGTAAAGTGTTAATGTTACCAACATCATCAAGTTAGCTGTTGGTTTCCCAACTGCTTTATATTGTAGAGCACGAGCTGTGAAGTAAAAGAAGCAAAACCAGTCATTGCACCACATATATATATATATATATACGCATTAATCCTTCTCATTCAGAATCATAGCATATTAATAATTCCAGATGTTTAAAACCTGATGCTTATATTGCAACATGTACTTTTCTAGTGATAGAAATGTCTAAGTTTTAAAACAGAGTCATAATTTCAAAATTGGACTTTGTGAGCAGTACCTCAAATTGCCACACGATAGCAGCATGATGACATTTTAAAGCAGAGATCTTTAAGTGAGTTGTGGTAGTCATAGCAACTATTTTGCAATGTAGTCTTTAAAGTACCTTTTCCAGAGGAAAATATTTTTCATTTTGGATTTTTAGGTGCAAATGATATTGCCTTTTTTTTTTTTTAGTTAACATTAAAGTCAGCTACATTATACAGGACTGACTTTCCAAAGTTTGATTGGAAAAAACCCACCCCAAAACAGTTAAGAATACAGTACATAGAGTTCTTGCCCCAAACTTTTGAAAGTATTCAATGCAAACACGGAATGCCTGGGTTTTGTTGTGTTTTTTTCTTTTCTTTTTTTTTTTTTTTTTTTTTTTTAAGGTCCTTGCAGGAACCCTTATCCTTATCGTATTACAGCAGACCTTTGCTTCTTCCCAGGAAACCAGAGAGCCTGAGTTCCTCATCAGTGAAGGGGAGATGGGGGGTAAGTACTTTTCATTTGCTCCTGCTGAAACTGTCTCATGTATCTAAAGAGTCTTTGAGCTAAATGTCACTCAAAAGGCAACAGTTTTATGCCAATTACACCCTCACTGAAAGAGGTCTAGCTTTCTTACAATGAACATGAAAACAATTAACAAAACCTAGAGTGGATTCGATAATTTTGAAATAACCATGCCCAATTTAATATGCAAAGTCTTTGGTGTTTCTGAGTGTTCAGATAATGGCCAATTACTTTCAGAAATTAGCTACTAAAACAGTCCAAGAAGCTGGTGCAAACTTTTCTGTTATGATGTTTGGTTTTCTTCCATTCAAATATCTGTTTGGCAGAAAAATGGTCCAGGTACACTATTATCACAGCAGATAGTCAAGAAAGAATACCACTTAATCATGACTTGGGCCAAAAAGCAGGGGCAGGTTCTTCAGTGAAACCCAGGTGTGTATCTGCATTTATCCATGTAGGTAATGTTGCAGGACTGAGCTCTCACTCTGCAGAAGAAGAAATTATTGAGGAAGGATTGTTTTCAGTAGCAATGGATACATTCACTAATGTGGGGGTGGAGCGGAATTTTTAAACAAGTTTAAAAACATCTGACTGTGGAAAACTTTTAAGGATGTTGGAACATCTTGTCATCTCAGATTGCTGCAAACCCCACATTTCTAATGTTTTTGCTTGAAATGACTGAAAATCACTTAAGAACTACCCTTCATGATCCGGCATTGTTGATTCTGCTCTTTCAGAGGCCTGAAAATATCTACATATCTCAGTATTTTCAGGATGCTTTGATTCACATTCAGTTTAAGAAGGAAAAAAGGAAGGTTCTGAGTGAAGTTCTTGCTTGTATCCTCTCCTCCATCTCCCTTTGCCTGACTGAATTAACCTTCACCATACAGGACTGTTATGCCAAATATTTATGCACAGAGACAGGTTATCCTTTCCCACATTAGCATATTGACATAATCTTTAACAAAGTCACATATATTCTGAAGATTGTTTTTGAGATTAAAAAGTTGTGATTTTGGGTCTAGCTCTGACAAAAGAAGAAAAGCAAACCAAAAAACCCCAGCCAGTGTGTTCAGAATGGCTGCAGAAGAATGATGCATCTTGCTTTTTAATGGAAATATTCAACCTAAACAAGCTGTAACAGCTTAACAGTAAAGATTTTTGACGTTTTGTTTTGAAGTTTACTACTCCTAATTTTCATTTATTCAATCATACATATGCATAAATATTTTTATTATTAAGATAGCAATTTGCATGAACACCAGGGCTTTATCTCAAATGCTCATGAAGAAGGCTGTTCTCATGTTGAGTCAATGGGAAGTTATTTTCCTTTACTATAGGGCTTTCAGTTAATTAAATTCAAAGAATCTGTTTGACTGCTAATGCCTAATATACTCCAGATAAGAAAAAGAAAACCAAACATTTTTCATCAGTCTGTGGGGAGAGACCCTGCTAATGCACCTCTTGAGCTGTAGCTATGATACACATTGAAACTTATGAAGTGTGGCCTGCTCAGAGTTTGACAATATTTTAGTGGGGCATACCCGCTGTGAATACAGAATGGCTCTTCTGATGCATTTATTATACAAAATGAACCACATTTCTGAACCTTTAATGCAATGGAAGTTTGTCTGGAGTATTAGGCTGTGCATATGATGTAATTAATATAGGAAAAAAAGGAGTGAGATGCAGTTGCAATAGAAGGAGCCTTTACCTAAATTATCACTCCAGGAAATTGATTGTTCTTGTGACAGTCAGAAAGAAATTAAGAAAATTTTGTTTTGGTGGGGTTTTTTTTGGTTTTTTTTTTTTTACTTGATTTCCTCTTTCTGACTGCAGCTTTGGTTCTGCTAACTGAAGGAGAAATCCTAGTGTCCACTTTCTGACTTTATTTGTACTAGTATAGGAATTCAGATGGAAAACTAAGTGAAAATCAGGTTAACAGTTGACCCAGGCATCTGAAACTGATAATCAGCCAGGATTCCCTAAATGTCTGACAGTTCTGTATAAATCACAGCTGATAAATGGGGAGGTAGCTTAATAACAGTGGAGATGCTTTTATTCTATACTGTTGCTGCTATATATACTAATCATCCACATTTTCTCACATGCATCTTCCAGAAATCCTTTTGTTTGACTCCCCAAAAGGGGCTGAGTTATACTTTTTAAGACAAGATGGCTACTCAGTTTAAGAAAGGAAGCAGTAGAAACCACATTCTTTAAGGTATTTAGTAGTGTTCACTCTACCATCAATAGATATATTCACTTGGTAAGGAAAGTCAAGTTCTTGAAAAGCTGAAACCAAACAGCTGAGATTTAAATTGATTTCTCATCTTTGCTTTCCAAAATGTTGGTCTGGGAGTTTGAAAAAGGGTCACATTTTATGCTGAATGGAAGGAATATGGACAGTATTTACTGATCTCAGAAATTCCATAATTAAAGAATCACAGAATCATAGGATGGTTTGGGTTGGAAGGGTCCTTTAAAGATCATCTAGTCCAAACCCCCTGCTGTGGTCAGGGACATCTTGCACTAGATCATGTTGCTCAAAGCCCTGTCCCAGCCGACCTTGAACACTTCCAATGATTGCGCATCCACAACTTCTCTGGGCAACATGTGCCAGTGTTTCACCACCTTCATAATGAAAAGTTTCTTCCTTATCTCCTGTCTAAACGTGCCCTATTTCAGTTTAAAACCATTGCCCCTTGTCCTGTCACTACAGGCTTGGTAAAAAGTCTTTCCTTATCTTTCTTATAAGCTCCCTGTATACATTGAAAAGCCACAATAAGGTTTCCCAGAACCTTCTCTTCTCCAGGCTGAACAATCCCAACTCTCTCAGCTTTTCTTCCCAGGAGAAGTGTTCCATCCCTTTGGTAATTTTCATGGCCTCCTCTGAACCCACTCCAACAGGTCCATCTCTTTCTTGTGCTGGGTCACCCAGAGCTGGATATAGTACTCCAGGTAGGATCTCACAAGAGCAGAGTAGAAGGGGAGAATCAGCTCCCTCGACCTGTTGCTACACTTCTTTTCATGGACCCTAGGGTACGCTTGGCTTTCTGGGCCAATCACACATTGCCAGCTGAGGTCCAATTTTTCACCCACCAGTATCCTCAAGTCCTTGTCTGAAGAGTTGCTCTCAAAGATAATTAAACATTTTTTCTCATGTTTCTTGGCATTCAGATTCTGCTTTGTTTTAGACATTCTATAAAAATACACCAATATTTACCATTAAAACTAATTTTTTTACATATTTAAAAGTGAATTGATAACAGAAAAGGCACCAAGGATCAGGGAGGAAATTTGTACAGATTTTTATAGAACTGAGGACTTGAAAAGACTCAGGTTCTGTCCTTGTTTCAAAGAGAATCTGAGAGATTGGATAGGTTTAAGAAAAGGGGTTGATGGGTATAGATATAGTAAAGGAGATATAGGCTTGCAAACCTAAGGAGGAGAGAAAAAGTGTGATACAATCCAATTGAGCAGAAATAGAGAACAAAAAAATCATCAAGGGACTTCCCTTAAAAGAGATGGTAGAATGGAGATATAGTTTATAGGTTGCTATATTGGATTAAAGAAGACCTAAAATGAAAAGCTATGTGCAACAAAGACATCAGACAGATAGGCTTCTTTTCTTTTTCATGATGGAAGGCTTCCAGTCCTTTTTGTATTTGGTTGATTGCAAATGAACCTGAAATCTCTGAGGGTCACAGTGATATTTGGCTTTTGTTGGTGAGAGGTACAGAGTAGACCCTTGGCATGTTGCTCCTGTTATAATAAAATACCATTCCTTCAGGAGAAGTAGGCGGAAAGCTAGACAGACTCTTTTTATCACGTACGTGGTGGAAATACAAGAGCCAGTGTGTAGACCATTACCTATGCAGTGGGCCAAATGCACCCTGGAGTCATTGAAGCAAGTGGAGTTACACTGCAGATTTCAGCCAATATAAAGTTTGCTGCAACGTTCATGCTCCTCTTTTCTCTGTTATTTTGTGTTTGCCTTTGGCAAACTTCAGCTTTTCTCTCTCCACTTTTCTACAACATCACTAGGCCTGATCTTTTGAAATCTTAAAATATCAGATGCCTTACATTTAAATGATGCTCCAGGTATAGGTGTAGTAAGGCCCTTTAGAAAGCCAAGTCCTTTGGGCAGCCTGACCTGACTGGTTCATGGTCAGCCAGTCAGTTCCTCACAAGGTGGCTGCTCCCTGACGTGGGCAGTGATGCGCCAGGGCTGCTGCTGAGATACATCACAGGGAGAGACTGAGCTGTAGGCAAGACAAGGAATAAGGTACAGAAACTATTCCAAATCAATTCTGCTAATAACATGAGATTGTAAATTGTTTTGCTAACAAGAGCTTCCCTGCATCAGAAACCAGCTTTGTGCAGGGACTGATGGATCCAGCACTCAGAAATAAATGTTTAAGGGCTGCACCGGGGAGAACAGTGTGGCCACCAAAACAAAGAGCTTTTGCTTTTTAAGCGCATCTTATGAAAAGTGAAAGTCCCTTTATGCTGAAGGAAGCCTGGAATCTGTGCCAATATGGTTGCAACCTTCCTGCATTTACTTCTAAAATCTTTGTTCCGTCCTTCACCTGCTCATTTTAATTCCTGTAACCATCTTGTGACCCTGGTTTCTAGCTTTCCTCTCACTATCCATCTGCCCAGGTGCTGTTTTGTCCACAGTGGGTGCCTCTTTGGACAATCAGCTGAAGCTTGATTGAGCTGTACTTCACCTCCATCTCATTTCTGCTCCTCTTTCTCTCCCCTGACCCCTCAGTCACTGTGTTTTTGCATATTGTAGGGATGCTTGATGCTTTTTTCAGCACCTCTGTCCTCATTCTGTTTCATGACCTCTTTTGTGTTGCTCTGTACTCCAGGAGTGCTGAGGCAAAAAGGCTGGGACAGAGCATACCCCTTTCACTGTCTTCCTGGGAGACCATATATTCCAGGAAACCTGTTCTATTGGTCTCACCTATCTTTGTTCAGTTGTTTAATACAAAGCACTTACCCAACAGCGTGAATTGCAATTAACATGACGGTTTCTGCTTGGATTTTCTGTCATTTATGTAAGTACTAAGCTTGTAAGCACATTTTGTCTTCCATTTTCCAAGCTTAAAGGTATATGCTTTTGAAAGCCTTTTATGGCTAAGGACACCAGACTCTTGGAGAGAGACATCAGCACATGAATAAAATTTACAGTTTCTTAATATCTAGGCCTTACCTCATGGACATTCACTATGTTCTGCTGTAGCTCACATTTGGATTGGTGAGGGGCTTGGAAAAGGTGTGGGTAGTTAAAGAAGAGCATATGGAGCATGCTGGTTCACAAAGTTGAAACCCTTGTGTATCTGTGATTTTTCTTTCTGCTTGCATTCTACAGGCCAACTTTTAGGTTATGTAAATATGGCAGGACACGTATCTTGCCCGAGCTAGAAATCATCCCTCTGTCTATGTATGACATCCTTTACTATGCTGTGCATTATCACACCCCCTAGAAAACACTCTTCAAGCAATTTAAATCCAGTATTTAAAATTCCTTTTCAAACAGACATTTTCCAGTCCTAAGGCTGGGACAGTATTTTGCTTTCTGTCTTTAGGTGATACAAATTCTATCTTATCCTTTCCTCTACTTAATAAAGCACATATTGCACTTCAAGATCTCTCATTTGTTCCTGCAAAGCTGAGACGGTGATGCTGTTCATGCCACTCTTGGTCCCAAAAGTCATTACTGATGTAAGAAATGTTCTCAGCTCTGGTCTTCGTGATGCTTCTATTTCATCTGGAGGCATCTTTCTCTCCAAGCCATATAAACCCAGAGCTCTAATGTTCTGCTCGCTTCAGCCTTTAGCTGACTGCCTAACATGAGTGAAATATGTGTTATATGTTGTCTGTGAAACTAGTTTGTGCGTTAATTGGTTTCCTTTCAGAAGAAGAGCGCAACATAAATGTAAGTCACCAATGTTGTCATTACCCAAGGACAGAAAAGGATTAAAATGTGCATATACATTTTTTAGTGTTGGTGTAACTACAGTATTCTGTAAGCCTATTTGAATACTATCTGTTAGGCATAATCATTGCTATTTAGTTTTAACCAAGAAAAAATGCAGATGGTTTATGCTTCTTTTAGTTGCATTTTAATACAGAGCTATTAAACTAAAGAAAATTTAGATTGGAAGGAATGAAATACTAGGGTGATTTTAAAAAGAGCAATGACATAGAATTAAAAATGAGGGTAACTCTTGTTAGAGATACTACTTTCTTAAAGTGGAAAACAGCAGTAAAACTGTACCTGTCTCTACCTTTTTCATCTGCTTCTACTTTTTTCATCCTGAGATCCCAGAGGCTTGAAAGTGTAATAGGAACAGCTCATAAAAATCTGTGAATTCCATCTACTTCTACAATAGGATTATTCATCACCACATTTTCCCCATCTGGCAGTGAATGGCCAAAATGATGAGACCACCACAGTCTCACTTGCAAATTGTTCCACAGCCTAACCAGTTATGCTATTGAGAAGATATGCCTCCAGCTCAATCCAAATTGTCTGCAATCATATTGCTTCCTTTCCCTTGTTATCCTGAGTAGTTCCTTCCCACCCATGTGTTTAACCTCCCTGAAATATTTGTGGCTGGCAATCAGATCCCTCTGAGTCACTGCTTAGCTAAGCTGTATGCATTTTGAGCTTCGTTCTTTTCCCATGTAAATCTTTTCAGACATTTAACCATTTTTCTCCACTTTCCTGTGAAATCCTTAATATTCACTGAAGTCATTAGAAGAATTGCCATTGACTAAGCATGGGAATCAATGGCAAGCCTAACAAAGATGGTCTCTTTAGTGGCCTGTGTGTGGCTGGAGCTACACTATGAAGCTAGTGTTTTAGCTACATAAAGAGGTAAAGTCCCAGCTCTGCTAAAAGCCAATGCCCACATTCTTACTCGCTGCCGCATGGCCTGATTTAATCACCTAAAGTAGCAGAAACAGTGTACAGGAAAAAACATGTCCTCCAGACTTCAGTGGTAGAACCACCTTTTATTAGATTACTGGTCTGGCATACCATGTGTGCCTAGACACACCAGGAGCCTTTTTTCATTTTCGATTTATCTACCATTTTGATTTGGAGCAACACTTTGGAAATGTGAAATATTCTGTGGAATGGAAAAGTTTTAGAATTTTTCCTTAGGAGAACTAATGTAAAATGGCATTTTTGAAAAATGCTGTGGTCAGGGAACTGACTTCTGGCCAGAGGAAGGAGCCCGGGAAGCCAGGCAGCTGATCAGCACTTTTGACCTCTCCCTTCCCAGTAAGCCTGGTGACCAAAAAGCTGTCCATCCTGAGAGCTAAAGGAGCCTGGAAGCCAACGGAGGTCACACCAACCTCTCTGCCTGCTTTCCATGAACAATTTTTACAGGTCCCCACAGAACATTGTTATTAAATCAAATCAGTATTAACATCCAGAAAATTCTGTCAGGATATATTTTTAACAAGCTGAACTTTAATTCTTCAGTTGTCTGTATGGTAGGCATGTCCTTCAGTGGCAATTGTTCATTCCTCATTCCATTAAAATGTGTTCTGTTTGACATGCCAAAATAACTCTTTCTCAAAAAACCGACAAGCAACAAACCACCAAACCCTAAAACTTGTAATAGAGCAAATAGATGTATAATTACCTTTCGCTACAAAACTAATTTTAATGCAAGAGACAATAGTGCTAAATGCTTAAGCAAACTGGGGAGATTATGGAGCAGTGCAACTACTCAAGTTTAAAAAAATAATAAAATTGCTAAGATAAATGGTTTGGTATCTGGCATCATTATTTGACAGGTTATTGAAGCTGTATAAGGTGAAAGTATGAAAAATTGACATGACAACACTGCCAAGACTGCATGTCAGGTGAAGTAACTGGGAAACTGCATCCAGCCCCAGTATGCTTCCAAGGTAGAAGCACCACATAAAGCACTTGGAGAAGACATTAGTACAAACTGGCAGGTCTATTTAATTGGCCTACAGTCCACAGCAGTCCTAGCTCTCAAAAAAAGATGTAACACCTTTTATATTTCTGCTTTGCTTTTGTTAAGGAACTGCAGTCAAGTTCTCTTGCTCAGTTTCTCATAGATCTGGGATGAGAGTCCTGCCCGTGACTAAGGGCAGTTGGTGTTGCAGAGACACAGGTGAAAGAGGTCAATGTCCCCATGTCATGTGAACGTTTGTAAACAGAAAGGGGGGGGAAATCCCCTGTTTTTTGGTCATGACTCAACAAAATTATATTTTTTTATTATTATTTATATATAATGAACATAAAATTGTTAAAATAATGTGGCTGCAGCATATTATTTATGTATGTATAATTAGTTTTCATGCTTCTTTCCCTATGTAGCTTACAATATTCTTGCTCCTACCCCCCCCCCCCCCCCCAATCACCCCAATTTAGAAACCTCTTAATTAGGGAGAGTAACAGGAAAGACTGTGGAGTGTACTCATGGGAGAGGACTGTTGCTGTTAGGCCAAAGGACAAGACTTGAAGATGCAGCTATGAAAAGGTTACTGGATCATGAGGCATGGAGTAGTCATTCCAGCTAAAGCAGTGGGGGAAAAGCAACGTGAGAAGGATCAAATGGAAAGGGAGGACCAGAGGAAGTCCAAGGCTCTGGGTGTCATTGAGTCCCTGTAGAGGCTGCAGCTTAAAAAACTCTCCTGCAGAACCTTTTCCAGACTATGTTGCATTGGTACTGGTTTTGAGTGGATGATTTTGCATGTTTTATAATGCTTCAGTGAAGCGATGTCCATCCTGGCAAACCAGTGAAAACTGATATTAACTGAGCTGTCAGAACCACCAATAAATCATCTGCCCTAAAGTCTTCAAAGAGCACTTTGTCCTAAGGAGCAGTAGTTCAAGGCAGAAGAAGAGTAATTATGTCTTGCCTTCATATATGTGGGTGGGAACAGAAAGGGAGAGTGTTCTGTCCATCGCATGAGCATGGCACTTTAAAAATGCAAACAGGTCAACATAGAAAGATGTGTTTAAATTGTATTCACTTTCAAATAAATGTTTCCTGGATTGGTACAACTGTCTGTGGGTGTGAATTATTGCTCAGCAACTGTCTTCAATGCTGCAGCCGTCACCCATATGAAGGGTTCTGCTTATGTGCAAGAGTTATCGTGAAGAAAGTTAGGGAACAGAATTCGTGCCACTCAGTGTTGCTTTGGTAACTATCTGTAGGGACAGTCTTACTCTGTTCCTCTACTTTTGCTTCCTTCTCCCTTCTCCTTTATTGGGGCAAATGGCAATCTGGTGACCGTGCTCTTGAGAACAGCAGCTTAATTAGGCCCTGCTGGTACAGCGAAAGTGCTAAGTCCTTCCAGAGCATGCGTCTTGCAGAATCACTGCTCTGAAAGCTGGAAGTTCTGCCAGAATCAGGAATGTGAGCACTTCGAAGGTATCCTGGTAGAAACTTAAGTTACTGTTGGCCTCAGGCTGTTCAGAGTTAGGTATGAGCTGATGGGCCTTAGGCATATAGTGGCAGTCAGGGAGCCTGATCCTTTCATTATTTCTGTTTCAAGTCTACAGACCATATATCTACTTCTGAGTTCTTAAAGTACAGTTTGATACCTATGCTTTGACATACTTAAAGTATAAAAAGAATCTGGTGAGGAAGAAAAAAAAGGTTAAAAAAGTACAAAAGTATATACATAATTCCTAAAATCTGGCAAGTTTTATTTATGAAGTGAAATAGAAGCCACACTGCTGTTTATTTTACTTTATGCTCCTCCCTGCATGTGATGTTGTAAAAATTTTATTTCTATTTCTATGCTATAAGTGGATGATACTGATCTGATTCCAACCCTAAGACTCATTTAGGCATTTTTCACGTTGTTTGCTTACCTTGCAGCTACAATAATGGGCATCCAGCTGTGAATGGACCTCAGTATGATACTTTAATTCAAATGATTTCTAATTAGAATATCAGTAAATGTTTTACCCTTGGTCATCGATGCCCTTTCCTAAGAATGGATACTTACTGCTCACAAACTCTGTACATTTTTAAGCTATTAAATCCCGATGCTATGAAACCATATAACTGCTAGTGTATATGCGTCACCCTAAATCAGTTGAATTGGGGTTCAGATTAACAGGTCCTTCCATTTATAAAAGTAATGATTAAAATTACATTAAGGAAACCATAATTTCAGAAACAGGTGTATCCTATTTTTGAAGTTTCCTGCTTTATATCTTTTCTGAATAGACTTGAAGTGCCCAAGTGTCTAATGAACATAGGCAAATTTGAAATTATTTGTAATTTCTATATGTTTTTGAGATAGCTGATGTAAACCTGCATGAATTTATTCATTTCCATTTGCAAAACCAGCTTGCTTTCCATTATACTTTAAGAACTTCATGGTTACTGAAGTCTGTCTATACACTTTGAATAGTCTAAGCAAGCATTTCTCTTTTCTATATGTTTATATTCAAGAAATCTCAGCACCTATGTATGCATACAGGTGAGTGAAGCTGGCATTTAAACTACTGAAAATTATATAACTACTAACATGAAAAAGATTATAAATATGACGTATGAAGAGTTGTGAATTAACATTTAGAAATTCAACAAGCTGGGTTTTCTATGTGAATGAGTATGAAAGGTGAAGGGAAGTATTTCTAACAGCTTTTATTGTACGTCAGCAGAGTATGTGTCAGAAAAGTTATTTTGAGAATGTCTTTAATATCACAGTTGCAGTAATTAGCCTTTAGGTATGTAAAAGGGACTGAGGTGTTTTTTTCCATTGGGAAAGTTTTCAGAGTTTCCTTTTTGCTGCCTCTAGACACATGCCCTGAAGACAAGAGAAGGGAAGATAATGGCTCACTTGAATTATCTTAGGAACTACTCTGGTTCTCAAAGTCCTTTATTGGAAAAGCTCAAAGCAAAGCTGTGATGTGCCTCATAATTGTAAGTTTTGCAGTGAGGTAATCATGGGTAGCTGTAGCAGAAACAGATGTATATATTGAAAGGGCAGAGACAAAAACTATTCCTGAAGGTAGAATTTGTGGATATATATATATAATATAAAAATACAAGCTATCTTAAAATAAAATTTAAAAATAATTTTTTAAAAAATATCTAAATGAGTGAATTTATATCTACTAAACCCATTCTGATTGTGACAGCTTTAAGCATTAGCCTAGAGCACATGGTCATTGGCACAATTATTTTGGTGAAGCAGAGGAAGTTTGCTGCCTTTGCCTTCTGTGACCTGGGTAGTGTGGCTAGAGCACTTACCAGTGAAGATCAAGGCAAAATGTCATTGAGTACCTCAGCCTTCTCCATGTTCTGGGTTAACCAGGTCTCACATTTCCTTCTAGAGAGGGTTCATGTTTTCCCTAGTCTTCCTTTTATCACTGATGTACCTATAGAAGCTTTTCTTATTGCCCTTGATGTCCCTGACAAAATTTAATTGTGTCAGGGCTTTAGCTTTCCAAACCTGATCCCTGGCAGCTTGGACAGTTTCTCTGTATACATCTCAGGCTACCTGTCCTTGCTTCCATGCTCTATAGGCTTTCTTTTTGTGTTTTATTTGGTCCAGGAGCATTTTGTTCTTCTATTCAAGCCTCCTGACATTTTTGCCCAACTTCCTCTTTCCTGGGACCCATCAGTCCTGAGCTGGGAGGAGGCCATCCTTGAATATTTACCAGCTTTTCTGGGTGCCTCTTGCCTCCAGGGCTTTATCCTATGGTACTCTGTAAGGGCCCTTTCTGAGAAAAGGCTTTGTTCATTGCCTGGGTGTTCATTGCCAGGTCACAGAGTGATTATGCCACACCTGTCTGTAATGAGGGGGGTGACCAAAGCCTCCCAATTAGAGGCGTGGCCAAAGCTTCCCACATGTTAAATATTGGGGAGGAAGAGACCTTCTCAGATGAGCATGGAGGGATTAAATGGCTTGGTGGAGTGTAAGCTACCTGCAAAGGTGCTTTGCTGCATGTAGGTATATTCTAGGGCAGAACTTGGGTGGATAAGTGATTGTATATATTCAGAACTTAGGTATGTAATAGGGGATCTTACCTGGGGTCTGTGCCTTTATATGCCACAAATGGTGCCTGAACAGGGACTTGATGGAAAAAAAACAACCCCAAACTGGTGGTATAGCCTGGCTGAACCAGAGAAGTTGGATATGTGAAGATAGATACACATGCGCTTTCATCTGAAGTAGGCTGATTATCTATTACTTCTAGCTTACAGTTCCTGCAGTCCATTTCCTCCAATACCATTCTTCAGATCCATAGGGTTGTCTGTGATGTGATAATATGTTTAGAAATTTGACTTTCCTCGTCCCCGGTAGGCAAAGTCATTTGCAAATTGAGTTCATCTTGGAACACAGCCTTCTGTTCTAGTTTAGCAATGGCCTTTCATGAGGGGAGGAACAGCAGAAGGAAAATAGAGCTATAACTACTGCTCTGTCTGGCCAGCGATGTGTAGGGGCAACACCCTGTAACCTCCTTTTAGAAGGTGTGGTAAGCCTCCTTCAGATATTCTCCAGAAAAGGACCTAAATCACAGGAATGGCCCAAAAGCTTAAAGTTATCTGTGACAGGTCTTGTTCCAAGATGACTCTGAAAGCAGTAGTTCTTGTTGGAGGATAGCAGGAGTGTTTGGAGGATGTATATTTCCACTTCTCTTTATTCCTTTGATAGCAACTGCAATTTTTTCGCAGCATTGGACATCTAGAGCAGCAATCTAGTAAAAGAGCGTTGCTTTTCTCATTATCTCTTGAGCCATTTACTTTATATTTCTTTCTGGTTCTTAAATGTCAGGTGCACATCACATGCATACTTTTTTTTTTAAGAATTAAGAACTGACAAACATAATTACCTCTCCTTCAGAAACCAAACCAAACCCTCTTTCCTCACCAATTTCCTCAAAAGCTCAGCTATTCATTGTAGCAGTGGCAGTGACCACAGAAGAATGAATGTAGTCCCAGAGAACAACTCTGAAATAATTCAGTTTCATTTACTTCAGGGATGTTCAATAATATTTCATCATCTTCTTGTGAGATATAAGACCAGAAGAAAGTTTCTGAAGAGCAGTATGGCAATGAATATGAACTCTGAGGGAAACACAAGATTGTTGACTGTGGGGTTTCTCCAGATGGTAGCAAAAAAAAATGTACATTTTTTTCTTTCACTAAGACATCTCATACACAATTGCGAACTATGTACAAAACTTGCAATAACTGCAAAAAGGTGCCAACTGGAATAAAATGGAGCTTTAAAGTTGAAGAAACTGAAGATGTGCATTTTGCTGCATAGTGTTATTTTCTGGAAAGATTGTGAAATGCAAATAAAAAAAGCCCCGACGCTTTTAGCAGGAATGCTCAGCTGCATTTCCTTAAAGGCTAGAATGAGCTACCATTCAAAGCATATTTTCCTTATGCTCAAAATATGGTCATGTACGTGTATCCCAAGTCTGGAAGCGAAGGAAGGAACATCCATAACAACTAATGAAGTGCCTGTCCCCCATCAGCAGCCCGAGTCTAGAATGGGCCTCTATTCCCCCAGTGTGGCTTGGTAGGTGGCAAAATTTACTTGGAGACTTGCATGTTCTTGGCTTACTAATTATGACTTGATCCTTAGTCTTCGCCCTTCACATTAGCTAATCTTCCACCTTCTGTCTTAACACAGACAAGCTGTCCCTTGCACCTGTGCAGTTTGCTTGCAGAGATCCTTATTATTCCATTGAATACGTGGAAAACGTGATTGAAAAAGTATATGATGTTGACAATTATAAATGTAAATCATACAGATGCATGTGTGTGCATTTATGAAAGTGTGATAGTGGTGAAATCAGTATTGAGAGCTCTTTTGACTCTTATTTGTCCTGCTTGAGAGTTATTCAGGTATCTGTTATGTTGGCTGGCATGGAGACAGCAAACGTTTTCATTTCAGTGTGTCCTTGCTCTGAACTTGGGACACATTTTGAGATAAAAGATTATACATTGAAGTGAGATAAAAGAAGTGAGCCAAAGCAGCCAAAGTGGTCTGAGGAAGTCAGCCTGTTATGACTGTTTAAAGCTGCTGTTCCTGCTCAAAATATTTCCTCTCAGCTGCTAGCTGAGGTGTTGCCAACCGCTCCCCCAGCAACAGCCAAAGAAGCCCCTGTGCTACTGCCACCCGCTCTGAGGCAGGCCGCTGTCATGGCCACCACAGCACCACACCCTTCCCCTGCACGGCCTCTGCCTCTACACTGATTGGCTGGTCACGGATGTGCTGGCATCACTCAGCCAATTAGAAGCCAGATGGCGTGAGAGGCCAATCAGAAGAGAAGGAGCCCTGGGACTGGGTGAGGCATTGACCCAGTGGTGGCAGGGCCAGGCTGGGGGCTGAGGGGAGGCCGCCTGCAGGGCTGGCCTGACATGGCTGCTGCTGTGGGACCGTGGCACTGACGGGGCCTGACGGGGCCTGGGCAGGGGCAGGTGGCCCCTCCGACTGGCTATAGAAAGAAAAGCTGTCTTTTTTTTGTCTTCTTCCAGACGGGGCATTCTGAAATAAACGTTTCCTTTATTTTCCATGAAGAAAATTGTGAAAATCTGTGTAGTATTGTGAAAAAATGCTTCTTTACATCAGTTTTTCACAGAAAATGTTTTCATTGATTTTTCTTCAATCAGTTGTGCTACTATTACACAGTTTTTAAAGTTGTCTCATTTAACGCCTGATGGTTTTGTGAGGATTAATAGAAGTTGTATTTCTTTTTAACAAAGTAACTGGGGTAATTCTGGCACCTGCAGAGGAGCACTCCTTAACTTAGGTTGGTAATTTAAGAATACTTACAATAAGATATAAAACAAATTACGAAGTTTTATTCAAATGTTGGAATCTGGCAGCATGGTTCTTGTTTTCAATTATTGTTCAAATAATCCAGTCTCTAAATTTTCTACATTTACATTTTCATATTTGTATATATCATACACCTTATTTCATTGCCTCCATGCTGTGTCATTGCAAATTCAAGGTTTCTGTACTTTGATAATATTTTGAGACAGCAGTTTCAAATTGAGTGATTTTTATGAAATCACCCTTTTCTATTACTTACTTATTTTTCCAGTGAGTAGAAACACCTGCGTGAATTTTTATGGATTTCAGTAATGTGTTTGCAGGTGTAAAACATGAACCTGTGCATGCTCTGGTTGGTGGTGTTATTTGTGCAGTTCCAGGTGTTTAAGAAAACTTTCTAGTTTTGCAAAATCCTGCCCTCAGGAGCTTATTACCTTTAGAAAACAAGCATGTTAATTATACATTTCATATAGTTTTAGCTGTTTGATGAATGGATTAAAATATTTGTAAACTATTGCTGTACTGCATACTAAATTTTCTATGCTGCTTTAGAATTTATCCCGTTCATATACCACTCAATATTTTTAAAGGAGCACACAATTACCAGAAAACCTGGAAAGTGTTGACTCATAAGAAAAATATTATACTCTACCTTTTTCAGCTAGACAGATAATTAACTGGCTCCATCTGGTACAAGTGGGAAATTAATAAAGAAAAAGAGGGAAAAAAAGAACCTCAACAAATTGAGAAAATCTTCAGGTGAGGATTTGGTTTTTGAATGATGTAAGAGCTGCAAAGTAGGTCATCTCATCTCAGACTGATATCAAGGATAGATTTTAGGTTTTCATATGTGTGATGAACATCTGTGATTCTTAACCAAACAATCAAAAAATTGGAAATCCTCTCAGAATAGAAGAAATAGCTTACAAAGTTGCCAGTCTGTTAAGCTGGGGCACTCCAGGCATCAGGATAATACTGAGGTTAGAAATATATGAATGAAAACGGCGTCTGTGCCTAAGGTTTATATAAGTATGACTTCCATTTTCATATGATCAAACAAAAATGGGGACTGTATAAGCAGAGCTGCATAGAAGTAGCTTTTATTATTGATGTAAAAATAAGTCGGTGACCTCTCAATGATCAAACGAAAAAAGGCTGCAAGACACAAATATCAGTTTAAAATGTTTTATAGGAGAAAGACGAAAATATGTTTAAAATTAAAGCTGTCACTTAGAAGGGGAATCAGGTTACTTTATTTCAGGGGAGTGTCATCAGAGCCACACAATGCCATTGGATGCCCTAGCATACCCAGGACGCCTGCACAGCTTTGGAAATCGTATGCAAGACTTATGGGAGGCCTTCGCACTTCTGAGGAGGTAGTTGGAAGCCAAATGGCATATGTGGTAGCATCAAATGTGCTTGTAGACAGCCCTGCTGAGACTGCTTAATCGCTCTTTTGAGGCCTAGGAGCCAGATGTCTCAGGCTGACCTAGTTACTCTTAGGCTCTCTTCGGGGTCAATAGGGAGAAATGGAGATCTCCAGAAGTCAGCTTTTCTAATCCTAAAATAAGTCAGATGTATTTCCATCTGAAGCTGCCTGTTTGTCTCCACTGACGATCAAGAGATTCCTAGAGTGACTAATTCAGACACTTAGATAGGTAGAGCTCAATTCATTTCCCTGCCCTGCATCTGAGCTGCCAGAGCCATGTGAAGTGCCCCAGATCTCCCACCTGATGCACAGCTACTATTCTGGGTGGGTCCCTCCCTTGGTCCTGCAGCCAGACCCCCTAAAGTGGCCCTAGTTGCCTGCCCATCAATAACTGAACCAAGCTTGTGATACCTACTTTAGGATAACTCAAATCACTCTGTAGTCTCTATTGACTGTACTGACTAGATTTCCACTGATTTGAATAGTGGCTAACACCTAGCTCGCATGTAGACATATGTAAGAGATCTGAGTCTTATCTCTAAACATTTAATTTAAGTGAAATTTATCCTGGTCCTCAGAGCTCATTTTAGCAGAGAGAACCATTTTATAGCCCTAATTCCTCACTCCTAAAATAGTTTATGCTTCTGCCCGAGTGAGAGGGTCCATACTGGCAGATATTGCAATGACTTCTTGAAAAGATGGCAAGTCAGTGGTTGACTCAAAGTTATTTGTTTTGCAGTGACTTATGGGCTGAAACAGAGAGAACGTATATCGTTCTAATTCATTCTCAGTAGTGTATAGCTAACATGAATCTTAAATGTCAAAACTGTAGCTGCAATGACAACCCCTTACTCTCCTACCGATTAATCTCAGAAATATCAAGTGACATTCTACAGGAAGTTTGGCTTACATGATTAGACAATCTGTAATGAAAGCTCTGCTGGCAATGGTAGAAAGAGAATCTACTTTTTTATGATGGCAGCTGTATAAATCACCGATATTCAGGATGCTTAGGGTAGGGTAAAGTTAACTTCCTACTGCAGACTCATGATGTTACCAGGCATGTGCCCATGCTATAACCAAAACTTTTATCACAGGACTGTGAACATTTCCTCCCATATGGTTATATGTGTACCCCTTTGAGTGCTTCCTGATCCTTTTGAGAGAGAAGGCAGCATGGGGCAAACAGGCCAAAACAACCAACACACTGTGATGCCAGGCTGGATTTGGCTTATTTGCCATTATTTGGCCAAGTCTCATCTAACCCCCATTTACAAAGCTATCACAGCTCTTTTAGTTCCCTTGCTGCAAACCTTCTAATTATCACCCTATATTTAGTAGAGGTTTGTAGAGTTAATCACATATCAATGGTTATTCATTCCAGATCCATCATTTAGGAAGGGACTATATGGAACTGCATAGGAACGTTGTCTTGCTTAATGCAGCAATACATGAAGAAAGTGAAGCAGAATGAAATTTCAAAGGTAAACTTTAAATCAGGTGATTCCTAATGTTTTAGTTTATTTCTTCGTTGTCTTTATCTCTTTTGCAGAATGCTAGGTGCAACTATGGCAGAATACACTCAGTCCTTTCAGTGACTAGTTGTGCCTTCACTGCCTGTTTTGGCGTGTTACCTTGACAGCCTCAGCTGTGGAGGCACCTATAAGATTTTTCTGGGGAACTATGGCCAGAACTAAGCTACTAGAACCTTGCTTTCAAAACAAAGCATTACATATTCATTGCCCCTGTGGCACAAAATATATAGACCAAAGGATAAAATCAAACTAATTAAAAGGCCTGTGATTCTTGGGCCTTATTTTTACTTTGAAATTTTCTGCTGGGGAGAAAGAGATTGTGCAACTTGTAGTTGGCTCCATGTAATATTGGAATCAGTTCCATCCAACAGTCCTCAGCAGACAAGAAGAGCACTTGCAGGTAAATGCTTTTGTTCCCACACACATCACACCCCCGAGGGCACAACACACAGTTGCTCTGTGGGAATGATGAATGGCATGTCTGGTTGGCTTGTAGAAGCTGAGAAGGGATGAAACATACTTAGAGCAGATGGTGTCTCTGGAAACTGCCAGCATGTAACAAATCTCTACTGACCACATTGAGAGTTTTCAAAATCTCCTCGTTTGGTCAAATTGGAGTGGATTTTCATGGGGTTAAAAAAGGGCACATCTCTGACACGAGGAGGATTCTTGTCAAATGTCAAGTAAGCGCTTCAATGTAGAAAGCAACTTGACCGTTTCATTATATAGTCATGTATCTTAAAAACCTGTATTAGGCCTGGCTGAGGTAGAGTTAACTTTCCCCGTAGCAGCCCTCCTGGAGCTGTCCTTTGCACTGGTAGTTGGTAACTGCCTGTTGGTAACACACCGACCGGTGTTTTGGCCTCGGCTGACAGTGCTCACACAGCACCAAGGCTGTCTCTCCAGCCTTCCTCCCTCACCAGTAGACCACGGGTGGGCAAGGTCTTGTGAGGGGATGTAGCCAGGACAGCTGACCCAAAGTGACCGAACAGATACTCCATACCATAGGATGTCTGGTCAGCAATAAAGGCTAAGAGAAAAGTGGTGGGGGCTGGGGCGGGGAGGGCATTGGCATTTGTTATTGATTACATTTGTCTTCTGGAGCACCCACTACACATTCCAAAGCCCTGCTTCCCGGGAAGTGGCTGGACATCACCTGCTGATGGGAAGTAGAGAATAACATCTTGTGTTTTCCTTTGCTTCTGCTTGCAACCTTTACTTTTGCTTTATTAAACTGCCTTTATCTTGACCCACAAGTTTTTTCATCTTTTTCATCATTTTCTCCCCTTTGTCCTGCTGAGGACTGTTAGATGCATCTGGCATCCAGCCAAGGTCAAACCACCTATGAAACCTTGTAACGCAAGGATAACGTATTTCCTCTAGCTACAGCAATGATCCAAACCTTTTAATTGAAATTTTCCCAACAAAATTGAGCATGAGGCAGAACCTTTAAAAAAATAAATAATAGAAAAAATGTTCATATTTTTAAAAAAAGTCACTTTCATCTCATTTTCAGATTTCTTGATTGTTCTCCACATAGAATGTTATTAGGTTTAACTTGGATATTTGTTTTGGCTTTTAAATAAATTGTATTTAAAAGTTAGCAAGAATAATTTCTGATAGTATCAAATCAAGAAAATAAACTAATGATTTGATTTAATCAAGAAGCAATATGTCTACCTACACCACCTGCAGAACATACTGTTTCCTAACTGAAATGTCTTTGTCTCTTATCTTTTCAAGTTTTTACTTTTATTGGCTGTTGATTACATGACCTCTGGCAATAAAGCATTTGATAGTATTGTTCCCATCTGTCCATCTGGCTCAGTTTTGTAGTAACATGTTGGAGTTTGAGGTTTTTCTGGCCACAATTTAAATAATGACCTAATTTTTCAAACAGTGTACACTGACTTTTTTATCTATTTGGAAATCTCAAACATACTTTAAATCATAAGTTTTATATTATTATGTTTACTAAAAGTCAACATAAGGTCATAAGCACTTTGATAGCATTTTTACTTTATCTTAACAGAGTGGTTGTAAAGTTCAGAATAGGGATGCATTTATATCTTCTGTTCTGTAACTTTCAGTTGTTTAGAGAAGAACCAAAGCTCCTGAGTGATTCTGGAACACTACAAATTCAGAGCTACAAGGAGCCTCAAAAGATGGTCTATCCCATCTTTCTTCCCCAAGAACAGTTCAAATATCTATGAACCAGTGGCAGACTGGTGGTTGTGCAAAGTTTTATCAAAAATATTGCTGATGGAGATTCCACAGGCTTTGCAAGCAATAATTCCTTGGTTTCACCAACCCAACAATTGGAAAGCTTTTCACCGAGTCACAGAATCACAGAATGGTTGGGTTTGGAAGGAACCTCTGGAGATCGTCTAGTGTTTTCTTTGTGTGTTATCTAAATCCATTGATTAATATCCATTGATAAATTGAAGCACCGTAAGCCCTTATTCTATTAACATAGGCATTTTTTTCCCCAGTGTTTCCATTAATATGTTAGATAGAAGACAGTCTTGAGAGTAGTAAAAAGGGTTCACAGGGTTTTTTCTTATGCTTTTTTTCTTGGAAAATTTTCTTTTCTTAGTAGGCTTGAGCTTTGTAACTTTTGATCTATTAAACAGTTTGCACTGTGTTACTATGATAAAAATTAAAGGAGATAATGCACTTGTTTGTCAGATGGCTATATATAGTAAGTCAAGCAACAATTCTGAGTTCTGGGGACCCACTGCATGTACTAACTACATGTCCTGATCATTTATGAGTCTTTCCTTGTCCTATGACTGTTTGGTGACCTGCAAAAAGGACTCCTCTTTCAAAGAAGGCAAAGTCTCACACACTAGTGTAGCTAATCTAATAATATGAAAAAACTTTGCTTTCAAAAGTGTTGAAGTGAGAAATTTGATATGTGACACTATAAATATAACTGGTTTAGCTTCTAATTTTTACATTATTTATTAATATAAAATAAAACTATTTAATCAAAGCATTATTTTTAATTCACATATTTTTCATTTTCAGTTTTTTCCATTAAACACCTGTTGAATTTTCATGGTAATGGGTTTGCTCAGGTACTTGCTAAATTTTTCTGGACCAAGCAATTTCTCATTGACAGTTTGCATGCATCTGCTGTGGTTTAACCCCAGCTAGTAACTAACCCCCACACAGCCACTCACTCACTCCCCCCTGGTTGGATGAGGGGAAGAATTGAAAGAGTAAAAGTGAGAAAACTCATGGGTTGAGATAAAGACAGTTTAATAGGTAAAGTAAAAGCTGCACATGCAAGCAAAGTGAAACACGGAATTCATTCACCACTTCCCACCAGCAGGCAGGAGTTCAGCCATCTCCAGGAAGGCAGGACTCCATCACACCTAACAGTTACTTGGGAAGACAAAACACTGTAACTCTGAACATGTGCCCCCCTTCCTCTTTCTTCCAGCTTATATACTCAGCATGATGTCATATGGTATGGAATATCCCTTTGGCCAGCTGGGGTCAGCTGTCCTGGCTGTGCCCCCTTCCAACTCCTTGTGCACCCCCAGCCTGCTCACCAGTAGGGTGGGATGAGGAACAGAAAGGGCCTTGACACTATGTAAGCACTGCTCAGCAGCAGCTAAAACATCCCTGTGTTATCAACACTGTTTTCAGTACAAATCCAAAACATACCCCTATACTACTTACTATGAAGAAAATTAACTCTACCCCCACCAAACCCAGCACAGTGTCTTATTGGCTTCTTAACTTATGAGCTGTAATTATTGCCATTAGGCCACTCTAGGCTTCTTGGCAAGGTTAATCAAAGGGAACTATGTCTGTTATCATAGAGCAAAGCTCATATATCCCTGATGGAGTGTCCTTTAATCTGATTTCTGACATTTCCCTGAAACACATTTCAAGCAGGCCTATTTTTTTTTCTCTCCTTAAACCTAAGAACTTCTGCTCAAAATATGTTCTTTTGTCCTTAAGTAATGTATTTGATACCCAGATAGAGAGGGAAAGGTGACACTAAATTATCTATTTTCCACTTTCTTTCTTCAGAATACTCTGTGGTTTTGCACCTTAAACTGCTCTGTGAAATTGAGTTCTGACACAAAACCAGAATATTAGCTTTTGGATACAATCATACTATTTATACCAATGTGCACTTTCCTAAATTGTGCAGTTCTTCAGGGAAGTATTTCAGGAGTGCTATGAGTGTTTTTTTCCCCCTAAAGAGAGAAGATGTTATTAAAGAAAAGACAAGTTGCTATGCAAGACACTGTAATTAATGTAGGGTGCAATTAATCTGATGTTGTCCCTTGAAGAATGGTTGCTCACAGATGCTTCAAAGGAATATGTACAAGCTTTGACATAAACAGAGGTGGTAAATCCTGCTTTGTCCTGATATACAAGAATTAAGAGTTTGGTTTAAGGACTGCATCATGAAGGTTAATATTTCTTCCAGAAGTGCATTGACATGAGCTATTTAGCAGTACAAAATGTTCAAGCTCCTTCCAAATTCAATTAAATTCCTGTCTTGAGCAACTTTTTTCAGGTACAAGTTTCATGGGTTATGCACTTACTCTGGGTAAAAGTATTTCCTTGTACCAGTTTTGATTTTGCCACAGTGGACAGAATGTTTTCCAAACACAGGAAAAAACAGCTCTGAAGAGCTCACATCCTCAGCTAATACAAGAGATAATAAACAAGACATTGCAAACTTCTTTTGAACGAGCAAAAGTGAATCACTTTAAAAAGGCTGCAGTTATGTAAAAGGGTAGGTGACAGGAATGGGCCAATAAATTGACTGAGAAAATGCAAACTTAATCCTTATACTGGCAATGAGCAGAAATATGGAGGGTGACCTGCTCCCTGAGGGGAAGTTGCAGAAGTTAAAGCCCTCTTCCTTGTTCTTGAATCAATTAAATGGTGCCCCAGGAAAACTGGGAAGACAATTGCTATGGCTGACCAGAATGCCTCGTTTATATTTTCCCAAAATTTGTTACTATGTCCCAAAACTGTGGTCGGGTAAGAGAAAATTTGACAACAGGAATCTAATGTTATACCAGAGATCTGGGAATCAGAGCATGCTTATCTGTAACCAGCAGACAGTGGAGCTGCTGCAGATTGACAGCAATGCAGTTGTCAGAATGTAGTACAGTTTCTTTGTGTGAGCAATGTCTTTTCAAAAAATGTAACACAGCGATGCTTTGTAAGGAAGGCAATAGTTTGCTTGTTTTCCCTTGATGCTTAAAAGAGAAAAAAGAACGATGGGTTGAAAGACATAAGCAAAATAAGGAAATTCAAGCCACCAGTATAACTACATTTAAGAATACATGTCATGTTCTTACATCTCTGGGAGAAACCAGAAATAATTAATTCAAGTGAAATATGGGACTATCATAAATTTTCGAACATTTCACAACAGTAACTCTTGCTTTCTATTAATGACAGTGAACAAAGTTCTTTGCAGTGAGGCTTGATGTGGACTCAGGGTTAGGAGTATCTGATAAAAGGTTGAAAAACGTGTTTCAAGGCAATAGGTTTCAGTTAACTGATGTGATGCTAAATGTTTTTTCACCAGCTTTTACATTACAGATTTTGTGGAGTAAATCCCAAGTCAATGGGACTTGACATGCCAAAGAGATCTGTGATCACAAACCTTAGGAGAAGATCAAACTAAAATGACAGTAACCAGGAATATGCTGTATGTATTTTTGTATTTCCTGAGCTTTCTTTAGCACATCAGATCTCATAGCTGACCTTGTTTTGAACAAGCGGTTGGATTACAGATCTACTGAGATCGCTTTTAACATGAATGATCTAGGAACTGATGAGCCCAAAATGTTCAAGAATTTTTCTTTTCATATCTGCTACTTCGTATCAGACAGAAATGTAGTTTTACATTACTTTGAAATGTCATTTTACAATAAGATTTACATTGCAAATGCTTAACTCACACCTGCTGTTTATTTTTTTAACTGATTGCAAATATATGTAATCATGTACAAAATATTGTGGCTTATGACCAAGACCAGCTTGGCAATATGTTGCTTCCATATAATACTATTATATATTCAACTATATGCTTAGAATACAATCTACTTGTGTCATTACATCTTTTAATTAATATTTCTATATATAAAGAGATCACAAATAAAGTATGAATGTTTTGTTCTCCATGAATGGGTCTCTGGGATGAAGTAACTCAGTGAAAAATGAAAATAAGGGTAGCCAGACACTGTGTTGGCTTTTATTCAGCTTTTCTTGCATGCTGGCTATTTCTGTGAAATTTCTGTCAGGTACTAATTCTATCAGGTACTACTTCCATGACAGAACTTGGGAAGTACTGCTTGCCACTCAAACATAACACTTTGGAGAGTATTCTGAATAATTTATTGTAATGGATTTAAACTCACAATCCAAAACAATTGTCAGGAAAGTTGATTCCCATCTCTTAGTTTCTTAAAATCCCACAACTCTAAAAAGTCTAGGAAAGCTATGATCCCTGGGAACCTATAAATAAGATTTCAACTCCTCTGCACTATATTACCTTAGTCTCCCATTCTGCCCCAAAAGAATACTAGTTCTGACTTTCATACTAACAGGATATCTTGAAAGTGTAGCGAATTTTGCTTTTGTGGTATCTGTATCTGCAGTTGTTGACCCTAATTGGAATTACAACTTGTTTCTTAAAAGCAAAGATTTCAGCTTCTTTTATTCCATGCTTTATTTCAATTCTTTACACTGACGTCTATATGTACAGCATCCCTTTTGACACCAGGAAACTACCCTAATTTCTGCTAACTGAAACTTTAATCTTTCAAAAGCTAAGTGAGTTCAGAGTTATTTTACTACAGTTCTATTTATATATTTTTAGAGTAAAATAAACAACTGCTACCAGAATTGTTGAGAAATGAAAGCAATCAAAGTAATACACAATTTTAGTTTAAGTGCATAAATTACATATTCCCCAAATATTTTTAACACTGTCTGTCTCCCTTTTTATAATAACATCTGAAAAGCATAATCCAAAATGAAGAATTAAGAAATGTATTAAAAATCAGAAAATGCTATGGTTCATCCTTGTGGCATCCCTTTTCTGGTGAAGAGTCCTTATGAAATTAAATATTTTCTATGCGAAAGATGTTCCAGGCTCTTATTCACTAAAATGGTCTTTTGATTATTTAATTTCTTCTTATGCAGTGCAGAAAAAAGTGCAGAAATAGATACGTATTCTTATACGGGGTTCTCTTCACAGCAATACTGTTGCTACAGAACTACTCCACTGGATATATTCTGGGGGGAGAAAAGTCTATACAAAGGGACTGCAAAGGAACCTGAGAAGCTTTTGAGATCCATCGTATTGCTGCTCTGAGGAGTGAAACTAGGAATGTCAAAAGCTTCCAGCCCCTCAGCTTCAATAAGTCAACTTTTAGGGGCCCAGCAAGTCTTCAGATTTGTGCTAGTGATTTTTGTGTGTCAATAGAAGTCAGCTTTGAAGGAAAACCCACATTACAGCTTTAGCTAACAGCAAAGCAGAAACAATCATTATCAAGGTGTTGGTTTCATTGCCTTTCAGTAGCCTTAGTTCTGTTTTCAGGTTATACAATACTCAATAACAAGTATTTCACTTTTAAAGGCATTTCCTATCACAGTTCAGGTCACATTATAGATAACTGGCACTAATAAGACATACATCAAGCCAGGGGTCCTCAAACTACGGCCCGTGGACTGGATACGGCCCCCCAGGGTCCTCAATCTGGCCCCTGGTATTTACAGACCCCCCCCCCCTCCCCCCCACCGGGGGTTGGGGGGGGAAACCAAGCAGCCGCAGATGACTGCCTGCCACTGCATCCGCGCGCCGGCCCCCTGGTTAAAAAGTTTGAGGACCCCTGCATTTAGCAGTAAAATGAGTCAGACAGCTTCCACTATACTGTGTGCAAGTGACACCTATCATTTTAGCAGTATCTGTTTGTCTACAATTTTATAGCTTAAGGGGAAAAAATCTTGGAAGCCAGAGTTGCTTGTTATAGGCTTTAATAAAAAAAAAGAAAAAAAACCCAAAAAAACCCAAACACCAAAACACAACAAACCCCAACACACACACATACAGAGCAGAGTGAGAAAGAAGGAAATATTACAGGAAGAAAACCTTGAAATAGAATAGGGTCATATAATAAGAGAGCATTGGATAACTCTTCCCTGCAGAGTCCCTAGGCCCTGAAAGCACCAATAAATTCTGAATTTTCTTCTCCATTTTTTTGACACAGGTTTTTTGGAATGCTGATGACTCTGCTTTATTCCCACTGCGGAATAATTTCAGTCTGAGTGCTAAAGGTGCTTGAACAGAATGGTGAAACTGTAGCTTAAAATTCCCTCAGGGAGAGAAAGGAAATGAGTTGGGCTTACACTTTTCCAGTAAGTTTGCTACAATCAGCAGACTATTGTATAAAAGAAGGTTTTCTTTTATATGGATAGCTCACTCATTTTAAAAAATATATTATTTATATATTCTTATACATATAAATATTATGTTGTTCTGTTTAATATATTAAAAATTGACTGAATTCAGTGTGGCTCTTGAAAAGAAGGGGTTCACAGACGTGACTATTAAGTGGTCAGAATTGCTTCTTCCTTGAACTGCAGAACTTGTCTGTATCGACATTGTCCCTAACATCATCCTGGCTTTACACAGGTATTTCGAATTAGTGTTCTGGCTCAGGGCACTGGGTGTTTGGGCTTTTATTCTGAGCTGACTTTCTCCTGCTATACCATGTTCTGTGGCAAACTCTCTAAGCAAGCTTCCCTCTTTGGACATTGTCTACACATTAGATACTGCAGCATCTGACCTGGAAAACTTTTTGTTCTTTAGCGGATCTAAGGGAACCTGGAAGATTATCCACAGGGATATGGAACAGGAGGGGAATGAGAATAAAATTAATTGTGGTTGTGTCCAGTTCCTGTATAATGCTGCAATAGGTGGAGAGTCAAACTAGAATATACAGAACAGCCTCATCTGTCTCTGTAACTGTTATCTATTGAATTGTTTGAGACTGAACTCACATAAAATGAAATAATATAATCTTCTATTTTGTATGTGCCTTTATACATGTTCAAAGACTAAAGCAACCAGGAGGTTGCCCTGGGCTGAGAACCAATCAGGGTCTGCAACAGAGTCTTGCAGAGAAAGGAAATAGTTCTGTAGCTATTACTCTAATTTTATCATATATCCAGCTGGGGAAGGGTGGAGGGGCTAACCTAAATCACCATCAAAGAACAGGTTCTTTATAAGAAGAGACAGAATAAAAGGAAAGAAAGCCAACAGTCATGTGTTTGCAAGGTTAGAAACTCCAGTTTTGGTTTTCTGTACTATTTCAGCCTCATCTGAGATCACTCTGGAAGGAACTTTGCACAGTCAGAAATCCCATTTTGCAGATGCTGAGGCATTATTATATTTGCTGAGACACCATTTCTTTTTTGCCTGGGACAGCTTTGCTTGTTTACCAAATGGAAGATGCTAAGGTGGAATGGAAGTGTGGCTTTGTTCACCTGCTTCTCAGGGAACCCCAAGGCAAACCAAAGCTTTTCAGAAGACTGCTATTTGTTTCAAAATTTTGCTTCACAATGAGAAGAGAGTTGCTGAACAAAACACTTCTGGCTGCCCAACAGACTGACTGACTAGCTGCCTGTTGTTACTCACAGGCTAACAGACTTTCAGATAGGGTAACGGTGCTGCTTTTCTCACCAGCGAAAGAAGTGATTTTGAAGGAAGAGCTAACACCTGTGCTGCAGTATTGATCAGTTTTGTGGTTCCATAACTGTGTCCAAAAGTAAGCACCTTCACATTACTGGGAAGGCTTCTAGCCCCACCTTTTGTCAGCATTGTTCGATACTTCTTTTTGTAAGATTGCATTTAGATGCTTATAATTTAGCCAATATTTTCCCTAGGTTCAAATTTCCTCTGTTGGGTGACTGCTCAGGTTGATTACATTTTCTTTTAAATTTCAGCCAAAATATTTCAGCTATTTTAGAGATTTAGACTATAGAAAAAAATCAGGGTTTAGCACAAGTGAAAAAAAAAAAAAAAAAAAAAAAAGTTCTACAATGTCTACAATGTCTCTGCCTTAGAACCAGGATGTAAGATTTAGAGGAGCAGTAGCTGCTTTGGACATCTTTCAGCCAATGCTACTGCTGAGCTGAAGCTACAAATAGAGACACAGGGACCTATGCTGTATAAAAAATGCTGTTTTTCTTACTTGTTATAATAGCAGCTTTGAGATATATTAAACTGGGTACCTCGAGTCAGTTGATAATTTTCTGTTTGATTTCTGTGCTGCAGGTCTTTATTGTTATTGGGATAGGATAACTAGACTCTTTCATATAAGAATAACTGGACTCTCATCTCTTGAGGCTTTTTTTTTTAAATCTGTTTCTGGAAGAGAGGAAAGAAGAAGAGGGAGAATAGAGGAGAGGAGAATGTGTTCATATTACATATTCACATTCTCTTACATAAGCATGAGCACAATGGGCCAAGTTTTAATCTTGGTATTTCCTCAGCTTTTAATAACTGTTTTGCAAAGTTAATATGTGCTTTCTGTGTATTTTTTTGTATGAATTTTGTACTGACAAATAGAGCACCACAGGAGCTGTCTAATTGCATGCAAGGACAGCAGTGATGCCCCATAGACCTCATGTTTTAACAAGGCCCAGGGCAGTGACTGATGAAAAGGTGGGGAAATGCTTGTATTAGGGGAAGAAAAGTGGAGTGTACAGCTTTAGGGCATGATAGATTTTCTGTAAAGGATAAATCAAAGAAAATTGTTTGCTCCCTATATTTTTCTTTAATAGTTAAATTTCTTTCAATTGTGGATTAATATAAAAAAAGTCATGAAAGTGTTGAAGAGAGAAGCTTCAACAGATAGCAATTACTGCTTAGGTACAGATGGTTTGCTAGTAAAGTGGCTTGAGGCAGCCACAAGGTAGATTTTGGAGGTTCAAACAGGGAGATACACAGTTGATTTGGGCTCCTCTTCAATCAGCTCTGAAGGACTGCTTCACTGAAGCAGACCTGCTGTCCAGAGGGTGCTGTGCCTTACTTATAGCTCCTGACTACTCCATAATCTTCCACACCAAACCTCTCAAACAGAAGCTTTGAAATGTGTATGTCTTGATTTCTTTCATGGCCCATATAGTTATCTCTGAAAAACCACATGCCCTTAATCAAAGCAGCTGCACTTCCTACTCCAGACCTGGCTGGATGTGCAAAATTTCAACAAGTATCAGAGGATTTTCCTTTATTCCTAAAGGCAAAATGACCCTATACTTCAGAGGAGGCACTGCTAATAGGTACAGTGCTATAATTTTGTATAGAGCATCAGATAAGTTGTCCCAAAGCTAAATGCTGCTGTCATTTTCACCACATGTATGATTAAATACTTTTCTGTGTGGACATATATATAAAATTCTTTTTCTGTATTTATGAGGCCACATTCATCCTGTCACCTTAAGTTAGAAAGCAAAATTCCAAACTATTTTCTCTATTTTACTTTTCACACTGTCTTCATTCCTTCTGTTTTAACCTCTAAAACCTCTAAACCTGTAAACTCCTTGCTCCCAACTCTTGATATAATTAATCCTTCTTATGTGTGGTGTCCAGATATGTGCTGGGCATGTAACCAAATGCATGTGTCCCCTATATGGGACAAATTAAGCTTGGAAAACTGAGCACAAAGCTCAAGTAGTGAAATTTTGGTCACATCTACAAAACTCAGCAGGAACCGTTAGAAATTCCCAAGGCGAGCAATGGAGCAATGTAGCTTCTTGCTCTCAAGTAAGATACATCGTCTTGTCTGCACACCACTGTGTCTTGTAGAATGGCTGCTAGTCATCCAATGAATAAAATAGAAACATTGTTGAAGTTGCAACATTATAATTATCAGTCCACCACTCCAAACACTGACATGTGTAACAAAAGTTTTCTTTAAAGGAAAACTGGGGAGAAAAAATTTTGATTCAGTCTAACACTCATTCCAAGTTTTCATTTTGTATGATTCAAGTTAAGAAACACTTTCTGGTGAAACACAGTATTTCCCTTGACCCAATATATTGTTTTCTGATTGTTGTTTTGCACACAAGGTACATATTATGTGTGGATTTATTTATTACTTTCATTATGCTTTAGAAACAAAGTATTTTCTTAATCCAGGGTAGAAAAAGAAAAAAAACTTGCATTAACAGGGCAGGAACTGTACTTTTCATTTTGCAAGTTGAGCTCAAATCATTTTCTGTTCCAAAATGACACAAAAAAACAGAGGTGCCTGGGGATTATCTGAGAGCCCAGGAGTCCATGAGGGCAAAGTTTGTTGCTTTGTCTGGGACTAGGACAGCAGCTGTGCCATGGTACTAGCAGGAGATTGTCAGACCTCACACTTTAAGCATGAAATTCACTTTTCTGTTCTAGGAAAGAGAAGAACCTGCTATGTTGCTCTACCCTATCCTCAAGACTCCATATACATGCTGTGCAGCAGAATCAGTGCCCTGCTGCGACATGTGGGGTGTGCCCAAGTCGTGTCTGTGGGGATCTCTGTGTACAGGTACGACTGTAGGTCCTCCTGCAGCAGCACACCTCTGGTGTAGAGGTGTCAAGGCTCCTGTGTGGAGTGCAAGACTCACAAATTGGCATCCTGTATGATCCTGCCACTTACTGCCCTACTACTGCCTCCCCCCTTACTATGACTAATTCATATGGGCTGAACATCTGTCCTTCTTTGTGGTCTAACATGCAAGTCCCAGCTGGCTGGTGAGTTCCTGTGGTCCCCTGATGAGTTGGCTGAGGCACATGAAGGTCCCAGAGCAACCAATAAGCTGAAGAGGGGTCCTGAGGCAGCAGGGAGTATGACAGAAGTCTGCCACCTCTGATGAGTATCATCTGTGTCTTGACCTGGACCTGCTTCTCTGCAGGCACTAGGATGTTGCTTCCTAGTAGAGGGACATAAAGCATCACGATCTCCACACTAGTGTCCTGATCTGTTGGCTTGTGGTGCACACTGCTTCACAAGGCTGTCCCAGATGATCAAAACAGGTGTGCAGAACTTCCCCTCTGATCCCAGTATTTGTGTCAGATTGCCTGAGACTGCATTTCTATATCGTCACTTCAATATATATAGTTTTCAGTGTACAGCCCTGCTCCCTAGTTCTATTTCCCCCCTCCTTTTGCCACTGCCAAAGTCCATTGGATTTTTAATGCAACACAAACTCATTGTTTCCCACCTCAAATTGCCCTGTCACTTCTCTTTTTGCTTGTTTAGTGTCTGAACCGACAGGGTCTCTCTCCTCAAAGATGTAAAAGAGCATGCAGGCAGTCAGTGAACCAATCTAAAGTACCACCTGTAGAAAACCATGGCTGTTACATGGCACTTCACTGATCACCCATTAATCTACCCAGCTGGTTCTACAAGAGAGGAGGGTGTCATTCCCTCCTTTGTCCCCTCTTCGTTGCTGATGAAGGCGCTGGGGCACATGGATCAGTTGATGTGCTCCATGTCACCTGAAAAGCCACTTCCAGCTTTGTGGCAGTTAGGTGTTCCAGCACAGACCAGTGATACCCCTGTCACACACTGTAGTATGGAGTAATGGTTAGGGCTGATAACTCAAGATCAAGGGGAAGGCCGCTTGAAAGTGAAGAGTGGATCTGGTTTTTGTTTTGGGGTTTGGTGCTGCTGGCCTGATGAGAAATGTTGTAACTTTGTTGTGCATACAAAGACATACTCCAAGTATCTTAACTTTAGAAATGAGATTGAGTTGTTTAGCCTGGAGGAGGGAAGATTCTGGGGAGACCTTATTGCAGCCTTTCAGTTTATAAAGGAGGCTTATAAGAAAGATGGAGAGAGACTTCTACTGTATCCTGTAGCAACAGGACAAGGGGCAATGGTTTTAAACTGAAAGATGGTAGATTTAGATTGAGATAAGGAAGACGTTCTTTACTATGAGGGTGGTGAGACTCTGCAACAGGGTGCCCAGAGAAGCCATGGATGCCCCATCCTGGAAGTAATGTTCCAGGCTGGGCTGGATGGGGCTTTGAGCGACCTGGTCTAGTGGATGATGTCCCTGCTCATGGCAGGGGGTTTGGAACTGGGTGATCTTTTTAGGTCCCTTCCAACCCAAACCATTCTATGATTCTATGATCTTAAAAACTGGCTTAGTTAACCTCTGTAGTACATCCTGGAAATGTATTTTTATTGTTTCTAATTCTTTGCAGCATTGCAGCAATCCAGGCAGAGAAGCGGCACCCAGACTTTCTGACTTCTAGGTACCTCCTGTAATCTGGCTGCTTCTTTTTTACCTTTAGGAGACCCCATGCCTTCAGCTGGCACAACTGAAGTCTGACTTTCTGTGAGGTTGAGTCAAATCAGAGTTTTACATATCAAGGGGTAAGTGTGGGAGAAAGAAAGTCTGAAAAGGTATGTGGATGTGTGGGAAGACAAAAATTACTCCAAAGAAGGCAAAACCTATTACAATCAACCAGAAAAGTCACAGTTACCTCTTAGTTACACAACCATGGGTTTAGGGTTATTTTTCTAGAATTTATGTTTTGGTTTATGTCACTAACGCAGGCTGGTTTGGAATTAAGGCAGCAAGGAGTCCTGGTCTTGGTTTGCTGATAGATTTGCATTGGGGAATTTAATTCCTGCTATTGATCACCCCAGGTACTCACCCTTTATTTTCAAGCTAGATATTACACAGTTTCTTCAGCACAGCTGAACTACATTAGCATTTGCAGGCTGCCTGTCAGATACAAATCCGCTAAGATCACTGAAACTTTCCCTCAGAACACAGCCACAGTTAGGCCTGCGGTCTACAGGGAGTTGTCTGCCTCCAAAACAAGATCACTACTACTAGGGTGACTCTGTTAAGTCTGTTGTATTATTTACATAAAACATCTTTCACAGAAACTACTCCAGGATACTGTGCAGAATTAAATAGTACAATTACATATGAAGAAGCTCTGCTGTCAGATGGTCTTGTGAACTGGGTTTTGGTGTCACTGGTGAACAGTGTGCAGTCCTTGTCTAAAACATTTAGCCAAGTTTCAGAGTCCAAAAATAATAAATATGTAAGCAAGTTAAAAACACAGCCAGGGTAGAGGTTTGATATCTGCTTACAAGCTGGAAAGTTGGATGTTTCCTAAGTCCAGTGTTACAAAATAAAGACATAGTTTGTTGCCAGCAAGTTTCACCAGTATACATTCCAGATCATCACTGATTTCTATGGGCCTTGTTCTCTCAGTTCAGTACAGTTCTCCCTTCCATCTGTCAGTATAATCACAATATATCAGTGCTTAAGAATTCTTCTTACATTTGGTTACCACTTCACCTTCACTTCTCTCACTTCCCCTATTAGGTTCCAATTTCTTTCTGTTGCCTGCAAAGGTCCGCTGTGATCACGGCTCTCAGCTCTTGTTCGTGCTCTGCTACTCAAGACTGTTTACTACGTGACTTTTTTTGTAGGCTACTCATAGTCTTGCTGTTGTGATGTTCTCTGTAATGCTTTTTAGGATAACTAAAATTATTTATTAGGTAGGGCTAACTGGTTTCAAAAATGCTTTCTGTGAAGCATCCTTAACATCCAGCATCCTGGAAAACTTATTCAAGATGAGGAAAGCTCTGTAGGTTGCAAAGTTGCCTTCAAACCAAGAATTCAGACAGTCTAACTTCAGGTATCAAACCTGGACAGTAGAATTAAGATTCCCACCCTGCTATACAGCAAAGGAAACTTCCAGGGGCTCCTTCTGACTCCTCAGTCATTCCGTGGGGAAATGTTATGAATCTGAACACTTAAAGTTACATTTGAATAACCCTCTGTAGCTCCTATACGCTTCCACAGGAAGGGTTCCACATGTTTACAGTCTATAGGGGAATGTTTTGGTGTCTGAGAAAGAACACAGCAGAGACCCTAATTCTGCTCATGACTGTCATACGCTGTTTGTTTGGCCTCCTATTCCTTCAATTTCCTATGAGCATGATAGTGATTTAGAAATGTGCTGTAACAATAGATTTATTAATGTATGTGAGTGATCAGGTTCTAAAGTGAAAGGAGCCATAAATCATCTAGACTGATAGCTACTGATCGGTTTAGAGACTGAAATCAAAGACTAACCTGCCTGCTCTAACACTAACTCCTTTTAATCAGTACTGTTGAAGGAGCAAGATACAGTAATGTGGAGAATTTAAAGTGACCACTTAAGGTAATGAATACTCAAAATCAGATAGTAAAGCAGAGAGGTTTCATTAAAATCTATTCTGTGACATGTTTATTGTAACTGTATATTGCAAGAGATTCATAATTAAGAAGGTGTGACTGCTTTTCCAGTGTGGCAGTGTTGTAATGACCAGCACAAGAGCCACGGCCATCGAACAGCAAATAGTTATACCCTAAGCATAGCATTTACAGAAAAGAAACAATGTTAAATACAAAAGAAACCAATGAAATTTCATAGATTTCTGCACAAAATAATAAATGGGTCAGTAGGTTATCATTAAGTAGATTAAATTTAGAAAAAAACAATAAACCCACAACCCAAGACTAAGGAAAAGTAAAAGATTTTGAATTTCAGCCTATCTTTAAAAAGGAACTCTTTCTTAGTCTTTAGTTTTATTTTTCTTACTGGAAGGACATTGAATTGTTTCTCCAATTAAACATCCATCAGGTGAGATTAGAACTTCATTGGTGAATGTCTTACAAGCCTCTTTAGGTAAGAATGGTTTTGGAAGGGTTTCATGGGACACCTAACGTGCTGTTATTTGCTTAGCCTGTTCTGAAGCTGTGTAGATTTTTATCTAGGCTTAATCTATCTGGTTTTTTTATTTATTGTTTATAATAATTATATAAAATGAACATTAATTATTTATAATAATAAATAATTAGATTAATTTTTGAATAATAATTAATTTATCTAGCCTTTTATCCAGACTTAATGTCACCTGTATGTAAGATACAGAAAACTCTACTGAAGAGTATATTGATCATCTTTGGGATTGATTAGTATTTCTGGAAATGTCAATGGATTTTCAAAGGCATTAAAGAGTCCTGGCAGTTCTTCAAGAAAACACTACTAAAGGCAGAAGCACAAACTGTCCCAGTGCAGAAAGATAAAAAATGTAGTAAAAGATCAGGTTAGTTAAACTGTGAACTCTTCATTGACATCAAACCCAGGAAGATATAATTGAGAAAATGGAAAGTAGATCAGATCACTAAGGATGGATATGAAAAGACAAGTGAGCAGGTAGGCACAACCTCAGAAGAACAAAGCATAAGTGAAATGTAGTTATGAAACGTCAGTGATGATGAGAAATCCTCAGGACCTTCAATTATATTAGAAGCAAGTGGAAGACCAAAGCCCATACTTCTCTGCTAATGGACAGGAAAAGTGACTAACAAGGGACATCAAGAAGGCTAATTGCATTATGTGGTTTTGAGCCTGTCCTCAATGAAAAGGTCAACTGTGACCTAATACCGCTATGGACAACAACAGAGGTGTAAGATGTCAAACTGGAATATGGAGAGAGCAAAGTAGAGAATAAATTAGATGTTTTCAACTCAACCGAGTCTGACAAACTTTACCTTAAAGTGCATGAAGACCTGAAGGAATGGGAACATCTGGGAACCAGTAACCAGGCTGTGCTCTTGGGAAGAATAGATTATTTGCCAGTACAAGTCTTTAGTGAAGGGAGGAAAAAAGTATCTAAGTTGCATAATACAGCAACTGTTCCAGAGTCAGTTTAACTTCAATCCCTGGAAAACAATTTAACAGAAAATTAAATTGTTAGAAGTTTTGGAAAATTAGCTAGGTGGTGGGTAGCAGCAGCAAACTTGGATTTCTTCAGAGCAAATAATCTTAGACCAGTATGGTTTTCTTCTGTGATAGTATAGCTGGCTTTTGGATAGAGGGCAAAAAAAACCCCAAAACAAATATTTAGGCTTCTGTATGATAATCACCTAAGAAAGTTAATGATATCTGTCTGCCATTACAGAAACCAACAGACCTAACAGACTGGTGTGTTTGTTTATAGTTAATTTATGCAGTTCTTTGAAAAGCAGGTATTTGTCCATTTGATTTTCTTGGACTTTCAATGTTGTGCACAGAGTGAAAGTGCACTATCAATTTGAACTAATAAAAGTGGCAATCTGAAAGCTTTGAAAGGATTTAAAGAACTAAACTCACATTTCAAAACAGTTATAAGCAATGGGACTGAGGCTAGATTTTAAAGTTGTACAACAGGTGAAGGGGCTGTGGACTGGACTTGAGAAATACTGAACATCCCACCAAAATCACATTATCCTACAGTCAATTTTCTCACTTTAAAGTAACAGGGACCAAGCCTGCACTGCTCACCAAAACAAACACATAACAAATCACAAGCTAAAAACAAAAGCGCAGATGAAAGGAATTTTTATTAATATCATTAGTCACACAGAAATACAGACCTCAGTATGGGAGTGCTTCAAACAATAGACAGCTAAATATGAAGACTTTGATGAGTATGCAACTGAAAATAAAAAATGTTTGAGTGTTAGTTTCTGTGAGGCAAATGAAGAAGTTAATTGCCTTAAAATAGAACCTAAAAAATTAACTGGGGCAGAAAACAAGGAATTTATCCTCTTGAAGAAACAAAACCTCCTTAGTATCCCACTTGCCTGGATTCAAGATGCACATTTTTGCCCTTTAAGGCCATTTTCTTTTTTAAGCCTTATTGCTTGGTGTTACCATGGCTACCGATCATGAACTGAAATCGCTGTGTAATATAGTTTATTTCCAGCTGTAATTGCGCTGAGGCTCTAGCAGTCACTTTTGAGCATTTAAAGGAGACAGGCTCTAAGGCGGGCTTGACAGAAGCCTCTAACTTATGGGTGGTAAAAACTGCTCAGATTTATGGGCTGCTTGTTTTTGACTTACAAGATGCATTAGTGTATATAGTGTAATTACAGATGTAGCTAAACGTGTAAAAAGTCTCCTTATACATGTAATCAATTCATGGAGTTAAATTTGCTACTTATGAAGACAAAGGGCAGAGAGCCAACCCCCCATCCTTGAAGTACTCACACACACACCCCACCACCCTCCTGGTCCTCAAAAAAATTAACTCTTCTGCTTCCTATTTTCCTAAGTCCCTCTTTGTTTGAATGGAAGTCCTTCATATGTTTTGGCATTTGAACAGAGTATTTTCTGCTTCCTCAATTATTAAACCTAACCTCCACACACAAGCTGCGCCTTTCCCAGGGAATGGTACCAGGGGCAATAGGAAACCTAGAAACAATGGGAACCAACACCCTGACAGCCAAGTGTTTGAAGCAGGCATGACTTTGTTTTTAATTACAATTATTTCACATTAGACAGATCTAAGTTGTGTCACATTTACCTAGTATGTCGTTGGCAGTCATGTAGGTAGGACCAGGTTCAACTCGAAATGGGGAAGACGTTATTACTTAGTGCTGCCCTGTGACTTAAAAGAACATCATAATTTTCTTGTTTGCCTTTGTTTTGGTGATAACAGTCCTATGCAAAAGGCTTTACAGCAGATCACCTTGTGCTCTGCTTCAAAGATAAGCCTAGTCAGGCTGAAGCAAGACTGCCCTGGGACACCAGTGAGTCAGTGATGTTCCTTCTGGGTAAGAAATTAGTCAAGGCCCTGCCATAACCTCTTAACACAGTGGGAGATGCTGCTTTCCAAGTGTGGAAAAAATGCACTGGAGCATTTCCTATTACAAAAAGCAGGGTGCTACCTGCCTGGCAGATCACTGATGTGGGTGACATGCACAAATGCCTGTTGAGCTGATTGCATTCTGGAGCCATCTTCTTGTGTCTGTAGTGACTATAGCATCAGTCTCTGTTTCCTGGGGTTGCTGTGTCCTACCACAGAGTAGCTTTGGTTCAGTAGAGGTGAAATAGCCTCTGTGCGAGACCTGCTTCTTTTCAGAGAGCTGTTATACAGCTTGAGGATGTAATGGCTTTAAGAAATGTGACGATTGTAAGCTGAAAATTAGATGAATTTTCACATTTTCTCATAGTTTTATTTTTTTCCAGTGCTGACATTTGTGTCTAGTAGAGTTTTTGCAGCTGATTGAAGAGATTTTGCTCTCTAGTATACATCATAGCAAACAGAAAAGCTAATTCACAGAATTAACTAGACCCAGACTGTTCTCACTAAAGTACCGGTGAATAATCTGACTGCTATGAACTGATTAAAAAAGGCAGTCAGATTCACACTGTACAAATTAAATTAATTCTAGATTTCAAAGCCCCTGTGACCTAGATTTTAATACTACTTACCTACTGTTCTCCTAAAACAAGAGGGACCTATGGACACCCTGAAATTCAGATAAGTGCTCAAGGTAAGGTGCGGGATAGCTCCCATGAAAACCAGGAATGGTATTGTTCCCAGTTCTCTTATATCCTTTTGGTTCATTCTCTTAACCTGGAAGAAGTAGATGTGGCTTCTAGTCTTTCCTCTTTTTTTTTGTTTTATTTTTTCCTTCTGTAGTCTAGCTGTCCTGCTAATTAGAGACCTAACTGCAATTCTCAATCACTCCCCTGAAGTCAAGTTCAGACTGATTGTGCTGTTTCCTACTGGATGCTTTAGGCATTACTCTAAGCAAGAACTAGGCTTTTTGGGTTATTGGTCAGGGAAGATGTGTCCCTCCGTGAGCTGTGTAGAGTGGTTTTGTACTTAAACCAAGTAGACTGGATCCCTGCACTGATACTAAAAGAATACATGCTGGGCTTTGCAAAACCTGATTTATGCACTTAATGTAGCAGTCTGGATTTTGTTCCAAATGCTCAGCTAAAAGTACGACTTGACAGCTTCAGCTGGTCAAATTATGACTGTCCAAGCAATCCTAAATCAGGAATGACTTGTTTTCTTTCATTCCTTAGACTGCTGGCTTTGTGGCAACTTCAGAAGTGATCTGGCTGGTGATATCACTTCATTTTTAGGAGAGTTGTTGGTACATCTTTTTACTGCCTTAGCTTCAAGGCTCTTCTGAGTTTCAACTATATTCCCCCAAAACACCTGGGAACTGTTTTGAAAGTGTCATTAGTATGACCTTTCTTGGTTTCTTTTTCAAGTCTTTGTTTCATGTTGCTGGGATAATTTGTGATGCTGTTTTTCTTGTATCCTATCAGTTTTTTCATTCATTACTGTGAAGTTCTGTGTAGTGTCATGACTGCCTTTGGAGAAGAACCATGAGAACCACTGCATCTAATTCAGTGACATTATCCTGGCTCTGACTCACGTGCTTTAGGTTGGAATGTGTGATCTGAAAGGTGTCACTAGTGTTACTGTTTTGGCATTAGGAAGCAGGACCAGGAACCCCTGCTTTAGCAGGCTTATAGTACAGCAACCTCACGATTTCAGCACTTGAAAGGCAGACAGAATTCAGACTGCTGCTGTACCCCATTCTGCTAGGAGCAATCTTGCAAACAGATTATCAATGTAATACTTAATCTGTTACCTTAAGGATGGGGATGTATACTGGTACAGGTATCTAATATATAGTAAACATGTAAATATATAGCAAGCATCTAAAAGTTGGATGTCTAACTCTGGGCTAGTTACTCTAGGTTCCGAGAGAAAAAGTTACCTCTGGAGCCACTGCACTTCAAGAAAGGTGTCTGAGTGTAAGATCTGTTAAACAGCTGAATTGATTTACTGTCTCAGTGACTCTGAGACAGTCCCTACATAGAGTTGTCTTTTCATCCTCCATCTCTCCTGGACCGGTGCTGTCATTTTGCTTTGCTGTGCTGGTTCTGACCCTCAACAGGTGAACCCTCTGAGTTGTTTGAATTCTTTTACCCAGGAGAAAGTCAGAATGGCTCATGGAAAGGACTCACAAGTGCTGAGGTCAGAACAATAAAAGTAGTGGGAGCATAAGGGTAGATGTGTGAGGGGATGAGACCCTATAGGTAGATCACAGATAATTTGACTCCCTGCACTTTGGATGGGCAGGTTTTGGGCCCATGTTAAGGGGCAGATCAAACTTTTTTCTGCCACATTCTCAAATTGGCCCAAAGCCTGTATCTGTGTACAAGCTTGAGTCCAAAGACTGTGAATGTGCTAGGGAGGTTTAGCCTTTAATCTCAGTCCTGCAGTCAGAATGCAATGATGATATTCCTTGAGTATTTTCACTTACCACTGACTGTGGAGTCTACAAAGGGCCTTCTGGTAGATTGGAAGCTTGTTGCTATCATACCTGACTGCTTACTCACCCACCCGTCTCTTCTGACCCGCAATGCATGTAGTCAGAACTGAAATTAACTCAGTGCTTTGCTTGAAGTGATACTGGACCAAATGCTATCTCCATCTACCTTCACATAAGTCTAAAGCAACTTCAGTAAACAAAGAGTACACTTTTATTTTAGCTGATAGATAGTAAAATTCTCTTCATTGAAAAGAGCATGTTATGTGTCCAAGGAATATTTTATAATAACCATGAAGGAAGCAGCTGATCCTACACACTAGAGAACTTATAGCAAAGGAGGTTCCTGTCTTTCTGATTGCCTCATAGTGATGTAGTCAAGTACAGTTCAAGTCTGAGGCTAGATTTCCTGCGAAAATATGGAGTAAAAGATAATTTCTCTGCTTCTCCCCTCCTCCCCCCAGCCATTCTGAAATTGCATTTTTAAAGCTAATTACTTGATGACAGGGATCAAAGGCAAATCAGTAAAGTCACTTTCCAGAGGCAATTGGAGTGGTAATGCTCTTTTCTGTGTTCTTCTCCAATTAAAAGTATTAATATATTTTGTTATCTAAAGAGAAACGTGTGGAAATGGGTAGGGAATTGAAATCTATTTTTAATGCAGATTTTTTTTGTTCATGTAGATAGAAGATAATTTTGGAAAACATTTTATTTTATGGAAAATACTCTAGACAGACTGTAGATAATGTACCACTAATGCCAATATAGACAATTGACAGTCTTCCTTCTCTAGACTAAACCAAACATTTTCTACCCAGGGTGGTATGACATTCCTCTTCCATGTATAAGCCTTAATAACAGAATCACAGGATCATAGAATACTTGAGTTTGGATGGCACCTCTGGAGGTCATTTTTTCAACGCCATGATCAAAGCAGCAGCAAGGGCATTGTCCAGCAGAACTTTGAATATTTCCAACTTGGAGATTTCACAGCCTCTCTGGGCACCCTGTTCCAGTGTTGAACTGCCCACACAGAGGAAATATTTTTCTTGTATCTAATTGAAATTACTCTTGTTGGAATCCATGCCTGTTGCCCCTTGTGCTTTTGCTGCTTGCTTCTCAGAAGAGTCAGGTTCATTTTGTTTAAAACAAAGTTAGAACGACTTTCACAGGACAGCTAGTCCATGTCCCTGTTCTGAGGAGGACCAAGAACCCTGACGTTCTCTGTGGCAAAGATTTCCTGAGATGGTCTTTAAAACCTCAAGTAATGAGGATATCACAGCTCAGGTAGCCTTTTGATGCTTATTGATCTTTGTGTTTAGGAACACATTCCATGATACCTAAACTATATTTTTTCCTACATAAAATTAATTATTATTATTTTATTTCACTCCTGGAAATGAAAAATCATGGATCACCACCCTTTCAACTGTGTGTTCAATACTGGCATTTTTATCATGTCTGCCCATACTTCTTTTTTATTCCAAAAATAAACTGAATTACCTCTGCTTTGATGGATAGTTCACATTTTCTAAAGTCTCTCATCATTCCTGTTATTCTTTTTAGTGTGACTGCATCTCTCGTAATGTTTAGTGCCTGAAGCTATATGGAAACAAAAAGATTAATTGCTTTGTATGTTCCGCGGATGACAGTCCTGTTCATCTGGGGTGGCTTTGTAACAACATTGCATTGTAGTCTTGTCATACAGTTTGTGGTCCACAACAGACTTTAATGCCTTTCCTCCAAGGTACTGTTTCACTCATCTGTCTTTTTTAGAGGTTTTTTTTGTGTGTTGTTTATTTGTTTGTTTTTAGTATTTGTGCATTTGCCTTTTTCTTCCTCTGAGTTGGTCTTTGCTGTTTACTAATTATTTTTTGTTTGTTATTGTTTTCAAACCCTTTTTTTCCCAGTCTCAGCTAGCTATCCTGAATTCTAATTGCATCCTCAGTGGTGTTTTCAGATTGCTGTGTGCATTGATGTCTGCACACTTTGTAAGAGCTTCTCTTCCATCAATCTACCCACTAATCAAAATGTTCATTGGCACTCAGGAACTTAGGCTAGTGCCCTGTTAGATCTCACTTGAAACACTGTGCTGGTTTGGTGTGATCTACTGCTATTTACTCTGGAATAATTTGCTGCAAAGCTACCTTTTGACAATTTTTTCTAGAACATTTTTCTTCTGTTTCCTTGAAAAAAATGTTGAAGAATGTGGGGACCTAAAGAAATATTTTGGGGAAACAGAGGCACTGAGCTCCAAAATATCAGTCTAAACAATTAGCTTTGCTAATACTCTCAGGCTGCAATGTTCCCTAGCACCTAGATCTTCCTGTCTTCAAATGCTTGCACCTTGTAGCTGAGAGCTAGCTCCTGACTAAATCCATCCAGGATCTTGACAGTAGACATAGGGATTCCTGCTTTCTGAGAAGCCTATTGATACAGGAGCACCTCAAACGTGCATTGACAGAATCTCATCCCAAGCCATTTTCCTTTTCATCAGCATAGCTGTATCCTTTCCCTGTACTGCAAAAGCTTTGTGACAAACACTCTTCTTTAAGCCTCCCGGTGTTTTCACCATGAATTTTGCCAATAGACCAGTGTTAACTCTGTGGGTGATTTTCTTACACCTCTAGACAACACAGGTATGCCAGAAAAATCCTGTGGTGGAGACCTGGCTTCAATTTCTTCAGTTCCAAACTATGTGTTTGCTCTTAAAAGCCTCCTCCCTTCCCCTAGGCACTAAATTTACACTTGTCATTTGAGTGGTGACTCATACCCTTCTGACTCAGCCGCATCTAATCAGTGGCCTATTGAAAAAAATTATTTTTCTCTGACTTTGAAGAGCCATGTGTCCGTTTGCACACTAACCACCAATTCATACACTAACAATCAACATGAAGAACCATCTAGACCAGACAGTCAGCTCTACATCTAGACTCCAAATAAACCAGTGCCCAAACTGCATACTTGCACTGAGCTTGTCCAGGTCAAACAGTTTTACAGCCCTGAAAAGAGTTTATTTCACCCCTCAGTTGCAGCAAGGATTAATGATGCTGGCATTTTTCTTGCCTGAGAGCTTCCTCCAGGCCAGGCCAACAGATTCAAACAAGCAAGCATGCAGTGGAGATCTGGGAGCACGGTCCTACCCAGATATTGACAATTTCTTATGTATCTGTGTGCAGATTAACTCTACATGTGTCTACACTAGCATTTTAGTTGAGATCAGAACTGGATATTTTAAATGAATCCCCTCGTCTACTTCCCATGTTTTGCTTCACATCACAGAGCATTCATGGAAGGTAAAAACTGGATTCCTTGTTGCTAAAGCCAGAATGGAAGGTAAATTCTAGGTTTCACTGCAGCTGCTAATGGGTGTCCACTCAGGGGAAAAAGTTAGAGACCCCTTGAAACACATGCAGTGGGGACACTGGGCTGTTAATGTGAAGTGTTTCCCTCAGTAGATACATTTATGTCAGGCCACACTACCTGCTAATGCAGACATAGGCTTTGTCTGTCATGGCACAGATCCCTTCCCACCCAGCTCCAGGTTCCTTAGACATGCCTGCTCTTTCATTCCCAGCAATGTGTTTTTGCTGTTTTCCTAGCAATGCATTGGTGCCTTGCTGAGCAAGTCCTTTCCAGGAGCTAAGTCATAGAACAGTATCTTAGGAGGGTAAATTTCTGTAATCATTGTATAAAAGCTATGTCAAGGTTAACCACTGTCCTGAGGTCCTCCATATTCCCTGTCTTTTTGGTCTTACATTGAACTGGTCTGGTCTTTTCTTAAGAAGTCAAATAGATCAAATGGTTCTCCAAATCAGCTAGCTGAAGTCTTCAGTCTTTGCCGTGTTACAAGTGTTGTGTGTTTTCACTTTTCTTTTGAAGTCTATGCAAATGTGTCCCTCTCATGTTTTTTCTTTAGGTGGAGCTCAGGTATCTTCACCCTGAGTTCCAGAGACTGTCACCTCTTCCTGAAAAAACAGAGCTAATGAGGAATCTTATAATGGTAGGGAAAAAGCCATCTTTTTTCTGACTTTTGATTGTGTTCTGGAACTGGTTGTCTGTGACTCAGGATAAAATGCTCTTTTAACATTCTTTTGTGACTCTCCATTCCAGAGAGTTACAGTTCTGGTGGGGATTTTCCTTGCTGCCATTTATACATTGAAAATCAAGAGACATCCAGTGATCACTGAGATTTTCTTTTACTCAGTGTCTAAGTGCCAACCACTCAGCCTTGCATAAGGAAGAATCCCTACCATAACATTCATTCAGCTTCAGCAGGCCTCTGTTCCAGGTACCGATTTTACATAGATCCTTACACCTAACATCCTATACAATGCTGCAGGAGCCGAGGCATCCAACTCAGAGTAGTGGATTTCAAACCACAGGCTGCCAGATTTCTCTCCACTCAGGAACACCTGGAAGAGAACTAAAACTTGAAACTTGACCACTTGGTTCACCTAGAAGTGCTTGAAGTGCTTCCTCTTGGGCCATTAAAGGACAAGAAAAGACTGTTCTTGTTCAGTGACAAATAATAATCAAAAAGAGGTTGTGCATCCTTTTGTAGCATAATTTGAAATATGTATCACAGCTTAAAAAAAAGAGTTTTAAATTAGCAGAAAGGAAATTGCTTCATTGAAATATCTATTTCAGAGTACACCCATTAAAAAGGCAGAAGGAGATTGTGACAGTTTTTATGCCAGCATGGAAATGTATCACAATCATTGGAATTAATTTAAACTCTATCCTTCATTATAAAGAGTGGCTAGCCATGGCTGCCTTTTGCCATATTCATAATTTCACAGTGCTTACAGATTGCAGTAATGCAACTGTGTGGAATTTATGAAATATGACAAGAGAGATGGGATTCATTGTCTTCATAAAAAGGAGCCCATTCAATGTAGGTATGTCAATCAGATTATGCAACAGTGAAAGACCAATTTATTTTCTGCCTAAGGAGGATGGCAGCTTAGGTCTCTAGAAATTCAGTAGGCACTTGACTTGACAGTATCAGGATTTCCTGCTTACAAAAAACGTAATAAACCAAAGGAAGACAGTGATAACATCAATCACAAACAATGACCCTGATGAAATTTCAACATGTCATTGGCATCACACTGTAAAATGCAGCAGTCTTGAAATAATTGGCTAGTTCTCAAAAATTCAAATTAATAAACTAAATGGTTGTTAGAGGAAAACAAAACAATATTTACAGCTGCTTTTTTCCTGATAAAAGTTGCTTGCCTTAAAAGTCTGAGATTGCTTGTCTTCTTTTTCTGTAATGGCTTACTTAAAAGACTAGCACAAACAAAAAGAACATCTGAAAATGAAGATCATACAAAGCAAAATTCTATAATGATGTTATTCTCTGAATTTGGATTCAAAAGGATGAATTCCAGAGTATAAAATCCTTCTGAAAGTTCAAAATTATTTTTTCCAGTAGAAAGCGTCTTTTAATAAGTTATTATTATTAATATCTTTTAAAAAGAACAAGGAAAATAATAAAAATAAGGAAGTTAAGACATCAAGAGAGGTTAATTAGCCATACAGACCTAATTACAGAGCAATACAGAGCTAGGAAAACAGCAAAAACACATTGCTGGGAATGAAAGAGCAGGCATGTCTAAGGAACCTGGAGTTGGGTGGGAAGGGATCTGTGCCATGACAGACACAGCTCTCAAAGTTTCACAGTTCAGGTTTTTTGAATACCACTCGTTTAGAATTTTATATTTCAAAAAACTTCACGCAGACAAGTTTTGTGTTGACCTTTGAAGTCACCAAGGTTTTTCCAATAGTTCAGCTTGTTCTTTGTCTCTCACTTTTGAAAACTTAAACATTTTCCTGCCCATAATACCTCCAGGATTAGTTTGGTGAATGGAAATTTTGACTCATGTTCTTATGAATATGCATGTGTTTTCATTTCTCTAACACTGTTATTACTATTTCCTCAATTTCAGTGCTTTCAAAAAAATGTTTTTTGACAGTGTACAACATTCACTGCCTAGTACTGAGTTATGAAGAACTTCAAGGGAGTGATTCCACTCTCTTGTGGGAATCTCAGAAACTGAAGCAAATGAAGAGTGATATGCTTATGAAATGTATTAGGGACTAAGAGTTAAATTTCTGTTCTTGAAGCTCTTCAAAATTTGTTGGTTGAGATGACCTCTGAAGGTCTGTTCAAGCTTCTATAGTTTTTTTTCCTAAAGGAGGAAAACTGAAAAATATGTTTTTCCTTCTCAGGCTGGAGCAAGCTCTGGAGACTATGCAAACCTCATTAGGAGACAAACAAGCCTTTTCCATCAGCTTCTTACCTATCAGCACATCCTAGTGACATGCAACTCTCCCCACTCATTGCTCCGGGAGCCTTGATTCCTAATTTGGCCCATAATATGGGACAAATAAACCTATAGCCCTGCCTCACATAGGTTTGATGAAGAGGAACAGACTGTAGGTTAAGAAGTAACATGACAGTAAGGTTAGCTTAATAACCATAACAATTCCATGATGCATCCTAAGTTGCTACAATAAAAAACATGCCTACCTATTTTTTCAGACTTTGTCTGAATAAGGTATTTTTCCAGGTACAGTGTGAACAGCATCTCATATCATGGACATCTTCCCAGTGATGGGCTTCACCTTCCTTCATCTGTCTGAAGGCAGGATCCCTTGGTTTGACTACTGAGAAAAGACAAAGGGATTATCCTGGTTTTCAGTCATGTGAAATTATTGAAGACAGTTTCTTCAAACAATTCTCCTTTGCTCAAGTCAAAGGTATGTAGCAATGTGAAATACAGTAGTATAAGGCCGATGTGCATGAGTTTTATGCTGAAAACTTCTTAAACTGAAGGTGGAGACAGCCTAGGGCACTCTTTACAGCCCACATTTCAGTCAGTCTTTTCTTCCCAAACAGCCCTATAGGCCAGTTCTCTTATCTGCCCTCCAGAAATCCAATAGCTGTTTAATATTCTTTTTGTGTTAGGTCTTCATGAGCCATATTACTTTCCTTAGCACCTGTTAAAAAAATCTTTCCCATGAATGTTCAACCCATGATTCTCTTTCTCTCATGAAACCGTTTACCTTATGACTATAATTTTTCTTCTTTTTGTTTGCTTTAGACTTCCTTTGCTTTGGCATTCATGTGACAGAATAATATCAAGTGATGGACTAAATTCAGTTATATATATTATTCATAGAAATGATACAGATATAAAACTCTAGTTGCAATCGTTTCTTGGGTGACGAGGGGGCATTCTGTGGATAAAACCTAACAAATAAATTGCAACTGTCATACTTCGATGCCATGCAGATATTGGCAGCGTCTTCTAAAAGGGAGAGTAGGGCTACTTTCAACAAGATATTGAAGGGGGAGAATTTTAATATATCACTGCAAATCAGATAGAAGAAATGGAAATTTATTTGGTCAATTTAAATGTAGAGGGTGTGATAACAGAGTGTACATTACAGGCTCTTCAATCAGATAATCAGCCTTTACATCAAAGTGCAGAAGATACTAAAAACTCATATCAAGCCCAGAGTTTCTAAAGGTAGACAATAAAGCTAAGAAAATGGTGATGTTGCACAAAGGGTAGTAAGACAGGATCACACTGCAGGGGCACTTATCAGTGGGGTCTGTAGCTGATGACATATGTCCACTCTAACAGCGCAAGTTACTTCTGGAGAAAAGTAAAAACATAAGGGGACAGGGGAGGGGGAGGGAGAGAAAGAGTGGGAAGGTAGTACCTGGGCTATCCAGTGCAGCAGGTAGTAAGAAACAAGATGACAAGGACAGTGGGTTTTTTTGTCATGTTTTTTCCCTAGCACTATATACTTTTCATTGTGAGCCACTCATACTCCCTATTGTTTCCACTTAACGGTGTTATTAGCACTGACTGGAGTACATTAATTGGGTGCAATTTTTGCACATTGGCTACTTGTTAAACTTCTGTGCACATAAATTATCGGATAATATTGACTGAATATTTAAATTACTGCTCTATACTTTGTTGTTCGTTACATTTAGTATTCACCAATATGAACCAAGGTCTACAAAGCAAGAGATAAGGAGTGAGGAAAAAGAAGGGCAAACTGTTTCCCATGGGAGCTCGCCATGACAACACTATTGGGGTTTCAGGTGCAGGGCCACGAGGACAATGCAAGAATAGAAACAAAAAGCACCACTACTGAGATTCTTAAAAACATGTGTGAAAGGGTACAGAGCTGAGAACAGCATAAGGCACTGTGCAATAGTAAGCACAATTTTGTTTCATATATTTTTCACATGCTTATTTGGGAAGTATCAGCTAACTCAATAAACATTCCTATTCCAGTTTTATTTGGACTTTAAAATATGTCTTTATCACTTGACAGCTATTGTTAGCACCTCTCCTAAATGGCCATTTCAGCCCTAGGTGAATGTACAATCTCATATTTGCTATGGTGCCTATAAAAAAATTACAAACATATTACTTCCATGGCATTTTTTGCTGTGTTGTTTTAACTAGTTATTTCCAAGTGTCCATGTGTCTGTTTGCTGCAACCTGTTCCTCTTGTTTTTTTTCTAAACTCAGAAGGCCTTTAAGGCAAGAAATATCTTTTTACTGTAATTTGCAGACAGAAGCACACCCAGGAAGCAGGCAGTACCCCACAGTACAAATAACAAAATCAAATATTTGGGTTGTTCTCATAAAGTTTATGAAAGTTAATGCAAAGCAGTCGAAGTTTACATCTATGAATATGCCCCCTACATAAGCATCTCAGTCTTTTCAGACATTATGTACGACCTTCGTTATCATGAGTCATGGATGAGCACTGGTGAGACTGCTCTGCAGAGTGCAAGAGCAGGGTGCTCCACCAAAGCACAAGAAATGCTTTTGCATTCTTCCTGGGCCATTATTTGGTCATGTGAAGTAATCTCAGATGAAAACTGTGGTCAGTAGACATACTAGCTTTTGTAAGAGGCATAGAGCTAAAAACTGATGGGAAAACTGTAATTTTAAGGGGAAAAAAAGTACTGTAAGGTCTCCCTGAGATTCCTCTTGAAAGGGACAAGACTTCTGTATAACTTGTCATTCTGTGCCAGTGCTGAAACGTTGGGTATGATTTTCACAAAAAGGTGACCTTTCATGACAAGATTTTTAAAGAATGTGACATTTGGAAAAAGTATGAGGTTCAAACAGAAAGTGGTGAAAGTGGCCACAAATGAGTATTTGTTAAAAGGTTTTACCTTAATGGACTGTAATGAATGTAAAGATATGCAAAACTATTAGGCAAAGGAATCCAGATGAGATGTATTAGAATAAATTAAAATATTGCTCAACAATGTAATTAACCTTTCAAAATTGCAAAAGAGTTATCAATTAGTTTGATAAAATCCAACTCTTGCCCTGAAAAACAAGGGTCAAATTTTACACTCAATTACAATTTTGCAAATTTCATACATTTGGAAGAATTCCTCTGACTTCAGAGACTCCACATGAAAACTGGTGTAGGAGTCTCACTCACTGTCTCTTCCCTGAATTCCTTCTAGTTCAGTCCCTATAACCCCCAAAACAGCCCACAACTTCCTGTTTATGCTTTTTCGACAAAATCCAGTCATTTAATAGCCTAATCATTTTCTGAGCTAGTTGTTGCTACCGGTAACAAAATTGCATGTTTGCTGTGCATAAGAGCAGAAACCCCAAACCTAGCTTTCTTTCATAACTAGTTCTTTAGACAGAAAAAACAGTTTTGCACTCTGGAATCAGGGCTGAATGTTATATAAAGACTAAGTACTTTCACAAAGTAAAGAAGAGGAGGACACTCAGAAGATCCTATAGCACTTTAAATATTAAGATTGGGTTTTTCAAAGCATCTTAAGAGGGTTCATCTGATGAGCCTGGTGGGGAGAATTCACATGTGTACATCTGGGGGAGAGGGGAAGATGTGCATTAACTTCAAAACAGTGTCTAATTGGTTGCTAAATCACATTAAGCTCACAAAATACTGTAGCTCATGTTTTCTCTGATGTTGTCCCTTAGTTTCCCTCTACATCTGCATTTGGGTGAAATCTGTTCCATGCCCCCCCAAATCCCCCTAGGGTACAGCCTTGTTACTCTCTTTCATTCCTTTGCACTGGATTTTTTCCTGCTTCAGTCTCCAGCTCTTGCAATCTTTTCCCTGTGAGGGATATACCACTTTGCTGTAGTCGAGTTAGGCTTCTTCCTCTTCTTCCCATCCCAGGCACCTGCAATTAGAGCCTTGCAAGCCTGAAGAAGGCCTGTCCTCTGTGTCTGAGCTTTGTACCACAGTGCCCAAGCAGCAAATGTAGGGTAAATTGTATTCAGTGCGTGCAGCCCAGAGATGGCGTGTGCTCCTTACAGGAGCTGCCTGCAGGTTTTGCCTATTAATCAAATTCCAGCCAGGCTCTGTTGACCCCTGGCAGCTTCAATGTGTTATGAATTTAGAAAATTTCAGGTGAAAGCATGAAGAAAACTGACAGCAAAAGACTCATCCTATAAAGACATTTAACATTTCTGCTCCAAAGCTAGAAACACAGAGTGGTGAGATTTCTTCACTCACAGTATCACAGACTTGGTGGGGTTGGAAGGGGCTTCTTGAGATTGTCTAGTTCAAACCTCATGCTCAAGCAGGATCATCTAGAGCAGTTTGCAGAACTATGTACAGCTGGGTTTAGAATATCTTCATGAATGGAGACTCCATAACGTCTCTGACAGTAAATAAATGTTTTCATGTGTTCAGACAGAGTTTCATGTTTCAGTTTTTTGCCCATTGATTTCTTGTCCTGTCAATGGGCACCAGTGAGAACAGTTTGACTCCCTTTTATTTATTCCTTCCCATCAGATATGTATATATCTAGATAATATCTACCTTGAGCCTTCACTTTCCCCAGCTGAATAGTTCCAGCTTTCTTAGCCTATTCTTCTATGCAAGATATTCCCTTAATTATCTTATGCCCTTTCTTTGGACTTACTTTCGCAAGTCGATGTCTGTCATACTGGGGAGCCCAGGACTTCAGGTGAGTCTCATAAGTGCTGAACAGAGAAGGATCACCTCTCCCCACCTGCTGGCAACTCACTTTCTAACGCAGCCTAGGATGCTGTTGGCCATCTTTGCTGCAGGGACACATCGTTGTCACCTTGTTGTCCACCAGGACCCTCAGAGCTTCTTCCCAGACAGTTAGCCCTCAGCCTATTCTGGTGCCTGGGGTTACTCCTTATCAGATGCAGGACTTCACATTTCCTTTTACTGAACTTTATAACATTCCTGTCAGCCTGTCTCCCCACCCTGTCCAGATCCCTCTGAATGGCAACACACTCAGCTGGGGTATCAGCCCCTACTCCCTGTTCTGATTTTCGTCATTCAGTAGGAGCCAAACAGCTTCACCATCAGAAATAGCCAGACTATGTTAGCTGAAACTTAAAAGAAGAAAAAGGTCATCCAGAAACAGAAACACAACATGGAAAACTTCCACCCAAACTTTTAATAGTCTGCAAAATTTTAAGCAGCTGAAAATACAACAGGAAACATTAGCAAACGTTATTACCACTAGAGCTACCAGCCTCATTCGTCATCCTCTGATTGTCACTACTGGCAGAGGCAGCCAAGCCAGAGCTCAGCACACCACCACATTGTGTTCCACCAGTCGCTTATCATTGAGCCTGAATAAAAAGGGAATGACATAGTCGAAATGTGCAGCATCTTGGAACAGATAGTCTTTTTGTCCAGACATTTCTTATCTTTGATGGTTTTCCCGCTTCCCTCACTATCTATTTTTTGCCACAGAAAGCAACAAGACATCTGAAAATTTAATGTAATATTATGACATGCCACGTACAGAGAGCCCCAAAATATTAAAAGGACACATTCATTCACACTCATCAGCTCTGCCTTGCTAATTTTAAGTCTTCAATCAATGAGGTAATGTATCCCTCCCTGTAGAGGCTGTTCTAACAGGAAACTTTTAGAATCACAGAATCATCTACTCATTTAGGTTGGATAAGACCCTAAAGGTCATTGAGTCCTACTGTAAACTTAAAACTGCCAATTCCACCACTAAACCGTGTCCCTAAGTGCCACATTTACACATCTTTTAAATGCCTCCAGGGGTGGTGACTCAACCACTCTCCTAGGCAGCCTGTTCCAATGCTTGAAAAACCTTTTGGTGAAGAAATTCTTCCTAATAACCAATCTAAACCTCCTCTTGTGTAATTTGAATCTGTTTCCTCTCATCCTATGCCTCTGTGTTCAGAAAGACAGGCAATGAGGGGATTTTTAATGAAAGGTGGATGTACTTCATCCAGCAGCTGGGTCTTGAACAAAACACATCAGAAGGTTGAAGAAGATGGGCCAGAAACTTAAAGGAGTGCTGAGACAGCTTTAAGATGTGACTTAAACTGCAATAGTGGCACTACAGATGATCAGACTGCTCTACGCTACTGCCTCATTTTGGAGGAGAAGCTCAGGAGACTTCCGTCTGAAGCACAGTCAAAAATAGGGCAGAACATTTTCATCAAAATGCTTGAAGTTTATTATGCTTTAAAGAGAAATCTCATATTTTGCTGTCGGACATGCAATCCTGGCAAACAAACAAACAAACAACAGATTGAGCTTTAAATCACTCTTCACCAGCTCCTGAATAGACTCTTAACATCTGCCGGTGAACATCAAAGGGAGAAATTAATTTGTTATTCTCCCCAAGTATGGTAGCTGGGGCTGGTGTTTTGCAAAGAAGTCACAGCTGACACATAGCAAATGTGAGGAAATTACTTTCTTACGCTGCTCTGATTATGTGTGTTTGTGTGTGATGTACGCCTCTTCTGCTCTCCATCAGCTGGTCTGAGAGTGGTTCTGTGTGCCCCTCCATCTGCCTTATGAAACACAGCAAAACCCGCTTTCAGCTGAAAGGAGGATTAGAGTACGTCCTTCCTCTGGCAAGTCTGAGTCAGCCAGCAACAGTGGTGAGAGGTAGGGGTACAAACTCAGGAATGCCAAATCTATTTTCTCCCAGAAGACCTGGGAAAACAACAAAAAAACCAATGTGAAACCTTGTGCTACACCAGTGTCCATTATCTGCTCTGGGAGAGACAGAACTGCTCACAAGACAAGGCCCTGGGAGGAGGCTGAAGTAACTTTACTACTCCACAATAAATAGTGAGGGTCACAATGGTGGGTCTTTTGTTTGCAGCACAGCTGTGAAATGATGCAGTGGCAGCTTCCTTGCTTGGCTAAACTGTTGTGGTTGTTTTTTTTTTTCTTGACATAGGTAAATAGTCTCAACTAACAGTGACAATAAAATAGGAATGTTGGGGGTTGGACACTATATTGACAAAACCGAGACTGCAGAGCTGGAATCCTTCTATCGGAAAGATGAAATAATTTCCATGGTAACAGTGAATAAATTGTTCTGTGAAAAAGAAAGAGAGAAAAGACTGTGACTCAAACCAGAACTGCTCAATCCATCTATTACGTGAAAAAAACATTTTAAGCAGGAGAAGACAGAAATATAGTATATGTAAAGTGTCCTAATAACCTCCCTGCATAAAACATACTGCTTTCCTGTGGCTGTTATAGCCAAATTTTTCCTTTGCTAGCTGACAATGGGAAATCTGGACTTCCTGATCTCATGCTTGTAGGAAAATGATGTTCCCCTAATTTTTCATGTTTGAAATCAGCATATTTTTTATACATTTTCTAGGTCACTATTCTGTACTATTACCTCTCAGGACAGTGGTATCACTAGATAGATGATAAACATGCTTTTTATTTATCTAGCCATGACTGAAGTTCACTTTAACTTGAGCTAGAATTTTTATGCCCTTTCATTGCAATGAGATTTGAAACTTACATTCTAATCACTGTATTTCACTTATCTAAGTGGGTTTCTTTATAGAGATTTTTTTTATATAATGGCTGTGGACTCGGGCATTTATGTTACTCTTTCTTTATGGTCATAAATGTGACCTTTTAAGTCAGCTAGATGTCATGTTGCCGTTTCCCAAAGGATTATGAAATGCTTTTCCTAAGTGAATCTTTCCACTTAGCAGCAGAGTTTTATCCATGGGACAATTTAGAATAAAGGATCTTAAAATCCGTTTAGCATCTTCCTATAATTTTTAGTAACCACAATTTATTCCACCTTTATTGTTACATTGCAAGGCCACATACCCTGGGGGTAAAAGCATTAACTCTTTAAATCTGCAAAGTAATAATATGGAGTAGGTTTTCATCTCTTGATGCCCCAGACTGGGGAAAAAAACCCAGGAGACATTACTTGTGGTGAAACTGGGATGGAAGAAGACAATGAAGACACTAAAAGTTCACCTACCTCTGCCTGCACTTTGGGGAGCTGCAGGAAACTATTAGTAGGGTAGGTGCACTCTAGAACTACCTTTGTGGCAATATGCAATGTGAAAGTCCCTTATATCAAGACTTTCATTCATTCAAAATAATGTTTCACTTGGCTCCTGCAATATTTTGTGAAAGGAGTAAGTAGCAGACTGCATGGAAATGACTGAGGTGTCAGGGATGTTGTATCGAGGCGACAGCAAGCTGTGGCATCAGTGGATTGAATGATCCTGAGAGCAGCTCAAATTGCTGAACATGTAAACTTACTCCAGGACTGAGTTTGGCCAAAGCTAACATTTTATCTTTCATGGTGCTGTGTTTTGCACAGCATCTTTCCAAATCATGTTTGGGTTTTTTTGTTTGTTTTTTTTTTTTTTTTTTTTTTGTAACTGCACATGACATAGCAACTTTTGCAAGAGTTAGAATTCAGGCAACTTCTAAAAGGTCATAAAATGCACTGTAGGATGGACAACAGTTGCAAAAAAACCCCAAAAACAACAACAAGAAGAAGATACTTCAGAATTCTAAAGATGGAAAGTAACGGCAGAATAATAGCTGAGGAAAATCAGTGTATGTTGTATAAGGATAGGTACCAGCTGGAGATGTCTTCTTGACTCTTTGGGTGCATCAGTCATCTCTCCTCTTCCTCTTCTATTATACAGTATTTGAGAAGGTTGTAGGGTTTTGTGCTTGGTTTTTTTTTCTTAGTTGGTTGTTGGGTTTTTTGGGAGGAGAGTATTAAAGGAATATCCCAGGTTGGGGCCCTAAGAAGGTATATTTCGTATTTCATTGTCTTTAAAAATACAGCCATCCAAACCAAACAGCTTCTGACACCGGCATCGACCCACTGCTGTGGCCAGCTCAGCTGACCTGCTGTGGTGGTCATTTCAGCTGCCTCTGAAGTAATTTCAGCTGGCAGTGTTCAGCACTGCCACAGAGAGGGGAAAAACCAGTGTTAATGTGGTGTTTCTGAAGATGAATGTTCACCTAGACCCACAAAACACAGAGATTTTGTCCCTGCTGTCCTGTTCTTACTGGTTTATTGTCTCTCAAACATAATGGCTTTGGGACAACAGGAACAGTCAAACGTTTTCCTATGTATACTATCAGTATGAATTAAAAGGTTACAAAGGAAAGGAAAAATAAGTTTAAACATTCTAAATACCTTTTAGATGCTGATTATATTCAAGTATGGTGGGGTTAGAGAGAGGTGCAAGACAGTGCATGTATCATTTCTTTTTCTGAAATTCACTGTTTTACCCTAAAGCCTGTCTTCTCACAGAGAGCTCAACAGCAACTTTGTAAACAGCTTGCTTTCCTCAGATGTGCCTGGCCTGGCCTGGATCTCCAAATGAGTTCATGTGACAACAGCAGTGCCGTGGTGCCACATGGTGTCTCACAGCCTGCCGGCCTGGGTGGGTGAGTATCTTTATGGTGTGAACAATCCATCCAGGTTTAGTAGCAATGAGCGCATGAACGTATTTGTTTTCGGTAAAAGCCATGATTTCTGAGTTGCTTGGACTGGTTAATCCTCCAGTCTGCATATATTTCCTTGTTGTGCTCTGGCTGAGCTCATCTCAGCACTGTAATGATCATACTATCATATCATTTAACTTGATGCTGCTTAGTTGAAGCTATCTGTGTTCACTAATATACCGTAACCTGTGTTGCATGTTTGGCATTCAGTTCACTTGTGTGTGGATGCTGCTGCTTTGTCTTTATACCTAGTGCCAACCTGGTTTTACCAAGCATTTATTTTTAATTAGAATTACATTATTTGGAAGTTTTTCCTGTGAGTCACTGCTTGCTTCTTCAGTATAGTACTTTTTAACTTAGCTTTTCTTGTCTGCAAACTTTGGCATAGTTTTCCTAGCCATAGTTACAGCAAATGACTCAATATTTTGAGCATTAACTATTAGAAAGATCATCTCCAAAAGTCTCCATTACTTTTAATTTCCTGGTTTGTATTTGTGCATTTTGCACACACTTGGTGCTATCTTTCCTTTCTGTCTGACAGTTCATTCATTCATTAAGTTTGCTCATATCTGTAGCCTTGAAGAGTCTGTGTATGTTCTCTGTGCTTTTACATCAGAACTCTTGTCCCTTATTCCTAATCCCTTATGATCTATTTCATCTCCCAAGATCTAGCAGCTAATGAATCGGTGACTAGCGTGGTTTGGTAATGTGAGGATATAGTTTACCTTCAGGTTTTTGATTAAGCACGTCAGCACTATCAAGCACTTCTAATAATTTCATGGGTCCTTACTCTGTTGTCCGTACAGCACATTGTGGGTAGAGCATGTGACAATGCAATTGCTCTTACTCTTTTTTCTTATTTTATCCTGACCTCTTTCCATTTCCATTTGTATTTGAAATCACGTATGATTTCTAATCATATGCCCATTCAGACTCATCTGATCAGCATATACCAGCATGATCATTATTTATCTTTTCCTTTCTTTTTGTATTTTTCTACATTTTTTCTCCATTCTTTTTAGTCTCTGATTGTAGAACTTGAAAGTCCTGACAGATTGCAGTTTCTGGAATAATTTTTAGGATTTTAATTCTGTAAGTACAGAAAGATGTGCAACATTTAGCCCTTGTGCAACTCTTTAGATGTGCTTTCTCAGTAAGCAGCTGCTGAGAGCACTTACTGTTCAGTGCTGCTAAATTAAAACACAAACACCCTGGCAAATCCTGAGATCCATAAACCTGGCAACAACTCCTACTGACCAAGTGCTCTTGAACTTTTCTTGCTGAGGTTTACGTAACTATAGGATACATTAACCTTATTCATAAAAGATATAAACTTAGTTACAGCCTCTGTCTAAAAACTTAATTCCCACCATGCCTTTAGAAGCAGAAGGCTCCTGAAATGGGCTCGTTTTTCTAGATCTGACTTCACAGGCTGATATACAGATTTGAATAGCTAAAAAATTAATGCTTCAGAACACAGGGCTCCTGTTGTGGAGGAACATAGGTGGTAAGAGCCCCATCTTCTTGCACAGGTCAAAAGAGGAAGAAAGTGCTTCACAACATACAGCATTACCATTTTAAAAGACATTTTATTCTATAAAAAATTGAAATTATAGCAAATAACTTGACATTCCCCACTGAGAGATTTATCTGAAAATTATGAAATTCTTCTGGTCAGGAAATACATTCCTTATTGGAGTTCAAGTTAAAACAAAACATTATCCTTCAGTTAACTTTTCAAGTGATCAGATTATCTAACATATCATTTGAGGCTGCTGCAGTGTAGTGCAAGGGCCACTAATTTCAAAGTATTTCAGCAGTAGTTGTGATTTCCCAAAGGATCAAGCAATTTAGGAGCTTGGATCCTATTTTCAGGGGCAACAGGCAGATAGGAGTCTTAGTTCCTTGCTTTACAAGGCCACGATGTGGTTTGCTACCTAAACCATCACTGGAAATTAAGCTTAAGCTCTACCTCTTTAGAGACCATTACACTAAATCAATGTGCACATGCTCTTTCCTGAGTTTCTGGGGGTCCTGGAAGAACCATTTAACTTTCTAGAAGCTTGACAGTTGGTCAGAGATGCCTGCTGCTGTTCATATAGAAGGATGGGTATGTTCAACAGTTAATTCATCTCTCCTGGCTGAGACATGTTCTGATGAAGGCATGGATCACTTTGTGAAGAGGCGTGTCTCTCCATTAACTGAGGCTGCATCCCAAAGAGCTAGTTTAGACCAAGTGCCTTTTGGAGGACTAAAGTTAGGTAAGATGAATTTCACCATCAGTCATTTCCTTCTAACTCCCTGCCACTAAAATCCAGGTGTCTTACTTAACCTGCTGAGGCTGGTGTCTCTTCATTTATCAACATCCTCCCCCAGATCTGGCTACTTTTTAATGCCTGCTTTCTCTAGGTTTAGCCACAGGGTCCTACAAGAAACATAATGCATCATTTCATCTGGGCAGAGCCTGACAGTACAAGACTTGCTTTGCTGTATGGAGCAGGGGAAGGAAAAGCCATCTGCAGATCAAAACAATTGCTCAGAAGGGCATGACAACATGTGGCAATGGCCTCCTCTTTGATATTGACGTTCACACTACCTGTGAAAGCACATAAAGCATTTGGAGAATGAGGCAGGCATTGATTAGCTTTCCATAGCTCTGCAGGTTGTCCACACAGCTATTCATCTTGTTTGGCAAGCGATTTGAGAGGGATGTAGCAGGAACCTTTGGGGCCAATCTGGCAACGTCAAGTCTGAACACAGCTGAAAGGTACCAGCAAGAAAGGTGGAATTGGACATTTGTGTTTATTGATCTTAAATACCAAGTGGTGTGAGGGAAACAGATGGGATGCTGTAACTATTTCACTCTGCTTACCAGTCAAGAGCTCAGAAAGTCCTTGGACCTAGTTAGGAGCTCTGGGGTGGCTGTATGTTACTCCCTTGGGTGTGGTGTACTGGAAACACATGATTCAATCCCTTGTGGTTGTGATGGTGTCCTCAAACCTTCACACAGCAAAGGTTTCAGGGTGTCAGGTAAACATATCTTTGCGAGGCCAGTAATGCAGCTCATGTGCTTTCCCCTGTTGCACTCCTGCTGCCTCTCCTCTGCAGATCTGTTTCCCTCTAAGGAAAATCTGACAAGACCATATGGTTGCACCTGTGCTCCGTATTTGCAGCCCAGAGTACTACAACATTTCTCAGCATATCTGCTACTGCACAAGATGACGATGTTTGGAGCAAATATGTACAGTCATCTTAATGTAAGACTCCCACGGAGTCAAAATTCCCTATGCAGCCAGGCAGACACACAGACACATATATAAACAGCCCCCTGCACACCACAAACTACAAATGGACAGCGTAAATTTAATTTACCTTTTCCATCACAGGAGCAAATCTACTTTATGGTATTACTCAAGATCTTGCACCAAGTGACAGGTGGTGTCTAGGTTGAATACCTCACATAAGGTTACAAAACGTGACAGAACACAGTTGAGTAATTTGTACTCTCTCGAATAAGCTTCTCTGTCTTGTTTTAGATGCTATCAGAATATACAACAATGTGCTGTTGTGCCTTAGCCCAGAATTTGAAATGTACTGGTGAATAAGTTTATTTGGACCCTTTCTTCACCCGGGAAATTTCTTCTTGTTATTGTTGTTGTGTAACAAATAAAAAGCTCAAGAGTTTGCAGTTCAGCTTGCAAAGTTCAGCTCCAGCACCTGTGATCCCTGTGGTGCATGGGGAAGGGGTGGGTATCTCATCAGATCTCCCAGTTCCTGTCCAGCTACAGCTGTAACCTTTAAAAAAAATGCCTTGAGGTGCAATTAGCTGCTGTACAGTTTGGTTAGGTTGTTCTAAGGTGCCTGAGACTTCAGAGTGTAATAGACCTTCAGACTACAGGTATGCAATAAGAACAAGTTCCTTGACCTTTTATTCTCCCTGTAAATCATTTAATGGAGCAGGGTTCCTCTGAACTTCTTTAAAACTCCAACGTGATGCTACGTCTGTTCTAAATCTTTGCACTATCTTTTCAGTATCCACCAGACATGATTTAAAATTACTTTAAATTATTACAGACAGTGGCTGTAAAGAAAATGTGCAGTCCGGCAGAAAATCTCTTGTAGCCATTAGAAAATAGTATAAGACATTATTGATAAGTTTCTTTGGAGGAGGGGAGAGGAAGAATCTGCACACAAAATGTAATTAGTAATTACTAGCCACACATGAATTTACTGCCTTTGTAGGAATGGGTAGGCAAAGGCAGACATCAACAGGGAACCCAGGCAGAGATTCTCCATGACATATACTCTGAAACAATATGACACTACTGCTGGGTGTCATATATGCCTTCCCTTAGCTGTTCCTATCAACCTTTCTTACCCAAGTGCTTCCCAGTAATTGAGATTGCTCCATCATAACTTCACTGTAGTTAATCTTATGTGGTCATCATGATACTAAGGATTTATAGAGCTCAGAAGAGGATTATGCAGAGATCAAAAAGTGAATCCTGCCGTAACAGAAGCCACAAAAAATGTAACAAAAGTTACTGGGAATTCCAAGTACCCAATATAGTCTATTTGTTTTAATAGGGGTCACTAACCTTTCCTGTCAGTAGTCTTGTACCTTTTTGTATCACCGGAACAAGGGCCAGAGCCTCTATGTTAGGATGAAATTCACCCTTCAGCAAAGGTGATCCTTTGCTGCAATTATCAAAGGTGATCCTTTACATCAGTAATCAGATCTGCAGCTGCAACAGCTCAAAAGGGAGAATACAAAGATGGCCTTTATGCCCCTTTAGCCTTCATTTGTTCTGTGTCTGAAAAAAAAAAAAAAAAAAGACTTCTGCACTAAAATTGGACTTTTATTGGCCCTCAGTTCAGAGCTGGAATTTCCCATCAGGCAATGGATCTCTAGGGATAGTGTCATACGACACTGATGGCCTGCTTTATCTTTTCTAAATAGGAAAATTTTTATCTGTATTTTAACTTTACCTGCATTTTAATTATTCCTTTAGATAACTGCTACAGAAATGCAGTATGCCTTTCCCTCAACCATTTCTCCAGATTCTGGGAATATGAGATGATACCAAATATCAGCATTAATGGCTTGCACTGAGGTTCCAAAGTTTGAATTTAGTTCTAAATGGTATTAAAGAATAATATAATATCATTTTTTTACTGAGATAGCTGAGATAATATTTGGATATCTTCAATTTTAAACTGAATTCTTACAAAAAACTTAAGGAAAATTAGCTATCAAAATGTTCAAAGAGAGTCTTTCAGACTTCATCGACCTAACAAAGCAACTGCGTGAGAGCTCTAACTACACTGTTGATCTCCTTCCATGCAGACTGATGAAGAACCTTAATGTTATGTTACCACCTTTTCAGATTTGCTAGCACTCTGTCTGCAAAGAAACCCATGTCTGTGCTGCCTGACTGCGTTGCCTGCACCACAAACCCCTGGGGTTTCTGCAGGAGCAATGCCACCACCATCCAGTGGTCAATTCCAGCAGCGCTGTGCCAAATCTCCACCACAGCTTTGGGTGCATTTAGTAGAAACACTTATCTCTGTTCTTACTGAATTTACAAAGATTCCAAAGCTTTTGCAGTGAAACAGCCTGATTTTGGTCACCAAAATCCCAAAGTCCCACTAAAGTCCCAAAGCTTGTGCGCCTGAGGTTCTGTAGTGGTTTGCTGTCTGCAATAAATATTTGAGAAGAAAAAACCCCAAACCATCACGATGATGCTCTGTCACTTTCAAGTTGAGGAACAGATGGCAGGATAGTGAGATTATCCAGTTTTAATTCTTCACATTTAATTTGTAGGCTTGATGACTTGAGCAATGTTGGCTTGAGTAAGATGCAATGAATATACTTAGGAAAGACTGCTTACAGGCAGTAAATACAGCTAACACAAGCACAGATCTCAAAACTGTAGTATCGCATATCTAGGCAGCGTATCTGTCTGTACACTTCCTCTTTTTATTTGTATGTGCTTGCAGCTTTTGAAAAGCATCAAGTTATGTTTCATATACTGATCAGTGTATTCTGTATGAAAGACTACTATCAATTTACATTATGTAAATGACTGTATATAGAGAACATCTAGAAGAAAACTTCCATATTTCCCTTGTCTTAGTACCCTTGCACACTGTTCTGTCATTTTTGTGAATACAGCAAAGTGAGTCTTTTGAGTTGCAAGTAGAAGCATCATGTGGAGGATGAATGCTGCCATCCACTGTTTGCTGGCTATGGTACCTGGACACCACCTGGGTCAGAGAGGAGCAGAGAACAAACAGATTCAGGTCATACTTTTGACATAAGCACGGCCACCGAGCTGACTTCAGAGTGAGTTGGAGTCTGCAATTAATTAGATCTTAGCCATAACCACTACCACACTTTTAATAAGTGAAGTTCTTTCATATGTATGTAGTACCTTTCATTCAGGTGCTGCCATGCCCACCGTGCATAGGTTGTCCTCAGCAGCCTGGAGCTTTATCTACCAAAACCAAGCCGGGGAACACCATGGGCCCTGGTACTGCTCGCAGCCTCAGCCATTCTGTGTGAGGCTGCTTCCCTGGAGCGGTGCCAGTAACCGTAAGCCCCTGACACAGCCATCAGCAAGAAATGAATAGAGTGATCTACTTCCCACACCCCATGGACACAGCAGGACTGGCTTTGGAAACTTGAAAGTTCTTGCACTGAACTAATGCTTCTGCCACCAGCTATGGTGAAGTTCTTGGAGCTATTGTTTTATATTGCTTCAGAGTCTGGCACAGGGTGAGTTTCATCATGCTAGCTTTTCATTTTGGTATATAGTGAGTGCCAGTTGTTTGTGATCACTTCTAGAGGTGGTGGAAAGAGATGAGTACCTCCATGAGGTGATTCACCATACCAAAGTAGAAGTGTCATAATGCCAAACTGCTTCCCTGCCTGCAAGCACCTCTCTCCCCATGGCTGTGGAAGATTCTGGACAGTTAGCTGGGCACATAGTTTTTCAGTTGGCTACAGCAAGGTCAGAAGTAGACAGAAAACAGCATCTCTGGGAATTGCTTCACTGATTCACTCACTATAGTGCACACAGGCGTGAGGCTGGCTGAGCACATTATGATAAAAACCCATGGTGGTCTACTGGTGGGTGTTTGCCTGCGTGCTCAGTGCTTCATGGCACACCCTAGTCCATGGAGAGCTAAGGAGCAGAGCCCAGGAGGTGATGTAGCTCCTGCTTCCACAGACACTTAGTGGGTGACCATCTGCACCACTTGCTGGCCTCCCATCAGCTGGTGACAAGGGTTTCAGCTGTTGAAGCAGGAGCAAACGCAGACACTGAAATTTAATGTGAGCTTGATCTCACCCCACACATGCGCAACAGCTCTACAAGAGAATAAGAAGTGAAATAGGATCAGAAAGAAAACTTAACCTACCAGAAGCTGAAGAATCATTTAGTTAGATATTATGTTACTTGCCTAACCTTGAACTTTGCTAAAAAATTAGCGCTAGTACATTCAGGGAAAAAAACTGCCAAGAAGTCGGGTTTTAGTGGTGCTGCATGATAACGTCTCATCCATAAAACAGGTCACGCTGCTCTTTCCTTAACATCAGTTCAGTCTATAGGATAATTTCCATGGCCATTCTAGAGGAAAATGTACTTTCCGAAACATCAGTGCCATGTTCTGCCAAATTGGGATTGTTTATCTGCTTTCCTTCTTTCTCATTCTTGCTGTGGTTTCCTATGGCTCGGATCAAAGGCCAGCCAGAGAAAGCACAGCTTAGCTGAAGGTGGTAGCAACTTCAAAGATCTTCAACAAAATCATTTACAGTGAAGAAGAATCTCTGTCTATAACTGTAAGTGAAGTTCCCTTTGTATTCATGTCATTTGTAAAAGGAGGGAAAAGTTTTCAGATGTGAGTTTTGCACAACCAGCCATCTTTCAGCCAGTTTTTTCCCCCTGCCTTGTCGTATCTGGTAGCTAGCAGGTACTGATGAGCATCGGTTCCTCAAGATCAGGATAACTCTATACCATGCCTGGTTTATTTCTACTGTATCATTATACTGTAAACAACGTGTCAGATCATATCACTTGCCCTAGCATGTCACAGTGTGACTAAATTGCAAATGATTGTTCCTCCCAGAAACTTAAAGTGATATATATTTTTTCCAGCTGGAAGAGCCACTGTGGATTCATACAGCAATTTTTTCAGTGGGAAAACAACAGCAAAATAATATGGACTAAGGAGGGCAAATACCTGTAGTCAGCACTGCTAGGCAAAGTCTACCTGTTTTCTTGTGTTTGACTGATTAGGAACCATTTACTGACATTCTGTAACAGTGGAGGTTTCTTCTATGTGTTTTAGGTCTGAGGCAAGTTATATACCAGGGTGGGGTTTTTATCACTGAAAGCATCTTTGCAAACACTGAAAGAAACAGGATGCTAAAACAGGTTTACAAGGGAGAGTGTCTGCAAGTAGCAGTTATCTCCACTAAGATGTTTGAAGGAGAAAGGAGATGGGGAAGTGACACCTTGTAGACTGAACCCTTTATGTTTTCAGTCCTGGCATTTCCTTTGCCCCATTGGAGTTTGTGTTGCACTTGGGAGACAAAGTCCGACTAGGCATGGCTTGGATAAATCTGCTCTCAGGTACCTCATGCTGCCAGTGTTAGCAGCACAAAGTAACTAAAGTAATTTGCTTGCAGGGGGATGAAGCTTCCTGTACCATCGACTGAGTCAGAGGCGGTAACTCTTAGTGGAGGAAATGGTGCATCTGGGGTGGTCCTCTGAGACATGGACTGAATATGGGTCACAGCAGGTTGCCTTAACAGAGGCAAAACAAGTCTGTGCTGCCATTCTGCAAGGACTGCCTAGAAGAACCATCAGCCTGCAGATTTTATTTCACTATCTACAGGATCAGGGCTTCAATCTTCAGACAAAAGCTATTGCTTTCAGGAAAGAGCCTCAGCAAGTTCTGGGACCCTCTTTAATTTTACACATTCCTTTTTATCCAAGGAAAAAAAAGTTAACTTTTGCAGTACATGCAGTTCAGTTCCTAGAGCATAGTTATCTTGTAAAGTATTTCATGCACAGTGTGGTTAGTAATTAAAGGGATTAGAACCTTTACTGTCAAACTTGAAATGGAGATGCAGTATCAGCTGGCATTTGGCCATGCAAAATTGGCAGTTCCTGGAGTCTCTTCTAAACTCAGTCCTACTACAATCTCTACTCCTGCGCCTTGGTCATTTGCCTTGCAGTTGTCTGAATTCACAGATACTGAGCTTTGGTGACCATTGGTGATGTCAGATGGATACCTGTCTAACAGGCTGCGGGCCTGCCCTGTCTGTTGAAGAGGAGTGATACGGGTTTTATGTGTGCATCCTTGCATGCCTGGAGCCAGCAAGTGCTTCCAAGCACTCCTGCCAAGGACCAGTCTGCAACCAGGGCTGAGTACTTAGCAGGATGGTCCAAAAAAAAACCAAACCAAAAACCCAACACTACTTAAGATAGCCACATGCTGCTCTGGCTACTGTACATCTCTCAGGACTGAACCGTGTTTGTAATTGTACTGTTGTTCTAATTAAAAGTTCAGGGAAAGTGTTACCAGTAAATGAAGTCCTTTGTGATCTTCATTTTATTCTTGTGTAGAAATAACTTGCCCTCACCACAGTACTCAAATATTTAACACATTGTAACTAATGAGTAACTCTGTGTTAATGTTATTAATAAAGAATCACGTTGCTAGGAATGTATTTCCAAGCCAGAATGTAAAAAAAAAGGAATTACATTGTTCAGATTTTCTATCTTTATGAAATGCATGCTTATTTTGCTGGCAAAGTGAATGTTTTATGCCAGAGATAGAAATACTGGTTAGTTGTTTCCATTTTTTGCTTTCTTTCACTCCATGTAGAACTTCCAGCAGCACAAATACTTTATCATAGTATAGATGTTATTGCAATGTGTGTTTACAGATACTGGCAAGATAAATCTCTTGCCTATTATATCATAAAGGCTATTATGAAGAAAAGGCACAATGGTAGACTACATACCTTGAATTTTGTGACCTTTTCCGCTTTATTCTGAGGTGGTTAAAGTCAGAAATATCAGCTACAGTATTAATTAAACAGAGCTTGACAGTAAGCTTAGATTAATTAAGTAAATATCTGTCATGGCAAGTGAAAAGAGATTTCCAACCTGAACAGAAAAAAAAAAGAGGATTTTTTTAAATTTTATTTTGGTATCAGGTGAAACTGTGCTAAAAGGAAGGCTACTTATGATCATTACAGCTATTGAAAGTCAGTGTCATTGGAAAGAGAATGAATACACAGTAAGTATGGTCTTAATGAGGAATTTTTTTGTTGATAAAGGAGCTTTTTGGGGTGTGATCTCAAGACTGTTATGCTATAAAAGTAATATTTTGTACCAGAAGATTGTACCTTTACCTTGTGCAAAATTTTGTGGCTGTACTCTTCAAGCTCTTCTACTGGGGACCCGTCCAGCAATATGAGCCACGCTGCAGGGTTATATACCTTGCCTGGAGGTTAGCCTCCAGGAGTGCTGGATGCTGACTGTAAAGGCGTGTATTTTCACAAGTAGATCTGTGAATAAGTGATACAACATGAACAGTAGCTGTATGAAAAAATATAAGCATTCAACTCGAGGAAGCAGACTGTGACAAGATCAACTTGTCTAGCTGACTTCCTCTGATTGAAGCTTTCACACTAAATGTTTTCTTGTAATTTGAAGTTAATGGGAAGAACTCCAGACCACTCCCCTCCCTGATCTGTCTTCATGTCTAGCTTTTTTCTGGGCAAGAACCAAAGAACCAAAGAAGTTTTTGTGGTTATCATCTTCTGCATGGCTAAACTGGATGGCATGTGAAAGGGGTTTGCTCAGAAAAAGTTATTTTTCCAGCCACACAATCTCTCATAGTAGATTGAAGTAGAGAAGGAAGACCACTGCTGAGTCAAGCACTGAACTCCACTTCCTAAAGCTAGGTGAGGTACCGGGCTGCTCTTGCTCAAGCTGAAAAATTAACAGATCCCGGTATGTTTAGCATTCCCATTTTAAGAGCTTCCTTTACCCCAGCTATTGGGCTGGAGAAAACAGTGACTACTGGAAGAGAGCACTTCTCATTCCCATCCCTTGCAGTGGTACCTCCACAGCAGCAAAGCCAGTGATCTCGTCTCTCAGGGCTCCGGCAGAGGGGAAGATGCCGGTTCCCATGGAGACTGACTGCATCTCAGTGCAAGGTGAGCTGCAGCCAGAAGGGATGGGAATAGAGGCAGTGCGAATGGCGGAGCACCCTGCATGCTTTGTCATCCCACTGCCAGGTGGTTGTGTCCAATTTGTAGACTGTCCAGTCCCTAAGGCAAAGGAAAAGAGGGTGTTGGACTGTTGCTCCCCGAGACTGTGCTGTTTACCTGAGTGCACCTTCTCTGAAGGTGTGGTCACTCACAGAGTTGCTTACGCTCAGTCTTGATTTTCCTAGTCAGTATGAACCTCACTTAAAAATACTCACATTTACATACTAAATCTGGGGATAAAATTCATAGCAATTCATGTGTTATTTCCAGGTGTCATCACAAGACTTCAGTGGGGGCATCAGTTAAACACAAATAAAGGGCTCTTTAAGGTTCCCCATTTTCTTTGCCTTAATTATCCATCTTTAATTCATGAACTTCTTCTATTAAAATGGATTAATTTCTTGAATTACTGTTTTAAATTCAGTAGTTCGTGTGTCTCTCACAGTTCCTCTCTTCAATTTAATTAGTATACAACAGATGTGGGATATAAAATGGTAACATTTGCAATATTATTTACATGAGGTATTTTGAAAGTAATTTCTCCATAGCTGGAAATGTGGGAGACAAAATTTCTACTACAAAGAGTGTTTATTTCAAATGTTTTTATTTTTAATAGCTAGTCAGTTGACTCACCGTGGCCTAGGGACTTCATTTTACAGTAGGAGGAATCTAGACAGTGTGTCAGACTGTGTTTGTGGCATGCAGAAACGTTACCTGGACTATGCAGGTTTGAAACTTAGGAAGCTCGAATAAGTTGACTTTAATTAGGAAAGTAAAGTTGGAAGAGATGACATGGTTTAGCTTACTGAACTGAGGCAGGACCAGACCCTTTGTGCAAGGTATTATTTGTCTGAAAAATCTTCAGTGAAGGACACTCTGCACCCTCGATAGCTAGCCTCTGCCAGCGTTTCAATGCACTTGTCATTAGGAGTTATCTATACATTGTCTAACTTCCAGGCAGCAAACATGCTAGAAATTAAATTCCACTTCAACAGCAGCAACAGAATTTTTTACTGGCCACTGAATAAATCTCATGAGAAGAAATCTGGCTTAAACCAATTATAATTTCTATTATTTTTCCCAATGTGTGCTGTTTTGGTTTTTGCTCTCAAAAAGAAATTTCACGAAAGTTGCTCCAAAGGACAAGTTGCAGTGGAATACTTGGCTTTAAATGACATTATTGCTAGAACAGGCAGGTCAAAGGCTCATTGAAAGGAAGATAATCAAGGGAATACCTAACAGTATAATTCAGTGATGTAAACCACATAAGGCTGCCAGGGCAGGCTGAACTGATGACGAGTGTGATGTTGAAGAAAAATTCAAGTCAAGTAAGGTGAATTCTATGGAAATCTGAATCTTTGCCTTAAAGTATTTTGCCTAGTAGGAAGAGCATGGTATCTACACTACTATCCAACCAAAATGGTGACGATGAGCACAGAATCAAATGGTAAGGGAAATAAGAGAGACTGTGGGAGCAGAAGGCAGATATTAAGATGAGCCAGAAAAACCATTGGTTTTAGACATCATCACTGATGGAGCCATGAAGAAGCTAATCAGAAAATCTACAAGAGGAGAAGCACTTTTTGGTGTACTCCCAAGCAGCACACAGGATCTGGTTCAAGATGTAGCCACTGAACACTGGACCCACTTTATCATAGTTGACCATCTCTGCAGGAAACAAAAAACATCTGACATGAGCATGTGTTAAAAAGAGGATCAGAATAAAAATGAGAACATGTCTTGAAAGAAAAATACCAAGCATAGTGAAGAAAAACAGTTAAAGGAACCATGAAGAATGTTTAATGAGACGATAATGGTGATTCAGAGCATATATACACTCTTAAAATTAGGATTTCATAAAGACAAAACACATGCAGAAGAACAACACAGATGACAAAATAAAAATACTGGGTGTTAAAAAACACCCTGCAAAAAGCACAAATAATTATGAAAGATAACAAATTCTGTATACAACCAATGTATGCAACTACAATGTGATAAGCCAGAAAAAATTTCCAGAAACAATTTGCTAGATGAATATAAAAAGTAACAAAGCTTTTAAAACATAAACATCTAAAGGAGAAAGTCTTGCAGAGTCAGTGAGGCCAGCAGAAGACTGAAGTGTAAACTGGAAAATTTTGCACAGAAAATAGCCCTCATGCTTTGAGGCAACTTTCATTGCTAAACTAGTAGAAATAGGACCTGTACATTTCTAGGAGTTCAGCCTCCTTAACTTAGCATTAACTTAAATGAATAAATAAAAATGCTGCTTTGGAAATCCTGAATCTCTGCCCTTGCAGGTTACAGGGACCTTACTTTTTTACAAATGTCCATTAACTTCAAGGTGATTATTTCAAAATGTAGCATCACACAAAGATATATGAATGTAGGAGATACTGAAGTTCTATAACTTCCCAGAAATATGGTAGGATTATTCCGATGGGAATGATAACACTGCATTAAAATTTGTTTTCAGAGTTTTCAGCCTCCTAGATGTGAACAAGAACATACATGTGCACACGCAGGCACACATAATTTTCCTCATATTTTCTTCTACTTCGTTTCAAAGGACAGCTAATGGAAACTGCATTTGGATAAGGCTAATCAAAGGAGCTGTTGTCTTGGCATTTTATTTGTACATGCTAGATTATTTATTCAATAAGTTCCAGAATTGCACATCTACTTTTAATTTAGCTTTTTCTAAGCATCTAGTAAGTAATATCAGCAGTCCAAAAAAGCATTATGGCTGTTTAGATAGGATCCAAGGGTCAATAAAAATAAAAATAGTAATAGCACTGCTTGAAAAAGACATGCAGCTAATTACAGTTTTGCAAAGAACAAGACTGTAGAACAAGTACCTGCTACGTTAGCACTCTCATTTCACATCTATCATGCCGAGACCTTATGCAGCTGAGCAAGAGCACTTTAGACTAAATTGGCTGGCATTTATTGACAGAGACTCTGCTTTAATACCACCTCCTTCCCTATAGCTACATCTAGCCCTTTCTTACCTGTTTTTCCTACACCCATTCTATTTCCTACTATAGGTTTACAACACGTGATAAAAGATCTTTTGTCTGGTATTATTTCGCATCTTTATCTGACCTTAATTGGATGAGCTAAAACAAATAGATGTGATCCTCAGAATACAGGCAGGAGGCAGAGATTTATTTTAAAAATCCTCAGGACGGGTTTTTTGCTCTCAGGAAGGACTCTGGTGCCTCACATGTCACTGTCAGAAGTAAAATGAGTCACGGGGAGGGATTATTGTCCCTGCTTTCATTTTCAATTACTGGTGTGACACCAAACCCCAAAGACTGCAGGTTCTAGAGCCCATCTGAGCCATCCCAGGTCAACCATTCCTCTCCCATACTGCTCCTGGGCAGGTTTGGGAGTTCACATGTGTATGAACATCTCTTAATGGCAGGTTGGTTACAGTAAGAGATGGACTGTAGGGAGAGTGCAGGGGCTGAAACATAAGGACATGCCAGGTATGAAGCTAGGGTGAGGAGATGGGGATCTCATGTACGGATGGCAGTATATCTTGTGCACTGAGAAATGAGCTTTATTCAGTGTAGTTCATCCAGTCTGTGTACCAAAAGGCACAAATTACTGCAATACTAATAAAATGCATACAAATGTTACATGTATCCTCAAATTATGAACTCAGGTTTAAATGAATGAAGTTTAACCACACACACACACACAAATAATGCGTCTTTGTTTTTCTTTTAGGTTCTGATTTCAAAGTTACAGGTTTTACTTCCTGCAGGCTTTTTCTCTAGTTGCAAAAAATAGAAACTTGTTTATGCAACTCTTAAATGCAAGCTGAGACTCTTACATAATTACAGGTCTCCAAACAATATGCATACAGGAGCTGGCAAGGCTGCACTAGATAATCAGTTTTAAGACAGAGCAGCCTTTGAAACAAGCAGAGAATCTTATTACCCAGCTGTATAAATCCATGGTTCAGTCACATCTTGAACTGTTGTGTGCAGTTCTCACCCACCAATCTCAAAAAATACAGTGTATGACTGGGAAAGATTGAGAGCAGGGTGACAGGGATGTTCAAAAACGTGGAGCTATTTTTAAAAATATGGATCAGTTTCCATAGGAAGAGCAACTAGGTAAACACTAGCTTAGCAAAGAGAGAAACTGGAGTGGGGAGTAGGGAGAGGTGGCACATTTTAAGAATATGCACAGAGAGGTGCATCAGGAATGGCTGCTCATGGTCTCTGCCAAAGCAAGAACTACAGGATAACAGAAGAAGTAAACAAATGGCAGGCTCAGAGAAAATGAAAGGAATTGATTCTTCACACGCTACAGGTAAACTACATATTTTTCCAGGTGCAAAGCATCTATATGAGTTCAAAAGATAACTGAAAAAAAACATCAAAAGAAGAAAGAAAACCATGTCAGGCCTATTAATTACAAAGACACTATCTGTGACTCAAGGAGTCTGGAGCTGAAAAAGTATTCTAGGAAAACATCATTACATTTTTTACCTTTTTCTCTTCTCTAGGCTTCTGCTTTTGTCTGCTTGGTGGCTGGATTCTAGGGAAAATGGATAGATCCATCCCATGCTATGAATCTAAAATCTTTAGTTTGTGTTTCAGAGCTGCCAAGGATCATGAAAATTAGAAGTAATCAAAAGACCCCTGAAGATTTTTCCTCTGGATAACAACTCCCGATGGTAAGGTTTAGAATCTGATCCAGTTTCCCCCATTTATTTCTGTGAAATTCACACAATTGCCTCCTGAGCTCTGATCCTTTTTCAGCCCAGGAAGCTCTGAGCATTGCTAGGGGACCTCTAAGTGACATGTCCTCGAGTGTACAGTGAGATGTAAAGCTGCTTTTACAATATTTCATCTCCAAGCCTTTGTACCTATCGTAGTGAGTTTCCTCTGAAAGTGCCAGAAAATTCCACATTTGCGAGGGCACCGCTAATCCCAGTGCAAACCTCACACGAGGTCTAAACTGTGCTTAGCATGGGTCCAGCATGGGTCCCAAGCTGATTTACACAGCGTGAGTACAGCTCACCTCCTCCTGCCTCCGGGTGGGGATCCCACCACTGCCTTGGACCAAATGATTTTGTGAACCGAGCAGTCCCTCCCACGATGCCAGGAGGTGAGCTATGCTTGTACAAGCTGGTCCAGGCACCGAGCTTTTGCTTTTGAAAGGCAAATGAGACTGGACCATTTGTATGAGGGAGGAGGGCTGTACAGAATGGACCTGACATCATGTGGGCCAATGCGGCTAAAGGGAAGAGCAAGGTCTGCCTCTGGAGAATTGTGCTCCTGGGGTCAGCCTCAGAGGCGAAGCATGTGTTTGGGGAAATTAGTGTTTTTTCTGAATGAAGAGTGACACTAAGACAGACAGTCACACTGAGAGGTGTAAAATCAAGAAGCAGCATAAAATTTCTCATTTCTCTCTTCAATCGAAAGACTGCTTCATAACATTAAGAAGGCAATCAACCTACAAATGATGTCTCTGCAGGAGTAACTGCACATTGTTCAAGATAATAAGTGCATTTTCTGTGAAGGATTGAAGCAGCAATCAATTAGAACACAAATATCTCTGCTGCTATTTGTAAAGGAGAGTTACAAGAATTAAGGCAATGTATAGTATACCTGACATAATAATTGACAGTTCTCTCAAAATATGTAACCTCTGGCTGGGAGTGAGTAGGTAGATAACCTGGTGCTTAGCAGTCACCTCTGTTCCAATACTTCCTCCATCACTTTGCAGTGCACCATTTTGCTTTCAGTCTTCAGATACCTATTGCTTCATCCAAAATTAAGTCCCCTGGTTGCCTCAGCGGGTATCTCAGGCAATATTTGCAGTAATTATGTCACTCTGAAAGCAGAATAGGAAAACAATATTGTGCCATTTTATTTCTTGTCACAGCTATCCGAACGTTAAAATGAATCAGAAGTACATTGCATTCAGAGCAACAACATAAATTTCAAATCTCTCCAGCACAGCAAGTACCATTGAACAATTAGCAGGACTCCTACTGACTAAACAAATATATTTTGCACTTCTGGAGCAATCCAATGGGAATGCACACCAGTGAGAGAAAAAATAGTCATCTTTAATACTGTTAACAAGTCTAATAGTAGATATTATTCTATAATTACTTCAATAGCTATTTTACAGAAAAGCGTTACTAAAAATCAGCACTGCTAGTGCCATCCTTCTAGGCCTGCATGGAAAATCATTCCTCCCTCTAGTTTTTTTAATTGACATTTACTGTCTTTGTTGCTTCGGTGACCTCTGGTATGCTCCAGACAGCTCCTTGCTGAATGTAGGATCTGGAAATCTTAGCTACATCAAATTAAATACAAAGATAAGGAGATACGAGAACCTAACCTGACTCCATGTTTCTTTAAGTGTGATATAAGTACGCAAATATTTAAGATGTGAATAGTGTCAGTAATAACCACTGGTGCCACAGATTAGGCTGTGGAATGGACTTCTTGGGGGAACATTTTTGTTGCCCTTCTTTGTACCTACTTATTCCTGCAAGACCCCTTCTGAGACTGGGGGAGCCACAGTTAGCACAGTCTGCAAAAGTGAGATGTAGGTGAATACATAAATATCTAAAATGCAAATAGTGATAGTAATAATCACTGGTGTCACACTCAACCCATACCAAATAAGAGAGGTACTACCACCAATGGTATGACTGAAGCCTCAGTCCAGCATACTGCTAGAGGTGAATTTAACAAAATGAGTGAAATTCAGAATCAAGTGTTAGTGGTTCATGGTTTACCTATGACAGAGATAACCAAATGAAAATAAAGAGCAGAATTTGAAGATACTTGCCTTGTGCCTCATTCAGAATGTCTATGAAGTATTTTTACTGTAAGATAACATCCTATGATTGAGATGTGGTCATGGATATATTCCTGTTTTATCCAGCAATGTTTTATATGGGGGTTTTGTGCTTAATTCTCCTTGTATCTTGTTAATCAGGTAGAAAAAAATTACATATCTAATTTGTTTCTTACTGTGTCTATTGCTTTGTTTTCAGCGGCGTCTTCATAAGCAAATATATACTCCAGCCAGTTGCTCATGTTGGAGGTTGGACTTAAGATGTACTAATTGAAGCTTTCAGAGCCAATCTAATGTGCATAATGTGGTCTTACAAAAAATGCAGGCATATCTATCACGTGGTGACTGGCACTGCTTAGCATTCATTTGGTTCAAAATACAGATGTAAAATATTTATCAACAGGATGAATAAAAAGTAAACACCTCTTTTTTCTGTGCATCATGAAGGAAGAAAAATTCCAAGTCTTATTACAGGAGTAAATTCAGACAATTTTCTCACAAGATGGGTTATTATTCACAAAGCACTTTCAGGAGTCAGCTGAGAGATGGGAATAGGTGTTCTAATTTTGCTTCCCTGTTGCAATGGGCAGGGTACTTCTGTGTCCTCTTTTCCCCATCTATAAAGTAAGGATAAAGCAATAATGAGTTCTTAGGTTTTATGATTCACTTAATGTTTGCATAGCACTTTAAAATATCAGGAGTAACATAAAAATAATAACTGCTGGATGTATTATGGAAAACACAAACAAATACCTTTAATTCCAGCATGTTCTTTTGCATTGGTTCTATATTTTATTGAATATAATTTGTGATTTTTCTGTAATGAGAAATAATTACTAGGTAACATACTAAGTAAAAATTCGGCATGAAACACTCTCAAACAATAATTACTATCCCAGGAGAAACAAAGGTGTTTAAAAGATGCCTTTACAATAAAAATAAACCATTAAAAAGTTGGCAGGGATTCTCTGGGCATAATTGCAGCTATACTTGTTTCAAAATGCCTATTAAATCTGATTCAGCAGTACTGTGCGACTAACATGCCTCTGCCTATGGGAAAAGCCTGGGCAATAATTTAAACTACTTTAAATTGAAAATTTAGAGCTGTTATAATTAATTGTGAATCATTATAAACAGCTCAATAAAAAATAAATTTAAAAACCCAACAAAACAAAACAAGATTGTTTATAACAGATCATTATGAAACTGCTGGAGAATCCAAAGATTTGCCAGAATACATGTAATACAAGAGAAAGAAAAAGACATATGACACGTATAATCATGCTTTTATATCAAAACTCGATTTTGATATCATATCCTCCAGCACTCCCCTGGGGTTTAGTGGAGCCCATCCCCACCTGGGTTTGATAGCCCTCAGTTAAGTCTTTGGGAGTGTTACCTACCCTTGGAACAAAGGAAATTTGGAGAGTCCCAATGCCCTGGCTGCCTTCTGATGTCATTTGTGAGGAGGATTAGGTTTGGGAGAGGTAGTGATGGGTATGTACACAAAATAAGTATATATGTGTGTTCAACCCTCTTTTTGTATTATGAAGCAGTTTTTATCGTTAAATAAGGGGGAGTTGTGTGTCTTGGGGTTGATAAACAGGATTAGCACATGCCACAGCATTCTTATGCACTGTGCCTATACAGGCAGCCTCAGACAGGATTTGATGTCTGTCCCAGGGTCACAGGAATGGCAGTGTGGCAACTGGAAAGGGGCACGCTGGAGAATGCTAAAAGGTCATCTGCAAAATAACATCCCTTTTTCCTGTTTTCCAGCGTATAACAACGGAATGCTCTTAGCTTGTTGGTATTGTCTTGATAACAAATAACTTACACTGGTGTTTTGTATGATCTTGTTCTCCTAAATGTGCCATATGCACATCTAAGACAAAATTTTCAGCTGAGATTCCCATCAGCTAAAAAACATTAGAGGTGCCACAGGTATCCTTCATCATGTCACTGGAACTTGTACAAAAAAAAAAAAAAAAAAAGGAAAATTTTCAAAGTATACACAGGAAAATTGGAAAGCCTGAATATTCAGCATTGATATTACAGAGGAAACTTATGATCAGATCTGGCAAAAAAGGACTTCAGTCATACCATTCACATTACTTGAAATCAGTCATGTTTATAGAGCCTGCCGAATCTGAACATATATATTTAGTAGAAATCTAATTACATACAGGCTTCTTGGCCACCTTTGCAGTCATGTATTCATTCAGCAAAATCACATTATACTTTAAGATTTAAAAAATGTGGGAATTATTCTGCTAGAACAAACTAATGCCTTGCATTCTGCATCACACTGTCAGCAGTTACTTCCAACAGGAGTTTTGCAAGGAAACTGAAAGAACAAATAAATCCTGCCCCCCCCCCCCCCCCCCCCCTTTCTCTGGTTTTGTAATTTTCTCCTGTTACATAAAACCCAGCTCCAGCATTGGCTGTGAAGAGCTGCTGTGCTGGAACAGCAGGGCTTGTGGCTATTCTGTTCATAACACAGTTCCTGCAATTTAAAAAAGAGCAATAGACTAAAGAGGAAAGTGAAGTCAAACTGTGGCCAGCTGCAATGAATAGAGTCCATCTGAATGGTAGTTTAGAGACACCTTAGCACTGACTTCAGATGTGCTTCAGAGAGTACTTTTCATAAGGAGGACATGCAATTAAATTAGATTCCTCTCCAACAATAATTTACAGCTGCCTATTATCAGCTTGTGAAAAGTGTCAGTGGAGATGCTGAACACATCTTTTGCCAATTTGAACTTCTCCTAAAAAGTAAAATTTCTGTACATTTGCACGGTATTATTCTGTTTCTGTCTAGTGGCACTTTCTATTCTATTCTAGAGGAACTGTGTTCTATTATTCATGTCTAATTTTAATTGCTATGTCTATAATTTCAGCCACGTCCTAATTTACTATGTTGATTGTCCATTGAGATCCTGTGAACTGTAAACTGTTATTTCCATTTCTTCCCTCAGCAATCATGTCAGTTATTCAGTCGGTCTTCCCGCTGCAGAGTTTTCTATTCAGAGATAAAGTTGGTTGATTATTTATTTTTACAGTAATAGTGTCCAAACCAGTTAATGTTCAGTTGACTGCACATTTTCCTCATTAGGACAGTTATGGTTTCAAGCTGCACTGTGTAAATCTGAAAGTCTGTACAGTGAGACAGAAACCTGGTCTCTATTCTTATTCCCATGCTTGCAAAAATACACTATAATTGCACAGTAGCTCACGCTCAAAGTCACGATACTTGCACAGCCATTTAAAGCCTGTGAAGAGAGGTCTACACATGGGTGTGTGAGTCCTCAGCGAACACACTCACTCTTAAGCAAATTGTAAAAATGCTTTCAAGTCTGGGGATTAAAATTGCTTGTTATCAATGGCTGGGAAGGAAGACCATGCCTGTGAGAGACATGAGCTGCTAGCTTGTTTGTTCTGCCATTCCTACCTGCCCACAGCTTGCCGGTCGCCTCTCCTGTTCTCTGTCAAGGGCTCTCCCCTGTGGCTCCCAGCCCGGCAGGCTCGGAGGAAGCAGGTGCCCACAAGCAGAAGGGATGTGATGGTTGTTGCAGTACACATTGGGCAGGCTCCCCCCAAGGACAGCACAGGCTACAGTGACTGACTCAGGAACAGACCTCTCCTGGCTGCCCACCCTGCTCTTGATTATTCTCTTCTCTCGCACCCAACCCCTTAACAAATCCCACTCCCTTTTTCACTGCAGAATGTACACACACACTGTCAGGGCACCATTGCTCCCTTTTCATTCATCCCTGGAAAATACTCATCTTTCTTTTACCTTCTGCTTTCTACCTTTCCTTTTCAACAAAGTTGCAGCTGCCAAAATTGCAGTATTTCCCTACCCATTCCTCTAGGCATAATCGATGTATGAAATCCTTATATCCTGCTGCCCTTGCCTCCCTTCCCGGGGTCTACTCTTCTAACCATTCTTTGTTCCACTTTTCGTAGGCTCAGCCTTACTTTCTGTCTTGGTCTCCTTTTCCAACTGGACTTTTTCAGATAAGCCTACCTGTGGGAACAACTTTCCATTTACTCTCCATCTAGTTCCATCCTTCCAAGTTTTTGTTCTTAGGAGCTTCCTACCATACAGCTTCCTGGATTCTCGGTGCCTTTAGATGATGGATAAATCAGTGTGAGGGTGAGGATCCAGTATGGGTTTGGCACTTTTCACCTGAAGGACAGCATGGCTCTGGCACAGATTTTTCTGTCTCACTTTGGGCAAGTCACACATATTTGCAGGTCTTTCATTTGTCATTTGAAAAATGAGGATAATGTCTTTGGGGTTTTTTTCTTTCCCTTGCCATCTACCCTTTATTATGGAGTCATCCCAACAAATTTAGACCTTGGGGCCAGGACTTCTGATGAGCTTATGGGGCTAATGGCACTCTGTATTTCAAAATGTCTGCAAGAGTTCAGAGGGTAATGTTTCTCCCTGTCTTTACCTTTACTTACAGGCAGATGCAGAATTGCCTTTGAAGAAAATGCCAGATAGTATCGCCATGCAGATGGGATCTGGGCCATCAGCTGAACTACCTGCTTGGCCTGACACTGTGTTACAGCAGGAGCTGGCTGTGCCTTTGCCTTTCCCCCCTCCCCCCCTCAGTCCACCAACAGGTCTGTGAAGCATCCATCCAGGACGAGTCCTGCTGGGTGCTGGTGCTCATCTAACACAGAATATAAAAATTATATGGATTATTGTAATGGGACAAGTCATTTTAAATTTCTGTGTAAGCGCACTAATAAATGAGTCAGTTTTGTCTGCCTAATAATCCTGCTTTTTCTTTTCCTTTTGAATGGACTTTGGTATTTTTAGGCAATGCATATACAAATTCTTCTCGAGCATTCTTGTAAGGACAGCAAAATGTAATATGCTAGAGACTAAATAATGTCATTTAGTTACAGAGGTCTGACTGAAATCAAGTGAAGGAAATTAATGTGAAGCACAGAAAGGCCAACTAAAACTTCGCCTTCAATTTACCTGCTGTGAGGTGATTCTCCTCCTGATATTATTGCTGGAGCCATAGAATCAGGCTTTGATTTTTTAATTCCCAGCAACTCACTACCCTTTAGTGTTTATTATGAGTGAATAGCTATATCAGGCATTTACTAACTTTTTGGAACACTGACAAGTATTAAAGGTTTGGATAGTGAAGCAGATTTCAGATGTTTGCAGATGTACCATCTGTGTCTATCAAAACCCTCTGCAATACCATATGTGAAGCCAATTCAGATACACTATAAACCCAAACTGGGAGAGAGGGCATAAACTGTTGGAAGTAAATATTTGTCTGAACACAAACAGCAAAAATGGCATGGAATGGAAAATATTACCATTTGATTTCTTTCGGAAAATGAAGGAAAAGCCATGCTTTTCTGGGATGAATGATCACCCGTAACTCCAGTTTTCCGGGCATCACCAGGGAGGCAGGCATTTTGGTTATAAAAGGTCTGAGCATATTTGTCTTAGGACTGTGATGCCAACCTCCATCGTGTAATTACTGTTTTCAAATGGACTTTTGATGTATCCCCATGCTGCATTTCACACCTGTGCAGGTTGTCTGTAAGCATCCCAAAAGCCAATGAACTTGCCTGACTGACATGAGAGAAATGACCTGGGCAATTTCCTCTTCACCTTGTCACAAGAAATCACAGAATCACAGAATGGTCAGGGTTGGAAGGGACCTTTGGACATCAGCTAGTCCAACCCACTGCTAAAGCAGGTTCTCCTAGAGTAGGTTGCACAGAATTGCATCCAGGCAGGGTTTGAATGTCTCCAGAGAAAGAGACTCCACAGCTTCTCTGGGAAGCCTGTTCCAGTGCTCTTCCACCTTCAAAGTAAACAAGTTTTCCCGCATATTCAGAAGAAACTTCTTATGATTCAGTTTGTACCCATTTCCTTTGTCCTGTTGCTGGGCACCACTGAAAAGAGCCTGGCCCCATCCACTTGACACCTGACCTTAAGATATCTGTGTGCATTGATAAGGTCCCCTCTCAGCCTTCTCTTCTCCAGGCTAAACAGGCCCAGCTCTCTCAGCCTTTCCTCACAGGGCCATGCTCCAGTCCCTTAATTGTCTTTATAGCCCTGTGCTGGGCCCTCCCCAGCAGTTCCCTGTCTCTCTTGAACTGGGGAGCCCAGCACTGGACACAGCACTCCAGATGGGGCCTCAGCAGGGCAGAGCAGAGGGGCAGGATCACCTCTCTTGACCTGCTGGCCACGCTCCTCTTAATGCGCCCCAGGATCCCACTGGCCTTCTTGGCCACCAGGGCACACTGCTGGCTCGTGGGCACCTTGCTGTCCACCAGCACTCCCAGGTCCTTCTCCACAGAGCTGCCTTCCAGCAGGTCAGCCCCAGCCTGTGCTGGTGCATGGGGTTGTTCCTCCCCAGATGCAGGACCCTACACTTGCCTCTGTTGGACTTCATGAGGTCCCTCTCCGCCCAACCCTCCAGCCTGCCCAGATCCTGCTGAATGGCAGTGCAGCCTGCTGGTGTGTCAGCCACTCCTCCCAGTTCTGTACCACCAGCAACCGTGCTGAGGGTGCACTCTGGCCCTTCATCCAGGGTACTGATGGGTGAGTTGAACAGGACTGGACCCAGCACTGACCCTGGGGAACACCGCTGGCTACAGGCCTCCAGCTGGGCTCTGCACCACTGATCACAACCCTCTGAGCTCTGCCATTCAGCCAGTTCTCAATCCACCTCACTGCCCGCTCATTTAGTGCACAGTTCCTGAGCTACCTATGAGGATGTTATGGGAGACAGTGTCAAAAGCCTTGCTGCGGTCAGGGTAGACAAGGTCAATGCCTGAATAGAGAAATCATTATTTTCTGTAGGTGGACCAGTCTGTTTGATGTCCAGCTGCAAGCAGAGTTTGTTAGTAAATAGTTAATAATCACCATCCTCCTTCCAGCTTGGTAAGATTAACATCAAAGTTATTGTCACCCCTGCTTGGCACCATTCCCTCCCTCTTTCTCTCCTAAGGAGGGACCAACGTCCAACTGATACTCCTGAACCCACAGGGGCACCCACTGAGCTGGGAGCACTTGGCTGACTGGGCTATTTGGAGACACACTGTAGGGCTCTGCCAGGTAAAATGTTTCCATTTTCGATTGCTATATATAGTCAGTGAGACTGTCCAAAAATGTCAGATGCCAGCATGTGCACATGCCTCCTGATATAACCACGTACATAACATAGAGAAAAAGTCCTTTAGCAAAAATGTCAGCAAGTCTGATGTGGAGGAACAGGAGACACATTTCTATTCTTTTCATTCAGTAAACATTGAAATAAAGATACTGGGGAAGTGAGAATTAGTGATGTGGGACAGTATCAACGAAAAATCGCATTTTAAAAGCATGTATAAAATATGAGGGAAATGAGGTCTAATTTGGATGTAAAGGGGAAAAAAAATACATTAAAAAATAAAAGCTTGGAAGTCCTAATTTCCAGAAAGCAGTCTGTCTGCTTTGCAACATCTGAATAATCTATGACATGTCGATGTCCTGACTTACTGGTTGAGAATTACGTGGCAAACAAAATGTCATTGGGTGACAACATTTAAAAGGGGGTGGTGAACTTATTAGTACAGATAAAAGCAGAAGGGCGCCTCACATTCAGAACCTGCATTGATAACTACAAAGCATGGGAATCTCACTTTACAGATGGGAACGATTCAGAGGTCTTCATCAAGAATATGGTGTGGGGTAAGTAATGGCCATTAGAGTAACAGACACTGTGCTCCAAAAATATGACCCTAGCACAAAATTAAGATCCATTCTTTGTCTTGCTAAGTGTGAGATACATAAACAGGAAGGCAGAGCAAAGGCTACTAAGGTGATTGCCCCTTAGCCACCCTGCTGCCACATGGCTGAAGCTACAAGGGAGTCCTGAGATTTTGTGCTGATATGAAGGGAGTGACAGTATCTCCTCTTGGTCTTCCACTGGACCCTCTCCAGTAGTTCCCTGTCTCTCTTGAACTGGGGATGACTGGGAGCAATCTTGTGTGATTGCTAGGAAAACTGACCATGCTCCCCTACAGCAGGAATGGATGCCCACCAAGTCTTCCTTATCCCACACAATGCTCAAAACGTCTCCTGTGCACATGAGTTTATGCGATGATGTGGTGGGTTGACCTTGTCTGGATGCCAGGTACCTACCAAGCTGCTCTATCACTCCTTTCCTCAGCAGGATTGGGAAGGGGGGGGAGGGGGGGGGGGGGGAGCAGCAGGGACAAAATAAGGTGGAAAAAAAAAACCCTTGTGGGTCAAGATAAAGGCAGTTTAATGAGGTAATAGCACAGGTTGCAGAAGTAAAGGAAAACAAAACATGTTCTTTTCTACTTCCCATCAGCAGCCAATGTTCAGGCACTTCCCGGGAAGCAGGGCTTCAGTATGCGTAACCGTTGCTTTGAAAGACAAAAGTCATAAATAATGAATGTCCCCCATGGACATATCATCGATGTACTGTAGATGCTCAGGGGCATCACCCTTTTCCAGTGCAGTTTGGATTAGTTCATGATGCATGGTAGGGCTGTGCTTCCACCCCTGGTATGGTCGGTTCCAGGTGTATTGGACATCACTGCACGTGAAAGCAAACTGTGGCCTGCACTCTGCTGCCAAAGGGATTGAGAACAACACATTGGCAATGTTAGTTGTAGTATACCACTTGGCTGCCTTCAACTCCAGTTCATATTGGAGTTCTAACATGTCTGGTACAGCAGCACTCAGTCCTGGCATCACTTCATTCAGGCCACAATAGTCTACTGTTAACTTCCACCCTCCATCTTCTCTCTTGAAGACGCCAGACTTCTGCACTGGCCATACGGGACTATTAAAAGATGAGTGAGTCTTGTTGATCACTCCTTGGCTCTCCAGTTGATGGATCAGCTCATGGATGGGAGCCAGGGAGTCTCAGTTTGTGTGATATTGCCACCCGTGCACCACCCTGGTAGCAACTGGCACCTGCTGTTCAACTTGCAGCAGCCCCAGAACTAAGGGATCTTCTGAGAGGCCAGGCAGGGCAGACAGCTGTTTGATCTTCTCTGTATTCGCAATGTCTACACCAAAAACCCATTGGCAACCCTTTGGGTCCTTGAAGTACCCTCTCCTGAGGCAGTCTATGCCAAGGACACAAGGGGTCAGAGTATTCGCTATCTGACCCTTGCAGTGCCAGACCAGAAGTCCTCTCACCAGGATTAAGTGAGGTGATTTCTGTTCTTCGATGTCTGGGAGAGCATTGATTGCCTTCTTGTGTCTCTACAGCAACTACACTGGTAGCCTTCTTGGGTGACCCCTTCTTAACAGCTGTATTCTCTCTCAGTTCACGTACAGGGGTTTCCAGCTTAAAGGTGTGGGGGGGTGTGTGTGTGACCATCCTGCTTCTTCATGTCCTCCCCTGGTCCTGCAGGAAGAACCACAGTGCACCATGTGATTTGTGGCTGGGGGTCCCTTTCCCTCTGACTGGATCAGGGGAGGACTGATTTCTTGGGGTGCCTCTGACAGCCAAGGTACTGGCCCATAGGGTTAAGGAAGTACAGAAATTTTCTTTAAAGTTTTGAAGCCAAGAAAACACTTTCTCCACAGTTGGTGTATCCATATCCTGGTAATACATTGCTGCCAAGCTGTTAGAACATGATGCAGGGGCACTTTGATTCACCTTCCTCCACATGGTCCATGTGCACAGGACATCATCTGGACCTTTGGAGACTTCATCATCATCTAGATCATTGTAGATGACTTTGAGTACCACTAGTTCTCTCAGGTACTGGATGCCTTCATCTGTGGTAGTCCACTTTCCCAGGGAGTTCACAAGATCTTCCTTGAATAGGTATCTTGCCCTCACACTTGAGAGGAGCTGCCCTCCAAAGGCTGCAGATTGCTGACTCTTTTCCAGTTCCTCTCTGAATTCCCTGGTTTCTAGCAAGGGATCCCAGCTGTTAGGCTTCCTTGCCTTCCAGCTGCTGTCAGCCCTGTTATTCCAGCATCAGAGTCTCCAGGCAGCAACCCACTCACGCGGCTGGTGGCTTTCATTTTCCACATATCTCGAAGTTCTGATGAGGCTGGGGACCGGGTAGTTTCCACTTTCTGTCTAAATGCTCTCACTCCTTCCTCCAATTTCTTTGTCAAAGCACCCATCTCTTCAACAAACCTTTCCTCTTCTTCCTCCTCCCTTTCTCATCAATAGGGCCCTGTTGTTCTTCTTGTCCACCTTTCTTTTTCACTACTGGGGCAATTACTCTAGTTGTTGTTGTTTGTGTCCCAGTCTCAACCATGGTATCCTCAGCTGCATTTTGGGTCCTTGTCTCAACCACAGTCCTCTGAGAGTGCTGAACTGTGGCTCGATAGATGCAGGCCAGGCCCCAGGACAGTGCCAGAAGCTGTTGGTTTTCGTTGGGGTAGGTAAGGCACCCTTCTGTCAGGTGGTGCATCAGTGTGCCAGGGTTGCTTGTCTCTTCAGGTCCCAGGCTATGGGAGGTGATAACTGTCCTAGGAATCTGCCCAAATCCTTCCACACACCCTGCCATCCTGGGACCAGCCACCTCAGGGTACATTTCAGTATTGCCTCATTCAAAAGTTGTCTCCTCTTACACCAGGATGAGACCAAATTCCATAAAACCCATAATATGCCAACAGTATTAAATAATAGTACTGAACAGCTCACAAAAGGGTGAACAAGGAGCCTGTGTAACAAAACCATCCACATCAGTCCTGAGCAGGGAGAGAGAGATGTATTCCCTTATCTTCTCCACTAGATAGCTCCCCCAGTACATCAAAGTCATCAACGCCAGGACAAATGCCCACCACTTTTCTCTTAGCCTTTATTGCTGACCAGACATCCTATGGTATGGAGTATCTGTTCGGTCACTTTGGGTCAGCTGTCCTGGCTACATCCCCTCACAAGACCTTGCCCACCCGTGGTCTACTGGTGAGGGAGGAAGGCTGGAGAGACAGCCTTGGTGCTGTGCGAGCACTGTCAGCCGAGGCCAAAACACCGGTCGGTGTGTAACAACTACCAACCACTACCAGTACCAACAACTACCAGTGCAAAGGACAGCTCCAGGAGGGCTGCTATGGGGAAAGTTAACTCTACCTCAGCCAGGCCTAATACACTTTTCCAATTATAAATTAGTCTTGGAAATGACTGCTGACCTCTAAATGTTTATGCTGTTTTCCTTATTTAATAAATTATCTGGATTTGTGATCGTAACATATAATGTATCACTACTATAATGATTAGTCTTTTCATCAGAGTATTTTAAATAAAAGCAACGTTAGATCTTATAAATATTGTTCTAGAGACCAGTGAAAGGGTTCTTTGCCCTGCCATACTGCTCAGTCACATTTGCACATTTTGTTTACAAACTAAAGAATGCGAACATTTTTTGAGTGAAGTGTTGACTAACAATGCAAGAATCTTAACCTTTCCAGGTCACCAGCATCCTCCATTTAGTGAAGTGTCACTATAAATTCCTTAATTGTGTCAGTTCCACAGAGTGAGTCAGGATATAAAAATTTTACATATTAGCTCCTTCAGGCAAGGAGCTACACTACACCTACATCTACACTTTGCCTACATTTGGCAGGATTTAAGCAACTTTGCCAGGCTAGGGAACAAGAAAGCCGCCTCACTGACAGCAGAGCCTGACTCACAAGAGTCTTGAAAGTCTCTAGGCACCTCTGAAGTCATCCCAGACTCATCACAGTCCCTAGTGCCTAAATTACCTCCCATATGTTTTAGAAGCTCCTTGGTCTGAAGATCTATGAGATTTTCTTCTTCCTAAGAACCAGGCAGAGCCAAAGGTTAGTCAGAGAAATGATTAAAGTTTAATCCAGTAAAAATTATGTGAGCATAACTAAAAATTGACAATATGTTCATTTCAGAAGTTTACTGGAGCAGGTCCAATATAACTTTTGCCAGTATCCAAACAACTAGAGCACTGGTTTTATCCAAAAGACAGTCAGTTTGAATTTTCTTTGTTGGAGGGATTTCAATCCAAAGCATGCACACTGACCACAGTTCAGGTGTAGATATTTATGAACGTCTGTCAAGGAGATGAAATCATAAATGATTCAAGCAAAATCCCCATCCCAAATCCCTTCAATAAATTAAATTCTGAGAAATTAATTCTGCCTATGTAGTTTATTTTGAAGACATGACTCCTAATTAAGCAGCTGCAGTAACAAGACACACTGAATTACAGTGAGCAGATAGGATCTTTTAACAGACATGCCACGGGGGGTAAAAGACTGCAAAGGTCAGCAATGAGCATCCCAGTCAATTTGTGGGATGAGGACTGAAATCCTGCAAAATGTAATTAATAATCACGTTGTCAGCTTAGGACTGGAAACAAATAATTGAGCAAAGCACACCCATGGTGCTTACCCAGTCTCAGCATCACACAGTCTAAGAAGCGCCAAGAGCTTCTTGGAATTTTACTTGCAAACTTTAAGATGACTCAGACACTAAGGTACCACAAATGAGAGTACAGGATCTAATGAAGATCATTAGAGAGTTGGGCCAATGTCCAATGTTAAGAAACATGACTGTGAAGTGTATCAATGAAACTTACCTTGGGAGAAGTCAGAAAGTCTATTACAAATAATACATGGAGACATTTTAAACATCATCGAGGCTTACTGGTAAATAACAAAATTATTGATGGAGGCTGATATTTAAATCCAGCAGTTTGATAAATGATGAAGTTAAACCAGGTATTGATAAAATGAAGTCTAGATGTCACCAGTGGAATAAATATTAAGAGAAAAAAATCTGAATGTGTAAGTATGATGGACTTATAAACAACAAATAGCATAATCAGATATTGAACAGGTGGTGATTTAAGACTGTTGCAAAATTAGTAGGTTATGCAAAGATAGGAGATGAAGTAGGTACATTTTAGTTACCCATTTGATACAGCATCCCATGGATATATATTAAATATGTACTATCTCCCTGAAAATGCATTAAAAATGCATTAAAAAACAGTCGCATAAAATAATTACTAGTCTAAAGGATGAATAATGCTGTGACAAACAACTGATCTAATTAGTGGAGGAAGCATACAGTTTTGTTAAGACCATTATCAACAACGTGACTCTTTCTTTTGAGAAGAAAGGGTTTGTGAGGAAAAGCCTGTATTTCAACATTACTTCAAAAACAGATGAGATAAACTAAAGCCCATTCTGCACCATACATATGTAGTCTGAAACGTGAGTTGCAATAGGAATGGGTTAGTGTTCAGTGCAGACTGGTGAAAGCAAGCCTGTATTCATTTACACAATGTAAAGACGTTTGTACATTCATGTTATCAGTAGATAGCACACCGTTCACTGACATGGCAGCCCACACAGACTGACTATGATCCCGATTATGCATAATATGGAGAAGTGATGGCCAAGAAGATCAGCAGAGGCAGAAAATAATAAGAATACCAGCCCAGGTGATGGGAGAACTTATTACACTGAAAGCAGGTAAAACATGCGAGAAATGGAATGAGAACTGACTCAGACTCATGAAAACACTGCTGTGCACAGGATTTAGGTGTGCTGCACAAATCATGCAAATATTGCTGCTTAAAGGCATGCGCAGTCTGGAATAAAGTTCCTAGGGGAACATGCCTGCAAGCATCTTTAGAAATTTGCTGTCCAGTTGGGGTTCCTTTGTTGTGGCTTTAGAGAGAAATATCCCTACAAGGCTCCATGCTTTGGTCTTTCCTCTTTTCTCTCTTCATGTTTTTATGATCTTGCACAAATCTAGCTTCTCTCTCTATTCATACAGTTTATAGATCCAGTGTTTTCATGTACGTCAGTTAAAAACTCCACCTATGTCTCCGGCACGTCCCTCCAGATATCTAGATGTCTTGTCAAAGCAAACAAAGCAGAGAGACACCTTTGAATTTCCTTTCTTCATCTTTTTTTGTGGGATCTCTACAGACACCACTGCTCACTACTTGTTTCTCGCATCTGCTGGTGAGAAGTTGCCTTGGCCCTAACTTAACTATCCTGTTCGGACTGTATCCAAGGTTCTTTCTCTAGAGATCTGTCTCTTTCACATCTCATCTGCATGGCTGTAACTCTTCCCCAGCCTTTTTGTGTCTGTGACTGATTAATTCAATATATTTTTCTCTAGCTACACTGGCAGAGGCAATGTCAGCCTGCTCACAGCCACTCCCAGTGGTCACCATCCTTGCCTGATGCTTTGAAGAAACATTCTTCTACAGCTTCCATTTCCTGATCATGTCACACGTCAACAGGTGACTTTCAAGAATGGCAGGGTGTGATCTTATTAGATTCCCTTCCTACAGTACCCACAAATATATCAGATCAAATTAATTTTCCTCCTTCATGTCTCTCCTTTAATTTCTTTGAGTTGATTATTTCAAAGAAAACAAAATCCTTGACAACAGCAAAGATTTTTGCCTGTTACTGTGTCAAATACTCTCACTATTCCAATATGCTTCACTGTGTGTACCCTTTGTGTAAAAATTACCCATTGTGTAATTTTTGTGTTGCAGACTCTCTTGTGTGCGCTTGCATATTGCTAACAACTCCTGAAGGTACACACTATATGGCGACAGTCAGTGAGATACACAGGACAGTAACAGTCCTAAAACATGTTTCTTTTTACTGTGTGAGCAATAACGTTGATGGCTACTGTCATCATTGTGCACACAACATCAGATTTAACTTTTTCCTTTCACTAACTGACCACCGGGGTGCTTCCTGATTAAATTTTCCCTCTTTTAGCTTTCTCTTAAAGGTACAAACTAGCCATTTTCTCAGGAATGTCTGCACTGTACTAGGTTTGCTTTTGTTCTTGATTTTAGTACGTTTCTGCTCAGCAGGAAGCAAATATAAGTGTTTTAAAACCAGGGTAGAATTCTTTTTCCTTTGTATATCTAAAAATTACCATACAGTTTTGAAAGGGATAATTGTAAATCTAAAAGGTAATTCCCACTGATGCTACTGAAAAATGTACTTTCCCTGGCACATAATTTTAAAAGGTTGCCCTAGTGCATGTGTATTTTAAACACAGAGATGCAAACAAATGATCTTTTTTTTTCTCTGATACCTGAAAAATGAAAGCTGATTTTCTGACATGCAAAACCTACAGCAGCTGTCTCATCTTTTAATCTGTTACATATGCTTTGTCTGGTGCCTTCCCTATCGGAGAACACAAAACTGCTGCAAACATCATCACGCTTCTTGATCTGCAAATTCTAGAGCTGTGCCCTCTGGCACTTCCAAAGTGAGAAGCGATGTGCATGGTCAAAGCTGCTTAGTCACTGGGGGATTTAGAAAATATGCTGTGTACATTCCTCTGGCCACTGAGCTGTAGGATATGGGAAGCAGCTCACTCTTTCTCTGCTTATCATTTTAATCAATTAAAAGAGTTGTCCATCCTGTGCTAATCTCCCTTCAACCCTCACTAGATCAAAAGACCCCAGTTGATTATCATTGCAAGTTAACAGGATGTCAGACAAATGTTAATTTGTATGTTTCAAAGTCAGTGTCAGTATTCATTGTCCATCTCTAAGATCTGCAGAGCAGAGTTGAATATGATTAAGAAAGAAAAAGGAAGAAAGCTTGAGATATGGCTATTTTTGTCTTCTCTAAATCACAGGAAAACATGAACGGTTGTCCCCACAACTCTGCTCAGGGAACAGAGATGAGAAAGAAGTGTTTACATTTTATTTGTTCATACTATGACAACATAAAAAAACCCAAACAAACAAAAAAACCACAATCCAAAACCTATTTTCTCCTCTCTTCCTATCACATGCAATCTAGGAGTCAAAAAAGTACCTCCAAACCTGGGATGTGAAAGTTCAGGTTATAGGATGGAGCAATAGGAAAGCTACGTCGTCTTGTAGAGTGCCTTATAGCCTGTTTAAAGCCCACTTTATTTGAATAAATTTAGGATCTGTCTTTTAGGGGAAAAGAAAGCAATATTTTTCTACATGGAGTGGAAGTGAAAAGAGCAGTCTGTCATGCCAAACCACGTAGTAGGCAGGTGGTGCAGGTGTTCATCTGAGAAGTGTTAGCTGGTGGGTACACCAGAAAAATTGGACTCAGAAGATATAATCCAATCTTTATGAGCAATAATTTGAATTCCCCATTTCTGTTTTCATTTCTGCCTGTCCAATATTAGATCTGCCTGATTATGGTGCTGGTGGACACTGCTTGAACTCCCCATGTGAGGTTCTGGCTCAGAAACACTTGACTATACCAGCAGGACAAACTCTCGGGAAACTATGGAGATTGCTTCACATTTGTGCAGTGCCAGTGACAGGACCCATACTGATGTGGTGTCCACTTGTGGTAACCCTGCATTGTAGAGATTGTAGTGAAAATTAAAAGTATTTTTAAAAGAGTTGCAAAATTATTTCCCATGTGGCACTTATGCCCAAAAGAGAGACTTACAATGTTTATCCAAGAGAAATTAAGTTACTTGCTTTCTGTCTGCAGATGTCTATATGGGGAATAGACCTTTGATAGTAAACAGGTCTTCTGTTCAGGAGAGTAAGACACAGTGAGATTTAGTGATCAAAAGTAAAGTATAAATGAATGAAGCCTAGAAACAAAGTCTATGATTTTTCTATTTATGATGACAACTAGCAGCTGGCATGTTCTCCATCACTGGAAGGCTTAATTCAGGGTTGAACATATTTCTGAAATTTACACCATAGGTCATTCACATATTATGGGTTTGATGCTGTTATCCCAGTGTTATGGGGTACGGATCTCCAGCATGTATTAAGCATAGCATCAGACTGTTCACTGCAACTAAGTATTCTTGCTTTTACATCTATTACTCAAATGTAAGATCTACAGGGCACAGATTTGCTCTTACTATGGCTGCTAGACATCATCTAACATAATGTACTCATATTTGCTTTGAAGATTTCTAACCTGTGTCCTGTGTACAACATATAAATACAATACACTTTTGATGACTAAATATAGTCGTGTTCGGCTCTTGCTCTCTAGATAGAAACTGTCACACAGCTCAAAGCAGAACTTTGCTAAGGCAGCATTCCATTGCTTCCAAAATACTAAAGCATCGCAGGATACAAGTGACCCTTGCTCTACCTCACTGTTCACAAGAACCATGTTGATACCATCAGAAAACAGTTCACAGAACTTTATTACCAAAGATACTCCTTTCCAATTTTTTGAGAATACTTCGAGCGTTTCTTTTTACATCTATTTTTGAAATATCCAAGGCATGTCCTTTTTGTTGAATTTTGTGTTTTGTGCAGTACTTTTGCACATCAGCAGAACATGCAAGGTAGAATAACCCTGAGCAAGGCACACAATCCAAGCAGACTAGCTTCCTACGTCCAACAGCAGCCACTACAGACTTCACTTTTCAGCGTTCAAAACATGAAAGTACATATGTATGAGGAAATCTGAGTCATTACGTCGTATCTTATGTAAGTTGTGGTAGGATTTGTAATTTAGTAGTACATGTACATAGATGTTGTGTAGTATATGTTCTAGATGCTATAATAACACAATTCTATAAATTTTATAAAGAATATGGTTACCTCTGAAAAATGAGGTGAGGGGTCCAAACCTGTGCACAGTATTTGAGTTGGAGCCTCACCAGTGCTGAGTACAGGGGGACAACTACTTCTTAGTCCTGCTGGCCACACTATTTCTAATACAGGCCATGATGCTGTTGGCTGTCTTGGCCACCTGGGCACACTGCTGGCTCATGTTCAGCCAGGTCCATATCCCCCAGGCAGCTTCCCAGCCGCTCTGCCCCAGCCTGCAGCGCTGCCTGGGGCTGCTGTGACCCAAGGGCAGGGCCCGGCACTGAGCCTGGTTGAACCTCCTACAACTGGGCTCGGCCCATCGGTCCAGCCTGCCCAGATCCCTCTGCAGAGCCTCCTGCCCAACAGCAGAGCAACACTCCCCCCAGCTTGGTGTTGTCTGCCAACTTACTGAGGGTGCACTCGATCCCCTCATCCAGATTGTGAAAAAAGGCTACAAAATATATATTATATAGATATATATATAAAAAATACATTTAATACATGTCTCTCTATATAATATATCTTTTAAATGTGCCCTTCCTATGGTGTAATGAAGTGTCTTCTAGATCTTCATGTTCTAAGACAGGAATGAAAGAAACTTCCACTCTCCTTTCTAAACTATTAATTATATATACAGTATTGTAACATTAGAGTGCAAGGTTTGAAATAGGCAAAAGTGCTCTGCAATCCCACTGTAATCAAATTCCTTCAATAAATGACATGTCAAAGCAAGAAGTGACAATGAATATGAATACATATATTAGCTGGCATCTCTATTTATTGAAGGAGCTCTGGAAATTCTTTCATTCTGGACTGAGACACTCCCAGTGAGTATGCAGTCCTGAAGCTGAAGATCAGAGCTAGTGGTCATGGTGCCACCCTACTGTTTGGTGGATTTTTCAAATTGTGTCACTGACAGATGCTGAATGTCAGGGTCATCTGTCTTTCTTGAAATAAATTCTAGTTTTCCCATGTAGTGACAGGACTTTCTTTTATGCAGAAGCAGGCCACGTATTTGTGCAAGTCCCGAGCATGCCTTTGTAACACAAAGAGTGTTTCTGCCAGAGGTATGTGTGCATTCAGTGTGCAGATGGCTTCATGAAGTGCCTACACAGGAATATCTAGGTCTTTTGGGGAACAAGAACTGCAGCAGAAGACGTGGACCTGAGATCTTCAGATCCTGTAACCCTGACAAAGCTGTCTCAATCACAGGGGCAGGGAAACTGTCCCGTAACCCTGATATGCTGGGATGGCATTATTTAGCTTCAAGTTACTCGAAATGCTGAGTGGTCAGGCCAGAAATGAAGATCTACCTTAGAGGAACACATAAAAATGAAAGAGTTGGCTGTCCTGGCAGGAGGACACTGCCTTGCCCACCTCCACCAGACAGATGGGTGCAGATATGAAGGGCAGTACAGGCCACGTGGAGTATCTCCTGCTCATCCTGCCTGCTGGGCTGCACATCTCTCCTGACTTAGTTTTGCTGAATTTCCAGTCCATGGGGACTGAGGATGATGATTTGGAGAGTTCAATGCATAGCCAGGGTTTCCTCTACATGGTGCCAGGATGTAGCTGAGGGGAGATGGGGCAGGGACATCTTCCTGAGTCCTGCAGATTAGTCATACCTAGAAATGCAGTACCACCTTTCCACTGTGCCCATATGGCTGTTAAGACTTTTTGGCTGAAGTTGTTAATGTTCACTCTAATCCTATTTTTGCTACTGTGCTAAGTCCTTTAACTCTTTCATTACCCAGCTGTGATTGTCTCTCTTTCATTCCCTGAAAGAGACAGACCTAAATTCAGAAGGCTAAAACTATGGTGGGAAAGCTGAGCTTTAAAACTTGCTAAACTATGTCAAAGCTTCAGAGTTCTTAAATTTGTATTAAAAACAAATCTCTTACCAAATGAGTGCTCAAGCCCTTTGAGTATGATTTGATCACATTTTTCAATTATTGTACAACAGATTTTCCAACCTGAAATGCACATTCTTCCGACACATCTAAGTGCTAATAATATTATCTTTTCTGTATGTTACAATGTTAAAATTTCAATACTAAGCTAACAAAGTATCTCCTTATTTAAATTCAATCACAAGGATCTCTGAAATAAGTTCTTGAGACATGCTGATCTAAGCTTTGTTCAAACTCACAAACACCTATTAATCAACACCTGTTGATAATAATACACAACCAGGTGAAACACCTATTGTCCTTCCTCCTCATTACTTCCAGAAAGGTGGGTACTAACAGACTGGAGTCACAACCTGCTCTGTACATTGCAACCATCATTACTGTTAAAGTCCTTTCTCCTTTCAGATGATGAACTGGAGCAGTGTGGGTGCTGCCTCATTTCTCTGACTACATTTCCCTGTATCCCTGGAGACAGGTGCCTTGTAGCAGCACACTTGTAAATGTCTTAGGTAACCATTTTGCCTTTTCCTCATTTTAACCTTTTCCCCACTACAGGAGTCAGGTTCCTTCAGTAAGCCCATAAAGTGACTTGGGATGTAGCCAGGAGAGATGCCGCCATCCTCTTTAACCTAAACAGAAGTTTTCCTTCTTTTGTGGATTGTTTTTTTTTTTGGTTCTCTTTTTTTTTTTTTTTGTTATCATTCCTTGTTGAATTTGTGTTACTCTAGCAGAGGAGGGAAAGGCTCTTCCAATGTGTTTCAGAAGTGTAGACAATCACCTGGAAGTGAGGTTGGTGTTAATTCAAGGTTAAAAGTTTAGGCTTCTGCAATTCAGCACACCAAATTTTCAGAGAGGAGGGGTTTGTGCTGGGTCACAGCTCTTGTGTAATTTCCCTGCTGCACGCGTTTTTCACATGGGTCACCAGCCCTTACGGACCTGCCAGGGAACCCCTGCTCTAGATGGGAGGATGCAAATTCTAGCTCCTTGTTTTGATTGCTCTGGGGGAAGTTTCCTTAGTCTGACACCAAAAAAAAAAAAAAAAATTCCAAAGTTGATTTCTTTCAGAAGCCAAGATTCACTGCCTTCACAAATTGGCTGCCTCTGAATTCAAACAGGCCTCTTTATGTTTTTCATTGATTTTTCCCTACACCTTTCATTACCTATGTCAGAAGCTAGGTAGAAAAAGCACACCACCTATAATTGTATACTCGATAATATTATGCTGCTCAGCATTTACTGTGATTTGAAAAGCATAATAGAATTACAGTTAACATCTATAATCAATCACTCAGTGCAGTTTTATGTTGTGAAAAGTCACCAAAATACATAAGCTGGAGTTAAAATTATTACTTACGCATGGTAGGCTTTGCTCTTCTGTTAAGTGATGCAGGAGTTCCGGCTGAGGGAAGGCAGAGGACATAGTGGCTTAGAATAATGGACTTTAATAAGGCCAGGGACAGCTGTGATAATCTCATCGAGCTTCTGTGTACCACAGGCCACAGATTTCTACACACAAACACCAAGACAGGACTTTATCCTGGCCAGCAAGGATTTGGAGCAAAAGTAAGGTGGTGAGCAGTGGTGGAAGCAGCTGTGCTGTGGCAGCATGTGCTACCTGTAGCAGGAGCAGCAGATTGAGCACCACAATGTGCACCTGGCGAGTGCCCTGCACAGGCTGGCCCTAATAGAGCTCCTTTGTGGTTTTTTTTTCAGAAGATCACTTATTCCATTCAAAGTTCCCCTGCATCTTCTATAGTTGTTCATAGCAGTACAAAGCAGGGATTTGCAAAAGCTTTCAGTCTGTTCTTCTGATGTAGCACCACAGGCAAGCCTCACATTGACGTGAGGGCTGGAGCAGTGCCGGAACAGCGCAGCATCAGTCCCAAGAAGTAAAGGGAGGGGTAGCTGCGATCACTTTTGTCTGCTGCAAGAACCGGCCAGGATTTTCAGCAACGAGTGCCTAATTCATCATTAAGATGCTTAGTAATGGACTGATTTTTAGCACGTTTAATATTCTGGGAAGAGGCAAGTGAAGATGCTGTGACAGTGGAGTGTCTCGTGATTCCTAAAGGCTAAGGTCAGATACAGCAATCATGATAAACTGTCATTTACTCCTGCACAGCACAGACTGGAGACCTCAAAGTGCAGAGCAACAGACGGTTGACACTTACATGCCTCTGCAAAGCACCAAGTGACATTTGCACCTGGCCGGTAGCTTCCTGTGGAGTCACAGCATCTATGACAGACTTTCCATCCAAGTGTGGTGCATTCAGTGTGATAGTGAATCCAAGACCCACCTCAGCCAGCTGTTCCAGTGCTTCATTTACCTTCCCTAAAAAAATGGTCCTGGGTTCTGGTCTGAATTCTTCAAAGTGCTGAGGCTGTATTTTGTCCTGCTTATTTCAATTTGTTTCCTGACTCTGCCACAGGCTTTCCTACATAATTTTGAGCTACTCACTTATCTCTTACCTCAATTCATCATTACAAGGAGGAGATTACAATGTTTCCCTTCTCTAGCCTCTCTGTTGTGTCAAGGTCAAAGACTCCCTTGGGCATTGATCTTTTCTGCATCTTGACACACTTTCTCAAGTGAAAGTACCATTGTTTTGGCTATGGCTTGTGCAGCTGTGCTGGAGTAGACCTTAAGAAAAGTTATTTTTTTGCATTAAACATGTCAGCATCTTTGCAGCTTTCAGGTTATTTATGTTGCAAATTAAGAAACAGAGTAGGTAGATGCACCGATTCTTGATTACTACAATAACATTTCTTCCCCCAGGACACACCACAACACACACCCAGCTGTCCAGAGAGGTTTCAAACTGTGAAGAATTAATATTCTACCCTCTTCCTTCACATCATGTCTGAGCAGAGCGGCTTGGATTTGAGTCTTGCTGAAGAACATCCTTTCCAGGAGAAGCAATGGAGCATCCAAAAGGGCTGCAGCCTCCCCATTAATCTCATCTGGGTGTTGGGCTTTTGCTTGTTGCTGTGATAAAGCAGCATCGAAAGCCCATCATTTCACCTTACAACGTAGCAGGATCTTACCCCAAATACTGAACCCATTTTTGACGCAATCAGGTACATAAAGAGACAGACAGAGAACCTCTGGTGACTGCGTAGGGTCTTTGCCATCACCTAGTTTCTGAACGCACTACTAGATCTCTTATTTTGTTGGTTTGTTACCTGTATGGCCAGTAATACAAATTTTTACAAAAATCTCCTCAGGTTTTTTTGATCTATCAGGTGCATTAATCAAAGCACAGTTTTATTACAGAGGAAGAATTAAAAAGAAAAGAAGCAAAGAACTTAGAACATGCAAGAGCATCATTATTAATAATCCCACTAAAGTACTACAGAGATTTTTGTAGGACTTCATGGAGATGTTGTCACAGACATGAGGCTATATGGACCTAAGTGATATTTTGCATCATTTCGGGCCATCTTACAGAGCTGGAAAACGAGACCAGCTTTAGAGGATACAAGCCCTGATGTATTTTATCCTACAGCAACTATATATAGGTCTGGTCTCTTTAGCTTCAGTAATGCAGAAGACACTGTCCTGGTGGCTTACCCCTAGATGGCACTGCCTGGCAGCCTGGCTTCAGCTTGCCTCCCATCCTTTACCTCGTTTGCATAGACAAGGTTTCTACTCCTACAACACTGGGAGGAGAATAGGACAACGAAACGAGAGAATTAAATTTCTGCCACTCTTGGCTGAAGTGACAAATATTCCCTTGTCTGATACTCGCAAGTAAAAGAGCAAATAAGTCATCAACCAAAGTGTAATAAAGCAGGAATTCCTATATATATGTGTTTAGTGTGTCCATTTTTTTGTGCGGACAGCAGATACTTATTCTGACAGTGCTCCCTGTCACTAAACCCAATGTTCCAGAGGCATGAAGGTGGGAAGATGCATTGTTATGAACTTGTGATCTGTTTGATATTCCTGCAATCTTAGGAAACAATGGTTGTTGCAAAAAACAAAACAAAACAAAACAAAAACCAAATAAACTATCTTTTCCTTTATAATTTGTCACTGTACAGCTTGCAGTTTGCTTTTGTGTGCTTTAAATTATTTATCAACATTTTAGAGCATTTTATACTGTAGATCAGAAACTTCTTGTGAAACTCCTGATAGCAAAGTGATGTCTGAATATTTAAGCTGTTGGTCCAGTGAAGCATTCCTTGTGAGATGATCACAGTTCTTCAAAATCATGTGAGTAGTTGGCTCAAGTTTTGTAGTTTAACAATAATCCTAAGTAATTTTCCATTTTTTAATTTCTGTAATTATTTCAGTTAGAACTTCTTTACTTGTGCATTTACAGAGAAAATATGCACAGGAGAGGAAAATAGAGGAAAACTGTTTTTTTTAACAGCTAACACTACATATTGTCCAACCACCAGAAACATTTGTTACAATCCTGTCCTACTCTATCCTTGTTTCCTTTCTAGCAAACAGAACACACTGTGAGAGTACATGTAGCCACAGGCAGCCACAGCTTCTGTAAGAAACATCCTTTGCTTCTTGTAGAAGCTGGGCAGCCATTTCTCCTCAAGGTTAAAAAAAGTAGCAGAAGGCCCAACACACTCATGCTTTTAAAAATAATTTAAAAAAACACCCTGTGATTTTCCTTTGCAAATGTGTCAGCCTGTAACTGGGCTGTTTTACAGGTAATGTGACTCAGCTCTCCCTGCCAGTGATTCACCTTTCTCTGTACCTCAGTCTGTCACAGCCCACTCCAAAATACTGAGCCTACGCTAATAATCCAGTTACAGGAATGGTCTTTTGAGTTTTAAAGGACTTCTACTGTCACTCACCAAAAGTGTAATAGATTGCATGTAAATTGTGGGCTAGACTTCCACCCTTTCTCAGCTTTGCTCAGAAAAGCATACGTTGATCACTCTGGTTTGCACGGAGGCAACAGAGCACCCTGGCTGCCTCCTGAGAACAGTCAATGACCTACTAAAGAAGACCATGGAGACCCCATGTGTGTACACCAATCAAGTCAATTATTACTGAATGAATAAAAATAGATTGTTAAGTGTCCTGTTACCAAATTTGAAAGTCCAAATCTGCATTTAAATAATTTGTGCAGCACCCTCTGATTTTAATGCGGGTCAGACAGCTCAGGCATGTCACTGAGCTTTGAACCCTGATGGGAAAGAGCAGGAAAGGGTCTGTGTCAATACTGATAAATGCACAATTTGTTTTTCCACATCTTCCAAAATGCAGCTCTATTCCTTGTCTATCAATCTATATTGGTAATCTTTCACACTTTGCAATCTTTTTCAACCTTTATTGTAGGAGTTCAATGTGATACCAAATATAGACTTGTAACACTTGGATATGGGCTGCAGTTCTTCCATAATCTTCTTTGGCAGTGAACTGTAAGTCAAAAGATTATAAGGCTTAGTAAATAAAGCAGCAGCCTTTCACCTGCCAGATTGCTGTCTTAGTTTAACCTCACTTTATGCGATGACTTTGATTTTAGTATGTTTCTAAGCACGTATGAATTTGTGCAACCAGAAACTGTTGTACTGTCTTGGATAAAGGAGAAGTTTGGTTCTGGAGCTTGAAAATTCAGGTCAAGATTTAAAACAAAACACATTTTTGAAGAATAGATTCATATACACAGGACACTTCACACAGACACTTAGATGCACTTCAGAGGAAACTATGTTATCGAAGATTAATTTTAAGTGTGAAATCCAGGAAATGTTTTCAGGCTCTGAATACCACTTTCTCAGAAAGGCCTTTCCCAATGTTGCACTGAGATACTTGAGTACCTCCCTGTCATACCCTGGAGATGGCATCCACTACTCAGTGCTGCAGGTGCTGCCATCCTAGCCCTAGGGTCACATACCCTCTCTGTTACGGGGACATAAGCACCTATGAGTTTTTTTTGTAAATCCCAGTCTTGGTGTCTTAAACTGCACGTGGATTGAATGATACAGCTTTGGGGTCATGATGTTTTTCCACAGGACCATATGCTGAATTCCTCTTCGATTGTGTGCCCTGGAAAGGAGGAGACCGATGGCTGCTACCACTTGAGTTTCTAGCCTAAGAAACGAGCATTACACAACCAGCACTGTACCAGAGCATATTCACCTTTTTTTGTTCAGTAATCATTGAAATGTATTAAAAAGAATGGATTAATTATGAGATTTCCAATTAAAAGCATCAAAAAAGTGCTGATGTTGAAATTCTGGTGTCTGGTAATGAGTGTAGCATGTTATTGTAACTCTTCAGGTACTCTTTTTACTTGGTCAGCGAAAACCTCCATAGCAATACATGAGAACAGCAGCAGTATCATTATCTGTGGGACACAGAACTGCATTTCTTTCCATGTGATAGGGACGGGGCTGCAGTTCTCATGGTAAACAGCTATAGATTAACCTGCTTACGGCAGAAACTGGTGTTAGGCGGTGTCGCTTGGCAGAGACAGCGGCCTCACAGCTATGGTGCTGGTACCCACCCCGCCTGGTGTTACCAGAGATGGTCTTCACCCACAGAAATAACAGGGTCATTCTGTTTTCAGCACACCATTTTCTACCAGTGCCATAGCATCCCTGAAGAAGAATTAACCTGAATGTGATTTTGGTCAGCCTCTCCTACTTTACTTTCAAAACTAAATTTAACTGCTGAGTAAAATAGAATGTAAAGTTGTTCAGTCCTGTTCAAAGCCAGAGAGATTTTGTTTGTGTGGAACTGCTGAGGCTTTGACAAAGTAGTTTTGTAAGCTATTTACTTAATATTTTGGTCGCTTACAATATATAAATTCCTGGCAAGGTATATTTCACTTATTTGAATATTTGTAGAGCCTGTGTTTAATAAAGCCTTGATAGTCACAAGCCTACTGGTTGAGAGCAAAAAACTGACTGTTTGTTAGGTCCTCTCCCTGTTCCACAGGCATCCTAAAGTAATCTGAAGTATATCCAGAGGTCAAACATAATAACCAGTGTTCAGATGTTCTTCAGCTTACTGAGATGAGGCGGTGCTGCCCCAGCAGCTGCTCGGTGCTGGGTTCCTCCTGCTGAAAGCCCACCTGCACAGCCCGTCACCGGCTGCGGCACCTTCTTCCCTACAGGTGCTGCAAGGAGTCTAATCCAGGTGTGTCTGAGGTCTCCGCAAGCAGCTTGACCTGAGGTCTGAAGCTTTAAATAAAGCTGGAATACTTCCCTTTAAGAGAAGGAAGGGAATAGAGAAGAAAATAGAATTCAATGGAGATGGAGTTTTTAAGAAATAATGATGATAATACAGTAAAAATCAATGTCCCAAGGAAGATGCTGTTGAGAGGCACTGGTAAGATGGGACTTACAGATAACTTTGTGGCTAGTTATCCATCAGACTTGCAGAATGAAGCATCTGACAGAATTATACCCTCATGGCTGATATTTAATAGCTCATTTCTGTCTGACATCTGCAGAATGCTTATGGGGATATTAGCTGTTTCACAGAATTGCTGACAGTGATCAAAAATAGAAAAGACAGGCAGAGAACCAGAGACAGAGAAAAACATTCTGTAGTTGTAGATCATGTTTTGGGGAACACAAAAGTCCAGGAATGACTTCATCATTTCTTTGAGGACTGGTCCTGTGTTAACACCCAAGCCAGGCTCAGGAGGTGTTTCAGAAAGTGCTGTTTGGCCCTGGCCAAAGTCACACTGAGGACCGGGGCAGGCATCAATGGCCTAAGAGCACTCCTGTTACTGGTTAATTCACTAATATAGATACAACCTTCATGCCAGTTCCCTGCTCTTGTCAGAGCAACGTAAGGGAAAAAGACCTGATGTTGGGTTTACCATAATACGATTAAAGAAAGCTCTTCTCAGAGACAGTGGGACAGAAAAAGCTTCTGCATGAGCTTCTACTTGCCTGATGTTGTGCTACCCTTATTTCCATCCTTCTTCCAATATTCAGAAATTTGTAGGCGACATGAGGCAGCAGTTCCAGCCAGGGACACAGTCACAGGGGCAGCCCCACTTCAGCTTCTATTACCAATCTGTTTTGCTCCTCTGTGAGGAGTGTTAATTTACTTGCAGACTCGGAGGGCTGCACAGAAAACACCAGCACAGGGCACGTCATTGAGAAAAATTTTCCTCCATCACCGAAATTCCCAGGATCAAGTTCACCCTGGGACACTCAGGAAATAGCTACAAATAATGACAATGATTCTTCTTATTGTAAACTGCTGAACAAATTCATCCAGAATCTAGGTCTTCAAATTCAAAACTTTTTGTCCGGGATTGCAGAAATTAGAGTCCAATAAAGATGCTGATCCTATTTTTGAAACTAACACCTTTTAAGATATCAGCAATGCTAAACCAGTTTGTTCATTTTCTTTCATAAATAGTTAGAACATTCTCTGTTTATCCTTAAAATCCTGGAAATTCTTATTAAGGACCTGTAAGGGCTCTGGCAAATTAACTTCTAACAAAGAATCAAAATTATGGAAAGTTTATCAGTGTCACTCCAAAACGTTTTGTGGCAAAGCTTTGTTGTTTCTAGTTCACAGCCCAAGTTGTGTGCTCATCTGGGACACTGCCTCTCTCACCTTTCTTTGGAGCAATCCCAGGAATACTGGGGGCTTGGCAGGGTGTGGGAGGGTCACAGTTCAAACCATTCACCCCTCACAGAAGCTGCCGTGTGTCTGCCATCAAGTCTTTAAGTCTGTTAGATGCCCAGTAAAGACAGTGTGGTGGCTGGCCCCAGCTGTCGATGTACTTGTCTGTGAGTATTTCCAGGTATTAATTTTTAAGACCTATGGGATTAGAAGGATAGTTTTCACATTTTCTCTAAGGAAGATATAAGGGTATCGTGTTAGCAATATCTAGGGTTTCATTTGAAAATATTTACCTTGTGAAAAGGCATTGTTCTGTCGAGAAAAGTACATTCAATGCAGGGGTTTTTGCCTCCATTAAAAAATTATTTGTCTATAGGCTCAACATGTATTGTATATATCATAAACATTTCAGGTTTGAAATATCTTTTGTACAACATGTTTGTAGGCATGTATGGAATGTCTATAAATACTCACATGTTACATATATTCAATAAATACATAAGAGTACAGATCAAAACTTTAGAAAATTCTATTTGTCTCTCATGAAAGAAGGATTTTCTCTAATAACTATCTAAAATATTTTTTTAATGCTTTCATGGCAAGAGGCAGAGAATCAGTAATTTGCTGGTGACATTTTTGAAAGGCTCTTTGTTCACAGCTATTTATACACTTTTGCTGAACAGAGCTATACAGAGCTAAGCAAGCAAAAGTCACACCACTGTATTACACTGTGGTCTTTCACACAGCAAAAGTCAAATTTTAGTTCACATCCTAAAAGTATTGCCAGCCAGGATTGCTCCTCTTGTTGCATAACCCTATAATCTACAGCCAAGATACTGACTGTGCTGGCTCCTGGACAGTGGAGCTTTGCCTGCTTCAGCCGTAATCCGGAAACACGCTTGAGACAGAGGATTTGCAGTGTCAGGTCACCGAGAGATCCCTTGTTTTCGTCTACCTTGGAAAGTCATCAGCCTAATGAGCAACAACACCATCCTCTTCTCCTGCCTGTCCCCAAAGGAGGATGCACAGCAGCAGCTGCGGCAGTTGTAACAGGGTGCTGGCCACCAAAATGCTCCTTCAGAAAAGAGCAAACCCCACACCACCTTCCCTTCAAACTGATTTGTCTGTACCAAATAGCTGTGGATGAATGTGAATTTAGCTGAAATCTCCTGGTAAATAATGTTTGTGAGAAAAGGTGCAGAGGACAGTTCTCCAAAGAGTGGCTGGAGATAGAGATCTTCATCCCACCTGCCGGTGTCTCAGATCTCCCAGTACTGCCCAGGGCACAGGAGAAGGGTGAAAGGTTTGATTCCATCCCATCATTTGGCCCTTCGTAGTAGGTACCATGGGCATGAGGCATGACTTTCTGGAAGTTGGCAAGTGCCGCTCTTACTGGATCCTTACACAGCTGCTCTACACGGCACAGATAATTAAACAGTCTTAAAAATAAGGCCCATTAAGTCAGTAACCCAGTACCAAGGGAGGTGTTGCACCTAGCAGGGAAACAGATGGCTCTTCGGCATTGCTTCAGGTAGAGGGAAGCATGAACACTGGGCAGTCACTGAAACCAGGCTAGAGCGCCTCACACTTTCATTTTTAAATGTTTCTGAAAGACCAGAGCTATGTACATATGAAGACGTTTCATTGTTCTAGATATGTTAAAAATAGACATGCTACTTTATGAAACAAAATAAAATAAAATAATGTTTAATAATTGAAAAAGAGCAGAAGATAATACTGTCCTTTGTGAAAGCACTTACGTGACTGTAATGCTTACATTTGCAAAGCCAGTATATTTATAGAAGCCTAATACGAAACAGAAAGTTAAGCCCAGGCCTGAACTTTGAAACTGGGGTCAGAAAACTGCAGTGTCAGTCACGGGGGATGCCTGAGAGGGTGGCCAGCAGCAGCACTCACACAGCTCTTGGCAGCGCTAGGTTGGACTCAAGGATCTTAAAGGTCTTTTCTAACTTAAATGATTCCGGGATTCTGGGGTGAGTTGTCCTCAGCCCCCAAGATCTCTCAGAGACTGTTGGTTCTCTCATCACCAAATGTTTAACTGAAAATGTGACAAGCTACTCCGGCTCTGCGGACAGGAGATCACCTGGGAACAGCACCCATTCGCACACCGGTCTCTGGGAATCACTGCACACTCCACGAGGCTTTTCTGGAGTAAGAGCAGCAGCTGATGACGTGGCCCTCTTCCTGCAAAAAGCAACTGCCTGGGAGAGAAACCCAGTGAGCGAGGATAAAAGAACAGAGGCAAAGAGAAAAACCTGTGGTTTTTCAGACTGAAAACTGGGGCCAGTGTAACAAGGAGAATAAAAACAAAGCATTGCAGTAGCTTCTGTGTTGCAGTCTATGGCTGAGACTTTCAGATCCATCAAGAGTTTTAATCGTCATAGGGAATGCTCACATTTATAGATTTGAAATAATTGTCCATGGCTGAATAAAGTAAACTGATTATAGTCCAGACTGATTTTGGACTGGGAATGTTTATGAATGTATAAAGTGGGTATTCAGAAGGCCTGACATAATTCTTTTTCCTTTAACAAATCACTGATCTTCAGCAGAAGGAGCTTTAGAAAGCTAACAGAAATAAGTCTTGATAAGTCACCTACTGGATCATTTGAAAAAAAAAAAAAAAAAGGTTTACTGGCAGATGTTCCTAAATCTTGGTATTTAATGAGAAGCAGGAGTGTCAAGCAGCAAATATGCATGAAGGGATTACGGCAGCAGCTGTTTAAATACAATGGACTTAGTATAGTCAAAATAGTCATGCTTTATTAGCCAAATAATGTTCTGCTTCTAGAAGGAATAGTGTGCACAGGTGTGTGTCGCTACTTGTGTGTGAAAACACCCCTAAATAAATTTTCACTGGACACCTGGAATAACAGCATATAAAGCTGCCTGACAGCCAGGCAGCGTCAGACCTACTGGGTAGCCCCTGCTCCCAGAAATGTTGTATGGATTTCAGTGGGAGTTACCCACCTTCATTATAGAAAACCTTGTCACAACCTTTTCTGAGACGCACCCTCCACGGTTTGACTCCCTGCACACCTGGAAACATAAGAACACCTGAAGTGGGTTCAGAGAAGGAGTGCCTACCTTGGTGCTAAGCACTGGTTATTTACTGAGTGTGAGAAGACAAGCAATATTTTAGTTACTTTCTTCTCCGCTCAAAGAAAGCTTCAAATTAGAGGCTTCCTGAGTGAGGCATTGCACCTTCATCTTTACATTGTGAGGCTTCAATGGACATTTTTTTTCTATTTTCATCTAATCTGTCTTCGAAGTATTTACACTTCCATATCTAAAATGGTTTTTGGCAATGAGTTTATTTGATGTGTAGTTTGACAAAGCTTGACTTGCTTTGTTTTGAACTTCCTGCAGAATAATTACATTTGGTGTGTTTTGGTTTAAGTTAATCTTGCTGGAAAGGCACACCATACCTCTGACCATTTTCCTTGTTCTTGATTGTGTATTTTCTGTATCTTAGAGGTTAGGCAGCCAAAACCCAGAACATGGAAGTATGATTGAGTTATGCGTTATTATAATGACATTTAAAGGATGGCTCTCTGCTCCTTGCCTGATAGCACTTAATCTTCTGTTTTCATTTTGAATTATACTGAGTATTGAGATGACATTTTCATAAAACAACCTACAATAAATAAAAGATCCATCTTTTAACTAAGTAATAGTTAATGTCAGGGTTATTTTTCTCAAGTGTATTTCTTTGCAGCTATCAACAGTTCTGCAGTACAATATAATTCTGCAGCTCTTTGTAAGCAGTTTTATTTTAACTATCCTAAATAATATTATAAGGTCAGAAAACTTACATGCATATATGTTTTTCAGTCACCTTATGTAACCCTTTTTCCGCTCATGTGTGAATACACCCAGCAGTACAGGTCCTGTCACATCCCTTTCAAGACTGATCATTTCTCCCTGTTCTCTTCCCAATTTAAAGATAGCTATTACTCTTGCAGAGGGCTTTCCCTCTTATCCCATACCAACCTACTTTATCTAAGAGCTTTTGGAAAGGCATATTATCAAAAGCCTTTGTGAAATCTAAGCCTAGTATGACTTAGCTTAGTGATAAGTCAATGTTTAATGAGTCCTCCATGTGCTGAAAGAGGTCTGACATGCATTCTTCTTCCTGCAAAACCTATGTTAATTCTTCCCTATTAAATCATATTAATTCATGTATGCTGCTAGTTACGACATTTATTATAGTGTCTACTAATCTGCCAAATACAAAAGTACAACTTCCTAGGCTGTAAGTTCAAAGATTCCTCAGGAGTCCTTATTAAAACCCAGCATTGTATATGCTATCTTCCTTTCCTTCTGTACTGAGACCAATTTAAGTGATAGGTTATACACCACAGCTGAGATCATGACCGTTTCAAACCTGAATTGCCTAAGACCCACTGGGCAAATGGTATCAGCACTGACAATGCTGTATTGATTTTTTTTTAAATTGTCCTAAAATGTCTTTTGCTGACAGTTCTGACTGAGACGGTTCCCCTGCTCTGTCTCCTGTAAAGAAAGGCTGAGGGGGTGCAGTGGGTTTGCATGGCAGGGTTTTGGTAGTGGCTTGGCTACAGGGGTGGCTTCTGTGAGAAGATGCTAGATGCTTCCCCCTTGTCCAGTGGAGCCAATGCCAGCCAACTCCAAGAGGGACCTGCCACCACTGGCCAAGGCTGAGGCCATCCGTGATGGTGGTAGCAGCCCTGTGACAGCATATTAAGAAGCGGGGGTGGGGGGTGGGTGGGGGGGGGGAGGGGAGGGCTGGGCGGAATATCTCTGTCAGTTGGAGAGAGGAGTGAGACTATGTGAGAGCAACAGCTCTACAGACACCCAGGTCAGTGGAGAAGGAGCAGGGGGTGCTCCAGGCACCAGAGCAGAGATTCCCATGAAGCCCATGCTGAAGCCCATGACAAGGCAGGCTGTCCCCTGCAGCCCATGGAGGTTCACAGTGGAGCAGATATCCACCTGCAGCATGTGGAGGACCCCACGCTGGAGCAAGTGGATGCCCGAAGGAGGCTGTGACCCCATGGGAAGCCCATGCTGGAGCAGGTTTGCTGCCAGGACTTGTGACCCCATGGGGCACCCACGCTGGAGCCAGCTGTGCCTGAAGGACACCAACCAGTGGGAGGGATGTAGCTGGAGCAGTCCGTGAAGAACTGCAGCCCATGGGAAGGACTCACGTTGGAGAAGTTCATGGAGAACTGTCTCCCATGAGTGGGACCTCAGGCTGGAGTGGGGGAAGGGCGAGGAGGAAGCAGCAGAGACAAAATGGGATGAACTAACCATAACCCTGATTCCCCATTCTCCTGCACTGCTCAGAGGGAGGAGGCAGAGAAACTGGGAATTCAGTTAAGCCTGAGCAGAAAGAAGAGGTGGGGGGAAAGTGTTTTTACTGAGTTGAATGGTAATAAATTAAGCCAATTTCCTGAAGTCAAGTCTGTTTTGAGCATGACGGTAATTGGTGAGTGATCTCACTGTCCTTACCTCAATCCTTTTGTTATATTTTCTCTCCCTTGTCTTGTTGAGGAGGGGAGAGAGAGAGAGAGGCTTTGGTAGGCACCTGGCATCCAGCCTGGGTCACACCACCACAGGGGGTAAGACCAGACCCAGGCTTTGCCATACTGACTGCTGATGCAAATATTGCTCTTAGCTTTTCTGCTGCTTCTGCAATGGAAGGATTCAGGCTCTTTAGGAAGGACAGGCAGGGGAGAAGAGGAGGGGGTGTCACCCTCTCTGTCAATGACCAGCTGGAGTGCATGGAGCTCTGCCGGGGGGTGGATGAGGAGCCAGCTGGGAGCTTATGAGTCAAGATTAAAGGGAGGGCAAGCACACAGGCAGGTAACATTATAGTGGGGGTCTGCTACAGGCCATGCGACCAGGAAGACTGAGCAGATGAGACCCTCTATAGGCAGATAGGAGCTGCCTCACCTTCACAAGCCCTGGTCCTCATGGGGGCCTTCAACCCAATATCTGTTGGAAGGACAACACAGCAGGGCATAGGCAATCCAGAAGTTTCTTGGAATGCGTTGATAGTAACTTCTTTCTCCAAGTGATAGAAGACCCAACAAGAAGTGCCATGCTGGGCCTTGTTCTCATCAATGAGGAGGGGCTCATGAGGAATGTGAAGCTCAAGGGCAGCCTGGGCTGCAATAAACATGAAATGGTGGAGCTCAAGATCCTTAGGGCAGCAAGGAAGGTGCACAGCAAGATCACCACCCTATACTTGAGGAGAGCAGACTTAGGCCTCCTCAAGGAGCTGCTTGGCAGGTTACCATGGAATAAAGTCCTGGAAGGAAGAGGCACTCAGGAAAGTTGGTGGTGCCAAAAACTAAAGATCACCTCCTCCAAGCTCAGGAATGATGCGTCCCAAGAAAGATGCAATCAGGTAAAAATGTCAGGAGGCCTGCATAAATGAATTAACAGCTCACGGACAAAATAAAACACAAAAGGAAGCCTACAGAGCATGGAAGCAAGGACAGGTAGCCTGCAACGTATACAGAGAAACTGTCCAAGCTGCCAGGGATCATGTTTGGAAAGCTAAAGCCCTAACACAAATTTTGCCAGGGACATCAAGGGCAACAAGAAAAGCTTCTTTAGGTACATCAGTGATAAAAGGAAGACTAGGGAAAATGTGGATCCTCTCCAGAAGGAAATGTGAGACCTGGCTACCCAGGACATGGAGAAGGCTGAGGGTACTCAATGGCATTTTTACCTCGGTCTTCACCAACAAGTGTTCCAGCCACACCGCACAAGTCGCAGAAGGCAAGGGCAGGGACTGGGAAAATGAAGAACCACTTGCTATAGGAGAAGATCAGGTTTAAGACCATCTAAGGACCCTGAACGTGTGCAAGTCCATGGGACCTGATGAGATGCATAGGTGGGTTCTGAGGGAACTGGCAGATGAAGTGGCTAAGCCACTATCCATCATATTTGAGCAGTTGTGGTAGTCCGGTGAAGTTCCCACAGACTGGAAAAGGGGAAACTTAGCCCCCGTTTTTAAAAGGAGAAATAAGGAAGACCTAGGAAACTACAGGCTGGTCAGTCTCACCTCCATGCCCAGTAAGATCATGGAGCAGATCATCCTGGAAACTATGCTAAGAAACATGTAAAATAAGGAGGTGATTGGTGACAGACAGCATGGTAGTGGTCAATGGCTTTAATGTCCAGATGGAGATCGGTGACGAGTGGTGTCCCTCAGGAGTCTGTACTGGAACCAGTACTGTTTAATATCTTCATCAATGACATAGACAGGGGGATCAAGTGTACCCTCAGCAAGTTTGCGGACAACACCAAGCTGATCATGGAGCAGACGACACACCTGAGATGTGATACCATCAAGAGGGATCTGGACAAGCTCAAGAAGCTGGCCTCATGAACTTCAACAAGACCAAATGCAAGGTCCTGCACCTGGGTCAAGGGCAACCTCCAATATCAATACAGGGGGATGAAGGGATTGAGAGAAGCCCTGTGGAGAAGGGACGGGGGGAACTGGTGGATGAAAAGCTGGACATAAGCCGACCATGTGCACTTTCAGCTCAGAAAGCCAACTGTACCCTAGGGTCCATCAAAAGAAGCATGGCCAGCAGGTGGGGGGAGGTGATTCTGACCTTTTAGTCTGCTCTGGTGAGACCCCACCTGGAGTCCTCAATAGGGGAAAGACATGGACTTGTTGGAGCAGGTCCAGAGGAGAGCCACAAAAATGATCAAGTAGACGGAAGACCTCTTCTGTGAAGACAGGCTGGGAGAGTTGGTGTTGATCAGCCTGGAGAAGAGAAGAGTCCAGGGAGAAGAAAGACAGGGACAGAATTTTTAGTGGGGCCTGTTGTGATAGGACAAGGGGTAATGTTTTTAAACTATCAGAGGGTAGATTTAGATTAGATATAAGGAAGAAACTCTTTACTGTGAGGGTGGTGAGCCCCTGGAACAGGTTGCCCAGAGCAGCTGTGGATGCCCCATCCCTGGAAGTGCTCCAGGCCAGGCTGGATGGGGCTTTGAGCAACCTGGTCTGGTGGAAGGTGTCCTTGCCCATGGCAGGGGGGTTGGAACCAGATGAACATTAAGGTCCCTTCCAACCAGAACCATTCTATGATTCTATGTTTCTTTATCTTCCTTGATCAATCCTTTTACAACTCAACTACCTTTTGGTCCTGCAAGATTTTTAACAGATGTACTATATCTGATGTAGCTGGACAAGATTTGTTATTACTTTCATGTCTTAAACTAGCTGTTCTTCGAACTCATTCTATTCAGCATGCCAGAGTATATGATTTTTCCAGTTTTCTAGTCTGGAGATTGTTTCCGCATTTTGAGAGGTAGCTTCTTACTCTCAGAAATGCCTTTGCTCTGCTGCGTGACAGCATAGTCTTTCTTGACCTTTTAAACTTCTTTTATATATTAATATATTTACTGTGAGCTTCTAATCTAATGCTTTTATGCAACCTCCCTTCCAGCTACAATCATTTTATTGTCTTACTAGGACTTTTTCATTTCCTTTGAAGAAACCATATCATTTTTATGCAGTTCCTGATTTTGAAGCTAACAAATACTCCAGTGTGGGGCTAGGAGTTTTTCTCCTGCCTCTTAGGGACTTCTCTCAGTTCTACATGGCTGCTAGATATAAGTATATTGCAGTCAGCATTACAGGAAAGTTGTTTAATAATGCTTCAGACTAGGACCTATGAGCTGTTCCCATGAGGACTACATCAAATCATGCTTCTCTGTTTGAAAGTTTTCTAATCAGATACTCCAAGAGATAGTAACTTTAAAACACAATGTGCAAAAATTTAGCCTCAGTATAATGACCCATCAGGGCATATGCCTAGGCACAAAGGTGCCGAAGGAAGCAGAGAGGAATGAGACCTGTCTTTTATTAACATGTTTTCTGCCTTTCTGGATTCTCTAATAACTCCCGTAGTACTCACAGTCCAGGTAGTCTCTGCCCTGGATGATTACAGGACAGCTTCATAGTGTGTCATTCATGTAGGTCTGAAGCTGCAGCTGCTGGGGATCCTGTGCAATGGACAGGGATGCATTGATAAAGAATTTTTTGTGTTGATGAAAATCACTCATTTCCTTCCAGACTTTCCCTAATGTATAGCACCCCTCCCCTGCTAGAACAACCCATTCTTACATCCCTATTCTCTCATATAATTTATATACTGTTATTTTGATCTTCCAAGATTATCTTCCCTCTCTCAGGTCTCTGAGGCGCAGTACATACCAATAACCACACATCCTTGATATCTTTTTCTATTGGTATACAGACCTCTTCGGTATATAGACTTGTTTATGTATATAAACCAGCTTGGGTTTGTTCAGTAAGCACAGAGCTGTTTGGAGCTGGGGTATGTCAGCAGTAGGTCTTATGTCTTTTCTCCCAGAAGATAGTTCAGTGACTGTGGTATTTCCCACTGCATATGCACGAATACCTGCTCATGCCTACAGACAATGCCTTTCATTTTAATTAAAAGAAAAACCAAAACTTTGTGTGCTCAGCATATATACAATTCTGAATGCTTACTGTTCTTTGTGAGACAAAGGATTTTCTGCTTCCTCAGCTTCTAATCTATATGATCTTTCACATCTATACTGCTGTGCCTTTTAAAACTGGGCTTGAAATGAACTCACAGTTTAAGGTCTTCAAAAGAAACAAATTTAGTCATAACAGTCAGGGGAGAAGGTGGCAGCACTTTGTCCCAGTGGAAAAAAACCACAGCAGAGAAAGCAAGAAGTAGGCTTTTGAAATCAAGGGAGAAAGATTTCTCTGTGGGTTAGATACACAATGAAAGACATTAAATTATGTTGATAGGTGTGAGATGGAGAAAAAATCAAGGGTGAGAGGAGAAAGTGAGTGCTAATATATAATTGTACCTATTTGAGGTGTAGAAAAGTCATCCTAGCCTGCTGAAGGATAGGGAGCCGCATGAAAGTCTCAGAGGTAGCATGAGGAATAGCATCGGTGTTACCAAAAGCACAGAAGACTTCAAGAGCTTTCTTTTCAGAAGGCAAGAAGTTGGTAGCCAGGAAGTCATGAAGGTAAATATTTGCTGCTGTCTTCTATCTATTAGTTTCCTTCACTAGAAAGCATGGCATGAGACAAATAAACTTAACGTTAAAAGGTACTCAACTTCTACCCCATGAAAATATGTAATGACCAAAGCACAGAGGAAAGCAAAGATTGTTTCACTTCTTGGATTGTTACTGAAAAGTCTGACAGGGATCTACATGAGATACTGGCTATTTGGCAGAGGATAAGAGCTTCCAGTAGGAGGCATAAAAGAGAAGCATCATGGAAAGACACGGAAGATGCAGTCTTTGCTGTCTTAAGACAGGGAAAAAATATGAGAAGAGTTGTATGCAGACGTGAAATTAAAGAGTGGACATTAAAGGGCGCTAAGTCAGATTTGAACCTGAAGGGGAAAGTGAGAAGACTTTAGCAGAGATATGTCAGAGGGAAAATAGCTTAGCCTGAATGGATACAAAGTGGTATTTTGTAGTGTATGGAAAGAAGTTACATTCAGCTGCTTGCTAGAAAATCAGAACTACATCCATGATGATGCACAACCATTTCGGGGAGTGGCTGCAACCATCATATGGGCATACTGAAGATGTAGGAGGAAAAGAAGCACCCATATTTCATGATGCAGTACCCCATATTTCTATATATACTTTTACATAGGCCCGTATTGCTATGTGCTCTTGTGCTGCATCCCTGGCAGAAACCTGGCTCCCCAGGACACCAGTAAGCAGCTTGGTGGTAAAGGAGGGAGAGTTCTTCTGGCTACCTTTTAACACACACAACAAAGTTTGCCTTGGGTGGAGGCTTTCACCCTGTTTCTTTCACTGCCTCAGTTTTCCAGAGATGTCCTGCTCAGGTAATGGGCTGAGATGAACCCAGTAATCTGCTGGGGGTCTGCAGTGCCTGCAGCTGCCCGGCCACTGCGAGGGCCGAGGGAGCGGGGCTCTCAGATGCTACCTCTGTTGTGAACAGCCAGCCCTGAAAGCAGCAAGCTTTCATCCCACTGAGTGAAGGCAAGAAATCACATAGTGATAAGCCAAGGGAAATACACATTTAATGGACTGGTTTGTCCTGTGTGGGCTTCAAAACCAGAAAACTGTCCAAAACCTGCATCCTGCAATTGATGTCGCCTTTTATTTAAGAGATGTATAAAGCTCTGTTGTGCAGTTCACAAATGAAGGCAGAGCAGTTATTCCCTCAGTGGCAATTATATTCCAGCCTGTCATTTTGTTTAATGTGTGTATCGCTAGATCTCTGAATGTTATACCTGTAGCAAAAACCTAAAGATATGCCAGTATCTCTTTGCATATTACTGACACTGTGCTTTTCAGTGGATGAAACAAAGTTAGTGCTGAAAAGTCTCTTAAGTAATGCATGTTTATTTTTAGATATATGCTTATCTAAAGAAAAGTTAATTTTCAAGGCAGAAAATAATTACTTTACAAACATCCACCCAAGAATGTCAGCAGGCTGTTTCTAAAGGCTTGATAAAAATGATGCAACCTATAGATCTAACTCAGACATACTTTCTGATATTCCAAAACTGTTGATTTCCTACAGATTTTGTGCCAGTACTTGAGAAGTTTTTAATATCACAACTCCCCCTGAAGCCCCAGGACATTGGCCACTCCAGAATTCCACCACTACAGCAAGGTGCATCTGCCAGGAGAACCTGGGTGCCGATGTGCAAAGTGAGACTGATCCTGACAGAAAGCCACCTTTCCAGGAAGATAACTGGCATCTAGACAAACCCAGACAAAAAAAAAAAACCAAACAAAAATTACTGAAGATCAATGGGTAGCTGCTGGAATATGAAAGCTGAAGTGAGAGAAACAATTGGCTTCCTTCATATTCCCAGCAAAAAGATTAGCTGGTCTGTGAGTGCTGAGAAAAGAAAACACACAAAACCCTCTTATCTTACCCATTTCCACCGAGAGCTGTCTGGTTAGGGGTGACAAATAGGTAGTAGGGTTTAGCTAACATTATTGTTAGGGACTAGAAATAGGAAGGCAACTGCTAATGCCATAATTTTCTCTTATGGTGTAGAAATAGAGGCTGGTAAGAAGAATGCTTTTGTCAAAAAATCCCCAACTCGTATAATGCCTGCTACGGTTATAGCTGGGCGTGTGATCTTAAGTCAGAGGGAGCCTGTTACATCCCTTTTACACAGTTTCTGCTATCATGCAGCAATTGCTAGGAGAAAAGCTGATGCTGTAAGTTTTTAGTTAGCAAAGGAAGTACAAATTTGACATAATAAAAGTCTAGTTGTAATTTTCCACTATAGTCGTAGCTAGTACTCACTGGATTTGAATGTGCTGCTTCTCTTTATCTGAAAACAGCACAGAATATTTCATTTCAGTTTGTCCGGTCTGAAATCTATCTGATAGGAAGGATTTATTTCTGGATCAGTATTTTATTTAGTCTTTTCATACAACCATAAAATGCATGCAAATAAGAAAAACTGAATATTTGGATCAAATACTCTGGATATAAAAAGTAAATATCACCAACATTTTGTTTTCACTATAGAATTCAGAATGAAATATTATCCTGTTAAAATAAGTACTTCTGTCTGTGAACCAGGTTTATCTGGGGTATGTCCTCAGCGAACCATGGTGACATACATCATTAATGACAATAGATGAGATATGTCAGGGAATGTTTTTGTCCAGCCAGCTATATAAAGTCTTTTTTTCAGTGAAGGACATCATCACCATCAGGTGAGGAGAAGAGCAATACCCTCTCTTTGAGCAAGGACTGCAAGGAAGTCTCTGGAAAGTGGGACCAGTGCCTTTCTCCACTGCATCTACCCATATGGGTAGCCCTTGACAAATGACTTTCCCTTATTTCTGGCTTCCTTAGCTACAAAATAAGGAGAACAAACTTTCGGTATTTCATAGAAATGTTTTGAAGTTCAGAACAGTAAAAAGTTTGGATGTGCTGATACTTGCACAGTAGGCCGTGTGAGTGCATAAGACATGCTACGGCAACCAAACCTTTTCAGTCCTGTGGGTTACCATCATTTGGGTAACAATAAAAGAGCCAGCCTCCACGTCAGCAGGAGAGACAGCGCTACCAAGAAATCTGTCACTTTCCTGCTGTAACAAGAATATAAAGCTTTCAGATCAGGGTATGTTCAGGCTGGGTTGGAAACTGTAACATCAGATAACGGCATCCAAGCTGAAACACAGGAGATTCCCTCTTGAGCATGAGGGAATTTCACTGACTCAGCACTGGCACAGGTTGCCCAGAGAGGCTGTGCAGTCTCCATCCTTGGAGATATTCAGAAGCCATCTGGACACATTCCTGGGCAATTGGCTTTAGATGGCCCTGCTTGAGCAGGGAGGTTGGACTATATGACCTCCAGAGGTCCCTGCCGACCTCAACTATCCTGTGACTCCGTGAGGTTTCTGTAATAGATGTCAGATCCAGAGAAGATAGCAGCAGATTTCCAGTGGTCTTCATTTAATACACTTCATTGATAGAAAAGGCTCTTTGTAGTTTTCCTTCAGGCAAAAATCATTTGGAGAGATGTGGTGTGGTATTGGTTGGAGAATCCTAGGAGTTCTAATATCAGAGTGGGATTTTAAAAGGTTGTTCTACATTTACCAAGAAACAGAGACATGCAGACTTAACTGGGATATAGAGATTTAGGAGATTTTATGGCTCTTCTGCAATCACTGTAGTCTAAAAGCAGATGAACATTTCATACCCTTAGGAACTGAACTACTGGTCTGATTATCATTGCAAAGCTAATCACCGTTACCCTCTATCTGTACAGAAATATTTTCTAGGAAAAAAATACAATATTTTCTGTAATCTAAATGACTTAGAATACTGAGAAAAAGGTGGGGGTTTTTTGCTCATATTTCATTTTGCCTGAAATTTTTCTGTTATTATTGCAAGTCCTGTAATGCAGTGTCTTGTATATGTAAATAATTTAAAAGTTATATGTCCACATAAAAAGAAAAAAAGAGAGAGCTCTCCCTGCTATGGAGTGTCACACTCCATACAGATCCAGTATCAATGTTGACTCTTTGACAGCACAGAGTAAAATTATGCAAAAAATAAATTTAATCTTGGCTTAATGGTTGCCAATAATGTGACACTGACATTTTACAATAAGCCAAGCGTCATAAGCATTGATATTTGACCAATAAAATGTCTTGAGTACATCCCACAGAAAAAAAAAAACTAAAAATTTAGACCACAAAATCTCCACATGACTGGTAATTCTAGGGATAACACAGTGAAAAAAAACCACAAAGAACCAAAAAGAAGTACAAGGTTTATCAGCAGAAAGGCTATGCTTTTATTGTATGAGATATTGATAAGGATGCAGTCTTTTCTGGGAAGGCACTAGACAGCTTGTCGTAGATGTTGGGGTACATTAGATGTTACAACAACTTTGGTTGAGGGAATAAAATTAAGAAAGAACAATGCCCATGTGGAGGGGAAATGTTTTCTTGGTTTAGTACTTGCCCTTTATCTGGCATGTTCATGAGGACACACAATATTTTGTTGCAAATAAACTGTTTGGTGATGCAGCATGTAAATTACATTACTGCAATGTGGCCATCCACAGCTGAGGCTGCCACACCTCCTGATTGTTCACACTCTTTGTACGTTGGTTCCCTCCCTGGCTCTCTTTCGCAGTAAGCTAAGTGCGGGGCAGCTCAGGCATCAGCGCTCTCCAGGGGCTGCCCCCTGCAGATGTCCTTTGCTCCATGATGCATGTCCATCTCACACCAGGGCACACAAGATGTGTAACAGATGTCATAGCACAGTGCTGATCCCAGCTACTTATTTTGAAGACCTATGAAATATCTGCATTTCATGGATTGCTTAGGACGCTCAGTGTTGTCAAGAACACAGAGCTGATTGCAGGTGGTTTGGGAAGCCATGGCAGGACATGCAGCACATCATGACTCTGGCCCATCTGCTGTTGGATGGTGAGCCAACATATCCTATGCACTACATCCCAACAAAGAGGCATGGGGGCCAACCCACATGCAGATAAGATTTACAAATATCCCTTACTAAGGCATGCTGAATAGCTTAAGATAGAGGAAGGGAGTTTAGTACTTCCAGGTGTAGGAACAGATTTCTCCATGTCACAGGGAGGGTACTTTATGTCTTGCAACATGAGAAAGTCCATGACACCATGTCCCAGCATGGACAGCCTCACCAAAAACACTGCACAGGAACCCTTTGAGGAGGGGTCTGGTGTGAGAGCACCATTCAGGCTCACCCAAATTATCTTGTGGTTTAGTGGTTTAGGAACTGAGCCCTACTGAAAGTCAGTGAACTTGAGCTCTTAAGCTGATTACGTACTACTGCTCTGCTCTGCAGAGAACAGATTGTTCAGTACAGTCCTCTGATGTTAGTTCTACTTAGTAGCATACATTGCAACCTCACATCATAATTAAAAAGCTGTACTTTCATTGTTAAAACATATCTGAAAATGACCAGTGTCAGGTCAGATGCAAGGACTTCCTGGATTGTAAACGGACAGAGATATCCTACTTTGACTTTGTTTTATTTTAATCTGAGCATCTCCCAGAGAACAGATTGCTCTTACATTTGGTGACCGTCCAGGGGACAGGCTTTCTCTATATATAACACACCTAATTCATAACCATGCAGCCAATATGTACTTGTTATGAGGGGACTGAATTTATGTACCTAACTCTTTGTAACACTAATTGCACTGTTGTAGGTTGCAAAGTAAATTTTCTGTGCATGAGGAAGAAAGTAGCTTTCTCACTGCCTTCAGATCAGTCAAACACAAGATTAAATTTATGCAGAGAAAAACTCTTTCTTCATTGTATAGGGCTAAAATATAACCTCAAGGCTCAACTCAAAGTGAGGGTAATGCAGAAATCTGTCCCAGAGGGAGCAGTGTGAGGCATTCTGCTTCTTGGAAGTGCTTGGAAGCATTTCAATGCCTGAAATGCTCACTGTACAAGAAGACTATACCCACATACGAAAAGCGAGACAGTCCATGCCTTTACTACCTGTCATCTTTGTTTTGTAACCTGGCATATGTGATCACAGGGAGCCTGTCTCCCCTCAGATGGCTCTAATGTCTTGGGCAACATCCCTTGTAGGGCACTGGGGGACAGAGCCCACTGGGGGACAGGAGTGAGTATCTTTCTTTGACCTAAGTTTCTTTGGTCAAAGGTTGGCCTTTGCAAGAGCCCCTCAGAAATGGAGAGAAGGTATCCTCTACCACTGCATCCTCTCCCTTTGCATCCTCAAGTAAGGATCAGGTAGACTTCAGCTCACAGAGATTCTTACATATTCACAATCTTCTTAAAAAGGAGTGATAAGACAAATAGCCCCTCATACAGCAAAATCAGGATAGTGGAGGTGACAGAAATTAGGAAATAATCCACATTTCACTTGGACCCTTTCGGGACCCTCAGTTGCCTCTGTTTCTTCCACATCTCATCCACACATAGAGTTTTACAGAGAGAGCAAGAGGAACGATAAATTAAAAAGGACACTCTTCCTCACTTCCTTTTAATTTCTATGCTACAGTGACCTATGTCAGAACTAAAGCCAAAATCCACAGTTCTAGTTTTTATTTTATCATACAAAAATTGTAGATATTCTTAATAGTTTTGGGGTTTTTTGCCAGAAGTTGGAGAAGAACATTTTGAGATAATTCAACAGTCGCTGCTTCATGTAAGGAGTTACTGTAAGTCAATTAAAAGAATGTGTTAAAAATAGCTTTCCCTTGATAAAGGAGAGATTTCTCTCATTAGGACACATCGCTACGTTCTATAACCTTACAAGGAAATGGCATTATCAGCTAAACTGCCCCAGTTTACTTTCTTTTGTCTAATTCTGTAACACCCACGTGTCTTGCATGGGAACCAGCGATGGTAGGTACAGCAGTGTTTTACCAGTGATTGTCCTGGGGCCTGATGTAGATGAAGGTAAAGAAATTGTATTCTAACTCAGGGGAAAATGAGCAAATTACCTGTTTAGGAAAAAGACTTCTGCTGGTTTAGGACAAAAATCAAAATGGGATAACTCTGCAGAAAGAAGGGGATAGGCTGTAGAAATAGGAGAAAATAACTTGTATGGACCAATATAAATACATGGAAACTTGGGGAACTACGGCCCTTGAGAGCACTCCTTGAACTACGTCCCTAGAGGGGTAGCCTGGAGGCTTCTCAGAATAGGAGCCCTGCATTGAGAATGACTCCAGGATGCACAGATCAAACAGGAACATCGGCATACAGGCCTGCAAGAGCCCTTGCATCATCAGATCCACTTACCTGCTCCTGCAGACATCCATGTTATACCACTCTGTTCATCAGTTTAAAAAATTCATCTTACAGCTAATTAGACTGTTGGTCTCTGTTATGGGGTCTGAGATTTCTGTCCAGAATTGCTGCACAAAATGATAGCCAGGTCTGGTACCCACCACTCTGCAGGGGCTTGTCACTGTGCCTTTGCACAACTGCTGTGGGGTCTCTCCTGATGCAGTAGAGATGGAGCAGATGTTCCTGGTCACAGAGTTATAGTTTGGGCTAAGTAATCAGACTGCCTGAAGCTGTAATGTAGATTTTGTCACAGAAAAATTTGTTAGTGGGTTTATTTGTTTTCCAGTTAAATCGCATAATTTAGTGTTAATACTCATTTATTAAAAGTTAAAATTTATTGTGTAAATACTTGTTAATATTTGATTTTGTATTCAATAGGGCAAAAGAAAATGTCCCATTTCTGGATGAGATTAATACAGAAATTTTGAAGTACTTGGGTTTGACTTTACTGAATATTGACCTGCATCCTCTTCACGTCACAGCAGTATTCCATGAGATTTGTAGTTAAAAGCAACTTGTGATCCCGTGGTGCTCTGTGAGCGGGCTCCTTCACTGGACTGCATATGCTGTAATACAGCACACACACACACGCACGTGCGATTCAGAGGCACATTAATGCTCAGCTGACATGAGGCAGACCATTTCAATTCTATTTTCTTAATAAAATATTTTTGTGTGTGTTCAGGTATTTCCTTCTAAAAGCTGAAGATCTTTCACAGCATTTCAGCTCAGCAGGAAATGTAGGAGGTCTCTTTACAGTAGCTTTTCTGCTCCTGAAATTTCAGCAGGGAGGGAAGTTTGAAAGGTACATATTGCAGGGAGACATGCAACACTGATGGAGCTTAGAACCTGTCAGGGCTTGAAATATTTTTCTCAAAATCTCAGAGATAAAGGTCCTCTGTAGGCAAGAAAGTGCACTGAAATGGGCACATGTGAGAAGCCCGCTCCTCAGAGAAGCTGCATTTCACACCATGCTGTGATCACCCGTACCTGCTCCATCTGCAACACCTCACTGGGCAATGCCTTGCTCCGTTGAGCTCCATCAAGAAATTTTTAGCCATAGGGTATTAGTGACTTTGGTTTCCAAGGCAAGTCCCTGTTAGATGATGCGTGGCACACAGGGTGAACACTGCCGGTGGGAGAGAGATTCGCAGAAAAGAAACTGCGATGTAAATTTACATAGCATGTCAGCTCAAGCTGAAAAAAACCTAAGTTCACTCTGGTAACACTTGACACTCAGTTTATTATTGCTTAAGCTTATTACGTTTACTATTGCCCAGGCACAGCTTGCCCATGGGCAGACACTCTAGGATGGACATGCAGCAGGAGTCCTCCCATGCTTTTCTGCAGCTCCCAGGGTGTCTCCCTTGGCCAGACCCTCTACAGGAAAGGCTGTGGGGAAGCAAGATCATCATGACTCTGTCCTTCCATCATCAATCAACAGAAGGGACTGGGCTAGAAGCAGGTCACAGCTCCCTCAGGACTGGCAGGACATTCCTATATTCCCCAGGAGCTCATAAGGAGATATTGCTCTACCCTGAGCTACAGTTGTCAAAGTATCTGCACATGTTCTCACGTGTGTCTGGCAGAGAGCTTTTTAGAGGTGTCACATAAACAAGATGACTCCTTGACCCATACAGGTTTTCTGTTGTCTTCTGCATGCATGAAGGCTTTGCTGTAGAGCACGTGAAAAAGCATTATACTTCTACCCATTAAACAGCTAAGATCAACATCTGCCCTTCCTATTGTTACAGAACATGACCATGTTTTCATGTGAGGAAAACAAATATATATTTCAAATTCTGAAAAAAATATAATGTTTTTACATTTCCCCAGTTCCTCCTTATGCAGTTCTTGTCAGAGTGTAGAAGCACACTTATTTATTTCCAGTCTGTGTTTACAAAGTCTTGCAAAGGAGTCACACAAGAATTTTGGCTACCTAGAATTATGATTCCAGGGCCAGGATGTTTTTCCCTGCCCCATCAGCACACAGCAGCTGTAATGCTGCCTTCACCACCCTGCTCCTGGGGATTTCTTTTTCATGAATCCACAGTTTGACATAATTGTTCTGGATAACCAAGCATGCTGATCCCCAAAGAACCAATTCCTGCAGCCTCACCCAGGGGCATGCCCTGTGCTGTTTACTTGTGGCCATATCATCAAATTATGTTTCTCATAGATTCCAGTGGTGAATATTACAACAGCTTTGTATCTGGTTTTTGTTTTCAGAGGATATTAGCAACTAACTGAATTCCTTTTCCAGCAGCAGAAGACATCTGGGCAGTTCTGCCATGTCAGTTCATGCAGTAGTTCACCAAGAAGCCTATAACAAATAATTTCCAGGGCTATCCTTCTGGGTCAGCAGTTTGCAAACAAATTTTCAGACACAATTAAAATGTTTTATTTCCCCACAGGCTTGAGGATAATAAATGAAAGAATCCCTGTACTCAGTATGTCTCTCCTTCAGAAATTCTTCATATTCCTCAGGTCTGAAACTGAAATCCATTGCCAGAGACTCAATCCTCTGTTTCTTTCCCAAGTGGAAGCAATTACCCATGCACAGGGATAACTAAATTTAATGAAGGGACTGAATCACCAGTCCTCTGGCACCTTTTTATATCCACTCACATAAGTACACTGTAACAAATCAAAAGTGGGTAGAAAATGCTCCCAGTCTTTTTAGAAATTCAGATTATTCTTTGACATTCAAATCCACTAACTAAAGACACAAGACATCCACCAACTGTGAATGCAAAGCAGACTTGTCCACTTGTTGTTTAAAATTACCAGTTAATAAACAATGGCCCAATGGCATTATATATCATAATTAGCAATGGCGGTTAATAAAAAAGCATCACAACTTCCATATCAGATCACAAAAATCCAACTTCGTCTCAAGACAACCACATGACAAGACAGTGCTTTTCCATCCAAGCAGTGGTGGTTGTTTACAAATAACCCCTCAAAGGTCCAAACCCATTGCCTCCCTTTTCCTAACTCTGCTTATATCAAATTTATCATTTCCCAGATACATGCAAAGCCACCCCTTGTTTTCATAGATTAGAGCATGACGTCTCTCCTTATGAAACACTCCTCCTTATCCTCTCTCTTAGACATACTGGCATTGAAGTTAGAAAAGGCATGACTTTATTTGTGGTCAACTATTTTAGTCCATTCCTTTTTCTGATCCACCAAATCTAGCAGAAAGTTTAGGCAAAGGGCTGTGGTATGTTGTAGCCTCAAAAAAATCAAGGAAGTAAAACTAAAGAAGCTTGATAACTTCCATTAACATTGTCAGAATGAGTTAATATGTTAAGAGCATGTAGTGAGAAAGGTATTATACCCAGATATAAAATTATTACCTATATGCACACACATATCTAGATATATACTTTTTACTACTGCTATATATTTTGAATTTAAGGGGCCTTGAGAAATCTGCCCTAAAGTAAGAATTTATGAGCAATCACCAATATAATAAGACTATCTTGAACCATTTGGAAACACATCTGTAAAGTACCATGTCCAGAAAGAATGCCAGTCTGCAGGCTGAAGAATATACCCAAATGGATAATGTACAAGAAGGACAGCTTACCTAAAAATATACATTGATGGCTAGTCCACAGAATGGATGTGTTATCACATTGAAGAGAATAGGAATCATCATCCAAGCTGACCAGCTAATACCACAAGTCAAGCTGACTCTAGATTGGATGTGTGAGATGGTCACAAAGCCCACTGATGTCCACAGGTAACCCTTATCTTTGGAACCTGGTATGCAAAATTTATCATTTTGATATCTTGGATTGCTAATTATGTAAAAATTGGTTTGCTACCATTAAAAAAAAGTTGTAGTTTATTATTTGTTCTAAGGTTTGGTTGGTCATGTTTGGTCTGATTACTCTCTCTGAAGGTTGGTCTGGCTGTTAAAACGGGATCAGGAAACAGGTGAGGAAGATGGCCAAATTCTTCTCCTACCTGGACAACCATGACCAAGAGATTCATGATAGTGATATTTGCTTAATTTAAGAAATAATGAAAAAGAACAGGGAACAGATCTGTTCATATGCATACACAAAAGTAAGAATGCATGCATGCATTGATTTAATTGCATTTTCCCAATGTCTCTTTAAATCCCTCTTTTTTTATATGTCGAAATCTTATTTTTGGTTTATTAATTGCAAGCCACTGTAGTTAAAATACTTTATCCTTGTAATCTTCTATGGGCATTAATTACTGAGACAGTAAATTATATCTAGTTATTTGATGACAATCCAGGAATTATTTTTTAAATGGCTTGCAGAACACTTGTTTCTCTATGAAGAGAAGTGAAACATTTTAGCTTATGCATACACACACAGCACACCAAGAATCTTGTATAGTATGTCCTTCATTAATAGTAGTATTATGAGTACAGAATGAAAACTACTTTTCTTAGGTCTGGTCTGAGACACCTTCTTTAAAGTTTAGTATGGGCATTTGCTTTTTAAATGCTTTAAGGAACCATTTAGTTCATACATTCGTAGAATTAGATGAAATCTGGTCGCTGAAAGGTGGAGTTTATGCCTGACAGAAAATCCATGAGTAAATAAACTCTTTGCATTCTTGAAAATGCAAATACAAGTTCGGATGCTGTTTCTGTAAATCAGAGAGCAAAGCCCTATTTCTTTGAGATTATTTGAACTATGAACTCAAGGAAATTGAACCCCCTGATGCTAAAACCCATTTGAATAGAGAGCTTTTGTAGAAATACTACAATATCTGTTGTCTCCCACAATATTCTGTGAACTACAGATTCACTAAAATGCCTTTACATTTCAAAGAATAAGGTATTAAATGAGTAAAACACTGCTGAATCCCGGTTGCCCAGCTAAGATTACTTGCAACAGAAAAAGACCAAAACAGAGCTGATTTCCTCATATCTTTGATGTGAGAAAAGGTATAATGAGCTCAGCAGTATTACTTTCTAAGGAGACATGCAGAAATTAGCTCTGTTTTGCTTAATAAACTGTTAAACAAAAAAGGTTTGGATGTTAGGCTTGGTGGAGGTGAGGCTTCAAATCTTTTTATTGTTCTGCTCTCTGGGATGTACTTAGTTGAACAAAATAGAACTCATCTCTAAATTTACGGGGCTTTCTTCATTTCGGGATCTTACTCTGTAAAGACTGTATTGGATCTAGCCAACATCTGTTCAATTAAAATGCCTCTTCAATTACTATTGACATTTTTCTAGTAATTTTTCATTTTGGTCAGTGTTTTTATAGTCTGGTGCTGACAAATAGACAAAATGACTCAGAGAAGGTCATGCCATTTTCATATAAAATGTCATTTTTTGGTGATTGTAAAGTTTTGTTGTTCAGGAATTTAATAGCAACATTTTGACAGTGAACCTTACCCTTTTTAAACCAATCTTTACCAGTTTTGGTTTAATTTTATCATGTAGATACTAAAACTTTGAAAATCTAAAAAAATACAAATCAAGTGGCATTTAAGTAGTTTAACTTAACTTATTTCTCCATGCCTAAAAAAGTGAGGGACATATTCCCTTATTCAGGCTTGCTTTTGAGTATGGACCACTGCAGTTACTTCCATGGAGAAGATGACCCCCTGTGCAGTGGATGCCCAGGCTTGCCTGCGGGACCTGTGGGACAGGAAGGCTGGTGGGGGTGACGGGTCATCCCCCAGGGTGCAGGTTTGCCCACCATTCCCATCCCCAAATGTCAAGGAATGGGATGCTGCCAAGAGACCTACTTTTAACCCAGTCCTTTAACCACAGTGAGGTTTTCCAATGAGGAAAAGCTCGGGTATCTCAGCGCTACACTGCAGGCAGCAGTGTTGGCACACTGTGCAAACTTCCAGAAATTTCTGCAGCATTTTCAGGCACCTTGAGTTCAAGCAACTAATGCAACAATTGACAAAGATAGGTTTACCTCAGAACAATCACTGGATATAGAGTTGAAAAGGTTAGTTTCTTTTGTCTGTTTCATTGCTAATGCCTCTTTAGTCATCAGGATATACTATTTATTTGTCAACATACTAAATATTCTTCTCTGTGGGTAAATGGTTTCATGTATCTACACCTGCATACATGTCCATAGATGTGTGCTAACTATATGCTTCCCACTGAGCTGAGCACTGAGAGTCTGCAGAGGAGGGTGCGCTGCACATTGCAGTATTAATTTCTGCCCGGAGAGGTTTGTCTCCCGCCACCCCACTCCCCCCCCCCCCCCCCTCCTCGAATGCCCAGTGATGTTAAGCAACACCAGGCAGCCTATGGCAGAGCTGTGACATTGCAGAGGTGTAACAGACAGCAAACTGTGTCTGGCATCGTAGCCAGGACCTTGCTGATGGGGCCTGATGCTTTACTCAGCATTCACCCCATCTAGGAGCTGGAGGAAATATTAAAAGCAAAGATACTTCCCACATCAACCAGTGTTTCAAATAATACATACCTCTAAATTTTGTGGAATTCCTTCTGAGATATGTAATTCCAGGTCTTATTATCTGCCATCGTCATTCTCCTCACTTTTCTCCATAAATAAATAAATAATGTTTCATACCCATGGAATAACAAGTGATGTCTTTTCTTTTAATGGCTACATTTTTCCAACCCAGTGAAAGAAAATTTCCTGTGCTCTAGTCTCTCTGGCTCATTAACTGCAGAAATCTGATAATGGTTTTAATGCAAAAGGATAATGTTCAGTTTAAAATGAGAACAAAATAAAACATGCACAGGAATAAATGAACCTGTTACATCCCCCCAATGTGCTGATTTGAAATTTGTATAGACAGGTTCCTTACAAATAAGTTCACAAACTTGTGTTTCAGGTCTGAATGTTGAAAATGAATGGGAAATTTTGTCCCTACAGATGGACCCTATGTTAGGTGTCTTCTAATCTTGCTGTTTCTCATAGGATCTTCAAACCCAGAGGAGTGCACAGGAGCTGCAGGAGGTTCAACAGGGCACAGTTGGGCTCAGTCAGACACAGAAGCACATCTATTGCCTGGAGCATCTAATGCAAAGCAGCATTAAGTCTTTTCTTAAATAGGAACAGTAAAAGCTGTTATTTCCACTCCAACTTTTAAAGTGACTGTTTGTCAAGAAATTTCACATTCTAATGCAAGCTTTGAGCTCCATTTTGGTCTAAATATGTATTAGAACAACCTTCTGGTTGAAAGGTGATAGTAACACATCAGCCATTAAATGTGATGGAAGCTGTGAATCTACAAACTCTTCAACTTCAGAATTAATTTTGGAGAAGCTTCAACCACAAGGAGAGTGGATTAAGGAAAGCTATGGAAGATTACAGGAGTCTCTTAGAAAAGGGGGGCAAAAGCACTTTAGGGCTTCACATAAGGAGCTTGACAGACTGAATTGCAGCCAGAACAACTAAGAAGTCAGGAAGCAACGCGCACAAAGTGAAACATAAGAGGATCCATCCAAACATTAGGAAACACTTTTTTGCCTTGAGGGTGACTGAGCACTGGCACAGGTTGCCCAGAGAGGCTGTGGATTTTTCATCCTTGGAGATAATTCAAAAAACATCTGAACAGTCCTGGGCAGCTGGCTCTAGATGGCCCTGCTTGATCAAGCAGGGGTGTTGGTCCAGATGACCTCCAGAGGTCCCTGCCAACCTCAACCATTCTGTGATTCTGTGAGATGCAGCCATCAGAACAACTAGAAAAAAGCTAATGTAATGATTACTAGTTAAAGCTGCCTAATAGGTATGCATTTGCAATGCACATGAGGAATAGTTTCCCAGTGACCTTCAAGTGTAACTTCAGCCAAAGTATAATTATAGGTCAGCAGCAGAACCTCAAAATTGGAAAATTACAAGTTGCATGGAGAAAGTGGAATTTAGAAGAAACTGTCCAGCTACGCAAAGACTGGAAACAGATCTTCTAGATCTTCAGAAATAAACCCATGTGTCAAAGAAATTGTTAGCCACTCGAGGTTTTATCCAAAACACAGTTCCTGTTAAGAACTGGGGAAACAGATTTATCTCCACCACTCTTCAGGCTTGGTAAAACTGTCAGCTCTGCATGAAGATCATGGCTCTCCAAAAACCTTCAAAATATTTCTGTTATAACCTTTCAGTTATAATGAGCAAGAAAAAGAAACTATGCGTGAAAAACTGTATTTGAGAGAGGAGTAATTCTCTGAAAGTCTCAGCAAGGGCCAAACAAAGCAGTTAATCTGTTCATCTACTCTCCATCCTTGGCAAGGTCTGAGCATACCTCACAGTGCAATGCATTCCTGGGTGATATATGGGCAGCAGCAGAATTTTTTCCACTCCTAGGGAAAGGAACAAGGCTAGTGCATTTATGTGTTTTCTTCAGGCTTGGAGAGTATTGAGGACTTCAGAGGACATTATGCCAGAAATATTCCAGAAAAAAAAGACAGCTGCAGGGGTGTGTTTTTTTCCTGAGTGGAAGCATATGAACTATCCTGTTGCACTGAAGGCACTGTTTGGCAGTAGAAGGAGAAATTTTTCTGTAAATCAAGGAAGTTGCTGGTTCCTGGTCTAAGGAGTGGATGCGTTGGAAAGGTCTTTGTAGCAGGGGCTAGATGTGGGGCTAGTCCTCTGGGGGGACCAGGAAACAGGCTGAAATCACAGTCTGGATCCACAAGAGCATAAGGAACAGGTAGAAAGACAGCAGCTGCTGAGTTTGCCAGCTGGAGTCAGAATGGTAGGGTACACATCTGTGTTCCTGAATGCTTATTCTCATCACATGCTTTGTCCTGAAAGATTTCTAGTGGCTCCAAAATGTAGCAAGAGACTGAGGGATCTCTGAATAACTCAAGTACACAGGTCTGCAGTGGGCAACTTTATGCCTATCTTCCTTAAAGGTAGCAAGCAAGGCTAGCTTTAGAGACCATGTGCACTCCTCTCTCGTGCAATTAGATCTTTAGCCCTTATAAGCATATCTGAGGCACCCATCACTGCAGTGTCATCCCTTGCGGTACCTAAATCCTTATTTGGGGAAAACTGATTCATTTTAGGAGCATCCTAGTCCAATAGGCTCATTCCCAGACCTCTGCATTCACAGGGCTGGGAATTCCAGTTGCATCCCCTGATGAAATACCCTACTCTGCATCAGGACTCTGACATGGTAACAACGTATATGGTAACTGTGGAGAAGCAACAAGATGCCATGACATGTGATGCCTCTACCCCCTATCTGCAAGAATAGAAGCACCAGCACTTGCAGAGGTATCAGATTCTTCATCAGATAGAAGAAAGTCTGAAACATGCTGTCAGTTTTGAGTCAAAACAGGCCAGCTTTTGGAATTTAGACTTGTACATCACTGGTATGGGCTAAATTAAGTTTGCTGCTGGTCTAGTAGCTAAGCAGTGCCTCTGTCCACTCCTTTCAGAACTATATCACCCACTTCTGGGGAATTTGATGAAAAAAAGTTAGGGAAAAAGAACAAGCCTGTGGCCTTTCCATCTTGAAACTGCCCAACACAGGTTTGGTCGGTGGGAATATCACTTCTGAAGATAACAGCTGTGGATGATTCGGGGGTCAGGATGTGCTAGGGACCATTCCCAATTAATGATGCGTCCCTTTCAGCTTGGTGAGGGATTCTGCCAACATGCATGTTACTTGCCAGGAAGGCACTTCTAAGGGTCACTGGTAAGCCTGAACTATGGGAGATGTTGTCCTTGGGTCAGGTGGACAGATGCGTCTTAACAAACAGATAATAAAATTCCTCCGAATACCACGGTGTCTCAGGGAAACCCTGCTTGCAGTAAAAGTTGAATAAGGCTTGCTAAAGCAAAAGCCCTAAGAAACCTGTTCCCCTTTCTTTTACAGGTCAAGTGGTGATGTCTTCCACCCATGAAAAGCGATCCATGGGTAACTACTTCCTCTACTTTTTCAGCATAGGAGCCAATTGCATATCGGGCTTGTACAGTCCCTGAACTCCTTAGCACAGCCACCGGCAGGAAAAGCTGCACAGCCAGGGAATGACAGTCTGCATTGTAAACATGGACTCTGCCCTCCACCTGCCTTGCTGCTGCCTCAGAAGCCAGCTGAGTGCTCAGACCTCTCATGGCAAGAGGCCACAAACCACAAGGACAAGACACAGCTTCTTTGACATCCATGCAAAGTCTGTAGAAGAGGAAAAGCTGGACTTAGAAAAATGTCCAGCTTGGCCCCTATCTGAGCATCCTAGGAGTGTTGGAGGCTTCTAAATACAGATAGAGCAGAGGTGCTACCATCAAATCTGACTCCTCCTAGCCACCTGAAATGGAAGGCACTGCTGAACCATCCTGCATAAGGCCCAACTTGTGCAGGGCCACACATCCATCCTAGCTGGGAAATTACACTGAGACTCTGACTGGGGTGCTTGCTGGCTTATTGTGACTCTGGCCTTGAATAGCAATGTATTGTAACGGCACTTCTCACCTGCCTTCAGAGGCATTCAACACCCACATATGGGATGAGCTATCAAATGCAAAATCAAGATTGTTAAAGGTGACTAGTGACACTGTGCATTTGTTTTTGAGCAATTCTCCTAAGGTGACTAAAGGAACTTTGTTTCTTCAGAAAAAGAGGAACCTCCATAAAAGTATGCATTTTTGTATTCAATATACAGAGACTATGATTAGAAAACTAAACCGCTCATTAGCAAGCTTTAAGATTGCTGAAGACTGAAGGTTTTTGACTCTCCCTGAACATACACAAACAAAGAACAAAATTTTATCCAACTTCTGCTTAAGAGCATAAATCTTCTTAATAAGTTGGATAAATAGATTTAGGAAAGAAGGGAAAAGGACCTTTCAGCCAGGTTACTGAAAGAAGCTCACTCATGCAAACAGGGCTTTCTTGCTGCTGCTGAATTATTTTTCTGCTAGAAGAAGCATATGGAGAAGGATAGGATGACAAAAACCTGCTTTATCACTTTACCAAAAAAAAAAAAAAAAGAAATGCTTGCTGTGCTCTGGAAGGCCAGGTGGGTGCGTGGCAAGAGAAGGACAAAGGGAACTTCTGAAAGTCTCATTTTCCCAGTCAGCATGTGGCAGACCTTGCTAGAGGGTCCTCTTCTTCTCAGCTTACCATGGCAAAGGAAATAACCATTCAGCAGATTCCGAAAACCCTGGCAAAGTAGGCAGGCATAGTGACCAGAGATGAAGGGAACTGTGAGTTATTTATAAGGCAGCTCTGTATGAATCTCTATTTTGCTAGCACAAGGTATCCCAAGTTAGCTATATCCTAGAGGAAGCCAGGCATTAAATTAGAAAGAGGATCAAGCTGGTACAATGCACCTTGTTTAAATTGTATGCCAGATGGCAATCAGTATCTCCCTGGAAAGATGCCTTCTTTGTTACTCAGAGTTAGTATGAGATGTACTTTTTTCAAGTGCTTCAGGTTTTCAGAAAATGGTAGTGTTACCAAGCAGCACACTGAAACTGCAAAGAGATTCTTTTTCATGTGGGACGTAGCTGAACAGTGGAGCTCTGCCACGGGGCATTGGGGAGGCCAAAATATCAGTGCACTCAGAAATTCAACAGATTGCTGGAGAATTAATATACTGTGGTCCAAATGCAAGTTTCTGCTCCAGAGATGTCTAAACAGCTTTTTTCTGGAAATGGAGAAATTATGATACTGAAGGAGAGTAAACTAAGGAGCAATAGCCAGGAAGACATACAAACAAAAGCATCAGCCAGTTATGCCTGCTCCTTACACATATTCTTTAAGCCTTGCATTACTGGATGCTGCTGGAGACACAGCTCTCTGGGCAGTCTTTTGGTTCAATCCAGTGTGCTCGTTCTTCTTTGTAAATTCTCGTGGGTGACAAATATTGAGATTAGATACTTGTGTGAATATGAGATGCAAATTATTTTGAGCATTTCATGTGCGTTCAGCCACCAATGGCTCAGCTCACATCCAGCCAGTGGTAAGAGCAGCAAGTATGCACAGAGTTCATAGAAAACACTACTTACGCAATGCTGATAGCCATATATGAAGACCACCTATCTGTTATTAAAGACCACTCTCTACAAAGTAAGCAAGTTACCCTTCATTGAGCAGTCTCTTGAGGTTTACAGAGCTGCATAACTCTGTAACATAACAGAGTTATGCAGCTCCGGAGTAGGTGGGAGGGCATTTTAGGTATTCACTATTAGGGTCACTAAAGTTCCTAACAAAATTTTGTTAATGAAATAAGCTCCAGGAAAAGCTTATCAAAATCAGCCTTTGCTATGACTTGGCTTGACCCTAGAAGTACAAAGATTCACTGACCCATTCACAGCCTACATATTGAATTCATTCCCGCACAAAAAGCCTCAAAGAAGGTGAAATTGCATACAGGCCCATCAGCAGGTTTGCTGTTTGTGTTTGTGCTTTCTTAATTGAAGCTAACTGTTCTGCCTGCAAGAGGTCAGCTGGTAGAGATCGAGTTCTGCACAATTCACAGTTTGTGGACATACAGATTAAGCTGACTGCAGAGTATGCACAAGCATTATTTTTTGTGAAACCATTTCTCCGACAGCTGCCTTTTCAAGAGGAAGAAGATGCAAGCTCGTTCCGGTTTACAGTTGATGAAGGAAACAAGAAATCTGGTGTTTGGGTGGAAGCCAGACATGAATGAAAGAAAATGTAGATCTACATTTTTCTCACACTGACAAAGGATGTATGTCTTTCTCTCTGCTTTGGTGCAGGGAACAGGCTACCGTCAGCTGTTTGAAAATCAAAACAGATTTTTGAAGGAAGCTTACCATTTATTGATTCAAGAAGCAGACTAAAATCTCATCAGAAATACGAGACTTGAGGAATCTTCCCTCAAAAATCTTCTCAAGATTTAAGAAAATAACTTGGGAAACAGATGAACCATTCCTCTAATGAATGATTGTTCAAATTACAGTGGAATAAGAGTTAGTGGGCAAATAAATAAAGCCATTCCCACCATTTCAGAACTGCCATTTTACAAATTATGACTGTTTCAAGTTCTGTACTAAATTTAGGAGCTCTGCATGAAATCTTGGCTCTATTGAAGTTAATGGGAGTTTCTGTCATTTTGAGGAGGTTCTAAATTTAGCTGAATGAATTTTCTCCTCGGTAGTTCAATGCCTTCTCATGGGTTTGCTGACACTAAACAAAACTATATGTCTTTGCATTAAATATAAACAGCAAGTGTTTTGTTATTACATATTAAATGCTTGTTTGAGCCAATATTTGATTATTGCTTCCCACAATCTAGTTTGCTTCCATAGGTCTAAGAGAGGCCTTTACAGTTTGACAGCTCTGAGCGTGCTCCTATAAAGCTGATTGAATATATTCAGCGTTGAATACTTAAAGGACTTCAGTGCCTCCCAAAGCAGAGTGATCTGTAAATTACTTACAAAACTGTGCAGTTTTGCCTGTCCTATAGTGAGATAATCTTTCTGTTGGGAATCACTGCTGGACATTCTTTCTAAATCTCCTGATCCAGCCTTGTGCATATTAGACCCTTCTTCTCCTGTGAAATTCAGAGATGGAAGAAGTTCCATAACTGGCTGATTTTGCATTTCCTTCTTAATTAGGCTTGATGAAAATTGTAAGCTATGTCACAAGCTCCTATGTGTTAAAAAAAATCCTTCCCCGATCCTTAGAATTTTCACTGGCGAAGTTGGGGCTAAATTGGGTAACAGAAAGCAAAGACTCGGGGATGTCCCCAGATAACCTGCACAAAAATAGACCATTAGGAGACAGTCATAATGACCAAATTGTAATATTTTATGATGCAGAGGCAAGGAACCAGACACTAGGGGGGACAGACTCAAGGGAATTGTGTTCATCTTTATAAAATGTTATCTGGTAACAGTAAACTGCAACATAAACTGTCGCTCCAGGTTGTTTTACTTTTAACTCCAGGAGTACTAGCATTGATGAACCACATGTCCAGCCCAACCTGTGAAAAAAGGAAAATGCAAGAGGGGTGAAAATGCAAGCAGGATTTCCTATTACCATTTTTTTTCCCCAAAAACAGTTTACCTACTTTAGGAGGAAGTATTTAAACATCTTGGTTCAGGAAATACTTGAGTCTCAAATTCCAGAGAACTTGAGAGATCTTGGAGGACATATGACATGTCTGTCCCTTCTGTATACTTTTCCCAGAATTGATTATCATCAGAGAAAGTTGCTGGCCTACATAGATTTGTAATGTGACTCAAATTTTGGTATTGTCTGCAGATTTCTTGTCCAAATATAAGGTCAGGAACCCATAGTCCAGTGGCTATGAGGCCTGGGTTTTGGCAGGTTTATCCTAGCTGGTATTTGGGGAGGAGTCTAAAATATAATATAATCTCAATGTCTTTCACAGATGGGTAGCAAAGATGAGGGTGGTGCATAAAGTAGCTGCATGTGAGATGTTCAGTAAATACAAAATACAGAGGTGGAGTTAAGCGATTAGAAGTCATTGATGCTTAGTGATCCAAGCTCCCTGCTGCCCATGGCTGCCATTTCTGGACCTCCTGCACCATCCATGAAGAGATACAGTTGCCACAACACACTGATATAGCCTGGGTGTCCCACCTGCCTCTCTTCATCGATTTTGTAACAGTCACAGTCTGTCACCTTGGGCAGTGAAGATTAGTTTTTCATCATTCTCTTGAACCTAGATCCCTCTTAAATGAGTAAGCTGAATAAAGCCCTGACAGTTTCCCAGCTAGCAATTTTACCCAAAGATATTTTACTATCTTTGCAGTCAAATTTGGTCCTTCTCTACTTATTCATTATCCAAGGCAATCAGAAGAGCAAATCTTGAGATTCTACCTTATCTATTTTTCATTTCTTCATACCATAGACATTATATCAGAGGAAATATAAGGACTATAGTGAAGGTTAAAGGCATTTAAGTACTAAGTGTGTCTTGCCAAGAGAAGCTGGTAAGAACACAATGATATATTGACCTTTTTATACATTGAGTCTCTTGCAAATTCCATTTATTGACTTATCAATTGATGCAGTATGGAATAGGGACTTTCCTGCTACAAGTTTTATTTAGAACTGGCAGATCCCAGCAAAGCCAATTTTGGCTTAATTCCATTCATACTGATGTAACATTGAAAATCCTTTGAGATATTCAATTGATCTCCACGTTCAGTAATAGCTTCATTTCACAGTGGAGTTTGATGGTAGTAACACCAAAGCTCATCTAGCTAAGAAACTTTAAAGACATAAGTTGTGGGTTTGCATGCAAACCTTAGGGTTTGGTCTACTACTTAATAAAAAATACTGGATGTGGTTCAAGAACTCACGGTGATGAATGCATTAGACCAGATAATACTGACCTAGCTGAAATTTTTAGGTGAACAATTAATTTACTCAAAATACAGTTCTTAAAGGTGGCTTAAATTCCTAAAGAATAAAAAAAATAAGTAAATTCAGCTACACACAAAAAGCTAAACTTAAAACCGGCTTTTAAAGCCTGTTTGTTAATGAACCCTCCCAACACACAAATTCAGCAAATCATTCTAAATCCAACTAAAAGTTCAGCAGACTCAAAATTCAGGAATTTTTATCTTTATTTCAATATGTCAGAAAATATAAACCAACTCCCAAATATTTAATTTAGGTTTTTCTGCTGTTTTGCCATGGAAGCAAAAAGGGGGGTTTATGTCATTAATGGAGTTAGGTTCTTTACTGTAGGCATAAGTATTTCATTCGAAATCATTGCTATTTATAAAACTGAAATCAACTTTCTAAACATAGTGTAGGGAAGCTACAAAAACTCCTACTGAATTTGGTGGGAAAATGGCTCCACCAGAGCAGATATAATCTTGTTTAAAAGCTGTTGGAGTATGCTGCAGGATGCCTAGGTCTTAGCTTCCCATATATCTGAAAAGACACCTTTTAATTTTTTCCTGCCTTGTGTTTGGCCCTTCTACTGCATGCTTTATCTTGTTGTGAACTTAGGCAGGGACCACCATGACCACCACTGAAAAGCCTGAGTAATAAGAGCCCCTGCAAAAGGTGCAGAGAAATATTTATGAGCTTGCCAGCCTGGGATGTAACCAAATCCACATTCTTTCTTACTGAAGATTTAACTGGACCTGGGGGACCAGACCTCACCATAGTACTGAGGTGTGGTTGCTTATAGCTTGTCTGTGGTAAATACGTAACCCAAACCCAAACTTACTGCATGAAGGCAAGCATCCACGACATGAAGTACAGCTGTTAAAGACTCATCTCAAGTGGCGAAAAACTTCAGCTGAGGCTTATGTAAATAAAAGATTTTCTGCACACCCTGTTGAAGTTCTTTGACAGGACTGAAGCTGATGTCACACTGAACTTCCACGAATCGTACAGACTTCTGTATGAGTTGTGAATGCTTGATACACTTCCAGATCAGCCCCAAGCTGTGCAGGTTGAAATAAAGCAAAGAACAGAGGACAAAAGCACAGATAAGAAATATCATTGCTGCTGCTGCTGTGCTTGTTTGTTGTTTAGAGAAAGAATTTGAAAATATAATTGTATTGCTGTTAACTGTGAATGACTCTTTTTTTGTCAAAGAACAGCAGTTTTGAGCCATTTTCAACAGCTGATGTCAGCTGTATCTTGATGAATCAGGAAGCATGAATAGACATAAATTCAAGCTCTCCAGTGAGTGACACCAGGCAAAGAATGTCACCTGTACCTTCCTCCTGTCATACTCTGCAATGGTACACAAACGTGTTGTGGACGAAGGAAAGAGATGGATTTTAGGCTGCTTTAAGGGAAATGCTTTCATTGCTGACTTCTGCTAATGTCACTGATGTTGAGATTGAAAAGACTTTGAGAAAGCGACTTGGACTCTGCGAACATGGGATTAACAGTGAATTGTAGTAATAACTTCCTAGGAAAAGTGGCACTTCTCTGTGAAATGATTTAGAGTTGCTTAATGTTCGATGTTGTTGAAGAGGGCCAAATGGCCAAGTTATTAAGTTAACCCTACACTGAAGGACAAGGGTGACCTTCAGTAAACACCTTCTCCACCAAGGAGGAGACAGGCCACTAGTTTTTCCTCTGGCAAGAGGCCCCCAACACCCAGCACAACAGCAAAAGGATGCATCAGGAAACTGAATCATAGTAAGTACCTGCACCCTCAGTCACTGGCAAGAGGCAGATGCCATTGCAGGGTGATGCAGACTATGTAACATCCAGCTCCATGACAGCCTGGATTGCCAGGAACAACATGGTTGCTTTATTTTGACCTTCCTGATCACTGTCTGTCCTGACTGCCCAGGGAGCCCCATGACTGCCTAGGGAGCCCTGCTGCTGCATGGCCATGGTAAGCTCTCCAATTCATGCTAAACATTTATGTTACGTAGCTGTAGAGGGCAGCCTGAATCCAGCTCCCATTTCTCTTCGTTGTGTAAAGAAAGTAGGTCTGGCAGTGTTGAGTATCAGGTGCTCTGCCCTTGAATTCAAGATACCACATGGAAACCTAAGTCTTCAGCACATCCGAGCAAAGCCCTTAATTTACCTCTTCTGGGAAGCCCTGAGCTAACTGTGGATCTCACAGATAAGTGGATCATTGCAGCTAAGGTAGTCCAGCCTCTAGTTCTTTCGGGCTTGGACCTTTGTATTGAAAATACAAACAAAAGAACTGATTATAATGTCGGTCATTTCTGTGTCGAGACACTCTCCATCAGGAAAAAAAATAAGGAGCATTTAACATTGCTCTCCGGACAACTTCTAGAATATAGAAATGTCTGATTGTGACCGATCTGGGTCAGATTTGACTCATTTACTCTAAAAGGAAAGCATTCAAAGTCCTAATTACAAACCTCAAACTACATGAAAACCAGGTCCATTTTACACCAGCAGGACTGTTTGGAGCCTTACAAAAACACAAAGGAGAGAGAAAGGTTTGAAGATCAAGGTAAAAGCAGAGGTCACATGTAAAAGGAAATACAGGAGGGACATAGGATATAATTTTTTACAAAATCCCAACAGAATGCTGTTTAATTTTTTATATCTTCAATAACTTATTGATTAAAACTGAAAATATTTTGAAAAACCATGCTTCCTGTATCAGGAGAGAAATACAATAGAGGCAGACATGACTGTCTCCTCTTTCCTTATCTTCCAGGAAAATATCAGATTTACCGTCACGTATAATACTTGTTCTCGTTCTAAGACAGGTTTCATGCTGTGCAAATTGTCATAGTATCAGGGTCAAAAAGGGCATGAGCCAGTTTGATTTGTAAACTGTTCTTCTGCTAGGCTAGGACTTAAAGAAAGCAGGCTTTGCTCTCCAGGTGCAAGAGCAGAGTCCTTGCTTTCTGTAATCTTCAGCTTCTCCAAAATTTTATCAATTCAGCTGTGCAGCACTTTTGTGAGACAGAAAATCATCCATATGGCCTGGAAAACTCTACTTGTAATCTCAGGATTTCAGGCTGGAAGTCTTAACATGATCTAAAATTGAAAGAGAGAGTAAATCTTTTGCTTTAACCCTCACCCAAAAGCATTCACCATACTCTAGGATCTGGGCAAATTACTTCATCCTTTTTGGTAAGTAAGCAGGTTAGAAAGTAAGACTCACAGATTTCATATCTAAAGAGCTCCTTGAAGAAGATGCATTATGTTAGAACAGGAGCTCAAAATAATTCCCTCTTTTGCATTACTGCTTTGGGGAAAAAATAAAAAAAAAAAACCAACATGGCACATAGCATTCCCTCCTTTGCATTACTGCTTTGGGGAAAAAAGAAAAAAAACCCAACACGGCACATAGCACTGCACACCAGAATCAAAGGTTTTCCCATAAGAACAACAACAACAAAAAGAAAGAATGAGCACGAATTCACTAATTTACTGGGAAAAGAAACAATGTAGCTTCGACCATTGGCCAGAATGGCTTCTTCTATTGCATACCTTGCTATACAAAATGCCTATCCCCTACCCTTCCCACGTCCCATGATTCTGGTGATGGTGCTATCCTAAACTTTGGATATCATGCTATGCCTGCAGTGTCTGTAACGGCTCTGTAAATATTGCAGCTGTTTTTTGCCCTGGAAAGAGACATCAGGGTGGGCAGACAAAATGCGAACACATCAGTTTCCTGTACATAAACCTTGCAAACAGTGCAGCATGAAACTTTGTGTTAGAAGATGAGATGGAAGTCAGCCTTAGCTGTGAAGATTAAAAGCAATCAGGGAGTTATCTTTTCCAACAGCTGTTGGACTCCCAAAATCTTCCCTCAAGAAGGGGGCATAAATAATTTGGTACTCAGCTTCCCTATCTCATTTTGCTGATTTACTTTCAGGATTAACAACTATTTTACACTGGTTGAGTGTGTGCAGGTTGTGGAAGGTAATACTATTTCACTCAAAAATTCCTTAGTACGACATTGCATTCCCCAGCGTATTGCCTCACTCTGCATCCCACCCTGATTGCACACGCTTTGGCCTGAGGACAAAGCTGGAGCCAGAAAGGAGATTTTAAGCTTGTGTGCTTTCCCATTGATACTGCATTTAAACCAGTGAGACCCCCGCTGAAAAGAGAGTAATGTGTGGGTAAGGAGTAGAGATGTAGTTACAGCGGTCGGATGCATAAATTCATGCTTTCTGCTTCTAGACACATCTCGTTTGTTGAATCAGCTCTTATTCTATTATTCCAAAGTGGTCTCAATCGACTTATGATTTATTTCTCAATAAGAAGAATTCAGAAAGTCATGTATCATTTACACTCCGTGATTGTACATAAAATCCTAAACACAACTCCCAGTGTAAGTGTAATTTCCAGTCACCTTCAACCCATCTATTTCTCCCTTTGGTACCACTTCCCATGTTACACACACCTTGGTTTAGCTACATCAGTGTCTATATTCTGAACATTTGGGAGGAGGACCTGTTTGCAATACCATGTTACCTTTCTAAACCTTCAGAAAGAGTTTCAGTACTCAGCAAACTCCAGTACAGGAGACTTAGATGAGATGCCACTCAATTTCTATATTATGGTATAATAGCTTTATGAAGACTCATCCAGGTGATGCTTCCAGTGAGTTGGTGCCAGAGTTTGCATCATGCTGGAATTGATCTTAACCCCATTTTCCAGAAGAGCTTCATGCTACAGATATTTCAATTCTTTCTCGCTCCACTATACCATACCCCTCTTGCTGGAAACGTATGGCTGCTGCTTTAGCAGGGTTTGTTGAGAAAACGAATACAGAGACCTGGTCTTCCCATGAGAGAGAAAGAAGGGTCCAAGCAAGGCTCTGGCTATGTTTCTTAACACCTTGCACTTGTGCTGCCTAGGATCAAGGTTTGCTTGTTCTAACAACGGTGTGGAAAACTGAAGAGGAGGGTGGTCTCCCATGCACTCTTCAGTCTCTGTGGGTCATGCAGATGACTGAACAGATGGACTAATCAGGCAGAGCTGGTGGAAAATGTGGTACGTAAACAAGTCATGGTGTGCTTGCTGCTTCAGCAAAGCCAGATGTCCATGCACCTTCATCTCCTTTCTGCCCTTCTACTCGTCCTCTCTGGTATCACCCTTTGCCTTTTTCCCACCCTGAAAGAATTCTTCCACCTTCCCTTTACATTGGGGATCACAGTCCCTGTGTCTCACCTGCATGTAATCTCTGGCCAGCTGAGTTCATCACCCATAAAGTCCTCTACAAAAGAGTTCCCAGTGATAAACCTAACACTTCAGCCACTCTTCCCAAAACCATACCACTATTTCTTCAACAATAGGAACACAGTTTATTACACCAGGAGTAGAGCACATGTTATTGAAAGTTTTACCGTCCTTTTTTTAATGGAGACTGAGGGATGCCTTGCCCTCAAGTCAGCTACATTTAGAATAGCATTATACATTTTCTCCATCACTGAACAGCCTGTGACCACAATGCTAAACTTCCTCAGCCTCCAAGACAAATTGCATATAGGCAATAGCCCTTAGCTTGCACTAACCCCCAAGCTTCTTGGGAATTATATGGAAGAGTGCCAGCTAGCCTGTGCTGTGCTGAGGACAGTTTTAAGAATCTAGCATAGTAGGTAAGAAAATGTCACTGTCCAGTCACACCATTTGACAAGGCAGACACCCTGGGGAGCTCTGTTAGTTGCTGGCCAATGGAGGAACATTCCTTAGAGGTCTGTGAAGAGGATGTGTGGCCATAGAGTGTCTCTTTTCCAGCCATAGAACTGGGAATCCTTCCTTTTGTGGTGAAATTCTTCCTGCTTTCCTATCTCTCTCCTCCAAGAGACTGTCTGTGTGGACAGGGAGCCTGGATTTAAACAACTAGATTTGAAGATTTTTTAACTATATTTGTTCATCAGGATAGGAGCAATAATTGTCTTGTCCCTTCGTGCCTGCTGCTGAGCAATTCTCCTTCAATGTTCCATGAGGTGTTCATGAATCTATGAATGAAGAAAGGTGGTACTTGCAAGGAAACCACCTGCACATTGACACCTGCTAATGATCCCATAGGAATGGGCCATGTCAGATTTACACAGTGACTATGAAAAGGTGCATACTTAAGATCACGAGCTCACTGCCTTGCCAGAAGTTTGACAAAAAAACCTAACATGCACTGCTCCCTCCTACCACACACTTGTGGGGGTCTCGTGCCTGTAAAAATCTGTTTCTATTATCCTGTCATATAGATGACAGTTCATCACACCATCCTACAGTCAAGCAGCAGAAAATTCTGCAGAGCTGAGATGCAAGACACTTGATCCTTCAAGACACCATTCATATTTTCAAGTGAATTTAACACTCACAAAAAAAATGGTGGAGACGACCAGCACCTTGCACTTAACTTCTGAACACTAACATCAGGAGGTCAGCTCCCTGTGTGGGCAGACACACCAGTTCCCATGAGCCCTGATGCAAAAGAGCCACCCCTGAGCTAAGAGGTTTGGTTACAGCTCTGGATTCCAGCTGAGGCTGTCAGATTTGGAGCCAGTTATGGTCATGGTGTTTGAAATGTCAGTATGCATCCATGTGAAAATGAACATCTCACAGAAGTCAAAATCTAAGCGTCATCTTGTGCTAGTTTTAAGTATTTCTAACAAGAACTGGGTGTGAAACACTTACAGAGGGACAAAAGGTTTATTATATACATATCTATGTTTCAAGGGGAAAAAAAATGTAGGTTGATTCTGCTTATCTGACTTCCACCTCTCTCTTGCCTCCCTTGAATTTCTCACATGGTGGTGTTGAAGCAGAAAATTTCTATCAGTCCTTGTTTGAGGGCTGCACCAGCCAGTACAAGGCAGACATACAGTTTTCTGGAGGAGCACACTTGCTCCAGCTCCTTCTCTGCAACCAGATTGCTAATGTACTCACTGTTTATCCAGTTGCAGAGGTCCGCACGGAAAGCTGAGGAGGTGTTTATGGCTCCAAAGGCTCATAAAAGGGAACGGTAAAATTATTCCTGCTGACTGCGCAGCAGGGAATTGAGAATACAACTAGCTCTAATACTACTGTCCAGACAGTTCATGCTTCCAAGTTAAAGAGCACGCTACTTAATTGCAGCAATAGACATGTTCAAGATAAAGCATAATATCCCTTACAGAGGATTTTCCAGGGCCTTGTGCACTTGGCAGCAAGCAATTTACATGCACTCATAATTTTACCATATTGCTTGTTTTAAGTGGATTGCTGCTGTTTTAACAGCTTTTGTTCTGCTTCATGATGCCATCTTTACTGTCCCAAATCTACCTCTTTGGGGATGTGGGGAGATCTTGTGCATGTTAAATTCCCTATCATTTTTAACTTCTATGAAATAGGATGCACAATGCATCAAGCTTGAGACATGAATTCCTGAATGCCAGCTTCCCTGACTGAAGGGTTTGCAGATCCACTGAGGTAAGCATAGTGGTCATTTTGCCTTTAAAGTTCAGGAGCACAGTTCCCATACTGACCAATGTTCCTTACTCAGACTTGTCTTCTTGAAGGAAGACAAATACAGCAGTGGAGTGCAAATGAAAATCACTCCCATTGTCCGATTCTAGAGACTGGAGACCATTAATTAAGAATCATGCAGAATTGACTAAGATTTCACACCATTGCAGCTGCTGCAATGTGAAAATAATCACCGTATTTTTCAAACCTTTCCAGAGCTAAACAAAATCAATTACATTCTGAGCCAGCAAAATATATTTAATGTTCTGAACTGCCTAGCACTTATTTGTAACACCTCAGGGCTGGCACTAGGCATGATTCAGTAAGCTGCCCAGAAGTCTTTGAATCATAGAATCATACAATATCTTGGGTTGGAACGGACCTTTAAAGGTCATCTAGTTCAACTCCCCCACCATGGACAGAGATATTTTCAACTAGACCAGGTTGCTCAGAGCCCCGTCCAACCTGACCTTGAATGTTTCCAGGGATGGGGCAGCTACCACCTTCCCGGGCAACCTGTGCCAGTGCTTTATTACCTTCATTGTAAAAAAAATATTCTTCCGTATATCTAATCTAAATCTAACCTCTGTTAGTTTAAAACCATTACCCCTTGTCCTATCACAACAGGCCCCACAAAAAAAAGTCTGTTCCTGTCTTTCTTATAAGGTCCCTTTAAGTACTGAAAGACCACAATAAGGTCTCCCTGGAGCCTTCTCCAGGCTGAACAACCCCAACTCTCCCAGCCTGTCTTCACAGAAGAGGTCTTCCATCTCCCTGATCATTTTTGTGGCCCTTCTTTGGACCTGCTAAAACAGGTCCATGTCCTTCCCCTGTTGAGGACTCCAGAGCTGGATGCAGGACTCCAGGCTGGGTCTCACCAGAGCAGACTAAAAGGTCAGAATCACCTCCCTCCACCTGCTGGCCATGCTTCTTTTGATGGACCCTAGGGTACAGTTGGCTTTCTGAGCTGAAAGTGCACATGGTCGGCTTATGTCCAGCTTTTCATCCACCGGTTCCCCCAGTCCCTTCTCCGCAGGGCTTCTCTCAATCCCTTCATCCCCCTGTATTGATATTGGAGGTTGCCCTTGACCCAGGTGCAGGACCTTGCATTTGGTCTTGTTGAAGTTCATGAGGCCAGCTTCTTGAGCTTGTCCAGATCCCTCTTGATGGTATCACATCTCAGGTGTGTCATCTGCTCCATGATCAGCTTGGTGTTGTCCGCAAACTTGCTGAGGGTACACTTGATCCCCCTGTCTATGTCATTGATGAAGATATTAAACAGTACTGGTCCCAGTACAGACTCCTGAGGGACACCACTCGTCACTGATCTCCATCTGGACATTAAAGCCATTGACCACTACCTCTGGATGCCACAATCCAACTAATTCCTCATCCACCAAACAGTCCACCCATCAAATCCATATCTCTCCAATTTAGAGAGAAGAATGTTATGGGAACTGTTGTCAAAGGCCTTACAGAGGTCCAAACAGATGACATCCATAGCTCTTCCCTTGTCCACTGATGTAGTCACTCCATCATACAAGGCCACTAGGTAGGTCAGGCAGGACTTGCCCTTAGTGAAGCCATGCTTTGACTAGCATTTTGCTTATGATTTGTTCCTTGTAATTAAGAAAACATCCTATTTCTATGAGGAAGATAAAAAAACCAGTTTTTCTGTCCATCATGTTAGCTCTCTCCATTAACTAATCCTTCAAACCGTTTCTCATGGAAGAGGTGACTGTACAGCTTTTTGCCCCTCTTTAGTCCCTTAATAAACCAAATGGTAGCTAGGAGCATGAGAGTGGATCACTTGGGGAGGGAGTGAACAGAGCTGATTACATTTTCATTGATTTTTTTTAATTATTTTTTTTAACATACCCAGTAGTTTTGCAGTTGGCACTGCGATCTTCCACTTTGATGTTGCTTTAATGTTGCCAAGGTCATGCTGACAATGAGTTCAGTGGCTGCAGAGGGTATATATCTGCATGACTACTTCCATTGAAGGAAAATTGTTCACAATGTGACTAATGAACCATAGTGTATTTTACATCATGCATTGTATATACACATAGTGATTTAAAAAGTCCCTCCTGCACATGACAACTGGAATAGAGCTCAGGGTCTTCAAATGCTGAACTTAGCCTGCTGAGAGAATAGCTCTTCATCCAGAGCAGAGAGGTGGCACACATGAAATCTCCTGAGAAGACCCATTTATACAACGTTAACCATCAAATAAGGAAATTTGAATAAAGGATTTTTGCATTTTTCAGAGCCTTTTTAGAGTGTTAGAAACTCAGGACTAACCCTCTGTTTCCTCAGACAACTTGGGCGAAACCTCCAACTCCTGCATTCCAGGTCATACAATAGCACCTCAAGGGCTTCATTCTGCACAGCTTTGTCTTGTATTGAAGTGTCTCATTCAGCAACAATATGCCTCAAAAATTTTGCTCTAAGACAGTCATGTATTTACATGGATTCAGGATGTTTAAAAGATTTGTTTTTTTCCTGACATCACCAACAGATGTTTGGATATGGTAAATTAGCTTCTGTTCCTAGTCCTCTGTTGCCTGATAAGGTTTAAGGTTAAAATATATGAGATATATATATATATATATACTGTTGGCGCTTGACTGCTGTTGGTAATCATTGAATCATTTCCCTCGTTCAGTTGAAATTACATGTAAAGGATGAACCAAATCCAGCTGGTACTGAATTACTTGCAATTAAAAAGAAAATCTGTGAAAGAGTGATTGACACAACAGCTGACATAAAAGCTGCAGTGTAGTAAAGCCTTCTTACCTGTCTTTTGTATCTCATCTTTTGAAATGATCATCCTAATCCAGCAAAGAATAATGCAGAAAAATGTACAGGTCTGGAAAAGATCTTCTGGCCTCCTCTTGGCTCCTTCCTTTTTCCATCGGGCACTGTGCCACATGAACTCTTTACTACCTTTACTGCCCTACTGAGATCTGCACCTGCTCTTTTGCACCGTGGTCAGACGTCAGGCGCCGTCTCACACAACCATCATCCCTCCCTTGCAATATGGTAAATGCCAACTTTAAAGTTCATAAGGTTAGAAAGACAGTTTCCTGGTAAAGAAATTACAGGAGTGTCACGTATGAGCTACACAAAGCAACAATTCACCAGGCTGATAAAGAAGACCAGTGCATTAATTTCTCCTCAAAATAAAAGTGGCAAATATTAGGTCAAACATAAAAAGGATTTGCAGGAAGGAGTAAGTGTACTAATGAGGCCAGCAATGGCCTGATAACCAGAGCAGGAGAAGACAAGAGGAAGTGGTGGCACTGTTGAAGAGGAGGATTACAGTTCTCCGTCTGAATAAGATGGTGAACTCAATAGGCATCTGCCCATTGGAGAAACTGCAGAGGACAGCTGTGCTGGATCTGCTGTCATCTGGGCTAGCCCCAGCCAGTCTGGACCTAAAAAAGTGCTTCCACCTGACTTCTGCCAAGCATCCTACACCAGGCATGCAGTCAAAATGCATGTAGGCTCCAGCCATTACAGATGGAAAATTTAGACTCTCCTTTCAAATTTCAGAGGAAATTTGTTTGCAGATCTGCTCAGCCAGCTGTGTCAAAAGTCTCCTGAGGTTTCTGATAATTAAAGTTATGCACTGAAAACAACCTGGAAATGTTTAGAGACACGGAAAGTGGGACCTTTCACACAGCTTCCAGTGGCCCAGGGGCTGCTCGGGGCTGGGAGCTTTGGGGGCTCCCCATGGGAGGGGGCAGGGCAGGGCCAGACAGCCTGGACCCATCCCACGGTCTCAGCCAGGGAGCAGGGCAGCCCCACATCCTCCCTGGGGATGGGGATGGGCACAAGCTAGCACGTCCTCCAGCAACATTCAGAAAGTTACCACAAGGCCAAAGAGTGTTGTGGACTCAGCCTTCACCTTATCCTACCCTCCGTTTATTTCTAAATGGCCAGTCCTGGGCTTGACTGCCATTCCCCGGGCTGCTGCATGTTAGGAAACATTGCAGGAAATCCTTTGGATGAGAAGAGACAGGATGAAAAGTGTTGCTCAGTGGACTCTACTATCATGCTTATTCAGCATTGTCCTGCAGCTGAATCACTGAGGAGCAGCAGCTCACAGCCAGATCAGAAAAGCTCCCTGAGGACCTGAGACAGGCAAAGAGACCTTCACAGAGCTGCTCTTTGCAGAGCCAAGCTGAGGAGAGGGTGGGATGTGTGTCTAAAGTGGAGTGATGCAAGCTACTCAGTGGTGAAGAGGAAGGATGCTAAATTGCTCATTTACAACATCATTTCCTCTTGACTCGCAGGTGCTATCAATATTTGTGCATGTGTGATATGCTTCTATAGTTCCCTCAAATTATGTCCGCCTTCTGTGCCTTAACAAATTTCCTACAATTAAGGAGAGATACCAGGGGTATGATCTGCCTGCGCAGGCCACCTCTCCGCAATTTGGGGCCGCACCTTTCTCAGTCGCTTGTGAAGAGCAGTCCCAGATTTACTGAGCCTGGCCCTTTTTGCTACTATTAATTATCTGACAGAGAGTTTACAATTGTGCTGGTATATTTACTCTGACCAAGTTTGTTTCTGGACACCCCTGTGAGCTCTTGTAATTGAGTATTCAAAACAACATCAAAGACATTAATGGATTCTGCTGTGGAACTGTCCTGATCCTTTTCCTCTGCTCTTAGACCAGTGGTACTAACACTTGGGTTTGTTACAGAGATAATATGAATTTTAGCAGGCAATCTTTCTGAATCCTTTAAGGAAAGGCAGAGTGGCAGAACACAGTTAAATGACCCAATTAACCTCAGCCTATTATCATGAATTGGCAATATAGAAGGCAAATGCTAGAAGTTCCCCATGTAAGAAGATCGTTTAATCCTCTGGCATGAATACCCACATTTTAGAGATGACCAGAACTGTGATGTAGGCACCTCTTTTACCATCTCTGCAGTTTACATACCAATGTATGGAGGTTTTCCTGGAAAAAGAGCAGTAGCAGAAAAAGTGCAATTTTGAAACTAGCCCTTGGTCTAGGAGAAATTTGACTTTTGGATATAAATAGCGGCAACACCTGCCTAACCTAAATGCTCATTTTACTTTAAACTAGTTTAATTTAAGCAATAGAAGTTACACTTACTTTTAATGGGCAGCAGCTGTTCATTAAATTTATAATGACATTTAGATACCCTGGTGATAGACACTCAGAAATATCATATACATAGAGACAGAAAATCATTAGTAGCATTACCAAGATGGCTTGGAAGTGAAATTAACTTGAAGAGAGACACTTGTTTCAGCTCCATCTGCAGTTTGAAAACACAGGCTGTTTTCTAAGGCATGTAAGTGCACTGCAGAGTAGTATTAGCCAGACCCCATCCTACAGAAAGTCTGAAGAATTTTTCATGCAAAAACATGCACACTCTTGGGATTTTTCTACTAAATGATCACAGTACTACTACAACTGACATCTATAGTGATTTCACTTTCAATTGAGATATACAAATATAGTATAGAGATGCATGTTATTTCCACAAAGGCAGTAGTAAGTGCATTACAGTTTGTGCACACAACAGTATATGCATGTCCCAGGAGCTGTTAATCACTAACGGGCCCTGGCTGTGTCCTGGTGCTAGATGGGTTATTTTTATCAGCTTTAGTAGAGTCTTTACCCAATGTTAGGGACTAACACAAAAAATACCACAGAACTCCAGTAACCAAATACCCTTATTCTTTTATAATTATGAATGCAGTTTCTTAGTTCATTAATTGCACATTAATATCCATCTCCACTCTCTCAGCTTGGGTCTTTTCCTCATGCAAGTCCATTTCTCCTCTCTAAAAGCAGTGCTGCTAGGATCCACATGTACCATCTTACCTACACAAATAAGGTACACCCTATACAGTCCGGAGAAGTCAGCATGGGATCAGGACTACAATTGTTATTCTCACTTGCACGTCACCACCATCAATAAGGTAGCCCAGGTCAAACAAGGTTGCTGTGTAAGAACTCCGTGGCCTTTCAAGTAGTCTTCAGTGACACTTTTGCAACTTTTGTTCTTCAATGGGATTGCCAGATGTTATTCTTTGCATTTCGTTAAGCAAGTCTGTTGATTAAACACAGGAGAGGATTAGAACATCACTGGATTAAAAGAAAATATGTAAAGTGACACACAAGAACAAACAGCATCTTTGCTAGCTTGGTTCAGCAAGGGTAGATACAGCCCTGGTGATGCAGCCTACATCTGTATTATCTAATATAATATAAACCTGTTTGTGGTGCAGTGTATTAGCTACCTACTAGAGAGCATTTTCCACTGTAGTTTCATGCAAAAGAAATCCAATTCATGTCTTCAAAAACTTTTCCACAATGGGAACCAAAGCACAGTAAGAGTGAGTAGGGACATTTTTTTTTCCAAAACACACTTCTGATCCAAAATAATGCACTAAAGTAGATAAAAACTTATAAAGCAGATTTGTTATGTGTGGAAGAGACAGCTTCACACTGAAGCTGCTCGGAGAAAGACTGCATTTGAATAGTTCTGATGAATTAGAAGCATCATACCCTCACAGAGTTCTTTCTGTGCATCTCTCATTTTTCTCTATTGAATAAGTCCTAGTGCAGCAGGAAACTCATTAGCAAATTCTTTGCTAAAAGTAATGCTTATGTAAGTTCAAGAAAAGCACATTATCAGAAGAATGTTTTGATTAATTTGCTGTTCGTTAACTGTACACCTTGGTGACTGTATAGTAAATTCTCTTTTGAAGACAACCATAAAAATTATACATGGTTGTATTTTTCAAGAAGCTAGTGCTCTGAGAACATTTAATTACTTCTAACACCTTTGGTATTTGTTTACATCAGATCTCCTTTTCAACCCTGTAGCACACACACCTGCAGGAGGACTGGCAATCTGAGGTCCCAGAGGGCTTTCTCCAAGAAAGCTATCATTGCGGAGCCATAAAAGGTCCTCCTGCTCTTAAAAAGTGGCCAGAGCTGTATGTCGTGTCACGCATGAATCACAGCCAGAGAATATATATCAGCTCTTCCACAGAGAATTTATGGGAATTACTTTTTCCAGCAGGTCAGCTGGAGGTCTCACTATGCCAAACCTTAATCTGGATTGCTTCGCATCCATTGTCATTCCAAATCCAAAACTTTGTCCCTACTTACATTAATGACACACATCTTTCGATGACCTTTGTCAGAATACCTAGCTAGTTTGACTGTTAAACTGGAGACATCTTTCTTTTTATCAGATTAACTGATGGGGTTTATTGTGAGGAAAGAAGCAGCAGTTGAGTAGCTTTGCATTTTTTCCCAGGGAAAAAAAGAGATTAAATGAGGGATTTCTTTCTGCACTGCATCTGTGAACTCCTCCATTCTAAGGGATATTGTGGTGATGAAGACATCATCAGTGTTTTGACTACATATAACAGCTACAGGTGCTGTATCACTCAGTAAAAATAGCTAAACTAGTAACAACACTGTGCCAAGCTAGCACTAGGTAGTTACATTTGGCTAACATACCCTGCTACTAGATATTCTTCACTGCAGCACTGCCATGTATTGTCATAAGGAAGCCTCTTTCATTCACTTACTGTTTCTAAAGGGAAAATGAGAGTCCCTGTGCACTGTATATATTTCTAGGCTTCTAAAGAGCTTTATGATACTTCGGACAAGAGCACTTCTATAAATGTAAGTGGGCATGTTCTCATTTTCTCCAGTTTGCCACCTGCTTAATTTTTCGGTAAGTTTGCACAGAATGTGATTTTCCCTTCGCTTGGTTTCAGCTAAGCCTGGTTTGCTCAGTAACTTGCTCAGAAGTTTCACACAGCTGCTAAGCAAAGATCGACCAGGGTGACTTACTAGTTAATAATTGATTAAAAGAAAATGGCTTTCCCTCCCAGAGACCTCCTCACTTTGCCAGTCTGTAACACCAGGTAAGCAGGAGGCGCAGTGCTTCTATTCCTGCTTCTGCTGGAGCAAAGAGGGCAGTGAGTACTGACCGGCAAAAAGACATCAGCAACACAGCATGGTATTAACAGCACTTGTTCATTAAAGAGAACAAAGAGCCATATTTCAGGATAACAGCACAACATCTGCCAAAAATCTGCACAGAACAGTTATAAACACAAATGAGTACTTTGTGTGCACATGCAGGTAATGGCAAACTTCAATCAAATAGCTTGAGTGAGTAGGTAGCTTTCCAAACACCTCCCTGGCTCTCACCCCGAGGCACAATGATGTGCACAAATCAAGCAGCTCAATAGCATTACCCTATGGAAATGTGTCCCCAGAGCCCAATGTTCCCTCTTCCTTCTCCAGTACCCCCAAAATAACTCCTGTTAAAACCACAACTTGTTACAGACATAAAAAGAGCTTGAGGAGTTTTGTCCTTAAATCTTCACCAATTAAGAAGGAAGAAATTTAAAGGCATGATGCATGGAGAAAGCCAATAGGAAATTCTTGGAGCTCTGTAAAACATTTCTTCCTGCCTTGCTGTTAAATCAAATTAAATATTTCTTTCAGTTTTTCCTTTGTAGACAGACAAGATTTGAACACCTTCAGTTTTGAACTATATCTGTTAATACTAACTGGGGGTTAGGTACACAAGGGATCTTAGGCAGCTGTCCTCCAGCCCTCCGATCTACAGCCCCAGGGAGGGAGCCTGCCTGGCTTACACACACTGGAAATAGTGCAGTGTTTCTGAAAGAGATATGCAAAGACTGGTATTCCGGGGAAAGCCACCTAAGTCAGCAAAGCAAAAAAGCCCTTAAAAAGGCTTCTTAAGATTCTCCCTATTTGCAACTCTTAGCTCAAAATCTTTTCCCATACAGGTAAGCACCAAGGTTGCAGGGAAACGGACGTGGCCCTTCAGACATCGGTGTTGTACTAGGCAATCTTCTTCTGACCCTAGGTGTTACACTGGGTGCTGATTAATAACTAGTGCCACAGTATTACTGAATCTTGCTCTGAGTTTTTTTTCCTGAACTGGTCATGAAACAGCCCTTTCATTCAAAGGTATGATGGAGATCTGCTTCCCCTGTAGATGTCTGCAGCTGAGGTGTAGACACCTGCATTTAGCTCCTGCTTTTGTCCTAACAGGGTTGAACTCCGAGCATGAGCGTCTGTGCATCTATAGTCTCCTTTGTGAGCTGCAAAAAAAAGGTGTCTTTTTCCTGCCGCAAAAGCCATTCATTTCTGCATGGAAGAGAAAGACACTTTCTTTGGCTAGTGGTTGGCTATTTGGTTTGTATCAGGAAATTTTCAATAAAATACTACCACAGATAATCTGAGGAGTACATTTTTATAACTGTTTAGGAATGAAAATGGGTTGTTGAAAGAGTGTCACATTTAATAGCTACTGCAAATGAAACCATTTTGCCTCAGCAGGGCCATGTCAGTGCACTCCACACTGGCTGGTGTAGCTTGCCTGCCTTCTGTGGTCCCAGCCGGAGCAGCAGAAACGGTTCAGGTTTCTCCATACAGCACTGAACCGTGTGGCACTGACACATCCAGTATTTCTGCGTAAAGGAGACCTGCTCTGAAGAGTTTTGTTTCCCACCTGAGCCACCTCACTGACACCAACCAAGTCCTGCCAGCTGACATCCCATGTCCTTACAATTAAAAGCAGGTGTGTTTCTGCAGGAGTGGGACTTAAATTCAGAGTATTTTTTCTTCTGAGCAAATTTCACAGGAACTGTCAGCAGTTTTTCAACTCTGCAGCCTCCAGTTGGACAAATAATTCCATTACCTGAAATACATAAAATAATTTCCAGAACAATGTAGTGCGTTCCAGTGGTTTCAAGAGTGATTAGGGATTGCACAGTTTTGTAAACAGCCCAGTGTGCTTTCTAATCAGGCTTCTTGTGGCCTTTCATATTACAGCCAGGTCTAGCTTAGCATGTCATGGAAAAACAAGATGGACTTTAACAAAAAAACCCTTGTCAGCCCTTCCAGTTTTCCCACTACATTTCTTTGCTCCATTTAAAAGGGATTGACCTTTTTTTATTTTGTATTGGTCTTCTGTTCTTACCATATTGCGCAACTGAAAGGTGTGACATCCTTAGCTTCTAAGGTATTAATTTTCACCAAACTTCTCTAAGAAAGAAAATTCATGAGTCGGAAACTGAAGCGCCGGAACTTCGAAGAGCTCCCAGGGCCATTCAGGGCGTCAGTTAAGGGAGCACTGAGCCCAGCACTCCTAGGTCTAACAGCAGGACCTCAGCTATTCAATCATTCTTCCTTTCAATAGCACCATTTTACCAGTGCAGTGATCACTTTCACATGATAAATCTTTTTAATCGTAAAAATACTTACTGTCGGTGCATGTTAATTCATAAAAAGAAAACCAGAATATCTTTACTGAATCATGTTAAGTCTGTATCAAGTATTTATGAATATCAGAGCTGTAACTCCTTATTCAATAAAACAGATAGGTATTCATTTGAATGAACACAAATAAGGACCATTGATTCCTTTGACCCCTTTAATTCATTAGCCAGGCAGATTAGTTTTTTAGATAAAGTTGAAGGGAAAAAATACACCCAAGGTGAATTTTGAAACAACTGTGTCAAACTGAAACTGATCCTGGAGTGATCCTTATCTGCAAACTACAGGATATTTGTTCCATTGAACGTCAGAAGGATAAAATCAGTCTAAAGTCTCATGTTAGCGATTGGCAGCCACTTAAGAGCACTGCACCTGAGAACAGGCTTTACTTTATTGACCATAAAAGTAAATAATGTGTCTTATCATTCTACTACTTAGGCAGCAAAATACTTTGAGATAGTAGATTTCTAAGTTTTCCAGTCTATAAGTATAAATTTTTTAATGGGTTGGTACTTTACTTAAAAACAGTCCTCAGCACAGACCTTGTAAAAGCCAGCCATTGCATCAGTAAATATTCTGGCTGTGTATGCTGACCTTTGCTTCCAGAACTGGGAGCCGGCCAAAAGGCAGAGACATGAGGTTCTTACAACCCAAGTGGAAATTTTCAAAGTACTTGGCCTGGTGGGGACCACCCCAGTCCCAAGGGCTTTACAACACAGCCCCTAAAGGCTGGCTGGCTGTGTGATAACCACCATGGGGCACTTTAAAGCATTTCTCCTCAGAATGTGTACGGCTGCTTTTACAATATAAAGAAGACTTAAGAATGGCACAGCCACAGAACTGAGTTTTTCAAATAAGCCTGCAAAATTTGTCGAGGATTGTTGTAACACAACGCAAGCCAGGCACCTGATTCCAGAAAAAAGGAAGCTTCCACACCTCAGTCTTTACCCATCAGCTTGTGTGAAGTGTTCCCTGGGATGTGGGAGCTGGGATTACACCCTTGTGCTCTGCCCACAAGGATTTGTATCCATGGTGAGGTGGTGCATCTCACTCCCTTCCTGGGGCCACTCTACAACCCCAGGAATACCTGTTAGGCCTTGGCATTTGAGTAATGAGTTGGAAAGTTAGGCACCCCTTGATCATACCAACAACTCTTGCATGACGAAGGAGGGAAGCAGTACTGCCTGTACCAGGAATACTTGTTGCTTGGCAAAGGTGGAAACAAAACCAATAATCGGTCATCTTCTGACAGCCTGTTGACCCAAACTGGAGCCTGAAGGGAATGATACCATTATTAATAAAAAATTACCAACTCAATGGCCAGGATGGAAATTTGTGGATGACTAAAACCATTGCTGACCCTATAACCAGTGGTCTGGGTGAGACCCTTTGACCTTGCCCAGACTGCAGAAGGCTGCAACCAGCATCTCGCTGTGAGTGGGACACCACTCACCACTGGCAAACTCCCAAGTCTGTGATACTAGGGGGACTGTTGCCAAAAGATGACAACAGAGCCTGGGCTGATACCCCTGCTCCTTGAGGCTCAACCCTTCACCTGCTGAGAAATGCAAAAGCATTTGAAGTTAATATTTCACTGAACTTGAGGGGAGCTTTTAATAGTTACATCTTTGTACATTTGTATATATATTTCTATACACCTATTCCTTTTTGTTTGTGTGCATGTATGCATGTGCAAATTGATTTAGATACTTCATAACCAATATGGTATGGGTGTTATCGTTTCAGATCTGTAAGCAAATCACTGTTATAAGGGAAGTAAATCATATTGAATCACTTGGTAAATACTTATTAATAGACGATTAAGTGTAGCTACAATTTTGTGATCAGCCTTAAACTGTGAATAAACCCTCACTCTTTATATACCCTTAGATATAGTCTGTTGTCCAAGTCTGAGACTAGGATTGGATCTAGCCACACCTAAACTCTTATAAAGAGTTTGGAAAGTAAAGAGGATCCATTCTGAACCTAGTAACTCAGTGGAATAGCCTCCTTTACTCTTTTGTCCTACTCTTTATATCTTTTCTATTAATTAGACATAAGCCATTGACCAAATCTGAGACTAAGACTGGATCTAGCTGCACCTAAATTCTATCAAACAGTTTAGAAAGCAGGGGGTCCTCTCTAAACCACATGACTCAATGGTGGGGTCTCCCTTACCCCTAACTTCACATCTTTGATCCCTGTGTAAAATCATTTTGGCTTAATTTTAACTTGGTTTTTAATTTGAATTTTCTTTTAACTCTGTTTTTTTTACTTTGATTTTAATTTGTGTGTTCAATTCATGTAACATGTAGTAGAGTGAACCTTGCCATCAAGTTTTATGAATTCGCACTCCTGCAAACCCATAATAAATCCATTTTTCTCATAATTTTGGTGGTGATTCTTTAAGAGACTTTTAGGATAAACCACTCATGTGTGACACATGGTCCCTCATGCTTTTCAGGAGAGGAAAGCTCTCACTTTAAGGTTATCAGATATTCTTGGGGGGGTGTGGGAGGAACAAAGCCCACTTGCAATTTTTCCTGTTGGAGTTGCTCATTTTATATAGGATGCTTAAATATTAATTGGCCAGAAGATAAGCATTACTCTCTAGATGCTGCTTCAGGCAAGGAGATACCCGTATTTCAGTCCAGCCTCCTGTTACTGTCTGAACAGCAGCGGAGCAGGGACAGGAAAGCACGTCTCTCCCCTCCTGCTCTCTCTTCTCACTGACGTGGCTGCCCAGCTGCTGGGACGATGCTCCTTCTCTTCAGCTGAAGGAACGTGCAGCTACACAACGCAGCAACAAACAGCTGCAAGTGGAGGCCAGAGGAAAGCCCCATCCTACAGTAGCCCACTGCCTGCTGCTGGAGTGCTCACCCCTGCAGCTGAATACTTGGGCAGAAAGGAGAGGGCAAACCCACTCTCTCCACTTTGGAGATGTAGGAAGAGCACAGGGAAAGGTACAAATCCTGAAGTAAGGTAGGTGTTCCACCAGGGTCCACAGCAATTGGAGTTCACTGGAACCTAGAGCAACTAGAGTTCTGGGAATCGTTCTCCTCTCTCCAGCAAAATGTACCCCTCACTAAAGACAGAGGGATTTGAGGGAGACAGAAGAAAGGAACAGTGGCATCTAGGGCTGCACTAGTAGGTTTCCTGAGCCAGGAGCGAGCAGCACTAGGGTCTGAGATCTGGCATTCAGCAGGAGGCCTGACAGCCTCTCGAGAAGGGGGCTGGGAGCAGAGGACCCGTGTGCCCCAGCTTGATGGTTGCCTTGTGGTCCACTCTAGACATCAATAAAAACATTGGTTTTCTTCCTGGGTTATTTAGCTCTGAATCACCCATGGAAATGGGAAAATAATCCTTGAAAAATTTACCTGTGCTCTTTATAATCTTGTTTTCAAATGTGAGTCATAGACACAAATGACTTCTAGCTTCTTTGGCTATGCAGAAGAAATGAAAGACAAGAGATTCCTGTGGATAATGAGAATTTATCACATCTATAACATACCTGGCCATCATCCCACAAGCCTGGTGACAGGGTTATATGCAGGCAGAACCAGCATGGCCAGAGCTCTAGCGTCCTTCATCACATGCAGGTCACCAGCAAGAAGCCCACTTATAAAATAACAATTTAATTCAACCCTATATGAAGCAAACATACTGGAACTATTTCTATCTTCTATGTAAATAATGAACTTTATGTCACATATCATGGAAGACCAATTAATTGTTCCTTGCATTTAATATTATCCAAGTGTACTAAGTATGAAATAGTGACTTGAATGGCTTTAAGAGATACCTTTGGAAACACTGGGATGAATCTACACATCACCAATCTCCATTCAAAGGCATTTCAGTCATTGCTCAAAACCACCTGGAGAAAACAGAATTATTTCCTTCCAGGTCAGACTCTTGCTCTGCAGGCAACATTTATACTGACACATGTAAAACAAAGTACTTCTAAGCTTTGTCTGCATATAGATGAGGAAACAAGGGATTTGTGGGAAATGCGATACACACACCAATTCTGTTTCGATATTTACCACAGGTGCCAAAATCTTGAATATTGACCCTACAGGTCTTGCAGCTGTGTATGCCAAGAAATTACAAATAATAGCAGCTAACACAGAAGTGATTCCCACTTATTTCTGTTTCTGAATTCCCTTCCTATATTAGATTATTATCTTTGCTCTGCAGGGGCAGTTCTTCCCTCCCAGATCCACATTTTTTTAGCACAAGTGGGAACAAGAAACTAGCCAACCCATTTACAAGTGGGTTAGCCACTAATCCAGCAGCAAATGCAGACTACCATGCAATAAACAAATTTAGGTTTCAAGCCATTGACACAAATATATAGCTTTAATTCAGAGACCTCCTGATACTGCTCGTCACTTTAATGAGGGGGCACTCAGGTGGCTTTTGTATCCCCCTGACTGGGTGTTCATCATTTTCCTAGCCTCACCTACTTGTCCTAGCAGCCATTAGAGCTGCTGAAGGATTTCTTTAATTACTGAGTCATTTGCTCACCTAACCCAGCCACCTTGGTCCACAGAAGTGCCGTGGCAGTTGTCAAACTGATTTTGCTCAGCCCATGGATCTCCCCAAGCTGGGGATCATCTGGCAGCCAGTTAAGATGGCATTAGGGCTTCTTTTGTGTGGATGATACAGGGCCAAGCTGGGAGTGTTAGGGCAATGGCATTTGGGACTCCTTCCAGTGGTATGAGATTTCTTGGGCATGGTGACCTGGTACTGGCAACAAGGTGTCTTACTGATGCAAGGCTGCAGAGGCTGATAAAACAAGAGTATTTCCTGCTAAAAGCTTAAAGGACCTCTCTTCTTACACTCCTAATTAAAACTCTGAGAAGAAAAAAAACCCAAAACAACCCAAAACAAAAACGAAAAACAAACAAACAAAAAAAAACCTCAGGGAGTAATTAATTTTCTTCTTTTTTAAAAACCACAGAAACTGACACATGTTAAGGTTTTTGTTGGTTTTTTTTCCCCCCATAAACTAAAAAAAAAATAAATAAATTAAAAAAAAAAGGGTGTCTTCTTCCAAACCCAGAATATTCTGGATTATACACAAATGTTTGCTTAGAAAAGGAAACACATCCAAAGGGAGATGAAAAAAAAACAGAAAAGCTGATAATGGAGATTGAAACAGAGGTACATTTCCCTTACTAGCACTCCCTGACAGCTAACAGCATTGTATGAGCAATGATTAAGCTCCCATTTTTATAAATGCCATGTACTTTAAGGCATTAGAAAGACTTCAGCATTGTCAAAGATAGCTACTAAAACAATTGCCCCAAATTCCCTTTGATGGTTCTAAATACTTCTATTTGCCAATGTAAAATACTTACAAATGACCACTCTCTAACTCTTTTGTCTTTGCTGTAAAGAAATTTACTGTATAAAACCCTTGTATGCTACCAAGGGAAGGAATGAGAAATTTTACCTGGTAAGGATAACACCTGCTTACAAAAATAGAAACCTATATTTAGGTTCTGTTACTTCATGCCTGGTTAATCTGGAGAGCATGTCCGGGAGAGCAACTGGTGTTAACCAGTCTGATAGTGTGATGCCCGCAGCAATACGAACTTGTTAATCTTAAGTTTAAAATAGATCTTCACTAGTAATTCAAGTTAACCATGTCTGATCCAACTAGTTTTATTTTGTTTGTTTCACCTCCTCTCTTTTGGTGTGGGGAAGATTTGACCCCGATTTGATATAATGTCTTGATCATTATGTAGCCTGCATTGAATTGTAGAGACAGGGAATTTGTAGACTTTCCAAATTAATAGCTTGAGCTCAGTGGAGATAAGTGAAACATCAGACACCTAAATTTGAAGACCCATCAGGCCCAGTTATGTGCATGTTTTGGTGGCCCTTGCAGTTGAAACCATAAATTAGCTATGGTCCCAGTCAAAAAATTGTTTGATTCCACTTAGGAGGTTTAGGAAGAAGTTCACCTTCTCCCAGCTTGAGCTACAGTACACACCATAAAAGATTCTAAAACTGATGATGAAGATGATAATCATTTCTGCCTGCGGGAAAAAGACTTCATGAAGTGATAGTGAATATCTGCAGCTTCCGTTGCTTTAATAGGATTTGTGTGCACTTGAGTTTTGGAAAGTCATACAGTGTGTTCACAGGTGCCTAAATACAGACTTTGAAGTCTGATACAAATCTATAAATTGGAGTGTATCAGGCAATCTGGCAAAACAATACATATTCTTCTTTTGACAAACTCCTACTCTTAGGTGAAAGACCCATCTGAAAAACTGAGCTGGGAAGTGTTACATTTTTACTTGTTTTCCAGCATTTAACAGCTTTGGTTCAAAGCACAGAAAATTACATTGGGCATTCATTTAGCTTACATTATTAATAAACTTGCTGAACCTCAAGAGATCTTCAAAGATTTCTGTATCACAACAGCAGGACTCAGAAGCCTGAAACTTTTCCTCTCAAGGAAGTTTCAAACACTGAAGAAATGAGGTTTGTAGTTTGCTGGGGTTCAGGCAGAAAATGTAAAACCATGTACAACCCACCTATAAGCAGTCTTAAGATATTTCTTATTATAGAAACAACCTTTGGCCCCTCTCTTCTTTGAATAAACTTTTAACAATCAAGTCCCACACTCTAGTTTTTCTCATGACACAAGATACACTCTCCACAGGAGCCCTCCTCACTGGGGTGGGAGGCAGTGAACTTTGCTTTGTCCTCAGCTCCTGCCACCAATGGCCTAGCCAGCTCCTCCCCAGCACGGGACACAAATGGCCATGTATATAGGTTGCTGCACACACAAGTGGTATGGGCTGCCTGTGAGCAAAACCAGCAGGCAGACTGGTTTGATCAAATGAATCCATCATTCTGCCTTTGAAAAGCATGTATTTCCTTTTTAACATACATACTTTGTGACCACTGTGACAGGGCACGGATGAAAAAGGCCCAGGAGCTATGGGTCTGGGTACATTACAACCATATTAGTTAATGGAAAAGACCTTTTCTCAAGGTTTAAAGACCTTCATATGACCTTTAAGACTGTCTGCAGATCCCTCCCAGGTTGAAGCAGCTTTTTCCTATGGTCTGCACTAAGCATAAGTGCAAAAATCCTGCCTGAACTTAGACTCCACAGGGGTCTCCTCTGGTGGGATTTCCTGGACCACGTCTCACATATGCAAGTCCCAGATACTTTCTGGTTACCAACATTTTAGGAGCATGCTGCTGTTTGCTTGTGCCTTACTGTCTTTTAAATACAGGGAGAGAGGAGATATGAATGGTCATTACCGGTGATCTCCCCTTGAAGAAGTCACCATTAAGAAAGTTTCCGCCAACCTTGTTGCCTAAAGAATCCAGCCTGCCCACTATGCCATCCTGTGAAATCAAAGCCTCCTCCCACTTTCTCGAATTGTTATCTGCTTTGTACATTAGTTTTAGGAACAGATGAGATGACTTTGAAGATTTATGAGTAACAAAAGGGAACAGTATGAGTCCTGTGTAAGAAACTAGAGAAGCTGTTTGTACTATGGCTTTTATACCAACACACAAAACATCAATAAGCCGTATGCTCATTGTCGCTCTGAGTTAAAAGAAGCCACGCCCGGGCATCCAGGAAAGAAATGTGCCTTGCAACATTTAATAATAGATACTCAGGTTACTTGAAACATTAATTATAAAGATTAAAGATTAATCCTGTTCTATGAACTTGGATTGTCAATGGAAAATATATGGTGAAAAAGGTTGTTGTAAGACTCTAGAAAAGTGCTGGAAAGGTTCACTGAAGCTAGCAAACTTTTCTCAACAGTAAAGGCCCTAAGCGTTTCAAAATCTTAAGAGCAGCCATGCAAAAACACTCCTAATTCTTCTACTTACCTGTACACAAGATAATAGCACAGAGAAGAGGGGAAGAGTCAGCCCAAAAGGTATGTCAGGTATTCCTGAAATAAAGAGAATAGTGCAATTTTGAATGGAAAATCAGAATGCAACTGCTCTAAGTATGTGGAATACCCACAGAGCAAGCTTTTGGTTAGCCAAGTGTAAGCTCCACAGGGCAAATGCAGGACTGGAAAGGAGCTCAGCACCCGCACAGATATTTACTTTCTGGTGTGTCTGTCCTTCAGTCTGCAGAATGACCTCAAGAGCAGTTAGTGGAGTTCTGTCTGCACCAAAATGAGCGTAGCTTGTGTTCGTACGTATGGCTGGAGAAAGTCTCCCCCATACAGGTGGAGGGGGAAGGTTAAGCTCCCCTGGGGCCTCCCTCAGGCCTGGCACGGGCTCTGCGAGGCTGCAGCCTTGCTGGTGCTAAGCTCACATGTTTTACTGTTACTCAGTGGGTTTACTCAGCCTTTTGTGGCTTTCTGGGAGATTTTCCTCCGCACATTCTGGCAGTCACATATTGTTTCAGACAGCAGAGGATCTGGTTTTGAGGGGACAGCTTTTATCTGCCACTTTTGCCTTCCATGCTTTTCCATGGCACAGAGCCAAGTTCTTCCCTACCCTCCTCCAGGTGGTGGGAAGAGTAGGGACGTGATGAGAAGCAGAGGGACAGACATTTCAATACAGTCATTCTGAAACTGAGCAACTGAATATAGCCAGTGAGGCATTGCTAAAAAGTTGTGGGAAACCTCTGGCTATTACTCCCAGTGAATCTGGAATAAGCTCACTGCAGACAAACTGGTACCCAGGAGCCAGCCCAGGCACCTGAATATGTGGGATTTCCATGCTCCAGGTGAAGAGCCCTACTGCAGCTCATGTTGGACCACAAGGAAAACCTGTACACAAATCCTGCTGGTGGGACTGTGGAAGACAAGAGACTTTCTGGGAGTGTCCCTGTGCTTCTCTCACAAGCAGACGGGTGACTAGAAACCTGGAGCTGAGGTCAGTCTTGTGTTGCAATTAGGTGAGACTGAGAGAAAAACACCGGGGCAAGTAAGTTTGTGCCCTACCAGGACAGAGGTCATTTGAAGTATTCATGGCACATTTTTCCTGTGTGGTTGAGTTCAAAACCTGATCAGTTGGTATGGCTGCAACATGTGCTTTTTCATTTCACTGTTTTGCTTAGTTCATAGCTATTTAAATATAGGATGAACTTTTCCTGATTTACATTGCTTCCATCTGGTGAAACTGGCAGCCCCACTGGTGGCCACTTCCAGTACTTAGCTGAGGAGAAAAAGCAAGCTCCCTAAAATCTTTTCATGGCAGGTACTAAATACTGTCACTCACTGATGGGAAATAACGCAGCGGGTTGGACTGCGTAGCCCTTAAATTTCTGCTCGCTCCCACACCACGGGCATGGTGCAAGGCGCGGTGGGAACAGCTTTGCAATCCAGGTCGATCTTGATCAAGAAGAAACAAAGAACTTTGTGAGTTAGGAAAGAGGGCTGCAAGGCTAAAGTTGTAAACTGATGACAGGTTGGACACACTGCACTCTTGTGTTGTGAAAGCCTAATGTTGAGCTTCTGTTTGCTTTAACTTGCTTACATTTTCCATTCTCTGGCTGTTGTAAATGTCACTTCTTTCCACAATCACGAGGCCGGGCCTTGATCTTTGCTCAGAAAAGGGTCCAGCTCTTATATCAAACCTGCTCACCGTCATTTTACTGCAAATGTTGGATAATTTTGGTAAGTGGTTATGTTATGAATTGTTGGAAGGGAAGTTTCTAATCCTGAACACTAGTGCAGGCAGGTAGAATGGATCGCATTTTGAAATAAAACAAAATAAATGCTTTTTAATGTATCATTTACAAGCTTCCAAGAAGACATTGTACTTATCAGATGCTGAAATAATTTCCAGGAGCTACTTAGAAGAAGCTGTCAATTCTCTTCAGAAGTGATACGCCTTGGAGGATTAATAAAGAGATTCCTCACTAAATTTCTCTTTTTCTAAACTTAAACTCATCTACAAAGTAAATTATTTAAATTTTTAAAGAGAATTAAACTTTTTATTTTTTCCAATAGAACACAGGGATGGAAAAATACTGTTAGCAAGTCTTCCTTCCCAATGTAATGTTCAATATTCTTGATAAAATCACAAATATTTTAAAATATGTGGATAACAAAGGAGATAAGCTGGTGGAAATATGAAACATAAAAAAATAAGCAGAAGAATACAGCAGTCTATGTAAAGAGAGCTCATATCATTTGGGAGATAAATAGCATATGGAAGAGCTATTCTCCCTTTGATATGCACGATTACCAGCCATTGATCTTCAGTGAGAGCTGTGCATAAGAATGGACCTTACAGCTGAACTGCAGCTGGTATTTTGCACGGAAAAAGTAAGTAACATTACACGCCTGCTTCTGTAGGCTTCCAGTTGCCGTGGTCATTGATCACAGATTTCTGTCCATACCAAGAACTCACATTGCTGTGCAGCAGCAGGCAGTGACTGAGATCTTTATTACAACAGCACTTACGTCATTTTTGCTGAGCTAGTTTTGAGTTCAGCAGAGTTGAAAGATGAACCTGTTCACCTTATAATATTGTTTGCTCTATTTATTGTTTTTTCCATATTACACTTTGAGACTCGCACCGTGTAATTTTATGGCTTTGAAGTTGTGTGGGTTGACCTACAACTGTTATAAAAGAATTTGGAATGAGATAACACAAGTTTTTTCCATTATTTAAAAAAGGGTGAGTCTGCTTATTAAACACCTTCATATTCCATAACTTTGCTAAAATGATTACTTTTTCAAGCAACTGTTACATTGTGGTAGACCCTTGCAGCACACAGATTGGACAGGATAGGGCTGTGCTGTAAGCTCAAACAAGAAAAACCTCCAGTTTAAATTTTTAATTCAACCTTCCCGAGGAACACTGGATTTTTCTAGTTACAAATTAACAGTATGTTTTCATCTTGCATAACTACTCTAGGACAGGGATTGTGTTTCTCGTGATTCATTCTCTTCTTAAAGAGCATTGAGTTCAGTCAAGAGGACGTACGTAGAACAGAGAGGAGTGTTTTGCTCCTATTCTGTCCACAGGGGACTGACCCGCAAAACCATTTCACTTGGATCCCATCACATCTAACATACCCCTTTTGGGTATGTTTTGGTCACACAGCTTTTCTTCCAAGTAGAATAATGCCCTATGGACGTGCTTGAGCTGCAGAGCAGGTGTGGCCCAGGGTGCACCCCATAGCCTTGGTCCCCCACTCACCCAGGCTGTAGTACCTGTGGGCGTACTCCGGAGTTTCCTTTCAGCTGTCAGCTCAAGTTTCTTTCCCAAAAAATGTCAGTGCTCAGGAAGTGAGGACTCTGGGAACAGGGACCACTGACACACATCCAGCTCTTCTCCAGTTGTGGGGCTAATGCTCAGCCAAAGCATGCATACTGCCCTGTAAGCTAGACACAGTCTGAGTTTTCCAGGATGGGTAAAATGAAAGTGTCTTAAATACTCAAAAGGAGCATTAACGTCCTCCAAAGACACAGGCAATCCTCTTAAATTAGGATCCTAAATTTCCAGCAGTCTCCCAGTAAGGTGTGTCACAAGATGGGTCTCTAAGAGCTTCAATAACCAACCACCATTAGTAGCACTAACATTCCATTTAACTACACGTTAGAGTACTAAATTGTGCTGAATTTGCTTGAAATAGTATGCAAATATACATTATCCAAAGAGTAGAAAGAATAAAATTCTGGTCTGGCATACAGCAACATAAGCCACTAAAAATCCCATTGAAACTCACTGAAAATCAATAAAAGGATGAACACTGATTTTAATAAACATTGGATGAGACTCTCAGAGAAAGCACAGGGTCCAGCACCCTGCAGCCCATCCGTGTTCAGCCCACGCCATGCAGGGAGCTCCAGGCAGCAGCTGAAGATTTCCTCTTGCCAGGGGTAGCTTTGGCTGTAGCAGTAACTCTGCAGCACCTCACACCCCACCAATGTGAAGATATTATGGGGTTGTGGCAGGTGGGCAAGAGGAGCTGCTTTTCCAGGCATGAGTTAGGTCATCCCTGAGGCTCTTCTAAATCTCGCAGTTAGGCAGGTGTTTGCCTGCAAAATACAAGAAAAAAACCCACAGTTAGGCATTATGCTGGAAAAGATAGGACTAAATTCAAGAATGTTGCATGGTTTCTTTTTTTTTTCTTCTTGGTTTCCTAGTTGGTCTATAGTATTGCAGAGTATCAAACAAACCCCATCCACCTCAGGTGCTTTTCCTGGTGGCACTGATACATCGACACCCCAGAACAACCTTTCATGCATATGTAGCATTAACATGTTGTTGGATTCCTTCAAACAAGAAAGCCCTTCCCTCATGCCTGGAGCCACAGGCTGTCATGCTGCCTGCCCTTTGGAATTGCTGGGCCAGAGGGAGATGCCAGGCCAGTGCTGCCCACAACATCTGTGCTGGGCATCCATACGGTCCTTGAAGGAAGGCAGCTGCAATGTGAAGAACAAAATGTTCTGATGGCTCAAAGGATCTTGCAGGGTGGGAAGACATGGCAAAGCATGGTTGCATGGACTTTGGGCCTTCTAATGTTGAGAAATCTGTTGCTGAGCATTGCCTTGTCATCATTACATTGCTCCTTGGACAGCTATGGATGAGACTGTAAGGGTATAAAATAGGTTAAAAAGAAATTAATTAGTCCCTGACTTCATGTGTCAGAAGGTTAAGGGTTGGGATATGCTGCAATCTGAATTTACAAGTGGCTCACTAATTTGCATTTTATATTAAAATACATTTTACATCCTTAGAATTATTTTGGACAATTCTGTCTGGTGCATGAAAAAAACATTTCTATGTAGTGCTGCCTTTGAAAAACAGTGAAGGTTTATGTAAATCACTGTTTACATAATATAATTCCTGTGCAAATAGTGGCTTTACATAATGACTACATAAGCTAAGGTCAACTTAAGGTAGAGTGTGCACTTCAGTGCTGCATTTTCTTTCTCATTTTTAAAGAATACGAATACTGATTGACACGTAGATAAAGAAAAAGTAAGCAATAAATTGTTCTGTAGTATTATTCAAATATTCTGAAAAGACATGTTCCTCCACCCACGGCCAGCCATACTTGCTGGCAGTCGCACAAAACTGAAGCCGCCTTCTAGAGCCCAGCGCTACTTCCATAAATTCTGCCACAGCCCAGACCAGGTACCAACACTGTTACAGTTGTTCCTGTTGTTCTGTCTGGGTTATATGTCAGGAATAAGCTTGAGGATCTTCTTTTAGTACCTGGACCAAATATTTACCTGAGAAAAAGTCTTCCCCAGGTTTTAGTTTCCTAGGATCGTTTTATGAAGCACCAGCCCTTACCTATCATCTGGTCTGTGCATCTGTCACCATCAAGACTGACATTAGCAGGACTTTGTACTTGTACAGATGTTTGCACTTGTTCAAAATTAACAACATCTACATCCTTTTTCCCGTGTGAAAGACTGTGTCTATTGGCTTTAAAATATTTCATACTTACATGGTTGGGCTCAAGATGAAAGGCAACCCTGCTTTTTGTATTTACTTAATACTTTTTGTATTTACTTAACATCTAAAAATTTGGTTAAAACCTTATCCATCCTTCCAGTTACAATGTTTTTCAGATATGTGTTTTAATAAAGGAGTGAAGGAGAATGTAAGAGACACCTTCTCCATATCTGACAATCATGAAAAGGTTATAATTAAAATCACTTGTTTCAAAATGCTTCTTCCTGCGATGGTTCTGTACAGGAAGGCAGGACTGTAGCGAGCGATAACAGCCAAGGACCAATATTTCCTTCTACAACTTTCAAGAATGATTGTGCTGCTAATCAGAACTAAGCATCAAAAGGGAAAGAAGATGCTGATAAAGGAACTCCAGCCACACCTCAGGATCACACATGAATTTGGCCTTTCAGAAGAGAGGTGAGACAACAGTCCCTGCCTTTGGTGTATCTTCTGAAGGTGGACTGAGAATAACCGAGTAAATAACTGCTCTTGTCCTTGCAGAGATTTATGTTGTTCATGTTCATGTCTCATTTGAAAGTTCTTACCTTTGAGTCTCTTTCTGTGTCTGGTCATCAAAATCAAGTTGGTGATTCTTCACAGGATGCTGAAATATTGGTGCTTTCTGACTGAGAAGTACTTACCTTGTTATTTCTTGCTTTTATTTCAGGGATATTTTAGGTTGTGTTGCTATTATAATTGGGCTATTTGAATTCTACACATCTTGAGAAACCCTTCAGATACCATAGCGAGGTGCTCTTGAGAGAGTGAAAACAGAAGTCTGGTAGTCAGAACAGGGAAGTCTCAGAAAGCCCACATACAAAAAATAATTCATGAAAAGCATTTGAAGAACAGCTACGAACAACAAATGTTTTCAAAGGAAATTGTAGTCACTTAGATTCTGGGTCAAGTTCCCAGCTGGCTTCAGTGTAGCATTTCTGACTTCTGCCAGATATGGATCTGGCTCATATTTTGTAAGGAGAACTTCAAGTAGCTCTAACTAAAATGAATGACAAGGCTTCGGCTTCTCAGTGAAGTAATTCATTAATCAATGTGTATATATGCATATCACCATACATATAATTTCTGAAAATATGAAGAACTTTGTCCTTGTATAAAGCCCTCTAGAGTCATTGGAAAAATTGGCACAGACTTCATTGAGTTATGGATCACATCCTGTATATATCTGCATTTTGAAATCTTTTTCCAGTGCTTCCTCTTTCAATGGAAATTAATAGCTTCTTGGAATTGAAATGACCAGTTTCTGATTTAGTTTTGCATAAGAAGCGGAGTCCAGTGGGATTAAATATGAATGCTGGCTTGGTAATTCATTAATCATGAAAATATGGTGTGCAGTTAGTTATATAAGTGATTATTTTTGCATGGAAATGTCTGCTACTTTTATGCCTGTGCAGGATCACTTCAAGTGCAGCAGGGAGAACATACAAACCCACTCACCTTGATACACTGTTTTACAAAGAAGGCACAAAGATGCATAAATGCTCTGTAGACAATAGTGATTTTGTAGATGCTAGCATAATGAGAGGTCAGTGCGTCCAGGTATCCTTACAATTATATATGTTCCTGGAGGTGAGAGGCAGCATATTTTGAAAGTTCTTCTTTCAAACCCTCCTGGCCACATATGACCTATGTAAAATATTTTATTTGGAGAGTTTTTGAAGATGTAAACATTGCAGCTCTTGTTCATTTAAAAGTCTGAGCAGTTAGATGAGCAAGGTTGGGCTGGCTCCAAACAGCTCTGAATTCTTCTCTCCCATTCAGCTACAGACTTCTGGGTCAGGGAAAAGTAACAGGCACAAGATTTGATGTGCCATTGGAAAGCGGTATGCAGCAAGGAGCAAATCAGCCTAAGATGCAAGTCACAGGACTGTTGAAACAGGTTCAGTACTCAGTTTCCACTCATGCAGCCTGGCTGGAAGCTGAAATTCTGCACTGGATGGAGTAATTCAATACACTTGGCAAATATAAGAAGTTGCCTCACTAGCACAGACCTCTTCTATCTAAAAATGATGGAAATGCCAGTTTCACCTTTGTCTCCTTCCACTGTCCTTGCGTCACTGGTACCCCATTGTCTTTTCCAAGTACAAAGGATAATCCCAGGCTCAGTTCACTGTGCTTCTGCTTGTGAAGGCCAGAGCTCTGTGATGTCCCTGCTCCTTATAAAAATAAGCCTCATGAAGCCTCTTTTTTCTTGTCATCATTGCTATGTATGGAAATGCATTAGTTTCCAATTTTTATTTTTAAAACAAGATGTAGACAGATTACAGGAGTTTCAGGATATGGCTCGCATTGAAGTGTACTACCCTGAGAAAGCGATGCGTGAAAAACAGTTCCTAGATGGGAAACTGACTCAGTCGTGGTTTTTCATTTATTTTGTACATGGTGAAACACAAAGTCTGATCGTAAGAAATTATTTAAAATTCCTTCAGTCCTTTTGCAAGTGTATAATGGCATTTGTGGCTGTAAAACTATTCTGAACATTTTCCACCAATACAAATATTTTGAAGTGAAGGGATTAATGATCAGATTCTTGTGTCTTTCATTTTAGCTGCTGTTTTGTTCAGCAGCTCCCAAAACACCGACCAATATGATGCATCTCTTGAAGAGCTCACAGCCAAACAGCAGCAACAGAATGACAGAAAGCTGCACATAACAGGTGGAGAAACAGGAGAATGGAAAGATGGAGGGAATCAAGTATAAGGTCTCATGATTACTTAATCGCTATGCCCACATCTTGTTCCATAATGCATACAAGATTTCAGCCACCCAATCTACTGAAATCCCTCTCAGGACATGTCAGCCTTTAACTAAGCATCCACCTCTCATCCTGCTGGGTTATCCACCTCCCTTGGCATTTCGCTGTCTTCTGTTCTGCATTATCCCATTGGGTTTTTATCCTCATGCTATTATGTGAGTCTTAACGTATTATTGTCCTACTGTTGCTTGTGTCAATCACTTAGCACAAGGAGATTCTGGGGTTTCCCAGCTGTTCTCATCCCCCATCCTTACTATACTACCTACAGTATTTGGCAAAGTCCTGTCAGCCGATCATCTTTGCCACTGAACCATGCTAACTCAATGTAACGTGTGAGGGATAGATGTTGCCAGAAAAAGGCAGTTTCAGTGCTTCAGAGTACCCAGGTAGCCCTAAAGACTAAAATAAGACATTCCAAAAGGGTCTTGATCATTAGAATACTGTTACCCCATGGCAGAAGGAAGATTTCTGGTAACTTGCTGTGTCCCCTCCCACCAACCCACTGCTGTAGCAGGGTGCGTTTCCAAAGCTGGTCTGCCAAAAAACACTCTTGTCCAGCCAGAAGTGTCCCTCACACCCCCGCGCTGGGAGAGAATGAGCTCACTAATGAAGCCTCCCATACTTATCTGCTGGGATGAAATTACCTGCTAGGGCAGTATATTTAAATGTGCCATGCCTGTTCCCATGCTGTCTCAATATGGATATCTCAGCATCCCCTGGTACCTCAGTGGGAATAGCGGGGTTACAGGGGTGCAGAGCTTCAAAGGTTAAGCCTCCGCAGAGCTGTCTGCAGGTCTGGCCTGGGGATGGAGCAGTGAAAAATGGCCCCCTTGCACCGTATGTGGTGTCCCATGTGGCTTTCTTGTACCACGACATCCTGCAGAGCTACTAGCCCATGCTCTGACATCCGGGACCCTTTCCCAGACGGAAACCCGATGGCTAAACTGGGAAACTGTGCTTGCTCCAGTTCCCCCAGGTCTCATGGGCACACTCCCCCCCAGCGAAGGACCCGCAATAACTCCTGGCTCACCCCGCGCTGCCCCCTCCTCTCGGGGGCCTCCAGCCGGCACCCCCCAACCCCCGCTCCCGCCCACGGTTAGAGGTGCCCGTCCCCGGAGGGCTCAGCCGCGGGGGCCGGGGGGTGCCCCGGGCGGGGTGCCCCGGGCAGGGTGCCGCCGGGCTGGCCCAGCCCCGGAGCCGCCGGTGGGAGACCCCGGCCCCCCCGCGTAGGGCGGGAAGGCCTCGGCGGGGCCGGCTGGGAGGGTGGGCAGCGCCGGGGGGAGGGGCCCGTCCGGGCGGCCCCATAAATAGCCCTCGGCGGGGCGGCGGCGGGAGGAGCCGTCGGAGCCGTCGCCGCAGCCGCCGCAGCCGCCGCAGCCGCCGGGCAGAGTCAGCACCGCGGACAGCGCCCCTCCGCGCCCCTCCGCGCCCCTCCGCGCCCCTCCGCGCCCCTCCGCGCCCCGCCGCTCCCCGCCGCGCCGCCCCGCGCCCCCACCATGACGGCGGAGACCCACCTGCAGGGCGTGGAGATCTCGGCCGCCCAGTTCTTCGAGATCTGGCACCACTACGACTCCGACGGTGACTCCTTGCCCCCCCGGGGCGGCGGGGGCGCGGGGGGCGGCGGGGGACAGACCCACGGGAGGCTGGGGGGGACCCCACCGCTCCCGGCCCCGGCCCCCACCCCGCTCCGCGCCCGCCGCCCCGCAGCCGGGGGGCGCAGCCCGGCGTCGTCAGGGGCTGGGGCCGGAGCCGGGCGAGGCGCGCAGGGAGCCGCGCCGCCGGGAGGGCGCAGACGGCTCGGAGGCGTCCCTGCCAGCGCCGAAGAGCGAAGGGAGTTTGCAGGGGGCAGTGACAGCACCCCTAACTCTTTCTGTTGTAGGCAATGGGTACATGGATGGGAAGGAGCTACAAAACTTCATCCAGGAGCTGCAGCAGGCGCGGAAGAAGGCAGGCTTGGTAGGTTGATGTTTCACCCCACTTTTCCATCTCCTCCGGGAAAGAAGAGTTTTCCTGAGCAAACTCCGGTGCCCCACTTCCTTCTGTCCTCTGTTGCCATCCCATGGCTCATTCTCTTGCTCAGCAGGCAAAGGGGAGTAGCTCGGTTAGAAAGCGGCAGGTTGCAAATGAAATAAACCACCGGCTTTGGAAAAGTGAGGCCAGGGTCCACCTCCCCGGAGGGCAGGTCCCCCCTCGCATCTTGGCAGGCTACAAGTTGATCCTTCTGGCAGTGCTTAAAAAGAAAAGTCAAGAAATGCATGGATGTTATCTTTTTGGCTTGGATGGGACCTTATGCCATTGCAGTTAATCTTACCTGATCCAGATGTGCACTGATGCTAAAAAAAAAAAAAAAAAAAAAAAGAGAGGAAAGAAAGAAAAAACCAACACTTCAAGTTAGTTGGACTCTTAATTTCATACCTAATGGGCAGTATGGGCTGAAATGCATTTCTGCCCCTTGGTGGTCACTGAATAGATCTGCAGATGACTGCTAACCACTTCTTGCCCTTCACCAGTGTTACACACTAGGAGTACCAGTACCAAATCCTGGTGGTTTAAATTGTTCAGAGACAGTAAAGTTTTTGGCAATGTTGTCAAAACAGTTCTGTGTATGAGTTATTAAAGCACTGATGATAAATTTCCTCCAAACTATACCTCCATGGGGAAAGAACAGAGAGAAAGAAAGAAAAAGAAAAAAAAGAAAGAAATATTCCATGTAAAGATTTGAGTTAAAATAGAAGTGAACCTTTTTAACAATTGTCTTCAAAATAATCAGTTTTTAACACAAGCCACTTACCTTCAAACTCCAATATATAACCTAACGTAATCGATTTATGCTAAAAGACTTGTGAAGTAACAGAAAACAAAATTATAATTTAACTGGATGGCATGTGTGCATGGGGGAAACAGATTAATACTTCATATAAGAATACCTTCAAACTGAGCAATAGCTTTTGAATAATTAACTTTGCTTTAAAGTTGCTGTATATTTTAGAATAACATGTAGAAAAAGAAGAATCTTAATTTATTTTGTGGAAAATTGTATACTGTTATTAATGGTATAAGCACAAACTTCACACATCTGAAAATCTGTCTCCCAGCAATGCCTCTGATGTTACTGCAGTCCAGGTACCAGTTAATTCTTCCTAGTGCAGTTGGTGTAGGCACTCATTTTCATAAGTGTAAGTTTAAACTCTTTAAAAACAAACAAACAAACCCAAACTCAAAAAAACCATGAAATTGGGAAAGGAGTATGTTTTTAGAAGGAAAAAAAAATTATTTTTTTTTCCCACAGAAAACGTTAAACACAACTTCAATTCCTTTCAAGTATTGCAACAAAACAAATCTCTCTTCTATACTGAAGTGCAGGAAACTGATGTCCATTAAAAAGAAGATATTAAAGCTTGTGTGTATTAGTATGAATGGCATTCTTAGTAGAAATGCTGATATATTATTCAGTAGTTAAAAAAATAATTAGAAGCTCAATGAAAAAAATATTTATTGTTTTAAGATCAGATTCTTTTCTCTCTCAAAGCAAGTGGGCATCTCTTCTTAAAACAGAGCCTGCTCAAAGTAACACAGAAAAGCCTTGCAGGATTATTCTTATCTGCTACAAATTTCATAATTTATGCCCTTTTTTAAAATAACCTCTGACTGTATCTCACAATATATTTTTAAAATGTTCAGGTGTTTAATTAAGTTTTGTTTTCCCATTTTTCTGATTCAAACCTATCTTTGGAGTATTCTGCTGAAAAGAGCTATCTACAGTTGCAACATGAAATTCACTACTTGGTCTGTTGGCTCTGAGGCATGGATATATGTCATCTAAGGTGTCAAATCGAAGCTGATTCTTGGATTTGAAGGCTCATTTGCCAAACAAGCATCTCATTAGTTCATGCCTTGTCTCACGGGATGCTAATTCAGTAGCTTTGAATGTCTTTTTTTTGCCAGAAGGGACACATTGAGAAGCTAGTATAGGTTATATGTCATTTCCTCGCTGTCCTTCTTTTAACACCCCAAAGCTTCTTTGTCATCATTAGCTTCTGCATTTCAGGTCACTCTCCTGCTCACTATTTTTGAAATATTCAATTATGCATTCTTCATAGCTGGATTTTACATCAGTCATGCCATATGTATTAAAGAATCACATCGATTCTGTCATCCAATAGGATGGTTTAACATTTCCCAATATTCTTCCCAACTACAGAACCGTTCTAATTATGTTTTAATTCTAATCGTTTTATTAATCTACTCAGTAAGCCCATACTTTCACAGTTGCTTTTTCTCAGACGGAGCAGTAGCATGCAGCCTGATTCATGCTAGCCCCAAAGGGTGGATTTGTACTTGGAGGGTTTAGGGCTTGGGCTTTTCTGCGGTAACACTGTCTTTTTGTTTCATGCATTATGGTAGACACTGAATTGATCTGATATACCTTCAGGCATGTTGAAAGAACTGCCTCTTTTCTAAAGATAAAAGTGATATAAGTATATAAACATAGCTTCCATTTACTGCGCCCCATGTTCATGCAATACTTTCTCTATTATATGCCAATTGCCGAAAGAAACTGTGGGGTGTAAGTGACTAACATGGAGGTTGATTAAGGGTCAATAGGTGGATCTTGGCTGAGCTATTCCACATCTGTTGCTCACTTTCTCTGTATATAGAGATGATTACAATATATCTCCACAGAAAAATGTGATTTAATAGATGTTTATGAATAGGGTCATGTAGGTGTTTCTGTAGTGCCATCTATCCTTACGTTTTCAAATCATATAAAAAAAAGCTGGTTTTCTACAGCTACACTTGGCTGGACAAGTGTCTTAAATTTTTAAAGGGGAGACTGAGGTGTGAAGGGTTAGTTTCTTAATTTCTATCACTGAGCACTGCATCTGTATCAAGTTTAGGAGCAGACGTGGTTAAATTTATGAAAGTTTTCTTGACTAAAAACATTTATTTGAATAACATAACTTGAATAACTTATCAAGCAGCTCAAAAGCAGGTGAAAAAAATACAAAAAAACCCTCACAACCCTTTCTGAATAATGTACTATAGGACAAACATCCTGTTTCCTTTAACCTGTAATTAGCTGTGCCTCCTTCAATGGCTGGACATTGTCTGGCACTGCAGAGCTGCTGTTGGAAAGATTAGTAAAATATTTAACCAGGACTAATTAAAATCCAGGTGTCTAAATTCTCCATTCTATCTGCTAAGCAAACTTGTCTGCACTTTGGGATCATTAGATGAAAGGTGACATTGAAGTGCATTGTATTAATAACCACATCTCTAATTAAAGCCATGGCTTAATTACTAACCTGCCATGGATGACTTTGACAGAAATAGGATACTAGGCCATGCTTGTATCAGCTACAAAGAACTGACATTTTAGTTAGCTTTGGTAGTTGAAATTTGGGACAAACTACAATGGACTTTGTACAGCTGAGATTCCCTGTGTCTCCAGCGAGAGAATGGATCCCTTAGGTCCCATATAATCAGATCTATTATAGCAACTAAACTTCTAATTTCCAGACTGCTGTATCTCCATCTATAAACATAGTGTTGTCCATTGTTTTAATATAACTGTAGTCCTGATTCTTCCTGCACCGTTTTATTAACTCACACCTATAAGAAATACAGAGAAAGTTAAAGGTTTGATCAGTATCGAAGGCTGATGGCAGCTCATATCAAAGCAAGGCAAGGTAAGTTGAAGTGCAAAACTAAATACTTAGATATTCACCCCAAAGCTGGCACCTTTGCCATAGCCTAGAGCAGGGACAGCCTTTAGAGAACAGACGTACAGTAGGGAGCATAATTTATATGAAGAACAATTATGCTGGCTTTACTTTGCCAGATTTAAGGTACTGCTCAAAGTTTTCTCCCTCCTAAATCCTCCCCTCTACATTTCAGCAGTGACATTTTGACTCTGTTTCTATGATAACCAAATACTAAACAGTGAAAAATGTATCGTGATGAGCTCTTTCAGGGCTAAAATAGCATCCATTGTTGAGGAAAAATCCACTCAAAAATGTGGAAAGGCTATTTTGGTGTTCAGCTATATTATACTGAAATGTTCTTATTTTGAAAGATTTTGTACTGCCTTCAAGTTGCTAATTTAAAAATGAAAAATGAGAAAATTGACTAATAATTGCCTATGAACTTCACCATCATCCTCTTAAACAAAGGAGCTGTTATACACATCTTTCAACACATCTGTCTTCAAAATTTTTTTCATTCTGTAAACTAAAATAAGAGTTCTAAGTATTTAGAAGCCAATCATTCACACTGACTATAATGTAATGCCTCAGGAAGTAAAATTTATCACAATTACATTATTCATGTTAAAAAAATACTGTTTCATTTAAACTTGAGGAATCTAGCTGCAATAAGTGTGAGCACTTCATTAAATGTAGTATATTATTTGGCGACTAATAGAATATTCAAGTAAATTTACGTATGTTCCTCTGGATCTTTAAGTAATGATTCTCTCATTGTGACTTTGTAGGATTTAACACCTGAAATGAAAGCTTTTGTGGACCAATATGGAAAGACTGCTGATGGAAAAATAGGAATAGTTGAGGTAAGACAGTTACTTTATAACAAAAGACTGACATGTTGTAGAAAATACATTTAGCACAAAACAATGTAAACATGATATGTAAATATTTTGGATTTTTCAATTTCACAGAAAATTTCTTTTGCTGTCTTAAAATCTTTAGTATTTTTTTCATTAAAGAAATTTTTTCATTAACAAAAAGAAGGTATTCCTTACCCCTCTCCAGACATTTCACTAGACTTCATTTAACTCTGTGCACCCTTTGTTCAGTATAATAAGCACCAACAGTGATAGAGTTTTCCTGGAAAGCAGAAAAGAGCTCTATTTTAGAAATTTAGTTTGTGAAAGGTAATGTGATTTATTTCTACATATGATTTTGAAGTAATGCTCTGTCACAACCCCTATAGTGAGTATAACATATAAGTGAACATTTAAATGTTAATGGTAGTTGTGATCCAGTTTGTGAAAGATCAGGATTTCTTATTAATTCCTTTCTTGAACTTTAACAGAACTTCAGGCAGAAAATTCCCCTGTTCCTTACTCCCACTTTTCTAAAGAACGTAAAAATAACCAACTCCTTCTGCACCTACAGCTGCTCAACAATTGTGTAATTTAGGAAACTTGCTAGGAAGGGGGGAACCACTGTGTTTTCTCTCGCTTTCACTCTTCAATGCTGCAAGTCAAAAAAGTTTGCTAGGTTACAGCTGGAGAAGCCACTTTTTCAAGCTTAAATCTACAACTCATTTATGTCACTCTGAGTGCAGTGAGACTGCAGTTTTATTATTAAATGCTATTATTATTTTTTTTTTCTGATAATAAGAGAAGTGACCTAGAGAGATAATTAAGAAACAACTGGAAACAAGCCAGGTCTGCAAAATTTCTACAGTGACCAACTTTCAGTCAGTAGCAAATTTTAAAATAGAGGACTGCACAGAATCTGTAAAAGTCAATAGGAAGTATTACCGTTGATACAATAAATCATTTTAGGGCATCTTTTCTCCTCTGTCATGTGTCTGAATTGCATATACTTGTTTAAATGCATATGTAATGATGACAAAACTACAATCGAAATATGAGCAGTGTGTTTCACTTGCAGCTATAACTGATTTTAAAAATGCACCTTTTGACAATATGTAGCACTGATCAAATAGTTCTGCGTTTTAAAAAGAATTAAGTGTTTATTTGGACTAACAGACTGTTTGGTTTGGGACTAAAAAATGCTTCTTCATTTGGTATTGAAGAATCCTATTTAATTTATTATTTTTAAATATGTGTAACAGCAAGCACTGGGATGCAAGAAAAATGTATAGACAGTGGCTGAAAAAGACTGGGCTTCCTCACTTAGAAAAGATAACTGGAAGTTTTACCTTTCAAATTCTGTTTCTGATTCTGTTATTGACTTAATGGTTAAAGGTGAGAAAACTCAAGAGGGCCTGATATGGTACGGTGCTCACCACACCCAGTGAGGTGCCAAGCATGCTCAGCATCCACGGAAGCCACTGAATGGTGACGGTACTCAGTTCAGTGACTGAAGGGACTTTCTCCCTTAATATAGCAGTCTCCTAACCAAATAGCTATATTTTATTTCACTTACATCAGCACGGAGCTTCATTTTGAAAGTGCTGATGGGACTCAGATAAAACATGTTGTACATGCAGTTGATATTTGAATTTGATTCTCCTTCCTTATAAACAAAAATGTCCAGTAATTCCAGATTGTTCCCATTTACATAGTACATAAAATAGTTTTTTTCTGAAAAAGTGTATGAATATTGTTTAAAAAAAACCTTAACGTAAAACCATTCAGACTCCCAGCCATCATAATGAATACCTCAGCATCTGACGGAAAATGTCCTTGCAAATAATGAGTTTACAGGAAAGATCTGTTGACTGAGACAAAGAGGAGCCCTGGGTGGCTTCACAGAGGAAGGAGCGGATTTTCAGCTCAGATTGTCGATTCTGTCTTTGCAAACACACTGCAGTTAGTTCACTAGCTTTTATCCAGTGCACTCCAGCTAAAGGCTCAGTCTGACCTGTCCACTTGCTTGTCGTTGTGTAAGGCACCTGTAATTCATCTTTTGTACTCATTCAGGCAAATGGTTCACTGAAACGTGGATATGAAACCCAAGGTTTTGAAACTCAGGACTGCAGTAATTCCACATTCAAATTATTTGAAGCTCACTGCTGCTGTAAAAATAACTACTTATTAGCCTAAAATATTCTTTGTACTCCCATTCTCTATTGCAGGATTTTAAAAAGAAAATTCACTGTATTAGGTGAAAGGAATTTTAAATAGCATTAAATAGAAACAGATTTCATTACAGAGTGATTTCTAGAAAATAGTTCTGATATTGTTTTGAGTACTGGGAGTATTTTTTTCACTAGGTAACCTATAAAGAGGTATCTCAGCCTGCAACTGAGCAGAGAGGAGTCAAGCCAGTCTCTGGCTTTGTGGTTGTCCTCTATAACTCCCAATGCAGAAACAGCCAACCTTCCTCATAAAAGCAGCATAGCTCATAGAAACACTCACTGAACCACTACTGCTGCCACAGATGAACTTGCAGCGGTCTGCACTCTTCTTCAAACATGGGTCACAGGGTCCCCCTATACTTACTTTCACAAAGAAGTCATTAGAAATTGCACCAGGTTTCCATCTTTCCTCTGTGGTGCTATAACTGGGACTTGGAAGCTGATTGAGTTTTGACACAATCTCCTCATCCCTTAATGATGCAGAGTTTTCCACAAAAAGCAGTGTAATGCTATTCGATGCATACGCTTGGAGAACTGGGCTTCCCTTTAGCGATATTGTTTCTATTACGCTAAAGGATACGAAAGAAAGAAATCTCAAAACACAATTTTTGGCATTAGTCTGAGCTAATATTGGATATTGAGCTACTACATCTTTGTAACGTAAAAGCCTGTGCTTGCCCTGGGGATTTACAAAGGGTGAGAGGTATAGCTTAAAATAGGCTAATTTTCTTCCAGAGGTAATAGGTTCTGTACCTCTAATACAGTTTGGTACTGCTAGTAAGCTGTTAATAATTCTTTGGAAAGTTACTATTTTACATTTACCCTTGTACCTTGTACTATTTTACAGTGTCCTTGAAAAATTCACCAGTTACAGAGAGCCCATGAATGACACCTTATTTGTCATTTCCACACGTGTAAACCCTTTCCCATTGTCATAATTAGCCTCTTCCTCCAGACTCTGCTTATTATTATAATCAGTTCTTCCATTCAACATTTGTTGTTGAGTAGGAATGTACTCTAAAAATCGTAACTCCCCTGTTGTGGGAGCAATAAATAAATTTTTCCATAAATCGGTACTAAGTTACACACTTTTAACTATTGCGTACATATGAACATGTACTTACTCAAATGTGTATATGCTATTTATAACTGAGTTGGTTTTGAAAGCTGCTGACAAACCCATATTGTTTAAGTTGGTTGGGTTTGGTGCTCAGCCATTTAGCAAAGGCACTTGGAGTGCTCTGATGGGCCCAACAGCCTGCCATCAGCTGCATCATTTCTATAAGGAGCGTGCCTTGATGTGTCTTTTCAGTTGTACAAACACTTAAAGAATATAACTGATTCCTTGCACTGATAATTTTAGAGAAACAAGAGATCTGTCTCCACACTCTTGTGCCTGTAGGGTGAGAGGGAGAGCTGAACTCACCTACAGCACCGCTGGAACCCAAGTAAAAAGCCTGAGCAATTAGGCAATAACATTGAAATAGACAGAATGAGGGATGTAAGGGTGTGAACTGAATGCAGAGAAACAAAAATTTGGATCAAAATTTTAAGATGGGGCTCCAGGAAGTCTGCAGATCTCATTTTTCGTGAAAGAATGCAGCTAAGAAATCCATCCTTCTCCATTTTCTCATCCTAGTAAGCACAGCTGGCCTATTCTTCAAGTAAAAATTTTTCTTTAATCAAAACACATTTCATACATTTTGAGGACAGAAAAAAATATTGGGCTTTTGTTAAAAACAAGTCATGATTTTACATTAAATTATACAGCATACTCTCCATCTTCTACATTTGTCACTTGCCAAAATTGAGTTATAGTAAATGAACATTTTCAATAATCAGTACAATAATGTCTGATTTTAAAAAAGCCTTTTGTAGAGCAGAGGCACTGGAAGAACCACGCCTGACTTTGTAGGGCTAAAAGCCCTTTTGATTTCTTTCTGGTATTTATAGCTCTTCTTGAACAGATCTCTGTGCCTGACAGATGATGACTGTTTACCATCCCCTCACCCTCCCCACTTGTTTTTTTTACTCCTGGCTTTTCCATATATTTTTCTGTTTACCTTACATGTGTTGTTCTTCATGTCAGTGTTCCTCTCACTTGTTCCTCAGTATCTACCACAGGATCTTCTTAATTCGTGGTCCTTCACACTTACCCTCTGAACATCCCCGCATTACGCTTTCTCTTTGTACCAATTGCAACCTAACTGCACGGGTGAATTTTTCCCCTTTTTCCCCAGCTACCCCTTAGGGAAAGTGATGTCTCACTCCCTTCTCTCAGAACTAAACTCTGTTTGACCTTGATGAATATGGCAAAGCCACAAGCCAGAAGCCTTTCAGAGGCATCTTCCAAACATTTGAGCTAAGAGGATGAAGCTTCCTATGGGGCCACAATACGGCAGTATAAGCACAAAGAATCTCACAGTCTTTTAAAAAGCTTCATGCTCTTTTCCAGGCTCAGCTGGCCTAATGAATAATCAAAATTTAATCTTTCTTAAATTCTGTTACAGCTTGCTCAGATATTACCGACGGAAGAGAATTTCCTGTTGTTCTTCAGATGCCAGCAGCTAAAGTCAAGTGAAGACTTCATGCAGGTACAGTAGGAAAAGTCACCTTTTGTAAAATTATCCAAGACCTGCTTGCCATAAATATATCATTAATGCATTCACGTTCTGATTGCAGACATGGAGAAAATACGACAGCGACCACAGTGGCTTCATTGATTCTGAGGAACTCAAGGTAAGCTGATATTTATGAGTAGGCACAAGATGAGAGCAGGCATTGGATGACAGCCTGTGCTGCTATCTGTTTCTTCAGATACCCACCAAATGCATGTTTTTGCATTTCAAACATGACCGAAAAGCAATGTGATTTGCTGATGTTTTTATCACCAGTAAATTATTTAAACTGAAACTCTAATCTGATCAATGTTTTTTAAAACATGTTTTAATTCAGATCAATGTTTGTCTCAAGTGACTCAGCATTGCAGGTACTGTAACTTAGAAATAAGAAAGATTAAGAAAGCAAGATAGGCCTGTGAAAGCTATGCTGTTCTTTTTTTTGGTATATTAGGGAGGAGAGCTGTTTTTTTCTTTTTTCTTTATTCTTTTTTTTTCCCCTAAGGACATCACTACCATCAACCACTATGCTGCTGGACAGATCGTGCTCTCTCAAGTATAATGTAATCCTCGTTTCCACTGTAATACTGTTAGGCTAACACAAATAGAACTGTGTTCCCCCTGCTTGGTTAAATTGGTGGGATTTTGGTGTCAGCTTTAATATGCACAAATAAGAACAGAATTGAGATAATTCAATTAGCCATCTCAGCCCTGAAGATTTAAAACACCTTAAATCTGCAATGATTTACCTCTCTAGTCATAAAACTAACAGCAATTTGTAGATCTTGAATTACAGTCACAGAATCACAGAGTGGTTGGCAGGGACCTCTGGAGGACATCTTGTCCAACCCCCCTGGTCAAGCAGGGCCACCTAAAGCCAGTTGCCCAAAACAATATCCACAGGGCTTTTGAATATCTCCAAGGATGAAGACTCACAACATTCCCAGACAACCTGTGCCAGTGCCTGGTCACCCTCACAGTGAAAATGTGTTTCCTGATGTTCAGAGGGAACCTCCTGTGTTTCAAGTTTGTTCCCACTGTCTCTGGACCTGTCACTGGGCACCAGCCTGGCTCCATCCACTTTGCACACTCTCCTGAAGTATTTATATACATTGACGAGGTGCCCCAAGCCTCGTCTTCTTCAGGCTGAACAGTCCCAGCTCTCCCAGCCTTTCCTCAGAGGAGATGCTCATATGCAAGACCTTCTGACTAGAAAGGTGCTTTTTTCCACAGTTCAACTGCATTTGATACATTACTGTAGCTTTTAATTCAGAAGAATCAAAACAATTCCTAGAGAAAGACCTAGCAGTGTTTATCCATCTCTTTTAGACTATTTTGCCCATATATGTGCTAAAGAACTAAATAAGCTTTATTAACTAAAGCTCTGGGAGATCAAACTGTCTGAAACCCTTACAGTTCTTCTGTTCAGAGGAGGAATCTACATCAGACAATTCACACCTTTTTTCCTTTTCTCTTCCTCTTTGAGTTTGGTATCTGTGTGACATTGCTGAGGATCCTACCTGAAGGTACCCCTCAGGCAGATGAGCTTAGTCTGCTGGCTGGTCACAGCCAGTCAGTGTACCTAAAGTCTGCAGGATCAGGAGAGGCCATGCATGTAGCACTTGAGAACTCTCCAGCTGTTAGACAATGCCTTAAGGACTGTTGCCAGCTGCTATGATTTAAAGTAAACCTAAAAAGGCAGGGCTGATTGAGGACCAGCTGAAGAATAAAGACGTTTAAACTGCATCCCTAGTGGTCCCTTCTCTCTTGTGCTGTGAAATTTTGTCCATCTCAGAAAAACAGGCCATCTTAACATATTGAACATAAGACATAAATATCCAGTTTTACTTGTAGATCAGTATTTCTTGACAAGCCCAAACATTTTAAGTATTTGCTATGTGAGGAGTACACCCACTCAAAATGTTGTAAGAGAAATTAAAGCTGGAAATCAGGAATACTTTCTAACAATAGAAACAGCGGTCGAATATGTTGTCTAAGGGGGAGGCAGACTCTCCATCACGGCCTGTATTTAGGAAAGGTTTGGCAATAGCTCAGATCAGACAGTAACTCAGGAAGTTTAGATACAGATGATCCTTTCTTGAGACATGGAGACAGACTGGATAGCCATTCAATGTCCTTTCCAGTTCTATTTTCCACCAAAGCACACAAGATCAAACATGTCTCCATAATGTCCATTTACAACATTTCAGCCATGTTCTTTGTATACACACCACCAGGAAGGCCCTCCAGCATGGATGGAGGGGGCAAAACTAGAAGAACTACAGTGGGTATTAGTCGTGTGACTGTTGACATGGTTGCATTCAAGCTCAAGAAAGTCATCTATGTACAAATAGATTTTCTTACAAGCTACCCCATTTTATATCTTGAAATGTGGGCCAAGATTCCACAAAGATAATGACACTCCAACTGATGACACTAATTAGGTACTTCATTGAGCACTGACAGGCATACAGACATCTCAGTTCTTGTAACACCCTTGTTAAGTAAATTGATATCTTTCTTTTTTAATGTCACAGAGCTAGTACAGAAATTTAAACCACTGAATAGGTGGAAACAATCTCATTTTTTAAAGTAATAATGGCTGATGTTTCAAGTCCTGTGACAGTATATCAAATTCTCATTCAATAAAATGCAATGAAACTGGCTGCACACATTTAAAATAGAAGGTAGAAAGGAACAATGTAGCTTAACGTTCACTTCTAGCATCAGGTACTGCCACAGGCAAGAAGAAAACTCGATTAATCATTGATCTTTTCTGTAAAATTTGTACCTATGTTGTAAGAAGTGATTAGGCATCCACGTTTTCAAGGAGACTCAAGGTTAATTAGTTAACTGATAGAGCTGATTAGGAAGCAGTACACTTGAAAGCCAAACCATTTTTTCCAAAATCACAATACAACAAATGGCATACAATGCAGAAAGTTTTATGAGTCACTTTTTCCAAATAAAACGGCAATATACTTGAATTGATCAAAAGAAACTGTTATATTCTTAGCTGTTAATTACTGCTTTTCATACTTACTTGGAACTTCAGCAGTAAATACTAAAGTGAGAGTAAAATAGTATTTCCCGTTACTTTAATCTGAAGTTAGCATGTCAAGCATTTTATACCGTAAATAAAAAATGACCTATTATTTTTCTATTTATTTTAACAGAGCTTCTTGAAAGATTTATTACAGAAAGCAAATAAGCAGATTGAAGACTCAAAGCTAACAGAATACACAGAAATAATGGTAAGATTATTTACAGACATTATTTCATCAAGACTGGATTAATCCAACTCAATTTATCTTTAGTTGCTGGAAGGCTCCAAACGACTTGGAGTCCACCAGGTCCTAATCAGGCTAACTATGTCATTGCAACAGGTAGATGACCAAGGCATCTAGCCTTGCAAGTACTTCTGCAGCTACAGAGTTTTGATGGGAAGTTTTCAGTGCTGCTTGAAAAAAAAGGGTCAGGAATTTTGAATCTTCTTGGCACTTAAATGATATTAGATAGACCAAACCATAGAATTTTCCCATTCTGCTTCCTTGTGCCATTAGTTGCAAAGCTTAAGTTCACAAGAGAAAAACTGTACCTGTCATAAATACATTATTACATTTAGATCAAATTAATTTGGGTTTACTTTCTACGTTTTGCCTTCTTACAGTGCTGCAGTGTCTGCCTCTTGTCTTAAAAGCCATCAAGCCATCACATGGTGGCTTCTTACCAGATTTACAAGCATCTCACTCTTTCCTTCTCCCTCTCTTCAAGAAGGAGAAATCGATGTTTCAGATAAAACACCAGAACAAAGCTGTCGTTTCCCTGGCCTTAATTCAGCCTGTCCTTGGGGCACTCCTTCCATCCCACTGCTATGGTGCTCCATGGTAAGGACCAGTATGGGCTTCTGAGTGGACATTTCAAGAAAAAAAAGGCTCAGAATCCTTGTCTTCAGGAAATGTGTAACACTACATCTTTTGTTTTGCTAGCTTGGTTTCATCCTAAAATATTTTTAGCAATCAAAAATGTGCCAAGTAAACACACTAGTCCTCAAACTGGTCTGAGAATGGCTGATCAAAACTTGTGGTTTTCCCGGAAAAAGCCTGCTGGTTTGTTGTACCAGTATAAACCATTTACCTAGAATTGTCACTGTTTATTCACTGGTGAAAATAAGACATATCCTTTTCATTCAGGGAGCATTTTGACCTTCATCTTAAAGCATGCTCTACATTCTGGCCTCTGCAGAGAGATCCAATGACAAAGAATTAACAGCAATAAGAAAAAAAAATAAATAAGGCTGGCTCTCCCATAATCTCCTCAGAAACTAGAAAAGACTACTAGAAAACATACGGTCCTGAGCAGCTGCAGGCAGGCACAGCCAGGCACTAACAACCCATCAAAATACAAAGTATGTTGACTTCACAGCTGGCACTGCGTACCTCCCCCAAATGCAAATCTCCTTTCATGGAAAATGCATGCAAGGCAGATGCTTTTATGCAAGGAAAGGAAGCGTTCAAAGGAACCAAGGTGTTGTGCAGAAATAAATGTTTATAGAATTGGCGTCTCTTCTGGTCTCCTTTGCCATTTATCATGTATTAACCAAGTGAAATTAAGTCTTTTTTCATGGCATTAATTCTGTCTTTAAAAGGATATACACTTTTCTCAGCACAGGATGTCGTTTTTCCTCTTATCTAAAAATTACTTCTAAAATTACTGTGATTGAAAGAGATGGGATGGAGTGTGGGTGGTGGTGTTTTCAGTACAATGCCTAACAATGTTTGCTGCTTTTGTGACTCTTTTATACAGCACAGGCAAAATAATACTTGAAAGTAGAAAAATAGAACTATACAGATGTAAAAACTGGGAGAGGAAGTCCCACGCAAGTGCACTATCTCCATCTGCTTCTAATAACCAGTATAAACTGTTTGTGCTTCTCAAGCAGCAGAGGCTCATCTTTTCAAGGCCTCAAAGGAACACACTTTAACACAATAGGGTGATTAAAAATGATCAGAAATAGCATTTACTTGTTTTGTCCAATTACATTAATATACTTATTCTTATAATTTAATTATGATTATTTGGAGAGATTTAATTTCCCGTTTTCATACCATCAACAAAATGAGATCATCTATAGCATCTGTTCACTCTTTCCTTGAAATATATCACAGAAACAGAATGTGATCTTTACTTAAATATTTAGACCTAGCAGTTAATTGAATTAAACGTCTATTATCTTCTGACTATGCAATTTAATGCCTGGGATTCTATTGCACTTTACCCAACTGTTGTTTCACCTTTAAGAATAGACAATAATGATGCTATTATCAAATCATGACATGAAGTCAAAAGTAAAATGTTATCACGTCAAGACTCCTCTCATTTATAATTAACTACATGAGCATTTTTCATACGGAACATTCATCCCTGCAGGCTGGTTAAGACCAACCTTAGAGTAGGTTAATCAGAATTGCTCGTCTGGCTTCTTATGAGGCTTTTGCAGTAGAATCAATCACTATAAATTACTTCATCAGTACTTTAAATAAATGCATTACACAGCAAATGTGAAGATTAAAACCTGGAGCCATAATTTCGGCATGAAGTAAAGGCTATATTTCATTGAATTTAAGTTTTCCAAAGAAGTGTTTACTTCATTATGTTGATTAATTTTGATTAGTAATGTAGAATTATATGTTCTTTCAGCTTAGGATGTTTGATGCAAACAATGATGGGAAGTTGGAGCTTACTGAACTGGCCAGGTACGTCTTCTGACTCTTTGCATAACAAGTATCATGTACCAAGCACTGTTACGGAAGGAGTTAAATATTTTGACCTTTCTTTTTCCTCTCCAAAGGCTACTCCCAGTGCAGGAAAATTTTCTTATTAAATTTCAGGTATGAATATTCACATTCTTAAGGTAACTTGTTACCATCATACATAACTGGTGTAATTAACGGATGTGTTTTCCTTTTGGCATTTAGGGTGTCAAAATGTGTGCAAAAGAATTCAATAAAGCCTTTGAGATGTATGATCAAGTAAGTCTTTCAAAAACCTTTTTAATTGTGTAGTCTGATGGCATTTATTTTCTGAGTTTGTGGAAAATTAGCCACAACCTCTGAAATGAAAAATAAATGTTCAAAATTATCTTTAATGTTATTTTTCAGGATGGTAATGGCTATATAGATGAAAATGAACTTGATGCACTACTGAAGGATCTCTGTGAGAAGAACAAAAAGGTAATCCTAAAGGCCTTTTGGAGATTAGATTTAATGTGGATTTTAAGGACATGTTAATCCACCCTATTAAGATAAATATAGAGCTTCTAAGTCGTAATTCCTGAAGTCAAAGTACACGTAAAATTCTCGGCAGAAGTCACAACCTTGTAAATTCTGAACTAGGGGAGTTGTGATTGTATAGCAACACTCTTTAAATCTTGCTTCTGAGACATCTATAGCTACCAGCTATTTAACATGGCTATAAGATGGATAACACACAAATGCATAAGCAATATTTATAATGTATTACTGTCAGACAGTCTGAGAATATCCCCCCCCCCTTTTTTTTTTTTGTCATTTTCTGCCTTGGAAGCAAACTTGTTCATGCTGGTAAAGCATTATCTGTTCTTTAAATAGGAATTAGACATTAACAACCTTGCGACATACAAGAAAAGCATCATGGCCTTGTCTGATGGAGGAAAGCTTTACCGAGCAGAACTGGCTCTTATTCTCTGTGCTGAGGAAAACTAGAACTCTTCTATCATGTCCACTTAACTAGTGATGTACTCATCTACACAATAACTGTGCACTATAAGGGAGTAGGCTGTATTTTTAAACTGCATATAGAAAATTAGCCAGGATGTGTGGCACATTCCTTTCAGTTTGTTTCTATACTGTTTGTAATGTACAGTTTTTGTAACAATAAGATTGATAAAGAGATTGTTTATGTTTGGGCCAGTCTGTATATTCAAAAAGAAACTAAAATATGTCGGGGTTGGTTTTGGTTTTGCTTTCATAAACACAGCTGGGAAAAAAATTAAACCTGCTGACATTGCTGTGGTCATCATATCCTTTGACACTTGCAACATTTCTTGTTGAACTACGTAACAAAAAGGTCTACAGATATCTTTCCCCGTTACAAGCGTGGGTTTTTTAAATGCAAAATATGAATTCAGATGAAACATGATCTAGGTCTGAAACAGGAAAGAGATGCTGGCATGCCTGATTTCCAAAAATTAACAAGGCACTAGGAAATATTTTCAGTTGTCAAACCGCCCACTTACAGGTCTGTGCTCTCTGCAGTTTTTCAATTACTCTTCTCATTATGAACTCATAGCATATAGACAAAGCATTTATCCGGGATAGATCTCCACGCAGTAGCTGACAAAAATGTAGTGTTTTCAATCTAGCTGTTTAACTTTACTGAATTTAAACACAGGCACTTCAGAAATAAATGCCTTTAATCTGTCTTGGAATCCTGGCTAAATGACAGGTAGTATAGTTAATACACAGATTAACATATGATATTATAAGTGTACCTTTCATGACTATTGCTGTGTCAGAGAATATGACAATCCATTTTCTAAACTATTTTCACATTTTGCAGGTTATAACTATTCTAGTAAATTGCTGTTTTTACATCATATTCTGTGTAATCTATAATTAAATTTAATAACCTAAGATTGTTGGTGTCTACTTTGTCTATCTCCTGGATTTTTTTTCTGTACCATGTAAGGGACAAAACAACTATTTAAAAACCATGTGCCTCCTCAGATCTTACACTGAATTACTAATCTATAACAGTTAAATTAAAATTTAACACTAAATGAAACAAAAGGTCTAGTACAGATTTTATACCAATCTAGTAATTTAGTTTACATGGACTCAGCTTTTTATTATGCTTGAGAGGTATTTTTAAAATGGGAACCATACTATGGAAACAGCCTTGTCTTCTTGCATCTTTATTTTTTTGGCTTGGCTCCCTTTTTACTTTACACTGGTTTTATGCCAGGCAACTCCACTAATGTCCAGGCCATTGCTCCCAGTATGTACTGGTGTCGGAAGGAAATTGGGCTGTGTCTTAAAGCCAAAAAATCTACGTTGCTTCCACGTACAACTGTTTCGGAAGCAATTCCAGGTTAGCAGAAGAGCTATATACAACTTCTCAGATGCATCTCTGTGTCTTACGTAAGCAGAAGCAAATGCATTTTATTTGAAACGTGTCTCAAACAACGAGGCTCAGATTCTTGAAGATTATTGTCACTGAACTCCCACTGAAATGAATCTTTGAATTCTTCAGGTGAACTCAGGCAACTAAATGCCATTTTAGGAATGGCCTAATGGCCTTGGGATCTCTCTAGTCTGAGCCTTGGGAAGTTAAGGAGTAGATGGTGCCAGATGGGTCTTGCTGAACCCCCTTCCCCCTCAAATAAAAAAAAAAAAAACCCAAAAGATTAAGCTAGCTCATTGTCACCGCTTTACTCCCACTGCATGCACAGTGATTTAACTTCTGCTTGTTCTCCTCTTTTCTCTATGCAATGTGAAATACAATTGTGTGTGTTAAGTGGAGGAACACTGAATCTGCCTATCAGTACAATAAATGATTGATATTGTTCATACTGTGCACCTGAAACCCTGGATCTTGCCTTATTTTAACATTCTAATAGTGTAAAGGTAAAGAAAAAACCCCAAAACTTGTATGTAAACATATGTGGCTGCTCAACTCATTACAATGGAAGATAAAAACGTTTAAAGTGTTTTTTCACAAAAAGTCATCACAGAAACCTGAACATAAGTAAAGTTACCTGTCACAGACCTGTTCTGAAACCGCCCTTCCACTCCAGCTGCTGCCACCACCTGCCTCTGCTGCAGAGCGTGACACAGAAAGCAGGTCTCAGTCACCAACAGGCAGAGTGCTTCCTGCAGTTATTTCTCATAAATAAAACCTGGATTAAGAGACAGCAATTTAAAAACCCCATTCTAGCAAAGATGTCTACTATGTCAGTGCAAAGCAAAATAGGGGTAAGTCAAAAGTGCTGTAAAAACTCCAGGTTTTAAAATCTCTGAAACATTCCTGGGCACAGCTCTTAAAACCATCACAGCTGGGGCAGAACAAAGCTTGGAATAGTGAGAGGTGATGGTAAGGAAGACTGCAAGCTTCCTTCTTCTGGTAGACATCTGGTGTCCAAAAAAAGGATTGAAATTAAAATTTTTGCACAAAAATTAATGACATGAGGTAGTGCAGGTATGCCATGTTCCTGCTAAACAGAGAAACTGACTGACACGTAGCTACCTGGGATCCACTTTACTGAAGCCATTAACCATTTTATTGTCTAAAAATATGTATTTTATTAAAATAAGCGTTCAAATAAGCACTCAGGCTCATAAATACTCAAAACTACTGTCCTACAAATTATAAACTAGTACGTTGTAAAAAATTTTAGCCCATTCTAATTTAAGTGTGTACAGATTAAAATTTAACACAGTGCTCAGTGTTCCAATCAAAGAAGGTGGTTTTCTACTAATTTTAAAGCACAAGAGAGCAAACTTTTACTAAGACTGATAGGAAAAAAAAAAATAACAGCAACTATTAGGCCCTTCAAAAACCTTTGGCATTCTAAATGCAGTGTTTGCTGATGGATGTAAATGTTAAGAGTACCAGCTCAGGCAGAGTGCGTGCCTGCTTCCAGCTGTGCCCACCTCACAGCACAGCAGCGCACCTTAGGGGCCTCACCCGATCCGAAACCACCCACACTGCCCAGCTGGCACCTGTGATACACATTACGGAGAATATCATACCAATTCTCACTGATGATTTAATTACAACCGAACACAGGCCTTCAGGCAAGCGATTTGGCCTTTGTTTACTGCTGCATTGTTCTATCCCCAGCAGTTAATGTGCAGTATCATAGCACCGGTCTAATCCTCCCTATTTACAACTTAGATACACATCTTTGAAAAGATTACCCACACAAGCTTACAGAATTTCTAAACAGCATATCCCATGTGCCGATGTCAAATACAGATCAGGATGCTGACAAGCAGCAGTGCTTTTATGTAAAATGAACGTCATCCCACAAAATACGCACACGCTGCTGCTAAACTCCATTTAAACTAGGATTAAGTCTGTTTCATTAGATGTTTGCTTTTTCCGATTAATTTCCATTTGGCATCTTACGCATTTATACTAAGCCCTCATCATAACCATGGTTATAATCGCTGGTTGTGGAGGCATACTGAAATCCACACCTACTTGCTGTGTCTACGAGGATGCCCAGAACCCATATTTAGGCACCCATTAAATATACGTGGCCTGATTTTCTCAAGTGCTGAACACCTCCAAATCCCTATGAAATCAACTGAAGTTGTTCTGGACCAATTAAAAGCAGGCCAACGCACCGAAATCCCAAAGACCATTTTATTTTACTGCACATTATATTATCACATAAAAGACTGGGCGGTTTACCTCAGTTACAATGGGGTTACAGTTTAGAAGTTACAAGACGATATGCTCTGTGCAGTTACACAAAGGTAAAGATTTCCTTGCAATTCTGTGTCTTTACTTATGTGTTATCAGCACACGAAAAGAAGTAAAGGTAAGTGAGCAGGTCATGTGCCAACGAACTTGGAAGCCAGTATCAACAGGTAGGAATCCGCAGTTCCCTCACTGTCATCTTCTGCTTGTAAAGCAGATTCTTGAATTGGTAAATACCAGCAATATTCTCAACAGGAATTGAAATATTCAAAAGGAGGGAATTCGCAGAAAGAGGAGAACCAAAGATTGACAGCAGCTCTGGTATCACAGTACAGAGGTAATACAACTAATCTCTTTCATTTGCAACCTCAAATGATTTTCCTAACTTGTTTATAAGCCTCTGCTATAATACAATACCACTTTTACAGCACAAAATTAATGTAAGAAATTGTAACAGACAGGTTCAAAGACAGTAGATCATCAGCTGAAATAAGGGTGATTCAAGATTTAATCAAGCAGACAAGATGTACTTTTCAGTTGAAAACAGACAATGAATCTTCCTTTGTGAGTGTCTCGAAGTTGAGTTCATGGAAACGGTAACAGCTTTGACTGATGGGTCATGCAAAAGTATTTTAAACAAGGTATTTGGAGTCAAGGAAAGTTTTCCTTGTGATCCGTGAGAATTAAATTACCTCTGCAACACTACTGATTCCTTTCACAATCCCCAACATATACCATCATGTTTTCTTGTCCTTTTAATTTCCTCTCCATAAAATTATTACGCTGCAACGCCATACTTGTTTCACACTCCCCTGTACATTGTGGTTCACTGGCAGTCTAAGGCAAGGTCAGGAATGTAATAATCTCAGGGCAAATGTGTCAGCGTAAGACAGCGTGCTTAATGTGGATAGCATCTCCTACCATTTTTGCTACGTTTGGAATAAAGTAGATGTGATAACTATGCTTTATGTCAGTCTGCAACAAGTGTGCACAACACATAGCTGCACAACATGCTTACAGCTTGGGTACCTCTCAGGTTTTAGGGGTGTTTTACGTATCTTTCAGGACAGTCTCATCCTCATGGACATTTAGGAACAGGTTCCTTTGGAACTGCCAAGCCAGACACCACCTGGGTTAGGCAGTCGCTATAAAGCTGCTTTCTCTTGTCCTCTTCCCGAGTTCAGATGTCATGTGTGGCTAACTCAGTAACAAGCAATGCAATTGTACTTGGATAAGCACACATGTAATAACAACTTGAGATGTTCCAGATTCACTTCTTCATAGGGACATTCCTCTCCTGCCCCTAACAAGTCTAACGATAATTTTAATGAGGAAAATTAATCCAAGCCAGACTATTCCATTCTTCTGCAAAAGTGGATGGCTACATCAGAGTTAAGTTTTTTCACTGAACTAAGTGTACATATTAGGAAATATTTTATAAACTAGCTAATAATATGTATCTCTCCAAAACATTACATGTCATTTCTAAAACCTGCATCAACACATTGTATACATCTTGTCAAGAGAGAAGAATCTAAAAGCAACTAACTTGCATAGTTTGAAATGAATGTTATTGGCATAGGTAAGATAAAATAGATTACTCTTATTATAGATGCTCATTAAAATTTAAAATGTGCTTTCTGGTTCTATCACTGAATAGCATGCTTTAAAAATGTTTTGTTGTCACTTTAAAATTAATAATTCATTCAGTCATGGACAGTAAACCGGTAGAAGGAAGATACTTTGGAAGCAATACCTGTTTCTGCAAGTGATAAAAATGTTCTGTTATTGAATAAATACCCAGTATCTACCTATAAGACAGGCTTTAAGAGACCTCCCTTCAACATTCTGATTTTATTCAATTAAGCAATCCCCTCCCCCTTAAATTACATTTTCCAGTAACTCTGACTGTTCAGAAAACAGCTTCAGTCCCTGAAAGATTCACTATGAATTAAAGTGAGTTTCTCCTAGATGCAAAGTTGGCCTGAATCTCTCTGATGAGTAAAGCAATGAAGGAAAGACAAAGACCTTCTTATTTTTAATTTTCGGTCAAGAACCAGTATTAATTTTAAACTGTGAAAGTATTTTTGCATAGGAACGCACTGCCTTTTGCTGTGGAAAAGAAACATTTCTAACTGAGGTCTGTGAAGCTTACTTTCTAAACAAAGGACATCTACAAGCAGTCGTGGTTGAGCCAACGAATAGTGGCTCGGAGTGTTTAAAGCCACATAATGGATTTCTGGCATTTACTATGTCAGTAGATATTACATCTGAGCACCACACTACCTACTGCTGAAATATCTGGAAAAAAAATAATTGTAGCTGAGCTAGGCTTATCTCCCTTTTTTCCTTTGTCCCTCCCTTTTCCATCTCACGCTATCCCCACCAAAAAATGCTTCTGCTTTCAATATCTAAAATATACACTAAATAACATGTAGGATTATGTAAAAATGTATGAGAGATTAAAAAAAAAGTATTGTTATTACTATTTTATATGCAGGGAAGAGAGATGGATGAGTATGTGGCAGCCAGCAGTGCTCTCTAGCCTCCAAAGCCAAGTATAGACTTGATCCTAAGACTGGGAATGTGCCTCTTGCCTTGATCTTTCCCACCTGTGCCACACACAGGACCTGAGCTAGATGAAATGTGCCAGTCTCCCTGCTTCAGATGACCAGTTCCTGAGGGAATGCTGAAAAGCATACCTGCCCTGCTGTTCAGATACAAGAGAAATAACTTGAGGTCACACAAAGCCTGTGACAATGTTGGAGACTGAACATGATTCTCTTCAATCTCAGTCCAATAATTCAACCACATGACAAACCTTCCCGTAGTAAAAGTTGTACACCCCCACGACTGCAAGAGACCAGTGGGAACTTATATTTACTGACAGCCCATCTCCAGAGGATACCCTACAAAATACCACGGAGAAATACTTGATCATACTGCAGTTCACAAGCGTACCTTTGGATTTTTTTCTGAAATATATTTTTTTTTCCGAGTGTCAAAGCCTTACACGCAACTGTGTGCCATACAAACAGAAAATTTAAGCACACGCAAAGGACAACAAGCAAAGAACAGTATATAGGTGCCTAACTTCTCAATTAAATCACCTTTTGGGGAAAAGACATGGATATGTCAGAATTTGATCTTGACAGTAGACCTACCAAAACCCAAGATGCTATAAAAAAAAAAGCTTTAGATTATGCTCAAGTGACACCTTGAAGGCTGCTATGATAAACACATTTGCTTTATTTTATTATCAGTGGCACAGATACTGTTCAATTCCCCATAGGACCATTACTCTCAGGAGAAAGCTGGCATATGGAAACCTGCACTAATATAGTCCACCCTTTCAACCGAACATATATTAGCTTACTACACCTTTGTATTAAGGCAATCAAATGGTTTCAAAGTCAGACGCTGGCATATATAAGTACAGCCTGAAGTGTGGGTAGTGACAAGATTGCTGCCAGCACTTGAAGGGAGACATCCTCAAATTGGTTCTATATTACTGACTCTTAAACCACTGTATCAATTTCAAAGCACATACAGCTATATCCATGCTTGTATGTGTGGATCGTCTGGGGCTCAGGTTAAACAATTAAAAAAGAAAAAAACATGGATTTCAGGCCTCAAAGGGCAAAGCAGGTTAAATTTCTTTTAAGAACTCCATCCCATAGTTTGAAGCAGGGAGGACACACAACTGGCAACTCCCTAATCTGGAAAATGTATTAATACTAAAAGAGGGACAGCAATAAACATTGTTTGTTTGTTTTTTCTTTGTTTGGGATTTTTGGGTTTTTTAATCATCTGCTCATTTAGGATGGATAAACTGACTAGATTCAGAGGTAATCCCACCTTACAACTCCTTTAGTACTTTAGTTTGTGAATGGAAATGAAACCTAGGATTTCTGTAAATCTAAGCCAATGAGGTTTCAACGCTTTCAGTTCTGATTTACTGATATACTTTACTAGTCTTAAGTAAACTTTTTTTTTTACAGAGACACTCCCCTAGTCACACACACATTAACAGCAAATCATTTTTAGTTTCTAATTTACAAGAACATTAACTTAATCATGAGAAAGAGCAAGCTCCTTAGAAAGGCATTGCTAGTCTTTAAATGCCATTTTTAAAGTTCAGCATAAAACAACAGACTGAAAATGTCACCAAGAGACGAGAACAAGTTGGTTATGTCTTTCAAGATTTTTTAAGTAACCACAGGAGTTACATCCTATCTCAAGTGTATGTAGTCAAACTGGTAACTTGAAACTTTGTTATTTGCAAGTGTAGGACATTACTGAAGTGTGAAGATTATGACTGAATTTCTTAGTTTTTCTCAGATTAACAGTTATAGTCCTGAAATGCTATTGGAATTACAATATTAAGAGATACTTGCATGTATCTGAGAAAAACAAAAAGAATCCTCGGAAGCATTAAAAACCTGGCCACCTAACTGTAGAGCATGGCATGGCTATATATGACAATCTAAAGAACAATAACATTTCAGTGAACAACTGTTGCTCACCATTAGCAACAGAATAGACTGTAGATGGGATAAATATACATACTATATTCAAAATATGACTATTTCAAAATACTTTATTGAAATTACCATACAAAAGATTTTTAAACTATTTTTCTATTGGTTATTTCTAAGTATTCATGAAAAAGTAGTGGTTCATTTCCAAAAATCTCCACCATATAGTTATGTACTTTAAGAGCCTTTTGTTTTTCTAATCATTGCTTCCATCATATCCCACTGCTCTTTGGTAACCTAATAAAAAAAAAGAACATTTTATTGGAATTCCATATAATAATTACACATATAAATAACTGTTTGAAAGGAAAATAGCACGCAAGGAATTTAATACCTTCTTCAAATCATTGAATTCTCCTGCCATAGAAACATATTCTCCACCATCCATTCTAATAACCTAGAAAAAGCATAAGCAGTATATTTAGTAACAGTGGGGTTTCTGTAGCCTTCTCCTATTATGAATTGTGAAAGTAAATTGTATTAATTTGGATCAGAAAAAAACATGCTCAAAATAATGTAATTCAATCACTTCTAAAAGTTCTTTTTAAAGGGACTACGCCATGCAGTACAATTAAAATGTTAATAATTCTTTTAAAGAATAATTATCAGGGTTTTTTTTTTCCATTTCTGAAACCAGGGCTTTAAAAAAATACCATCAAAACTCAGACCACTGTTTAGGTTAATTGTATAAACAAGATCAACGAAAACTCACTGCTCCATTAACCCAGCTTGCATAGTCACTGCAGAAATAGGCAGCAAGATTTGCTATTTCTTCTACAGTTCCCAGACGACCACAGGGAATCCTCTCAATAAGTTTCTTCTCAAATGAGCCTGTCGGGTCAAGGCGGCTAAAAGCACCCTGAGAATTAAGAGAAACATTTTTTTTAAAAAAAAGTTGTAACTACATCAGAAATTAAAATCCAACAGAGATTTGACTCCACATAAACAATACGGAAGTTAACATTTACGAGTAAACTGTCTACACCTTCTTTGTGTCAGTATGAGGGAAAAGAAGAAAGTAAGAAACAGAAAACAATTAATCTCTGTTGCGCTGACATGCATCTACTGAGGATGATAAGCTGGAATTTAACATGTTTTGGATAATCATCTACGAAAAACAAAAGGGGTTAATGATCTTTGATTCCCAGACACCCTTGATAAACACTTGAGGAAATAAGCAATGTGCTGCATGGACAGGGGAGAGGAATGCCAGGAGAAGAGGATCCAGAAAGTGACAGAAATAAATTATACATGACAAAGTAAGTAATAATGAAAAGAAAAAAAAAAGTTCAGTTATATTGCAGCAATGGCTAGAACTAAATGAAGTCACTGGATGTTTTAGTATTTTAATAGCTTAGAATGGCATGGGAAATAGAAGAGTTTTTTTGTTCTTCCTGGCTCCTCCACAAAGAAAAAACCTCCTTAGGCAAAATCAGAAACGCATTAGTAACATTCCTGTTAAGTTACGAGTTAAAGCACATTAATTTATATAATCGTAGTTGTATTCATGCCATTTAAGTCTTCTATTGCCATATTTTTAAATGCCAGTTTATAAGCTTAACAGTATTGTGCTTCTATGCTTGGGTTTTTTCCTATCATGACTTACAACAGGTTTTTTTTAAAAGACAGAAATGTAGAAAGCCTTGATTTTTCAATATGCTGTTTTAAGTAAAGCCAGTCTGCCTTTTTATGCTTTCAAGGGAATTTTAACTTGGAACCAGTATGACAAAACTAGTACTTTATGAAGAACACATATACCTCAAGTGGAATATACACTACTAGTTGAAATAAGAAACATTAACAGGAGGTAGCAACACTGACATTTAAAGCAGTTAACTTGCCACAAATTATAAGAATCTATAAATTAAAATGATCTTGCCATGTGATATAGTGGATACCAAAAGTTTATATGGATTCAAAAAGGAACAGGACGAACTAATGGAAGAAAAGAGATCCACCAAGATGATTACAATATGAAGAGATAACAACTGTATCAAACTCCCTGGACCATAGACTGCCAGAGGCTAGCGACATAAAGAAGAAATGTCATTAAATGTTTTTCTGCTCTGGCCTAAAAATCCACCAGATACAAGACCTGGAGAACCTCTGGTCTCATCCTGTAATGTCGTTTCAGCATTCTTACAGCCCTGCTGACACCACCACTTATCTTTCTTTAAAGTCAAAAAAGGTAAAACTGAGCTGTCCAGTGTAGCATCTAATACTGCAAGAGGAAGAAAGAAAAGAAAAAAAAAAAAAGAAGCAACTCTGCACCCCTACCCCCAAAACATCAGCAAAACCAACTGTGAAACATTTTACAGGTAGTAGTAATACCATTATTAGCAGTTACTGCTCACAATTGTAATATTTTGATTCAATGTGAAATCGATCCTCCCCTCTCCTCTTTTTTCTGCTGTCTTTTTTCTTCCTGTTACCGCTGGTCTGGATTATTTCCTTCAAAACCTCCAGTCCTCCTTTTCACTCACATCAAAGCTTCACATTTCCTTGCTGACTTAGTTTTCTCTTCCTAGTATTGTGATTTTCAACAAAGCTAGTGAGATTCTGTTCTCATACACCTAAAAGGGATTCTGAAATTTTTGAATTGATGTTTTGTTTAAAAATGAGTTCAGGCAGAAATTAGGCACTTTTACTCCACCAAGTGTAAGAATTCATTTCACTTGACAAGCTAGTTATGTACAGTTGATAAGAATCAACATTAAATATTTTGATAAATAATTTCTTTGAAACACTAAAAAAAGGTTTCATTTATACTAGTGTAGTAGAAGGGACAGTGGCAGGTTTCAGAAGTTCAAGAAATTCTATTTTACCGAAGAACTGAGAGGTAGTGTGTTCAATATTCCAGCACAGTCTTGACTGCCAAAGAAATCATACTTGAATTTAACAGTTACAGAAAAGGTTAGACTATCTTAAGATTGTACTACAAAGCATATTCAAGGCTGTGTTTCACTTCATGCTATGTACCTTTGTTTTTATTGGACCTGGTTGAATCACATTGAATCTCATGCCATATCTACCCCACTCAGCCGCAAGAGACCTAAAAATTCATTAACAGAATGAATCAGTATTTTAAACGCAGTACTTAATAATGCTATTCACACAAAAAAAACCCTGAATCAAACATGTAAATACTAGACTTTTTCTGAAAAAGGCATTTCTACTTGTATTTTTTTTTGTTCCTAACAAAAACAGTTCAGAGGGAAAAAAAACCAAAATCACATTCACAAACACAGGGTACACAGGATTAATAGGTGCATCATAAACAAAGCAGTATTATGGAGCAATTCTTTCTCTCTCACAAATTACACAGGTGATTTTGGCACCTAAACTCCTTGACAAACAACTGTTAGGCCACCATCTTTCTCTGGTAATTTAGACTATTCCACAAGTACACATTTCTAACATTTTCAATATAGCTTTCACACTAGATGCTTTGAAATAACACAGAACAGATATTACATTTTGAAGTGGGACCAGTAGAATAATTTTACTTTATGGCAATGTTTTCCCTGCATAAGCAGTACTTCAGATAGATCACCTACTGCAGTGAATGAATTAGCTTGGTCAAAGTCTCTTAAAAGTACACATTTCAGTTATAGCTCTGTAGAACAGAAATCAAGACCATCACACATTCCCTCATTTTTTTCTGGATAAAGAATTCTAATTACTAAAAGGCTGCCAAACTATTTAATTTCTTCTGCAAAAGTGCAGAGGAGGATCTATTTGCTATGAAGGACTGCCCTATAGTTAATAATGTTAGAAATCCTTTTGTTTTTTGCTGAGTAATGTGGATACACCACATTTCTGAATTGAGTGTAACTGCAGACCTTAATTTAAAATAGTGACAGGAAATCATTTCTTTACGAAACTAGACAGGCAAAGCAACAGTATACTCCACCTAAATATAAGCACTTTTCCTGAGAGAGAAAAAAGTGGAAGGTATGAGAATCTGATTACTAACTCTCTGTAATTTAAACTTTGGAACTTGCTATTGCTGAAAGAAGTAGTTCCACTTGTCCTCAGCTCATCCTTGTGATAAAAATTGTCATAATAATAGCAGTTAAGGCTTCCTTCTGTAAGAACCTGTCACTATACAATTTCTTGGTAGGATACTGGAGGATGGAAGGTTCTCTTATGAAATGGAATAGCAGGACTATACCAACTACCTCAATTTTTACAGACTCATTACCCTATCTCAGGGACGTGGAAAGCAGAACACACATTTTGCTGTATTACTCACTTGCTCATTGCTTCTACACCAGCTTTGGCAGAGGCGCTTGGCAACACAAATCCTGAACCACTCTCTGCATAAATTGTTGTAATAGCCAGGAATGCTGCTCCTGGAAGTTGCAAAAACATTTTAAAGAGACCCCACACCAAACAAGGAAAAAATGCATGAAGATCAAACTCTGAACTTAAGAGAAACGCAACCTCAGTGAGAATAAAGTTTGCAGCTCAAGTGTTTGGGATGCCATTTCACTCCCTGTTGTAAAAAGATATTTTAAAAATCTAGTCTTAGAAGCTTTGCTTTTAAGCCCTTTTATTTCAATTCCCTCTTTTGCAGGAACGTTAAGAGTTGTTTCATGTAAGCATAAATAGCTATTAATTAGGCTCCAAAGGTCTAAACCCTCAGACTTCTACTGATAATGAATTTACATGTGCAACTCAGTCTAACTGGAGTGAAGGTCTAAGGTCTTACAGTGTCTTTTTAGAAGCTGCCCTAGTCTAGTAGTCACCAACCAGGTAATCTGCCCTAATTTCACCAATTCCTGGCTGAAAAAAAAAAAAAATATCAGCACTAATAATTAGGATTAGCATAATCTTATAATGACACAGTTTAAGACTTGAGTTAAAGTTTATGCAGGGAAAAAAGTTTAAGAAATTTTCAGAAGCTTTTTCTGCAGTAGAGCTTATGACAGTTAAACTTGCATTACTTTTTCCCATTATTATCACAATAAACTGTATTATAAAAAGACCACTTTCTTTTATATATTTCATAACAGATTTAGCAAAAACATGGAAACTGCAACTGTTTATTCAATCTTTCCTTTACAGAAGCCTGCAAATTCCAATTATCTGATCAATGACTAGCATGAACTTAATGGAAATGGAGGACAAGGGATGATAGTTCACTACTTACGCCACAGTAACTAAAATAACTGTTCTAGTTACTGTATCTTAAAAATAATTTAATTAGAATAGCTACCCAAGGGATATTTCTAGAACAATATATGTTACTGATAGAATGTATGTGATGATGAAGTAGAGACTCAGTTAAAAAATTACAGTATTCTTACACAAAAGAAATTGAAAAGAACCATAAACAAGCACTGACAGAAATGCCAGCAGATATCCAAAAGCCATGGACTATACTTATAAAAAATTAGTCTACAGTGAGGAACTTTGAAAAGGAAAATTAACACAGGCAAAAAACACAGAACAACTGAAGTTTTCTAGAGCTGATTGTTAATTACACATTTTTCAGAATTAAACCACAGAATTTTTAAAACACAGGTTAAATAGAGGTGAGTTGGGTGGACTAAACACGAAAGGAAGAATGACTGATAAATGTATAGTTCTGAAGTTTAAAGCACACTTCGGCTTATACACAATTTTTACTCCTAAAGCCTATATTCATAAAACGGACAATATCTAACTCCTATCATTTTGTAAAACTTTAGTGCATAAATAAATAATACACTAGCAATTACAAATCCCTTTTTAAATACCGGTACAAACTTAAAAGTCTAAAAGCAGAGCACTGTTATTATTTACCAAATCAGGTTTATTGTAGGTCACGCTGCAGACCTAAAAAATACACCACTGCTTTAGTAACTGCTAGATGTCCAGCATCCTCACAGACTGTTCTAAAATATTTGCATTGAGTAGCATCTCCAACACTCCAGAAACTAAGGTCTGCATTCAAACTTAAAACACCAAGCAAGTAAATAGAAAATGAAGGTGGAAAATAAAGAGGACAAATGAGTACACTTGATCTACTTGCAAAAACATGTCTCAAAGAAAGCTTTAAATAAAGCCTTACTTACAGACGGAGTCCCCTAGAAAGAAGGCATGCAAGTAATAGCAAAAGAAATTAAAATGTTTTGGAAGCTTAGAACTGAAAGGAAGAGAGTCAACAAACTGAAGGCGAATGACTCCTGGATTTTGCCGAATTTAAAGGGTGGAAGCAAGGAAAGTAGTTTTTCATTCAACAGCAGCAGAGGCAAAGGCATTTTTAAAGCTGCATTTCATATTACTGCATGCACCTGGAAGACCATAAAACCATTACAATAGTTTGCTACAATGATATAGTAAGACAGAGTTGGGGATAGGTTTTTAATGCGGGAATATTAGCACTAGAATGGTGGAAATTAGATTTTAGCAGCACATGAAAAAATATGTGGGAAATACCTTTTCAACTGACCAAAACTGTTACAGATTTACTGAAACAACACTAACTTTATATGGTTATCATTAAATAGTATAACCCCACTGAGTACTTTTCGGAGAGGTATTTTGAAGAAATTGAACTAATTCAGGAGTTAGGAGAAATACAGTGCAAATACAAAAGGATTATTTCAACACAGTGGCTGTACCTAGAAAACAAGATTCAGAAGCGAGGGCACATAATATACCTCACTGCTTTTAAATGCTATTTGAGATGATGTCATTCAGATCAAAAATTAAGCTCAATGTTTTCCGATTCATAACTAGAAGATAATATAAAATGAAAGCATATAATTCTTTGCATATAATCTATGTTGTAACATAAAATAGCATGCATTATCTTTCCCTTAAAGACAAGAATCTGGTTAAGTAAATCTTTAGCTAAACAGTATATAAAAAAAAACTATCACATTTTTAAGGTAAAGGTAAAATAGTGGATTACACTCCTGCCTAGTCTAGAACTAAGAATTATACCCAGGAAAATAAAACCTAGTAGCTATTTCAATTTTTAATTTTTTCCAAATTATCTCAAAGGTAATATTCTCTAGTGCTATTAATCAAATACCACAGCTGTGGTATTTATTTATTTAAGTGTAGGAGGAAAATTCAAAGTGATATCCTGACTTGCTGTTCACTTATATAAATGCTACATGTTCAGTTGCTCAATGAAACCAACATATAGAAGACTCAAATGAAGTAACAGCATGTTTTACACAAAACCTAATTTTCTGAATTTTAAAAACATTTTACAACCAGTACAAACTCTGCATTCAGATTTTTATATTCAACTTCATGGCCTCTGGGTCCAATTTCAACGGCACATTCTACAATGAAGTAATTGCTATCCAGTTCTACTGAACTGGGTTTCTACTGAAAAAAGTTTCTTTCTAGAAAAGATTTAGATTGTTAAAAATTGTGTTCCTTTTCAAACTCTCAAAACTGGCTAGAATAATGGTAAGGTAACAATGTATCAAAATGCTTAGTTACCATTTATCTTATGTTTAAGATACCTTTTTTTACTTTAATGAGCTCCTTTCCGATTTCCAGAGTTATAAAAGCAGTACCATTAAGAACAATATCAGTTATTGTTTTCCATGCATTAGCAGAAAGTCGTTCAGAAGGGGAAATAAAGTTTCCAGCTGCATTGTTTATCACAACCTGAAACACAAAACCGAAAAACTAAAAGTTAACTAAAGACAAACTTCCTGAGAGAAAAGCAAAGAATTTACAAGGAACTTCTTAGTGTTTCTAAGTAGAAAAGTAAAAATATCCCCATCAAGGTGGTGGGGTTGGTGGGTGGAGAGAAAAAAAAAACCCACAACTTTTTTCAAATCAATGTTGCCTTTCTACAAACAATAATTAGGCAGAGGATACTTTCGATACCATCTGCTTAGCCATTCAAGCTAGCAAGTTAGATATTGTTTATTTTTTTTAAGAGGACTAAGCATCACATAAGCAGTTTTTAAACCAAAACTTCTGCAGCCGGATCTTGTGTATTTAATATTAATATAATGTGCTGAAGCAATAAAATGAGTTACTACTTATTGAATGGCACCTAGATTCATGTAGATTTGCACACAAAACAAGTCTTTGTCCTGAAGAACTTCTGGGCTAAATTAAGACATTAGAATTTTCAATAACAAAACAGAGCACAGCACATACTGCATTAATATAAAACAAATCACTTTGTTGAAGCCATAAATTATACATACAGATGGCAAATAAAATTTAAAGGCCTTCCTAGAGTTTGAAGGGGAAAAAAAAGTGAAATCCAAACACCTCAAGGCACTGGGAAGGTTACTTGAATCACTTAATAAATACAGTGAAGACAATAATAAAACTAGTGAAATAAGGACGGAATGATACAATCTTTGTAGTATGTAGATATGTAAGACTGCCAGAACAATTCATATGACAAGAGAACAATTGCTTTCTAATTGCAAGTAACAATCTTGGTGATGGAATGAACAAAACAAAGCTAGAAGAAATATGATACTGCCATTAAGATCTGTCTTTGAAATCTCACCTCACAGTGGCAGGGATACCCAGGCTTGCAGTATTCATAACCTTACATGTCATGTCTGTCACCAAGAGAAAAACTAGACAAAAAGAACCGAATATTCAACTTACTGTGCAGTCACTCTTAAATACACAGAGTATGTGAAATTAAAGAGAAAGGAAATGCTTGTAAAGACCAGGTCATGGGGTGTATTTATTCAGAAAATTGGTGGTGTACTAAAAATGCAATACACAGGAAGAAGTCTCCTCCCTCTCTGGACACACTTAAAACCTGGAGATTGTGATGTGCTTTGGCCAAAAACTGCAGTAACTAACAGTCAAAATAATATCCAGAGTATCATGTCTACAAATCAGGACAGTGAGCTGCTTTATTTTATAGCACTGTTATAGCATACAGCTATGAGAAATAGTTTCTCCACTTCTTAACACATTTAGAACTCGGCAGGTTCTCTTCCATGCCTGTAGGAAGCTACTGGTGAATGTAAAATATCTACAATATATGACAGTGTTAAATCTACAGTAACCATTTCTAAATCTCACTGACTCCTTTACATTGACCGTAACATCCTCATCACACTTTCCATCAGCTACCTGAATCCGAGTTGTTTCTCCAACAAGCAAATCAGAATTTGGTGCCTATCATTGCTCAGACTCCACCACACCACCCTTCTCAAAGCAAATCTGATGTAAAGAGCTCTGGTTTGGGTCAAACTATCAAAAACCAGATGCTTAGCCTGACTGAAGATATTTTTCCCTTGATTTTATAAGAACTTAAGTCTTCAAGTTGGAACCTTCTTTGTGTATTTTAATAAGCTAAGCAAGGACCAAGGAAGATGTTTATGATTACTTCCATTTCTGATTTGTGAGACATTCTGTTAGTAAGCAACAAGTGTAATTCTGTACTAACACAGGTAAACCTCCTGAAAAGGTGAATTTAAGGGCAATAGTCTGTTCACTTAATTAATGAGCCCCATAACAATAGTTGTACTGTTTACAAAGAAAATGTTAGTCCTCAGAGTAAGGACAACAACGTTTTGTCTATTTGGCCACAAAGTATTTTAAGAACCACAGAAATAGTGACCAGTCTGTGAAATTAGCTTCATCTTCAAATCTAGTGTCTACTTTTTGTCTAGTGTCTCTAGATTCCCTTAACCTTCTATCATAGTAATTTTCTTCATACCTACTATGCAGAATATTTTGAGTAATGACAACTGAAGTTCTTTCACTAGAACACTTACATCAGGATGTCCTGCCACTTGGATTAATTCGGCAACAGCATTCTTAACTGAAACTGGCTCTCTCACATCACACTGGATGGCATGAACCTAGATAATAATGGAAAGGCAGTTATAAGACTTCAAAACTGTATCCCTTACAAATTAAGCAATCCCACAGAAGCATGTACATGCATATAACTCCTATAACCATTTAAAGTATAACAACACATTCACAATTCTGTAAAAATTTACCTTATTGCCTGTTTTAGAAGAAATTTCTTCTGCTGTTCCTTTCAAAACATCGAGCTTCCTAGAAGTAAGTATACATCACTAAATTTCAATTAAATACAACTACAATTCAGATTAATAAAATCTAATTATTTTTTCTAAGCAAATTGAGCTAAACTTAGAATAGGTGCATGCACACATACATGTTGTTGACTGAGCTTTAAGACAAAAAAACCCTATGCTTAGCCACTAACTTTCTGAGAAAAAACTTTAAATCTAAGTAATTTCTGATTTATTACAGTAAAAGACACAAGCTGATCAAATGTGATAAGCTAGGAAAAATATTTTCATTCTGAGTACATAATCATAACAAACAGGTTTTGCTACTACTGTACTGGTATTTTAGAAGAGACATGCATATTGAGATTTCAAACTAAATAACTAAACCACTGTTTGGATGAATGTCATGACACATGTTTAATTTGATTAAAAATGAGATTAGTTTTCCAGTCTTTAATGCAGTGCTATTTAAAACAACTGTAGAAAGATCATCTTCATTAAGGGAAAAATCAAGGCTGTTTTTAAAGTTGTAAGAATTAAAAGGAATGGCTTTCATTTTTTATTGCAATGCAAATCTGTATCAAGAACACCTGTAATAATACATGCAAAATTATCAATAATGGCCATTTCAGATTTTTGTTCTCTTTCAGGCTTTAGCTGAATTTATGCATAATATTCTGGGCTGTTTATTTTGCTGTCACATTTCATGGAAGTGTGTTTAGTTTATTTTTTTGTACCACTGGTTACACCATTAGACATACGTAGATGGATCTGCAAGTTTCTGGTATTTACAATATGACATTATAATTTAAAAGCGTACTGAGACAGAGTAAATAGAATAAATTTATCCAGTTCATGAAGAAGAAATTAAGATTTATTATGAAAAAGAAAATAGAGCTTTTCAGCACTCAGTATGAAAATTCTAAAACATGTTCATTAATATTTACCGGCTTGCTATAACACACACGGCACCTAAACTGGACAAAGTTGTTGTCATCCCTTTGCCAATCCCAGTACCTCCACCAGTTATAAAGGCCACTTTCCCTTGAAAGGTATTCGGTGGCAACATTGCTTTTTGAAGAGGTGAAAAGAATGCAGCTTGCGGTGCATTGCTGTCTTGAAGCAGCACATTTGGCCCACGGCTGAAAAACTGAAAGAAAATAAGAGGAAGGTTAGTTTTTTCTCATTTCTGTATACAGGACTGTTATGCAAGATGACATTTACTTACGACAGTGGACATAACAACCATAACTGCCTTACTATAAACTGAGTGCAAGAATTATTAGATTGTATTATACATATGGATCTTCATATAAAAGCTAATACTAGACTAGTAAAGCATCTGAGCTATTCGACTTCCCATTCCAACTAGACAAGGGCACTTCAGTACTACATCTAGTGATTCACTTTAATAAGAAAACATTCCATTAATGCAATGACGAATTTGTAATGTCACCAAGAAAGTCACAGCAAAAATAGCCAAGAGGATATTTCTGGCATCCTGAAACACTGAACTAACTCAAGCCCTCAACTAAATACTGAAGTAAATGCTCTGGGAGAGCAGCATCACAGTAACAATTCTGAAATTTCCAAATTATTTAGAATGTAAGTGTTACCTTAACCTGAAGCTGTAAATACTTCTAAGTATGACAAAACTAGACGTTCTGTATTTGATGTACAAAAACTTAGGATAGTATGAGTTATATTTATTTTCTCTAATACTCATTTGTACTTGAACCTTTAATGTATTTAGCTGAATATAAAAAGTCTGGTATAATTTTAGGGAAGAACAATGAATGGTTAATCTTGTATGGTGGTGTTAATAAAAACATGCAATTGTTCAACAGGTTGACGTGAAGAAGAGAAGTTATTTTAAAATAATAAGAACAATACGTTGTAATCTTTTTACATTTACTAACATTTTCAACACTAAAATTAAGACATAACATTTTTAGTGGTAGCTGAATAAATAATCTGAACATGCCACAGCTACAATGCACTGGAGTGAGGGTTTCACAGAGCTTAAAATTGGTCTGAGAAAGTGTGCATGTGAATCCTTCTGTGTGATAATATATTTGCATATGAGTAACACAGGTGAAAACAGAAAGAATAACGATGGAATTACGCTGCCAATTTAACAGAGCTCATGTTCCAAAGAAATGATGAAAGAAAAACTAAAGAGTGAAGAAGAGTGGTAGGTGCTATGTAGAAGAAAATAAAAGTAAAGCTGAAACTAAAGCTAGAATTATCACGAAAGTAAAGCAATGCTGCAAATGTACTTTAGGGATTCTTCCTGGAACTCGGACTCTTCAGCTACAGTTTCTCACAATGAGGAAAATAAACCAAAGGTGATTCTAAGAAACACAAGCAGCTCAAATGGAAAATCTAAAGACTCACAAGATTTTTCTGAAATAACAGAATTCTACACATCAGATCTGCCACCAAATGTCTGTGAAATACTGTTGATTATTTTTTTTCCCCCAATGAAAATAAAAATCTGCATATTTTCACAGAGTACCTTTTTTTTCCTCCACAGAATACTATTAAAGCTCCAGGAAAGGAGGGTGCGAATATTCTTTTCTGAGCCTTTCTTAGTAGTTCCTACTCAACACATCTCTTCGGGTAATGCAGGGAGAGAGAAGGGCTCCCTCCAGAGAACCTCAGCTCATGGCAGACACTGCAAATCAAGATGGCATTTGAACTCCCTCTTCCTCCAGTCTCAAGGACGTAACTGGAGGTAACCCACACACAGTACTGTGTCTCCCTGACCTGTTACTTGCAAACATAGCCCACTCATCTTGGTCACTGCTACAGAAACTGTGCAAGTAGCTTTTCTCCTGCTCGGGGGAGAAAGATGAGGGAGCAGGCCACTGCAGGGGCGGACAACAAATCTGCACCAAGACTAATGAAGTACTGTCACATATCAAGCAGCCAGTAAAGTTGGCATAATTCAGAAATCTGTTCATGAGACTGCTATTGCCTCATAAGTAGCTTGCACAAGGGGCTTCCATGACAGGATTTACTCAGTTTAATTATTTCACTTTCTAAGGTCAGGGTTTTAAATGAAACTTCAGGTGTAAACACAGACATAAAGAAGCCAGGAAACAGCTTCAAAACAAACAAAACCCACGAACAAACCAAAAAAACCACCCTCACCCAGGGGGTCCAAGTGAATCACGAAATTACTGCAGGCGGCCCTCTGAAGCTGACAAGCCACCGCCGGGCAGAAGGCCTGTGCCTGGGCAGAAATCGCTGGATACGGCTTCCAGCAACACCCACACGAGTCAGGCACGGCACCGTTCGGACGGTAACATTCAAACCACTTTACCTACACCGCACTGCGTAACTTCGCTGCGGAGACCAACACCTCCACAGCCCGCACGGAAAAGGGAGAGGCGGGAGCTGCCCCGCGGCGCACAGGCCGCCCCTCTAGCCAGGGCTCCGCGGCCGACAGGGCTGGCGCGGGCTGCGACGGGAGCTGAGGAGAACCGGGGGTCGTCCCCGCCCTCGGGGGGTTTCTTGGCTGTTCCCCCGAACCCAAACAGCCGAGGCTCCCCTCCAGGCAGGGCCACCCCTCGACACCGCTTCGACGAGAGGGCTCTCCCCGCGGCGGCGGCGGGGGCCGTGAGGCGGCCGGGCGGCCCCGGCCCGGCGGGCAGCACCGCTCGCAGAGACCCGCCGTGCCCTCTGACGGGACAAGGGCGCCTGCGGGGCAGTGGGGCAGGAGATCGCGGAGCTCCCCGGAGGCGGCGGCCCACAGCCCTCGGCCCCACCGGAGCAGGCAGCGCCTTACCCGCCGGATGCCAGAGAAGCAGGCCGCGGCACCCCCACGGACGCCGCGCCGCCCCAGCCGGACCGCCGCCGCCATCTTTCGCTGCCCAGGGGCCGGGAGCGGCGGGGGCCGGGCTGTGCGCCTGCTCCGTGGCCAGCGCCGGCGCCGCGGCGGCTGTCGGTCCGGCCGCCGGGCCACCCGCGGGCCCCGGGCAGGCGTGGGCGGGCTGGCGGTGCCGGTGCGCCGCAGCCGCGCCGGCCTGAGCCACCGAGCTCGGGAAAGCAGCGAGGCCGCGGCTGCAGCACCAGAAAGGGGGTCCCGCGCCCGCCCTGGGGGCGCCTCGCCCGGCCGCTGCCGCCGCCCCGGGGGCTCCAGTGGCAGCTGCGAGGGATGGGGTGTGCTCGGTTCTGTTTATAAGCTTCACGGTGTTGGGCTTTTTAAATTGCAAATGGTTTATTCAGTGCTGCGTGAAGGACACTGAATTACTTTTTTTTTTTTTTTTTTTCCTTGTGCGATCTAAAACCAGGAGTTGATGTGCCTCCTGTCCCCTCAACATGGCTTCTCTCTCTCAGGGGGTCTTGGCAGTTCTTGGCACGTGTTCTTCGGGGAAAGGGGTTTGTTCCAGAAGTATGAGAAAAGCGGTGGCACAGCAGGCTACTGATCAGGATTTCACGTAGAATGGGTAACACATGGCCTGATTTGGAGTGAGATTGTGATGAGTTTGTTCCAGAGGCTCCAGGCTGGTGCCACCACATGTCTCCACCTTTCATCTGCTGTGAAACAAGGTTTACCAGAAAAAACATGATTCCTCTTTTCAAATGCAGCACTGTCAACGGAGTTCAGAAAAGGCCTGAGCAGTCTGTGAACTTTAAATCATAGAATCATTTAGGGTGGAAAAGACCTTTAAGATCATCAATACCAACCATTAACCTAGCACTGCCAAGCCATGAAATAGGAAACATAGGCAAAATGTTGTCCAACAACAGCACGGCCATAGATCATGTCAAATGAAGTCACCAATCTACAGGGGATTATGTTGAGATAACAAGGCATTTGATTTATCCCTGTTGAGTACATAGACTGGCCAATGGGAAAGGTAACGATAGACTGACTATCCACCCTTTTGCACAGTCTGGGTAACAAGGCAGAGAGTCCTGCAGAGTTGTATCTGGCCTAGCACAGGAGCTGTAGGAAGCTATGAATTCGGTAAAGCTGCAGGTTTTGAGGAGAAGAGACCACGCCAACAAATCTACACTGTTACACAACTTGGCGTGAAAGACAACAAACCCATGAGTGGGTCTATGCTACCAACTTTTGAAGTAAGAATTCAGGACAAACAACACACCCTGCTATGGGAGTTCAGAGGCATCAGAATTCAAATCCTACACCTTAGTCATCAGCTCCCTGTATAAAAATGGTCAAACAGCTCAATGTTCAACATCTAGAGAAAAAAAAATAGTCGATGCTCTGTTGGTACAGTAAATTCTAGAGTATGTAATATCATTATTAGTCCTGCATACCACCTGGCAGCCACTGAGGCAACAGTGCCACACCACTAAGCAGTTACCACAATACCATTAAAGCTGTGTGACAAATATCTGGTAGGTGTTAAAGAGTCACTGTAAGGTTTAAATAGTAACATTTCAATAAAATCAGTTAATTCAAAACACACTGATTCTCAAGAGATATGTAATCACTGAACAAAACAACAAGTTAGAGAAAGGAGTGAATATAGTTCAAGAGATGTTTTAAAGTTAGAAATACTACAGCATTTAGAAAGCTTCACTGGAAAGAAACTAGCAAGGAAGAGGAAACAAACAACAAAAGCAAACCTTTTACACATTGGAAGATACAAATGTGCCAGCTATCTCTGAAAGAATTGTTGTATTGTCACGGTAAAAGTGAACAAGAACATATGACCAAACTAAATTTCAGAAAATGTTATTCAGCAGCTTTCACTGATGAGGTGCAATCCCTATACCAGACCTGTTTTTGTTTGAATAATAGTAAGAATATTTGAATAATAAGAAGAAAGTGGTTTACAAGACTAGGAAGCAGCCAGGAAACTGCAGTGACACTTTCATGTCTCATCACCTAAACATATAATTTAAGGCAGGCTACCTGCATTTTACAAGGAAAGTAAATTGCCTTAATAAGCTATCACTCCACTTCATAAAATCCTACTTTAGTTTGCATGATGTTTATTTACAAGTTTAGGAAGAGTTTAAGAATGGCTTAACTGAAACGTTAAAAGCATCTGATCTCTGGTTTAAAGTGTGTCAAGGGGTTTAAAGTGCAGAAAATACCTGGTTTTAGAAAAATCTTCTCAGGTAACATAAGAAATTATAAGACTGTAATTCTAACATTTGCAGGAGGTAAAGTAATTAACAACCGTAACACCTAGAAAAGCATAATCTGAAAGAGTCTAACTAGCACTAGTATTCTTTAAAGATAATAGTCTCAATAATCTCTTATGGAAAAACCTACAAGGCAATTTAAGAGCTGACAGCCATAATGTACACTTTCATAGGTTTGGCCAAGTGGCATAACATAGAGCTCAGTAGAAACCCGAGTCCTCATTTTAAACTTGCATGCCAATGAGTTTCTGCCACCCAAACTACCTTGTCAAAAGAAATGCACAGCACCTGATGATAAAGCTAAAAAATAGTCCAAGAGACTTTTGACACAGAAGGCTTCTAACAAAAAGAAAAAAAATAATCGTAGATCAGGGGTAAAATATCAACATGGACATAACACAGACAAACGTTTCGGTTAAGGGCAAAAGTTTAATGATAAATCACCTCAATATTCTGTTTAGATACTGTTTCCCAGGGGTAGTTGACTGTGGTACTATTTCACCAGTTCTATGCAAGTTAAGCTTGCAGTCCCTAAGAATATCTGAAATGACACTTTCTGCTCTGATAGTCTCTGAGTTTTGGACTCTGCTGAATCATTTATTTATGAACTGAAAAAAGGAACAAGTAGAAAACCAAGAAATATTAGAGGACAGACAGTTAGGTCAATCAGGATCAGAGAGACAGGCAAGAACTCAAGAAGTCTAGACTATAAATGAATGGGAAAACACGGTACCAGAAAATAAAATAAAATTGGATAAATGCAGGGAAATTGAAAGTATAAACATAATAATAGGGTTTACAGGATTCATACAGTTTCTTGTGATGGATGATTTGTCATAGGAGGTTGTGATCACAAAAGTCAAGCCAATAGGGTATTTAAGACATAGAATGATGACAACAATACAGAGAATATTTAAGTACAGCTATATAAAGCTGAGAAATAGTCTCATTTAGGATATGGTCTATATTTCTGGTCACCCTAGCTTAAAACGGACTGAAATTGCAAGTTATGAGGGACTAAACAGACAAGTAAAGATGAAGAAAACGCACAATGATGGGAATCATTTATTTTAGGAGAAGCACAGGAAGGAAAATATAGAAAGATATCTAAGTGAACATTTAAAAGGTCAAAGGATACTTAAAGTTATAAGACATGGAGATTTAACAGATTATGATTCTACAGAAACATTTCTGACAGCTCGTATTTACTTTTCTGTATGTTTTAAATTAATCATTTCCTGTTACAAAAAATATCCTGAGTTCCCCCGGTCCATTTAAATTCCACAGGTTTTCTGATGCTAAAACCTCTTAACTAGCTGTAGACATACCTCCAAAAGCTTCCACTGTTTTGCAAAGATAAATGGCAAACAATTACCCATATTCGTCACTTGAGAAGCAAGCTGATTGCCCAGTAGGAAGACATTTGCTCTCCAACTGTTGGCTGATGTTAATTGTGGGCAACTGGAAGCTGACTTGGGAGTCCAAGTGGACAACCTTGCTGCTTGGGAGCTGCGTAGCACAAGGAGAAACAGGTATTTTGAGCCGTACCTCAAATGTGTGTGACTGGAGTCATGCACATAGGGCTTCTCCATACCTGTCCTCTGCTATTCCTTTCCAGAAAATTCAGCATAACAGAGTAGAAAGTCTTTGGACTTTACAATTTAATTATTTTATCTACAGGCCCCTTTCCATCCCCTCCAAAGAAGGGTGGGTTTTAAAGCATCTGTGGCATGTAGAAAAGGAATGTTTTTGTGCCTTTTTAACTATAAAAAATGATGCACATGCTGGTTTCCCGAAGGACAGCACAATGCTAGCCGAGATGGAAGCCGGCTGAATGGCCTTGAAAATCCCAGGTGTTTTTTCTTTTACTCAAAATTCTAGGAAGTTTATTTCTTCTTTTTATCCAAAAGTTGCTTTCACGTATAAGATGAATCTCTGTCGCATTTAATGTTCCTCATGCTATGCATTTGGTTAGGGGCATTAGTGCCTAATGAAGGCTAGGGCAGAGGGACACGACTGCCGGGGTGGGCTGGGGGCTCCTCAGGCCTCACCGGCCCGACCCAGCCTCACCTGCGGCCCCCACCTGCGCCCCGCCCGCGCGGCCCGGGGACCCCCCTCGGTTCGGCCAGGGGCTGTCAGTCCCGACCTCAGCCGTCACCGGGCAGGGGAACCGGCAGCTCCCGGGGGTGCCGAAGCGTGGTCCTGGGCCGAGAACGGGTGAAAGAAGGAGACGCCAAGCGCGGCTGGTGGGAAACCAGGGACCTCCCCGAGGCCGGGCAGGCCCCCGCCCCACGTTGCCCCAGGCCGCCGCGCCTGCGCGCCGGGCCCCAGCTGCAGTGGCTGCCCGCCTCCGGCAGCCGGCGCTCTCCGCTCCCCTCCCTTCCACTGCCGCCGCAACTTCGGCCCGGCTCTCGCCCGCAGCGACGTGGCGGTCCCCGCGGCAGCGAGCGGGGTTTTTTCCTTCCTTTCCCTTCCTTCGCTGGCGTCGGCCCGGCTCGCCGGGGGGTGCAGGGCCGAGCCGCCCTCCCCCCTTCCTGCCGCTGAGGCGCTCCTGGCCTCCCTCCGGGATGTGGAAGCTGGTGCCCGCCGCGGGAAGAGGTGAGGGAGCGGCAGGCTGCGCCCGGGCCCGGGCCTGGCACCGCGGCCCGCTCCACCTTCCCGCCCCGGCCTGCGTCTGCGCGGCTGCCCGGGGCGGACGCAGGCCCCTGGGCTTCAGCTGGGGTCCGGCGTCGGCGGGCCTCGGCCCGGCCCTTCGCTGCGAGTGCCGGGGTTCCGGCCGTGCGGCCCTCCCTGTGTCCTGCCGTGCTCCCCGGGCAGGGCTGCGTGGGCCCGCTGTGGCCCGGCGGTGACACGAGTTCTGGGCGCTTGGCCGCACCTGGGGCGCCGTTTCTCCCGTGGGCGCCACAGACCCGGGCTCCTGTTAGGTTTGATCGGGCTTTTCGCTTTGCGAGCCCCGCTGCGGTGTCCTGGGGCGCTGCCGCAGCCGGCGGGGTGCAGGGCCCCGTTACAGTACCCGAGGAGCTGAGCTCTGAGGCAGAAGTGAGCTCAGGAGTCTCTCAGAAAAGATGCCTAAATATTATGTTGATGCTTCAAGGGCCAAGTGTTGAACTTAAAACATCGTGTTGATTATTGGGTGCAGAGTTTTGAAACTGAATTGCCACGGTGCGTTTCTTTATCAGTTTTCTTATCCATAGGAGCTTTGATACCTATTATCAAGTTATCAGTGTATCGTGTAATACATAAATTCCTTCTTGACTTAAATATTTTCTGTATAATGAGTAGTCCTATCACAACTGCATCTGCCTTTTATTTCCTAATTCATTGGGAGTTAGTATTGTGTGTTTGGTTTATCTCCTAGTAGCAACAGTACCTACTTGAATTCTGTTGAACTGACTTACCTCTTACAGCCTGGAAGACTCTCGCTCAAGAGCCGGAACACTGGGAGCATCATACTAAAAATTATTGTTTCTGTGCAGTTCATATTTGGAAAGTTATTTGCCCAGGGCTGAGAACTAGGATTTAATCTGTAGATATCATTTTCATCAAGAAACATTTCTAGTTCTCTTGACCAGATGTAGTCAAGCCATCCACTGAGAAGCCACCACGTGGTCTAGATGAGAGATACCAAGAATGAACTAAAGCATAGGTCAGAGACTGAACTTACCGAGTATCATTCTGATTTACATTGCAGAACTTCTTACATTTGTTAGCAGGACATTTTCCTCTGAACCTCTTAGTAAGTTGTGTGAATAGCATATCTTCAAAAAATTTCAGCACCCTGAGAACTTGTGTTTTGGGAAGGTTATCTTACATTGTAATTATTTTTTTCTTCTTTTTCTATATGTAACAATCTTCAAGAAATAATACAAGAGAGAAGTTAAGAAGTAATAGTAAAAGTATATTGTCCTTGAAAAAAAAGTGCGTTGCCACTTTCGTAACTGCTTTGCTTATCATAAAATGTATCCTTTTATAATGGACAAAGGGAGGGAGAGGGGAAGAAAGACATTTTGTCTGTAAACTAAATGCCTAATTCTAGTCAGACTAATAAATGATGCATGACAAAGTTGAGTTTTAGATATATTACAAACTTCTGAATGTTTCCTAAGTACTTTGGGTATTTTGGAGTTTTTTGTAAATTGGTATTTTTCTGTCTCTTGTTTATTTTCAGGAGAGCCATACCGGCTTTTGAGTGGTACGGAATATATTATTGGACGCAAAAACTGTGCAATTTTAATTCAGGATGACCAGTCCATCAGTCGAAGTCATGCAGTTCTGACAGTAAATCGTCCTGAAACAACCCCTGTAAGTGGCTAGCATTTTACTGCATATCAATGTACTGTGTGGATAATTCAGTCTGCCATGACCATACGTACTCTCATTTTGCGCTCACTGGTTGCAGCTTGGAATAGAACCGCAGATCACCTGTCTTTCCTTAATCTTTACTTTTATTTTTTTTCCTCAGTGTTGCCTGCCTGTGTTGAGAAATTTAGTGGCGTAATTCTACTAGTCCAAGCTCCCTTTTATCCCAGGTTAAAGATTCACTAGGAATTTGTATTAAAAGAATCACAGCAGGAAAATGATGCAGTTAAATTTTATTATCTAGACAAGTTTTAGATCTTGGTTCTGGGAAGCACTTCAGTTGTCTTACTGCAGGCTTAGTTCGTGTTTCGTTCCATATCATGAATTCTGTATTTGCTTAGGGGACTGAAAATAAAAATGCCCAAGGAGAATTAGTAAGCAGCAGTTTACTCTCATTTACATGTTACAATGTTTATGGACATTTTGAAGCTGGTCAGCAAGAATTTCATTTGTGTAACTGTGTATAGAGTTTGACATTAAATACATAAAATGTATTTGTCTTTTTAATACTGCAAATAGTGTATAACTATTTGGCAAAATTTCATGAGAACAAGCTGACGGTGTTCTCATTGGCTTGTGATCCTTTTGGGAAATACGAAAGTATCTAATCTCTTCTCAAGATGTGCTGGTGTCACCATGCCCTGGAACTTGTGGAAGACTAGCAGTGTTCATGGAAGGAAGTGAAGGAAAGTGACTTGAGCACCTATGCCAAGGCTTAATGGAAGGTGAAAGCATCAATAATGAATCTCAGAGCCTTGCTAAGTTGCACTAGCAGAGGCTTTGGGCCTTGCACAGCCTCCATAAGGTCTGAATGTAAGAAGCACAGATGTTCTGAAGCTAAAAATATGTATGTTTTCTCTTATTTCTTCACAGGTGAAAACCAGAAGGTGAATAATTATGTGTAGGCAATCTCATTGTACAAAGTGTTTATTTAAGATAGTATTTTATGAGCTTTTTCTTATTTATCTAGTGCTTTGATCCCCGATGGTAGTAACCTCTTTCTAGTAAAATTATTTCATTCTGATAAACTATAATGGCTATTTATGTTTATTTTCAGAGCCAATCTCTCTCAGTCCCTGTATTAACAGTAACAGATACATCTAAGTATGGTACCTTTGTTAATGGATCAAAACTCAATGGCAGTTCAGTGTCTTTGCAGTCTGGTGACAGAATCAACTTTGGAGTCTTTGAGAGCAAGTTTAGGTAAGTGCTTTGATTATAAAATGCAAAGTAGAAAATTGCAGTTTTTAAAAAGAGTATTTTAGCACATCATACAACTCATCAAGCGATACAGCAGTGATGACTTTAGAAAGCAAAGGAGGTGAGCAGTATTTTGCCTGTGTTCCACACCTGCTTCTGCAATGGTTTTCCATTACTTAATTTTATGATATAATTTATTTTGACACTGAGAAACTAAAATTATTCATAGTAAAGCATTGGCATTTTGGAAGATGTTGTATCATGTACAGTGAGTGTTTGTACTCATACATGTGCAGTGAGGCCATCTTAGGCAAAGAAAAACATCCTGAAACAAATAGTTCTAAACAAAGTTTAGGGTAGGGAGAGAGCTTGTCTGAGCCGTCGTTCACTGTTGATAGTGTAACAAGAGAAGAACTGACATGCTGAATGCTTGTTGCTGTGACATGCGCGTGCATTCTTTGTAGTGAACCCAATTTGCTAACTTTTCAAATGTAACTTGGTAGCCAGGGCTATGTTTACATATAGGAAGCACTCCTTGAAGTTAAGTTGTGGGTAAATAGAACAAATTCTGATGACCATTATAATCAGTGTTAAAGCCACCAGAAGTTGGCTTTGTTCCTTAAAATGTGACTCAGTTTTGTCACTGCTGCTGGTATTTTTTGACAGGAAAAAATGCATCTCCCTCCACTTATGACAATAAATTATTTTTGGTATTGTAGATAAACCTGAATATGCACCTGAAATATGGTACAAGAATCATGCCATGAGACCAGATACATCATGACTGTTGTACTGGAAAGATAATTTAAATTTCTTTCTGCTTTGTAAACTAAACGGAATCAAATCCTGGAATTTGATATGCTGTAATTCTATATGGAAGATCTACAAATACAAATAAGCTTATGGTCAAGAGTAATGGCAATGTTAGGAAAAAGTTGCTTGAATTTGCATTCTACAGCTCTTAGAATTTTTTTCAATATTAATCTGTTTATGAACTGTTCTATTAAGCATACTTCTGCCTTTGGAAGAACACACTCAATTTCATCTGATATTCCCTGTGTTTTTTTGAAGCACGAATTCTATGTGATGTCTGTGAAAGACCCAAAAGTCCTTAGAAGTATTTCAGACATTAAGTCAAAATGTTATTACTTTTTTGGAATAAAAATTAGTATTTACTTTCTTCAGGAAACTTTAAAACATAGTCTTTGATCTGGGTAAGAGTATGGGTGGTTTTGTGTGTGTGGTTTTTTGTTTGGTTTTGGTTTTCTTTCCTTCAGGTTTCCCTGAGACACAAACGTGATAGTTAAGTCAGCTTTGTTCATCGTAATGATTGGCTGAAATAACTACAGCAATTCTCTTGTTCTTTGCAGAGTAGAATATGAACCTTTGGTTGTCTGCTCCTCGTGTTTAGATTTAGCTCAGAAAAGTGCTTTACATCGAGCCATCCAGCAGCTTGGAGGCCTTGTAGTGAATGAATGGACAAAAGACTGTACTCACCTTGTAATGGTTTCAGTAAAAGTCACTGTTAAGGTAGGCTGAGCTTTTGCATATTGATAGTGTTGCTTTGCAGTTTTCCCACAAAAGCAAATTAAATTCTAGACCTGCTCAAGATTTTCTTCTACAAAGCTATGAAGTTAGCTCCTCCAAGTTTAGAAAGAGGTTATGTGTTGATGGGAGGTTGGAGGGAAATAAAATGAAAAAAGCCAGTTTTGAAGACTTGCTGATTTTCATCAGTTGCCTTGTACATTTTCATAACTTTGGACAAGACGGCAATTAAAAGCTAGGTTGTTAGAAGCAAAACAATCCTGTTCTTCAGTAGCAAAATACAGTACTGTTTTATTTGTTTGTGTGATGTTTTCCATATCTCAGATCTTAAAAGGCTAATGTCATTTGAACCATATTCTAGCTGAACTTTTTCCATACAGTAAATAAGCATTTTTTTGTCCTTTCAGACTATATGTGCTTTAATTTGTGGTCGACCAATTTTAAAACCAGAGTTTTTTGTTGAATTAATCAAAGCTGTTCAGTCCAGGCAACAGTTGCCAAATCATGAAAGGTAAGTGTCATGTTTTCATTGTCACATAATTAAATTTAAGGGAGTTAGATTATTGAAAACCTACATGTTTATCTGATCATATTTGACAAAATGTGTGATTTACAGTAACTTTATTTGTGGAAGAATGCTTAATATGACACGTGTTAATATTCAGGCAATTTTCTTGCTCTTGTCTCCAAGAGTTATAAAATGAGCTCTTGGAATTGACTGTATGCTTAGAGATGTTACTAGTTCTACGTAGGAACTTGTTTTGTTGATATGTTTGAAGCAACCTTTAAACTCTTTTGGGAATTGATACATAAAGAAAATTAAAATTTTATTGAAGAAATTATATCAAGCGTATTTAATTATGTAGACATTTTTTCCTAGTATGCAGTTAGTTACTGAGTTTACTGTAAACTTTGGTCAGAATAGAGTTAGGCTTACCATTGAATTCCCTGAAATAGCAGGGGTGGTTAATTATCTGTTAAGAGATGAAGTGAGATTAATGTGCATTGGTCTTCCCTATGTGAGAATAAAATACTCATTGTTTTCATGGCTAAATTAACTTGTTCCAAAGTAAGAATTCCTTTTTCAATTAAGTATGTAGAATAGCCCTTTTGGTTATTTTCTCTATGTAGAAAAGTGTAAAATAGGCCCATTTTTGTATACAAGAGTTCCATCTGAGCCTGTATTGCTACGATTTTTACCTGAAATGGGAGACAGTTGTGTTTTGTTTTTTGGGTGGGCTTTTTAATTATTATTTTGATTTTTGATTAATGCAGGTGAGAAATATCCATTCTGTCTTTTTAAAAGGTAAACTGTGTGGGTACCTGTGGTTTTTTTAATCGCTTCTTTTCTTTGTTTGCTTTGGAAGATACTGTGAAATGAAATACACAATGAAAGGAAATTGTAATAGTACTTGGCATTTGAAAAATAACATGCTGAACTTCTAATGTCAGTGTACAGTGAGAAAAATTTGTGAAATTACTTCAGATGCATTTAAGACACTATGATTGTTCTGCATGTATTGTTTTCTGCATGGATGTTTCAACATCCAACAACCAGGTGGATGTTGAACACCAGACATTTGAGTAGGGGAGAATAAGTGGTGAAGAAGAATCAGGTCACTATTGGTTTTACATACGTACAAGATACATGTCCATCCATCCATGTTAGAATATAGCAATTTATTTTCTTTAGGAGGTCTGATGATAGTCATTGGTATCTACAAACCACAAACAGTGTAGTTTGAAGAACAGGGCTGGAAGGAAAAGGGCATCTAAACAAGCCTCAATGGTGCACACACAGTAATGGAAACAAAGCTGTAGAGGATTAGCAGTAAGCTGCACTTGATAGGTGGTAAAATGTATTTTGCAGAATGTGACAGTATGTTGTTAGAACAATACAGGTGCCAATCTGGAGCAATTGGTAGCAACTAGTCTTTAGTTTCTAGATGCTGTTTTATGTTTGCAGGGGTTTATATAATAGTCAAATCGGTCACCTGTGAGTGGCTTAAAATTCATTGGGTCTTCAGTTTTGGAAGAGAGGATTCTTCATGGAGTGTAACTTTTCTTTCTACTTCTACATTGTTTTATAAGGGTGTGTGAAGGTTTTCTGGCAGTTTTTTGGGTTTTGTTTTTTTTATTAGAGGTGCTAACAATTGGTTGTACAGTCAGAAGTTTGCTTGGTCTATCTAACATTGCCTAGCTGTAAGACTGCTGTTACTGTCTGTTAACAAGCAGACAGTGCCTTGGGCTCCTGAGACTAGGGTACATGTTTGTCCATTTCTTTTGATACAGGAGTGACAGTATAACTGAGCTATTAAGTGCTGTCTAAAATAAAACCAGATGGGATATGTTTCCCTCAAATATTTTTGCTAACTATTAAGATTCTTGGAGGAATTGAGCTGACTAAATGTTAGTGACATTAGCAGTATATGCATGATGTAGCTTTCAAAGAGAGAGTTCTGCATCAAGCTAAATGGAACAGCTGGTGTAATAGATCTATATTTAAAATAATTACAGTATTTTAAATAGGTGGTATTTTAAGATGTAGCTTGTGAGAAGATTCTGAAAATTTACTTAGCAGCTGTTTGCATTCAATTTCCAAAAATGGTTTTAACTTTCACAGGGAATCTCTACATTGTGCATTGTAGCTAGAGATGACCTGAGCTGCTACATGCGCAAGACACTAAACTTGGGGCAATACTAGTTTGAATACTTATGAAATAAGAAATGTATATCAATGCGGTAATACAGGGTGACACTGTTAATTAATCTTCATTACTACTGTAGAGCTGATCCCAAAAAGTTTTAGGGAAATAAAATCTTAAAGTTAAAAAAAATTAAAACTTCTTTTTGTTTACACTAAGGCTTCACAGAATTGCAAACCTGCAGTTCATGTATGAATGTGGGGCTTCTTACTTGAGGCTTTTTATGGTGAAATATATTACTCCAGTGTTCTGGTACTCTGATGACCTATGCAAGGAAGAACAATAACCAAAGATTTCACTAATGGCTGCATAAGTGCAGCTCTGTAGGAAATAACGTGTTTTATTACACCAATCCACTGTAAGTAGTGCAGGGCTTTGAAAAAGTAGGAAAATAAATGAGCCTTTAACAGAAACTCATCAAGAGTCAAAATTTATTTATTGAAGGATTCAGGACTGTAGAAGGTCTTTTCTGGATAATGGTGTTACTGTTCAAAGCTTATAGGGGGAGAGTACAAGGAGCACTTCAGAATCCTAAGATGGAAGAAGACTTATGTTGCCTTTTGAGCTTAGATCAGCATTGGGTAAGAGTTTCAAAGTCAAGTCAAAGTTTTCTTTGAAGAGATGATCAGTTGAAGCTTCCTGCTGAAATTAAAAAACAGAGGTTTGAAATAAAAACGGAGGTTTGAAATGTGTTTATAGAGAAACTGTAGTCCAGTTCCAAAGTAATGGAAACTGCGGGTTTTCCCTTTTTACTCATCCTTTGGTCTTTAAAGATGACTGCCCCCTGTATTTATCTTAGGTTAATAACTGTCTTTATGGGACTCAGAAGTCTTCTGGTCTAGTAACTAAAATCTGAGTTGCCCTATTTCTTGCAGTTAGTACACTTCATCATGTCTATTTCAATGCAACAGTATTTTTATAAACAGACTTGAATAGGTTGCTGAAACTTATCAAATCCTAGTTTTTCAAAACCTGATAGTTGCAGGCTGGTTAATTTCCATTGTGTATGTAAAGCTTCAGGAACTGATTGTGAAGAACACAAAAGAACAAAGATTGCTTAAAATGAAGTGTGCTTATATAGTACATTTTAGCTTATCATGATTGAATTACAGGTGAATGCAATAGAAAATTTATATGCTTATTCTTGCGTTCAGTTATAAGTATGTGAACATTCACAGTGTCTGAAGAATTTTTATATGTTTACAGATGGTAAAAGTCTCGTAAAATGGTCTTAAATAATATTTCAGTACTTTGTGGAGTATGTTTCTTGCTTAGAATCTGCTAATCTTTGCATAAATGAGAAAAAAAATATCCAAGTGTATTTATGTCTCTATATATGTAATTTATTATCCTGTTGAAGTAGATTTTGGGAGTGTGTTTGAGCATCTTTTTTTTCCCTGCATAGTAGTATGAGAAGGATGTATAATCAGCAGTCAGAATAAAGATAAGTAGCTCTGTGATCAGCAAGAGTAAGTACACAAACTGCTGTTTGGGTACAGACGTAGTATAGTATAGATTTTAAATTGACCTATGTTTTCCCTTCTTTCTAGTGTGCACCTTGTTCTATCAGAACTGTTGTAGTAGTGAATTTGTGGCTTAAAGATTCTGTAAATACTGTCCTGAAATTATCAGTCACGTGCTTGTCTTAACTCTAGAGGCTTTTTATGATGGGGGCATGCCATCATTAACTAGAGCAGAGATCACAGGCCGTGACAAAAATGAGAGCTTCAGGGGAGAATTCTGCTTTTGCCCTGTCTGTTCCCCAGCTGAATTTGTGATCACTTTTCTTGTATTGGAGAAGACAATTGAGAATCTGCAGTGTGAATCAGTTCAGTTCTCTATCCCACCAGCAAGAAAAGTGTACTTATTTTCTGTCATGTTAGTAGGCTGTCATCTAGTGTGGTGGTACACAGTTTCTTGATCCAGTAGAAGAGAAGGAGGGGTGGCTGTCTACTCCTCAAGGGTAGAGGGAGCAAGATGACTAATTTTGTGTGGAGTTTTACTGTTAGCTCGAGTTAAGTGCAGAAGGTCGCAGTCACATTTGTCAGTATTGTTAGTGGAAAATACAGATATGTGTACAGTGTACAGCAGATACTTAAAGTGGAGTGGATAGGTCGAATGCATTCCTAAAAGTCTTGTCCTCTTAGTCAAAGTAGAATTCTTGGTCGTAGCTTAGATGTTGAGAAATTAGAGGCTCTGTTTCTTCTTAACAATCTCTTGAAAAAAATATTTATATAAATAGTTTTAACAGAGCAATGCAGTATTTTAACTTTAGAGCTTTACTCTAAAATGGAAAGGAATATGAGCGAGTACTGATGGGTAAATCTGAATTTTGTAACTTTAGTTTTCTGTTCTTGCAGCTTTTATCCTCCAGTTGATGAGCCTTCCATTGGCACTGAACAACTGGATTTATCTGAGCATCATGAAAGGAAAAAAATATTCAGTGGAAAAACTTTTGTATTTCTAACTGCCAAGCAGGTAATCAGGCTTTACATTGCAGAAATATTGGAGGGCTAGCTAGGCACAGGTTCTCTTTGAATTCACACTCATTCTGGGTTCATCAGGAAAGAAGATTTGTGTTTCTCTTGTTAAAATACAGTGGCCTATACAGGGGGAGAAACAGAACACATCACATCTGCATTAGTACGTCAGTGATAAGCATTATGCTGGTAGTTCATTATGCTGATACTTACAAACTGACTGTATTTTAAGATTTATTTTTTTTTTTGCATTCTCTTTAGCACAAGAAACTGGGTCCAGTGGTTATTCTTGGAGGCGGGGAAGCAAAGCTGATGACAGAAGGAAGAAAAGAAACATCTTCACTAGTTTCTCCAGAAGTTTGTGTTGTTGATGTGGGGTTGGCAGACTCTCAGATCCCAGGATCTGACTCCTTGAGAAACTGGACTGATTCCATTCTGACTGTCTTGCAAAGGTGCAGCATTGTTCTCTTGTACAGCAGTAGGGTAATTTCAGAATTTCTGCAGAGATTTGGTCATGGTGTTTGCATGCATACTGAAGCAGTAGGATGCTTATAAAGAGGGTATTTTCTTCATTGCTTTTAAGTATTTTGTAACTAAAATTTCTTGAAGCAGGGAAAAAAGGACTTGGCAGTTCTGTGAGGATTTGATGGGGTTTGTGTTTTCTTTTGTTTTTCAGAGGATCCAATTCTATAAAAAGTTACTGTAATGAAGCTGCTTTGAAATTACAGACAGCAAGTGGTTTTTCTTCTATTTAAAACAAGTTAAAAATTGATCTATTTTCCATTCTTAGAATATATTATCTATGCTTTTTCAATAAATATATGTATTTAATGGAAGACAGATGAAATGGCATCTTGAGGACATGTGGTTCGTTGCTGTCTTAATTATTTGTATACAGTGTTTCTGAAGAGTAGCTTCTGTTTGAAAATCAGTTTTTATTTTGGTGGTAGGTTTTGTGTGAGAGGGTGGAGTGCATGTTTTATAGATGTTAGGATTTTCATGTTATTAAAACAATGAAAGAAAACAAAATCCCAGTCCTTAACCTGATACATAAACCTAGTTCCCCTGAATTTTCTTGCTAAATGCAGGGAACTGTACTCAAGGTTTTCTTATGGCAAGGTTTTCTTATGTGCTTAACTGATTTGTAATAAGTGTTGAAATCTTTCAAGTCACTTTTCCATTCACACTTTTCAATCAGAGGTAGAGCGCAGTTGGTTAAATGCCCAGAAATCCGCTAGGGAGAGATGCATTAGCCAGATTACTGGGACTAGACAGTGGCTACAGCAGCAGGCAATTGGAAGTTCATATGTATAGGACATGGGTGTAATCATGGATAATTATGCTGATTTACTGTATTTGAAAATTGTGGTGTAGACTGATGGTTTTTGAAAGGAGGAATGGAGTTTGTCATATCTGTGCCCATTCACCTATTCAGGTCCGATTCTGTATTAATAAACAAATTTTTTCGGTCTCTCTTACATTTTTTTTTATGTTAACAGCAAGGGTCTCAGGGCGATTCCTGAAGCCGAAATTGGACTGGCAGTTATCTTCATGTCTACGGAAAAATTCTGCAACCCTCAAAACCATGCTGGTAACAAAGGTAATTGGAAGGGTAGTAATAAGTTAACAGCATTAGAGAGGCAGTTATTTCTTTTTGTAAAGGGGCATCAACTGCTTATGTTCTTTTGTCTTGCTTTGCAAGACCACTAAAGTAGAATGATGCTTTTTTTAATGGTCTGGCAATAAACTGCAGTGAAAATTTAAGACTCATAATTAAAAAAGTACAGATCTAAAACTAGCATAAAAAGCAGACATATAGTACATTGATCTGTAAAGGAAAGGTACTTTAAAAGAATCTTCTGAAGTTCACATTTTTGTTGAATTAATACATATGTGGTAGTCTGAACTCCATGCTATTCTATCTTTTATGAAAAGGCTGTGGTAACAGGGAGGTAAAAGATGAATGTTAGAAAGTGAAAGAATAGGAAGGGAATTAATTTGTAAAAGCTTGGGTTTGTTTGATTTTTATTTTTTTTTTTTTGTTTTTCAAAAAAGGATTTGCTTTAGGAAAATTCATCTGCCCCACACACAGTTCAAAATCAAACATAATCTTAATGTAAGAAGTAAAACCAATTACATGATTGCCATGTTTGTTAAAGTAATAGTTTGGGGGTGGGCGTTCCAAGTCTTGACTTGAAACTTAATTTGTATTTGCTAATGCAGTACTAACAAAAATGCTTGAGAGACAGAAAGAGGTTTTGTTTCTCTAATTCTCTTTTCACGTATCTTCCAAAATTGTTACTGTTTTGTTTCTGTAAAATGTTCAAAGTTCTGTGTATAATTTTATGTTCTATTCTGTTCTACAAAGTGTTAGGTAGCAAATCCTATAATTTTTTTAAAAAATCAAACAAAACCCCCATACATTTGCCTTTACATATGGGAACATTACTTACTCAAAAATGTATTTTGAAGAGAGAAAGATGTATGTGCAGTACTGGCAGAGCTCTGAAAAATACTTAGGTTGACTGGTATTCTATGAATAACTTCTATATGATCTGTTGCCTATCCAGTTAGTTTAGGAAACAATACAAAATAATTATCAGATTGAATTTAAAGATACAAAGTTGCATCTTGCAGACATCTGAATATATCAAACATGCTGATTCTTGTTTCCAGTCTGAATGTTACAATTGGATAGAAATTAAGGTGTCTGATTGAATTGTGTGAATGTACTATATGTCAGGCTTTTAAGAATAGCTGTGTTTAGAGTTTAGCATTTGTTCCCTCTTAGCAAATATTTTTTGGGACTTAAAAAAACCTTCCATGTAAGTGTTCAAATCAAAGGGATTGTAAACAAGATTACTTCCTCTGATCTTGTCTCAGAACAATGAATAGCAATGAATACATAAGATGTAGTTGCTAGGTGTGTCTATATGTTGTTCTTGGTAGGAAAAAATGAATGAATGTATATAGAATGGGTCATCTGAAAGGGTAATACTGTTACCTTAGTCTCAATCATAACAAGATGCAGGAAAAATGTAAAAGGGCTGAGCGATGAGTAGTAATTAAAAAATGTATCTATAAGCATGATGAGGCATGTTAAAATAGTAGATGTTATTATCTTTTGACTTGGAGAAGAAATGTGTGAAACAAGGACACGTGAAAGGAAAGAATATAAATAAATGTTGTATATGCACTTCTTTCTGTTTTACAGAGAAATACTGAGAGTAACTAAATAGAAAGCAGCAAAGGATGTTTTAAGGCAATCCCCTGACTATAGACATTAGGGGAAATCGGCTGTAGAAGACATTTATTCTAAAGATTTTTTGATTTCAAATATTGGTTCTGTATTCTGTATAATAATCATGTTAGATACCATCGTAAAGCTGTAAATGTGAGGAATTTTGTGCTCTTGACAGTTTTGCAAAAAATTTGTTGCATGGCTTATTAATTACATTATGTCCATATTAATATATGATTTCCCATTATACTTCATTTTATTTAAGCAAAATTCCATGACTGACTTCAGTGGAATATTTGACTAAAACTGAACCCCAGAATATGGCCCTTTAGAACTGTTTCTTTCAGGTTTTTTTAGTAAATCTGCTTAATAGTTTTATTAAAATGGCTTTAAGGCCATTTTACAAAAATCTCACCTGATCAGTTACTGATGTGTGACAACACTTGCAAAGAAACACAGATTTGATACTAACCTTTTCATTCTTATGTGTTGATCTTGCAGCTGTAACTAAAGGTATTCCTGCACCAGCTGTTGCAAGGAGAGCCATTTCCCAGAGCTTGGCTGTGGATGAAACCATAATGCCACCTGCTGCAGATAACAGCACAGTATATTTAGCTGACACAGAAACAGAAAAGCAGACATGGTAAAGTATTCATGGAAATAGTTTCTAAGCTAACAGTTGCAAATAAAGCAATCTTTTGTGGCAGAGGAGCTCTATCATTGCCGTGGGCAAAGAGATAGATTGTTAGAAATGGCACTTAACTAAACTGCTGCAACTTGTCTGCAGTGAGAGGAGTTCTGCTTTTGAGTGGTAGAAAGCATCACGTTAGGACTTGCGTGACTCTTGGATACAAATGTAGATGCTGCATATCTGATTTGACTGTTTGACTGGCATTCCACAATTATAAAACTGTATTTATCGTAGCAGATTTTACAGTTTAAGTACACCTATATTTTTTATAAGTATGTTCAATTTAAAAAGTGGTACTCTACGGTGTATCTCTGTGGTAACTTCTTGTGTTTTCACTTTTTTTCTCTCTAATGTAGTATGATGATAGAGGATACTCCCCAGATGGATAGATGGGGCAAAATGGCTTTCCAAGATGTAACTGCTGTAAAGAGAAACCCTACCACAAGTGGCAGTGCAAATGCAGGAACATCGATGGCTAGAGTAAACAGAACATCAGGATTTAGTCAAAGTCATCCTGTCTCACCATCTAAAATTTCAGAAGCTAATAAACCTAGTGACTGTGCTTCACATCACCAGTCTAATGTAATTACAAATTACTTCCAGGTAGCTAGAAAAAGGTATGTTGAAATGTTCTTGACATTATTTACCTTGTTGTTCTGTTGGTGTTGTTTCTGAAAAATAATTTTAACTCAAGGCGTGTACGTTTAATTCTAAACGTACTTAAAAATGTAATTTTTAGATCAGCTTCCTGGAATGGCAAGCTTTTTTTCAAGGGCTCTTATGTTCGAATTTCACAATGCAGCCACTAAAACCCCGGGAAGCTGTTGTGGATGCAGCTAGTCATATTCAAAAATGCTTTTCTAATTTCTTTTCTAATTACTTTCTGGCTAAGGGAAAGAGATGAAGAAGAACAAACATCTGAACCCAAACTAGCAAAACTGGAGGAAAGGTCATTGCTTGTTTCCAAGTGCACTGAACCCACAGCTTCATCAGTGCGGAACAGTGAAGCAGAACAACATCAAAAGGAAAATAACATCCTGGACCGAAACCCAAATTTTGCGTTAGAAGACACAGGTGTAGAGCTCAGGAGGGAAAATGGCAAACTAACAAGCGATAAAAGAGACACTAAAACTGCTTCTGGTGAAAAGCATGCACCAAAGAAGAGAAAGGAGTTCAGTGATTTATCTGAAGATACAGAGGCACTAGAAATTGTGTTCGGAAGCAGAGATCTAGACTGGGAAGATCAAACGGCAGATCATGACCAGGAAGCTCAAGGAAATGCACGAAAAAAAAAATGTTTGGAAGCCAAAGGAGGCAGGATTCGAGAAGTAAATTTAAAGCAGAGGCAAGATAATAAAATACTGGTAAGCTATATTCTTCTCATGTACCTAATATTGAAATTTACAACTGTGGTGGAAGAATTTAGGTAGCTTCTTTAAGAATGAGGCTGCCTGCATACAGAAAGTAGCTTTGTAAAATTTGTTTGCTTAAGCATCCCAAATAACTCTGAAGTAAAAATTGACATGATGTATCTGCTACACATGAATGTTGCAGTGTTACGCCTATCTTAAGTGTTTTTCATTCTTCAGGACCTTGTTTCTTTGTGAACTGAAAGCTGCTTGTATTCTGAGTTTTCCTCTCTTTTTGCCTAAGTACTGTGGATAGAACAGCAGAATATACCCCTGGTCCAAGAAAAACCTCTCAGATTGTATATTACTGTGTTAATTATAATGCTGATATTTATACTAAAATAATACTTACCTTTATGTAATGAATTTTCTGAAGAGACCTTTAGTTGACCTCTTCTGTTGAATGCCACAGTAGGGTCCAGCATCTTTCAAGTCAGAATCTCTAGATGTCACGTGAAAGATTATTAAAATTCCTGTATGAGGCAATTCAAATCACTAATGTCCTCTTTAAAACAAAAACAAACCACCCAAACCCAGACAAACAAAAACTCCAAACCAAAATACAGCCTGTGATTAATTTTCTTGTTTATTTCTCTGATTTTGTTTCTGAGAATCAGTTTGAATGTATGTGTGAGTAGTTGGGATTTGCAAGATACCTTGAATCAGATGATAATTAGTAATTTTCTGTGCATCCTTAGCTCAGTCCAGCTTAACACTCTTCTCTCGATACTTTACTAGAGCTTGCTTCTGGCAAAGTGTGAATTTTGAACTTCATTATAGTGCTGGGTTTTTGTGTGTTAATAACAGGCAAATTTTACAAAAAACAAATCTTACAGTTGTAGAGAATCTTTATTTCTTGGTCTGCATCCTATCAGAGAGGAGGTATTTTCCGTTTGGTCTGACTGTACTGAGAGACTGAAATGGCTGCTTGGAATAGTCTTTCGAATTTTGTTGTGGCCTGGGAAGTTTTTCTAGTCTAACTTCTTGTCAGGATCATGAGGGAAAACAAATTCTTATGTATAACTAAATTGTTATTTTTTCAGATGTGCACTTAAAAGATTTTTGCTGACTAGTTTAATAATGACGTACTTTATTCTCATAAATTATATTTCCAGTGGAATAGGAAGGAGATTTCATGATAAAGCTCCACAGGCATATTTATGTTGCCTGTTTTCTTCAAGTATAGATGCACCTCATGTATCTGGCAAGACAGAGAATGTGAGTGGCTCAAAATCTATGGGTTGCTTAAAACTGATCTGATTTTTTTTTTACCATTGAAAGTAATCTGTGAAAGGCAAATCTGGTTTTAAACTACAGGAGGAAAGCAATCTGCAGAATACTTTCTTGTCCTAGTAATGAAATTTCCTTCCTGCAGACATGTACACTTAGCATACAAAATTGAAAATGCAACTTTTTATATTCAAAAGTTTTTACAGTGTTTTCCAGAACATGGCAGGACTCTGAAGATTGTACACATGGACAATACTGGCTACTGGTATAAGGAAAAAAAAAGTGAGAAAATAATAGTGATTTTTTTAGTAGAAAAAACTCCCATCAATTGTTACAGTACACATAAAATCATAAAAATTTAAATGTACAGTGCAGTTTCTTTTCTGTCTAAATATTTGTATAGATTTGAAAATGCTTATTCCACTGAAAATAGCAGAAAACAATTTTATGTAATTACATTTGCATTTAATTTCAGTGTTACATTTGAAATAATTTCTAATCAAATAGAATGAAGAGGAACTTGGATCAGTTCTAACTTCAGAAATGAAAAGTGACATCAAGCAGGAGTCGCAAGTCTTGGTAAGAAACCAGTTAATTGTTAGTTTGAACAGCGAACTTTGAGAAGCATTAATAAAATGCATCAAAATTTTGCTTTTAAGAACATAGTCTTTGTGGATTGTATTTCAGCATAAAGGAGGTTCTGAAGATTGTGCTCCTTAAAATCACGTGTAAATTTGATTAGTACAGTTTAGCTTACTGACTGTGAAAAGACAGTGAACTGTAGTTCATTGCATGCTTTTGTAATGGCAGGAATGCTGTGCAGGTATACCAAGTGCAGGGACAGCTTACATTAAGGGATGTTCAGTTTATATTTTGCTACAAACAACTATACGATATCCGGGCTGGAGCTGTTCACGAAGATAGTTTAACATTACTTGCAACGTTGTTTTGTACCCAGACTTCCTTTTTAATCCGTGTAGATCTAGCCCCAAGCAGCAAAGTGTGCATGTAGACTTGCTGGCATATGAGCATTCTTATGTACAAGAAAACGTTGCTTCATTGATCAGGTCCAGCTTACAGCCCTAAAGTTGGCCTGAATGGTAAATCTGTAGGCTAGAATTGACCTGGAGACATTCAACTTTTTCTTCCGTGGAGTTAGCTGGAGTTTCCATTAGAGTAAGTACACTTGATTAAATTAGTCCAGGTAGGAGACAAGGTGAGAGGAAGAATAAGTAATTCTTAGATATTAGCTATATTGGAAAAAAAAATTAAAATCCTGGTGAAATGAGGTACATTGACTTCCTTATTATTACTGCATTTCTTAATGAGCTGGTCTTTTCAACAGATGTAAATAAGAGAGAAAAAAAATCTACTGAGCTCCCAGCTCTGTTGGTGCTCTGTAAGGAGGCTGAGAAGTACCTCTATTTTCTTGGCCTCTAGTACTGCTAGTGCTTCCTCTCACCCTTTTGTAATCCTAACTTCTGCCTTCAGCTGTGCTCATGGTAATTTCTTTCTCTAAAGTTTATACTGTTAGATATTCAGTATGTCTTGTTACACACTTGAAGTGCTCCTTCCTTGTTCTTCCCACATAAGAACCACAATGAACTGCAAGATGACTCCAGCAATCTTCCTAGCAGACTTCTGTTGACTGAGTTCAGATCGTTGGTTGTCAGCCATCCAAGACACAACAGCCAGTTTACTGGAAATACTAGCTACGGGGGAAAGAAAAATTTCAAAAAGTTCAAAAAGGTTAGTGTGTATTTGAAATGGTCACAAGATGACACTATTTAAAAGTAGTGTCTAAAAATACTACCAAGTATTGCTTCAAGACTGTAGAAGTACAGTCAACCTACGGAGGGTAGAAGCAAGGACAGGTAGCGTGGGAGGAATATAGAGAAATTGTCTAAGCAGCCAGGGACCTGGTTAGGATAGCTAAAGCTCTGACAGAATTAAGTCTGGCCAGGGACATGAAGGGCAACAAGAAAAGCTTCTTAAAGGTGTGTTGGTGATAAAAGGAAGACCAGGGAAAATGTGGGCCCTCTCTGGAAGGAAATAGGGAGACCTGGTTACCTGGGACATGGAGAAGGCTGAGGGTACTCAATGGCATTTTCACCTCGGTCTTCACCAACAAGTGTTCCAGCCACACCGCACAAGTCGCAGAAGGCAAGGGCAGGGACTGGGAGAATGGAAGAGCCACTTGCTATAGGAGAAGGTCGGGTTTGAGACTATCTAAGGAATTGAGACCATCCAGTTTAGAACTGGAGAGACATGGATTTGATGGATGGACCGCTTGGATAAGGAATTGGCTGGATGGTCTCACTCAGAGTGGTCAACAGCTTGGCATCTGAGTGGAGACCAGTGACGAGTGCCATTCCTCAGGGGTTGATGCTGGGACTGGCACTCCTTTTGACATCTTTGTTGGTGTCATGGACACTGGGATTGAGTGCACCCTGAGTGATTTTACCAATGACACCAAGCTGTGGTGTGAGCAGCACGCTGGAGCGAAGTGATGCCATCCAGAGGGACCTTGCCAGGCTTGAGAGGTGTGCCCTTGTGAACCTCATGAAATTCAGCAAGGCCAGGTGCGAGGTCCTGCACCTGGATCGAGGCAATCCCAAGCATGGTACAGGCTGGGTGGAGAATGGTTTGGGAGCAGCCCTGAGGACAAAGACCTGGGGGTGTTGGTGGATGAGAAGCTCAACATGAACCAGCAGTGTGCGCTTGCAGCCCAGAAAGCCAACCATATCCTGGGCTGCATCAAAAGAAACTTGACCAGCAGGCTGAGGGAGGTGATTCTGCCCCTCTACTCCACTCTCATGAGACCCACCTGGAGCATTCAGCTCTGGGGCCCCCAACATCAGAAGGACATGGACCTACTGAATTGAGTCCAGAGCAGGGCCACAAAGATGATCAAAAGGCTGGAGCCCCTCTCCTGTGAGAACAGGCTGGGAGAGCTGGGGTTGCTCAGCCCTGAGGAGGCTCCGGGGAGACCTTATAGCGGCCTTCCAGTACCTAAAGGGGGCCTACGGGAAAGCTGGAGAGGGACATTTTATGAGGACATGTAGTGATAGGACAAGAGATAATGGCTTTGAACTGAAAGAGGGTAGATTTAGATGAGGTATTAGGAAGAAATTCTGAACTGTGAGGGCGGTGAGCCCCTGGCACAGGTTGCCCAGAGCAGCTGTGGATGCCCCATCCCTGGAAGTGCTCCAGGCCAGGCTGGATGGGGCTTTGAGCAGCCTGGTCTGGTGGAAGGTGGCATGAGGGGTTGGGACTAGATGATCTTTAAGGTCCCTTCCAACCCAACCCCTTCTATGAAATATTTTATATAAGAATTTTTAAATGTATAGTAACTACAGAAGGAAACCATTTAAATACCATATTACACTGTTAACAAGTATTTTGCTAATTGACTGAAGCAGTGCCAGGCTGACGAAGGCTTACCTTGTGCTAGATTATTAAGGTACTTGTACTCTCTGTTCCAAGCTGTTACTTGGAATCAGTCATTAAGTGATGCCTACCATAACTCCCGGTTGTACCTCCACAATGCTAGCAATTTGACTTCTCCAAAAACCTGCATATAAAGTATATGCTGATTCAGTGTCTTGCATTTTATCTAATAAATCCTGGATTTCTAAACGGAACTAAATGTAGTATCTTACAAAAGTAAGATTATTACTTGCTTGGGTACCGAAGATAATTTCAGGAAGATCCTGTGTTCAGTGTAAAAATACCACTTCAGCTGATATTAACAATAATTTAAAAAATGGTATAAGATTACTAGAAATGCATTTCAGTAAAGCATTATGTAGAGTGTGAGTCACTTAATGCAACTTCCAGTTTTCTGGTGATCTCATTTTTAGATAACGTTAAATTTCTGATAGTGTTTCCTTTTCTACTGTTTTGCAATAGATGCTTATTCATTCTGACAATAAAATAGAATCGGTTGGTAAAAATCAATTTCTGATGTTTTCAAACTTCTTTAATGTACTATCAGCTTTATTTAGGATATGTAACTTGTCAGCTTTTGTTTTTCTGTTGGTAAAACAAGGGAGTGAATAGCTTTCTGTAAATGCTTTTTCACTTCAGACTCTGAAATATGATCTCTAATTAAATGTTATGCAAAGGAAGACTGACTGACTTCTGTGATATCTGAATAGACTTTCTGAATATATTAAAACAGACCTTCTACTTGCAGTGTGCTTGCCTTGCTTTGTAATTGTAATAATTTATTGTCCAAACAGGTAGCTTATCCAGGGGCAGGACAACTTCCGTATATTATTGGAGGGTTAGATTTGATTGCTCACCATGCTAAAAAGAATTCTGAACTCGAAGACTGGTTAAGGCAAGAAATGGAGGTAAGGAATTACTACTTGAAGATGATCAAACAAAAACTTGACTGACTTAAGTGGTCATACCAAACTGTGAAATACTTCAGAATTTTATTCTTGAAATAAAACCTCAGCCAATGAGCTGTGCACATGCTCATAGGATCATATACATTAGAAAAGTTACTGAAAGTCAAAGGTCAGTGGTAAGACTCATCTTTTTGCTGATTATTTGAATTCATTTTACATTTGACACTCATGTTATCAGAAATACTGATTCAAAGCAAAAATCAGTAATTTAGAATTTTTTTTTTTAATAAGCAAAATAAGCATTATGGAAACTCGTGACTTCTAAAATGATGACAGGGAGCTAGAAAGAGCTTCTGTATGGTTCACTATGTTCAAATTGTTATACAGCACTCTTGATAAGAAAATACCTGAGTAAAATTCTGTTGGGAGTATACTGAAGATATATTAGTAAGAATAAATTCAGTGTTTTTTCTTTTGTAAAAATCTTGACCTTTTGTGTGTAAAAGTTTTTAAAAAAACCCATATTTTATCATAGCAGTTTTCTAGCACTTTCATTTTCCAATAGTTTGTTTAAAGATACTTGCTGATGTATTCTCATGATATGTATTCTGCTTCCATAGTCTGACTGAGGTCTCCGTACATCAACACTTTTGATTGTCCTTTGTTTTTAACCCCTGCGTATAGATAATGCTGGTTAAAATTCCCTTTATGCACCAATAACCAGATACAAATTTCCCTGTTTCTATAATGATGCTTAAAAAAACCCCCAAACATATTTCTGACCAAAATTGCTATCTTGCATGAACAACTCTGTTCAATGAGTTGTTAGCAGTAGCCAAACTTGAGTAGTGAAATATATTACCTAATGTGAATATGCACTGAATGGAGTACTTAGAGAAAACATTTCTTCAGGAAAATCTGTGTTAGTGCAGGAATATATTTTTCTTCTATATAGTTTGTTCATTAGCTTCATCCTTAATGTCAAATATTGAGTAAACATCTTTTCTCAGGAACAGAACCGACGTGCAAGAGAAGAATCACTTGCTGATGATCTCTTTAGGTAAGAGTTTTATGTTTGTACTTAGAAAACGTGTGGGTTTTTTGCATCACATCTTTTTTTGGGTTGGTTTTTTTTTTTTTGACAAATTCCAATTCTGTAAAAGACTGCTTTGACTGTTCTTTTCAAAATCTCATGTATTCCCATGTATGGAATATAGCCACAATGACTCAACAACTCAATTGTTTTTTTATACCTGAAGCTTTAAATTTCATTCAGACTTGCTATAGTTTTTTAATAAGAATATTCTCAAACAAAAATGTTGCTATTTCCTGGCTGATATGCGCAAACTTGATTGTTCACAGAGGCTGAAAGAGATTCCCGGGTCAGGCTTTTCACCATTAGCATTAGGTAGAGCCTAATGAAGGTTTTGATCTTGTAACGTAGTCAGTCATCTGAAATGCGAAGCAGAAGGTGATGGGGTCTGCCACTTTTTCATTTTGGCCATAGCACTTATCTATCCCTGTCACTTGAGGGAGCTAAACAACAGCTGTGAGAAAGTGATTGGCAGGACTGCTTGCTTTTTTTTTTTTTAATCTTTGAAGTAATGATTCTCAGAATTAAAAATAAAAATTAAACCCCCACAAAACTAAATAAATCCTTTAGTATGGCCCCCATATCCCTTTGAGACCTTAAGCTGCTTTCAAACCATTCATTCGCAATGAAAGAGCTTGTACCTGGGGGGTTTTTTTGTTAGAAACTCCCTCAGTGCCTTACTGTCTTTCCATTTTTCAGACTGAGAGGAGGCATTTTTACACTGATCATTCTATGCTCTTGATTGTGTAGTAGAGTGATTAATTCTGTCTTAATCAGGGCTTATGTCACGGGAGTTTGAGATATTTCTTTGGTAGGTCCAGGTTCACCTTTGCTATTTACCACTGCTCTTTGCCATAACTCATTGCATTTGCCTCTAAAACACGCTCTGTTTCAGCATTTTTCTTTTAATAACCCTCACTTCAGCTGTCTACTGCTTTCCCTAATCTCTTTTTTGAAAGAGGGATTCATTCTAGTCAGTTGATTTCCTGTCCAGTTACTTTCAATTGTAATCCTAATTTAATGATTTTTCACCACTCTCTAATCAAATAAATTTCTAAGCCAAGCTTGCTACTTTATCCAGTTTTTACATCTGCCATACAGCCCTTTAAATATATGTCAGTTATGAAGACATTTATAAAAACATGATGCAGCTTGATTGCTGTGCTGGTGTATTAACTGGTTCAAAATATCTTGATTAATTTTAGCCTTTCAAAACACAGCAGTGGCAACTTAGATAATTTGTATGCATTCATGCTTAGAAAACTTTTTATCTCAACTATTGTTTAGGACAGTTGTACTTAGAAAAGTTTCCATAGTCAAAACTATTAAAACAGGCAATTTAGTGTTCAGCAGTTTGTAACCTACTTCTAATTTTGTCCTTAATCCTGAGTAAAACTACTTGCCATAATGCTAATGGTAACAGTTACAGTTTCCCATGAAAATTGCATTTGAAGGTGCCATTAGGGTCATGCAGTACTCCAAGGTAGAGATGAGCTAGGAAGAAAAGCTGTGTGCCCTCAGCTGCTGCTGAGTACTTACAGAGATGGAGGAGGAAGGGAAGGCGTATCGTACTATCTGCTAGGACTACAGATAAATGGGTTATGTTCGTTAATAGCCCTTTGTATCCTTCACTCCCTGTTCCAGCAAGGTCTTTTGTTTCTTTGTGCATTCACTCCACAGTAGTGAAATCTCTGTAGTCCTTTTTCCATTTCAGGCCACGGGCACCATATAGTTTCCTTTCTCTGATAATGTTGTTTGATTTCTTTCTGTCTGGAAAACAACATCCAGGCTTCATTTAACATGGAAAATGGCTGGAGGTGAGGTGGGGGAGGTTATGAAAAGATGTTCATGACTGTCGGTGTCAGCATCTCCCATCACAGACAGGGTTGAAGTCCTGAAGGCAGTCCATCACATATCACCCCCTTCTCCTATGTACTTATCTCTGCTGTCGTGTCCCCCCCCCCGTGTCCCCCCCCGTCCGTCCCCCCCCCAGGATTCGGTGTCCAGGACATATTTAAATGTTACAGCTGATGTGTTACAATGCTATAGCAATAAATTCAAAGAAATGCTTTGAGATTTAATATAAGGATCTCATATTTAGCAAAGATTTCCTTATTTTCTTAGTTTTTATGTGAAAAAGCCACCACTGTTTGACTTATCACCTGCCATGTATTTGACTAATACTAAAAATAGTGCATTTAGGTAGAAAAATAAGTATGGTGAAGAAAGATATCTTTATCCAAATCACTATCAAAGAAACACAATACTGCATGTCAACATGTGTATGAGCCATTCAGAAAATCCTACTGCAATAACAGCTTGCTCTGTTAATTAACATTTAATAATAGAGCATTTCTTTCAAAGGGTACACATTTCATTTCTGCTGGTCTGAGTTGTATAGCAACAGCAGTGACTTCTAATACCTTTCTAGTTATGTGGTGATGTAATTTGGCTCACAAGTTATCACATTTTCCTGTCTAAGCAAAAAAAAGTCTTGATGAATGAGAGGGGAATTAGTGGAAGTAAAACTGCCTGATCATTCAGTTGCGTCTGTACGTTATTCATGCATGAATACAAAATACATCAAAATTCCAAAGAAGGTATGCAGGATTTTGGGAAATAAAGCCCAAATGGAGAGAAAGAGAAGGCTAAGGGATAGCAGTGTCAAACAGAGGCAAACTGTAAACATACTGCAGTAAATCGGGTGACCAGTATATCCAGAAAGTAGATCTAAATTAGTAAAAATCAATCAGAAGCTGTATAAAAGAGAAGGTAAGGCAAGGAACTGTTTTTATGTGGGAGTAGTAAGCAGCAGAAGGGTTTTGTCTGATTGAGTTGTGCCCAAATATACATTGCTGTGAATATATGGTAGCCCTTTCCCTTCCCTCCCCTTCTTAATTTTTATTTTGGCAGTTTTTTGTTTGGTTGCTTGGTTTGTTTTCTTTAGTAAGGCACTTAATGTTGGGACATTAAAGGGTTGGGGAAACTTGTTGATGTCTCAACTGTAAAGATTTTAAGTAGCTAGGAAATCAGTGAAGATTTTAGTAAAGGCTAGCTGTAGTTCATGCACAGGCTCTGGCTTGTGCGTCCTTCAGTCAAATTGTAGCAACTGTAGTTAATTATAGAAGTGCAGTCAGGGAAGGGACTGAACGCCGACTAATCCCCTGTTACAAATATATAATAAAGCTATTTGCATCACATTGTTAACTTTGAAGATCATTAAGTTTTAATTATTTGTGACAAATTTTCTTTTTTGTTGCAGATATGATCCTAATGTGAAAAGGAGAAGATGAATTGTGACCTGAATTTACAGTGATTTTCAAGCAGTCTTTTCTGTTCTTTAGGTTTGCTGTTACAGTGTGTAATACATACCTACATATGACTATTTGAGCTATCTGTTATTGTAAGACTTGTTTTTAAGTCTTGGCTTTATTAAAGAAAAAGAAAAGTTTTGTTCACTGCTTGGTACTTAACAGATTGCACGTTTTCAAGACCCTCACGTTGCTTGCTTCAGAGTAATGCTCAGTAAAATACCATAGATACTTAAGATTTCATTTTGGGCTGTTGATTTCTAGTGTTTCCTTATCAGTAGTATTTTAGGAAAAAAAAGGAAGTTAGCATCACACTTTTTTCTTTTCAGAAGGGCTTTGTTAATTAGATTTTTGCATATTGTCAATTTTGTCTTGAGGTGGTGGTTTCTGAAGACTTCATAAATAAGTTAGACAAAACTTAAATTCGTGTCTGTGGAAACAAGTATTTAATATTGATAAGGTCAAGCTTCTTTCTATTTTTGAAGTTAGTAACATCAAATTGTTTTTAGTGCCACCAGTTTTGTGTGACAGCAGATTTGAAAGATGTTTAAATTCTAAAATTCAGTGACTTTGCCCTATTAGGTCTTCAAAATTTGTTTGAACAGCCTACAGTTAGACTAGAAACACTCCTACAAACTCAGAAAAGATACTAAAAAATCTTACAGCAGCAATAAGCATTTTAATTTGTTCCTTGAAATTGGAGGGAGAGGCAAGTGCAGTTTCTCTCTCTGCGTATTTCCGTTCCTTTGCAAACCAGTGGACTCATCTACCACATGACTAAGGGAAGCACCCCCCAGACAAACATGGAGGTTTCTTTATAGATCTTGTATGAGATGTCTTCTCTGTGTCAGCGTTTCCAGTGTCATCTTCACATTTCTTTGTAGTCTTTCACAGGCTGTGTGCTGTTGAGATGGGAGGGCATTTTGGGGATTTCTACAGTAGTGCTGACAAAAAAACCCAGCATCAGCACTTGGCTGGAGATATGTATCCAGTGTATGTTCCTGTTTTGGGTCCAACTTGAGGGTATCTAATAGTTGATAGGTTTGGTTTCTAATTCAGCTTTGTCTGCTGTTTGCTTGATGAGAAGCCTGTAGATCAGTATGTAAGCCTTTTGCTATTTGAACATGAAGTTATATTTGCATTAAAAAAGCTTAGTCATTTAAACCTCTACCCCTTACCCATGCCTTGAATTATAATTTCAAATTCATGTAACAAATCCTGTTTGTAATACTGAAGCCTTCCATTTTAGCATAATATTGTCATAAGTTAGAGCTCCAAACATTAGGGGAAGCATGCTTGTTTGCTCGCTAGTTTGAGCCTTCTGTTACTGAAGTTTCTGAGGTAGATGATAAAGGATGTGATTACGTGATCCAAATCTTGGGAGCCTGAACATCCAATAAACTACACCAGTATTTGCATTACCCCTGGAACTATTAAATTAACTTGGCCCAATGTTTCCTTCAGTTTACAAAACATACTGTTGTAGGCTAACCTCAGCAGGCAGCTAAGCCCCCTGCAGCTGCTCACTTGCTCCTCGCCAGCAGCGTGGGGTAAGAGAATCAGAAGGGTGAAAGTGGGAAAACTGAGGGGTTGACATAAAGACGGTTTTAACAGTTAAAGCAAAAGCTGGGTGCACAAGCAAGGGCAATTAACTTTGTGTTAGTTTTGCTGCATGCCATATTTTAACTTTGTGAGGATTGTGCTTGTGGTTTCGACATTCAGTTCAGCAGTTTTCCGAGAGAATTTCTATGGTTTTCTTTGGAAGGGTAAAAAAAGTGCAGCAACTGATACGACATCTAAGGTTTCTCTGATCTGCCTCAACCCACAGTCTGCAAGTATGCCACCTTTTTGACAATATGATGCTCTTTTTCTAAAAATACATCTAACCAGAAACTTATCTTCAGATCTTGTTTCTTGCATTTTTTCTGTGTAACACAAAGTTTGTTTGAAGGCTTGTAGGGATTGCTTTTTTTTATAGCATTTATTGTTTACCCTGCTCACAGGAAGGAGATGCACACAATACTTAAAACTAAATATACTTTTTATTAGCAAGGCTTTTTAAAATACAGTCTTGTATTCAGCAGCTTAGCTGAACACAGTTTAAAGCAGGTTCAATTACTCCATGCGCCACTAAAACAGAGGATGGGTGCTGTATCCCTGCAGGAACATGCTTAATTCTCAGTTTAACTCACACGCGTTTCAGCAAACTTCGCATATTTCCTACATCAGTTGGGGAAGCCACTGCCTTTTTTGGCAAGATTACGACGATTCTCACTGTTGACATTTATTTTCTGTTTCTGTCCATTAACATCTCTGAGCTGCCCCCTTTTCTCCTTCCCTTACTCCCCATCTTCTCCCAGAACGATGGGGGACTGATGCGGCAGGGCTGGCCTCTCCTGCGTCATTGCACCAGTTTCTGTATGCTGAAAGTGTGTGTCTTTGCTTTCAGTTTCAGTCTCCTCCATCCACCAACCTCCCCCCTGGCTTCCTCTGGAGGGCTAAGCCCGTTCACTACCTTCCTTCCCGACGTGTCAAAGAGGCTTTATTCCACGTGTTTACCGTCAACCATCCTAACTGAGACAGTAGCTGAAGTCTCTGCTATAGACCTACCTCCCACCCTCCCTCCCAGCTCTCCTCTTACCACGGGTGATTCCTCAGTCCTTATTTTCCTGCCTTTTCTCCTCTTCCTGCAAAACTGCTCCTCTTGCTCTGTTCCATTTCTTGAATCTGTCCTCAAGTCACATTTGGCAGCATCTGGTGTTTGATTCACAAATTCCAGTTGCATTCTGGTATCTCCTTAGAACTTCAAGCTAAATGTGGCAAAACCTGAACCTTCATCTTTACTGTTACACCTCTACTCTTCCTCTTACAATGCCTTTATAACCGCCATCTCCACATTCCAGGGAAATAGTTATGAAAATGCTAGACAAAATCAGATCTCCCTAACTGCAACTTTCACAGCCACTTGCTTTAGCGCTCTGCCCATACTACGCTGCCCCAGCTCTGACCAGCACAATCTCTCTCCAGCAGTGGGTACAGCACCAGATGCAAGCAAATCAACACCTTTCTCTTTTTGAATACTACAGTTTTCTGAACACCTCTTCCTCCCCGGTTTTTTTCCTTTGACTTAAAAATTCCCCACTTTTCCAAACTAAAAAAATTAACTTCTAGGTGAAACTTTTAATATTTAGCCTTCAGTCCATCATCAGTTTTCACACACGAAGATGAAACAAGCTTAGCATGCAAACCTTAGGCGGGCTTATCATCTAATCAAAGCTGTGGTTTTGCTCACAAGTTGCTTGCAGCTCAGGAGACTGTATTTCAGCTGATAGCAGATGTTCTGTACAAGTTGACATTGCTCATCTGAAAAAGGGGGTATGACCCAAGCATACTCCAGCAAAAGCAGCAAATGGAGGCATGACACACAGAAATTACATTTACATAGTATCTCCAGGTGTATCACGTGTGTGAACAAACACACAGGTAGATAAATACAAGCCTTTATCTTACTTCGAAGTAATTCCACAACCAGCATACCAATCCTAACAGAAACAGGCAAGATCAGAGTACTGACACTCCAGATTGTGCCAGGTAGATATAAGAAAGCAGGATCAGTTCTTAAACAGCAATAACTCAAGAGTTCATGTAAATGCTGGTGCTAGAGTCCAAACTGATGAAAAAATGAACCATTCCCCTCTCTCCTCAGAGTGTCCCCTGGAACTCTGTCCAATCTCTTTGATTGCCTTGTCTTTAGCTTTATATTTGTGGAGAACTTTTTTTACTTATTACAGCTAGTTAAAAAAGAATTTAAATTGCCAGGATTCCATACTACTTTGTGACTATTTAGCAAACCTAGTCGTTAGCTTTCTTTATGCTGGTATGCGAGTCCACAGAGGGTGCCCAGGAATATGAATCTGAATTCTAGTTTACTGAAGCATCCACTGTACGCTGATACTTGTGCATTGCTAGTGATCCCAGAATAAAGAGATGGAGGAGGAAAATGAAAATTAGATTAACTTAAATCTCCACAACAAGTTGTTTCAAAAAGGATAAGAGAGCTAACAATATGAAGGTTGGGGTTTTTTTCCTGGTTTTAATGACTACTGATGACCTCTGCGTTTTGAGTTTGCTTGGTATGCCCTGTAAGTACAAAACTATCGTTAGAAAATCACCTAGCACATGGACAGATGTAATGTGAACGTAGGTTCAGGGTTTGCCTGAGCTGAAATGTTGTAGTGCCTGCAAAGACAAAATAATCTTTAAAACAGAGCTTATGTTCACTGTAATTACTAAATTATACTGTAAATGTTTTTTCCCCCATAATCCTTGTTCCTTACACCAATTTAATCCATGACCTCACAATTCCTTGTATAATCAAGCTTCAAAAATTAGTTAAAGTGAAATAACTGAAGTATACCATATTCCCTAAAATATGGTCTTTTTCAGAAGAAGAGCTGTTCATAATTCAATATCCTCGCTTCAAATGTGTACCCCTAATGTCACCAAAACCTTTCTTTCTCTGTCAAAGGATGTTTCAGTTTCCATTGTTTCTGGTAAATAGAATCAGGTATTATGGTTATTGCAAATAAAGCGTGACTTTTCTTTCAAGTTGGGCAAGGGGAAAAGGGGGAAGTAAGCATCCAAAAAGCTCTCACATCATTTGAGGTACTATGCTCCCATCTTGCTCTTATCTCAAAAAATAATCAATGATGATGGAACACTGTTATTGTAAGGTTCTAAAATACTATCTAGAATTAAAATGTAACAGTATAAACCTTTCAGCATTTGTTGTTCTGTAACTTCTTCAAAATGAAATCATTACTATATGGATGATAATAAAATCAAATTATTAGCTGCCTTTAAGGCATACATGTGCTACCTCTTGCTGTTCAGACAAGTTTGGGAGCTAGCACAGTTACAGCACAGATTCCGCCATTACATGAAAATACGCGCTTGCTTTCTCAGAATTAGAAAACATGGTTCCAGAACAACAGAGTCTCATCTCTTGGCACACCACCTTACTGACCCAGTACTACAGCTTCTGCAGCAAATATAATTGCTTCTACTTCCTATGTTGTGTGTTGCACTTCAGTGTAACTTCAGTTAAAAATATACGGCAACATTAGACTAAGGGCTCCAGCACAAAGCTCTGAAGTTACGGTTGGCAGATCTTGACACACGAGGGTGGGAGACCACCGGCCCATCAACGCTGCATAGGTTCACTTCAGCACCTTAAAGTTTGCAGTTCATATTGCTCAGATTCATTTCTGCTTTCTTCCCGTCATTCCTCACAGGTGATCACTTGCTGTCAGTGAGGACTCACTAGAAGTTTGCAAATTTTACACCCTTTCTTTCTCAAGAAGTTGGCCTAAAAATGGCCTTTTCTTCCTTTCAACTGGACATGCTGGTCGGGCCTGCCTCCAAGTTTGAGTCTTTATTTCCTCCAGCTTTGAATAAGTACTCTGGATTTCTGGCTCTAGCCTTCTTTTCATAGTTCTTGAGCTATGAGAGAAACAAGTTACTGACACCTACTTCTACAAATTTAGGTTTTTTTCATTATGCAACCATCCTTTATGAAATTAATCAGTTTAAAAAAGGGGGCCTACAGTCACCAGGCCAGAAGGAAAATACAGTATGACCCAATAATTTCCTAAGTGCCAAGGACTAGGGACATACAGCTGCAGGACACGCTCTGGTGTCCTTTACTCAATGTATAGGTACTGTTTCTGGGAGCTATATTCTTTCCACGCGTTCACTGACAAGCTCAGATACTGTTCTCTCTGGATCACTTGCAGAAACAATTTCTGCATTTACTCACCAGGGTGAAACTTAGCCTTACTCTTCCGTGGAAAATGTTTTAAGCAGAAATCAGTCATCTACTGGAACCTAAAAGAAAGGCAGTGCCGTTTCCTACCGCCCTGTTGGGTGCCTTCATTAATAAGCACCTATCGTTACATCATCACATATGAGGCAGACTGTATGGGGAATTACTATGAAAAAATCTTACTCCCAGCCCAACAGCTCAATACTACTTAAATAATCGTAGCAGCATTTTATCTAGGAGACACATTCAGCATTAAGAACCAAACCCAAATGTAAGAGACATTTTCCCAGTAGCCTATTAGAAAATCTACAGTATGGGTTACCATACATTTACCAATTCTATAAACCCAAATTAAAGTCCTTTAGCTAAAAATTATATTCTTCCTGTCTGTATTTTAGTAATAAAAGCTTAAGTAGTAAAGCATCCTTTTTAAATCCATGATGTTTAAAAGCTTATCTTTCTCTCTGAAAGGAAAGCTGAAAGAAGCAGTCAGGCTCCCTTCTGGGAACTGTATTATACCATACAGGAAGTTCAGATGTTTGTTGGGGTTTTTGTAATCTGAGCAACAAAGTATTTCCCCAAAAGACGACTATTCAGTGCCAACATCTGAGCCACAAGAAATGCAGTCAGTATGATATAATGCTTTAGGTAAAAACTATCCTAAGGCAAAGCTTAAATTTTTACATTTCTCATTCTCTGAAAAACACCACAGTGGAGAGAAACAGGAATTTCTCTCGAAGAAACCCAAAAGTAAGAAAGTCCAGCTACAACTTTAAACCTAGCAATTCCTAGAAGAAACAGGATTATTTTTTTAGTAAAGCTTTGATTGAAAAAAGTATTTTTATACTGGCTTAATAAACATGACTACCGAGAACTTCTCTGCCCAGCTAAGGGCTTCTCACATGCAACTTTTTAATCCAAAAATACATGCAAGATAAAAGGAAAAATAAAAAAAGACAGTTAAACCCCAAGGTACTGTAATAGTACAGAATTATCTTTTACTGCAGTAACAGGACAGAAATCTCTGCTACAAATTTTTCACTACAACACACACAGCTTTTAAGTAGCTGCAGCAGCTGAAGCTAGAGATTTGGCTGTTTGAAGCTTTTTTCCCCTTTTTCCAAAATAAGTGTAAGTAAATGGCCTCCTTTGTTTTGATGGTTTCACATGACAAATGAAAAAGTGGTAACATGCTATGATACGTTGTATTCAGACATTTATCTCGACACAAAACTCAAGGAATTTAATAACAGCACAGATGTATTCCCAATATATTAACTGCAATGAAGTTCTATAATCAAGTATTCAGCACTTACAAAACTGATTTTCAGTTAAAATTATCAGCTATCACAGGTTTAGGATAGATTTATATATAACACAGTTTCGGCCAAAGGCAGCAAATTATAGAATCTCAATTCAATTATGAATAAGCCTAGAATTTAGCATAATTAAAACCAGCTCAAATATCAGTATAAAAAGTATCTTAACTACTATTGACAATGCATTGTTAAATCCAACCATGGAGGCAATGTGGAAATTAATATAAATGTTGCTTCATTTGTGTTCATTTTTATGCTATTAAGTTGGCTCTAAACTAAAATTTATTATTAGTAGTAGCATCATTTCATAAATTACTTTGGACTTCCTTTGAAAATAGTCATTTCAGTCCTTGCATACTTTACCTTTTCAACTTGTATGTCCAAAGTCTGAGTAACTTACTCAGATGCATAAAGGGCTGCAGCAGCCACAGAACCCCATAATTCAGTAGGCACAGAAAAACAGGCATTTATTGCATATTGGTATCTACAACTTATGAAAGTTAGACAGCTGGGAAACCAGCAAGCACTAGCAGTTTCACAAAAGTCTAAGCCTAATTTCCTTTTTAAAATCTGTTCAAGTTATAATACGGAGATTTTAATCATGCAAATACAATACCTTAAACTAACATGAAATTCTTCAACACAAAAAGCCCTCAACAAAAAAATAAATAACATCTATTCCATCGCATTGGACCTGAAGTAAAATGTTTGGTAACAAATCAGTTAAAACCAAGCACTTTTTGTCTATTGAGAGTTCTGGAATATAAAGTAAGTTTTCGAACAAGCTGTTGCTTGCCTCACTATGGTGAAAAACCCATGAGTGTGTTTAGGTAAACTAACTTCTCTAAAACCCAGCAAATGAAATCTAGGTCTCACATTATGGAGCAGAAAGGTGAAACTTCAATTCAGAGGTAGGTACAAGTTAAGTCTTTGTCTTTCATAACGAGCTTTAAGATTTATAGGAACTATGGCATGTTTGTTTTGGGTTTGGTTTGTTTGTTTTTTAGCTGGCTGTGAGATATAACCCTTTTTCAAGTTTCAGAAACTGCAGGCTAAAGTAGTTTTAGTGTTATGTGCTGCTCTAGAAAAAAAGAGAAATAACCAACACTTGCTCAAATGGGAGATGAGGATATCTATCACCCACCTTCATCAGTCAAGTGATCCCATTCAGTCTTCCTGAGCTAGGAAGCAAAAAAACCCTTAATTTTTCTTATGTACTTAATTTTTCAGTAGTACACTAGATATTCATTATATTGACACTGTAATAAGAGCACTTACATCAGTACTTTATTGTTTATGTTAATGAGTATTCTCAGAAATGTACATACCACTGTAGGGGAACATCTCAAATCTTTCTGCACTCCCCCAACTATAGGCATAGAGTGAAAAAACATTAATGGATTGTGTCAAATCATGCGTTAAAGATTAAATGGGAATGCTTATTCTTTTATTCCAGTTACCAACTAGGATAATTTAAAATTGTAGAAGAAATCCTTCTTATAGTAAAAACCATTTTACTAAGTGCTCATTCCAAGTATTACTGTATTACTATGGCAAATAAATAAAATTTTTCTTTCAAGCAGAAGGTTCCAAATTTGCTTTGGGACCAAGAATCACTTTGGACTATGCAAGCTTTCTGCTTTTAGAAGTTATTTTAATTTCATGGTAAGAATATTTTGTCACGTTTGACACTAAAATGTAAAGCCACTCTGGTAGGCATTGCTTTTCCCACAGGAAGTCTGCTCTTTTAGCTGAGCAAGAGATGACAGGCAGGTCAATATAAGTTAGTCTCATTTTCTGTTTATCTGGAAGTAATGCCAGTTAAGTAGAGATCAGTTGTAATAGCAGATCAATTTTTTGTATTTTGAAAAGGTGAAGTATTGTAGTATCAGCATCCTTTACCAAGCAATACAAGCGCAGGTTACTTGTATACAACAGAAATGTGACTGCTATCAACTTCCACTGTCAGTGAGTGTTCTGTTAGACTACATCTGCAATTCTGTATGTGAAAGTTTCTAATGTCTCATTTATGGTACCCCATCACCTCCTCCATCCCCACTTTCAATCAACTCATGTTTCTTCTTTTGTCTTATTGCCAAGCATCGCGCAATGCCCAGTGCGCCTCCTTTTAAAAACCGTACAAAGTTGTCTCCCACCAGAGGACCTAAAGCAAAGAGGTTAGCTTCTTTAGTGCATTCATAAGTGTATGGATCAATCTCTATAGGATTCCCCTTGCACGTGATGGGCTGGTTAGAGTGATGACCTATGCTATGTCCTTGGTCCTTTAGAAAGAAAAGATTTGGGTGAGAACCTATCAGAACTAAGGCTACAGAAAACTTCAAAATTTTCTTCAGTCCGGAGGCACTCTGAAGAACACACTTCATTTCAGGCTTGAAGGAAAGCACATTGTGTTCAGGGAAACTTGTGTAAGCAGAATGTAGACTGGAGTCCACCGTATGGGACTGAGTACACATCATATGATAGACCTTATGGTATTCTGGGTAAAGCTTTTTAGGTAATTGTTTGAAAATTAGACTTGTATCAGTAACTCTTCTACGAAACACATGGATTACTGGGATGTTGTTGTTGTAGGCACACAGTACTGCATCAGCTGCTGTAAGTCCAGCACCCACAATTAACACGGGGTCTGCCTTCCCACGTAACTTTCCTTTGCTGATAGCAGCTCCGAAGTCAGACATGGAATGAAGCACAAAAGGAAAGTCTTCTCCTTCAACTTGAAGTCGGCCAGGAGAATCAAAGGTTCCTGTGGCCAGAGCCACATTCTCAGCAAAGAGGCAGAAGGGCACATGAGAACCATCCGTTGCTCGCTGATAACCTCTCACTTCCCAATTTCTCTTAATCAGTGATTTCTGTCCATCTTCCATTTCCAAATGCTGTGTTGACATATTTTCATTTAGTTGACTTCTATCTTCATCATCCTTTCCTCGGTAAAGCCTGGATACTGATGTGATGTAAACATTGTCTCTGAAATTCTTTTGGAGGCCCATGACTTTAACATAGTGTTTATAATAACAAGCTATCTCCTCTGGCATTACTCGATCACTCTTTATATTTCTGAAACAAAATTAAATGGTTCTGGTTAATGTACAGAAATGTGAATATCATGTATGACACACTACATGGCAGTCAAATTTAAGATAACTGAACCTTTATTTGTTCTCTTGATTCCTGATATACAAGACAATCTGACATTTTTAATAGCTGTAAATCTTTACCATGCAAAGTGATAAGGTGATTAACAAGTATAACAAAACTCTGCAGTATCACAGTAGGTCTGTATGGAAGTGTTTTACAAAGCCAGTTTAGCATCACAACTGTCAACAATACAATACTGGCTAAACTTGTACTCCGTGAGAATACACTTGATTAGGACATAAGTAACTAAATGTTACAGTAATTGTTAAGTGCTATTTTTTAAACCCTAGGTTCCATGTACTACTGGAGGCAAGTATTCTTTATTATACTCTACAAAAGACCTCTCCCTTGGGTACAGGTAAGTTCAGTAAGTATCAAATCAAGTTGTTCCATATCACAGGAATGAACAATGCAAGTATGACACGCAACCTTAATACAACTATGTAAAGAGGATTATCATGTCCAAGTGTCCAATAAAAAATTTTTTGCACTGTAATCCTCACATTACATCTATGCTTTTCCAATGCTTATTGCATTCACATGTATGAAAAAGTAAGCTGAAAATGTAATTATTTTGAACAGGTGCATGAATTTGTGCTTCTTTAGAAGTAAGCTCTAGGAAGAAGGCAAAAGAAACAGTGAATATCGGGATTGCCACTGAATTATGCTTAAAAGCATATTTACAGGAAATCAAGCTACTTGGTTATCATAGATTAACAAGTTAATAGCATATGTACTTCTAAATGTTCAAGTTGCTACTCTGAAAATCCTGTTGAGATATTTATTGAAGAGGATAATGCTACAGTGTGACACCTGTTGCAATGAAACTTCAGGAACTATTTTACATGACTGTAAGTTTTCATTATCATCAATACTTTTAAATATGTTAGTTTAGTTGTAGTATAACAGGTCAACACTGCTGGTTTTAGTATTGTTGAAAACTATAATATAAACAAATTAGCTTCAGATAATAAGCAGCTTATGGGATTTCAGTTAATAAGGATGCAAGATTACTGTGGTTATCTAAGAAAGCAGTTAAAGAACAAAGGTACAGCTTCTTCACTACAAGTTTTGTCCTGAAATGAGTAACAGTCTGCCCTTAAAGACATATGCCCAAGTAATTCTTCTTTGCCCTGTGTGGTACAAGAACAACTTCCTTTAATTTTGCTAGAACAAAGTCAGGAAAATTAAAATTCTAGAAAAAGCTTATGTAGAGTGTTCCTAGGTTCATCTGATGACACAGACCTTTATGAACTAATTATATAACTGAAGTAAGAACAGTGAGCTTGTACAAGACAGTAATTTTTTTCCTTTAAACTCTGATCAAAACTGCTCACGTAACAGTACTCCTTTGTGAAATGCTGCTAAAACACACCACTGCTTGTATGTATGCTTTTGATGCTCTTAAAGCAATTACTCTGGCTGACCACTGTCCATTTTTTTCCATCACAGTACATACAGCAGAATAATTTCCAGTGCCATCAGGCAATTTAACAAACAATACAAGAAGTCTCCCTTTGAACAATGAAGTTTGAGTGTTTTCCAGTTCTTAAAATAATGTTATCTGGATTCTTAGAGCAACTAAGTGACCCTACTACAATTATATATACAACCCTAATTATGCAATATCGTTACCTGCGTTTGTTAGCTGCCCACTCCTTAAAGGTGAGGCCAGGCAACTCCATCCAGTCTCCAAAACTGATTGTTAGCATAGAGCCTTCCATGGACTATGGAGAAAAAAACCCCAAGATGCATGACCAGATACATTTAAAATGGATACATTAATGTAAAATACAGTGACATTTTTCTCATTGTACTCATTCAGAGTAATAAAATACCAGAACATAACAATACCAGGACATGACATGAAGCGTTGATGAACTGTGGTCATGTTACAGTTAGATACTGAGCAACTACATTATCTAATAAAGCAGAAGGTGAAGACAGAACAAGTGAAAGGGAAATCAAAAGCAAGCTACTTAACATACAAAACAAGAAGAAAAAAAAGTGAAACTAACACCATATGGACACATTAAGATTTAAGATTTTGTACTGAAGTACCTGGAAACAATGCAGACGAGAAAAAAGTCATAGAAAATACTCTTCATTATAATTCATTAAATTTAAGCTAATAAAAAAACCATATAAGACAACAGTAATGGTCACAAATCCCCAAATGAAGGACAATCTTTTCCTTATTTTCTCATTTCCCCAACATATCTGGGCTTTGGTAATTGAGCAGTTGCAACTGAAACTGCCATTACTATCTAAACCAGCCTTAGATGGTAAGAAAAACCCCAAACCATAAAATTATCAAGTTACCATAGAAGTGATAGGAAATTTTTACTTACATGCCAAGCCCCACCAGGTGGTCCTTTACCAAGCACTATATGGGGAATATAATTATGTTGTTCTAGCTTCCAGTGCAAAACAGGTGGGTAGTCATACCCAAAGTCAGCATCAGGATGAAGCAATGTATCAAAAAGCACTGCAACTGGGTTTGAAGAACGCCCTTCGAGGCCTTCAGACAGGTACTCCAGATCCTAAAATATGGAAAAAGTGGTATGTTCACACAGCTTCTACTGTTCATCATGTTATTCTGATGTACAGAAGTTGAATTTCAACAGAAAACACAATTAGTTCAAGCTGCATTTTAAGCAGAGGTATTTAATGCAGAGATTCAATCAAAACACTTTTCAGAAAAAACTGCCATGATTCAGTTCTTCTATAGGTCTGAATAATACATTTCACTCATGCAAAAACTACATGTTAATCACACAGTAATACTGGGGCAGGTTAGCATTTGAAATTCACTTTAAAAAAGAAATACAGGGACAAATACTCAGAGATCAGAGCAACTTAGTGACACTTGCATTTATAGATAGGAGACTCCTTTTAACAAAGAATTACTAGTATCTCTAGGAGCCCCATTTTGATAAAGCAGAAAACTTTGTAACATGTTCACATTTCAGCATCTATTCATCAGCTGTGTTCTAAAAATTTTACAATGCAATAGCAAATATTTGAAGAGAGACTACAGTTTTGAAGAAAGAATTGGGGGAAAAAAAGAACCAACACCACAAAAAAACCCAAAGTCAAACAACCCCTACTTCTCCACTACAAATACATATGCATGTTTGTATTTCAAATAAACTAGTCACACAGACAATACAGTTAGTGATAGCATTGTAAGTAGTCAATCAGTAGAACAGTGAGGTAAATAGAAACAATAACATGACAAGCAAATGGACAAGGGAGGAGAAAAATAATGAAGAAGATTTAACTAATCAAATCAGAAAAAACTAGGATTATATGAGGGTAACAAATATAGCAGAAGAGCAATTGTGAGTACAAGACAAACACTGAAGGATACATACTGTTGAGAAAAGAAAAATGGATTGTGTTTATAGAGGATATATGTCCCTAACGTTACTAAAAATGAAGTCTTTATGAGAATCGTACTTTTTAAGGAAGATTTTAACTTCAAGTATGTTAGCAGCATGTGTTCTTTGACAATAGTGCCTGAACATCCTAGGACACGAAAGCTGGAATTCCTGCATCAGCTACTCACTGACCAAGTGGTGCTTTAGATACTTCTGGCAAGTAGTAGGAACAATGCAAAGGGCAGATTGTAAAACCAAAACACACCATAAACAAAAAGCCCTCAAAAACCACAAAACCCACCACATGCCCCAGGATTGGATCTAGTGCTCATGAATTTATTCTATTTAAATTAACAAAGTAACTTGTTAACACATTAGAAATACCCTTAGATGAGTAGGCTGGCTCTTCACAATACAATCTGCAGAACTGTTTTGGATAAGCAGCACTTAAAGTGTATTGCTTTTCATCTGAAGTGCCCTACATATATAATTTGTTACAAGCCACTGAAGAAGGTATATACTGCTCTTTATTTTACAGGTAGAAAAAAAGAGAGGCCAAGAGATAAAGCTTGTTGTTTGAGACCACGCAGTTACTGAGCTTTACTGCGGTCTAATTCTCTATGGGGTGAGAATATTAAGCCTGTTCTTGTCTATGGCACTATTTATGTAAATTGCAAAAGCATTTTAAATAGGATTGTTAAAGAAAGCCTACTGTTTCATAATCCAGCTTGCAGCAGGAAAAGAGCTAGACAAGCTGGTAACCAAAGCTTACTTGATCAACAATGGAAAGATGTCGAGCTTCTTCTAATTTCGTATGTAGAATGGGGTTTGGGTGTATAGCTTCAGGAGATAAATATGGCCTGTATCCAGAGAGCAGGTAAGAAAGACAAATTCCCGAAGGTCCATTTCCTATTAAAGAAAGAAGTTACCGCTTTAGTAAAAATGCCAATAAAGTTTCTGTCGCTAAATAAGCAGCAGCAAAATCATATTAAAGTACTATAATGCGATACTATCCTGATTCCAGGCAGCTTATAAACTTCACAGTAAAATAAAGGCTGCCATAGGAACTTCCTCCAAATAAACTGAGCAGAATCTTTTCCAGATAACAAGAAAAGTACATATGACTGTTTAAATGATGAAAGAAAATGCATATAAAGGAGTTTCATAATTTAGTATGTCGAAATCACTATTCTTGTGTGAAAATGGTTCAATGGATAAGATCTGGTCTGCCTGTCAATCATAGTGATACCTGAATATTATTGCCACCTTACAACATTGCCTTCCTACTTACACTGGGTACTGTAAAAACACAGAACAGAAAGACAATCTAGAGCATATGCTCTTCAGGTCTTCCCATAAAATAAAAGGAAGTAAGAGACAAGCAGAAAGCTGGAGACTGCAAGTCAGATGAGAAGTTACAGACACACCACAACAGCAATGTAAAAGCTGAATGAAGACAGTTACAGTAGGTAAGTGGTGAAGTACAAGAAACTCGTAAGACCACATTCAACATTAAGCAACAATCTAAATTCAAACATCCTTCTATATCCTTTTTGTAGCATTCAATTAATATATGTGTATTATTGCAATTTTAAAACTTTTCAAAATGTTATTGAAGGTGTGAAATGTGTGGGACCAAAACACTACCGTAATTATTTCTATTTATTTGACTAGTATTAAACAAAGTAGCGGACCATATCTATGACATGCAAATATGGAAGTAATATTCATGTTGCAAAGTCAGATAACAAAAGCTAGGGAAAGGTAAAGTCAGGAAAGTATAGGCTCTGGTACAGAATTTAAACATGTGACTATGCACTGTTATTTCTATAGCTCCTCGTGCTCATTAACTGAATGAAAAGCACAGTGTTCTCCTAATGAGGCACTATTCAGTATTTTGTCTTTGTTTTCTAACTAGAATGGCACACATGGTATTTACCACACACTATTCAAATTCTGGGGTAAAGACAAAGTTACTAATTTATTCGTGTTTTATACAGCACTCATTGTTAGGATGTTAGCTCTTCCTACCATTTCAATTCTTGATCTGAAGAGTTCACCCGTCATGTCCTGTTCCCCATCACCTCTGCACACGCTATTTCCATTACCTGTTAACAATCCCAGTTCTCCAATGCCCGTCCCTTCTCCATTTTCTGATTTCCCAGTCCCTAAATCCCCCATCAGTTTGCCGAGACCCTGTTCATTCCCAGCCTTTTCATACATCAGATCTCTTTTTACTCCTCCACTAGACTACACTCATCACTCTGGTCCCCAGTGGCAATATATCCCATACTTTATCCCAATGCTGCATGCATAGACCAGTCACTGCCATGGGCTCCACTAAAATCATGTAGGCTCACTACAGACGAGTTCTTCAAAGGCTGAGACTACAAAGTTAATAGAAATCTTCAATAAGCATGTTTTCTCCAAAGGCCTAAAACCTGACTAAGTATGTGAGACTGCACAATGGCTCCTATCAAACAATCTTGTTTCTGCACCCAAATATGGAGCCAAAAATAGAGTGCCTGTATACTGTAAGAACCATAAAACACTGGAAAAGACTAAGCAAGCCGTGGATTTCTACCATTGGGATCTTCACGACAGTTAAATCAAAAATCTGTAATAAAAGTTTTACGTATTGCTGATCCTGCCTATATTATCCCCCAAACCACTTTCATTCCTATTTTACCATTTACAAAAAAGACTATAAACAATCTTTCAGACAGTGAAAATGCTCTTCCTTACTCTCACACTGTTCTACCCTCCCACAAACAGATCAGCATGAGATAGCTGGCTATGCTTCAGTCCAGGAAGTAAAGCTTAAAACAGATGCACACCCCTCCTGTCACCCACTTGCCACATGAGACGGATGTGAGAGAGAACCTTAGCAATACACTGAAACCATCCAGAACAAAATCGTATGAAGTTCTGAAAACACTCTATTCATACCTATAGTTCACAAACACTCCCATGACAGAGTCCATTCTTAACTATTTTTGGAATTACAACTTGGACATGGTAAAGAATTTTGTTTCTTTTTACAAGTGCATAGCTAGATTTTTTTTTCCTACCGGGGTCTAAAGGACGCTAGTCTACAATACAAAGAGAAAGAACTGTGCCATACCCAAGGATGCCGTGCTAAAGATTATTTATTCCTACTGGGTAAGACTAAAAAGAACCAAATGGATTGCTAAAGTTGCCAAAACAAAGGCTGGCAAGGGCCAAGGAAATTACTGAGGATGGGATTATGCTAAGGTGAATTACTGTCAGTAAACTCCCTAGCCACTCCCCTGGGCCCATCCAGAGGGCCCATCCAAACCCAGCTCCTATTCTTGGGGCAGACTGTGTCCAAGGGAAAGAAATTCCCTTGTGGATATGCTCTCAGAACACAAGATGAAGGTTCAGCTGCAATTAGACTTGCTATGATTTTTTCATGACATCCTGGGCTGGAGGAGGGGGGGGGGGGGAGGGGGGGCGCGCAGGGAACCCCAACAACTCTCTTTGAAATGAGAAATGTATACCTGAAGAGTTCGCTCTTTATTTACACACAATGCCTCCAATAAAGGCTCTGATTGCAACGGAGATTTTATTATAATACAGACTTTAGATACACAATCAATATACCCCAAAACCCCATGACCCTGTTCATTTAAGGAGCAGTTAACATTTTGTGTGACTAGCAGCAGAGGCTTCTCCCGATCAACAGTCAACTACAGTCCAATCATATTTACATTATGTGTCTACATGTAAAGCAAATAATCAGCTACAAACATCACAACAGCCTTGTCATTCAGATGAAAATTTAAAATGTTACATTTACACAGTAACGATCAAAACTAGTGCAGAAGATGGAAGTGTTTAGTACAGAACATACTCTAGACTTAAGAGCTCCAGCATGAAATTCTTCAGTCCCAACTCATTCAAATGGAATGTATTAATTTTTTCCCAATATCTTGAAGACAGGTACAGCACCAAAGTTACTTACTTACTACACAGTAGCTTAGCACCCTACGCAGAACTGCAGTACAATATGCAGCACAAGCTTAGAATCAAATCTTAAATAGGACATTACAGAGGTAAAAAGGAGATGGTTAAAGAAAGTTAAAGAAAGGGAAATATAAGTTACTGCTCCATCACTAACTATTTACATATGTGCCATCTTTTTCTTTCTGATAATAAAATAGTGCAATGAGAAGATGGCAGCACTAGAAAGTACACAGAGATAATTAAAGCACTAGACGGTGTGTGTGCGTGTGTGTGTATATATACATGTATGTATATAGTGTGACAACTATTTTTGTATTCTTCTACATTATTAAATCATTCTAGATCCCTTTTAAGGCTCTTCAGAGAGCCAATGAATTAGTGATAAGAGGCTGCCAATAGAGAAGATCTGAAGTGTCTCAAACATTATCTGTGAAAAATCATTTGGGTACTGTATTTGTTTTTCAAGAAGAAATAGTCAAGGCAGCTGCGTTTAGTGTCAGCACATACAAAGGCGCTCTAGACAAAGTAAGTATTGAGCACAGGTATTTGCATAATGCATATTTGTAAAACTAAACAGTGAAAACTGAGTCATTAACCATATGGCAAACCTACACTAAGGTTGACAAAATGCCAGAAAACTGTTGCTCTTCAACTATGATACAGAACTGAGCAAGTGATTCATGTCTGTCACATCCACATAAGTCTATTACATGAGCACTATTTTAAGCTATCATGAAGAGAGCTTTGCTAACAGGCAATGTACAAACACCAGTCTTTCAAAGTTGTGGAGACTTACTGTGAGCACATTACACTGAAATATCATTCTCTGGAATCTCTGCTTGTTTGCAAGTACAGTTAAAGCTGTTGGTTTGCTGTAGTCTCAACAGCTTTGGACTATATTATTGAAAACCTTCTTTACTCCAGATCTTTTCTTTATCCCCTCATCAAGGTACGGTGGTAAGGAGCTGGTGACCAGCTGTTGCTGAAAAACCTTGGCCCAGTACAAATCCTCCTGGCACTCTCAATTAAGCTACATACCTAAGGAGCTTGCTCCCTCTGCTATCCTGTCATTCAGCAAGATGTTACGAGTACAAGCCCTTAACTATTTAATTGAGATTACAATGTATTGTTTTAAATTGGTTGGATTGACTTGGATTCAGCTTGGAAAAGATGGGACAATATTCAGACGTTAGTGATGGGTGCAACAAAGAGAAAGGCAATCAAGGAGGGAGGTTAACATCTAACCAACATACAGCATAAATTTTACGTTATGCTTTTCACTGTCCCGTCTGACCCTACAAATTGCTACTCATGCCATCAACAACCTCCATGTTACCTGAAGTAGACATATCATGTAAATCAAACCCAGTGGGATCAACACTAGAATCAAAACAGTTCTTCCATTAAGACACACGTATCTGCTGTCAAATAATGCAGCTCATTTTGTCAAAGCACAATCTGAAATCAAATTACTCCAATAGCAAGTCCCTTAACATAATTTTATGGTACTTTTATTAATCATAACAACTGTATTAGTCTAATAAACATATTCACTGCAAGGATGCTAAGCATTTGTTATTTAATGATAAATGACTTCATGCAGCAGGTCTATAAAGGCAATGACAGTGACAGAGATTCTCAAAAATGTGGAAAAAAACTCACCTATTATTACTACAGGCAGAGTAAGGAGGGAATCTCCAGGCAGAACAGTTTCTTCAATTAAAGGCATTCTTTTAATCTTCCTCCCAAGACTGTCACCAAAATACTGGACAAAGGAATTCAAAAGCTGTCCTTCTGTTTCAGGGCTGCTGTAACTTCTAATTAAGGACAGATGGGAAAAAACTAAAATGAAACATTTCAACTGTCATCAGAACAGTCTCTTCAAAAATAAAGTTGCTTTTGATGCTTTACTTTAAGAGCTATGGAACTGGCAAAACCAAGACCAAAATAGATACGCTTCATCCAATCTACGAAATTTTACGCTTCAGCACAGCTTTTCTGACAGAAGATTTTTAAAAAGTCCACTTTCTCCTAGAAAGTCTACAGAAGCGTAACAAGAAGGCACAGATGGTTCTGCTGAGATGCAGATTTCTAATTTCAGTTTATACAAAGCCAAAAAAGTATAACCAACAAGCATTATTTTGATCCCACACACAGCAAAATCCATTCCTCATTATCCTTATCAGAAGAGGATACACACTGCCTAGTCAATTAACAACTCTAAGGCCAACCAAAGGCTGAAGGAATAGCTAAGCTACAAGAGCAGCGGTTCACATCCCTTCCTACCTGCTGAGCAGCACAGAGGACTTTGCCTCGACGAATTTCTGTTTGAGTAGAAGTAAGGCTGGTTAAAGCTGCCAGTGGTGTGAAGACAGAGAAAAGTGTGAGCCCTGTTAAGCCTTAGACACAGTGCATTTTACTACTGTTAAAAGAAAGCTTTTCATAAAAGGAATTGCCATGCAGTCAGGTCAGCCACTGTGCAGCAGACTGCTTCCACCCCCAGTTATTTTCCTAGATTTCTCAGTTCTTTCTCTGCAAGATCTACTTTGGTTGCTCTCGTTAACTCTTCCAAACGTGCTTCTAGACTACGAAGACTTGGTTTATATTGTTTGTTGTTTAATTATTCAGGAGCCCCCTCTGAAGCCTTTCCAGTTCATTGAAAAAGCATGCACTATCAGTTTAGCTAGAAAGGCAGGGGCAAATTAACAATACTCTGTTATTAGCAGTTATTTTACTGTCTTCAAAATAAAGGCAACTTTTTCATTAAAAATACCTCAATCAACTGATCTAAACTTTTTCTCTTTACAAACACAGTTTTAATTATTAACTGAATAAATGAAAGTACTCTTATTTATCTCCCAAGAATATCTTAAAAGCTATTTTATTATTTCAGGAATTATTTTCTACACTACATATTTCTATTTTCTACTACTAAGGACCAAAAGCGTAAGACACTGATCCAATTCCCATGGCCTTCAACAAGCCACTTAAGCTACATGCTGCCTCAACTCCCCCAACACTGAAGGTTCTGCTACATATTTCAAAAGCCTTTCCTCAACGGGGGAAGTCTGAAATAAACTAGAGGCAGAGCTGTACAGTAGTAACAGCACCAGCACACTGTAATACATCTCTCTGACGGTTATTTCCTTGTTAAAAAGGGTGAGAAGCTATTCTAAGAGTGTTTTTATTTCAGAAAGAAAGTACTTGATACTTTATTCCCTACACTACAACAAACAAAAGGTTGCAAATTACGTGCTTACTGTTTGTTTACAGCTGCACATTAGCTCTTGGTGATCTTGGAGACAGGCAACAAATACCAGGAGCTAGATGAAGACAAGCAGAAGTCAGAGAAAGGGTATCTAATTATCATGCTGCTTTTTTCACTTCCTTTTAGACTGGCACAGGTAGACTATTATTTTCTAGCCTTTGCTCAAAGTGAACTAAGGCAAACTACACTATGCTTTGCAAACGAGCCTTAAAGGGAGCACATATGTTTTAGCGTGGTTTTAATACACTTGCTGTGCAAGATGGGAGATAAAAAACAAAAGAAACTTTTCAAAAACTCTTTTATGGGATATATGCGCACTGCTTTAGGCTACAAAAGAATCCGTAATGATAAAAACAGTTGGTTCTGTGCAGCTTAGATGGGTAGAATGTGATATCCTAACTGGTTTAGCATAGAATCTAGATGTGCATAGAAACACCCGCATGCAACAGAGTTTCTCAGCTATTGTGCACATGCAGCAGAGGAAGGACTGCTGTCAGGAGCATGTTCTTCCTTTGCAAGGACATCATGCCAGAGCTCAGTAAGATTTTAAGTCGGGGCCACCATCTTCCTAACCTCTGCACAACACTGAAAGCCACCAAGTACCAGAAGTTTTGATCTTGAAAAAAAAAAGCCATGGCAGACAGCTTTGCAGTGCCGGGGATTTGGTAAGAATACCTCTCGGGCTATAGTCCTGCAGAGATGCAAGTGGGCACAAGGATGAGTCAGTTCCAAAGCGAGTGCTTACTTTACCTTCTGCTGGTCATACCAAATAACCTCGAGAATTACGTTCTGTCAAACACCTAAGTTTCAAACGTGCTTGAGTTTGTGGGCTGTTTTTTTCAATTTTTGCCCTTTTTAGTGCTTTTCAGTTCATTACTTTTTTTAATTCATGTGAAAAACCCATTAAGAGAAAAAACACTTCATACACATACACGTTCTTCTCCCTTTTGAAAAAGAAAGTAATTCTTTCATAACAACTGCCCTCATTTGCTGCAGGTTATTAAAATCAGAGCTGCCTTTTTCAGGTAGCCGTTTTGAAAGATCCTAGAATTCCCTACATAGTTCTAGAAAAAAAAAAAAAAAAAGCAAACTGACTGTAGTGGGTGGTTAACAGAAAACTCGTTATATAAAAGGAATTTAAATTTGGTCTCCATCTGACGTGTTGGGAAGCAAATTTAACACCGTGGGATTGTTGGTTGGCTGGTTGTTTTGGTTTTTTTGTTTGTTTGGTTGGTTTTTTTTAAGTAACGCAGAAAAGCGATGCCCATCAGGGCCGGGACCCCCGACGGCGCAGCGCTCCGCACGCAGAAGCGCCCCCGAGCATCAGCGGGCGCCGGTCCCCTCCCAGCGCGGCCCCGGCGCTGCCCAAGGTCACTGCGCGCCTGCCCGCCGCGCCACCGCCAGCCCCTGCCCACCGGCCCCGCGCTCCGCCCGCCAGCGCCGCTGCGGCCGAGGGGCGTGCGGCACCGGGCAGCCCCGCCGCCACGCAGCAGCCTCGCGGAGGCCGCAGCACCGGGGCGGCGGCCGCGCTCCCCGCCCGTCGGTGTCGCCGTCTCCCCCCCCCCCAGCACCGCCCCCGAGCCCCTCAACCCGGTCCCCCGGCTGCCGCGGCGGGGAGGGGGCAGCAGGCAGCCGCCTCGACCCACCGGCCGCTCGCCCCCGCCGCCTCACCTGAAGTGACCGGCCAAGGAGCAGCGGCAGCACCACACGGGCATGGGGAACGCCGGCGGGCCCGGGGCGCCGGCGGGGCCCAGCGATGAGGCTGCGGGGGGACGCCGCACCGCGGCTCCCGCTCCTCCTCCTGCCGCCGCCGCCACACTGGGGCCCGCGCGGCGCCGTCCCTCCTCCCCGCTCACATGCGGCAGCGGGTCACACGCGGGAGGAGGAGCCGCCGCCAGCACCGGGAGGGCGGGAGGAACGGGCGGCGTGAGGAGGGGAGGGCACCGCGCCGCTTCCCCCTCCCAGCCCCGCCGCGGCCCCGTGCGGCGGGGGTAGCCAGCGGCGCGCCCGCTCCCCGCGGGAGTATGCGGGATGCGCCGCCTCCCCCCGGGGAAGGCGGGAAGGGCAGCCCCGGCTTGGCACCGGCGCGGGGGAAGGGTGAGCGGGAGGGCGGCACCGCGGCAGGGAGACCCCTCCTCGGGCCGGGGACGAGGGCGACGGCAGGAGGGCCTCGGCGCACCGCCTCCCCGGAGAACGGCGAGGGCCGCTTCCCGCCGCCGCCGTGTCACCGCCCGCCGCCCCTCCGAGGCGGGGCCTCCACACGCAGGCCGCGCCGCCTTCCCGCCGCCGGCCGGGGCACACCTGCGGCTTGGTCGCGGCCGGTGGCGCGGGGAGCGGGGGCTTCGCTTCCTGAGGTGACTTTTGCCGCAGGTTGCGGTGCTGCTGGCAATGGCGGTTGTCACCCAGGCTGCCGCCCGGCCCGGAGTTCCCTGCCCTGCCCTCTTAGGGTTCACGTGCAAAATGCGCTTGAGGAAATTAACAGAAATCAAAGCCGTTCAAAAAATGTCGAGGCACCGTTTGACTCTTAGCCATCTATTTGGGAACAATATTAATACGTGTTCTGTTAGCTACTCGAAATGGGGTCTTACGATAGGTAAATAGTTTGCAGGTGTGCTTATTTGAGAGAAACCGTTTCTTAACCTGGCCTTTCCCCAGTCGGGGAGCGGCTCAGAGGGGCAGGACCCCTGCAGGTCCCCTGGCCCAACCCCCTGCTCAAGCAAGGGCAGCCCAGAGCAGGCTGCCCAGCTGTCCAGGAGCGGGCCTGCTGGTGTTGGAAATGTATCTCCAAAAGTGGAGACTTCATGACCTCCCTGAGCAACCTGCTCGGGTGTTTTGACCACCCTCCCAATGAAAACGTCTTTCCTTACGTACAAGTAGAATTTCCTCCATTTCATTTTGTGCCCATTGCCTGTCATTCTGTCCCAGGGAACCACTGAGAAGAGCCTGGCTGCGTCTTCATCATTCTCTTCCATCACCTATCACGTATTTGTACATGCATAAGATCCCTCCGACACTTCTTTTCCACTGGCTGAACAGTCCCAGCTTTCCGAGCCTCTGCTCATATTAGTCAGTCTGCTATCTAAGACACCCATGTCTTACACTGGTTTTCTCTCTCAAAGCAATAAGGGAGAATGCTAATAAAATCTACGACTGTTTATTTAGTTTTTCACACAAACTTAACAATTTGAAATGTCTTCTGTGAATCTGTTCCATAAATCCACAACACAGATCTTGCAAGGCTGTAGATTTACTGTGTCTGAAGCGGCTGTTGGTAGCTGACAGTTCAGTTTACCTCTAGGTTGTCCGTTCCAACACTGTTAGGATGGTAGTCAGCAAATAATTAATAGCATCAGTCTCAATCCCACTAGAAAGGATGGAAAATGCCAGATGAGTGCTACTGTAGGCTGTGTACCTCAGCTTTTGTCCCCTGTATAGCCCCAGACCAGGACTGCAAGTGCGGTCAGTAAATAGATGCTAGACAATGAAAGTTTAATATTAGTAAGACTGTACCTGACAGTTCAAAGAAGTTTCTAAGAACAGAAGACCCTGACTTCTAGGCGGCTGAGACGGTGGAGTTTGTCTATTGTGATTACTCAGAACTGAGACGTGCAGAACCTGAAGCGATCATCCTTGAAAGAAAAAGTAAAATGGCGAAGTGGTCAAGATATAGAACAACTTGTGAAACCGACTGTCAAGATAATGACTAATAAAAGACTTGTTTGAAACCAATAGATTAGGTAATGCTTTGTAGAGACTATAAACGTAGAGCTAAAAATCCTGTAACCTGGTCACTCTCTGCGGAGGTGACCCAACGCTGCTGGACCGATTAAAACTGCAAACCTAGAGTAACCCATAAGAGTTTGAGTCTCTTCTTTTACAGGATGGCTTTATATTTATTAGATATGTGCTCTATAAAAACTTAAGGCAGAAGAACATGGGAGCCGAGTTGTATCACTGAGGAAATACAGAATATTGATACAAAATCTCTTTAGAGAGTATGAAACACATCCAGCTAAATACGTTGTTCTTTGAGTATACCCAGGACCAGGTGTAATATGTCTAGACTAGAACTAACCATGTGAAGTTGTCTTTAGCTTGCTCTATCCCCAGAATACTGCCTTCAGTTTAGGAAATTACATGAATGATTTATATGTTGACCAGTTAATTCATGCTACTTGAATATTAATACAGTTTCATTAAAATTATGTTCTCCTTTACAACAAGTTACAGAAAAATACAACAGAAACTGAAAGGCAAACTTAAGTTTTTTCTTATAATATTTTGCTTCCAGTCAGGACTTGGCCTCCTCCCAGATACAAAACTGGAGGTCTGCGGGACATCATGCTTCAAGAAAACTAGCTATCGCCAAGCAAAAGTTTTCCAGGTTTCACTAGCTGTTTGATGGCAGGGTCCGATGGCACTGACTTCAAAATCAACACATTAAGGACGTATTTGGCTCTAAATGCCACCTTTATTTCCTCCCATCAGCAAATCTGGTTATCTAGAATATAACACAGCACCTCAGCTATTCTGGTACTATTAATAGTTTTATCCCTTGTCTTTGTGGACATAACCTTGAGTAGAAGAGAAAAACAACCACACCTGTGTCCACACCTATGATCAAGACACATCTTTCCCCAGCATGCTTTTACAAAGAAGGTAGGTTGGAAAAAAGGTATTTTATAAACCTAACAAGTACTCATGGGCCTTCTCTGGAAGTAGTATTCTGCGTAGGTGACCTGACTTATAATTAATTATATACTTCTCTCAGAAATAAAATTTTATGTTCCTTTTAAATTCTACATATTGGCCTGGGTTTTTCAGGTATCTTAGTTTTTTCATTGGATTTATTTCAAATTCATGTCTCATGTTAAAATAAATTTTCTTCAAATGTACCTTTGTCTTAGTTATTTAACACTAAGGAAGCAACAAATGAGAAGAGAATAAAATGCACCAAGCCATAGCAAGTGTTTCCTCCCATATATAAACACAATCACATTTTACAGGGTTTTCTATTTCCTGTTCTGTTCATTTCTGTTAACAGATTCAGGCAGTTATTGGCTGCTAGGTATATTCCAGATCTTCACATTTTAAATCATATTAGCCAATTAGCTAATTTAAATCTCCTTTCTTTCACTAACACTCACTATACTAATTTAGGTAATAAAATTGTGCATTTGTTCAAGAAATATTTTTTTAAGCAAATTAATTAAAAAAAATTTCTTCCTCCAATATTCAACAAACCATTACCTCTGCCAATGATCTTGGAAAATATATTAATCAGACAGCTTTTTAGTAATCACAAAGGTATTTTTAACAACATTAGTAGCATAATCTTTCTCCCGATCAACCGACTGATAACTAAATATGTTTAGTACCAGCTTGGCACCGCAGAATTCCTGAAAATCCTGTGGACACATAAGATGGGAGCATCAGAGCAGGGAACTGTTGTCTCAAGCCATGATACACAGCATGGAAAAAAGGTCTTCATCCTCCTCTGTAGAAGCCGCGTGGCCGATGTGTAACTGAGGAATGCCAACAACCTGCACATTGTAATACATCACGGGAAGCAAGGAAAACGACTGCAACATTTTGGGAAGACTCCGATGCCTCCACCCACTAAAATATGAGGTTGAAGTACAAACTAAGTAGAAAGTAGACCTGCAAGGCTTCAAATGTCACTACAGGAATATGATCAACTCTGTCTGGATAAATAATGCAGTATCTTGGTACTGGAGCTTACCCAGGACAGGTGTCTCATCAATTACAAACTTGTTCCCTGTAACATTAAATGACTCTGAAAGATGTATGAACTGCAAGGCCTAGCAAGCGACAGTGTAGTGAAATTTTTTCTGAGATGAGCTAACAGAAACTTTGCCACAAGCCTGTGGCACTCAGCCTGAAGTATGAGGTGCTGAAGAAAGGCCAGGAGAGATTAGGAAGGCTTGAGGTTATTTACTCTCAATACTGTCAAGCGAGATAGCAGCTAGGAAATTGAGCTGCAAACCAACTTTCTGCCCGGCCAAGGAAAAAGAATGATAAAGATGGGGGAATCTCAGTCAAGAAGTTCTGTTGCAGGTATAACAGATCCTGCCAAAAAGTCGAGATATTTGCCAAGAGGGAGAAAGAAAAGACGCTTATGGAATAAGCTTAAAGGAGCAGGTTTGTCAGGTTCCTGGGATCTTTTCTTCACCGTTGAATAAAATAATTTTCATTGGTTCTCTTCAGATGTTTTGAAGTGCTAATGAAATAATACTTGCTTGGAGAGCAAAGATGCAACAATTTCTGTGTCAAAGAATTATTTTAGTAGTATAGAAGGATTGGCATAAGGGTCTTTGCACGCCTTTTGCACTTCACAGAGATATTTGTCTGAATATCTCAAAAGGGATCTGTGTAGTATTCTGTGATGGTAGGATGAGAGAAGAATTCTGCTGATGGTTTAACCCAGCAGGCAGCTAAACACTACACAGCCGTTTGCTCACTCCCCCCAAGTGGGATGGTGGAGAGAATTGGGAAAAAAGAGGTAAAACTGGTGCATTGAGATAAAGACAGTTTAATAGGACAGAAAAGGAAGGGGAAATAATAGTAATGGTAAGAGAATATAGAAAACAAGTGATGCGCAGTGCAGTTGCTCGCCGCCCACTGACCATGTCCAGCCAGCTCCTGAGCAGCAGGACACCACCCCCCTGGCTGACTCCCCCCAGTTTTATTGTTCAGCATGATGTCATACGGTATGGAATATCCCTTTCGTCAGTTGGGGTCAGCTGTCCTGGCTGTGTCCCCTCCCAGCTTCTTGTGCACCCCCAGCCTCCTTGTCAGCAGGGCAGTATGAGAAGCTGAAAAGTCATTGACTTAGTGTAAGCACTGCTCAGGAACAACTAAACCATCAGTGTATTATCAACATTATTCTCATCCTAAATCGAAAACACAACATTGTACGAGTTAATAGGAAGAAAATTAACTCTATCCCAGCTGAAACCAGGACAATAGGAGAAGAATTTTGCTGATGCAAGGTCCCAGCCAGTGGTAAACTGCGAAGCTGCGATAACGTCAGTAGCACGTGGAAGGAACTGGCATTTCTTGACACTGCACTGGACTGTTTTGACAGATGAATGAAATCAGCCTGGAGAAAACCTGAAAGATCATGATGTGACAGACAGGTAAAGGCATGAATGGCCTCTGGATAACAGTGTACATGGATGGGATTAACCGCCCGGAGTCTGCTGATGATGTCAGTCTTCAAGACATTTACGATAAGAGTTTATAGATCCAACCTCCATGAGAGCAGTTAAAGTGTTCTGCTATGTATTAGTGGAAACAAGTAAATTGTGATTGCCTTTTGCAAGGTAGGGGAAGAGAATTCTAAATAGGCATTACATGGTGGCAAGATAATTGGGGATTTGTGCTACCTGACTTTAGAAGAAATAGGGGTGTTGCCGAGCCTTCTTGGAGTTGAATGACTGTCAGGGAGTGTCAGGACATCAGTTTCCTGAGGCATGTAAAGGTATGAATACTGGCCTGAAAACTTCCTAGTATAGACACTTGTAAAAATCTGTTTGATTATAAAAAACATTCTGATTACAAATATCAAGAGAGAAGGATGAACAAAAATCGTGAAGATAATTTCAGATTTTCCAATAACAGATGGTACAGCTTTGTCAGTCTCCTTTTGCACTTGACCGAGCGGCAGCTATTGCCTGCTTCTTGTGGCCACTGCTGACACGCATGGAGGGAGCTGGCTGCGGTTTTTTGAGTGGGGTGGGGAGGGGCAAGTCCACTCCAGCCTGTGAAATCACCCACAATCAGACTCTGCGCTAATTATCACAGAAAGCTGGCTATCAGCTTTGAGCATTCAAAGGTTTTTGTTGGTTTTGGAAAGACACCTGAAGTGTGTTTGGAAGATGATATTGCTGGGAGAGAGAATAGCTAACTGGGATCTAGTTACCATTGAGACTGGGAAGGGGCCAGGCGTCAGAAAAGAGGATGTAAAGGAGCAAGCAGCTTCCACTGCTTAAAAGACTTGTGAGAAGTGGTAGGGCCACAGGTTATAGGCTCTGGGAACTGCAGAATTTGGTGGTTCCAACAAATGTATGGAAGTCAGCATGTTGCAAGGCCTGAAACAAACTTCATGACATAGTCCTGAGTAAGGGAAAAGGCATATATTCAAAATTACCATAGATTTGTTTGCAAGAATAAGTGTGCATGTTGAAATATCTGGGTCAGGACATACCCTATGGCATATACTAGACCTGTTCTGTAAACTTAATCCCTGAGGCAACCGTTTTGGCAATAGAACTAATGAATCTTTTTTACAGTTTGTATTTAACTTTGGATTTGTGAACTGCTCTGGTGTTAGTGTACAAAATTATCCATGGTAAAGTAATACAAGTGAGTGTCCAGGGAACTAAAGATGGTGTTCAGCTGTGTGTTTAAACGATGCATGCATGTAACTAGCTACAGCCTTTAATGTATATGAGGTTTTATTTAAAGGATTATGTCTGAGCAAAACTGTTACCTCCTTTCTAATTAGAATAATAAATATGCTGTAGATAAAATATGCAAATGGTATTTTTGGAAATATAATTAGTCTGGAAGCCCTGTTTCCTTTTGCAGTTCTACAATTCTCTAGTGTGACCTCTGAAGGAGCCGTTAGCACCATCTGCCTGTATAAAAACAACAAGCGTTTATGAAGAATATACTTGGAAAATATATGAAAATTATTTTAAATTGCTCTAAGAAAAGAAACTGTCAGTTTGTTGCATAATGTTGCATCTCTATTTTATGTATTTGACCAGGACTGATGGTATGTTCTAAACCTAAAATACAGATAATCATCAGTCTACGCAAATCTACCTTTGCTCTTATAAATATCACCTTTGCTTGTCCTCTATTTTTAATGCAAGTTATTTTGCCTAGATATATTTCATTTATGTTTTTAAGAGTTCTAACATAAAACTAGACCTAGTTGGTGAAAAAGGAATTCACAGAAAATATTTGATATACAGATTATTCTACTAATACAAGCACACTGTTTCTGGTAGGCAGTCAGAGAGCTCTGAATCTTTCCTAGATGTAGTTATAACTTTAGTTGCCTTTGGTAATAAGCACAAAATACTTACTGTTTGCAAGAAAAAAATCAGAGGCATGCCAGTGCTTACATACACAGATGAACATCTGCCCTTCCAATTCTAGGTCATTTTTCTATTATGTTAAGGAAAAATAACAACAAAACATTCTGTACAGGGAGATGAATTATTCAAAAGCATTCTGTATCTGATCTGAAATGCAAAATGTGGCAGTGCAGGAGCAGATTCAAAAACAGTAGAGTGAAAGTGATTGTAGATCTCTATTATTTGCAGCTTGGACCAGTGACTTGCTTTTAATCAATTTGCTATCAAACAGTCTTTACAACATGTCTATTCCAAAATTGCAAACCGGGATGCTTCTGAGCCACTGAAGCATGATGATGCAGGCATCTTACGGTATCATCCCACTGATAAAGTTGCGGTACTGTTCTTCAAATAGATGTTATAGAGAATATATATTTGATCCTCATTTGATGGATAACTCTTCATCTCTGTATTTTTGCACAGTATGTTCTACTTTGTCCAAAAGCAGCATAATACCAAAGGGCTATTCTGTAAAAACTAGATAGTCCATGAAAAAAACCAAAATATTCAGTAGAATTAACTTTCAGTACTGTAAACTGCCCTCACTGAACAGCCGAAGCACTGTGCTGGAGTAGTGTCTTTATGCCAATCTGTGGAGACACTGGGTGGAGCTCAGTACCCAACCTGAGGAAATGAATGCATACTTTGAGCCTGTGGCAAAATTCCTGTAAAGATGTCTGCCACATACAACTACTAGTTCTCATCTTGTTTATTTAAAGTGTCTTATTCTGTAAATAGTCCCATGTAAGCTTACTGATAATATGAATTTTGACAACTAATAATGCTACTTAATGTCATATATAACTATCCAGATGCACATTCATTTTTGGGGAAGCAATTCTGCAATTTTAATTGGGAAAGGCCTCAGAATTTTTCCTGTATAAAGACTTTAGGACATGCATTTTTATTTGTAATTAAGTATTTTTTTTTCAAAGAGTAGAGCTTTCCCCTCCTGAGTGTTGCCAGGTCTTCCTCTGTCCTCATTATTTTACCAAGTCCAGGTCCTGGAGGCAAATGATTATATAGGCTGCATCTAATTCTCTGTCCTCCAAATGTGTCTCAGTCACACTTCTGATTGCACAAAAACTTTGTCAAAAGTAACTCCTTAGATATAAATTAATTTCAGCTCCATATATTTTGTAGGTCTGATTCATAATTTCTGAAATACTTGGGACTAGCTCTATTGTGCTGCTTGAATTTCTTTTAGATGTAATGCCACAATGCAAACAGCATTTTTATATAAATGTAGGAATGTACAGCTTGCTCCTGGCAGTATCCAGTGCACACTTCTACATTGTGTAGAGGGCTGAGGCTTGTCATAGATGTTGGAAAAAGAGTAGCATAATTCGAAAGATGTCAAAATTGCAATTGAATTCATAATAAATTTCATGTTTCTCAGTTCTTCTGTTATGAAACACAGATTGTTCCCAGTCACTCCCGAACCTGCCTGTTATGAAAGTCAGGTTGCATCTCTCAGGGATAGTGGCAGTTCATGGGGAAGCTTTGTGTACCTGCACGGCTGTTTGAAAAGGGCAAGGAGAGGACGGTGTGCAAAGCAAACTGGTCAAGGCTGGGATATATGAAGCCACAAGGGATGTGAAGAATAATATAAAGAACCATAACAATAGTTTTCAAAACAAGGATAAAACCCCAGGGGTTGAAACAGCTGAAATTCTTCAGTTGCAGCGTATTGTACTCCAACCTACTTTTTTTGCTGTGGCTTCTGCATTCCTCTCTCCTTTAATGTATTTGAAATCCAGCTGTCATAAGCATCCTATTGCTTTTGCTGCTTCACACATTTCTCTGAATCACACTCTTGTTGTGTTGCCCAAGTGGGAAGTGAAGGAGAGAGTGGGAGAGAAACATCAAACAAGGGTATCAAGTAGTGAAAGATGGAGCATTCAGGAGTAGCTCTTAAAGGCATTTAATTAAAAAGGAAAAGAAAAGCTTCCACTCATTGAACTGGGCAACACAATTACTTCTAGGTCTTAGAATGACAAGTGTTGTTTCTTTCTTGTTTTTCCTATTATCTGCCACAGCTATTTGCAGCATTTTATTTCTGATTACATTCTTAGGAGAGTGATGAGTGATGCGTGCTTCTGTGTTTGGGTGGCTGCTGCTGTCCTGGAGCCTTACTTCTGATTAGGCCTTTTAACTTGTGCTGTAAACCAAATTCAGTAAGTGAGAATGAAGAAAAAAAGACTAGATGATCAACATATTTTGGTGAAAAGCACAGTTACTGCTGATTTGGCATTTCACGAATCCTTGTAACCACTTACGTAGCAGTCGATCTTCCTTTTGGTGTAGTTGAGACTGTCAATGCTTTTTTATTCTGATGCAATGTTATCAAAATGTTAAGTCTCTGTTTTTATTCTGACACTCTCATTTCCTAAAGCTGACTGATAATAATTAAAAGTGACAATTGTAGGGACTCTATTGCCAGTGACTTGCAGCTTTGTCACAGAACAGGAGACGCAATTGCTGAATTTTTCACAGTACCCAATACCCGCCATATGCTTATTTCAAACCTTCTGCCTTTCCTTCCATTAGGCACCAAAGGAAACCAAAAGAAGAGCTGTACAAAATTTTTTATCCCTTTGAGTGTTAGCTTTCTAAATATTGAGAGCACAGTACTCACAGTTTGATTATAGCTGCACCTCCATAGCAACAATATTTCAACCACACTTTGCACTTGTATATGAACTTGCTGTATTATTTTGAGTCACGCTATTTTGTCACATCTGTTAACTGCTTTGTGTCTGTAAAAGACATAAGACTGCAAAGGTCTTGGAATTGAAATAGTGAAAAACAGAAATAGAGGTGTGTACTTGTCTGTAATGGAATAAGTGGATGGAAAGCAAATGCTGCAGGTTACAGGAGAGGGAACAAAAAGGGAGTTTACATAGTCTATATGTCTGTGTGTGTCTTAACTACACAAAGGTGTCCTAAAAAAATTCCAAAATCAAGCAAACCAGCCAATTAACAAGTATTGCAGAAAGCTCTAGAAACAACAGGATTTTCTGTTCTGTACCAAATATATTATCAAGCCTCTTATAAGCCTGTCTAATCATAACTTTCCTCACTCTTTTGTAACTCAAACTTTTGTTTTGTGTCCTGTCTTGTTTTTCAGACCATAGGAATGGTCTGCAGCTTGCACTTGGTTTTACATGTCTTTGAGGATGAATGGGATTTGACTTGGGTGGTGACTTGGCAAAATTTTTGGAAGCATTTGCCAGTAATAATTGTACTCACAGCTTGTTTGTTTTTCTAAAGCAAATATGTAGTGCACTAGATGGGCATTTTTAAGGACCAGTTTGAGAAAATGTGTAGCTAAAGACACATAAATAAACAAGTACTAACTAATAAATAAGTACTAACTATATGTTATCCTATGTAAGAATAAATGGATTATTCCACAACCCATGGAAGTACATTTTATCTTTTTTTTTTTTTTTTTTTTTTTTTTCTGTAAAGTCTCTGTCTCTGTTTGGTGTCCTTGTACATGGGCTACAGGATTATTTGTCCAAATGCAAGATTATTCCTCTCTCATTGCTGTAAATACAATGGCAGTTTGCGCAAGTTGTGCTGTATTTAGTGGATTGCAATGAGGTTGTTCCTCTTTGCCTCATGTTAGAGAAAATGCAGAATATATTAGAACTTCAAGGATACATTTCGAGAGCAGAGACAGACCTCAGTGTGAAATACTAAGGGCCATAATTTCTTTCATGTAGTTTTGCATCTTAGGAGCTATAATTTAAAGCAAAATTTGGATCTAAATATTGTCAGGTTCCCTCCTTAGATTTACATAGTAAAATCTTCCATCACAATTTCTAAAAGAGGAGTCCTACATATTATTTTTAACTCATTAGCACATCTGACGTGTTTTGGTATAGATAAGTTTTTGATTTTTCTTTTAAATTTGCATTAAAGCTTAAACGTTTCAAAGCAGCATTATATAGCCTGTTAATATCAAGTAAATTACCTGACCCAATGTGTTCTTTTACCAAAGGGCATTTAATATCAAAGGTGAGGAGTAGCAAATGCAGCTGAACTGGAACATCAGCTGCATAAGAGAAAGAAAAAATAAAATAGTGGGAAATATTTCCTAAGCTTACATGTTTTTGAAACAGAAGACTGACTACAACACAGGCCACCTACAATAGCTGTGATAAATTCCAAAGAGAAAGCCTGGAAAAAGCTGCTTGTTAGAAACTTTAAGGTCAGCATTCATTCCTTGAAGAGCATTCCTGCCTGTCAAAATTAGCAGTTTCACCACTGAAAAGCTTTATTTTTTTCATCAGGCTGTAGAGTAAAGTTAAACATTTTGCCACCTCCTACTTATGTTTTGGGACTGAAACCTGCAATTTCAATAGTGTAATTTTTATGGCTTTAGGGAGTCACCAGCTATGGAAGTGCAAACAACATTGGAAGAAGTGGAAGAGAGGTAAAAAAACCCACCCCAAACGAGCTGTCTGATTTTTGTATTAAATCTGCATGAGTAACACAGTGATGGTGGAATTAGGTAAGACAATCAAAATCACCAAAATGAACCATGAAGCATTACCTGCACCCAACAGTAAGATCTGCTTTGCCGGAGCGGCTGTGTCTGAAGGAAGACAACAGCAATTAGTTTAGGAAAAGTAGGGAAAGAAAAATCTAATGGATATTTAATAATAATGCAATAATGCTTTAAAAATGCTTATGACATGTTATATATTTTTCCAGTGCTTACAGGATGATCTTCACTGTCCTTCATTTTGTCACTCAAGCACTGAGTTCTACAGCCTTTGAGGAGAAGTCATGTTTTCATGTATTTATCTCAATAGTCAAATACAGTTTTCTGGTGACCAGATGTACTGGTTTGCATCTTCAAAGAATGTTTTTGGATGAATGCATGAGGGAAATAAAGTCATCTAGCTCCTCAGTGGGTTTGCATGAAAATCTTTTGGGACAAGTTACTGTGAACAATCGGCACAGAAGCAGACAAAGCTCTTAATTTTGCGTGTTCTTAAGTGGCTTAGTGTTTCTGGTACAGCTTTGTTTTGGGCTCAGCCTCGGTCATATGCATAGGTCTCTGCTTTTGCTTAAAAAGCCCCATGCTATATTACTGAAACAACAGATGAAAGTCTCACCGATAATAGCTTTATTCGACCTTGCTGAAGATGTTAAGTCTAGTAACAATAAAGGCTTAACTGTTCTACATGTGGGCCAACTGGCCTTTGCATATTACAGGAAACAATTGCAAGCATTTAGCATTTCAATACACATAAAACAGAAATACTTGGGAATGCAGGATCTGAACACATACCCCTGATGCACCCACACTGCAGAATAGCAGAAATACACATTGTTGTAATCAATATTGGTAACCTCATCTTCGGAAAACTACATGTTACATACATTTTAATTTTGCTGTCACACATTCAGATGAAACTGAAGAGGCTGTTTCAAATTTTCTGAAACTCCAGGGACTCTTAGACAGAATTTAGGCTTACTTAGTTTGCACTGACCTGGCAGAGTAAGGAAGGTACGAGACTCTGCAGCTCATATAACCCACCTGGACTGGAATCAAGAATGATTTCTGGCTTCTGCCTGCAGAGCCCAGTTAGGTGCAGCCTGCATCAACGGAGCTGGAACCAGTCAGGTTTGCTTGCCCTAGCTGTATCAGCTGGTTTAATGAAAAGCAGCATCTTCCTATCGAGTGTTGCCTGATGCAGCTCTTCTGGGGAAGCAAACACATTGGTAAATGAGCAAAGGATTTTTAGCAAATTGTGATGTTAAATAAGGTAGAGTCTGTTTATTTGCACTTTACTCATTTTGGGTCCCTGACCTCCTCATGCTTGTAAAATCTATATTTAAATGCTGCTGTAAAATAAATCGGAGACAGGAGAAGGAAAAAAGCAATGCTTTTTCTGTTTTGAGTTTAATCTTTGTGATTTTTTTCCTGAGTTTGATTCACTAATTACAATTAAAATTATACATCTTGATGATTCTTTGTATGAAAAGCAGATTTTTTTTGTTTGTTGCATTTAATTGCTTGATTATATGGTTATTATATGATTATGTGGTACTTTTATTTTCTAGAAGTTGCTTTATCTGATACAGACTAATTTGTTTTCACTCTTGAGCTATGTTCTTTATAAAAAAATAGTTTCTACTCAGCCTCAGCTGTTCATGACTTGATACTTATAGCACTGTTTTAATTTTAGATGTCTGATATATCCTCCTCCTCTGCTTTAAAACTTTTTTTATTTCTCCAATCCCTTTCACTGACTCCTCTTTCCTCAGATGACTTGAACATCTGTGTTCAGGTCACTTCTATTAAATTCTTACTTTTTCTACAGAACTTATTTCCTTTTGTTCGTGCTAATACCTTTCCTTTATTTGCTTTTATTCATTGTGATTTGTCTAATGTATGGTTTAGAAGTCCTTTAACTGAGAACAACAAAACTTCGTCACATTAGGAAATTCAATCAAAACCTACAGGACTCTTTTTTTTATTTGTGCTTGGGAAGTACTTCTCGGGAAGTTTAAAATTGGTCCTTGGAGATCCAGCAGCCAAAATTTTGCCTTTTCTACTGTGGCATTACTGATGGCAGCAATGGGTTGTCACACTCAATATGAAGCGATGACAGAAAGGTCTCATCAAGGGCATTGACAGATAACGACGGAGCTTTTTGAATGAAAGAACACCTAGCTTTTAATACAGAAAAAGCAATGTATGTCCATAATCTTCCTCTGGGAAACTGCTGAGCTATAGTCTATGTATCTTGTTCTGGTATTCACTTACAAAAGCTACTGACTTCATAGTTTCTTGGCATCGCTTACAGACCAAGGCCCTGTGGCTTTGGCCATCTATTATTTCCACAGTGCCTGCTACCAGCCCTCTGGAAGTCAGAATGCTGTGCTCATAGTACTCCTGATATTTTCAGACTAGAAATTCTGAAGTTATTTTAACAAGCTTTCAGTTGTGATACAAGGATAATGTTATGCCAGCAAGTATAGCATGCATGGTTGCCTTTAGAATAATTTTTGAACATGCAGTAACAATCTCTTTTTGGAACATGTGGCTCTTCTCTGAGTTATATGAATTCTCTGCTGTGTATTTAGGGAACTAGTTTAAAGTCTTTGGAGTTTTTTATTTGGTTTGATTTCTTTGTTTTTATTTGAGAAGACCAAGAGGGCTCCAGTTACTAGCTTGTGTGGCAATTCTGATTAAAAGCTTTCCATTATGTGAGAGAAAAAAAGCATTGCAGATGCCCAGGCTTGATTCGTCTAATCTCCTAGGAAAAATCACTCCATAGCTGTATCCCAAAGAGAAAGAATGCTTTGCTGAGGCTGGGATCACATGCTCTGTACTGCCAGTGTCCTAATCCAAGGCAAACTGAAATGTTTCATAGCATCCATAAAAGACATCACAGTGCTTGGGGCGATGGGGCATCCAGCCAATACCTCTAGAATAATTTTTTCTGCAGCAATCTCTTTGTGTTAGAATAAAAGCATTTCCACTTCTAGAGGGATATGGCAGTATTTTCAGAGGTGTCCTTGCTGGTCACTTTATTTCTGACAAATGAGCTGCAGACAGAAACAGTAAGTTTACCAGTAGCATTCCCTTAAACGCCACCTATCCGTGTGTTTGGAACACATTCTGAACAGCTCAGCTGCCTTGTCACATCAAATGAGTGGAAGGCATTTTGATGTCATTTAGCCTCTGACCTTAAATTTCACTTTTAATAAGCAGAAACCAAAACATACCCCACAAAACACTGAGAAAATAGAAACTGCGACTGTGTCATTCCAAAGTGAATCCCTATCACTACAGATGACACATTTCTCCACTTCCACAATAGAAGCTTTTATTTATTACCATCAAGACTGGAGCCAAACAGAAAAATTTCTCTTTGTATACAGATACTTCTTTTAATTTGTTAGCGGGTTGATCCTTTTAAAATTGTTAATTAGCTGAGCTGTTATTAATGTGACTGAAATAACTGGGAAATCTCATAGTCTTATGATCACAGGGCTTTTCAACTGACGGGTCTACAAGTACTATTCATTTACCTTGTAAGTAAAGTGGTATTTAGCCCTGAAAGACAAAAGTGAAGTAATACATGCTGTTCAAATTGGCAGTAAAAGGAGTGTTCTCTATAGAGCATTGTAACACTTCCCATACTGGATTGAATGCTCAATTAGTTTCATTAGCAAAAAACACCAAACCAAACAAAAAACCCAATCTTATTGCAAAATTAATAGATAATTTTTAAGCAAAGGAGACTTTCATTTCCAAGTTTCTTGGAAGTACTGAAGCATCTTACTTGCAATGAAGGACCTACTGCAAAGCATACATCATTGTGTTTTGTGTACTCTTTATTATGCTAGTAAATCCTTCAGTTCCCTAGCGTAGGTCAGCATACCTTTTGTTTTCAGTGCGTAGGCATTGTTATTAAACCAAGGCTCTTGTTAGGTATTGTCTGTAGTAATTCACAAATAAATAGCAGCACGCTTTGCTCCAGCCACTGCTCCTCTGTGTGTGAAATACATGTTTTCTTTTTGGAGTCTTATGCTAAAAGAACTACTATCAGTCCTTTTCCTCTTCCTTCACTCTCCCTTCTCTGGGGAAACAAACCAAACCATTGACCCTACATCAGCTGCTAACTGGCCAGCTGGAGAGCGGGGAGCTGTGAGAAGTCTTTTTTGCTCATAAGTCAATTTGTTGTTTCATACAAATAGCTGAGTTCAGCTTAAATTACCAGATATACAGTTGGTAGTAGCTGGTGTTAGCACTTTTTTCCTTGAATCCAGACCTTTTGCTAGAAACAGTTGGAATCTGGTTGTTTTCTGGAAATTCTATCTGCTGAGAAGAGCTATCAAATTGGAGCAGAGGGCGATGGGGCAATGGCAAAAAAATATGACATGCAAGTACAGCTTAGTGGTAAGTTACAGCTTCATAACAAAACTACCACTAGGATATAACTTAATCTGTTTAATTCAGTCAGATCTCAAGTGCATGTGATACAAAGTATGTGCTTGCGGTGATAAAAGTCACCATGGCTAGACAGATCAAGTGAACAATATTGCCAAAACTTTATTTATTTGTGAAAAAGGAGGGATGTTACAAAAACTGTGTGCATATCAGATTTGCTGGTCTAAGCAACTACTTTTTCGTTAGGATTCTCAGTCTTATCAGCCTTATCAGCCTTTGAGTCTTACTTTTTATTATGCTTGCAAAAGATGTCCTTATCAAAGTTACTGCAATATTACTTTACTGATTCTCAGTTTTAATGCAATGCTAAATACGTGGGGGGGAAAAGAAATAAAAACATGCATGTGACATAAGGCATCTCACGTCACTGTAGACAAATAAAATGGTATATCCAGATAGGCAGGTAGAAACTGGTGTGTGTTGGTTCTGCTTATAGTCCATGGTGGCTGGATTTTAATTTTGCTCTGGTCTGAAAGCAGAACAGCTGTACAAATGAAAAGCTGTGTCTAAGCCCTGCTCTCCAGAAGACATTATTAGCAGAAACACAACATTCCTTTAGTGAAAAAGTTACACACAGACAGGCAGGAACAAGGTCATGATGAACTGCCTGTACCCATCAACAGAGCCTAATCATTTTATATTTTAAGTAAGAAATATAATCTAATTGGTGGATGCATTGTTGCATGGTCTGCTTGTGGTCAGAAACAAGAATGAGATGGCAACTGCGCAGATGTCAGTACTTAAACCTGCTGTTGGTAAAAGTGTTTTCAGATTGTAGTCCACAAGTTGTATTTATGTAAGACTTCTGTTCATACCAACGGATTCATCAAAATGGAGGTAGCAAAAGGTGTAATTTGGGAGTCTTTTCTGCAAGTATTACTAATAATTCATTTTAGAACAGAAAATTATGAATTTTGAGGTCAGGGCCATATTTCACTATAGGCCACTTTTTCATTGTATTTGCAGTAGGTTTCCACTGCAAATCTCAGGACTGATTTAATGTTCCTTTCATCAGGTACCATGTTATGACATGATTGTTTGAACTGACACTACTTGCAAAAAAGCAAAAACCTCCATTTGTATTTTTGGTAAAACCAGAAGGAATTCATGCTTGTGGCTTGGTTACCTAAGAGAGAGCAGCACAGTAGTCGTATTACAGATGTTCATTTCAATGAGCGAGGAGAAATTCTCTTGTACGTTAATTGCTTGAAGAGCTCATACATAAACAGATTTTAGCTAATAAAGGAGAGCTAAATTTTGTCATGTTGCCTGACCTGAACTAATTAGATTGTATGTCACAGTTTAAAAATATAAACAATCATAAAAATAAATGTTGCACAGTAAAAAGTATTATATTGGCAGAAAATTAGGATTTTAATTTTATTTCTATAAATATTATCATACAAGACTGTTCAACTTGTGGGTGCTCAGCATTAAAACATAACTTGGAAATACTAAAAAGCAAAAATACTGATATTTTGATTGCTTCTTTTTGCTTTTTGAGAGCACCTATAAAGAAATCTTTGTTAAAAATTATCTGAATTGAATACAAAACTTACCAACATAGTTTTGTTTTAAATTGACATCATACATTTGCAATCAGACTTCCCATTATTGTAATAAGTTGATACAATTGCTGAATTCCAAAAGTTATTTTGAATACAATATTTTGGAATTTTAATACAGCAGTTATTAAGCTTGGTTGATAAGTGGACATATTTCCCATTACAAATGAACGCTGCTGATACTTCACTCTCGAGAAGGAAAGCTGCTACCCATTATTTCATTAATATGATTACATGAACAAAAATGAAAGGCATGACCAGAAAATCTAACAGGAATTCTTATGAAAAAAAACTCAATTGAGTTTTCTGGAGACCATATCTTCTGCCTGCAGACTGGCCAACGAGTTGCCTAAATGTAATTTTTTATTTTTTTTATAAAACTTCCAGAAATTACTTTGGCCATTCTGCATTCTTAAAGGTGGTGAAATAAAAACATGACTTCTATCTGTCTGATTTGATGCTGGATTCCTTAGGCCAGCAGAGGTCCTCCTGAAGCCTGTTGTAGTCTTGTCCACTACAGGCTACCTGGGGACACCTCCTAAACCGAAGCCGGGTCCATAGAGGTTTAAAGCAGGAGTCTGGCTTTAGGAAAGCTTTTTTGATACATTTCCATGGCAATATACATTCCACCCACCCCATGCTTTAACTTTATAGAGCCTGGGGAAGCATGAGATGTTTCCAGAAATGAGATTTCTTGAGTTTCTTTGGTAGTTTCAGAAATGAACAGCATGAAAGTTGTTCAATATTAAAAAGCGAAGAGATTTAGGATGGAGTTTTCAGATGCACCTGAAGGACTTTTCCTTTGCTCTGAGCCCTTTATTTTCTTAGGCATACCTGAGGACACTGCATGTAGACTACGGTTTTGTCTGTGCTTTGTTGTGGCACTGTGTAGTTTTGAGTGGGATGTGTAAATGAGCTAAGGATATGCATATTCAAGTAATACCCCATTCAAAACCAGTCTTACCAAAGCAATTTTAAGATTACCTGAATCTGAAATTCACAAAAGATGTATCAGTACATATAGGCCACAAAGAAAGAAATAGCAGCTTTATTTTAGGAAATTACATGTTTTTCTGTAACACGCTAGTATCTTTACAATTGTTGAGACTCTTGAGAAAAAGGTGAATGATGTCTATTAACTCACCAGTGTAGTTAGCTCATTAGTCTGTGGGGATGCGTGAGACTTACTAACAAGTATGGAAAGTATGACTGTACATGCGGTAGAGTTTCAACAGGCCCTGTCTTGATGATTATCCATGCTCCAGTGGAATAAAACTCAGGCTCAGTAGTCATAGAGGCTGCTAAAGCCTCATAAGGAGAGAATGTGGTTGAAGTTCAGAGTTCTATATTAACAACAATACTTAAAAAAAATTGAAACCCGCAAAGTTTAGGTTTTGGGGGACTCTCAGTATATGCTTTTAGAGTGAGATAGGCATTGCCGTTGCTTGTAGGTACTGTGAAAATTGGAGAGGTGAAACAAAAGGAATTAGTCATGACATCAAGGCTGAGGTATTCTGTGTTTTTAGGGTTTTTTTTTACAGGAGAACTTAAACTTTAAAAAAGTAAATGGGATGCTAGAGAGTTAGAAAACTGGATGTGGTGGAGTGTATAAAAACTTTGAAATATAAATGAGAAATTAAAACAAGCTTCTGGCAGTTCAAAGCAATATCTGAGAAGGAAAAAGATCAAAGACAAGGCTTACTGTACCTGAAACAGAGAAAAGAAACTCCTGCGGGGCAGATGAGGGAAATTATTTTGCAGAAGAAAACTAATGCAGAAAATGTTGTGATTTTACTGTGTTCTCACTGATCAGTTCAGTGCCTTTTTCAAGACATATCCCCTCCTTGCTTCTCCGATGATGTTGGGGAGCTCAGGATTGTTGTCTCAAATACCCTGAGGAAGAGTGCAAAACAGTCTTTCACATATGATAGCTAATGCATATCTCAAAGCTTTTGTTATGAGTTCCATGTCTTTATGGAGTGGAGCACTGAAACAGGCATTCTTGATCCTTTTGACTAATCCTCTTTTTACAACTGACAATGCTGTCAATTTGCTTTTCACTTTCTTGTTGACTACAACTGCACCTGGGTGGAGGATGATGCTCTCTATATATACATGCTTATTGTGGAATTCAGTTGTCTGGTTGTTATGACTGTCCTTTAAAGAAGGCTGAAGAATGAGTGACTAAAGCTCTGATGGATCCAGGTTGGAAGTCTGAAAATCTTTGTGAAGATCACCCCACGCATCTCTGTAAATAGGCATCTTATTCAAGGAAGTAAATACTTGGGAAACAGGCCTCTGTAACTCATTAAAATCAATTTGGTAGTCAGTGAAAGAAGTTTGATGTGATAGTGTTTGCTTTACCTTTAGCAGATCAGGCATTTAATAAACTAATCTGAATATGCAAAACAGTTATCAGGTCCAGAAGCAACTGAGGTTTATAATACCAGCAGAATCTTGAGATTAAATTTTACTATTTTATGATAGGAATTGTGTGAAAACATTGGATAAAAATCAGCTTTCTTAAATTTGGGGGTTTGATGCATAATTACTAAAGCTACTATTTGTTTCTTTTTGCTGTATGGTCTTGGATGGAGGTTACAAAGCTAATACAGGAATCAGCTTCCTCTCTCACTGATCAAGCCATGTGTCATTCTCCTCCACCTCCTCCAACAGATCCTTTTGATCTACATCATGCTTCTAAGAGTCACCAGTTTTTTGTTCTATGGATATCTAGTTAAAATATTTGCATATCTTTTATTTCCTCCCTGTTCCCTTCCCCCAGTGTGTACTTATTCAAACACTCCTGACAGGCTGCCTCTCTTGGCAGCCTCATTTTGCTTATGTCCTTTTTCATTCTGGGCTTGTGTTCTCCCCTGTGTTTGTTTGGCAAATGATCTCCTCCTCTTGTTACAGCTGAATTTTCTCTTCTGTTTCTCCTCAAAAAGGTGCTCTTGACAGCTGTCAGCCTTTAAAAGAAGTAAACAGAAATCTGGAAGCAAAAGTATCCAACCTTACACTGTCCGTGTTCGATTAAGAATAGCATTCAGTTTAATTCAACATTATAAGTTTCCCACAAATAATACCTATTTCATTCATGAGTTTATTTGATATATAGATGTCATTGGTTGAGCATATCTCTCTGTTCTTACCTTACTCTGGTTCTGAATTTAATTTTTTAATTCAGGTGTTTGTACATGCCTTTTGAAACCACAGTTTCCCCTACCCCTGCCCCTTCACTGCCCACACACACTTTTTGTCTGAATTATGGCTGTGCTTGTTGAAATACTATTTGTAGTACACTCTCCTCTCTCTGAGCCATCAGCCTAAAAAAACCCCAGTGCCTGGTTTATTTTAGCTTTGTGCATCACTTATGGAAAGACAAAAAATAAAGCATCTACTGATTGACTGTGTCATGTGAAGAATAATGGTGGTGCTGCTGTTGTTATGACAGCCTAAAGACATAATCAAGACAGATTTTGTTGGTGGAAGCAATATCTTTTATTAGACCAGCTTGTATCTCTGGCAAAATTAGACAAGTTTTGGGGCATGTGAGTCCTTCTTCAGGTCTGAAATAGAAGCAGCATACTTCAGAGCCAAGTAGAAGTTGAAAGTATTCTTATAGCTATTACGTTAGTTATATCTCAGACCATCTCAAAGAGAAAGTAGCTGATGCTTCTGAAGGGAAAAGGATGTTGGAGGAAGGAGCAGTGAAAGGAAGAGGAGTCTGAGGAAGCGAGACATCTTGAGAGTGGTGGGAGATATACGGTCTGTGAGTTCATGGGTTTTGGTATCTAGCAAGTTTATGAAAGCACCCAGGTTTTTATTTGGAAAATGTTGTAGGATTCCTTGAGGTGCAGGCCTAAGACATTCAAAGTGCAGTGATTATTTTCTAAGAAATGTTCCCTCCCTGATAACTGGGTGCTTCTGTCCTTTGCAGCTTGAATTTTGCTTCTTTTTTCTGGTGCAGAGTAGTTGCTTAGTTTCACCTGCGTAGTTACCCTGAAAGCACTTGATGCACTCAAATGAAACGTATTATGACCCCAGAAGTACAAGCATAGGAGTTGATGGTTCTGTGTTAAGGGGTATTTATTGTGCTAGTAGTGGAGACACGTTGGTTATGTTTTGTACTTGGGAAGGGCCTTAGTATATTTAGTTTGTTTTGACCACAGGAAGCTTACTTCTCGTAAAGGGTTTAGAGAGGTTGGGGCCTGCATAATTAGAAGGGTGGTTCTGGAGAGCCCTGTTTCAAAACAGGATTGTCTTCTAATAAATCTTTCAATGATTGTGTGTGTGTAGGTTCCAGTACACGAAATTGCAAGTGGGAAGGATGTGCAAGAGCTTGATCAGTATCTGCTACCACTACAAGGTGTCAACATTGTGCATATCTGACAGTTTGTCTTGCTTTTCTACTTGTGGCAGTCTGATAAAATATATTATTAATACATACAAACAAAAAGAGTATGCCCTTGCCTTTTAAAAAACAGGTCGTAATGGCAAGAACAGGGTAAATGATGCTAACATTAGTTTTTGTACAGTCTGCATCACGATGTGTCAAGTATGTTGATTGCACTATAGTTAAAACGACATTTATGCAACCGATTGAATCACTCTGTGGGGGAGGATTTGTTAATAGTGTTGCATTTAACCTACTCTCTAAATCTTTTTCTTTAGTTAGGAGCCCAACATGATGATCTACTGATCTTCTATACAATACTATAATCTATACTGATCTACACTATACAATCATCAATAATGTCTGCTAACCTCATCCACATGTTGGCCTTTTTCATTTCTGCTACTGATGGTCATTCTTGGTGACTACTGGCAATGCTGAAACACAATATCTATATTGTTTAAGTGAACAGCTCACACCGTCCTGTTCACTGTCAGGCATCCAATCAGTGTCTAAACAACCAGACACCTGTATATAGTACTTTGGCCTTTTCCAAGAAATGCCTCCTCTATTTGGGCAATGGTTTATAATCCAGTTCTCTTCGGTTTCTTATAAGCTGTCCCATGATGTCTTCTCTTTCAGCCAAAAGTTTTCCTCAAATCCTTGTTCCCTGAATTTTTAGATGTATATTCTGCCCTTATATGACCAAGTTCTCCACAAGAGGGAAGTCTTCAGTTTCCTCAAGTACATAGTACAGCTGGATAGTTTGCCTTTGTGATGCATCAGTATTACACCAATTAATATTAACAATATTATTTAGTATTAAACCTTGGAAGATTTAGTGAAGTGGTCCTATGAGCACCTGTAATTCTTTGTGGCTTGGGGATGACAGTGCTTCGTAGGACGACTTCAACATAGCTGTTGCATTTCTTAGTGGAACACAGGAGAAAAGAGCTAGTTGTTACTTTGCAAATTGCAGTGAAACTGGTCTCACTATGTCACATCTGAGAGAAGGATCTTGGCAGTGTGTGGTTACTGATCCCAGGAACTTAGAGCCTGGGGCTAAATCTGGGCAGTACTTTTTTTGAGGGTTAGTTGGTTAAAAACTTAGAGTAGTAAGGAGGGATGAAGTCTAGACAGACCATGGATTTTGGGAACATAAAGATATAACTTTTCCATGGAAAATATAATAATAATAATAATAATAATAATAATAATAATAATAATAATAATAATGATGATGATGATGTAGCATGGGGAATCACAGCAGTTCTTAATCTGTAGTTCTTCCTGACCTTGAAGTTGTGTCACTCTACTTCTCACCAGAAGTCAGCCACAACCAAATCAATTAATACCATGGGATTTGCTTATCTCCAGTTGGGACAATGTGTTTCCAAAATGTCTTTCCTCTTTTTCCACCCTACAACAACATGAGAAACATGGAAAAGTATGAGGTATTTAATAATGGTGTTGTAGTGTGCTGGTGTTCTCAGCATTTATGGACTACTAGTTTAAGAATAAAAGCTCTTGTGACCTGTAAATTATAGTCTGATTTCAAAATACTGACCAGAAATATTTTGTTTTAAATAATGTCTTCTGTCATGATAAAACTTCCCACAGTATTTTCTGTATTTTCCATCTGGCTCTACCAGAATCTTTCCATTCTTTCCAAGGGGAGACTTATGTTGTAGAAAGCCATTTGTAAGGCTAATGATGTATCTTTAATACAGCATATAACATGAGATTAATTTTTAGTGCTCTTTGGAAGACAAAGTCTCTGGAAACAAGCAGTCCCCAAGATTATAGCTGCAGAGGCTCTCCCAGGGTGACACTCTCGAAGGTCCTCTCCATCCCCTTGGGCAGGACACTAAGCCAGATCCCAGCCTTGACAGATCATGTGGAATTTGCCTTATTACATAGTTACATCCCATACAGGACACACTCCTGAACACAGTTGCCCATCACGCCCAGGAGGATGAGAGCACAGCAATTTCATTGTGTGGGGTCTGCAGCTGCCCCATATGGTTTGTCCATCTCAGACTGCCCCAGCCCTCAGTCACCACCAAAAGCTTTGAGATGGCCCTTCCCAGGGCAATGTGGGGCTATTTCTGCTGAGGGTTTGGCTTAGAGTGGAGGACTGGTTTCCTTTGCAGGCTGTGGCATGCAGGACTTGCTGGCCCCAGAGCACTGCTGCAGTGGTGAGGCTTGATCTCACACTGATATAATGAAATAGCCATTATGGTTACACTGGCCAGGGTCTCAGCCTCTTTGACAGCCCTGGGCTTACCTTTATGAAAGGGGGAATCGATAATAATCTTTAATTAGAAAATGGGGTATTAGTCAGCATTGTTTAAAGAGATGTCATACATTATAGCCATATAGTAATTAAAAAAAAGAAAGGAAGATTTCTTCACTATTTTGTTTTTGTCTTTGCAGCTGTGGACCACACATATTCAAATATGGGTCAAGCAAACTGCAAAACATCCTTGGTGACAAGATAACAGGGTAAGGTTTTCACTACAGAAACAAATTTATCAAATATTCTTAGACTCAGTCTAAACTTTGGTCATAAAAGAATGGGGAGGCGATAGATGGCATAAATTCGAACGTACCATTTCTGTTTCAAGTAAGCACATTCAGCTTATTTAACAGAGGTTCATCTATTTCAATCAGCATGGATCTTGGCAGTCATATTTGGTACACATGGCTCAGAAAAATCTCTTTAAAATACAGAAATCCTGAAGTGCATTGCAGAAAGCCAATACTGTGGACCGATTACCTGAAGAACAGAAGGGTGTTCAGACCTTTGAAGACATAGTAAGCCAAGGAAAACTTATTTGGTCAGTGTGTTTTAGGGGAAGCTGATGACTTAATACTTGACTTCTAACAGTATTCATATACAGTCCTGTACCACCTCCGTGTCCAAGTCTTCCACTCTCCTTTTTCAGTCAGGCAAGTCTGTGTTGCCTGCGTGCAACAGTATTACTGCTAGGTACCTCAGTCACAGGTTTTTAGAGCTCTTTTATCACTTGTGCGTATACAACTTAAAACCCATTGCAACACAATGTCTTTTGGGTACTTACCCAGTCATCCTGTTTATGCTCACAAACCGCTCAGACTAACGTCAATGATTGAATTAGTAGAACTAATCCCATTTTCTCTGTCACCTTATTTTCAAATACTAGGAAATTAGTTTCTGAGTGTGTGATGAGTGGGATGTTCTTGCCTTCACTTTTACAGCCTGGCAAAGAAAGTCAAAACAGATGAAGTCTCTTGTCAAGGACGCACCAGAAGAGGGTGAGGTAGCTGGGAAGAGCTATTTTCTGCTGCTGAGTCCCTGTGCTTTAACCCCAAGGCCAGACAAATGAACGCAGGCAGAAGCCTGACCTGAAAATAGCGTATTTTCAGTTAAGATCACTAATGAGGATTTTAATTAGTTGAGTAAGCCATTGTCAATACAATCAGTAAGCCAATCTCCATGACCTAGCAGCCTACTTCTTTCTAAAGGAAACTGTATTGTAGACATGTGGATATCGGGCACTTCTCAGCCATTTTTTACCGTTTATTGGCACAAGACTAGCTTCATTAATTTGTATTTTAATTAATTTTAAATAACATGGCTTTTCTTATGGTGTAGATCCATTCTGAACTCCCTCCTCTGGACTGGGGCAGCCACCCACTTCCAGCAAGGGCTGGTACCACTGTGTGGCTTGCTTGCAGGGACCTGCTAGCCCAGTCTCCTTCTTCCCTGGCAGCTGGGCTTTCCCCACCCAGCCCCCTCCAGGCTGCCATCACTTGCTTTTCATCTGGTCCCAGCAGTCACCCTCGCTGTGTTACAAAGGGAATTTTCTGCTCCGTGCCAGTGGTTGTGGTAAGGCCCCTTCCCAGCATTGCTGAGGGTTTTCTGTTCTTGGCCACCTGTCTGCTCCTGAGGTAACAATAACTGAAATCAACTTTTCATCAGACATCACACCTTACTACGATTTTTAGCACGTTACCGATAGTGAAAAGCTTGGAAATGGCTATATTATTACAGATTTAAATTAACCTGGACAATCTAGATATATTCTGTGATGCAACAGGGTCTTTATTCTTTCAAAGTAGCATAGCCATCAGTGGAAGCGGTTGCTCCATTGAGGTGATTTGTTATTTCTGTGGTGTGAAGTCATGGTTACAAGAAGTCAGGGATACTTTCTAGCTGAAAGTGTGTGAATATGCAATAAAATAGGGAACTTTTGAGCTTCCAGATAGCTTAGGTTGGCTGTGTGCATTCTAAACAACAGCCTTGCAACAATCACCAGCAATCACAAGTGCAATACATTGTGCAAACGCTGAACAGGAGACTTCCACATTCTACCATGCTTCTAAGTAAGACTGGGTGAAAGGGAGGAGGAAGGCTGAAATAAAGAAGGAGAGAGAACAGCATGATAGCTGGCAATCATCAAGGCAACAGCAAGGATGAATTAGCAAACCAGAAAGGGAATGGAAGGAAAAACAGGTAAAGAAGTTTCTTTGCAAGCTCCCTAGGAACAGAGGAGAATAGCTGGAGAGAAAAGGAAATGTGGAAGGGATAAAATAGTACTGCTTTGCTGTACTCTGCTGTGTGAGGTGCAGGATGTCCCTGTTGTGACTGCACTGAGAAAGCTATACTAGCCTGGGAATAGGCTACATGAAATGACCATAGGGCAGAGCTAATGCTGCTACCAAGAGCTACTTCACCAGTAGGATTGATTGCCTTGCACAACAGCAGTATGCAGGAAAAGCCCTGTGTGATCCAAGCCTGCACAGAACTAAGCGAGAGAGTCCTGCCGCTGGAAACGGTGTGTTGGTGAGGGCTGCAGGAGGTTTTTGCAACTCCCCCTGTTCCACGGGCAAGTCTGCATTTCATAAGAGTGAATACAGACTGAAACATAAAATACAGACATACTCTCAGGAATAAGAACGCAGAGCAAATTGTCAGGCTAGGTCTGATAAAGAAAAAGTCTAGAATTAAATCAGACCAAATCATCTACTGACAGTTGACTTAGGTGAAGGACGACAGGTACAGACACCAAGTCAATAACCTTTTAAAAGCTTTTACCCATTTTCTAGGTGCTATTGGGAATGAAATGTTAAATGCACAAGAAATACTACAAGCAATCAAAGACAAAAATAAAAAATGTTGTAAATTACTTCCTAATGTCTTGGTTATACAGACTATTAAGCAGCAATAGAGCAGTTTCAATTTGTATTAACTTCTGCCATTTATAGCAGATGAAAATGTGGTTCTACTTTTAGCCAGCATCAGTGTTGTGCTGGTAATTAAAAAATACCACAGCTTAAAATAATTTTCTAATTCAGTAACTTTTCTTCTACCCTTCTAATCTGAGTTCAGAGTGAGTGAATGAAAGAAAAAACAGTCTTAAATGCTTGCCAATTAAAACTTTAACCAAGTTCTGTGAAGATTACTAGATTTGTATTTCATGTCTGAAACTTTTTACAGAAGCATGAATTTTCTGAAAAAGAAGTGACAGTTTTTAATGGTGTTTGTCAGCCAGCCATGCAGGGGCAAGAAGAGCTTGCATACATATCCAGGATTTGCACACTTTCCTAAACCAACCCTACAGGTTTTTGGAGCCTGTTTTAACTGTTCCAGAGGCTTCTTTCATTTTTTGCTCATCCTTTCCTTCCTAGAACAAACTCAGATCGATTGTTTTTGAGTTTTATCTGCATTGCGGGGCATTCCTACAAAATCTTTAGCTCAGGTCTCAAACGGCTTTCTTCTTTATATGGAACACTGCAAGGAAGTTAAGTTACTGCAAGGAGGCCCGTACCATCCATCACTCATCTTTTCAGGGAAGAGTACTAGATTTAGTAATGCAACGGTGAGGCAAAGCTGCCTCTTGAAAATGTCTTTGGTCAAATTTTCAGTTAGAGTAAGTCGTTTTGACCCCACAAATATTGGTTTGATTTTTGGTCCATTTCCAATATGCTCAGAAGCAATGGTTTTGTTTCCAACTGTGGTCTAATTTTTTTCCACGCTTATTCAGATGTCACTCTTTAAAAGTTAAAGACTTTATATGAAAACAATATGCATTTGGAAGACAAAAATGGTTCCTTTAGGACAATGTATCCTGTTTATTCCTAAAATGGAACTATTTTAGTTTCCTTGAGTATAAAGCTATAATGAAAACTAAAAGGAAGGTAACAGGTACCAATTATAATAATCAGTCTGCATGGGTACCAAACCTGCAATTATATTTTGCAGGTTAAGTGATCACACCACAGAAAATCTGGGAACATAATAAATAATTTGTTCAATCTTAATTAGGACAAGTCATTAAAGTGAATTTTGAGGGGAAGGAGGGGGAAAAGGAGGCAATGAAAAGAAATTGCTGTCCTTAATACTGTTTTATAAAGTAAAACCACTCTCAAGTGAATCTAATTATGGGGTTGAAATGGTGAAGAAAGGAAAAGTAGAGGAAAAAAGCCAGGGAAAGAAATTGAAAAGAAGTTAATTGTTGGTATATGAAGGGAGAAAGGGAAAAAACAGGTTTATAGCTTTCTTAAATCTTTGTGGGTTTTCTGCTAGTGTGGCTGTTGCAGAAATGTTGATGTTGTCCTTACACACCCATCGCTGATTTCTTCCCTGGTTCCACATCAGTTCTCTGCACTCCCGTGACAACATTCGGAAGGACTCTAATGACAAGGTGATGGGCAGTGCTGAGAAGGTACGGCCAGAAGTGGCTCATCAGCCAGGTTTGGAAACTGCAGGGTGACCACAGCTGCACTCTGATTACCCTCCTTGTTTTTCTCTTTCTGCTTCATGCCTCATTCTGCCCTGAAAACAGTGATTGTGTTTTGATTTTTTTCCGAGTATGACACAGCTTTCAGTGGCATAGCTAGACCATATATAAAATCAGATCAGCGTTTGGAAGTGGATATCCATCCATAAAAGTAGAAATTAGGCAGGTTTGCTCCTGTATTTAGCCTTTAAAGTGTGGCTTTGCATGGTTTTATGTGGTGGACGTTTACTGCTGGCTCAGTTACTGCAACCTTTCACTGCCTTGCACAGGCACCTAGCACCTCCTATGGACCTGTCAGGGCTTCCGAGACATACAGGAAAGTTTATTAGTGACTTCTTGGAGAGCTCAGCATGGGCTGGTTGAGGGGCCACCAAAAGTCATTCAGTACTGCAGTATGTAGCTGTGCTCATATACGTTTTATGAACCCCTATCTTTCGGATCCAGCTATGCTCTTTTAATTTCTGTGTAACATCACTTAGGATGTAAAGGGGTGGCAATTTTCAGGAATTTTGATCTGATCAGCAACTTGACTGGTGTTAATGGACTTGCTGGGAAGCTTGCTCAGTCCATATGACTAGGAAATGAGGGGAGATTTGGGAACTAGGTAAAAAGCAGGGGGAATCAAAAGGCCACCATATAAAAAAATCACAGCACAACTGAACAGACTCAGTCTACTCCCCTGAGATGTCAGACACATCAGAAAACACCGTCTCTCTGAGAGAGATGCTGAGCTCTTTATTCTCCTTTTATTTCTGTCTATTGGAAAGTAAGTTAATAAACACAGAAAGGCTTAGGAAAAATGTTCATTTTGTTTGTAAAATAAAAAAAGCTGGGTAAATCCTCAGGTAATGTTAATTACAAATCTCCATTATTGTAATACTTTTCATCCACTGTGAAATGGTCAGACCAACTCTTGCCATAGTGATATGAGAGGATCAGTTAACACTGTTCACCCCTAACCTAAAATAGTGTTACTTTGAAAGTATGTGTGGCTGAAGTAAGCTGGAATACTTCCAGTAAAGCCAGCATGATTTTTAGCAATTTTTATGCTGTTTATTTGCAGTTTGCATCCAATACTATGGTAGTATGCTTCTCATAATTACCCACTAAACCAGATACTTCATGTAGTAGGCTCATGAAATGCCTTAAATCAAAAAGAAATTGTTTCCTGGATCATTTTCTCTGCCCCACGCTCCCACAGTTTAAACCTGTTTTGGCAGTCATTTACTACATGACTAGTCTCCAGGCAGCAGCTAGATGGCTTGTGAAGATGTTTGTAAAATTAAATGCTTTCTGCATTCAAAGTCCAAACGTTTACCTAGTTTGTCTTGATAGACTGTAGGAGGACAAGTCGGTCAGAGGAGAGGGGATAAAATCATGGTCATGTTTCTCCTTGTGATTGCCGGAACTTCTCCTGGGCAGTTTGGTCTTACCTGGTTTTTAGCGTCCTGTCTTTTGGAGAAACAAACCTATGTCTTGAGTGTGCAAGGTACTTGGTTGAATTTCTTGGTTCAGCATTTTATTGTGGAAGAAAAGAATTGCTGTTTGCTGAACAGAATAAACATATCCATTCTTTTTATTCTAGAGAGTTTTTATTTCCTCTCTTCTCATTCTTTTCTGCTTCTGAGACCCCCAAAAAAGGAGGATTACAGGAACATCTAAGGCTGGTCAGACCCAGACAGTGGTCCAATGGTCTCTGAAAGTTTGTTGTACAGCCAAATTCTTACCTGAAATAAGAATCAGATTATGTAGATATCTATATAGAATAAATCTATTCTCCAAAAGGCCTCAGAGTTCTTAAATCACTTGTCTTGTACCAAAACACACTGGTCTGGCAATACACACTGTCCCGGAAAAGCAGAAACACCTTAGTGACTTGTACATCTCATTTCAATATTTAGTCTATCTAGGATTTGATCTATTAGTTACAGTGAATATTAGGAAAAAATCCTGCTCACTGGTATCTGTTGCTAAATAGGAGCCAATATAATATCTGAAGCCAGGGCCAATGTGCTCATGGCAGCTAAGGTCATGCAGAAGGTGATGAGGTACATTTTGGGTCAACTGGAATTGCTTCAGCATCTGTAACTTCTGGCTCAGGTGCAGGGAGTCCAAGCAGTGCTGCGGGATGTGCCTCCCGCAGAGGGAGGCAGAGGCAGGGCTCCTGCCCTGTGAGGTGACAGATGCTGTTGTGAATGACCTGAGGGCCACGATGCTGTTAGCCAAGCCTCGGGGGCAACCTAACAGGGCTCAGAGACTGCACAGCTGACAAAGGGCGTGAAAGGGAAGTGGGAAGGCTGTCAAGTCTGCTGGTGCTTAACACATTTTGGAGAATGAATAGCTGAGATACATGGAGGGAGCCCAGTAGGCCAATATACATCCCTTTACTGTCCGGATTTGTAGCAAGCACTACAACCAATACAGGTGCTCTGCCTGAGAGAAAAATAAGCAACACAAAGAAAGGAATTTGAAACGTCCATACCCTCCTCCACTTGCTACCTTTTGCTGGCAACTGCTTATAGAGATCTTGCCTGGTCTGTGCATATGATTCACTTGCAGTCAGAGTACCTTAATGTATCGAGGCAATTAGAGGCAGCAGATAGATTTCATAAGCTGAGATGAAAGGCAAGGATGGCTTGGTATTCCACTAAGCAGGCAGAGCTAGGGGATTACTCTAGAAGGCAGTTAAGGCAGAAGTGACTTCAACAGAGTAATATGGAAGAATTAGAAATATATATATAGAACAAAGGCCATAACTGCCCATGTACTGAAATCACGTTGGCTAGATGTCAACAGGCAACTGATTTGACCTAAGCACTGTATTTTCCAAAGGGTGTCTTTGTAAATAGCTCTTTGCTACCAAACAGCAGAGGGACTTGGAGATTTCACAAGTTTCATCTGAGAAAAAAAAAGTATGAGGATGGAGATCTGCTCAGACATTCATTCAGAACAATTTATTTTCATTTCTATACAATAGCTGATTTATTATCTATTAGCTTGTTTATTATTTACGATTAATTTAGGAGTTTTGAAAAGGTTGTTTGTCATTCTTTTGAATTAGGTATTTATATATGCTGTTATATATAGGAAACTGCCAGGATGAGAAAAAATTGTCTTCTGCTGCAGACACTAAGGCAATCCTACAAGGAAAGAGGAATGTCTGAACTTTAACCTCATCTTCATTTGAATCTGCAGCAGGCTGTTGTACAGCATTATTCAGAATATGTAGCTGACACTCTTCCCTGGAGCGCAGCCTGTCCTCAGGAGGGCGGGGACAGTCCCATGGCTCTGAGCCTGCTGCTCCCAGAAGGTCTCGGAACCACGGGCTCGCTTTCTTTCCCGAGAGCATCAAGCAGAGGAGTTCTCCCTCTTGTGGAGTCAAATGTAACCTCACTGGAAATTTTAAATTCTGCTTCCATGACCACACACACGCTGGGACAGGCAGGACCTAAATTAGCAAGAGAAAGGTGAATTAAATTTGCAGGTTTCCTTATGTGATGGCGTGGAATGGGCAAGAACAACGGCTAGGCAGAAATAAGGCAGTATCATTGTAACGAGAGTATTTTGACCTGAGCACATACTGTGTCATTGTAACCACGTTCTGAAATTTCTTCTTTTGTGCTGTTGTAGAAGCACATCTAAGTGCGTCAGATGTCTTGTTCAGCATCTTGTCCTTGAACTTATGGTCATTACCATCAAATTTGCCTTTCTTCTATTTCTAAATGACTCGCTTGACTTCCTCTCTAAAGAGGAAGGATTTATTACAGTTTTAAACCACTGCATGTTCCTTTTTTCCTGGTTTCTGCATGTAGGTAGAACGCTCTTAAACAGCCCCAAGCAGTTGGTTTTTTTCCTAGTTTAAACTCTCTTTGCCCTCCGTCCAGCAGGTGTGGCTCAGTTGGTTTTGGCTCTGTGAAATGAACATTTCTGTACTATGTAAATATATTGCTGAATTAATCTTTCTTCTGTTTGTATGCTGAAGTGTATTCAGTTCCATCACTTGACAGACACCAGATTTTGGGTGACCAGCTTTTTAAATACCTACTAATTTCTACCTCATCTTTTATCAAATTGTAGCATAAACCAGTTCATTCTCATTTATTCTTCCTGTTAGAAGAGGATTGACTCACAGTCATGTGCTTTAATGTTGACCTCTCCTGTTTCAAAACCTTGGTCATGTAAACCAAATTCCACTCCCTCCCTTTGACACTAATACTGACCTTTCTAGGTAGCTAATAACCAGACATTTTAGTAGCCAGTTTGTCTTTCATGTTTTTCAGTGACATCAATTGCATTCAATGTGTATTCCTAAACAAGTGCTTCTAATTTCTTGTGGTTATAATCCAGGCCTTTGATGTAGAAGACAGAGAAGTTATTCTCCCCTTACTCTGTGGCATCTTGTTTAGATCTGCAGTTTATTTTCCTCATTTGCCTGCCTTTTTTTTTTTTTTTTTTTTATAATTTTAGAGCTTTTGAGCCACTTGCACTTCACAGAGTTGCTTGGCTGCGGCTCCACATAAGTCAAAAAACAATCCTGCAGAAAAAAAAATGGGAAGATTTGCAAAACCTGATTGCTTATCAGCTAGAGAACAGGGACTTGAAAGATCCAGTACTGCAGCTTGAAAGATTGTGCAATATTACTTCTGAAGTCCCTGTTACACAATAAAAGTAAATTTCAGGAAAAGATATTTAGGAATTGTCTTCAGTTTCAAGTCATACACGTGCCAAAGGCACTTTGTCCTGTAACAGAACTGTGACCTGGCCTAGTGTCAGGTCCTGCATCTCTCAGGTTGTTTCACACTTCATTATCCTCTTCCTACCTAATGTGTGAAGGCATTTTCTCACCTCTGTAGCCAGGGAGCACAAAACAGCCTTTAGGGTTCTTCAGGCTGGTGCAAAGCCCTGGCATCTGCAGACTTTCTATAGCTGATAGTCTTTCCTCTGTCAACACCAACTTCTCTTTTCCTTTGCTGACACAGAAATGGAATACCATACCAATTCTCTTCTGTTTTTATTCAAAGAACTATGATTCTTCATATAAAGCAAGAATCCTGTATTTTCCTGATTCCTAAAGAAGAGCTAGTACTATTCCCAAGTACTGTATTGCCCCAGCTTTCGCCCCTGAAAGACCCTTCCCAGCTCTGCATGTGGGCTGTTCTCCAGGGTCTCTTGCCCTTGAGCCTGCCAGGCTCCCATTATGCATCGCAGCACAGCCTGCACTTTTCCACGGCCTACAGCTTCCAGTGGGTTCCAGTGTTATCCATACCCCAGTCCCTTCTACCATAGAGATGCCAGCTGACAAACTAGATGTCGAACAGCTGCCTCCTGATATTTTATGTAATGATGAGATACTTTGCCTGCATGCCAAGACTGTCTCTGAAAAAGTAAAACTGTTTATTGTTTGACTGCATAATTGAGCATCTGTGAATAATGTAAAAAAAAAAAGTGTTTATTCTTACAAGAAGAAAGAGTTTGGGTAAAGAATTTCTCATAACTGTAGTGAGAAAGTGTCCCATCTGGAGTAACTAGAAATTTTTCCTTCCACAAATGCTTCTTCTGTTGTGCTACAGAGAACACAAGTAAGAGTTAGACATTTATTGCTCTCCTGACAAACCAGCTTGCAAGATGTAAGGCAGGCAAATTTCATTCATAGTACCACTTTAATGCTTTAAAACCACACAACTACAGTATTTGCTATGGATCAGATGTTTATTTAAAACACTTCAGCGTCTATGAGTTGCTTTAGTTATTTGACAATAGACTTACATGTATAATTTGTAAGAGATGAAAAAACATCAGACATTAAAATTTCTGGGATTCCTATGTCCATAGAGAATTTTAATAACATTAATCACATTCATAACCTTGCACCTGACTACTACTTTCCTACTGTCCAGAAAGAAAGAAAATGAAGGCTTGTGCATCATACCCAGAAAGTGAACAGATTCATGCAAAAAGAGATTTTGGGAAAACAAAACAAAACAAAACTAACAAAGAAAGAAGTTTCTCAGCTCCAAATTCTTGATGCAAATGGCCTTAGTCTGCAGCCCTTATTACACTCCCCATAGCACCTGCCAGCTGGTATCACCTGAGGTGTCACCTCAGGTATTTCAAATCACTTAGGAACTTTGGTTCTGCAAGGAAAACTTTGGATGATGGTATAGTGCTGTCTTGGTGGGACATGTAGCTCAGCACCAAGCATGACTTTGAGCTCTGTGGAGGCAAAGCCTGTCATGTTTGGTTTGATACTGACTTGTAGGGTTTGTACTTTTTTTGTGCCCTGATACAGTCTGGGACTGTGCCTCTGTTGTTAACCACTGCTTGGCAAGAGATGGGGCCAAAATGCAGTATTTCCACACAACGGTAGAGCAGGATCAGAGGGTGCTATACTGTAACAGAGGCATGTGTTGTGTGTGTGAAGAGGACATGGGGATGTTCTGAGCTGGGCAAACTAAAGTATGCCATAGGTCTTCTTTCCTCTTTGTGTTTTGTGATTGTGGTACTTAAAGGATTTTAGTGCTCAAAAGCAGTGGCTTCCCAAAAGCAAAACATGCATCTCTAATATCTTCGTCTTTAACTTAATGTAGTGTGTTTTTATTGTTTATACTTTGCATCAAAAGAAAATCCCGCTGAAAGGAAACTGCCACAGCAGATGGCATTGAAATGCAAATAGTAGGTTTCACAGGAGCCCTATCAGCAAACACTGTATTGGAGATGCACAAAATTACAGTCCTGTAAATGACTTCTTTAAAATGTGGGGAGGGAATAAAGAAAGGTTTAAGTAGCAATGATTGCCTATTCCATTGCTCTTTTTCTGGGAAGACATCAATAAAAAGACAATAATGCTAGAAACTACAGGGACTTGTATAAGATTAAATTACCTTTATTGGGGCTAATTGAATAGGAATGATGAAACGCAAATTAGAAACAATGTATGTTATATTGAAATACAATTACAGAAAGGAATTACAACTTGCCGACAAGGATAACAAATGGCGCTACATATCAACAAACCATATTAGAGCTGGAGTGACTGTTTTTATGGTCCAGGTTGCAAGGCTGATGGCTTTTTTTTAATGGCAGTTATTGTGTCTTTCATTTTGGGAGACTAAGAATTAGGGCTAATTGCACATTCCTATGTGCCACACTGAAAAACTTCAAGAGAACTATCCCCGTTCTTCTCTTTTCTTTCATGGCACCCACTGACAGGGGCACTTGTCCAGTCTGTGCACTTGTCCACACATGCCTGCGCTGGGTATCATGCAACAGCCACCTGTGTAACATGAGGACCAGGCAGCCAGTGCTGGAGGCTCTCTGCGTGCTCAGGAGACCTGAAGGTTACCTTGCCAGCAGGAACTGTCGAGGCCAAAGGGTTGGGCAGGGGCTCAAGGGATTTTGTAGACAGCAGGGTTTAATTTCTCCTTGTGAATTCCTTAAATAATTTCCACTGTAGAAAAAAATCAGTGTGATTCATGGGGTCACACCTTTGATACTACTAGGCAGGCAATGGACACTATGAAAACATGTTTTCCCTGAATATATGCTAGCTGGAACACAACTCAGTCCCTTACAGTGCTCCACAACAGGTTGTTCTGCTGGAAAGTGAAAGCACTTCAGTTACAGTGGCATAATTTGTTGAAAATAACTTTTCTGCAGAAGGGTAATGAATGTGGGATAACACCAAACTAGCATCATATCCACATACTGGACTGTTTTGTACAGGTATGTGTGGTTTTGTTTTCAGGACCATGTGGTGAAGCAGATGATCTCAGATATGCCATTTACAAAAGCATAGCAAGACTCCATAAAGAAAAAGAATTCTAGGAAAAATTTTTCTTCCTTTCTTCTGACCAAGCATTCAAGGATTTAGGAGACTGACTAGGACAAGATGACATTGCTTACCAGAGGGCCGCTGTAGATGTTTAGGTAATTTTTCAACTGAAAGACAGACTCCCAAATAATGTGCAGGGATGCCTGAAAGGGTAATACCAACGATAACAAGGGAATTGATTGTGTTGCTGTAGAGAGGAACTATCACTAGGAAAAGGGAACATAAACAGTATATAGGGAAGAAGAGGTTAACCTGTGGAGACAAAAAGTATTCCTATATTTATTAAAAGATGCAGTAAATATTGTACAGATGTTTTGCAGATTAAAGTTAGACATGTCGATAATAAAAATACAGCTATTGACTGCATGACTGCTACGTACTGAACCTTTTGACTTCCTACAGTCAGTACAGTTTGCTAGCTTCTGTGTATGCTGCTGGGAGACTCTGATTTGGCACACACCTGAGTATCTCATCATTTTGTTGTTTTCAGGCCTGCACAAGCTCAACTCCTTTCCAATTAATAAGAGATCAATCTTCAAAAGCAGTGCTTTAAAACTAAGCAGTAATGGGTAGTTTTCCCTCTAACTTAAATTGCAGATTTTTAATAGCTATTTTGATTGGGAACTAACTCAACTAGATTTTCAATTACCATGTTGATGCTACAGAACTAACGGACTGGTTTACAACCATTTTGCCTGGATACTTAACAAATATACCACAAATAAGGAAATTTGTAACAACTCCTTTATGGGTTTATTTTTCACTAAAATATTTGTCACCGGCTATGGTAATGAGCTTTTTCAGAAGTCCAGGAGCTGACATTTGAATACTGAGAGGTACTGGTATAAACATTTCTTTTTTCTTATAAGGATTAAAACTGTAAATTGATGAAAACCAACTGCTACATTTCAGAGAAGGAAAAAGCACATGCAGAGCTGTGACGTTGACTAAACTGGCAAATGCTGATAGGGATTAAACAGTCATTATCTATAATCTGATTGTAATCCTGGCTTTAATAGAGTCAGTAGCAAAACTGCCAATAAGGCAAGATTTAATCTTTATCTTCCAAATATTTGGGGGGAATGTTTGGAAATGAAGTGTGAACATGCTTCAGGAAGATTTGGTCTGCTCTAGGAGACTGCAAAGTTTGCTAGCAATAGGTGCTTAGCATATTTTATGCCTTTGTTTGAACCATGTGGTTTTTGTAATCAGGATGTTACACTTAAATGGAAAAAAAAAAAATGTGTGGCTAAAAATTGTGCAGAAGGTTAGGAAGAGAGAGCCACAAGGAAGAAATATTTAAATATTTAGATTGAGTGTTTATTTGGATTTCTCGTAATTTTTACTGCAGCACTGCAGAATGAAAATGCAGGTCACAGAACCAACAGAGTGCAGCGAAACGGGAGCCAGCATGTGGTTCTGTGTGCCTGGGCGAAGCTGTGTGTTTCCACCCCTGCTTCTTGGACAATCACTGGACTAAAACTAGAAAAAAGTTTTAGCCATGCTTTTTTTTTTGTGCAGTGTCCTAACTGATAGCCAGATGTTCTTCTACAGTCAGTCAATAAACTTGCATTTTATTGTCTATGACCACTATGCAGTGGGAGGGAACAATCAAAATATATTTGATTATTCAAGCTTTTGAACTTTTGCATGAGCAAAATTTTGGGCATTTATGGGTTTTGGAGGAATTTTGCTGAATTTGTTAAGTCATGTAAGTTTGAGCAGTGCGAAGCTCTCTGGAGCCCCCGTCACTAGCTCTGCTGAGGTCTGCTGTGAACAATACAAAAGGGGGTTGTTCCAGGATGAAATAAGAAACCCAGACATTTATTTATTCCTCATCTATTTTGAAATAAAAATAGTTATAAGGTTGAATGAAAGGAAAAAGAAATGGTAAATAGAATTTCAACGTCACAGCAACAGTACCAGAATAGTCTTGTGGAAACTCAAATGGGTTTGCTCCTTCGATTCTTACCTTGTATGTTGAAAGGATATCTGTGGCTGATAAATAGTCTATAACATAACTGGCAATGTTATGGTTGTGGTATTAAGTATCACATAAACACATACATATGATGGCTTTTAGGGCTTGTTTCCTCTCGTTTACTTACTTTAAGAGGCTGTGGTCTATGTGGCTGCATATATCTCAAATACATTAGTCCTGCAACAGACAGACCCACACAGCTCCAGTAGTTGAAGCAGTAGTAATGAATGAGGAAGAAAACATTTTCCACAAGGAGATAAAGAAAAGTTATTAAGCCCTAGAGATAATAAAAACAAAGGCTTCTTAATGCAAAAATAAAGAGGTAGTAAAGTTATAATATGGCCTGTTTCCAATATATTTGTCTGGATTTAGGAGATTAAGTCCTTGCAAGAAGGATGTACTTAAAACTCTGAGAAATCTGCAAATATTCTACGTGAAACATGCTGGTATCTCTTCCTTAAACAGCAATGAGACCACCACATTTGGCTGAAGAGGTGTCAGACTTGTTGTTTCAGCACCAGCAGAAAACCCGCCTAAAGTGGCCAGATGAGGAGCCCCAGACTCTGCTGCACTATGGAGAAGTTGCCAAGAAGCTTTCTCAGGCAGCTGCTTACTCTGCTGTTCTGGTTGGCTTCAGTTTCAAAGCAAACTTTTAATTTAGTTTCACCGTTGGAGGCTCTCACAGCCCACTCATCTTTGAGACTATTAGAGTAAATTGGCTATTATGCAAGTATGCTATACTGCCTGCATGGAAAGACCTAAAACACCAGGAATTTAATGTCTCTTTTAACAGAGGAGCAGAAAAAAATTCCACTTTGAAAAATGTGAATGGTGGTGTATTAAGGCAGTATAGCTCATCTTACTGGTGCAAACAGAATCCCTCTGAGAAAGGTGTTCGTACTGAGATTAGATCTTTTAGTAAATTACCTGATGTCAAACAGGACTGGTATGATAATCTATTCACAAACCATGTGTAACACAGGGCAACAGAAGAGACCAAATAAAATAAACAGCAGTCAAATGCTTCTGAATGATTTCACCTTCTTTTTTTGTGCATATCCTCCCCCTTATTTTATAATCTGTTAGATTTAAGGATTATTTATTAAAATAATTTGCACCAATTGTATACGTCATGGTTCTTCAGGTTTGTGTCACAAGATTCATTTGTATAGTGACAGCAGGAAGAAATCAATATGGCTATAGGCATCCAATGGTGAAAATTTAATTTTGGTTGCTTTTTCACTCCTAAGAAGAGTCCCGCAACATCAGCCTACAGCAGGGTTTGAGACATGTTCCTGCCATGTGCTTCTCCAGTGACACTCTGAAAATTCACATAAAGACTTAAATAACTCCTGTCTCTATTGTTACACGTGTAGCCATTCTCTGTTTTCTAAGTAATACTATTGCATTTATTCCTCACTAATCTTATTGAGAGAGCACGAGTGTGAACTAAGCCGTTCTCTTTCCACTGAAAAAAAACCCCTCATGAGGCAAACACCACCACCACCCTGAATGAGTTTTTTAAGTTGTGGGCATTTGAGGAAGATTTCTGCAGTGCAGGAGAAGCCCAGGAGAAACACCAGGCAGAGGTGAGGTGTTAGACTGCCCAGGTACAGATCCTCGGCTGCCCCGGCCAGGCACGGGGCCAGGCTGTCACTTACACCGAAGGCGAGAGCAGGGGCTGGTGTGTGGCACTTTATACGAACCAAGCTCAGACTGTCAGGAAGGTGTCCTTCCCTAGCTCCAACATAAAAAGGCCTAAAAAAAAAAAAAAAGAATAAAAAACCTCAACCAGAGAGTGAGCCAAGGAATATTTTGTAGGTTTCTGACAAAGGCAGCATTAATGATTTTATTACTCTGTTGTACACGCTCCTCCCTTCTCAAGTGGCTTTAGTTTATCAATTGGTGGTGCTCATGAGAAGAAACGTCAGATCATAACAGTACTTCCACTGTAAATGAACAACTGGACATGGCAAAAATTTGCTGCGTCACTTTTACAATGCAGATTAATCATAAATGATCTCTTCAATTATTTAAAATACATCTTATATTTCATACCTTGCTGCTGTAATCATTGATGAGTTTAAGCCACTACAGCAATACATGGCCACTGCTATAGGAATTATCCAGTTAGCACAACTAAGGGTTTCACTGCCAAACACCTGTAACAAAAATGAAAATAATAGCAAGGCCCATTACATTAAGCATATGGACAATCCTGAGAAACTCTCATGAAAACACAACAGCCCAAATATAGTGTCACAGCCCATGCTTCCTTATGACACCTGATAATGATCTGGGAAATCAGAATTTGGAAAAACTGATCAGTATCAAAACAAAAATGGTAGATACACTAAAAAAAGATTTAAAAAATTTCTAAGCCTAGGTCAAGTCAATGAGAGAAGATGTGTTGACTTCAACGTACTCTGACAAATACTGACTATAGTAGTCCACGAGTTATAACTGTACTTTTGTATAAAATATTGATCAGGTTTTAAAAAGCTTTTCACTGCACATTTTTGTGTTGAAAATATTGCTGTGATCCTGCAGCATTAAACATCACACACTCTATATTAGAATGATAGCAAACAAACCCCTGGCTGTTAAACCACCAGGACTTTCCATAGCTCAATCTCTGCCTGGCCCTGGCAAAAGCATCTTCTACAATGAAGTACTGTTAGGAGCAGGATTTACAGAGCATATAAGAGGATTTTACAAGAGCAGATTTATTGATATATTCTTGTCCTGGTTTCAGCTGGGATGGAGTTAATTATCTTCTTAGGAGCTAGTGGGGTGCTGTGTTTTGGCTTTGGTGTGACACTTTTCTGTTCCTCAGGCCTTGTTAGTGAAAAGGCTGGAGGGGCACAAGGAACTGGGAGGGGACACAGCCAGGTCAGCCGACGCAAACTAGCCAAAGAGGAATTCCATACCATGGGACATCATGCCTGGTATATATACCTGAGGGGCTGGCTGGGGCGGGCAGAGGGTTGCCTGGGGACCTGCTGGGCATGGGTCAGTGGGCGGTGAGCAGTTGCGTTGTGCACCTCGTGTTCCTTTCTTCCTTTCCCTCTGGATTTTATTCTTTCCCTCCTCCTTTTCATTATAACTGTTATCATCATCATTGTCATTACTACTGTTCTTTCATTTTTCTTCTATTTCAATTATTAAATTATTCTTATCTCAACCCTCCAGTTTTACATTCCTTTCCCACTCTCCTCCCCATCCGTTTGGATGAGGGGGGAGTAAGCGAGCAGCTGTGTGGTACTTAATTACCAGCTGGGGTTAAACCACAACAGTTCTTTATATGCCTTCTAATATACTGGTACTCTTACATGAAAACAAAGTTTAAAAGAAAGCGACAACTTTCAGCATCAAGATATTTCAACTGTTTCACCAAAAAGTATGCTACCAGCGATTTTTCTGCAGTATCATCCATAAGTGACTTTTGTTTTAAATATTTTATTCAACTTACCAGAGCCAGTGCATCAGTTGTGAGGAGACTTGACAAGTCCACACTACACGGTATGCTATATTAGTCAACAAGTAAATAATAGTCACAACAGACATTGAAATTGCAATATTCCTGCAAAGGAAAATGGCAAAATTATGTCATGTTTTTTAATCAAGGAATATTTAAACAGAAGATTGTTCCCAGAGTCAAACATTGTGAATGGATACCTCCATCACTTTTTGTAATCCATCATTTTATAATTGTGGGGTTACGAAATAATTTGCAGCCACATGTGGAAAAGTTCCATAAGCAGCTTAGTTGGCTGCTTGCGGGTGTGTCACAAGTTTTAGAGAAAATTTCGTACATTTATATCTGTAATTTTATATTCTGTCTTTCATATGAAGAAATTTAAGACAGCGCTTAAACAATGAGACTTAAATGCACACAGGTGTTTTCTTGATCATAGCATTTTTTCCTAACCATAACCTATGTATGTCCCAATACAGGGTGGACTATATCAGGCTGAGTAGGTGAGGCACAGAGCTCCCACAGGACATTCCTACAGAGGGGAAGAGATGATATTTCAGTGCTACTATGGATTTTTTAATGTTTCACTCAACCTTTCATCTTCAGCAAAATTAAACATTCTGCCCATAAACAGTAATGCTGAAGATCACAGGATAAAACAGCCATAAACCTGACACAGTCTTACTTCACAGGTGGCAAAACCAGTCCTGGAAAAATAAAATAATTGTTCTGTCTAACTGAAAAGAAGTGGGGAATTTTAGAGGAATTTTAGATGGACCCAGGCTTTTCCCTCCTTTCAGCAGGGATCTGTTCTCCTGTTTTAAAAATTCTGGTTTAAAGTCTAAGGTGTTACATACATGCAGGCAAGTGAATTATCAGTATGATACAACAGGTGAGTGAGGACAATAATCAGAAAGAGCTGTCATACTTGTTCCTTCTTTTGAAAAAAAGAAGGTTTTTGCAGAGAAAACAGTTGGACTAATTTCCAATCAGAAACAAATAAGAGTGGCTTGTCTGACATCACCTGTCTTACCAGGACACTTCAGCAATTTAAAGGAAAAGCACACTTTTACCTCTCGGGATCCTGCATCTGCTCAGTGACATAGTTGAGCATGTCCCGTCCCGCATGGGAGAAGGCGGCAGAGTAGAGAGCCAGCGTGATCATCTTTGGGTTAGTTGCAGAGCCCTTGAATGGAGCTCCCAGGTTTTCTGTTTCTCCTGTAGAAACAGCAGATATCAATTGCCTGTTATGTTTTAAGAATTATGACATAAATGGACATTACATAGAAGTCTCAGATAACCAAAAGGAAGTAAAAATCCACTTAATTCAGGCTTCGTTACTATTTCTAAAAGTGCATAGCTTATATTTTCACTTGACAAATAGGAAAGTTTCAGTCAGACGTTCAGACAGCTACACTTGTATAGGGAGACAGCAGAAGATGTTTACCTGTGTTTTGTTACTTGGATGTGATCTGCAGTTCTACCAGAATTCACAGCATTCTTGTCTCCTGGCATCGCTGTCTAGCCTACGGAAGGAGGGAGCCATACTGAGGTCATGCTATGCCCTGGCAGCCAGGCAGAGGCACTCAGAAAACCCAGTTTCAGTTCCTGAATCTGTCTCATATTTCTTCCTTGTATCTGTGCTTTCATTTTCACCAGATGAATTAGTAGCCACTGGAGGGGCAACTCCTGGAGGCATGGTTCTCAGTGGGATGCTCTGCCCCACCAAGGCATTACACAAAATTAAGAAAGGAGACATGAAAAAATCTTTCCTTTCAAAATTCTTTTGTAGTTTAGCTCAATCAGTTGAAATGACAGCCTGCAGAATGCTGCAGTATAAACGAAATGTTAGTGAAACTGTGTGAGCCTTTCCTGTGATTCTGGAAAGGGGAAGAAAAGCCTTAGTGAGTTTGCAGAAGAAAATGACTGTTTAATATAAATGGAAGTGGATTAAGTATTAAGGAAGACAGAAATATGCCGAAACCTCCATTAGGGGAGAAAGTAACATCTTTGTTGTAAAATGAAACAACTTTACTCTGTGGTTAAACCAAGGAGTTTATAGATACCACAAAAGCAAATCAGTCTTTGAAGAGCAGTAACTACCAGGAGACTGTTCGAACCAAGGATGGTGAAGCTATGAGATGTACACACACCTTGGAGATAAAAATGGTTGGAAGGAAGAAAAAGAAAAATCGAAAAGGAACTGGAAAAGTTGTTGTTTTTTTTTAATTAAAGGTATCTCATATTCATAAGCAGATACATTCACAGTGTTTTAAAACAAGAGGCATATCTGAGCACATCAGAAGGAATACAGCAGGGCTAAAACATTGTAACTTTTCATTAAAACAGCTGCTGGGTTTAAAAGAGTGCATTGACTCAATCACAGCTTCCTCCAGAAGTCTACATCATTCCTCCTCCCAGCCCTTTTTGTATTTAAGTGCTCTGTTCTGCTTAAACAAAGCAGAGACAGATCTTTACTACCCCTAAAAGCCCTCAGCCCTTTGTGTTCCTCACAATGATGTTTCCTCTCTGCCTTTACCTTGCCTGACCCCATGAAGCAACGCCGAGGAACCCACGTGGGCTATATGGATGCAAGGGCAGAGGGAATGGCCCCTGGGCCAAACTGCACAATGGCAGCTGCATGGCAGGGAGCAGGCTGGGAGCTGTGAAGGAGGCGGTTTGAAAGCACGGGTAAATCTGTGACCATGGGGACAGGGCAAAGCTACTACAGGGGTGACATCACAGACTCACACTTTTCTAAAACTGCAGCAGCTATATGAAAGGAACTATTCCTTCGTGTAACCGAGGCCCTTAAGCAATGCTTTTGCTCTGCATCTTCACGTTCCCACCCCTAGGACCGAGTTCGTTTGTTCAGGTCTCTTTAGACTTGAACAAACCAGTGATGACAGTTCTCTTAAAGGCTGGGGCAGTTTACAGTGTAAGAGTTGATACAACTGCAGCCAAGGAAAGGAGGTGGCCAGCAGACATGGAAAAGCAAGCACACTCATTAGATTTTCTAAACTGATTTCAGCAGCAGAAAAAGACGATCTCTAAACTGAAGAGGGGAAACCATCTTTATCTCAACTGACCAAAGATACCACGGCTATTTAGGATTTTAATGGGAAAGAAAAATGAAGAAACCTTAGTAACTAAGCAGCAGAGCTAGAGTTGGAAGAGACTTCATTGTACCAGAGGCCCAAAGTAATAAAATCAAATTTATGGCCATATGCAAAGATCAGCTGTAGCACTGGAATTAACTAGCCTCCAGCTTTTCAGCATATTCCGTTCATCCAGTTACTGCTGAGTGGCTCATCTGTCCTGTGATGTCTTACAATACCACAGTGATTCACAGGACTTCTCCCTTGTTTCTAGGAACAAGCACGCCCTGTCGCCAGTGGAGGAAAGGACGAGCGCTCCCTCCCCGGCCCTCTCCCCGCGGACCCTGCTGTGGCATTGCTGCCGTGGGCAGGGTGAGGAACGATGTGAAGGACACGTCCGGCAATTCCTGCTGTGCTGTCCTGTCACAGGACAAGTAGCAACACTAGTCTTTAACAAGCACGAGTGGGAGACACTAAGGCTGGCTCTAAACTAGTTAGCACTAGTTACTCCAGTGGCTATTTGCTATTCAGCCTGAGCAACACAGAACTTGGCATGTGTTGGTTTGTCACACTAAGGGTAGAAGAATAACTAAGCCCCATTACTTAACAAACCATAAAATTCCTCTGATCTTCCTATGACAGTTTTTTCCAGAATAAACAATGCTTCATATGTCAGCCTTACGTAGTCTGATCTTCCTGCACAGATTATGAAACTCATATCTGGTACATTTTCAAAAGTAGTGAATGAAAATTATTCTTACCTTTACCAATTTTGTAAAGGCCAACAGATATCACCAAGATAAGAGCCATAACTTTTGCATATGTGAAAACATGGTGTACAAGGGCTCCCCGCTACATTTTAACACAATTAATAAATGTTAAGGAACCTGCAGAAAAAAAGAACATGCATGAGAGGAGCACTGTATGCTTTACATCACTTAAAGCATATTTCAAAACTGTCTTTCCAGATACCAACCCTCTTTCAAGGAACAAAACAGAATCAAATTTCATCATTTCAGGACCACCTAGATTTATTAAAATGAATAAAATACCTGGTTTAAAATTTACACAATGGTTTTCTGAAGGTTACTGTTTTCATGACAGTAAGAGAAAACACACCAGCTTTTGAATTTTAGCACTAATACCTGCTCCTTTTAAATAATCCTTAAGTTTTATTAAAGTCAACACAGTTGCTCACATGCGAAAGGTGAGATTTCTTTATTCTTTATATACTTTATTAAAATTTAAGTAGGAAAGCAAACTTCCAGCTGTTCAAGGAGTTAGTCAATAGGACCCCCTGGGAAACTCTCCTCAGGGACAAGGGAATGGAATAGAGCTGGCAGATCTTTAAGGATGCTTTCCATGGAGCATGAGAGCCCTCGTTCTCCAGGTGTAAGAAATCAGGAAAGGAAGGCAAAAGACCTGCATGGCAGAGTTGAGATGTGGTGGTCAAACTAAAGGGCAAGAAAGAAACGCACAGGCAATGGAAGCAGGGACGCTCCTGGGAAGAGTACAGGGATGCTGCCCAGCTATGTAGGGATGGGGTCAGGAAGGCCAAGGCTCAGCTGCAGCTGAACTTGGCATGGGATGCAAATCATAATAAGAAGGGCTCCTACAGGTACGAAGAACAGTGATTTTGCCTGTTTTTATCTGGTAGTCCAGAAACAGTCCAGAAACCACATACCAGTGAATTTTCTTAACTTTCACTGTTCCATACCTTTTTAATGGAGAAATGTGAGGCCACTGTCCTTAATTATAGATCCTGAAGCTTTCATGAACTCTCAGTTCACTTTTATTATTGTCTTAAACTGTAATTCTACATTATGTTGTTGAAGTAATTTTAGGGAAGAAGGAGACACTGTACCCCTGGAAACGTTCTTTAATATAGCTGGAATTTCCCCTACAGGTGTACTTCTCCCTAAATTTTGCTCTCATCCCAGGAAGAACTTTCTTTATTTCATTATTATTTGTTTCATGAAATCACATCCATCTGAAAACTATCTGCTGAGGAACCCAAGAGAAAGAGAGAGAAAAAGATACCCAAACCCTCCAGACCCAGGAGGTTAATGTTAATATGAGGATAAAGAAAAGAGCTTTAGCTGTTCCTAGAGATGAAATTGGTGCTGCAGTGAATAATGCAGCTTGTGTAGTTATTACCCTTACTTGACTTCTGGGTAGAAGCCACAAGCATGCATAGGGATTGAGTTTTGAACACTGTTCCTGGAACACTTTTTTATAAGAAAGTCCAACAAAACATGACTGTAGAAGCTTCCCATGCCAGTGTTCGCAGGGCAGGTTCCAGGTATGCTGGAAGCTGGGAAAAACAACATAACTGCATCAAATATAGCTCCATCAATAAATCAGCCTTGTGCACACTTCGCACCCCTCCGGGACTGAGGTCCTCAGGGTTGGAGAAGGGAAATGTAACAGCTGGGACTGCAGTGACTGTCTCAATTCTTGGGTCCTGCTGACTCATAACGATGCTTACCTAGAACAATGGATTTTTCCAGTGCCTGTCTCAGAAGTTTATTTCTCCTTCCCTTCCCCTCTTCACACACACTCTAAAACACTTCCAAAGAGAACTTCCTCAAAATACTATAAACTAAAGCCAACTTCTCTGAGTAGAACAAAACTCCTCCATGGGACACTGGCCAAAACATTTTGATCACAAATTTATGGTGTTAAAATGTGGATCAATGGCCAGTTTAAAACAAACAGCCTGCCCTCCTCAAACTTCCTAAGAGGCTTGCTTTCCTTTGTAAAGCCTGCCTGGTTTAGAAACACTGAATAACGTATAATTACATGTGTTCTTTTCCAGCTTTTTTTCTGGTGCAACTCAGTTTTCTAGTTGATCAAATAACTAATAAGTCCTGGTGAGGATTAAAGATTAAAAATTGTCAAACTCTCTTTAAAGATTAAATGCTTTTCTCATCCCAGTGGCACTTCCTCTAACTGCAGGAGCACCATGGGAACACTGGAGTAAAGTTAAATATTAATTCCTGCCATAGGTGTTGAAGCATGACTGCTGAGTCTCCCATCTTTTGTTGATTTCCTCTTCACACACAGGTAACTCCTCTGACTTCTCACTTTATCCCTCTAAGAATAAAAAATGCCACCTTGGCCTGGTGGGAAGAATTTCAGGCATCCAATACATCCGTCACATATTGTCCTTTAAAATTCTTGGTAAGCATTCCCAGTTTCCTACTGTTAACACAATTTTTCTGCTTGTGTGAAAGAAAGGAGGGAAAAGAAGTCACGTTCCACACACACACACCCCCACACCACCCCCTCAAAAATACAAGCTAATACTTCCAGAACCTCCTGGCTCCATTTCTACTTCCTACAGCTATGTGAAATGTTTGCAGAACCCCCCTCCTGTGATCACAGCTGTCCGGAGAGTGCATCAGGACAGCAGCATGCTAGAAATTTGGGCAGAATTCTTGTGTTAGTACTACTTTGGCAGAAGAGCCATTTTAAAACCAATTTGTGCTTTTTATGCCTGATGTGGGTGTTATTTTTTTTTTATTATTATTATTTTTAAATGTGGGTCATTCAGAGCTCTGGCTCTAAGCCAAAATGCACAAATGTTTAAGTGGGTACAGCTCAGAGGGAGCAAGAATTTAAAATGCAGCTGTTCCTGAGGTGATGTGAATGTGCAGCTATGCAAGTAGTGGTCGAAACCAATGGCTATCATTTTTCCTGAAAAGAAGTGTCACTGATGAATGAAGTAAAGTTACTTTCCTGTAAAGTAGGATACATAATGCAATTTGCAGGTTTTCACTAGTACAGGTAACCTGTGTACATGATATCAACCTTGAACTTTGATGTCTAGTATGGATGACCTGGTAGCTAAAGGGAATTTGAGCATTTAAACTGCCAATACTACTTGAATCTAGTAGAGCTTTTGCAATCTATAGCTTTCATGAGAGCACAAAGTTAAAGGTTAAATTATTTTCTTAAGTAACACAAAGTTTTGCCTATTTTTTCTTCTCTCTGGTGCTCACAAATGATTATTTTGGATCTCTAAAAATGTGTAACCACAGCTGTATAGGTAAATATTTTGTTCCTAAATAAGTGACAGTGGATGAAACCATTCTGAAAGAAAAACAAATGGAAGAAGAAACAGTTCAAACTTCTGTACTTTGAGAGATGTCACATTAGCAAAACTTTTAAGCAGACCTTAAATTAAGTCCACAAACAGGCACAGCCTGAGAATCAAAGGATAAGAGATTCAGTTTCCATAACCAAGATATTTAACTTCACTCTAGTTGTGACCCCAGTTTGTATCAGCTGAAAATCCGCAAGAAAGTAGCAATTTGAGAATAAAATCTTTTGAACAGCTTATGCCTCTGTGTGTGTGTGTCCTGCCCCCTCCAAGCCAACAGCAATATTCCCACTAAGCTAAGACACCACACTGATTTCATTTGGCGGGGTCACAATGTTGATAGCTGTTACCAATTTCTTTATCCTGGACTATGTCTTCCTTAAATAAACAAGGTTTGACTGAAGCAGGACTCATGCTAGTTCCCAGCAAAGTCTTCACGCTATTTAGCAAAGTAGCAGAATATAGGAAATAGTCTCCTGTACAGATCTTCCTGTATAACAGCAAAAGGAGAAGAATTTTTTATTGATCGTGTAAAGAATTTACTGCTGTTAAATCCAGGCAGTGATGAAAACAATTTGAGGATATGCCCAGTGTCTGTTGCCATGGTCTAACCGTTTCCCTCATTTATAGCTTCTGCTATTTTGTTGCCCCACTGTCACCAGTGTCACTTCATCCTTATACTACCATCTCCCCTTTCTGGGACCACCACTGCTGCTTTGGCCCTGAACTGGTGGCCCAAAAAGCTTAAGCTGAGAAGCCTAGCTGTTTAAGCATGACTGCTCTGTCACTTAGGCATTTGTATAGGTCACATTTTGAGGGTGCACATAATCCGACCAAAAGCCAGTATGAGCTAAGGTCTGGGAGGGCTTCCATGCTGGCTGAGGGCATCAGAGCTGTAACAAACTGACTTCTTACAGAGGGGTGGCCATTTTCAGTTGGAAAATCCTGTATTATAATATGTAACAAATCCTTATGGTGAATCCTCTAGCCGAGAGGAATTCAGAATGACTTCCTAAGAACGGAAAGATTTAATTTATGCAATAATTAAAAAAGGGAGGTTCTTCGCATTCTGGCATTCTGCTTTAGCATGGTTAAGTATTTAAAGGCTAATCCTACTGCAATAATAAAACTTCATGGCATCAAAAATATAAGAATGGGTATTTTAGTAGCTCATGTCTATAAAGTCTGAAAAGCAAGACATAAAAGCTTCCTGACATGAAGGAAGGTCCCTGCTGTCTTGGTCTCCGTGGACTGTGACAAGCAGAAAGAGCTACTGCTCTCTGGAAATCAGAGATCCAGACAGGCATCAACATGCCATTGTGCTCCAGAGGCTGCAGCAGGCTAAACGAAACAGCTGCAAACACTTGTCTGTGCCTTGTGTCAGCAAGTGATCTCTACTACAGAACTTCAGAACCCTGTTTTCATGCAGGCCCTGCTCTCCCTTAGGGACTCCTTCAATAAATGGAGGAAAATTTTCCTCTCAGAGAAAAAGCATAATGCCTTGAGAGCACAGACAGGCATAACAGCTCTAAATCCTCTGCAGTTTTGTTTATGTCCCAGCTGCATGCCCAAAGAACAGAAAAGAACTTGCAGACTGACACCTGAGAAATTAAAACAATAAATACCATATACACGTAATTCCCAATAGCTCATTTTTTAGTCAAGCCACTGCCAGAAGTCATACAGAAAAGTGAAGGAAGAAGGAACAGCTTGATAGTAGTTGAAAACCAGAGTTGAAATCAAAAACAATTCTTGCATAAATTAGTGCAGGACTGGTTTGGCAGGGCAGGATTTTCTCAGACGCTGCCCATCCTTCAGGGATCTACAGCCTCATGAGTGATTGCCTCCTCCTTGAGGAGGTAATTAACTTTTGCCAAATGATTAAGCAAGGCTTGGTCGGGGTTTATGGAAGTGTGACATCTTATGAACTGCTCCGTAGACTTATTGAGGGACCAAGCTGCCTCTATTTGTTAGGACATTTTGAAATTCTCAGTTTTTCATTCAAGAAGAACCAGTAAATAAATCAGAGAATCTCTCTCAGAGACCAAATATTGTTCCCTTCAGCAGATTCCCTTGGAAACTGAGGGCATTTAGAAAGTCATCTCCTATCAAAGATGTTGGAACATGCTGGACATTGAATTTACTCCTTAATATTATTTCAGATAATTTCATGGACTTTTCTTTAGGTGATTGTGGCAGTGAGTTTCTACTGCCACATATAGCAAAGTAAAACCAGACAATAAAAATGATAAACCCCTAATGTTTTCTAGTTTCAGTTAGAAAATTAATGACATTAAAGATTATATTTAAAACCAAAATCTAGCATATTTTAATTATGTATTAGAAATCAATATAAGTGTAGAAACTAATTTTAAAAGTCACAAGCAATCTCTTATTTTCTCCAAGTACACTCCCTGGGGAATTTTCTCCTGCAGGTAGCAAATTGACCGAAATACCCCCCAAAACCCAACCATATACAACCATATAATAGTTACTGGAACATGAAATCATATGAGCCAGCAGTTTTCAACATGATCAAAAATGTGTATATCAAACCTCAAAACACCATTGCTGAGCATGAGTGTTGTCAGGTCTTAAAGGGAGTATTCATGGCAGATTATACTGTTGAACATTTTCCAGTGAGAGAGATCAAGCAAACAAAACAAAATCATGCATTATGAAGGATCAGCATAAAACACTCTTATCAATAATAATAAAATAACCAAACAACAACAACAAATCCACTTTGATCTCCTCTGAAGAAAACATATCCTCCTTAGTAGGAAATGAGCATTTTTTCTTTTAGAAAGATCAAGCAAACAAAGCAAGATTATGCATTATGAAGGAACAGCATAAAACAAAACACTCTTAGCAATAATAATAAAATAACGAAACAACAACAACAACTCCACTTTGATCTCCTCTGAAGAAAACATATCCCACTCAGTAGGAAACAAGCATATTTCCTTTTGGTGTTTAAACTTTATGTTTTTAAAGGTGTTCATTCAATTAATGCTTTGCATGCTCCAATTGCAGTACCGTGGTCAGAGGCTCGTTTTCCCATAGGAGGGACTTGCTCCACACCCAGCACTCCATTCCCACCCTAAGGGAAATCATAAAGGATATTTGAAAGAGAAGCCACTGTAGTCCAAATCTAAGAAAGGTATTAAAAAGAGAAGGTAGCAGCTTACCAGAGGGTAGGTGGATCTTTGCTTCATTTAGCAGAAAGGCTGCTGTAATTGAATAGTGACTCTCTAGCTGCTGCTCTAAATAAGCATACACCTGTTTCACCAGGACGGGTAGGTTAACACTAAAATGAATATCCTCTACTCTTATTCTTGGTTTAGCCTTGCCTTTAGCTGCTACTTTTATTGCAGTAGCATGAATATTAAAATCAATGAAAGCTTTCAGGAAAGAAGATCCCAGAGTCTCCTGGAATGTGGTTTGTTCAATCAACCTCAGCTGAGGTCATTAGCAGGCAGAAGCAGGCAGCTTACATAGCAGCTGCTCTCTGTTCCTTAGAAAGTTGTGATAGCATAAGACAAAAGGAAGGTTGGGAAATCAAAACCAAATCCTTCATCCATGTGTCACTGAAATCAACAACACCACTTTCCCAGATGTTAATGTGAAAAAAATGCAGTCTAACTCCTTCTTGTTAATTTAGAAAGCCACAATGAGACTTTACTAACACTGTACACAAGGAAGACCTTTATACTTCTGGCATAACCTGCCAAACCAGAAAGATTTTTAGAGTGGCTAAATTTGAAAAGAGTGGTAGTTAACTGAAAATCCTAGGTATTATTTCATTTCAAACAATCTAATATTTTTTCAGTTTCCTTTTTTTTTTTTGATATATTTTCTTTTAAATACTCACTATTAAATATTTATCAACTCAGTTATTTTTATTAACCAGAGAATTATATATCTGTGGCTTTTCTAATAATTTGTGACATGACACATACACAAAACAGGCTGATCTGATCTGTGTATAAATATAAATTTGGTATATTTGTATAAATTGTATATAAATATAAAATATGTGTAAAAATAAGGTCTTATTTTAACTAAATAAGCTTTAAAAAATACTTCTAAGACAAAAAAGAAGCAAAGAAAGAAATTACTTACCCAATGTATTCTGCTTTGTCTTCTGAAACAATATGTTGCCCCGTCTATAAAGTACTTTTAGAAAGGCAGTGTGGTATACAGCAAAATAGCTACCAAAACAGGTAAATATCCAGAAAATAAAGTCCTCTGGGCAGAGCAAAAAGTTAACAAATGCAAGAAAATTAACGTGGGATTTCTGTTTTTCATGAACAAGGCCAATAGTAAGGCAAAAATTTGTATTGGTATGTCAAAGGGCATGTGGAAGGAGCTGATAACAGCAGATCAAGAGTCCTAAGACACTGGACTGAGTTGAAGGCGTCAGGTAACAGGACTTCGTCAGAATGGGCTACTAATCCAGGAAAGTGGATTGACAGGAAAGAGAAATCATTGAATTCAAACACAGATACCCTTCCAATCAGCCTCAGCATTCCAACTGGAAAACAAGCAGGAGGGTTGCATCATGTTGTACGTTCCATGCTGTAACCCACAGTGACCCAAAGCAATAATAAAAACAATTCAAACCTTTCTGTTGTCAGTGCTCCTCCTATTTCTTCCTTTTAAAGTAACATCTTGTAAAAACATGCTTTTTGTGATAAAGGCAGGTCTACAATTAATGTTTACACAGAAATGGCTGTGCTTTTTAAAAACACTATTCAAAGCAAGTATATGACAAGTATTTGGAATAAATAGCCTCCGAGTTGCTTTACTTTTATCTATGAAGGATGATTATTTATCCCTGAGAGCTCTCAAAGTCCTCCTGAAAAGATTGCACAATTCCAGCGGCCTGCTAGTCTGTGGTTACATACATTATAATACATAAAGAAACATTTTGGCAACAGAATTGCTTTGCAGGAATGTGTTCTCTGCTGGAAGAGCAGAGACTGAGCACCATGTTGCTTAATCAGGGCTGTGGGAAAATTACTTTGACAGGGCAATTAGAGAAACCTGGGACCTAATAGAGGCATAGTATTACAGAAGGCTTTTTTTTAGGGTAAAATACAGCTATCACTTTCAGGATGGTTGGCATACATGGAATCTACTTTACCGCGGCTCCCTAAGCAGCACACCCTGCCAGCCCAGCACATGCTGATAGGGGTAACGGAGGGTGGAGTGGAGCAGAGACACTGTGGCCAGGGTCTTTGTACTCCCTGCTGGAATGGGAACTTAATGGAACTATGCAGCCGATGAGATGTCCACTGCTAAGTCAACGTTTGTGGTGAAATTGTGTTCCTCTGATGCGATAATCTCACTGTAATACCAATGCACGCCTCCATCCCAAAATTACCTGCCTCCAAGGTACTACCACACGTCACTGGGCACGTGTACCAATCAGTACCAAAAATATGTATGACCAGTGTCACTCAAGCTCCACCTAAACCTAAAGAAAATGAACTGGTCCTGGACTGAAATAAATCCAAAAGGGGGGAATTGCTGTCTAAACTCCCAAATTACCAAACTCTGATTTAGTGTTTATATGTTAAACGTTTCTGTGCACAAAGATAAGGTCAAGCTGACACCCTCTAAAGTCATCAAAAACAATGAATGAAAGGACTTCTAATCAAGGGAGTCAACCTTAGGAAACAAGTAATAGATTGGGGAAAAGAACACTGTTATCTAAATTATGGAGAAAGAAGCCTCCAAGTGAGAAAGTTCTGGCCAAGCTGATAAGGTGTTGCAATCCACAGAAAATTAGTTGAAAACAGGACAAAGGTTATTGTGGCACTGGGAAATCATGACATCCAACTCAAATAGCCCCCTCAAAAAGAGCGCAAAATCCTGCTTGAGCAGCATGCATAGTTAGTAAGAACTTTAGTGGTGCTGTCTGTGGATGTGTACTAATTTGTGTTAGAAGCGAGAAACTTTTAACCAATCCTGCATATGATGATGAATATGCAATGTACTGTGAAGTATAAAAAGTAAGCAAAGGAGGGGAGAAGTTAGGGAAAGCTCCATCGTAACTTCTGGGATCAGTTGATGGGCTGAACCTGTCTTCTCCCCCATAGGGACACCTGACAGGTAAGAACTTTATTCTATGACTGACTCATGCCAGCTGTTATTAGTGTGTTGTTTTAAGCTTGCTGCTTGCTTTGCAGTCAGGGTATTATCACCGGCAAACTTGGAACCTTATTCTGTCACAAACTTGCATTTTGTATAACAAAAATCTTCAGCTGAAGTTCATTTTTTATGAATCTCCAGGGATTTGAGTAGTTGTTATAAGGGATTTTACTCAGTGATGCTGTCAGCAGGGGTCCCTGAAAAGGTTACTCAAATCACTCTCCAATACAGTGGGCTGTCAAGACACAGGTGGTGGACAGGCTGGTCGGACACAAGGGTCTCATCTTCCTTGGGAAACTGACAGGCTGATCAAATAGAAGGGATTGGAGGAAAACCCCCTTCTTAACATGACAATAGGTATAAAGAGAAAATGTGTAAAACGGGAAACATTTATTTGTCATGTATAAACAAAATACTTCTATGAATTGAGGCAACAAGTGTCAGGTGTTTGGCTTTATGACTGCACTCCAACTGAATAATTGGTAACTCACCAAATGCAGTCTAGACGAACTCAGTGTCATTTCTGAGACTCAGCAAAGGCACAATAAAGACAAAGCAGTACAGATATAAAACTACTATACAGAAACACGAATTGTGTTGTAAGAAAAATATTCACATGGTTTCATATAGAAAGAATAAATTTAAAGATGCAGTCTTAGAGAATTAGATACATCTGGATAAGGTTGAAGTCCTAGCTGTTTGTTATCTTTCAACTTTTGTATTATAATTCTGGCAAATTCCTCTCCTTGGCTATCTGAGGTATCAAGCAGTTGTCGTACTTTTGATGTCCTTGTAGGTTTGGTGCTTATAAGTTCATAGTCTTCTTTCATGAGTAAAAATCTTGAAAGAAGAGCATCCAGTGACTGATTCAAACATGCTTCAGTCATCTGATCGATAATTTCCTCTCTTTTACTTTGGATCCATTGATGAGCTACATTCTGTTGTATGGTTTCCAAAACAAAATCTGAGATTGAAGAGGATTGAAAAAAAAAAAAAGTATTGTAAATTTCTGTCAACAGATAGTGCCATAGAACAAAGAACAAGCTGAGAAAGAGCTGTTTAAAACTTGTTCGGAAAAAAAGTTGGTCAGAAATACACTAGACTACTAAACATGCTTTTAAGATTTCACTATTATATTCCACATTTTAAATGTTCCAGTTTCTCAGATTTGGTGGTTAGTGTTTGTTTTATCATAGAATCACAGAATAATTTAGGTTGGAAGGAAGCCTCAAGGAGGTCATCTGGTATAATGGCCTCAGATAAATGACAAAGGTGGGGCAACTTCAATGATAACTCTGGTTGCTCAGGGCCCTGACCAGCTGAACCTTGAGTGTCTCCAAATGATGGGACTTCTACAGCCTCTGTGGGCAACCTGTTCCAGGGTTCAGCCCAACCTGGTACTAAAAAGACAGAGGTGGTAACTTCACTTTCCAAGTGCACTTTTATTCAATTTTACTGAAAATAACACTAGTTTCCTGTGTGTTTTCCTCAAGTTGAGGATTCACACAGTGAAAAGGTGCCCCACTTTATGTTGGTTTTACTTTGTAATATAAGGCTACAAGGACAGAATTACCTGCATTCTTAATTTGTAAAATGCTTTGTTTCCATTTTACAGATGAACAACAGTACCAGTTTGCATTTCATACAAACATTTATTTGACATTAGGACACTTATTGTGGGTCTTGGAATTAAATCAGTGTTTGCTGTACCTGAAGAAACTGGTGATGTCCGCAGCATATGTGATGCAGAATTTGAGGCATCTGAAATACTCTTTTCTGGCAAGGGAAAATAATCGTATGGATGCACAAGAAGTTTGGCACTCTGAGTTACAGAGATATTTTCATCTGTGCTCTGACGGCTGAGAGACTGTAGACCTTCAGAATTTCCATCTTAAAACAAAAAAAAAAGGGGGGGGGGAAGGGGAGAGTGAGCTGTATTAATTCTATGTTGAAATAAAATACAGCCATCGGAGACTATTTAGAGGAACTCTATAAAACAAGTAATAAACAACTTAAATTCACATCAGATACAACACATTATTCCTTACACTCAGGTTCTGAGTACATTCATGTCCCTTATCTTTTAACCAGGCCCTGACCATGGGTTTGGGCATATTTTTTTTTTGTTTTAAAAGAACATTGAGAGGATAAATCTGGTAGATGTGACCTTTAAAAAAATAGCTCTGACAGAAAATTTTTGCAGGGACTGGAAGAACAAAACTCCTTCAAGTTTTTGGAGAGGCAGCTAGGAGTCAGCATGAAAGCAGACTGATGAAGTTTGGCAGTGTAATCAAGGTGGAAATATTTCTTTTATTTTCAGGTGGAGGGAAAGAACATGAAAAGCAACTGTAACATTCAGTGGGAGGCCAGTGGAAGCTTTTGGTAGTCTGTCAAAACTGCAGATGACTTCAAGAAAGCTTCACGTAAACTTGTGCAAAGGAAGGGAGAAAAACTTAATAGTTTCTATTTTTAGGATTTTTTTTATATAGCAGAAAAAGATGATGGATATGAAAACAGCAGTAGGAATTACTTAAGGAGGAGATGACAAATAGCTGATAAGCAACAAACTGCAGGACATATGCCTAATTCTGCATACAGTTTTCGTTACAGACTTTCACAGTGTCATTTGATAAAGAGCTTCAGAGTTAACTAAAAACCAGAGATGCAAATGTATGAATCCAGATGAACATCTAAAGACACAATAAGAAGAGGTAACTCTATGGACAACTTGGGATTTACAGGTACCTGTCCAATGGGGGAACCTGAAGGTGTATTCCTAGATCAGTGTTGACCTGTAGAAGAATATGGCTATAAGTACATGGATCAGGAATAGGATAACGTGAATGAAATGACACTCTCATTATTTAAAAAACAGTGCACTAGAACTCATAGTAACTAGTACTTTATTTCACGAAAGGGAGAGAAAGCTGGGCAGAACTTTCTCTGTAGTGTGAAGCAGCGTATGTTATCTACTGCATGAATGAGAAAGGATTAGGAGACAACCACTGAGTGAAAGATCATTTCAGAAAAGGATTTTAAACAGCTCTGCTGGGATAGATCGTTGTAGATCTCTAGGCACACGCAGATTTTTAATAACATTACAGACAAAACTACTGGGATTATACTAGTATGGTAGAATGACCTTGATCAGAGACCATAGCATAAAAAGTACTATCATAGAATCACAGAATCTTTTACGTTTGAAAAGACCTTTAAGATCATCAAGTCCAACCGTAAACCTAAGACTGCCAATTCCACCACTAAACAACATCCCTAAGTGCCACATCTACACATCTTTTAAATACCTCCAGGGATGGCGACTCAAACACTTCCCTGGCAGCCTGTTCCAATGCTTGACAACCCTTTTGTTGAAGGAATTTTTCCTAATATCCAATCTAAAACTTCCCTGGCACAACTTGAGCTGTTTCCTCTCATCCTACCGCTTGTTACATGGGAGAAGACTCCAACACACACTTTGCTACAGCCCCCTTTCAGGTAGTTGTAGAGAACGATAAGGTCTCCCCTGAGCCTCCTTTTCTCCAGATTAAACAACTCCAGCTCCCTCAAACAGAAACATGCTAATTAGATTTGCAGATGTTATTCAGAAAGAACAGGTTGATCCGATCCAAGTTACTCAGAAAGAACCTAGTTGAAGTGGAAATTCAGTAGCAAAAATATGAGATCCAGACTTTCTGCTTCAAGCTGGGGCTAATCGTTTGGAATTGAGATAAGGAAAAAAACCCTAGGTAGTTTATTATGTAATGAAGGATCTTGTGAGAAAGGAGAAATAAAATTCTAAGGTATATAAAGTACAGGGGTTTCTGAGACAGAAAACTTTTGTCACCATTCTTTCAGGATACTAAGTACAGAGGTCTGGTAACGGTTCAATGACTTCAGTTAGAACATGCACAAGGAGTAGTAGGATACCAGGAGAATGAAGAAGCTTATTTAAGAAATGGACTTCAAAAGAGTGTGTCCTGTTTGTCTAGCAAGACAAAGTGTATTAAAGAATTACTCTCTATATCAGAAAAAAAATAATGGGAGAAGAGGGGAAAGATCTATTTAAACCTTAAAAAAATGCCCAAGCAAAGTGCATGTATAAGCTTGCTAGGGAAGAGGAAAGGAAAAAAAAAAAAGAGGAAAAGGGAGGCTGGAAGTTAGAAGAAAAGTCTTAACTCTGGAGGAGCAAGTTTCTGAAAAAAATTTCTAATTGGATTGGTGGAAAAAACAACTAAACTAAAATCTATAGTATTAACTCCTGCCTTGGTGCCATGCCAAATGCATCTCTTACCAACAGCTACCTGGGAACAGATTTTCACCTGAAACAATTGCATCTGATTTTGAAAAGTAAGAGGAATGTCGGTTTTGCTTTCTGTTATATAACTACCCGACATAGATATTGGCAAAGAAATAACAAACACTTCTTCTGTAGTAGTATATACTACATATAGTGTATATATATAGATAGACAGACATAAAATAGTGTAGGCACTTTTTTCACAAGCTTTACATTATCTATACACACATACAACAAAGTCTAAGCAGTGACTCCACACAAAGATCACTAACTGATCAGTCAGATAGTTGTACCACCACAATGTCATCAATGACTTCCACAGGTAAACACGACAATTTTTAATAGGAACCAGCAGCAAGAAGGGCTAATATTTATCATTATCTTATCTCATTACACTTAGAGACCATGCTCATTTTCAAGCCAATATTACATTTTCTAAAATTCATCACAACATTCCTATTAAGCTTGGTAGCCAAAAGTTATTCTTCATCTTTAAGATTTTTATGCTATAAATGCTTGGGTTGAGGTACAGCTGAAGTACACTGCACTTGCTTTCTGCCATTTTCCCCAGTAACTCAAATTCCTTAAGCTTCGTAAATACAGCAGGAATTCCAAGGAAGAAAAATTACATATCTCTCTAGTACATTGAGTACAAGTCCAGAATTGTGGACATGTTCAAACAGGGGCTAGAAAAAAACCTGCCTGCAGCACCTCAGCACACTTTTTGATGCCCTACTTACAGCAGAAGTCAAGTGCCTTGTCTGCTTTCACACCACTGCTCCCTGCAAAGTCAAAGGATATCCATTCTTTTGAAATATACGTTTGTGTTCTTTCAAGAGAAGAAACTTAAGTGCAGTTTTAGTTTCACAATGTATTGCTATTCCAGCTGGGTCTCATTGCATTTTTCTGTCTTCTGATGTCAGCAACACCTTAAAATGGCGTTTTGTCTCAGAATTTTCCCAACTTTTGTTCAGAAAAGGTGACAGCTATGAAAGGTCTGTGCAGGTATTTTTGCAAGGAATCTAATTATTAAAGCATTTTTTAAAATGGAATTAAAAATGATTGAGAGGCTGGGCTGCATTAAAAACTTTCAGTTTATGTATCTTTAAGAGTGCCTCAAAATGTTTTAGCCTTTTTATCTTTATAATTAATTCACAAATGGTTAACTAAACTGCCTGAAGTCTGAAGGGACAAGTAAATGCTATCTCTGCACTCATGACCATGAATGGGAAAACTGAAGCTGTGAGCTGTGGGGATTGCTCAAGTGACAGAAACAGAAAATCAGAGCTCAAATACTCTAGTTTTTTACCCAGAGCACTATGTTTACAAAACACATCTCTCTTCTGACATACGGAGATCCAACTTTCTACTATGCAAATGCCATGACACAGCGGGAGGGTAAAGTTGCAATTGCAACTTAAACTCATGAGTATCTCTACCTGATGACAGGATATTGCACTTGGGAACCGACTTGAATCTTGATATATCTGGAGAGATGCTTCGAAGGGGAAGTGCATCACACTGTATGGAGCCAGAATGTGTTTCCTGGAATGATTCCAGTTGTATATTGAAAAGGCACATTAAATAAATACAAAGTTGCAGGTTTTTTACAGAGTACTTTCCCATCACTGTTTTCCCTGCTCAATAGACAGCACAATTAAAATGCAGTAAAGCAGAAGAAATCGTGTAATCCTAATACTTGTGTTATTCCATAGCTGACAGCAATTTCATATACGAGTTTAACCATTAGTAAGAACCAAAATCAGAAGCACTAAGAATTGAAATATAAAAGCAAATCTATATGACCCTATGTAATCAAGCTCCGCAGAGGTGTAAGGGAGCAGAAGACAATCTCTTACAAGTTGCAGACATTGTGTGCTGCATTCCTTCTCAAAGCGCTGGCTTTCCCACATCTAGAGAATATACCAAACACGCCCTTCTTATTTCTGCTTACCCACCCCTTACTATTTTAACCTATATAGCTATGCATTTGTTACATCCCAGCTCAACTAATGCACTTTATGCCTTTCCTGACTGCACAGGAAAGTAAACTGCAGAACGATTCCTCCTTACTAAGTTAACCCTCCCTTAAGCTCTCAGGATCTTTAATGATGCTGACATACTGAATGCAATACGTAAAATATTTACCTCTTGGGGATTCAGAGGTATATTTAGAGATACCTGCTCCACATCTGCTTGCTTTCCACTCTTGTAAATACATCGTGATTCATACAGTGACTGGAAGAGATATATTTACTTGTATTAAATTTCTGCTATAAGACAAGATGATAGCTTTATACAAACACATGCTTCAGCCAGATACAAGACTGAATAAATGACAAAGGAGAGTACATTTCTTTTAGCAAACAAATATTACCAATTTATTTGACCAACTCATGACTGTAACAAAAGCCACTTACCTTTGATCTTTTTAACAGAATTACTGCTTCCAACATAGCTATTTCATCAAATGTTCGCAGGACTGGCTCAAGGTCTATTAAACATTCTATTAAAAAAAAATAGTATTTTGCTGAATGATTTAAAGTGGAAATTAAGTTTTCATTTTGCTAAAGGTACTTTCTTACATTTACAAAAGTAATTTATCTGTTGATACACATCAAACCACTTATGCTGCTAAACAGAAGTTTCTTGCTTTCACCTGTTAGAGCAGTTTCACATCACCAAAATAAACCCTGTGCTGATCTGGCCACCTCGGCACTCTGTATCACAAGAGATCTGGGACTGTGCCAGACAGCAAGTCTTACATTGCTGTAATGGATAGATTGGTGGGTTTGCCATGTTTCAAGGTAGACCCAACAAGCTTGATTAGCTAAATGGGACCAAGCAGCACAATACCTCAGTGTGGGTCACGGTCTTCCCACTCCACCAGAGGTATTAAAGATCTACATGAGAAAAATAAACAAACAAACCCTTACCACAGCAATATCCAGAACAGATGCTGTGAGGCAGGGCCAGAGAAGATGGGACAGTCAAGGCACTGACCTATCACATCCAATGAATCCAAATGATACTGTCCTTGTTTTCACCAAAGGCAGCAATTCAGAGAAGCTAAAATCATCTGCTCACATAGGGAAGCACATGACAGTCCAAGAAGTAAGTTACAACCTGTGCTATGCTCCCTTGCTTTCCAATGTTTAAAGGTTTATAAAGATAAATATTTCAAATGTTGAGATGACTGTGTTATAAAAATGTTTTCTTTGAAACTGTGCTCAGATACAACAAAACCTCAAGAAAGGGTAATGGCATAGCTCAATTCTATTGCATTTCTATGGATTCTGCTGATTCATCAAAACCTGTTAACCATGCTAGCATTCTGTCACACTGCATCCTTATTAACATATTTTTATTTTTTACTACAATTTTACCTCTCTTCTCCTGTATTAACTTTTTTCCACTAGCATCTTCAAGATATACATTCAATACTGGAATTCTTATTTTCTTGACTAAAACAGAGTTTTACAGGTTTGGCAATCCATTTTCCACACTGAAATACTAGCACTGCTAATTCTTGTTGATTATAATTAAACTGTAGGTACATATTCCAAGTACATGCAGAAACATGGTGATAAGTAGTTGTTATCTCTTCTTTATAAGGAGAACAGACAGGTTAACCGAGGTTTTCCATTTAAAGTTTATTTAACAAAAGGGGAGGTCTGGTGTTTTGGTTTTCTCTGCCCTGTACTACGGTAATTGCAAAATTTCCCAGTGAGCTTTACTTCCCTTAATTTGCAACAGTTCTGCAACTTCCTCTTTCTTTTTGTGATAGTAAAGTAGAGGAGAAAGCAATGCATGTTTTCTTCAAAGACATCTTACTACAGACACAGCACTAGTAACAGAACCCAAGTTAGCTCACATCCCGGGTAATTAGCCCTTCAACATGACCACAGACTTTGATTGCTATTTTGCTTTGCTTAACTGTCAAAAGAAAATGAGAATACATAAATAAATATTATGATGTGTCTATCCTTTGTCATTTTAGAAAAATATTATAAATGGTTATATTTCCTTGTTTGGGAAAAAAATAATCCACAACTTAAAATCACACAAACCGGACTCACACAAACATAACCTGACATTTCAAAATGTTCTTAATGCAGAAATAAGAACGCCTCAAAAAAGGTCATGTAAATCATTTTGGACTGTAAACGCAACATGAAGATGCTGTATGTGTTTAGATGTGCCTCCATTTTGTCTTTTGCCAAACTGATCCCAAAAAATGGAGTCAAAAACATTTCTAAGCTATCTGAACAGCAGTTTTCTAACACTTTCCCACTCAAAGGAGTATGCCTATAAAGGCTTTCAAAATAGTAAACAAATTTCTGTTCACCAAAGCTACAGATGTAACTTTAAGATTGTGGACCTCTCTACTCATAACATCAAAAAATCCAAAATCAAAATAAACCATAAACCCACAAGAACCAACAAACCCTGATATTTCAGGTTTGGGTCATTGCATCTTCAACCTAACCAGTGAGAAATTTAAAAGACAGAATTGTTTAAGCCAGAGCAATTTGTACTGTTCTAAATTTGAATACTTTCCGTCTACATTTTTGCCTCTCCAGGGTGATCCAGTTTTCCCTACAGAATTAGGTTCACGTTTTCTAAAGGAGAAGGAAGGAAGATTTTAAAGCACATGCAAATTAAACAAGCACAGCAATGCAGGTGGAGGAACCACTGTTGGCTTCACTACACTGATATATGTGATGATAGCAACACTTGCAAGAGCAAATTTCACAGTTTAATCGTTTTCTGCCAATATTGATGGAATTACCTTTATGCAATGGCCAAAGAAGAACCAAAAGTAACCACAGAATTAAGCATTTTGAGGAGAAATTGTTACACAGGATAAATTTGGACTCAACACACACCAAATATGTCAGTTAAGTGCAAGAAACACAGGTTTGCAAAAAGCAAAACAGAACTTTTCTAGTTCACACTACACTAATGTCTACAAGCTCACACTTCAGTCTTATTCTCTAAATTCTGCAATCCACTGTAAAAATGGTTGGAAGTATCTATATTTGGTCTCATGGACAAAAAGCTGAACAAAGGAAAGATGGAAAGAGAAAGTTAAGTGGGTTCATCCAGTACCTGTTCAATCTGGACAGTGGAGCAATCAAATATAAACTCTCAGTGAAAAAGATCTATACCAAGATGCAAACACAGGATGAAGTCAGTATAGTTTATCTGATATGCAATGTTTTGTTGGTGTGTTTGCCAGCTTGCTTACAAATCTCACAGTACTCATTCTACACTTCCCTTCTTAAAAAAAAAAAAAAAAGTTCCCTTCAACAATAAACAAAAAACCCCCAAGTCCAAGTAATTAAAAAAAGCATGCTGCTTTTGTACAGGTAAATTAGCTGGAGTCTTTTGCATTTGTCATCTCTAACAACTTGGTTTTACGGCACACACATAGTTCCATTCATAAAAGTTTGTTTCTAGATGTGGTGGAAGCAGACAAGCACCTTATCATATGCAAAACTGAGCACATACTATCTCTTGACACTTTTAACATTCCCTTTTGTGACTGTAATCTTGCTCTGTAAGTACCATGTTCAACAGAAATCTGGCAATTTACAAATATTTTCTTATTATGAAATGTAAACTCACTTAAGAACGATGGTCTTTCATCTGGGTTTTGTGCCCATCCACTTTCTATCAATCTGATGATGAGCACTCGATGAGGAATGTCCATTGACAAACTTTCTTCACTTAAGTCTAGTCGCTGTCCTTGTGACACACTATACATTATCTGCAAGGGGTTTATAACTTCTGTCAAAATAGACATCATACAGTCATTAGAAATATATGCAATATAAATAGCTTACTATAGGAGGAATAATTTAGTTTGCAGACATAGTATTTATACATCGCCAAAATAAGACTATACTTTTTTATTTAAAAAAATTATTTTAATTTATTGAACAACACTAATTTAAAAAAAAATACAGAAAAACTCTCATTTGAAAAGTAACTCAAAGTGTTCTTCAACAAGCTTACAAGTTGAATCATTAGAATTAACCCCTAAAATGAAGTTCCCAGGTACCAGGTCTCAGGTTTAGCCTGTAAGTAAAGCTGGAAAAATAAATTAAAGGAAGACATGACCTTACCTTCAAATGGCTGTTTCCTTGACATCACTTCCCACATAATAATTGCATAACTGTTTAAAGTATAAAAAGTGTAGAAGTTGTTATTTCAGATTAAACTGAAAGAGGGTAGATTTAGATTCGATATTAGGAAGAAATTCTGAACTGTGAGGGCGGTGAGCCCCTGGCAGGGGTTGTCCAGAGCAGCTGTGGATGCCCCATCCCTGGAAGTGCTCCAGGCCAGGCTGGATGGGGCTTTGGGCAGCCTGGTCTGGTGGAAGGTGTCCCTGCCCATGGCAAGGGGTTGGAACTAGATGATCTTTAAAAGTCCCTTCCAACCCAAACTACTCTACGATTTTGATTACTCACACTTAACACAGTTTGCCCAGCTTTACATTTTACTAAAAACATTTTGCTAAAATGATCCTGCATACATGCATAGAACTGACTATAGCTAACTACAATGACGACCTGAATATATGGAAACTAGCAGGAATTTTAACCAGTGGCTTCAACTATAAGTAATTAATAATATTAAGTACAGAAAAAGTACATGGCATGTAAATTCCTATTCCAAATCTGTATTAGCTCTGCTCTATTAATACATTGTGAATTACGTATATGCAGTTTAAATGTCAGTATGCAAATTAAAGTGTGCTCCAGAGTCCCGGCTGCTCTGTCCTAACTGCAATACTGTGGCATCTCCCCAGTCCAGATGGACACTCTGACATTCCCACGGGAAGCAGGGTACCAGCAGGGAGGATGGCTTTCACCCACACTTCTACCCCAACACAAAGTCAGTCAGGTAAGATAAAGACTTGCACTCGGGAAGCACCCTCCACCTTCCCCCACAGATATACATGCTTTCAACATATGCAATCTTCTCTATAAGGAGAGATGTCACTTACACACAGCATTCACTTCACAAAAAAGACTTTCAAGAACACCACCCTGAACTACAGCTAGGAGACTGAACGCACATCTCCTTACTCAAACCAGTGACATTTTTTTCCATTCACCTCAACATGAATGGGAACTGGTTCAGTGAAAACAAACCTGCTCCACCTTTAGTAGACTAGTCACTCTCTTCAGTCATCAGGATATGTAAAAAAAACCTGTAAGTTTAAGCAACTTTGTAATTTAAATAAGATCAGATTATTTCATTTAAATAGAATCATAGAATCATTTAGGTTGGAAAAGACCTTTGAGATCATCAAGTCCAACCATTAACCCAGGACTGCCGAGCATTGAATTTGTTTATAAAAAAAAAATCAATGTAGTTAAGATAAATAAAAAGAAATACAGTGATGTAAAACCTTCAAATCTGGCTTTCCTATTTAAGAATAGGAATTTGGTGTCAGGAATAACACCAGTAGTTCTAAAACTAAAATGAGAGCGCAAAAATATTTCACTGTATAAGAACCTAATTTCCAATGTCAAACATACCCTTGTAAACTTACCTCTACTCCCTTATTGTTTCCAGTAAATCAATTTTAAAATGGATTTAAAAGTTTTAAACATTTTACTTGAAAAAAATTGAAATCCAATTTGCACAGAAGCAATACAAATGAAATTATGCAAAGAATTATTTTTTTGCTAAAGAATTAGCACTTATCAGAATAAATGTTTGCTGAACTACTCAAATAACTGCACAAAGATAGTGTTTTCCTGCACCACTAAGAAGTACAAAATTTTGCATATAGGTTACATGTAACTGCCTCTAAGCATGATATCATCCAACAGCTACCAATTAGGAAGAATCAAAACAATTAAGGAAGAATAAAGTAAGTGATGCTTAAACTTAATCATATAAATTGAGCTTTCCTAACTACTTATTCCATTCATATTTTAACATCCACCCCTGATAAAATTTATTCAGGTAACTTCTAATAAAAGCAGTCCTCCTTGTTAGAAAGCCTGCTTTTGATGCATTCCTGAGAATTCATGCAGACTGATTTTTTTGGCAGTAAAAGTTGATGCTGCTTGACTGTTGTGTGAACAATTTTTTTCTTTAAGAAAGATCCTTCCTCACAGATTAACTTTGATATCTCAACAACATTCAGCTGCATCTGCTGTGGACAATTAATCAGACACCCAACCTTTAATTCAGTTTAGAATCTCTCTACAACTAAAGACTGTCTTCTTAATTCTACAACACTGCAGCATACCAACTCCTGCTGATTTTCTATTTGTGTTTTCCCTTCTTATTTCTGCTTCATAGCATCTCCTTATGATCCGGAGCACAGATCTTCCTGCGTGACCTTTCTGGTGGTCGTTTCCTTCACGTCTTCCTGCCTTGAACTGCCTTCCCTCTTTATGATGTCTCAGTTTCTTTCTTCTCAGATAATCTCTTTTCTTCCTAATTCATCAGTTTTCTAAGCCCTTCTACTGATCTTTTCTCTCTTGTTTTCTTTCATTTGGTTGCTATTCTTCTGCACACATTTTTTTTTTCTTTAAACATTTGTCTTCCTCATCTCCACTCAGTCATTAAGCCACCAGCCATACTTTCTGTATGTTACACAATATACGCTACTCCTTTTCAATGTCTTCCTAGTCCAGATTTTCTCATCAAAGGGTGAGGAAAGCAGGTATGCTACCATCTCTATTCTTTAGACAGGAAAGTCCAGGAACTTTGTGTGACCCTTAAGAGTAAGGGATAATTAAAGAGAAATAGTGGTCTCCCTGGAAGTCAGGAAGACACTCTGAAACTGATACATCTCTCACCAAAATACAACCCTGTCAAAGCTGAAGGTAAAGGTGGTAGAGTGCAATAGAGAGATGGACTTTGTCACAGAGATATGCCTCTTCATGCCTCCTTAATCTCCTTTTACACAGGTGTCCTGGTTTCAGCTGGGATAGTTAATTTTCTTCTTAGTAGCTGGTGCAGTGCTGTGTTTTTGCTGTGGTGTGGGAACAATGTTGATGGTACACTGATGTTTTTAGTTGTTGCTGGGTGATGTTCAAATTGAATCCAGGACTTTTTCAGTTCCTTGGGCCCTGCCAGCATGAGGGCTGGAGGGACACAGGAAATTTGGGGGGTACACAGCCAGGACAGGTGACCCAAGCTAGCCCAAAAGGTATTCCATACCATATGGCGTCATGCTGAGTATATAAACTGGGGGAAGAAAAAGGAAGGGGGGGACATTTGGCATGATGGTGTTTGTCTTCCTGAGTAACCGTTACGTGTGATGGAGCCCGGCTTTCCTGAGGATGGCTGAACACCTGCCTGCCCATGGGAAGCAGTGAATGAATTCCTTGGTTTACTTTGCTTGTGTGCGCAGCTTTTTGTTTACCTGTTAAATTGTTCTTATCTCAACCCTGGAAGTTTTACATTCCTTTCCGATCCTTCTTCCAATCCTTCTTCCCATCCCTCTGGGTGGGGGGAAGTGAGCAAGCGGCTGTGTGGTGCTTGGTTGCCGGACGGGGTTAAACCACAACAACAGGACAGTTACCTCCATGATTGTTCAAATAATCCTTGAGCTCTCGAAGCCTTTTCAGATTAACTAATTGTAACTAATATCCTAAGAGCAATTGACGTTTTGTTGGATGGGTCTCCACCACTCTACTCCTTCCTGTTCTGTTACTTCTACTACTCAGAACTGACACAGATCTACCTCAACTTTCATAAAGTAAATTATTCCTTAAGGAGATCTCTGTAAATACTTCCTCCAACCCCATTACCCTGTTTTTTTCCTAACTTCTTCCCAAAACTATGTTTTTTTCTTTCCCCCAAGTATATTCTGCAATTTATATTAACTGATCTGCACAAATTACAAGGGTATGTGCATCAAGCTGTGTGAAGAGCTTTTTTCCTTCCCTACACTGTCTGTATGTGTACACTCATTTATAGAAACCAGCCTCCTCTGTTTCTGTAGTTCTAACTTAATTTCTGGAGCATTACACTTGTCATGGTGTTTCCTAAAGAAATGAGTCATTAAATCCAGCTACCAATTAATTCTTTTTTTTCCCCAATTCATTTTGTTTATGCACCTATGATAGTGCTACTACCAAAAATAATAAAATTGCTGAGAATATGTTAAAATCTAAGTTCAGTAAATCAAATATGAATTCAAATTGCAAAGATCACTTGAGAACACCACGAGTTACCTGTAGATATCGTGTTTCACACTTGCACGGGTTTTCTGACTGGGATTGTAATTTTCAGGTGGCATGTAGATAATTGTCCCTCCTTCTGGCAAAGAAGTTTCACTTCGTGATTGCGACATGGAAATGACACGCCATTTTGACATGCCAAAATCTGCAATCTGGAAAGGACAAATCAGTTGTTCTGAGAAGAAAAACTGGAATTATTGGCTGACCATTGTTAGAAATTCCAGAAATATGCCCAAAAGAACGGGTCACTTAAAGTCCTTAACCTAACACACAAAAAGTATGTGGGTCGTCCTAGCAACAGTAAATACTGGCTTCAGTCCAGAAAGCATTCCAGGTCATGACTCATGCTATCCCTATAGCCCTGCCCTATCCTGTTGTTCTTTTGAGGAAGGACTCATATATCATATGGCTGGGGAATCTGCTATGAAAGTCTGTTCTGTATAAAGAAAATAACTTTCCTTTGTTAAAAAAAGCAAACAAAAAAAATCATTGAGTACTTCTAGCTCCCTTGTTGTGAAGAAAGCACAAATTCAGTATAAATCATAATAGCTCTATGTAACTTAGGTTGCAGGTATTCCAAGACAGTTGCTTTCACAAGAAGACTTTGGGGTACTCCACCTCACCCCCAAATCAATGAAATATTAATCTTCCATTAATTCATTTGATATTCTGAAATTCTGTGCTGAATATTTTCTTTATCGTGCACTCTGGGGCCTTGTCCTTTCCTATAGAGTTTACAGTTCCTCCACATAAAGAATTAATTGACTGCAGTTTACATTCTCAGACATCTACAAGCCAGGGTGCAAGATGTCAAACTAGGTTACTAGTAGGGAGACACACAGCCATAACTCACCTTCTGGCTGAGTTGCAGTGTCTGGCATACAAGGGAGACAGATAAGCAGCTAACTACGAGCTCTGCACTTGTTCAACATTTGTGTGACAGTGAAAACATTTTCAACAAAGATGGCTCTGCAAGCATTGTGGCAACTAAGATAACAGAAATAAGCTTTCAGGAAAACATACAGTCGACATCCACAGTGAAAAATAACCTTTTTTACTCTACAACTCATTCTCATCAAGCCTTCCTCACTGTAGGAAGTCACATTATCTTGCTCGTTCAGTAGCTGGGACAGCCAGAAGCACCCTATGAATGGTATCACTTTTATACCAATGCAATAATTGTTCTATTTGGCATGCATGATGACCTTCTTGTGTTTCCTGACAGTTGTCCTAATTTAGACAATCTTGCTTCACCCCCAAAAAACCCACTTGAACCCTCTAAAGACAGTCTTCCAGAGACTCTTTACAGGAGGCAGGGCAGATACGCAAGAGTTAACCTCTTCCCTTCAGTTGCTCCATCAAAGCAGCTGTTTAGATGTGGTCAGGCAGAGCACGGGACCACACTAATGCTCTTTGGGATTAAAAAGAGAATGGATAAAAAAATTACTTGGACCAGTTCGCCAGTCAGGTTTATCAGGAAGCTTGAGAGATGGCAATACCAGCACAAGCGAGTGGGAGGAGGTATGACCTGCTAAGGGTGTGAGTGGAGACAAAGCTACGTAAGGCACCGTGCTGCCAAGAAAAATGTGCTTGCAATGGAGAAAAAGGAAATCAGCTCTGGATCTCTGATCTTTGCTCAAAGGACTCACAAATAGATTCATATCTCAGTAAGAACCGAAGCATTTGCCATTCAAATATAAACTAAGTGTAAAATATCTCTTATTTCTTATTTACTTGAACAGTATATTCTAGCCTATCAATTTTAAAAATAGAGGATCTTTTACAAAAAGTCCCTGTGACTCTTGCAATTACGGAAGCACCTAACCATTCTGTTAGATGCACTTTTAGTGCCTTTTTCATATCATGGAAGTGCTATTTTAAAAGGCAGAATTAAAGTTTTAAACTAATGTTACTTCTCCATGTATGTTTGCTCTTTGGTGCTTCACAAAAGCCATCTGCCAACATGTTACAGATTTCAGTTAAGTTTTACATGTTCTCATACTATGCTAACAGAACATATATGTACATATTGCATGATAAATATAAAATGGGGTATTAACATTTGAATTTGACCTACTGTCCCCCAGAACTAACTTGTCTGAGTACCTCAGACAGGAACACTTTCTATTTTCTTCTCACGAAAGGGCCAGATGGAGCTACCCTTGGAAGGTTGTCATATGAGAGTGTCACTGCTACTGAGTATCACCTACTGCTATAGCAGAAACAGCCTGAATTCTGGCTTTCCCATCGTTTCAGATGGATAGAATCCACATTTGAGCAAAGGAGAATTTTCAAAAGAAAAACTCAAAAGTTCTGTCTGCAAGGATAGAAGAAAACATCTGGCATACAATTACAACCCCTCTGTATGGCTGCATCCTCACTCTTCTTCCTCTACAATAATTCAAACACTTTTGCTCATTCTGGATGCTGAAGAATATAAGAATTAAATAACTCTACCTTGACATGAAACTCATCATCCAGCAAAATATTCTGGGTTTTCAAGTCATGGTGCAGCAGTGGAGGATTCATGTTGTGTAAATAGTTTACTCCCAATGCAATTTCATAAAGAATGCGGAATCTCAGGCACCAGGGAATGTTAGGATATAGATCTTTCTGCCAAGATAAAACCACAAAACCAGAATATAATCCTCCATCCTTATCTAACAACACAACACAAAGACTTTTATAATACTAAGAAAGTAACTTGGACAAGCAGTAAACTTTTAAAACATACATTATATGAACTCCTTAAAAAATTGTAACTAAGCATTAAGACCGGTTAGCTGTTAAAACAAATACATAAATGTTAATCATGCAGTGTTATGTTTCCATTCCCTAGCATTCATGTAATAGTTCATAACTGCTATAGATGATGTATTACACTTACTACATTACTCATTCATATGAAAGTATGATTTGCAGATGAACTCCTGTATGAAACTTGCAACCCACAGATTATGAATACTACACAAAGGACGGTAAGAATCATATCTTCGACTGACACTGGGGGAAAAAAAGAGGCTGTGGTGAAACTAAGTGCAAAATACTACCTTTATAAATATTAATACAGCAAGGAAAAAAACCCACAACTACCTTTGTAAATATTAATACACCAAGAAAAAGGCAGTAAAACTCAACTGGCATCTTAAAAGTTACATTGACACCAATGCCTTTATGAAAAACACAGCTGAGCTCTCTAAGGCATAAAACATGTACTGATTAAAGGTACAAAAGAGACTGCAGTGCTGTTGAGACACAAATGCAGTAGCTTTACAGTAGCAACACTGGATGCTCAGACCAAGTTAATTGGAGCAGCTGAGAGTTCAGCACAGGAGAACTTACTCCTGAGAGTATCATCTGGTAGAAATAGCCATATCTGTCTTCATTTTATTTTAATAAAGATTCATATTCAGGGAAAAAATACTTATCTTTGTGTGATGTTTACATTGGCAATAATTCTGAAACCCAGGTTGAAGTAAGCATAAGTATTTAAGCTTCTAATTTGAGAACAGCAGAGGTTTGAAAAGTGATTGTATATAATAATTCAACATGAAGCCAGTTATAGGTTATGACATTAAAAGGAAAAGTGTAATAGAACTAAAGTCTGCTGAGTTTTGTTGTCTTTTTGGGGTACAGAAAATCCATCTGAGCACCAAAAACTACTAGCGATAATGACTGTCCTTTGATTTGAAATATTATTAATAATACACTTTACTATATTACTTCAAGTATGGAAATCACAATCTATTCAAAACAACCAGGCATTGTATTTAAGACTGTAAGTACACTTACCCCATGTAAAAGCTGGTTTAATGACCCATTTGTCATATATTCTGTTACTATCCCCAGAAATTCAGGCTCGTTGCAAATTCCCAAAATTGGCAGAATGTAACTAAACCTGGCTTTGTGTAATATCTCTGCTTCTTTCAGAAGGTGGCTTCTATCACTTAAAAGCAAGCAAACAAACAAAAAACATTACCATACCTGTACTAGGAAACTCAGAACAAATTTTGGTTTCACTATGTTATCTTTAAAAAATTATGTACCTATACGCAGTACCACCACCTTTCACCATTTTATTCTTACTATGCTGTTTTGATTACAGGATACTGTAAGGCAAATTAGAATCTGCAAATGCAAATACAAGATAGCTTCCCCAGTTTTTTTTTACCACACAAATATCTCTACTTCCATCACACATTTAATCCATGTTTCCACTAAATAAGGAAAAAGTCAGAACTCCAACTTCCACCACCCTGTGTAACCGTAACAGTAATAACCAGCCATACTTGTCCTATTTTACTGGCCATCTTCAAATCCCAAGTTTTCGCTGAGGCTCAATATTAATCTTCTACTGAGCGGAGATTTTAATACTCCCAACTCTACAACCATTTAAATTGTGCACTAAAATAATATGGGCTAAAGAAATGTACCTTCAGTTTCTGAAGGAAAAGGAACTACCAATTATGTTTTGTTTTCACATAAATTTTTCCTTCAAATTGGGCCCCTGCTTTGAATCATCATCTGGAAAAAAACATCCCCTGGTTGCACAGGAAGCAGGAAGGGACCAGCCTCTTGTTTGGATGTCTGAATGTGGCTGTGTGAACGCTTTCTGTTACATCAAACCTCCTCATAAAAGTGAGTTAGATGCATCTTTACAAATTCAGACCTTGTAGCATGTGGATTTGAGAAGCCCAAGTTTTAGTGAAGATTGATTATGGTTCTATCCCTAAAAATGATAAACTATTTGGAATGCCTTATATCTCAAATGTTCTTGAAAAAAAATAGGATTGCTGACAGTGAGGATACTTGGACCATGAATATGTTAATTCTAAGAAAAAAAGATTTAATTTTATACCAATGGAGATCGGTATAGGTGCAAGTACAGGACTTTTACAACACATCTAAGATTGATCCTTTGAATATGAGCCCGTCTGATTTAAAAGCAATACAGCTGTGCTTAGGGCATGGTTGCATACAAACCAGAGCTGTGCCAATCGTGATTTGCTAAGTACAGTGCCATGTTAATGTGCTTATACACCTCCTGGGTGAGAGCTGGCATGCATCCATCAAGCCAGGGCAGACACCAAAGAGTTCACGTCAGTCTGGACCCATCAACGTAGATCTAGCCCTCACAAAGAAAAGGCCATCAGGGCACATGGGGAAACGAGGAAGCCTGGAGAACTAAAGCCTGCTGCTTTTAGGACAGGAAAACGTTGAACTTAGAAGGATGTGAAATCAAGGGCAATTGTTAGTCCTTATCTATGTGATGGAAAAAGGCTTCTGTTACAGGAAACTCTAGGAAATGGTCAAAGTGAAAAGGCAGCCTTCAAGAAAAGCATGGGGCAAAGACATAACTCCTTCCCTTCTTCCTGTCCAGAAAAGACTAGGTTTGAGACAGCTAGGGGTTTTCCCAGACTGTGAGGCATATCTGCATGGGATTCAGCTGTAGCCAGGAAAAGAGTTGCAACATGGTGAGGTCTATTCCCGTGTCTGTAAGTCACTTCACCTTTGTCTGCTCTATACCAGGAGGGCATTGAGTAATGCCTAAATCAGTACAAGCCTACAACAGCTTCCCAACCAGCTTTGCTTTTTTGGCTGGTCACACACCAGGTTCTGGGATAACACAATGCAGGCTTCCTGTTTAAGGAATTAACTGCACCACAGACTCTTCCCGGTTCTTGACAGCATTTACAGGGTGGCATTTTATATTGCCTACTATGTAACCGACAAATCACTTGCTGCAGACACACCAGTATAACGGATTTCTTACAGGTTTTGGTCTTCTTAGAGCACTTCCAAGCTTTGCATGGTGTACGGTAGGTGTCTAAATTATTTTGATTACCTCAGTTGCCCTTTTCATCATAATTTCATGGGTTAGATGTTGCTAACCTAAATTCTTGCAAGGCTAAAAATAATATTTGTTGTTTTCTCCCATCTGAGTTGGGAGGATAAACATTGTTCTGATTAGCAGGGATTTAAGCTGGCATTTAAATTAAAGAAAAAACCCATCAATAAACTTATCAGAGAACATTGTATTCCTGCTTAAAAACATAACTGAGATTCCATTTCATTTTGGCAAGATTTCAAAGATAAAGCTTGTGTATACAGACCTGGGGAATAAGAGGTGAAATAGCTTAAAACAAGTTATCTTATATTCTAGCACGCTAGGTCACAAGACTAGAAGCCTTGTTATTTTGAGTGAAGCTATTCTGCCTAAATAGCTAATACTAGATCAAAGAAACCTGAGGCAGTAAAGATTAAAGACAGCTAGATAAGATGTAAGAGGCAGGCTTCAGATAGCCTTAAGAAGAGGCAAGTTTGCATTGGTAAGATAAAAAAATTGGCACTATAGGAAGTGAATGAGACAGAGATGGATGAAAAATTATTACCTGCTTCCCCCTTACATGGAGTGACAGCACCTGTAATAAACTTGTCACTTGAGCCCCAGGAAAATTGGGAACACAAGGATTAATAGTTGAAGAACTAATGGAAAGTATCAGTTGTATGTGGGAGCCTACAAGCCTATTATTTTAAATTAACTTCTCTCAGTACTGTGAGAACCGGGACAAAAAAGACCAACCAAAGAAACAAAAAAAGGAAACTATCATGTATTGTCTCAGAGAAGCTTGTTCTAGGAGCTAGATGCAATCTCTAGTGGGTACAGTAATACATTCCTTGTCTTCTCTCTGTAAAGAACGAATCTACAGTAACCACTGTATTTTAGTATCCTGGTGATAATTCAGCAAAACGTTTAGCCACCAACAGACCCAGAACGAAGCCGAACTGTGCAAATCCCACCCTGAGGGGGAAGCAAGGCGCACGTTGCAGAAGAAAAAAACCTTCAAAAGCGGCAACTTGCTTAGTGTCTGCCACGCTGGGCCTGAAGCCACCCATTTTCAATAACCGAAAGTGAGGAAGCTCCGGGGCTGGTACGTGCTTTCTCGTGGCTCAAGCTAAATCACCCACCGCGGGACGTCCTTTACCCCTGGATTTAAAGCAACGCTGCCTGCCAAGACACCCCGTCCGTGAGCCACCAACGGGAGAAACCCACGGCGGCACCTCCGCCGCGGCAGCTCGGCCCATGCCCGCACAGCCCGGGCTCCACCACCCGTGGCTGCGTTACCCACCGACGGGACGCCCTCACCGAGTGACCTGGGCAGTGTAGGAGCGGGGGACCCCCTGCTTGGTTTAGGGGAGAGGTGTACTCTGCTCGGTCCCTGGCCACCACCCCGGCGGTGTCCGCCCCGCCCGTTACCTGTCTAGCAGCGGCCCCTGCAGGCATTTGAGGGCCACCGGGACCCTCCAGTCGGCATGGCGGGCGGCGGACACGGTGCCGTAAGCGCCGCGGCTGATAAAACGCAGATCCGGGAGTTTGTTGGAGGGGATGGAGGGCAGGGCGTAGCTGATGGCGCCCGCCCGGCCTCCGCCATCCCCGCCGCTCATCCTCGCACTCCGCCGCCGGGGCGGTCGCGCCGTCTCTCCGCCGGGCGCAGCGGAGCCCGCAGCGCCTCTACTGCCGCCCCGCTTCCCCGCCCCGGCGCGCCTCCTCCCCAGCCCGACGGCAGCCCCCTCCTCCCTCGGCACCGCCGGGGAGCCGCGGCCCTTCCCCACGGAGAGCGGCGTCCCGCGGGTGCCCGCCTCGGGGAGGGCGGAGCGCCGCGATGAGTCGGGCGGGGGGGGAGGGGGGGAGCCGCAGGTCCCTCGGGAGCGCAGGGCCGGGGCAGCAGCCTGCTCCTTCGGGGGAGCGGGGGCGTCGTGCCGGCAGGTATCCCCCGGGGGAGAGGAGGGGGAGAGGGGGGAACCTCCCCCTCCGTCCGGGCGGCGGGCGGGGATGTGCCATTTCTCTTCCCGAAAAACGATGCGGGACGCCAGGGCCGGGCCCGGCAGGGAGCGCCGCCCTCCGGAGCTGTGGCTTGTGCCGCTCCGGGTGGGGTGTTCATCGCTCAGGTGAAGGGAGAGGAGACTTCGCACTTGCACTCGCTTGTCTTCTCTGTGGCTGTCCTAGGAAGATTTTTCATGATAGCGGCATTTCAAAAAGGTAATTTCGAAATTTCCAGAAAGCGCAAGTTCACCCTTGCCCTGGCTCAGAGCCAGCTGCCTGATCAGCTGATGAGTTTGCAATAGCTTTACGTGAGGGTTACAAAGGAAGGTTTTGCAAGGCCTGTTCACCAAGTCAAGTTCTCGTAGACTAAAAAAATGCCTTAATTTAATAGCCTGTAGCTTTTGACAAGGAGTGACAGTTAAGCAGGATGAAATAGAGGTAAATGGAACAAATCCCTCACCTTCCCATGTGTATGGATCTTGGGCTAAAAGTCCGGGACTTCTCACCTCTCCTCTTTTCTCCCTGTAGTGGATATAGACCAGAGAATGAGGGAAAGGGGCTAAGTTCTCAGGCTAGGATACCGTGCAGTATTTCGCAGCACGCGCTTCAAGGCATGGCAATTATTTTTCAGTTCTCTCTAGGTCCTAGTATTTTAGACAGCTTTGCTATGTTTTTCCAATTTTTTACATCTTGAACAGTTTATATCTTCCAAATGATGCAGCACTACTAACATACTCTGCGTGAAGCAAGTACTGACTTACTCTGTTTTCAGTTTTCATTTTGCCTGCGTCCTTTGGACACACTAGGTGGTTTCCCAGACGTGTAATTGTGATGCAGTGTTTGCAATACACAGGTTTTGGGTATCTGTTTATGCATATCCTTCTCTCTATTTACCATGTCAGTAGTACTATTTATCATACTATTTCAACTTTGATACATAAGAAAGATTTTGTTTCCTAAAGAAAATAATATGTAATGGACACACACTGTAGGCATGTACTACAAAGCCACTGTGCAAATACATACTTACGGTATTTCCCTCCCATGAGATTCTGAATGTCACTATACTAAAAAGTTCAAGATAAAAAAAAAAAAAAAATTGCTCATCTGCTTGCCTTGTACTGGTTGATTTCACTTTTATTTGTAGTTCTAAGTGTATTCACTTAGGAAAATATTGTGATTATAAAGGGTAACAGTGCCAAGAGTATTGCCACGTATTGTTACAATGTATATATTCTAAAGTATACTGTTTTGTATTGGCTAAAGGGCCGGTCAGTTTCGGCTTATGTCAGTGGGTTTTGCACCATGCTAAGACAGCACGGGGTCAGTTTCTGTGAGTTGAGTGGAAGCGGTATTGACATTTTCACCACAGTAAAGGAATACAGGGTGAATAACAGGAATAAGTGGTTAGTTACTTCTTTCTGCAGATCTTTAGGAATTTTGTAAGGGCAGTAAGGGCAGAAGAATGCTCCATTTGAGATGAGTTCTGTGGCTGTAGTACTGTGATGTTTTGACACATCAAACCAGAAGTTCCAAAAATACAAAGTTGTGACTTGGAGCTCCCAAGACAAAGAGGGGCTTCTGAGGGTAAAACTAGAGTAAATAATTACTGCTTCTGGAAACCCCTCTTTATTTTCATTAGTATATTAAAAGGCATTCTCTCAAATTCCATAAGTGACATCACAGCAGGCTTAAAGGTTTCATTGTTGAAGTTATGTGGCATAAACTGCAGCAGAAATACAAAGTAATTTCAGTGCAAATTAAAGCTTTAAAATATTGTTGAGATTGTGTTGACACTGTTAACTTGTAAAACTAAAATACGATGTGATGTCAATTGAAGTATTATATGTGGTGTTCTGATTTTTAGATTAACTATATAATTGACTTTAAAACAATATTGTAATGGTGTTTGGCAAAGCGATGTAACAATACCTGTTGACTTTCTATTTCCAACTAGAAATTGGGTCGTAGCCTCATATCTGGGAGACCACCTGCATTACACTCACTACTCATTACATGCAATTGATTTTAATCACTTTATATTTCTCAATCAGTGTAAGACTTGTTTCAGCAGATCATCACATATAAAACGTTATACATTATAGGATAAACATTATTGTTTTCATTGTTACTGATTTTTATTTTAAATCCCTTTGGTATCTCTAACTGTAAGCAGGATCCGTTCTTGTAATGTGTGCAAAGTGACCTGCAGGAAGAATCAATGGCAGATTTAAGGATAGTCAGTGGCTAAATGGTACACTCTGCTTAGTTTTTTATGCTTTCAGTATGCTGAAGATTGAGAAAATAAGCATTTTCTTGTAAAACTACATCTGTCTGCTTATCCAACCGTAGTGGCAGCTCAAACTTCAGTCACAGAGGAAGTGCAGCTCCCTCGCCAGTGAAGAGTATGTGATGGACTCCTCAAAGGTGCAGTCATTACAAGAAAAGAAGGGTGATGGAGACAATGCGTAGTGAAGCTGCTTGTGCTAGTGCTAATTTGCGTGTTCCTGTCTGGTGGTGGTGCTTAGAATGCTTAGAAGAAACATGAGCTTATCTGTATCTCAAAGCACTGGCATTTTCCACCCCAGTTTTCTGGAATTGCATTGCAGAGTTAAATCTGTGATAAATTCTAAAGCAGTGAGCAAGTAGATTTTCTGGATAAATTAACTTGATTATTTCTGTCTGAATAATCCTGGGATAAAGAAAGAATGCGGATCAGAAAGTCAGAATCTAGGTCCCAGAGCCTGAGCATGGGACAGGGGAAGAAGTAGGTTTGTGTTTTTGTCCTGTTCCTGGGGCTGGCTTGTCAGACCATGTCAGAAAGCTTTGCTTGTTGTTGCAGAGGGCTTTAGCAAAGCACAGCTCCTAACGGACTGTAATTTGAAATGTGCAGTTGACAGTAGAGAAGATGCATAGTATACTAATAAAAGGAAGTGGTAGATTATCTGATAATCACCTTTTAATATGTTATTTATGCAATAAACTGTATTTGGGCCTAATTAAGGCTACACTGTTTCTAGCAATGCTGCTGCTACATTTGAAGGAGCAGGTGATGTAATCTTTAATTTGTCCTCTGTCTCGTTATGTCAGGTGATAAATGACCTGGTACAGCAAGCTGTGACTTTCACATTACTTGTTATCTAATGGACATAAAAATAAAAAAGTACTTTTCATATTCAAAGTTCTTCCTTATGATTGTAGACAGCTGCCTCTTGGTTCCTTCTTTGAATTTTTGACTTGTGGAAGATTATCAAAACCAGTGGGCTGTATCAAACACTTAGGGTATGACTGGGTGTTGGGCTTAAGGATGGATCTCAGTCTGGATATGTCAGCTAGCTGTGACCTATCTGAAAAAGAGCTGGGAAGAGATCTAACTGTGCATCATATTCTTCCACCTCAGCTGTGCTGTGCTTCCCATATGAAGTGATGCACTATTCAGAGAGGACAGCTACTAATAGCTCCCACCAAACAGTGGTACCAGGACTGTGATGGTCACCATCTGTCCTGCCTCATAACTACAACTATACTTTGGCGTGTTTTGGCATGTCAGGGCCCTTCCTTGTTTTTTTTAGATTTTTTTTTCTCCCCTTCTTTTGGGTGATATTTACAGGTATTCTGCAAGTAGGATTGTTTTTATGGCAGGTTTTTAAATGACAGGCTCAGCAAAATGGAATTATTATCTTGCCCACAAAATTTGGGGAGGGTTGTAAAGCAAGCTGCCGTATTTTTAGCAAGGTAGTAAAAAAGTAAATGCTAAGTGAGTAAAATCAAATATTGAAAGTGGTTATGTATTGTAAAGATAACTGAACATTTGTCCAGGTCACAAATATAATTTCTTGTGAACATGTAACATTTAATATCCATCATCAAGATTTACTGGATATGACCCACCTGAGGACAGGAAAATGCTAATCTTAAATACACTAATCTGTATCACCTAGATAAAATTATTTACATGATCATATGAAGTAATATAAAAACATTGCAATAGTCAGAACATGGACTCACACATTTAGCCGTTATATCTCTCATACAACTTTAGTATATTTTTACTCTTGGACTTAAACACGACACACCCTGTTACTTATTAAATATTCTGAAACATTTGGGGAAAAGACATTATTTTTCTTTTAACTCTTGATAGTCCCTGAATTTTATTTGTATATTTAGGATTGTATAAAGGACCTTGGTTTAGAAAATAAGTGATCAGATTCAGTAATCACAGTGCCTTTGTCCTTGTTTTTTTGGTGGATTTTCCAAGCTTTATATGAAAAGAGAATGGGTATTTGGTTTGCAATAGCTTTTTTAAACAGAACATTTTGTCTGCATTTTTTGTGCTATCTACATTACAGGACTGAAGGAGTGTGGTAGTAACTTTTTCAATTGTTCTTACCAGTGAGAAATCATTTCTGGTCCTGATATTTTCTGAAACAAAATATTAGGTGTTTAGATTCTGGCTGAGATCCTGTTTTGCCTGCTGCCACCCTGGTAATACAATGGTACACTTGCTCAGATCTATTAATAATGAGGGCTACAACAGTTGAGCACCATGGGAGCCAACACCCTTTGCAATCATCTGTGTAGTCTCCTACCAGCCTTGGCCAACCCCTCCTTGTTAACATGTGCCACACACTAGCTGGGCTGTTCCTGGACATCTGAATTCTTTTGAAAATTATTACCTCTTGTTTTAGATGACTGCTGACACAATTTTGCATTAAGAGATCTGCATGAGGGTACTTGTATCCAGCTATTGCAATATGGGGACACTACCCAGCTTGACTGAATCAAGGGGCAGAAAATGCTAGGAGCTTTTCTAGACATTTGGAGGGAGGGAGGGAGCGCTTGGGAGTACGATACTTGTGAGTCACCAGGGATTTTAGTTCCGTGTTGTGCTACTGCTGGTGATGGCATGTCATAAGTATAATGTCAGGATAAACTGGCGCTTTTGTGAAGATAAATGATACTTCATTTCAGCACTAGCAGTTTAACAAAGCCACCTCACGCTAGAGTCATTTTGCTGTTTATTGGCTGTTTTCACCGAGCTTCCTCTTTTCTCCTCTTGCTTGTGGGACATAGGCAATTTTATGATGCCAGTCCTCTTCCTAGCGACTTGCTTTGCATGAAGCCAGTGAAGCTATCTGTGTGGAAGTAATGCAGAGACAAATGCTCAGTAAAGAAGGAGGAAGGGAAAGAGTGGGAGATTTTGATGGATTCTGCTTGCCCACAGTAACATTGTGGTGCTTTTCTGTACCTTTCTCAACACATGCTGCCTTGGATTTTCTGGGGCCACATGCAGCCCGGGTGCGTCCTAGGTGCTGAATCCATGCTAATAAATTAAACATGTACTGGACCATTTCTTAGCAATGAGGCCAGTTAGCAGGGGATGACTGTTAATCATCCAAAACAGAGAATCTGCATCAGAAATGCCTGTTCATAATAGTTACTGGGTCCAATTCCTGAAGCTTACAGACTGTTTAGAAAAGTGATATTTCTCATAAACCCAAAGGGATTATTCTCCCAAGGGATTAGACTTCTAACAAAACTATCTTCTGGCAGCAGATTTGAGTGCCAGGGCCTGGGAGGATTCCCTGACACCTTTTAATTTATTAGCACAGGTAGTATCAGGTATTCAGTTGTCTGCTATGTTCAGGATCAGGCTATGTTAAGTTTTTTAGGCTGGGGTATTTCCTCAAATGCTTCAGCTTCTCCCTTCCCCCTACTTCTAAGTTTTAACTTTTATTTTCATTTTCAGTCTAAAATGCTGATGTTCTTGGTGTTTCCTCCAGAATTATTTCAGCTGAGAGCAAGCTGAAAAATTTACTTTCAGCAGTGCATTAGAGCAAAATTTATTTTTCTCCCTTTATCTTTTTAAATTTAAACTGTTATACAACCGTGGCAGATTTGATGCAAAGCACCACCTAGAGTGTCAAAAATCTCTCAGGTCTGTAATTACAGTTCCCAGAAGTACATAATCTGCTGGAAATCTGCCCTGTTGCTTGAATCACTACAATTCTCTCCAAATAGCTGCTAAACTTTCAGTCATGCCAGTCATGCAAGATAACATTCATTGCTTTACTACAAGACTACAAGGAGAGGTCTAGATAATCAAATGGATGCATAGAACCAGGTGGTCAGGTGGGGGCTGAAGATGTCAAACATTAGTGTTTTGTTTTGTTTTGGTTTTTTTTGCTGGCACTTCAATAAGGGTAAAAAGTTGGCGTGTTTATTTGATAACACCTAAGTGTCTTGGAATCAAATTAAGATGCAGCCTAAATGAGAAGCTACAACTTGTAGGAACTGAGCATACTTAGTACGCTACAAGACTGAATTCTCCATAGAAGCAATAGCCCTAGTTTCCAGCTCTGGGTTTGAAATCCTTCAGGCTTGAACAAAGTCAAGTCTTGCCCAAATTCTGTGACTCTGAACCATCTCCAACAGATACGCTTTCATTTAATGAAAGGTAATTTTTCTTGTATAAAACTAATGGTTATGGTAATACTTTTTTTTTATTCCAAAGAGAGAAATAAATCCTCCCTAGTGCTTGTGGACTACAACATTCAACCCCATTCACTGATGTTCCGAACCTTAGTCATTTTGTTAGTAAGTGCAACTCATTTGGGAGCAGGTAATTCCTGATGAGTGTTCTGTTGAAGGTCTATGGCTTTTAGCAACAGTACTTATGTCTTGAGGAATTTATAGTAAGCCAAAATCAAACAACCCTCTTAACCATTTCCTCAGTTTTAGAGCATAAACACATTGCCTTCTCTTCCTGTTTATATACGTAATTAGCATGTGTCATCTGGGAATAACGTAAGGCATATTTTTAGCACAAATGTAACAGTTTAGGAGAGGGTAAATTCTGGAAAAAATCTTTAAAAAATAACCCAGCAATGAAGGTGGAATATTTTAATGAAAAATATATATATAAAGCAGGTATTAAATGAGGACCCTGTATACCAGCCTGCATGCACAAGGTACCAAACACCAGTCGTACAGGTTCAGATTGTCTGAATGCCTGTAGGACCATTTCCCAAGTCTCCAGGCAGGAACACATGGGCCTCTTCTGTGGGGTCTTCCATCATTGACACTTGGTCAATATATGAAATGCCTCTAAAGATTTACAGGCCTGGAGTTACCACAGCTAACCATCAAACAGGGGAAAATAGCACAGACAGGCTGAGATGGTAGTTTGGATGGGGCAGAAAGACATTTTTTGGGTTTGGGAATGCATTTGAAGTGACCTGCAGAATGAAGTGTCTGTATTGGAATGCCCTAATGTACTTTTAAACTAGAAAGAACAGTCCCTCCTTGTTAATAAAAGGCTTGTGCACCTTATTCCTTTTCCAGTGCAAAGAGCTTGGACTGAAAAAGACAAAATCCCACAAAAAATTTAGATTGCTTCTTAAAACTGTTTGACTTTTCAGGTAATAGCCATCCAGTAGAACTGCATACTAGTTTTCTACTGTATTCTTTAAATAATGTTTACTGTATGTTTCACATGCCACCTTGTGGTCTTCAATTAAAAAGAGAAATTTTGTTTGATTTGGTAAACAGCAAATATGTTTCTGTGTAAATATTTCCAATAAGTAAATCTCTAGTATAGATTCATATCTCAGAAAATTTATCAAAACCAAATTTTCAAAACTTTTGTAAAGAATAGGTTTAAAGAGCATCAAATACAAATTAGTTTAGAACATGACCTTCAAACTGACAGTATTTATATTGTAGTAATTGTGCTGTATATATTCAAAATAAAGATAAAATATCGGAAGAAATATGCAGGATGTGAATCCTTTTTGTCCCCAGAACCTGCAGGATGATGGACTGTTTGCCTGTTACTGTTTCTTCCATCTCACTTGTGGGGTCCTCGGCAAAAAGGCAGGACCCAGGACTGTCCTCTGCCCAAGCTGGCTCCGAAGGGCTCTGAAACTGATTCTGCAGTTTTCTGTCACCTGGGCTCAAAACAGTGGCATGGTGCCCTTGTGCTCCCTTTTTACTTCTGCTTGAGTACTTTCTGCCATTTCACTCGTGGCTTTCAGTTTGTGCTGTGCATCTTCTCATTGGGTTTGAAGAGAGCTGAAGGATTGGATGACAGAATTTCTCTTCTCTGCCACTTGCAGTAGTTGCCCCTTCAGGTCAGCATTTTCATCTTGCAACCTTTCTGCCCAGCACATCTGCTTGTGGAGGGGAGAATTTTCTTCAGCCAGCCTGGTGTTTTCATCTGTTATCTCTGTGAGCTGCTTGGTAAGTCCTCACACCTTTGGCTGAGGGTGCTCACAGAACAGAGTCCTCTGTCTGCAGCCAGTTGGGTGTGAAGGTCCTCAGCTGCCTTCTATGAGGAGACCTCACTGCGCTAGTTCTGTGCCAGCAAAGCTCCAGCAGGCTCTCTCCTCTCCTCAGTCCTCTGTTGAGGAAACTATTTCATGCCTAGTTCCTCAGCAGAGCTTTGGATAGGCAGTAGCACTGGAGTATTCATCAGGTGCTTGATGGTGTCCTGCAAACCTGCGTCTTTCTCTCAGCTGCTCAGTGAGGGCAGCTAGCTTGGCATTTTTCTGCTGGAGCCTCTCTGCCTCCTTGCACACTTCTGGAGACCTTGTCTTTCTCAGGAGGCAGCTCTCTGTCTCAAGGGCACTGAGCTGGTTCTCCAGGTCTTCCAGGGCATGCTGCAGGTGGCCACTCTGCTCCAGCAGCCAGCTGCAGGCACTACCAGGAAGCACCAAGTCTTCCCCCGCAGGCTCTGGCACCTGGAGCAGAGCACCCACCACAGTGTGGCATGTCACCTTGCTGCCCAGCGCTGTGGCTTTTGGTGGGGGGGTGTCTCTTGTAGTGCCAACCAGGAAGACTGAGCCTTGACCTGGTGGCTGGCTGCTGCCAGGGCCTGGGGCCCATTTCTCTGAGGGGAGCTCCTGCTTTCGCTTAGCTTTTATTGCTGAGCACAACACCATTTGGTATGACATATCTTTTTGGTCAGCTTGGGTCAGCTGTTCTGGCTATGTCCCCTCTCAACATCTTGCCCAGCCCCAGCCTACTGGCCTTTGGGTGTGGTGGGTTTGGAGAGGTGGCCTTGACGCTCAGCAGTAGCTAAAATGGTGGTTTGTTATCAATATCTTTCTAGCTAAAAAATACAAAGCAAGTACTATGAGGACTTCTATGAGAAAGTTGACTGCATTCCAGCCATACTTACTACAATCTCCATTTTTATTCCATACCATTGGTGTCATCCTCAGGTCCACATAATTAAATACATTTTTATATCTTCTAACCATTGTTTTGTATCTAATTCTCATTACTGAAATCCCTTCTTAGCAATCCAGCTTATACTAGTGATACTGAAAAACCAGCACAAAGGAAACCCTCTAGACTTTTCCAAGTTTAGAAGGCAGGCATTCTTTATTGCAGTGCTGGGTGCATGGAGATTAGTATCTCAGATCATACACACCTATCTGACCAGCGTCCTCACTTTACAACAAAACACACATTCATCATATTTCACCAAAATCTAATACATATTATAGCTACTTCCCAAAAATGATTTACATATGCATAAGACACTTGCACATGCACACTTAGCTCCTGGGGTTTTATCCTGGAGTCTGTTGAGACTCCTGGTGGCTGGCAAGTTGGTGAACTTCAACTGAACTTTCTTGGGGAACATGTGCACTACTTGTTCTTATATAACTTCATTTGTTCCCTGTGGTATATGGTTTGACCATAATGCTCTGTTATCCCACTTCTCTTGCCTATTATTATATCCCAGGTGTCTCAGAAAGCTTGTTACATCTCAGTGAGCTTATTTAATAGGTTGAGTTAATCATTGCTTTAGTTGCAGCCTCTGTTATTGATTCTTTATATCTTAATTATATCACTATGTACCGAAGATACAGATTTATACATTCTCATTAACTGTCCCGTAACAGATAGATATTATTCTCCTATTCCATGGGCTTCCTCCACTCCTTCAAATGTTTGTAAAAACAGGCTATGATTTGGCCCTCATCTGTCAAGGTGAATTCTCAGGACAGTAGCAGCAGCATGTTCAATTGTTGGACCCCAACAGTGGCTTGGTTTTGGTCATTGTTGCACTCACCCAGGTCCTTTTGAATCTCACCCTTTGTTGGTTGAGATCGTTCCTGCTACATGACTCCCTACAACATACAACTCGCACCATGGATTATTTTTTCTCCAAGGAAGCACAAAGATGATGGTGTCCCCATCCTTCTGCATTACCTACTAAGCACATCCAGGTCCTTGAGCAAAGATAATCCCACAAATGGGTTTGCCTTTCCCAGGGGAGGAGTAAACCACACTGCCTTCCTCAGCCACTTCTGTGTGCACTATGGGGACCTTATCTCCTCCCCCAGCATGTTGGGAGTTTGTTTGCAGGATCAGGATGGTTAGCAGATCCTCTGGTGTTAACCAGCCATGTTGCTTTTGCTAAATCTATATCCTGGTGTTTCCATGACCCAATGTCCAACTTTCTCAACATAGTTTTAGCAGTCCATTGTATCTCTCAGTGTTTCCAGATGCTTGTGGGTGATAGAGGATGTGATACACCCACTCAATGCTGTGTTTCTTCGTCCAGAAGTTTACAAGGTTATTTTGGAAATTACTCCCATTTGTCCATTTCTCCATGGTGGAGCACCTACCCAGTCTGCAGCTCATGGAGGACCGCACACTGCAGCATGTGGATGCATCCAAGGGAGGCTGTGGCTCCATGGGAGCCTATGCTAGAGGAGGCTCCTGACAGGACCTGTGGGCCCTGTGGAGAGGGACCCAGGCTGGAGCAGCTTTTTCTGGCAGGACTTATGGCCCTGTGCGGAACCCACACTGGAGCAGTCTGTTCCTGAAAGACTGCACTCTATGGAAGGGACCCACGCTGGAGCAGTTTATGAAGAACTGCAGCCCATGGGAAGGACTCACGTTGGAGAAGTTGTGGAGGACTGTCTTCTGTGGAGGGGACAGTATGAGGTGGAAGGAGTGGCACAAAGAATGTGTAATGAACTGAAACCCCCATTCCCCATCCACCTGCATAGGTCGGGGGGAGGAGATAAAGAAGCCAGGGGTGAAGTTAAGCCTGGGAAGAAGGAAGTGGCACAGAAAAGGTGGTTTAAGATTTCCTTTTATTTCTCATTATCATAGTCTCATTTGATTGGTAATAAATGAAATTCATTTTCCCCAAGTAGAGTCTGTTTCGCTCCTGACAGTATGTGCTAAGTTATGTCCCTTTTCTTTATCTTGACCCAAGGTCAAGAAAAACATCTTTCATCATGTTTTTTCTCACCTTTCCAGTTGAGGAGAGGGAGTGACAGATTGGCATTTGGCATTTGGCCAAGGTCAATCCACCACAAAAGGCAAGCTTGTACATCCTTTGGCAGCTTCAGAGCCATCTTCCCTCTTTCCTGTGCTAGTTACCTCTGTCAGTCCCCTGGGATGCTCCAGGACACTGTTGCAGGTCCATGCAAGAATCATCCCAGTTGCAGGACATCCGATAGCCTGGCTTGTTGTGTACGTACCAAAGCCCACCAGTGTTTTTTGCCTGCTTAAGCTCCCTTGCAAATATCCATTAGTGTAATGGTCTTAATTAGTATTCTCACAGGAATGCTACGGAAATTGTTTCTTTCCAATATAGCACATCCGTGAATAATGACTTGGGGACATCATAATAAGAAAACAACAAATGAACCAGGACATTTTGTGCACACCATGTGCCTTTGAGAAAAGAGTTGCTTTATCCACATGGGCTGTTATTACAACTATATAAAAAGAAATTCCTTTCCTGCATTGTTCTTCAAATTCCTCTAAAGTCTCACACCACATGCAGAAGTTGCTGCACATTTTACAGACAAAATACCACTCACTCCTTCCTTGAAATCTGAAGATCAAAGTCTTTGCATTGGACTCAGCATGTTCATTCAACATAGCTCTAGATACTGAGGAGAGCCTTCTGTTAAAGTCATGGCCTGCAGATGCAGGGCATGATATGGTTGTATGTTTGAACAGAGAGTATATAATTATCTGAGATGTGCTCTGGGTGAGAGCTATGCATGTGCACCCAAACCTTTGAAAAGCTCCAGTGGTTTCTGCCAGGTTGTCACTGCCAGGAGATGTCTGCCTTCATAGATAAGGCTACACCCTTAACATGTAAGCAGCAAAGGCAGTAAGGAGGAGTGCTTTTAAATGTAGAAATAAAACTATTAAAAAGAAGTAACAGAGCATTGAAAAATATGAAGAATTTTAGTAGAATTTCTATCATACTGTGGCCATGGGCATTGGAAAGGGGGTGAAGAAAGAAGCAACAGATCAGGAACATAATGTGGATTCAATAAGCACCAAAAAAGACAACATAAGCATTCATTTTATCCCTGATCTTTGTCCTCCTGATGTCTGGTGAAGCCCTCTTTGCCATGCAAAATGCCAAGCATATGGCTCCAGCCAGTTGAATGCTTATGTGCATGATTAATTATGCAGCTAGTCTCAGTGACTTCATCGGCTGCACCAAAGTTGGCTTCTGAGGCATGGGAGCACTCACCACTATGCTGGTTCTCAGATTATCTGAGCAAGGGGACTGGTTGGGGTGTGTGCTCTGGCACCCATCTAGCCTCCACACACAAATGGTTTTGCACAGGTATAAAGTATTCGAAGAGCAAGGGCATGTGGGCGTGAGTGGGTCTCCTGTCAGCTTAGGGGCTGAACAGGGCCAAAGCAAGCACCAGGACCAAGTGGTGAGGGAGCACTTCTGGAGACAGAAATTAGCCACAGAATTTGGTGCTGGTCACACCCCTGACGTTATGCACATGTGTGAATGCTTGTATGGTTTGGGCCATATTCTTCAGGCTTTTGATGCCAACCTTTTAAGGGTGCAGCCCATCCTGTGGCAGATGCTCTGCCTTTGTATTCTGCTTGTGCTTTTGTCAGTATATTATGGGCTCTGCTACATTGTACACAGGATTATGTTTAGAACGCTTGACTATGAATTTAAACTGCACATCGACAATGTATAACGAATTCACCTTTGTAGTTGCTGTACGAACAGTACTAGTTGATTTAGCACTGCACACTATTTGAAGTCAACACATTGGCATTACCATTATAACGGGTTTCATGGCAGAACACAGCAGCAGTTAGTGGTGATGGCCACTCGATGTCACTATAGTCATTCAAATTCATGCTTGAAAAATCCTTGTTAGCTGTGTTTTGATACTGGTGAGAACGTGAATGTGACATTTCAGATAAGCAGTATGACACATCTTTTCAAACAACTGTATAAATAATCGGCTTTATTAAAACACTCTCGGGGATAGATTTTTCTTCTGCATGTTCTCCAAGTACTCACAGAATATAAAGATAATAAAATGTTGTGATCTGCATTTCTTATTTTTCATAGAATCCCTTTAAAATATGAGCTAGCTAATTTAAGGTGCCATCTGCATTACAGATACATGGGCAGAAGTTTTTATATATCAGTATATTTTTAGGGATTATCTCTCATACACAAGCACATTTCAAGGCATCTTTCAGTATTTTACTTTTCACAGAGCTGTTTATTTGATGCAGTTTGAGGTTTTCATGTATATCTTACAGTGACAGAGGAGAGCACCTATCAGTTTGGTAGAGCAGCTGGACAAAGTTACTGTTAGCTTAGGTAATTTAGCCAAAAATTGTTATTAAAAATTGTACTTGTGCTTAGAAGATGTGGAAAGTATTTAAAATAATTGCTCAGATATTATTTCTTTTGTGGTGTATTATCTGATTTGCATTTGTTTATGAAAGGAAAATCAAAGTAAATGCTGATGGATGCAGCTTTTGCATTACTTGGGTCATATGCCATATTTCTTAATGTCAGGCCAACACAGACAGCTTAAGGGGGCCAGAAAGAGATTTAAGAGAAGTCTTCTTCAGTGTACTTATGTAGGTGAAACCCTGCAAACCTGGGGAGCAAGTGTCTGAAAGGCAGGGTCATTTAGGTATGATTGCCTAAACCCCTGAAAATGCATGGGTTACAAAGGGTGAAGAGATTTCAGACATATATACATTTTTCTGAGTCAGGTATTTATTTTATGGCCTCTTCAGAAAATGCATGAAGTCTTGAAGACTAGTTGCTTGTCAGCACAGTTTGTTCTCTGCCAGCATAGCTTGAGCTCCTAGGAACCTTGTTTAGCTTTGGAAAAAATGGGTCTGTATTTCTCTTCCCCTTAATGCCAAGGCTTATATGAGAAAGTTTGTGCTGCCTTTGCCAAAGAAGACATATCCTGAAGAGTGGGATTTTTTTTCTGGATTTTCCATTTTACTTGATCACTGGCAGAACAGCTTGGAAGCCACAGAGGCTTGCAAAACAGGAACAGTGATCGAGGGAAAGGTGTTAAGTACTGTGGTGGTTTGATGAAACACATCTCTTCAAGGACAAGACTTCCTGAAGAGCTACATGGTAAAAATCTGTTTGCTGGCTCTCCATGTGCCTGGAAAAGATGAATGCTTTAAGTTCAGAAGTCAGATGAGGACCCTTTGAAATTCAGGCAGACCTGAGTCTTACGGCAAAGTACGAATGTTAGTGGCTGTATTCTGTAGCTCTGCTGTCGCAGCACGATCCAAACCAGCCAGCTGCAACAAGGCTTCTGGTATGTGCTGGTAAAAGCCTTGTTGCAGCCAGCTAGTTTGGATAGTGCTGCAACACTGCCTCCATTATTCTTGTACTACCTTCTCCTGTACACCTTGCATAGCCACCATACTTGTCTTACAGCAATCTTCACATAAGCAAGCATGCAGCTGGTAGGACCTTTTCTGCTCCAACCCATTTACTCAGAATGAACAAAGCAGGCTGAGGATCTTGTCCAAGGGCTGTCACATGGGTGGACTGTGATAAGGCAGTCCTGAAAAGCTGAATTATTGTGGCTTTTCTGGTATAAAACTAATTTAGAGTACGGTTTGTAGATATCTTCAGGAGACATCTGCGTCTGAAGGCTCATACATCATGTAGGTGGCAGATCCAGTTCTGGAGCAGTGATTTCTTGCAATTTGTTTCCAACAAATGAGCCACTTCTTTTTCATCGCTCGCTCCTCGCTCTCTGGCTGGTGAGTCACAGCTCATCCCTGATGTCTCGTATGAGGAGATCTTGCTTGTATTTGGAAAGCTGGGCTTCTCTTCCCTAGTCATATACCACATACAGAGGTTTCATTAATCACTGCCCTTCTATGAAATGAAAAAGAAAGTCACCATGAACCAGCAAGACCTGACAATTCTTATTAATATACATTTGTCTCAGGATACTTTGCGACAGCTCTACCGTTAATGCACTTTGCCAACAGAAAAGTGCTGGGCAAGCTTATACTGCAACAGTGTCTTAGTGTTACACACTATTCCACATCTGTCGGGCAGAAGAACATAACTAAGCTACTGACACAATGCTCAGGCAAGCAACTTTTTACAAGTGAAGCACTGATGATGATTTAGTATGGAGTTATATTCCTTGCTTTGAAGCTCTGTCTTTGTGTATAAAAATCACACTTAAATTATGTCATGCTGTTCCAGGTGAACATCAGAATATACTTGTGGAAGCCAATTTTTAAATGAGATCTCAATTTTTTAATTTATCCTGCATGCCAATAAAGCAGCAGAATTCCCTGAATATTTTGAGTAAGTGCTACTGTGAGTTAAATGCTGAATCTACCATTTTGGAAACCATGACTCTGGCCTGATTTTAAAGACATTTTTAATAGAAATAGATGAAAGTTTGCTTTTGTTGATAAAAAACAACAAATTTGTTGATAGTTTTATGAGGTACCAGATTTTCCAAGGGGCTGAAAAGGGTTTGATCATGTAAATCAGTTAGATTCCCCTTCTCTGCAAAGGAAATGTCTCTGTTCATAGCAGACTTTCTTCCAGTGATGTTATAGCATCAAAAACGTTAATGCACTGGAAGTAGGCCCTCAAAAGTAATACTCTAAGAAATGGTTCTTTTGGGAATCACATATATGCTAACCATATAATGAATTCAGGAGTATTTTTAGGAGTTGCTATCACATGAGCAGTTATTGCCATGACAGCATGTTCTTAAATATTTTAAAATTGTGTAGATTATAAAAATATTAATGATTTCTTATTACCTCTTCAGCAGCCAAACTGTCTCAGGAGGGTCAATCGAATTTGTACAGAGGCTAAGCTGGTAAATAACTTATACCTAGAATCCGGACACATAAATTTTTCAGTTCAGACTGGGGCCTGCAAGCAATCGGCTTAATTTTTCTGTTTACATGCAAAAAGGATTTTAAAATGAAATGGATATACATATATAAAATAATATTTTGGCAAACCATATAACGTGATACAAAATACCTGTAGGCAGAAAGTGTTCATGTCATAAAATTAAAGAACTTGAAGACTGGGAGAGACTTTTTCTTTTTTTTTTTCAGTAATATGAAGGAAGGTGTTACTGAAAGGGACATAGTGGCACTTCTGTATTTCCAGTTTCAGTCTCACTGCTACCTGCAGCAGTGGAGGAAAAGGCTGATGTGTTGGGGCACAGCTCTGTGCTGATGCAGTTACAGAGCTGGGCAAATATAAATGCATCCACGAGTCCACTGCAGCATGCTCCCCTTTCTGGCACAGCCACACTGCAAGCCTGCGAGCTCATGCGTATGCATTAGCAAAGCGGCTGAGCAAGCAGTCAGTAACCCTGTGACGAACATGTCAGAAGAAGAAGAACAGGACATGTTTCTAGCTTGGCAGGATTTGGCTGCTGCGGCAAGTGGCAGGGCTGGGAGCTGCTTACCTTGCACTGGACAAGACTCAGCCTGTCAGCTGTCCCCACTGCAGTGACGCTCCCAATTAGGTGGTATTTCACTGCGGCTATCTCACGCTGGAGTGAGTTCCTGCCAGTCAGCAAAGCTGCATAACCCAAAGTGACACTTTTGATGGAGCACCACACAGACTCGGAGTGCAGGTACATCTGAAAGGGAGAAGGGCGGTAAGGGATGTTTTGTGACAGCCATAAGCTCCATTATAAAGTAAACTTTATAGGTAACAGGATTTATAAATACAGATTCACAGATAGATTAATTCCTTTGCTAACAATTTATACTTCACAGTTATTGCTATTTAATGACATTGAAGTTAAATATATCCTGCTAGAAAAATTACGCGTGATTGATAGGTATATCTAGCTTTACAGGTAATCTCTTTTATTAAAATAAAACTTAGTAATTATACCTTGAAATTGTTAGTCATAAAGTTTATTTATAAAGGAAAAAATAATGCAAACAAGCAAACATACAGACACAAACCTGCATGCTGCTTTCTCAGAAAATGCTGCAATAACTAGATATAAACTAAAAATTCTTATAGATAACTTTTTAATCAACATTGAAATATATAGACTTCTATAAAAAGACTAGAAAGAGAGCTTTTTCTGGGTTCCCTTGATCACTGAATAACACCAAGGAGAGCCTCAGACAGAGGCATCTCCTGGCCTGCAAGTGAACCTGACAGTACTGACCATGCCCCACCAGGAGGGTCCGTGGCAGGATTATAAAACTAATTATATCATCCTTTTGAGAAAACCTGGTCTATTAAAACAGAAACTACTTCCTGCTACCATTTCAGATTTTGTTTTATTTTTGTTGCATCTCAGAAAACATTGTCTTCCACATGATTTCAAATACTAACATCTTCTGTACTTTAAATAAGTTGGGAAAATACATAGTCTCTCAATCTTTTTGTGAAATACTTTGACCTCTTTATCACAAATGCCTTCTTCTTGGGCTTTATAGTTTTTTTGCACAATAACTCCCATCTCCATGTTTTAATAACAGTCCTGTGGATCCTCTTCTTACCTCTTCAAGTATTATAATTTATTATAAAGTTTTAGTACTGCACAGTAAAGTCTTCTGATTTATATTTGTATCACATTTCAGCCACAGTTTTTAGTTGTCTCTCTGAACCATACACACCTAGGAGAGTTGATCACATATGCTTTCATCATTTAGTGTCCCTTTTAAAATGTTTGTTCTTTTGTTTAAACCCAGCAGTTTGTTCTTATTTTGTAAAAGTGGTTTTCTTATTTATAGATACAATATCAAACTTCAGTTCAAATGGCTTGTATCCAAAGCCCTTTTTCCAGATGGAGTTTTTTTGTCAGATGTATCATGGGATCACTAAAATTGCAACTGCAATTAGCAAAAAGCTAATGTTGATACCCCCCTCACTTCCTCTGTCTGTCCTGGAGAAGCAGTGGCTTGCTTTATAGCGCTGTATTTAAATGAAGCATAAACCCTAAGGCACACTCTGAAGGAGGGAGAGGATCACTTATTAATGTGGTATCATATTTTTATCAAGGTGTTCAGTTGTTCCGAAAGAAAATGTGGTCATATTGTCCTATGTGCATGCAAATGTAGGAAAAGAGGATTTGTGCTCTGAAAAGTACAGTTCCTGTAGCAATTCGTTTACAAATCTAGATGGCCTCTGTGCACTTTTCTCATGTGTATTTTCCATAGTTGATTCTAGGGAATAATGCAATCTAAACTATCACTTTTTCAAATAAACCTCCCCCACCCCCCCACCCCCTCGCCAAACAACAAGAAAAAAAGAAACATGTCTTACCATAACCTCAGTTTAGGCACACATATATGAATTCAGTAATAAAGTTAAAAAAGGGAACAGTTAATGTAAGCTATTATAAAAAAAAGTAAGAAATACAAGCAAAGAAAGTTAAACTAACAAAAGTTGGGTCCACTGGGGCCTTTTGCTTTGCTATTATGTATTTTTCCACAATATATCACAGTGGAAAAAATGCAGTATGTATTCAGAGCAGAGGCATAAGGAATAAAGGCTATGCCATGCTTTTTCTGAAAATTATATAATTTCTGCCTGACTGGTAGTCGTGCTGTGAAGATTAATTAAAGTTTATGAAGCACATCAAGATCTTTGGAGAAAAGGCATAGTGCTATGACTAAAATACAAATGCTTTTGTCTTGACATGCCATCTTTGGTTTGGCTTGCATTAATTCTGTATTGAATTTATCCACAAGGAAATACAAAGGGGCTTGTGATTTTTTTGTTTTATTACCATTCATGTGAGAGAATATTTGTAGTGATATGGAAGGTATTGGTCATCTGATATGCCACAGTAAACTTTTCTTTGAGTTTAAGATAAGAATATACTCCATAATTTATTTCATTCTTTTTTCTTATCCCCTTCAAAGTGTGTGATTGAAGTAGTCACTATCATTATTCAACAAAAGTTCATATTAGGCTGCAGCAAGTTCTCAGATGTAATTTTTCAGCTCATTTTAAATATTCTCATTTTCTTTTCTGGATATATTTTCAAAGGCTTGTGCAGCAGGGAATTTGCAAGAATTACACAAGACCGTGACTGAAGCCATGTTTGTCTATGTTTTTATAAACAAATTATACAACAGAGAGTGTAAGCAGGGAGTCCCATGTACATTTGTCTGGCTGTGCAAACTCAGCACATAGAAAAAGTTTGATGTGGTCAAGAATCATGGAGCTGAGCACTAATTTTATATGACTCACCCCTATGCAAACTTGTAAATGCTTAGCCTTGGAAATCACTCTGTTAGGTTAATCCCATGTTTCATTATTGTTTCTAGGGACAAAATCTATTGTGATTTTAGTTTTTAAGTATTGACAGATTGTATTGCACAGTATCTGGCTGCTTAAGGCAACCTGTACAGGGTTGAAATCACTGCAATTTGGTGTTACATGCATCTCTAATTATAGATAAACCTTTTCTATATAGAGGCTAAATCAATGGTAAAGATAAAATCTCTGAATGCATAACTTTGGTGGAGACAAAATTTATAAAAATCAGTAAAATAAGGTTGAATTTTCAGTAATCTCTTGACTTTTTAGCTGATGACTTCATGGTATTATAATCCCTGACTGTGATGATACAACCTACAAACAAATTTCTCTTGGTGGCTTGTTGATTCAGGAAGCAACTATGTTACTGAAAATCTTTGTACGAAAAAAATTCTGTAAATTTTAGGAAAATCAACTATCATTGTAGTCTTCTTACTTGTAGTTGCCTTTCTTATTTAAATATCATAATTTTAATGTTTCTTTTGTCTTGATGACAGTTTTACTGTTTTATTCACGTTTATAGCTATGATGTAGTAAGTCAGCCTTCATGAATCACAAATCTAGAACCTATCACTGGTTCTTGTTTATATATTATTTGTTTTAGTTGTGTAATTTTCTATATATTCTAAATTAATATTTACTCTTAGTTGCATTTTAAATATAATTTTAAATATACATGATAAACTTAGTCATTTTAGGGTACATAGTTTGCAAAAAACCTAAATGAGAAAGTGGTGCCTCCCACATTGTGTCTGTTCTATGGGTTTACAAATTCTGCTTGCCCTGTTGTGAGTGTGACCCAAAAGCATGTCTGGGTTGCTGAACAGAGGGTGTTGGATCCCAAGGCATACAGTTGGAAGTGTCACCACGGGGGTATACAGGACAGATGATTCTACAGAACTTCAGAATCGTTCTTGTCATTGGTAATTTTGCCTTTGAAGGTCTGGTTAATCATGCATGGTTCCCATATTTCTTGGGAATGACTAGGAATAATAGCTAGAATCAGCCCAGTGTGTGGTCCAATAGGAAAGTAATATAAATAAGCAACTAACTTGGCTTTAAGCTAATCTTTCCATTTCTTTGTTACTTTGAAGAAATTTGATTTTAGACCTTCTGTCATCTCTAATGTACAGAGAACCACATTTTCAACTGATGAAACCTTTAAACAGAACATCTCTTTCATTTCAGAAATAGCCACTATCCTTTGTAATATTTTTCTCCCTGTTGTTTAAACTGTAAAAACATTTTTTTGTCTATTAAATTACAGCTAGACTTGGTGTAACTCAACATCTTCAGGTTGTTCTGTCTTTACTCTTCAAGCTGTAGTGTCTTATTAAATAAATTTAAAGTATATTCCAAGTTTGTTCTCCGTTCTGTTTTAAATATGATCATAAATCACACTGAAGCAAAAATTTGGAATCCTATCGTACCTGCTTCTCTGGGTAAGACCTGTTTGCCAGTAATATGGAATCAGTCATGATATTTCTCCGCTTAAAGTGTGACCCCATATTCAAAATGTATGGTTTGTTTTTCATTTTGTTTGTTTAATTTGAAAATTCCTGTTACTATTGAAACAATTTATATTTTATATTGAGTCCTCTGCCCTCTAACCTGAAACTTTTTTAAAAGTCCCAGAAAAGCTAGTAAGGTAAATATCCTGGTAAATATCACATTTCAACTGACAAATTATATTGACAAGAAACCAAAACTGCTTGTAAAATAGAGTAAAAGGGCAAAAAGATACATTTCTTTGCAGGCTACACTTAGCAGTTGATTCTTACATATACTCAGTTTTTGGATGATTACTTCACTTAGACGATGGTCTTCACTTGAAGGCTCTTTGAAAATATGAAGCAACAATGTAAAATATTTTTAATGCAAGTGAAAAAAAATCTGTATTTCCAGTTCCTAGTCTGTTCCATCAGACACGTCTATACATTTTTAGGTTTATGCCTATATATAAAGCTACACAGACGCATAACTGCAGCATTAAGATAGAGGGAACCTGTTCTCAGAATGCTTCATGATTGTCCTCTAAAATCAACTGGGCTCTACAATGCTGCCAACTTTTATTTAAAGGATGGAATTTATGCCATTAATATCCCATGATTAGTTGTACTGAAGTCAGGCAAGACTATGAGAGCTGGGAAAGCTAATTTCTACCTTTTCCTTGAGATGTCCAGTATTCTCATGTTAGTATATTAGTTTCACACTAGTAATCTTTTTCATAGCAGTGTTGGCGTAGCTAGTTTTAAGCCTTTTCAGTTTTGTTGTATCTTCCCTTGGTTCTGTGTAAAGTCAATGCAGTCTCCAGTCACACGTGACTCCGAGGAGATGCCTGACAAAGATGCCTTAGGTTAGGCTGAGTAAATAATGCTTTTAATTACAAATCTGTTTCTTCCCTAGACCTTGCCCCCTTAGCAGATGTCACACTCAGAAGTTCTCTTACAGTGACAGAACCTCAATGTGAGTTTCCTAACTAATACAAATCAGAAGCCCATCTACCTGCACTGATAATATATCTCATCTGAGTCTGTGGCCTTTCATCTTTATTTTTATGCTGCCTTCTATTTTTTTTCTGAAGAATCAATAAATGAACTTGGAGAAATTTCTGCCTTGCTTAGCAAGTGTAGTTTCTGCGGCTTATTAAGATTACTCAAGGTGTAAATTAAAGACTGAATGACCACATTTAAAACAATGGCCAAAGATCTTAAAAATGTTCCACAGTCCTGGAAACAGTATCTGCATGTACTTATATGCCAGGAAACAAAGAGAGTAGAATATAGTGAAGTTACACAAAAAACAGTGGACAGAGTCAGAGTCCATAAATGACAATTCTGATGCTTAGAGGTTCAAGCCTCTAAGTGAATCTTTTGATCTCTTATTTTGTACTTCGCCTTAATTTAGCATTTTCCCTAGAGCTTCGCTTGTTTCAGTATTTTTGTTCTACCCTTTCAAAATTCCTTAGGATCAATGATACCATTAGTTCTGTGTTTGTTTTAATTCTCTTCTTTTATTGTGTTTTCTTCACAGTATCTGTCTTCTTTCATTATTTGCCATTTCCAGCATTTGCCTTGTTTCACTATCAGTTGCTTATTAGGCAGTTTGTATTTCCAGTACTTGTCATTTCCCTTTGCATTTAATTTCAAAATTTGTGTCATGCCTTTTCTTCTTCACATGACTCATAACTCATTTGCTCCCAGTGTTTCTCCAAATGGCTACAGGATAGATTCCTGGGTAATGTGGAAGATCGCAGAGTCCAGAGAGATGACCCACTATCCTTATCAACATACATCTTCTTGATTTTAACTGAAAGGCAGAGGGTAACAGAATAATTTAATGCATTAGATAATGCAGCTTTCTGACTTTGACTAGCATTAAATTATTGTCTTTGGACAATATTTCTTGATGTATTTCTCAGTCATTTTGGAAAGACCTAGTAAGTATTTGATATCTGAATATATTCAGTACTGATTTTTAAAATACTTATATACCATTATTCTGCATTATTAAGAAAAGGACATATTTTAAAATACTTTCTCCATTGTGCATATTGCCAAATAGAGTGTAATTAAAGTATATAAGATTTTCTTTTGCTTGACAAATAAAACGAGGGGGATCCTTATGTATAAATAACTTTTGAGTGTGTTACTATACATCATGTTGCTTCAAAATCATGTTTTGTGATGCTGCAGAAGTTTAATGTATCTTATAGGCTTCTTGTTATGAATTTACAGTTAAATCCAAAAAGAACAAAACATTTAAAGAGAATTTACAATGAAAGATACCTATCTGAGTGTCTTATACAAATCCTTAGCTCCTATATAGTATTTTTTAGGTGCCCACTATCTCTTTGAAAGGTAGAGGCAGAACAAGGACTGTGTTAGCGAAGAGCAGGAAGATGTAAACATCCCCAATGGCATCAAGAATCCAATTGAGGGGATGGGCACACACAAAGAAAACAGGAGATGTGGTTTAGATGCTCAAGGGTGATCTGTGCAGGGTTTCAGTTTTTTAGCTTACCACTGTACTAGTTTCACTCTATTTGTGTTTCATTTCAATGCCTCAGGATGGGAGATGTCTGACAGCTCTAGGCATTAGCCTATCTCTACCTCTGCCTCTGCCTCTACCTCTACCTCTACCTTTACCTCTACCTCTACCTCTACCTCTACCTCTACCTCTACCTCTACCTCTACCTCTACCTCTACCTCTACCTCTACCTCTACCTCTACCTCTACCTCTACCTCTACCTCTACCTCTACCAGTGATGCTGCTTCTGTAGACCCCTCTGCATTCTTAAATTCTTCCCTCTTTTTTTCCCACAGGAAAAGTTGCAGTCTTTTCCCTTCTTTTCATTCACTCTGGAATAGAAAGTGAGCAACAAGCTGCTCCCCTGCTTCCCATGTATCAGGTAATCAGGTTTCTTTGCCTTTTAAAACACTGCTGAACCTGGGCTCCTCCACTTGGACCATTTCTTCTTACATCAAGAAACATGAGCAAGCCTGAAGTCCTTGGGAGGATACATGCCTGAACCCTGGAATGTCTGGGGTTTTTTGGCTCTCCTACTTAGAAATAAAAAGTCAAGCTGCTAGGCCCCATACCTAGTGTCTTTTTGACATGTTTATTCTCACTTCATATTCAGAATTTTTTCTGACTACCAGCAGATGTCACTGCAGTCAAAAGAAAGTTCCGAGGTGATTTTTGCTATGAATAAAATTGCTTTCCTAACAAAATACAAATGATAAACCATTGTTATTTCTAGTGCTACTCCCAGTTGTTTGTTTTTTTTTATGTGGCAGATCAAATCCTTGAGAGGATGAAATATGCCTTCAGGAAGGAATTCAGGTTTTAAGTCCAGGTTATTAACTTATTCTGAAAGTCAAGTGCTTAGAAATTTCTCAGCAAAATGTTTTTTCATTGGAAAAAAGGAATTTGTTGAAATAGTTTGCTGAAATGTGATGCTCTAATGAAAAAACTGTTAATAAAAAACCCCACCCAAATATATCCTGTGTACAGTAGAGCCTGTTCAGCATTAGGAAAGGAGATCCAAGGTTAAAATACTTCATATTGCTTTGATTAGGGATACACTTTAAAAACAGAGGACTAGATGATCTGGGTAATTCTCCCTTGCTTCACAGGCAGTACTTGAACCCATCTCATGTAACAGGAGAAAAGGAGAAACCTCAACGTAGATGAGGTGAAAGAGCATCTTTCCATTCAACTCTGACTGTGATACCTTTGGAAGGAAGAATACTTTATGGAGAAGGATAATGTCATAGGTAAGGCTGAGGGCTATATATACAGGTTCTTTCTGTGGTTCTGCCAATGACCTTTTATCTGATATGGAGAACCTACTACCTCTATACTACATTTTTCTCATCTTCAAAAAGAGGAAAATACCTACCTCAAGGAATCCACAGATATGAGTTTATTAACTTTTTTAAAGGAATATGAGATCTCAAAGGATTATGTGAGTGCACAACATTACTGATTGTCCCACTCCTGTGTTACAGAAAACTGTTATGCAAGAACACAATGAAAAACTATTTTCCTTTTCCCTTTCTGATTTCTTGTGCCGATTTTATATTTTGGGGTGTGTGTATAGATATTATACTTAGAAATTACATTAGGTCATTTCCAGGTTGCTAGTAGAAGGTGGCAGACCTATCTATCCCATATTATGAAGTATCTTGAGAGCTGGCATATTGGAAATCTAGATCTCTGAACATGCCAAAGAATTTTAACTTCAGTCTTTTTTTCTGTCTACATTTCACTTGACATGTTTACCTTTTTGTAGGATATTACTGAAAGGTGTTTGAATCCTGGAGGGGTAGATTTTAACCAAACATCTGAAACATGTTATTGAGTAAATCTCCGTGCTTCTCTCAGTCATTCGTATTGGACATACTCCACTTCACATGGTTAACTGCATTATCTGTTTGGAGAGAGCATAAGGGAAGATGACTTAATAGTCCAGAAAGCAGAAAACCTGCTGGGTGTGTGGGAGTGTGAGGTTCAGATCCATGGACTGAAATAAGCAAAGCAAGAACGTCATGGTTGGATTCTTACTCCCACGTGCCTGCCTGAAACTCTTTTAAGGTCAGTGAACATCTGTCTTCCGTCTGAATTTGACCAGATAAGCCTTGTCCTTTACAAGTAGTGTGAGTGCTTCTCAGTCATACTTTTCTATTTGGACAGATCAACAGTTTCTGACAAACAACTATCTTATCACAAAATTTTCTGTCAGTTTTACTTCAAACAAACCTACTCTGCAATAAAAAAGCTCAGTGGTAGAACACACAGGGAGTGACTTGCTGAACAAAAAAAGCCCCATTTGTTTAACCAATTCTCTCTGTTGCCCAACATCATCTAGGTTAGAAGTTCCTGGTATGTGGGCTGGGGGTCATCATGGGATCATACTAAATATTAAAACCAAAGAATGCATCATTTTTGCCTGACAGTGTATTTTTATGAGCAGCAGCCACTTTCCTCCAGGGACCTGCTTTTCAGTCAGAGGATATGAACCATACCTGCTGCAGCAGAGAAACTGCTGAGTGAAAAGGAATATGTTCCATGGACAGAGATGTGGCTTTTGCTGGCGGTACTTTACTGTGTTACATGCCTCACGATGTAATGATGTAAAAATTTGGACACAGAGGGAAGAAAAGCATTAGACAGACCAACATGAGGCATGGAGTAACGGTGAGTTTCACACAGGTGAATATTTGACTCTTCATTAAATTTCAATGGTATTTGTACTGGCTATGAAATTAGACTTTTGCCAGACTTGGGCTAATAAAGGGCAATACCAAACACACCTAGTCATGGAAATATGAAAAAAGATGTTACTGTGGAGAAAAGTAGATATAATAACTGATCCTGTTCCTATGGTCAGACTTTGCTGCAGCAGGTGCCAAGGTGTTGGTGTTGGAAGGTGTTGGAAAAGTGCTGGAACTACAGAAACTGCAGCTGGCTCTATACCATCTCCTGGCTTCTGAGCAGAAGGAATCTTTGCTCCTGCCAATATAAAATAGGTCCAGCAGTGGTTCTGAGACAAAGCAGCGCTACTGAATAACAATCAAATTCACTTGAAAATCCAACTCAAAGCACTTGAATGAGCAGTTTACCTGGGGGCTGTTCCACAATTGCTTGAAGTCACCAAAAGGACTTTCACAGAGTTCAGCAGGTGCTGAATCAGGCAAGTTCTTAGCAGAAAGGAAGACACGACTGTTTTATGGGCTTCAAGAAAACCACAGCCAACGAAATGTAAGAGCTACTGTGTTATAATACCTTAATAATGGTATCTTACTTTGCAATTGAAGGAGACTGGGAATGTAGTCTCACAGATGTGAATGCCCAAAAGATACATCTGGATAAACACTATGGACATGAGGTAGACACATCAATGGACTTATTTTTCTAGTTTGGATCAAAAGAGAGTTTGTCAATTCCTTGCTGTCTCAGAGTTCACCCTATGAATTGGTCTTGGAGCATGCAGACTGGATTTTTATTTTTTTTTTCAATAAAACTAATCTGGTAGAAATGCTGCAGGAAGATACCTGCACTCCCACTGCTAATGGGTGTTGAACAAGTGGGATCAGACTAGATCTAGTTTTCAGCAAGAACTTTAAACTGAATGTGGACATCACATCCTTGTGGTCAACTCTTCTACCTCCCAGATTCTCTCCTTGTGAAATACTATCTGCTGAGGTTAGATATAGCTTAAATGAATTAAATTCAATAATTTGTCTCTGATTGAAGAGATCTGACCTGAACATCTACGCATGCATTAAGGTCTGTGAGAAGTTAACCTTCATTGCAACTTACCCTTCCCTTTTGTATTTATGTATCTTGTCTCTGTTTGTGGCATGTGGAAGCAAACATTGCTTATCACCTTCTATTTTTCTCTGTGCTTAATTACGTTGCAATAAATGTTAACCCTTTATAATTCTTTAGAATGAGCAGAAGCAGATGCTGCTACAACCTAGATGGTGTTTTTTGTCATGTCATTTCTATGCTTTGTGTGAGTACATCCTGCCACTTCCCTCATTGTCTGGTGAGTACTACTTTCGGTGTTGTGAGATTCATTCATTAAGAACAATTTTAATGACTAACACCTACTAACTTCAGGGATTCATTGTCAGTTGTTTTCCATAAGTCTGCCTTCCAGAAACTGGCCTTTAGTTCCCTAGACTGATGCATGCAACCAGTTGCTGGCAAAGCAGTAAGGCCTGGGATGTAGGTCTGAGGAAAGTGGTACCCTGAAATCAAAATTTGAGGACAACTGTAGCACTAGAGAAAATAAGACTTGTGAGATGATCATGCCTGTGCAAGTAGCCTGCTACTCAGTGTTCTGCCAAATGGAATAAGAAATGTCCATTCTTTTTTAAAAAAATCATTATTGATTTTGATTTTTTACTAATGGACAAAAGAAATTTGCCACATATGATATCTAATACGGTTATAACAATATTTAATTCCAAGCAGTTAATTCAAGGGTATTTTTTTTTAACGTTTCAAAGATTTTTTTGCTTTGTATTTGATTTTGGTTTACACAATGTCAGATCTTAAGTTACAGTTTGTTTTCTTTGACCAGTTTTCAAACTCAAGCTATAAAAGTCCAACTTCACCAAAACATGGGGGTCAGTGCAAGTCTTTCTACTGACTTTAATTGGTGTTAGAACAATATGAGCCATACCACTGCCCTTCTTTTACCTATGTTTCTAGTAGTTAACCTTCTGGATGGTAGTAGGAGAGTAATAATCAGGTAAGCACTACTTTGGGATTCACAGGCTGGACCTCCCTGGGGAAGGAAAGAGGAGAAAGACAATTCAGGTTGTGGAAAAACGAAAATGAACTAACAGGAACAAATATACTACCTATGATCTGACCCCTGTTTTCCCAGATACGAGAAAGGAAGAATACCTCCAAAAAGTTTATTTCTATCTCCAGCCTGTGTTTATCGAACTCCCTTGTTTGTTTCTGTATTCCTGAAGGGAAGGGAACTCTTCTGTTGGACCTCTTTTCACCAGAACATGGTGCAAAGCAGACCTGATAGCAGTGCTTTGGTGCACTGAATGCACAAGAAAGCCAATTACATTGAATCTGCAATTAGGTACGGTTTTGTGGACCTGTTACATTCTCAGGAGATACAAAGTTGTTTTTTCTGGAGAGGATATGTAATAACAAAAGCTCTACTTAGAAACAACGCTAAAGACAAGCTCTTTGATCATGTCTTGTAAAACTGATGTAACTATCATGAAGAAAATAGGAGGTGTCACCAGTTTCCTTGAAGAGGCACCAAAGCATACAAATATGCAATGAATCCATAAAAGATGAGATGTAAGCTTTGTTAACAGAAATGTTACCAGTCCTTTGCTAAGACAAAGCTAAAAGAACTTCTGAAATAAAGTATATTGTCCTTCCACCCATACCACTGTCTGATTGAATGTGACTTTAGGGGATGTCACTTGCCTGGGAGTGAATGCAGTGGCTCTTACACTTTTGGAAGAGAGCTTGGATGTTAGGTGCCTGATTGCTAAGCTGACATTGCTTCAGTAAGCCTGGGTTACATGCTGTACCTGCTGTTCTTCCCTTGGGAACTGCGAGCAGGAACAGACGGTGACTTAACAGGCTTTTCAAGATACTGTTCACAGTAACACTGCATGACATAAGAAAACAGCAATAAAATAATCCACACTGGATATGTTGTAATCTTCCTACATACAGCTCAGCACTGTCCAGTTGTTAGCCATCCACAGCTGTCTTCAGACTCCCTCTGCCCTGCCTCTCTGCATCATAGGAAGTTATGATAGTTTTATGGCTGAAAGTTAATTCCGAGCTCTGTCATCAACATAACTACTGACATACTAAATTTTTATCCAGATTTAGCATGTCAATGACCAAAAAGTCCAGACATGTGGATTCAGTCAGGGTCTAGATCTCAACTTGGCACCAGAAGGTAAGCAGCTGAGGTCTCTTGGACCTCAGTGAGCACTTCTAGCCCATTTCAGGGCAAGGTCAAAGAGAGCTTTCAGCTACCCCTGAACAAGGCTTAAAACACAGATGAGCAGGGGGAAACATTTGTACCTGTGTACACTTGTTTCAGCTCCAGCAGCCTCTATTCCCAGTTACAGGGCAATAATCTAAAATATGAGAAGTGACAGCTAGTGTAATTCCAGCTTCCTTTAATATATTCCTACATTCTGTGATTGTAGCTAGTCTGTTGATTTTGGCCTGGTTCACATGCAGTCAGCTACCAGGTCCCAGGTGGGAGCTGTGACTAATGACAGAGATACAGGAAAAGATAGCTACAGCTCTCTGCACCAGGATCGCTATCTGGTTCATCACACCCAGATGAGGATGATGGTGGATCAGCATCATGGCTTACGTGCTGGCTCACTTTTCCTGGCAAACCCAAGCCCATCCTAAACTGGGGCATTTCCCATAAGGGTGCTCTGACTCAGCATCTCATTCCTGTGACAACTCAGATTCACATTCAGTCTCCTCCTGACACAGATGCTGTCTCAGGAAGTAGCTTTGTCTTTCTGCTTCCAGAGTCTCCTCTCTTGAAGGGAGTTTTGAACTCAAAGGGCCAAGATCTTGACATCCCAGTTTTCATTTTCCTGGGAAAATGTAGTCAGGTATACATTTTCCCATTCATCTCCCAGATATTAAGTATGTTGAAAGTTTTTTTGCAGAAACATTGTATCTCTAAATGTTTTATTTCTTGGTTTTTAATTCTACCTCGCCGTTTAGACTTATCTCCTCCATAATCACATATGAGCCTCTGGTAAAACAACCAGGTGGCACATGCAATGCTCACAGCTTAATATAGTATAGGTTACATTCTCTGTGCATACAGCTATTTTATAGTTGTGTGGACACTTTCAAATATGCAACTGTGGCAATGCACCTTCCTGAGAATTTTTCAAGTATACCCAGTATGTATGTGACTTCTATTAAAAAAGAAATAATATAAAAAAATAATCATTGAGGTGTTTCCTGCAAAGAAGCAGTCCACAACAAAGACACTGAACATCTAAAATAAAATAACAATTATTTATTCTGTTACATGGAGAAAGATGTCCAGGAGTGAGCTAATAAGTGTAAAAAAATGTACTGCTAGAATTCACAGAAAATTCAGGGCAGCCTAATGCAAGTTCTCCCAGCATTCAGTATTGATTGTGATTGATTATACATATATGGACATAAAAATAGGAGCATATGGCTGGGAAAGACAGTTTAGGTCATGATCTGTACAGTCCGGTTCATCCAGGTCAGAACACCCAGAACTGTGGGCAACCGAGGAAAAATCTCAGGTTCAAAAGGCTGCAGAGATTCCACATGTACCTAACACTCTAGACTGCAAAGCATGTCCAGCACCCTGTACTGAATTTATAGTCTTATGCAGGCTGTGTCACAGCTGTGCCAAGGGAAGTGTAAGCAAGAAACGAAGAACATCTCCAGTCTTTGGACTAGCACAGTATCTGTTAAACAAAATGTCCTCAAAGACCAACTACTTTCTATACAGAAAGGCAAGAGAAAAAAGACCCTTTAAACCAAACTGGGCAGAAAAACCTCTCTCTTGATCAGTATTTTCTTTAACCCTTAGCAACAGCCTGAAGCAATGTGACCCTCAAATGTATCTTGTAAACTTCCTCCCTCAGCTATGGTGAACATTTTCAGCTTCAAAGCTGAAAGCAAAATCTGCCTCCCCTAGAAACTAGAACATTCACATGTGGAAATCCTCCCTGGCCTCCAAATGTGACAAGTAAAAAGCCCTGAGAACACATTATAGATGCAATACAAGCTCATAAAGATCCAGGTACTTAGGATAAGTCTCTGCCTACGTAACACATGACATATCTGAAGTCTGATTGCCCATGCTCACAGCCTGATTCAGAAGCTTACACATGGTCGCCTAATGCCATTTGAGATGCTGTATCTTAGATAAAAAAATCTGCACGTCTGGCAAATACTACTTAGATCTTGTAGAAGAACTTCCCTGAGCTGGCAGCTGGAGGCTGGGAGCAGTGTCCGAGGACATGGCACTAGTTGCCTCTGTCTAGAGGACTGAAGTGAGCCACCAGCTTCCTAGGCCCAGACATTTTCTCTGTTATACAGCTCTTTCTTTTCTGAAGTTCATCTTAAAACAAATTTAGCTTCACTTTCTCCCATAGCTTATGTGGCTACTCTTAAAAGTTTGCTGTTCAAATATCAGGAATTTCCAGAATAGATTTATTCATAACCAGTTTACAGTAATTTGATTTTATGTTAGTGCTTCTATTTAGCTTGAGATATACTTTTTCTCCTTGATATTCATCCAAAGACATATTTCTAGAGTCCTTGTATCCTCTTCCATCTCTTGTTTTTCTTGGCTAAACAATGGAAACTCTGCAAGGCCTCATTGTATGGTTTTCTCTTTACTTAATCAATTCCATAGGTTCTGCTTCTCTTCCAGTTCAATTTTTTCTTTCTTGAGCATAGATGACCAGCCTAGTACATGATATTTCAAACAAGACCTTTACCAACACCTCGTTGCTATGGCACTTCTGCATTCCCCATCTTGTGTTAGTGTCATGCTGTGGGCCTGTTAGCATACATGACCCCTCAATTCTGGAAGCATTTTGTAAGTTTTAGTCACTTAAAAATTATAAATCTGAGGGTTAAACTATTTATCTTGCAATTTCCATAGAGATAGGAAGGTCGATGCCGGGATTTTTATGCAAGCAGGAAGTTTTACATGGACTGTTTCTTTTGTCTTTTGTTCACTTCCCCATTTCCTCACATGCTGCCAAAGTGATTTTCCATCAGCATTTTGCCATATCGCTGCAAACAGCCTTTTGGTTTCTCAGGTTCTCTGTATATCGGTAATCAAGGACACTTTTTACCACTTTCTTCTGTTAGCAAGAAAGGAAGATTTATGTTTCATGTATGTTTTTTCCTTATTTACAGTCAACATAATTTGCTGGTAGGTGTCCCATGTAGGTCAAATGCCTGAAGGCACTCATGTCAAGGTCTAAAACCATTATCAAACGACCAGCGGACTCTGGAGAGAAAAAGCTGTCACAGTATGCCATAAACCTACGCAACTTTAAATGATGCATTCATACATGGTATGTGATTTTTGTTACAATGTCGCAGAGACAGAAATCCCTCTTTGCAAAATATAATCAAGATATTGCACATGAAAACACAATGCTTCACCATGCACTTTCAGGAAATAGAGTTCATCTTTATAAAACAGAGATGTCCATAGTTAAAGGATATCATAGATGAAATTTTAGATTTAGTTAAGATGACGGGCTAGGACAGGAATACAAACAAACTTTCCTATCACTAAATGTTTATGAAATCACAACTCATCATCTGAACAGCAATTGGCTCACTTCTTACACTATCTGTGTAGACATTTAGGTCCTGGAATGTGAGATGGTTTTGCATTTCAAGTTAAACAAGATACTTGCAGAGCGGATATAGCAGGAGTAAGTTCAAGCTAGTATAAACTGGTGTCACCTATCTTTTGAAGCACACGAACATGAAGCAGGGGAAAACATGGAGGAGTGCTAAACAGGAAATGTAGGTAAACTCCTTATTATCATGCTGTGCTCCACCCCAGCACAAGAGTATCACTGTTGTGCACAGAACATTGGTGAAAGCTTTTACTGTTTTCTCCTGCTTTGCTTCTATAGATACACAATTCCCTATTACTCCATTCAGTGCCCATAAACTCTATAATTTTTACTTTTCTTTATTGGCACTGCTCTTGTTCTGGACTCAGTTATCTTCTTTTCTTGACCAGCTCTGCAGTCTTCTATTATCATCTGTCCCACATTAACCTGTGTGAGACTTTACTGGGATAAGAGCACCTGAAGGGGCTTTGGCTTCTGTGTTGTCTTACCACTCACTGCTACAACATAGGAATATACATGAAGACTCCTTCTTTTTACACAGGTAAAGACAAAACTCCCAAAAAAGTAATATTTATACTTTTTGCATTACAGTGACGCATCTCAGATTCTCTTAAACAGAAAATGTGAATGTTTTTGTGGGAGTGACAAATCTGCTATTCAGCCCAAGAAATGAAACAGTAAAGCTAGTACTAACAAAACTGTTTCATGATGGTGACATAACACATAAGCAACCCATGAATAATTTATTTTTGTGGGCCTGATAATCCAGGTGCTGACAAATTGTCTCCAGTATTTCTGTCACTTAACAGTATCCTTAGACTGCTTTTAATTATAGACTTCATCACCTACCATGGAAGTACAAGGGGCTGAAGCATATCTCCTTCATTCCCTAATTTCTGCTTCTGACATCCTTGTGGAAGTTGCTTCTCGAAAACCTTCTCTTCTGTATTTGGCTGTTATAAGACTTGTGTGTGGACATTAACCTCCATCCCTGACGCCTTGTGAATTTGGGTCCCGTCTGGAATCCTGGCAGCCGGCTACCTGTCAGCGATTTAATGGAAGGATCTTGACGTCATCAGTTTCAAGCTCTCTGAGCAGGAAAATGAGATGGGGGTTTCATATTTCAAAGAACAACAGAGCTCAGGGATGGTTTTTTAAATCGAAATTCTGGCTGCAGGAGTCATTAAATATAGTTCTGCTTCTCTTCTAGACTGTGAGATCAAACAGCACAGGCAATAGCAGGAATATTTGCTCACTTACATGTGCAATTTTTGCAGATTGGTTGGCTTCACTCTGAAACTTACTATAAAAAGGACATAAAAATATCTTTCACATGTCTGGATTTGTGCTGAAAAAATCCCGTACTAAAACGTTTTTTTTTTTCCTCCAAAGTGTTTGAACTTTTTCTTCGTTGATATTCAAGTTTAAAACTTGTTTTTCTGGAGTCTGTTGATAGCTGATTGGAGAAAGTACATAGTTTGAAATTAACTCACTTTTGACTAGGTGAACAGTATTTGATTTGAAGGATCTGGTATGAAAATCATTAATTTTCACCATAATCCAGCCTTGTAATGCTGAAAGAACTCATAAAATGTCATGGCTAATTTAGTTGCCTCCAAGACTATAATCCAGAAATCTTGTCTCCATGCTCACCATGCTCACTATAGAAGCAAAATTTTCACTAAATTCATCAAACTAGGGAACAATGTCTTTCACCTTAGGATTGAGATCATATAGCAAAAATAAGTGCCCTATTCATGACCTATAAAAGGGACAGGGTTTATATCCAATTTATCACATCTCAGATTCACAAACCCCAAAATATGGAATCAGCCAGTTTAATGCAGTAGGGTACTGAAACAGAAATTCAAGTTGTGGTGTGTTGGGTTTTTTTTAGGGTGCTTAACCAGGAGTATATGTGCATGTGTAATCTCCAGTTATTGTGTCTGGACAATGCTGATTTGTTGCAGTAAGAAATGTGGAGTATTTGGAAACAATTTCATTAATTAAACAAAAGGCTGTCTTAATGTAGGTTAATGTATTACATTTAAGGAGTTTATTTCAAAATCATACTCTTTACATGTATTGAGTAGCCAAAGTAAGAAAGAAATAGAATTGTTTATTAATATAAAATACCAAATTAATTTCTTTTACTTCCTGGGAGTTTTAAAGTAATAAATTCAGAATGTTTCTGAATAATCAGGATTTATACATGTTTACACCATTATTTCTTCACTTTAAGACATTATTTATTGTGTTTTCAATAAAAAGAAACCTCCAAGCTAATGGAACGCTGAATTTTTTCTCTGTAGATGACAGAAATAATCTGAACATGAATGTGGAAATATTAAAAAATGCAAGATATGCATCACTTGCATAAAATATATCAAAAGAATCTGCAAATTTTTGAGACACAGGACTCTCAAATCTGAAGGACAACTTTGGGATATACCAAAATAGAAGACTTATAATAAATATGTATGGGATCCAGTCAGAAACATGCAGAATCATGTCATCACAGTACAGACCCTGAAAGGCTGCCTACTGTACTGCACAAAGCAAATTTCTGGATCATAAGAATTCATCAGCACATTGGGGAGTCTCACTGAATCCTTTGGAACAGGCAATTGCAAGGACCCTTGCAATGAAGGCTCATGGAACTGTTTATTCTAGGACTGACTGTCCTTTTTCAGAGGTTTGATTCTCCATGTGAGTCCTACTCCATGAAAAGTCCCCATGGTTTTTTTTTCTAGGCAACATTGCGTGTTTGAGCAACAGCTGACATCTAGAAAAAGAGAGTATATTAAATCCTAGTGTAAGTACTTCTAACAAAGTTGTGTTGCTCTTTAGGTGAAGCTGGTATTTTGGTATTGCTAGTCCTTTGCGCCTTTTCACAAATAAATGGAATCATAGAAACAAAGAATCATAGAATCATAGATTGGGTTGGGTTGGAAGGGATGATCCATGAGCAGGGACATCTTCAACTAGACCAGGTTGCTCAAAGCCCTAGCCAACCTGACCTTGAACACTTCCAGGGACTGGGCACCCACAGCTTCTCTGGGCATCTAGTTCCAGTGCTTCACCACTGTCATTGTAAAGAATTTATTCCTTATATCCAATCCAAATTTACCCTCTTTCAGTTTAAAACCATTGCCCCTTGTGCTGTCACTACAGGATCTGGCAAGAAGTCTTTCTTCATCTTATAAGCCCCCTCTAAATATTGAAAGGCTGTGTTAAGGTCTCCCCAGAGCCTTCTTTTCTTCAGGCTAAACTTAGAGGCTTAAATACCCTCTAGAAAGTTCAAAAAAGTCCTCCTACTATATTTCAGCATAGAAATGATAGAAAACCTTGGCTTGCTGCACTGCACAGAACTGTGGGATGAGCTTCCTAGAAATAAGAGACATACATGGCCAAGGACAGCAGATCCAAGTCACTTGAATCTCAGATGCCTCCTCACCCTCACAGCATGACTCATTCGAGGTTAGGCTAGCTTTAGAGGAGCAATTCAAGTGAGAAGTTAAGCCTCTGCAACGGAAATGTACATGTAGAAAAACTCCTAAAGAAAATCGCAAAGTTCAATGATTTCAAGAACTACCCATAAGAAAACCAGTATTTCTACAGTGTCAGAATTTTCTATTAAAAATCTAGAGTTTAATAAATCCTAAACCTGATTTCTGATGTGAGCCCTCACATTCTTTTGAGCTCAAGGTTCACTGAACCATTTGTGTGAAGAGGGGGGGGGGGGGGCAGAGCTGAGTTTTGCCAACTCTAAGCCTTTAAAAATGGGCTTCTAAAAGTGCTGAACGACCTGCTAGGGAGTAGTTAGCAGGTCCTATTGTTCTTTGTAGTCCTTTGGAATTAATGCATAATAAAAACTCTCTTTCTGAGATTGTGTGTAGCAGCTGGATAGAAGATGAGAGCTGCTACTGGAGCAAGGCCATCTATACAGTGTGAGAAAGTAGACTTGGCAAAGGGCTCTGGCTGTACCAAGTGGGTCCCACTGGCAGATGAAACTTTAGGAAGCTGTCTGAGTTATCTTATTATGCATCTGTTCTAGTTTATCAAGGCACTCAGGGCATTGGTTGATCTGACAGACCTCTTGGATTCAAGCTAAATTACACCCCATGCCAGCACTGTATATGCTGAAATAATAGTTCTTCTATTATGAGATTATTATGAGATTTAAATTTATACATTATTAGAATTTGTTTTTCAGATAATGTTGCTGTTTTAATGGGTTCACTGAGTACTTCTCATTTACTTTTCTAGTCTTAAACATAATTATACAGCACAAACAATAAGAATGGCATTGATAATGAAAGCTTTGCAGTACTTACTGTCCAAACATTTTTACATTTTGAGAAGGTACTGCTTCTAATGAAATTTTTACAGCGTGATTTATTTTTTTTTAATGTTCTCGCTGTATTTTAAAGCTTAATAGGTTTATTTTCTGAGTCAATAATCCACTTTTGCACTTCCTGTGGGGTCGTGTACTAAGTAAACCTATTTGCATTAAAGATGGTGACATTTTAACAGTGATTGGCTGCAAGATTTGTTCAGTACTTTTGCCAAGCAGCAGTATGCGCAGCTAGAAGAATTCTTGAAAATACCTTGTAAAATTTTTCTTTTGGTGCCATGGGCACCTCTCCAGATATTCTTTCCACTGTTCTCTTGCAGCCTGAAGCAACTCTATTGGTTTGTAGCCTAGCCTTGTTTGTTTGTCAAGACATCCTTGCAGCTATAGAATGATTGCAGAGGTGAAGTTTGCATGCCTGGACACTGCTACTCCTCCTACCAGCCTAATTCTTCGCCATAGCAGTTACATCCCTCAAGACTGATTATAGAGCACTGGAACCCCCTCAGTCCATCTAAATACATACCTTTGCTGTGGCCTTTCGGACCCTGAATCCCCTGGGCTGTTCCCTGCTAAGTGAGTAGTTCCAGTTGTTCTAATGCACATCACTGTGCGGCCCAATGTACAGGGCATTTTCAAAACATCAACTCATGCGTGTTGCACAGTGTTAGAAAGAGCCAAGGGTCAATTACACTCCTGGCTGCTCTGTATATTGTTTTGGCTGTGGCCAGGATCATTTCTGGCCTCACTGTTTCCTGGGAGTGAAAGGGATTCACCAATATGCATGTCAGGGTGAGCTGCCAAAAGAACATTAACGGGTGTTGAAGCAGTGCCAGGGAGCATGGACATGAGCCAGGGGGTCAGCTGGCAAGGACAGGACCCCCCACGTACAGTGTATAAGGACTTCCATGTGCAAGCCTGAAAAGAGAGCAGGAAGAGGTGAAGGAGACATTCATCAAACCAAGAACAGGCGACAGTACTCAGGAAAAATAGCATCAGCAAAAGGGAGCAGTGCTCACTAGACTTAAGTTTTTGTCAGAAAGGTCAGGAAGCAGCTGGTAGCTGAAAAGGAACAAACCACCTCCAGCACAACCCGGATGCATGGCAGGGTGTGCTTGCAAAGCAGTTATAGAGTGATGGGCATCCAAGGATGGGTAATATGACCTTTTTCCCTAACATGACCTAAGTTAATATGACCTATTACTTATTTCCTAGGGATTGTCAGGAAAATAGGTCAGCGATTTGTGGGGATGATGAATTGTCCTCTTTGGCTGCAGATAGATATGCATAGAAAGAGCTCTATTTGATGACATGAATTAATCATCAAAATTTATGGGTTTTGACAGGACATTGAAACCATAAGTACCATGAATTTGATATTTTAAAGACCGAAAATATAGGCAAGGAGAGATATTATATATGTGGATTTCTTAGAGAAGATTCATAAGTGAGTATGCAACAGACTTGGGTCTGTGGATCTTTCTTTGAACAGTGACAGGCTGACATGCATGAGATCTGTTCAAAACTAGCAGAAAGACCAGCTAGATGGGGTGAGTATTGTTAGGGAATTATTAGGGAATCTAAGACTAGGGCCAGTGGGCAATGCAAAGAAGGTGGCAGTGGAGGATAAGCCATCTGTTGGTGAGCTGGTGCATGCATTTTGTCAGATGTTACTACATATCTCAATTGGTTGTGTGGCCAGGAGTTGTTTTCTGACTGCTGAGGAAGTATCATGGCAGCTGGCAGCTGGGGTGTGAATGAACATCTGAAGATTTGTGAAGTCAGTTGCATTGAAAAGATCAAGGAGTAGCAACTGGAGACTTGAAATCTTGTTGTGTAAAAAGGACAAAAAACTGTGTGGAATTTATACTCTGAACTCTGGGGAAAATTTTAGGATAGGGCTCTGGATCTCACTGGTTTAATAAAAAGCACAAAACAAATCACACGAATAAGTATACACCCCACCAGGAAAAGGAAAAAGTCCTGCTCAGCAATGCAATCATGTTTAGAAGATCAAGACGTATGGGGATAATGAGACATGCCAAAAGTCAGTCTAGCCAGACTTTGTAAAGGAAATTAAACAAATAGCAAAAGGATATTCAGCTGTATAAATAAAAAGAACACAGGAAAGCATAAGTGAGTTCACTACACAATAATGACAGGGCAGAGACTAAAGCTAATCTAGCCATGTCCCCAAAAGTAAATGAACACAAATACAAACTGATGTCCTTGGAGCTTAATAAGAGGAGTTTCTTCTGTAGGCTGGAGTTCATTAGTTGTCATTGGTAGAAGAGTAAAACTACCTTATACTATGGTCCACAATAGTTAATAGAAGTCTTGCATGAACTCCAATGAGGTTGTCACGTTAAGAAGGGGGGATTCCTCGAACCCTTTATATTTGATCAGCCTGTCAGTTTCCCAAGAAAGATGAGACCCTTATCTCTGGCCAGCCTGTCCACTACCTGTGTCTTGACAGCCCACTGTATTGGAGAGTGATTTGAGTAACCTTTTCAGGGACCCCTGCTGACAGCATCACTGAGTCAAAACCCTTATAACAGCTACCCAAATTCCTGGACATTTATACAAAATGAACTTCAGCTAAAGATCTTTAATTATACAAAATGCAAGTTTGTGACAGAATAAGGTTCCAAGTTTGCCGGTGATAATACCCTGACTGCAAAGCAAGCAGCAAGCTTAAAACAACACACTAATAACAGCTGGCATGAGTCAGTCATAGAATAAAGTTCTTACCTGTCAGGTGTCCCTATGGGGGAGAAGACAGGTTCAGCCCATCAACTGATCCCAGAAGTTACGATGGAGCTTTCCCTAACTTCTCCCCTCCTTTGCTTACTTTTTATACTTCACAGTACATTGCATATTCATCAGACACAGGATAGTTTCTTGCTTCTAACACAAATTAGTACGCATCCTCAAATAGCACTACTAAAGTTCTTCACTAACTGTGCATGCTCTCCGAGCAGGGTTTTGGTGTCTTTTGCGGGGAGCTATTTGACTTGGAGGTCACAATTTGCCACTGCCACAATTACCTTTGTCCTATTTTCCACTAATTTTCTGTTGATGTCAGTGGATTGCAACACCTTTTCAGCTGGTCTCCTCTTATAGCTAGACTTGAAGGCTTCTTTCTGTGTAACTTAGATAACGGTGTTCTTTTCACTATGTTCTTTGTCTCTCATCCTTCTAGGGCTGACTCCCTTGGTTAGGTCCCTTCATTCGTAACAGCTTTAGAGAGTGCGCCAGCTTGACCTAACTTTATTCACAGATTTGTATATATTTAAACATGAAATCAGCATTTGGTAATTCGGGAGTTTAGACAACAATTCCCCCCCCTCTGGATTTATTTCAGTCCAGGACCAGTTCATTTTCTTTACATGTAGGTGGAACTTGAGCGACTCTAGTCATACATATTGTTGTTACTGACTGGTATCACCTGCCCAGTGACGTGTGGTAGAACCTTGGAGGCAGGTAACTTTGAGATGGAGGTAAGCATTGGTATTACAATGAGATTATTTCACCTGAGGAAAGTAATTTTGCCACAGTGGTTGGCTGAGCAGCAAACATCTCATAGATTCTTCACATGACAATGTGCAGCTTCACTATGCAGCTTATCTATGCAGCTCATCAGCTGTGGTGCCATCAAGTTCCCGTTCCAGCAGGGAGTACAACAGACCCTGGCCACAGTCTGCTCCACTCCACCCTCCGTTACCCCTATCAGCATGTGCTGGGCTGGCAGGGTGTGCTGCTTAGGGAGCCGCGGTAAAGTAGATTCCATGTGTGCCAACCATCCTGAAAGTGATAGCTGTATTTTACCCTAAAAAAAGCCTTCTGTAATACTATGCCTCTATTAGGTCCCAGTTTTCCCAAATTGCCCCCCCAAGTAATTTTCCCACAGAGGTGAGTGTCAATCATTCATAACTAATTTTTCAGCAGCACACATATAGAGCTGAGTGATATTGATATGAAAAGCCATCATCAGGTCTACAGATAAATGGCTCAATTGCAATTGTGTGAAAAGAATAGAAGCAGTGGGATTGAGGGGTGTTGATTCCGTGTGTATTGCAGCTTTGATATATCATGTGAACTACAGCTATTTAGGCAGTGGATGAACAAATTACCAGTAGCAATGTACGTAACATGTACATCCTGGGCTTGGATCTCTACTTTCACCTCTGGTTGCCGTTATCTGACAATGCTGTTGCATGGCATATAGAGATGCGAGGATAGACAAAGGGTTCTTATTTACCAAATTTGTACTATTTTACAGGGGGTGACAGTAATGAGTTTTCCAATATCCAGAGACAAATAGGTCTGAAATATTAGATATTTCGCTTAGACTGTGCTTGCTAATTCCCTCCTGCAGTTTTTCAATTGCATATACTGAACTGACACAGTCAAGTTTGATCTCTTGTAGCACACTTTTTGCAGCAGCAGTTTTCAATGCTGAATCACTTCCCTTTCCTGTAGGTAGTTTGAACTGAGCATTGCAAAAATTGACGTGGTGGTTCCTCTTTCCTGGGCTTAGGGAAACTGCCGTATTGTTATAGGGAAGAGAAGGTAAACAATACTTTGAAAATTTTTGTAATACCTCTTTATGAAGATGATTTACTACCTTCAATACATAAGCTCCTACACATTGAATCAATGCACAGGTCCCAATGTACTGGACTGTTTCCTCACACAAAAAAGCCTGTGTCTCAAACCCTGATCTAAAAACTGTTAATTAGGAAATTTCTTCCATATATACTAGCTGATTTTTTTTTTTTGTCTTACAAGAGCTTGGAATGAATCAGACATATAAAGTGTGGGGAATTAAAAATATAATTTCCAGTTCTCAGATGGATTTATTGGAATATAAAGTGTTTAAATAATTGCCTGAGGCTGCACTAGTCGATTTGTTCCACCGGGAAGAGTTTGTGTCCAGCCCAGGATCCTAGGCCCACAAGCACATCCCTTCACTCAAAGTGGTGTTTTTAATTCAGAATAGTTGACTCTGGTAGTATAGGTTAATCACAAATAAAGCACCAACACAAGCACCAAAATGTCACTTTAAAGCCTGCAGTCTTCTGTTAGTATCCAGCTGTTCCAACAGTGGATTATAGGAAGGACAAAGAAAGACTCTCACAATTCTTTGGAAAACAATCCTTAGAGTACTTCAGCTTAATACTGTGCAAAGGTACTCCCTCAGTTGCCTGAGTGCAATGAAAATAAAGATGGTATAAATGAAGCCACAGCAGCTTGAATATGATTTCAAAGCCTGGGTAGCTCTCATTCGAGGAAGTCTAACTTGAAACAGGTAAACTAAATAGCTCTGGTAAATCTTCAATACAGATTTATGCACCTGAGAATCTGAAGATTGAACTCAGATATTTTGAGACTCAACTGCAATACTTTATCCATAAGAAATATCCCTTTCTTTCCAATAATGGAAAATTCTAGTCTTGGATAGGGAAGGACTTACGTGATAAGATGTCTAGCTGAGTGTTTGCAGTAAAATTTACACATCTAGCATAAACAAAATATTTATCATGATTTAAAATTTTAATTGCATTATATATAAAATATTGAGTCCTAAGACATATTGATGTCTTAAGAAAAACAGAACATACAATAATACTAGAAAGTAAGATCATTCCAAAGATGTCCTTTTTTTGTGTGTTTTTAAGGTGGTTAATATTAATTTGAATTTATTTAGGTGGGTTTTTTGGGTAGTCAGACACTTTTTCTCTGAATATTGAAAGTTTCTGACAATAAAAAACAAAATTAAAAGCTTTGGTAAAATTAAGATTGTTATGTAATGGCCATTATGGTGTACGCTGTTTGTCCTAAAATGTGATCAAATATTGCTTACAGCTATGAATAATTTTTAAAAAAACGGTTGTTGTTAACTTGAATAAAAAACTTGTTGATTTAAGACAGTCAGACCAACATTGACTTGATGAGTCCTGTCAGTGCTTTTGGAGATAAATTTCCTTCCAGTGGTGTACAAAATTTATAAACTTTTTTTCTAGTACTAAAATGTTGTCTAGATTATATGGACCTAGCACTTAATTTTTTTTACATTTACGAGGGTCACTTTGTACTGCTGCTTCATGCAGATTGTTCCTACTTAGCTTAATGGTCTCTTTCTTTTTTCACTCCTGACCTCTTGAGTCTACTGCTGTTTGTAAAATCTTTTCTGTAATCACCATTTAGCAACCATTATTTAGTGACCATTTTTATTGATTTTTTATAACTGTGTATATCACTGGAAGAAATGTTTAATGAAATAAAATTAATTCCTATCTTAGGGCAGTGTTAACAGAGAGAACTTTCACAGGAATGTATTTCACTTTGAAAAAAATAAAGGTTTAATAGCCTATCTGAACACCACCTCCCCCCCAATAAAATGCTCTTCTACTTATAATCCCCCTTGATTCTTTGATCTGTTAACTCTTTTGTGTTGTTTTTATTTAAAAGTCAAGACTAGTGCTGAGACAAATATTTGTAAGTCAAAAATAAGGCTAGGGCTGGTTAAAAGGGCTGTTTTTTTCCTCATTTGTGGAGGAATGGGACGACTGAAACCTGCAGCAGTGTATGTTAATTTCTGCATTTCATCTTGCATTTTTAGTGCAGAGCAAGGGACAAAGGTAGGTTCGTCTCTGCTCTCTTTCACAGAAATCCTCATTAAAGTCTGTGTTTTCAGACAGTGAAACCCCTGGCCACGTGAAACCATAACCTTCATTCTTTCTGTTGAATGTTGACCTGTCCACCTTGGGCAGATGAACTATATCTACCTCACAGCTTGTATAACTTTCTGTCCATTTTTGTCATACTTCAGCAAACTCTGCACCTGTGCTTCTGTGTTGTACTTTCTAGTTCAATATACGCTGAGTGTAACAGAACCATAACAGGGATTTAAACTGAAAAGTTTGCAAGGAATGGTAACATCATATTTTCTATTCCTCAGCAATGAATGGGGAGAGGCTAAACACGAATAATGGTTTATAGTATAAAACACCTGTTAGCAGCTGGTGCTCTGCCTTGAATCTGCAGCCTGGCAATGCTGACAGATTACCTTTTTGTGTTGCTTGGTGCCCATCAACTTGCTGCAACTAGCTGTACTTCAGGCACCGTGCGTGTTTACACTGAGAAATAAATACTTTAACACCTGCATGTTAGAAATATAGAGACACATTCATCTTCATTTTGTGACGTGATTGCCTTTTGTGTTAAGAAATCAAATACCTATAGCTATGTTTCAAGAAGAGGAATTGGAAGTACCTCCAACTCACACACTTATCTCACTTTCATGATTTGCTGTCACTGTAGAGACAAGCATTGCTTCAAACAAGTGATCCACCTGCCAGAGTATAACACTTTGTATAGCTAAAATTTCACCTCTAGATGACAGACTGTAAGTACATTCCCAGGGTGAGGTCATAACTGGTCAGTGGTGGGGAGGTCCACGTTCTACCCCAGCCATGGTACAGTGGCATCTCTCATCCCCTGATGTCCAACCCCGGTACTTTCTTGCACTGTTTAGCTTCTTTCAGCCACTAGCTTGAATTTTACTTAAGGCACTACTCAAACCTTTATGTAGTGTAGTTTAGTTCTTTTCGTAGTTGTTTTTTCCCCTATTTTTATTCTTCAACATTTAAATTTACTTCCTTTTCTGGGACTCTTTTTACTCATACAGCTTCTACAGCTATGCCATCTGGCTTAATGTCATTTTTCACCTGAGGTGATGCTTCAGATTAGTTCAAGAAAAGTACTTTGAGAAACTTCAAAACTTCATCTTTAGCTCTGTACTAGAAATTTGAATTCAAGTGCTTAGTTTTTTACTTTGGCTCCACAGCCTTCAAAGAAGAACCCATTCAACTTGTGATTTGTACTGGGTTTGCATGGCAATGTTTTGGTAGTGGGGGGGCTACAGGAGTGGCTGCTGTGAGAAGCTGCCAGAAGCTTCCCTGTGTTCGACAGAGCCAATGCCAGCCGGCTACAGGACAGTCCTGCCACTGGCCAAGGCTGAGCCCATCAGTGATGGTGGTAGCGCCTTATGGGATAACATATTTAAGAATGGGGGCAAAACCCTGTGCAACACCAGCAGCAGCCAGAGGAGAGAGGAGTGACACCCAGGTCAGTGCAGGAGGGGCAGGGGGTGCTCCAGGGGCTGGAGCAGTTTTCTGATAAGCCATACATCAAGCCTTGGAAAGGATTGTACTTCTACAGCTAATGTCTTGGTTAAATATGTGGAAATAAGCACTCACTGAATTGACACATAATTCACCTTGTCTATATTTATACACCTTTTGGTTGATTCTTCTCTGGACAATTAGATGACCATTTTTATTTCCACAGATGACTATTTTTATTTGTTTCCTAATTTTCTTTGGCAATACTTATTTCCCCAGTGCAAATGAAAACACACATTGTAATGTTACTTGTCAAAAGATTTCTTGAATGCAGATGTTGGCAACATCCTGCAGAAAAGGCTAATTGAATAAAGTTGTATTGAACCGCTGTGAGAAAGAAAATCGTGTAAATACATAAATGAGAATATATTACACCACTAATATTCAGGTACCACAAAAATATTTAATGTTGTAGCAAAGTATTTGAAATACGTCATGGGACACTTACCAAAAGTTTGCTTGGCAATGAACAAGCACAAAGACAGACAATTAAACTTGCATGCTCATTCAAATGGTTATAAAATTAGGTCTTCTGAATGTTCAACTGTGGAAACATACTTTATATTTCACTACAGATAATACGAAATTAATCTTAAGAGACACACCAAAGTTATATGGATGCACGTGATCTGTTTGGACGAAATAATGACTTGATAGTGAAGAATACATGTATGGGTTATACTCCTGATTCTGGAACAACTATGCATGTTATTCTACCATTTCCTCCCCTCCCCACCCCCCACCCCCCCCTTGCCCATAATTCCCTGGATTTCAATGGAATGACTTGCAGAAAAAAAAGTTTTCACTGAACCTGAGGAACTATATCAGATGTTGGGTTGGAATTTCTCTTAGCTTCAGACTGTTAGACTTTAAAATAGTAATAACTTTCTTCCTTATTTTTGTTAAGATAGAACACAACTTTTTAAAGTGATAAATTCTTTCAGAATTACTGGTTTTATGCAATACCATACCAAAAGGTGCAAATTGTTTAGATAGTACTTGTAAAAATAGACTGTATGTTATGTAAAGATTCATATATGACTTTTAAGTGAGGTTTTGGTTTTCTTTTGCTTGGCAGATTATCCCAGCTCTGAAGAATATCTAGAGCTTCTGGTTTTGTAGCATTCAGACAATCAGCGAGCCAGACTCGTCTCACTTTACCAAAAGATGTTTTGATCAATTTCTGTACGAACATTTGTCTTCATATAACTTGAGTATGGCATGAACACCACCACATGACTGGAACAAAATAAGGAATACTTACAAACTAGCTTATGTGAATTATATATAGGAAAAAAAAAAAGAGTAAAGGTATTGTGATAAAGAGAGAGGAGGTGGAGGATAATGACAACAGTCCTGGAAGTCTTTGCACAAAAAGAGGCCCCTGTATCCAACTTGGCTAGCAAAAAAATGAGAAGCACTAGAGATGAGTCATCCAGCTTTCTCTACAGGCTTGGCTTCTGCACATGCGTAGGCATGAGTGCGCGTTTGTGACACATGCAGAACAATCTACCTCACACTGTGGGTCTGACTATGACAGCAGCCGCTGAATGTGCTCCAAGACTGAACATCAGCGAAGAAAAGTTATTTTATCTGGTCTATATGTAAGGCTCATAGTGACATCCTGAAAGGTGTTAAACAATGTGAAAGCTGTCAATGGTAAGCCCATCAAACCCAGAATGAGTTATAAATTTTTCAGTGAAATAGAAGTGTTCCATTTTTTTATTTCTGTCAAGTCTGGGGCAAGAGTATACTGGTTTGGGGGACGTCTTCAGTGAAATGAATGTAGTTGTTAAAAATCTGATGCTTTCCTTTTGAATCAAATCTTTACAAACAGACATATTTTACTTTATTAGTAATCTTGTAGTAGAAAAATAGATCAAGCTTGTAACAAGGGTCTTAAGACAGATTCTTTTTTCACTGTACTTCAGCTAAAATGTTAAGCCGTGTGTCTTTTTATAGGTTTTATAGCTGCTAGTTAAAAATACATATGCCACTCCCTGTAAACATAAGTGAGAAAAAGGAACAGTCTAAAAAGTGCTTTATGGCTACAGATCCTTAAATAAGTGACATTTAACACTACCAAAAAAAAAAAAAAGAAAAAAAAAAGAGAAAAAAGAACAAAGAAGAGGGCCAATTTCAGCTCACAGGACTGCAAAGGAAACTTGAGAAACTGCCAGACTGCTGCACAGAGAAGAGGCAAGGGGAGGACTTACAGAGACAACACTCACCTGTGCAGAGTGTTGCACTTCAATCACCTTGCACGTAAGATCAAACACAGTCTGAGCTGAGTTCCTGGTAAGCCTCCTCCCCTGGGGGAGGGAGATCCAGTTCTTACACTTGCACTTTCAGGGGAGGAACTTGAGGAACAAGACTTTGTTACAGTCTCTAGGTAGTGGGAGTCTAACGCCAGTGGAAGGCTTGTACTTTGGCTTGGCAAGCTGGTGTGCTGAGCGATCGTGGGTAAAGAGCCAGTCTGAAACTTTTAGCCATGTGGTTCTGACCATTTCAGGAAGAGCTTTCCTTAGAGGCATGAAAGCTTTGTTTTTATTCCATGCCATTCCGAAGTTCTCATCTACCTCACTGCAAAAGTACATACAAATTATACAGACATAAACCCAAATATATTTGGCTGAAAATAATTATTCACAGCAAATTAATTGCCATTAGAGCCATTTGGTCCAAGAAACACTTTTAAGGTTCAACAACTTTTTACATCTGGTGTGCTTACTGTCTTGAAATATTAAATAACTGATATTCATTATAATGCTACCCATAAAATGAGAACTTCACATTCCTTGTTCCCAAGGAGTTTATTTATCTAAACAAAGTGTCTGGCCACCCCTGGAAGCAGCTGGTTTCCATTCTTCATTCCACATATTCTTACAGTAAATAATTAAAGTGTAGGAGAGATGTTGTCCTCCTTCTACAGGTGAAAAACTAGGGTTCAGGGAGAGCAAATAATTAACTGAAGTAACAGATTCTGTTGCAAAACAGAGGCTTGAACTATACTCCACAGGGTCTAAAGTCTACATACTGAATTAACCATAAAATAACACATTTGTCTCTAATGAGGATAAATATATTATCATGCTATTGCCAGCTGGTACCACAATCTAAAAAAAAAAAAAAAAGCAGCAAGCTAACAATTCCAGGATAAGATGTTCTGCTGAATGATTAATTTTATATTTGTACTGCTTTATCACTAGCATTTGGGTGATTTGGGTGTATATTTATTATGTGGCATTTTTAACACATCACAACTTGGTCTGAAAGGGTTTTAGCAGATTTCACAATCTCCATGAGCCAAAGAAGAGTTAATTGCATTTGTGTTATCTCTAGATAAACATTCACATCAGACTTTCAGTAGTGCAAATCTCACATTTCCAGTAACTTATTCTGGTGCTTTACTACCATTACATTACAAAGGTTTTCCAGGTATCTAACCTGAACCTTCATGCTGTCTTTTAAGATTCTCCTGTTTACTGTGAACATGAAGAGTATTTTATTCTGTCTCTTACTATAGATTATTGTAGTGATATGCATACATGCTCTCCCTCCAGACTCCTTTTCTTTAGGCTAAGCAACCCAAATTCATTAAATCTTTAACACCTACACACCTAACCATTCCTGCTGATCTGCTGAGGACTTCCTGCTTTTGTCCCACATCCTTCCTGAATATACTCCAGGGGACATCTCAGTGGAGACAGGTAAAGAGGAAGGACCTCACATGCGGATCAAAAGAAACTGCTCACTACAGGAGGCAATCTGTCTATCTGTCTAGCTAGCTACCTTTTTTTCCTGCCTAATATTTTTGCTGTTTTGAAAGCTAACCTGTAAATGCTGGTGCATGACAGAAAAAACTGGGGGGAGATGGGGGTTTGTGAGGGGAAAAAACTCTCTTGTGTATAATTCCCTTACAGGGCTGGGTGGGTCCTGCTCACATTTTTTATTGGCACTTAAGTCAGTGTTTGCAAAAATGCATCTTTGTTTCCAAGGCCTCAAGCAATTTGAAATTAGCCTCTGTGACTGCTAGGTCTGGAAACTAACCAAGAAAATGGTTCTTTTTAAAAATCTAATAATGAAATGGAACCTAGAGTGCCAGGAATGTTTTATACATGATACTCTGCCCTGCCGTGCTATTTATCTTCATGGCTACTATACATCACTCTTAAGTTATACCTCTCAATGTTGCAGAGATAAACGCCTCATCACAACAGTTCATTATGTATTCTCTCTCTAGGTATACCTTCCATGAAATAGAGACGCATTACCCAAACATTGCTGATGCAAGACAATTTGGGAACAGTTGCCCGTTTTGTTAGAAAACAGCAGGCAGCAGTGGCAGAGGACATTTAGGACCAAAACCCACAGGGCCAGAGCTGAAGGCTAGAAACATCCTTACTCTAAAGGAGCTCAAACACTTGGCTCCTGCAACTTAATAATGGTCAAATAAGCCAAGGTGGGATCCTGAGCTTCACTGCTTGCTTGAAATTTTCCTCATCTCTGGTATACTGTCTGAGTCTTAGGGCTGGATTTTTTCCATGGTCTGATTAGCGTTGTCTTTTTTAATGGAGAACAATGTCAAGGAAGATACCAAGTATGTAGCAGCAGCTCTTTGATGCTCCACCACAAGCTTAAAGTGTTGGGAATGGAGAGAATGAGTGATAGGTCAGAGAGCTGCAGAGACCAGACGTCTCCTGGAAGACGCGGTGTAGCTAACTCCATCAGTGATATGCGGACGGAGTCAAGAAGAAGATGGACACAAGATATGGAGGATAACAAGCAGAAAGTGCAGCAATCAACTATCTTCAGACAGCAGAGCTGAAAGTTTGTCAAGGTATAAGTATATATATGCATATCACGTTACTTATAAAGGTGAACAAAGCTTTTAAATTCACATGATGGTGCTTGCAGATCTCCATTTTTGTTTTAGAACAAAGATATAGTCATGATGGACCAGTAAATGTTTTTTTTCTACATTTTGTAGAAAATTAATTTTGTAGAACCTCTGATCAACCTGGATATGTATGGGATTTTAAGTGCTTGTAATCAAGTTATTACTATCTAATGGGTTCATTTTCAGGCAGCTAATCCTACAGTTTCTACATTAAGACAAAAAGGAAGTGCTTTAGCTTCAAAAATTTCAGCATATTCTAATTCCTTGAGAAAAAAAATAAAAAAACTAAGATAGTAAACAGACCTTAGTTTGGAGGGTAAAACTGTGCATTTAGACAATCTCACTAATTATATAGAATAGTTGTTCACTTTTATTTTAAAGGAAAAAGTACACCTGTGTTTCCATGGTATACTCAGTATAGCTCTGAGGATTTTATTTTCTATTAGCTAAAATCACTCTCCTTATTTGTAATCTGCATCAGGTTTGCCTTCTGAATTAGTACATTCACCTAACATAATTTTCACCAAATAAGGAATACATGTAATATATGATACTTAGCCATTCTGCAAGCTTTTATTTTTTTTCAGATTACAGCACTGTAACAGCTGCCAACAACTGAGCAGAAAAAGCAGAAAAAGAATGTTCATGTCAAGTATAATATGAGAAATGTTTAAAATCAAGAAGAATGTTTGAAAATGCAAAATTTTGTTGTAATCTTATTTGAATACTGTATTGCGTATGGGAGCAGCACAGAGGACTGAGAATTTCTGTGGCAAAATGTCATCATTACTGGAGTTTATTAATATTTTTTAAATATATTTTATTGACTTTTGGTTTTTTTTTGTGATAGTGCTTTTTTTCCTGGGGATCTCAACATACTTCACAGAAACTAGTTTAGTGCTTACTTAGTACAACAATAATTTTTAAAAAAATTATTAAATGCATTTGAATCCAAGATAACTAATAAGTGAAACTTACACTGAAGGGAAATGAAAGTGGAATCCTGAACCATGTCTTACCTACAGTCCAATTCCAGTCTGTCAGATGAAAGTGTTGTCAAGACACTTGTGTTTGACTCTGTCTCCCTCTCTAGTTAGACAAAAATTACTATGGCTTTTAAAGAATAATCATTTCAAATAAAGTAACCTTTTCAGTAAATTACAAAGTGATAAGTTAATACAAACTCTTCCACTGCACAAATACGTTTGCCTTTCCTGATATCTTATTTGGAACTTTTGCCAGCATGTTCAAGATTAAGCAGAGATGATTTTTTGCTGGGTCAAAGCCTTAGAGATTATTGTGCCAGGAAAGGTCTCACTGTTTTGCTCTCTCTTTCATTTCCTATTTCTTGCTATTTTTGATAGCAGCTTCTAAATTAGTAAATATCTCACTTTAGGGAGCAAGCTATATGACCTGAAATGTATTAGGCTTTTCCAAACTGAAAATGCTGAAGTGCAGAAAGGAAAAATATTTTATTTGAAAAGCACTATCTCAGCTCTTATCAAAGTGTAAAACCAGCAGGAAAGGTTGATATTTACAATTTACTGCCCATTTTACCACTGATCACTTTGATGCCATACTACAGGGCTCCAGCAACGGGACTAGACTGCCTAAAGAGTCAGACAGCTCTAACAGTGTGATTGCAGACCACATCAGTTCATAGGATCAAAATCTTAACACATATTGCTTTTCCTCTCACACTTCATATATCTTCATTCCCTGCAACTCCATTACAGTACTTGGAACACTTTTATCTTTCTGGTTAGAGCATCTTCTTGAGCTTAGCAGCTACTAACAGTGCAAGTAGAGCTGCTAGTCATGCTTAGCGTATGAGGATACCCCAGGCACATACATATGCCCATAGCAGACAATGCTTGATTAAATCTTTGGATAATTGGAAGGGTTTTTAGGAATCTGTACAATGTATGTCTTTTTTAAGAATGTTTCTACAATTTCATTTTTTTCCCCATTTCCATTCTCTGCATGCAGCCAACAGGAAAACAGTCCTCTTCCAAGGCAAAGAAATGCTTTGTGATGGGAACAGTTAGTAAAGATGATGCTTCCCTTTTAAATGTAGTTCATGGCATTTCTTAGTTTTCTTAATGAATTCTGCTGTGGGAAACAGCCAGAAGAAGCAGCAAAGAGAAGGGGAGAAATCTTCCTGATCACAGATCCTTAACAAGATGGAACAACACCTGAGAAGGGTTTTACAATTTCTAGCACATTTCAAATACTGTGACTCTGACATGCTTGACATCATACCATCATGGTGATTTGCTTCTGTAACTGCATGAAGAATAGGGAAGACATATTGATTTTGTCCAAATCGGATCTGCTTAATGACGTTCACTATTTTACTGCTGCATTTACCCCTGATATTCCAGCTTCTGAGTAGTTGCAATGAACTCATATTAAAACCAATGAAATGTCACAGCACTCTCCAAACTAGCCAGCTACAACAAGGTCTTTTACCACCTCATACCAGCATACATGACACTCTTCATGTCAGTCCCTCTGCTGCCTTCTCCTCATCTCACCTCTTCCAGGGAATGTGTTCTCTCTCTTTTCTCTGCTTCTTCCTCTCTCCCCTTCTTCCTCAGCTGCTCTCCCTTCACTGGCTCTCAACCACTTAACAGAACCAGCCACACCTGCACCTTACCTACATCGGCCAACTTGACAACCATGAAGCCAACCCACAGCTGTATATTATCAATGCTAATTAGCCCAGCCTCATTCCTCTACAATGAAATGTTTTCCCCCATTGCCAACTAAAAAAACCCAAACAACTACCCACAATAAAAGCAACAACAATAAAAATAATTTCTCAAAAATAAGCCACCTTCTCTTCTTTTAGAAAATGTTGTTTTCACTTTCCTTAAGTACAGATTTTTTAACCAAAATCTTACTGACCTGAAGTCAGTATAGGTGATAGTCTGCCTCAGAACAGTGAATACTTTGAAGGTCTGCATCTTGCTAACCACTGGGATTTAAAGTATTTCATTCCAATAAAGCAGGTTCATAACTGGATTATGTATGGCAAATCTATTTCTGGTTTCCTGTCTTAACAGAGATGATAATATAGAGATATTGGCAGGATAGCAGAGTTTCCATAGTGGAGAAATAGTTGAGGGCAATGGTTGACAAATATGAAAATACATCACCTAACATAATTTGATTTGATTGCTACTATCACGTTGTTGTTATTATTTAAGTTACATTCACAGATAACAGTAACCTAGATCAATGAAATTGAAATAAGTATAAAAATTAAATTTGCTTTAAACTCTTTTCTATTTCTTATGTTTTATTCAGCTTGGCCACAGGAAATAAATGGGTTGGTTTTTTTTTTTGTTCGTTTGGTTTTGTGTTTTTTTTTTTTTAGTTAACACTGTGGAGGTATAATATACAGCATTTATTGGAAGGAAATCTTGTGAGATAACCTAAAACTTGTACAGTTACCACCTGTAGGTATCATTAGATGCCAGGCTCAAAGTTGTAACATATTTTATAGCATATTAGCAGGTTCTTTGTTTCCTACATGTGTATCACACATATAATAAATAACTATTACTGTTTTGTGGAGAGGAAGCTCCACAAGTGGCCTGTGAGCATAGGGTGCTGTAGCAGTCCCTTCTGTGGTTACCCATGTACGTTGGTAGAGATATAAGTACTGAACAAAAGCAGGACAAAGAGTGGAAGGGTAACCAGCTGAGGAATGTGTGACTGTCCCAGGAACTGGTGAGCTCCAGAGGCCAACAGTCCTGCTGGATCTGCAAGAACAGAGAAGCTCGGGACACCAAGGGCCGGACCAAAAGTGTGGAAAGCCACCAGCACGTATGGGCACCAGCAAGGAGCTGCATGATTTGGACCTTGTGTGGGAAGGTGGAGACTGTTGTTTGCAAAGAAAGACTACAGGGTGATGTTCATGTCTGGTGGGATGAGGGAGTCTTGGGATCTTTCTGAAGACCAGCCCAGAAGCCACTGGCACATCTGGATGAGCTGTTGCTTCTGCAGCTGGGGTTCATGCCTTAACTCCAACCAGATAATTGAGGAAATCCAAGTACTTGGAGAGTGAACTGCATAAGAAGTAAGTGAATGCACTGGGTAGAGAGATGTTTGCTATTAATAATAATGGTTTAATTATGTTAACGGTTACAGCTTAATTAATGAAAGGTGTTTTAATAGACAGTGGTTGTTATCTGTGCTTCTCCCTGACTCAATCAAGGAAATCAAGGAAAAGGAAATCTACAGCTAGTGTATATAGTAAGGTTATATAGAAGAAAGATTGGATCTAATTAGGGTAAGAATACTGAAACTCAGAGTTTTTCCTCAAGAGTTACATAGAATTCCTTCTCACAAAAGCCAAAACTGATTTTGCTGTCATTTTTGTGTGACCAAGATTTCACTTTATGCAGTCTTTTGCTATAAACAATTCTTTATCCTAAAAAAGTATAGAAATTAGATATTCAGAATTCATGAATCGTCTTAGTTCTGATCTGCTAAAAAAAACCCAACCAATAACACTGTGCCTTTTTAAAAAAATGGGATTTACCTGGCAGGGGAGAAGATGGAAAGAACGGAAAGGGGAGTAGGGATTTTTCACAAACAAGCATGAGACTAAATCAACTGTCTTGTGTAATCTGGAGATGACCCAGAAATATTATATTCTAGACGGACAGGAATTATTTAAATAATTATATCAAAATCAAGAATAATAATCTGAGACTATCAATGTTTTAAAAAATTGCCACATGACAATGCAGTTTTACCCTGGCAGCTTGTGTCTGAGGTTAGGGGTTAAAAATGAACAATTTGTTTAAGCCAACAGAATGTTACATTAGTGCCTCCATTTAAATATAATTATGGACAATTCGAGAAACTGTTTTTATTGATGAAATATAGTAAAGTAATAAAATATATACAAAAAGCAAAACTTTATTCAAACTTTTTATCTGAGATTTTGAAAAGTCATTAGAATTTTTTTGTTCTTTTGTCCTCTTGTCCTGGCAGGATAGAAATGTCTATTCATCCTGCAGATCAGCCTGGTTTGTGAAACATTTTAATAATAACAATCTGATAGAATGCTCCTCCAAATCAGTGGAAAAATAACCCTAATTTACTATTTGCTGTTGAGTGTACCCTCAGTTATGGGAACAAGAAAATGGCAATAGCTGTATGAAGTCATAGTGATATTGCATTGTAACTCACATTTTCAAAGACTGGTGTTTGGTAGGCTGGTGTCACACTTGTTTTTCTGGGGCAAAGCATAACCTGTATTCCTGCAACCTGCAGAGTCCTGGAGACTGAGTAAAAATCCAGTGTCTTGAGAAGATATGCAAAGTCCTGTGTGGGTGCAGGTAAGAACATGCATACAACAGTGGTTTTGGAAAATTTCCAGGCTGTCAACATGTTTAGGAGCCTGTTCTGTCTGACTGTTTAGGGTTATTTTCTACATTATTAATAACTACCTAAACAACATAATTCTTCTAATGTTTCTTATCCCAGAATCACCAAAAACTGAGTGAAAAGTGTGCCTGCTACTTTTACTTAAAATCAGGAAATGGTATTTATTATGACACCTACTGACGGTGGTCAGTTTGTGTGGTCAATTAAGATCATTGCACACCTACAGGAACATGCACTAATATCTCCCTTAAAAATATTTACATTTTTTCACACCTTCATCCCCTTTTATATGCACATGCTTCATACTTATACCTGCAGGATTTGGAGGAAATTTAGTCTTCTACATATAAAAATAAAATACATATGTATAAAAACTTGGTAATACCAATGTGAAATAATGCATCCATTTCTGAAGCAGTGTTTAATTATATTTCATCTAACACACACACATACACATTAATTTAGAAATATCATTATGAAGCACAATAATCAGGAGAAAATCTCAAGACGTCATCACCTTAATATGGATGATCTTCTGATTGCTTTGTTTTCAGTTCTGATATGCTACCCTGTTGAAAATATTTATGAAGTAAGCATTATTTAATGAGAAAACTTCTAATTGTTGTGAGATGATCATAAAATATGAATAAATGCCAGAACATTAATTGCATTTGTTCTGCAGATAGGAAACTAATAGTAAATGAATTAATAGCAAAATTAGGCCATCACAGATAAGCATACACAGAGAATAATTATTTTGAAATGTGAATGCAGCTGTGTAGATCTGCAATATCCATTTCACACTCAATCTGGAGGTTTTGAAATTTCTGGTTTGCTCTGGCTTGGAAGAAAAAGAAAATACTTCTGGATTTTCTATGAAATATCTCTCAAAATTTTGCAGCTCAAGTAGAAGTTGCATGGTAATTTTGAAAATTGTATTTAGAACGGTAAAATAGACAATTTCTTAAACAAGTATAATTTCAAAGAAAGAAAAAATATGTTCTCCATATATAAATATTTAAAAGATTATTGAAACTCTTCATACCTCTTCCTCAGTATGTTTTGTTTAAAATAGCTATATTTTTAGGATAGCTTTATTTTAATGCTGTAAAGCTTTTGAAATATTTCCAGCTCTCATGAGCACACCTCCAGGGTGCCTCTGAATGCTGATTGCAGTCTTTAACTGCAAGGTCTTTACAATTCATTTTCCCACTGGAACTATACATCTTCAGCCTTTGTTACTCATCATTTCTGCCTTCTGATTTTCTGACCTTAATTTGCTTTTTGATAGCATGGTTACATAGAGGCCAGGAAAACAAAGGAAGCCTATTTGGACTTGTTGGCAGCAGCACAGAATTCCAATTTTGGGTTGATAAGTTCCAGGAGAGAACAATCTGAAGCTGACAGATCATTTTCATGGACCCCAAATTTTTGTGGTCAGTGGATTACTGTAAGCCATCAAAACTTCTCACCATCCACTCAGTATGCATCTTCACCTTTGAATCAGAGGTGAAAGCACTGCAGTAGGGACATTGTTCCAGGGACCAGCTATGTCTGGTCTTATGCGCTTGAGTCTCTTGAGGCACTAGAAGTTTGCAGACCATGATTTGTTTCCACGATTTCCACCTATGGGTATGAGCATATTAGAGACATCCGTACCTAAGGACTAGTGACAGAAAATGCCAACCAACCTCTGAGGCTGGACTTCTCTTGCTCAGATATTGTCACACACTGGAAGAAAAGGGTCATGCTTTCTTAAACCAGGGAACACTGTTTGATAAATAAACCATGGTAAATGGGTAAAGGGGCAAGCTCAAACCTCTGCACCCCCCCAAAAAAATATATCAGCAAGTATTCTGCTAGGGAGGGTGTGTTTTAAATCTCTGGTTTGTGTTTTTCTTCTCCCTGAAGCCCTCCAAGAGCTATACTTCATCACTGTGATGGGTTTGCATGGCAAGGTTTTGGTAGCGGAAGGACTACAGGGGTGGCTTCTTTGAGAGGCTGCTAGAAACTTCCCCTATGTAATGAATGCCAGCTGTCTCCAAGATGGACCCACTTCTGGCCAAGGCCAAGCCTATCAGCAATGGTGGTAGTGTCTCTAGGAAAATGAATTTAAGGGGGAAAAAAAGTAATTGTGTAACAAATTGCAGCCAGAAAAGTGAGAATATGTGAGCATACACCAAGATCAGTGCAGAAGCAGAGGCAGGAGGTGCCCCAGGTGCTGGAGCAGAGACTTCCTTGCAGCCCATGATGAAGCCCACGGTGAGGCAGGCTGTCCCCCTGCAGCCCGTGGAGGTCCATGGTGGAGCAGATATCCACCTGCAGCCTGCGGAGGACCCCACACCAGAGCAGGTGGATGCCCAAAGGAGGCTGTGCCCCCACGGGCAGCCTGCACTGGAGCAGGTTTGCTGACAGGGCCTGTGGCCCCATGGAGAGGAGCCCAGGCTGGGGCAGGGCTGCTGGCCGGGCTGTGACCCCGTGGGGGACCCACGCTGGAGCTGGCTGTGCCTGAAGGACGGCACCTGGTGGGGGGGACCCGTGGTGGAGTAGTGTGTAAAGAACTGCAGCCTGTGGGAAGGACCCACATTGGAGAAGTTAATGGAGGACTGTCTGCTATGGGTGGGACACCATGCTGGAGCAGGGGAAGAGTGTGAGGAGTCCTCACCCTGAGGAGGAAGAAGGAGCAACAGAGACAGCGTGTGATTGACTGACTGTAACCTCCATTCCCTGTCCCCTGCACCACTGGATAGGGAGGAGGTAGAGAAAACCAGGAATGAAGCTGAGCTCAGGAAGAAGGGAGGGGTAGGGTAAGGTTGTATTTAAGTTTTGGTTTTATTTCTTATCATCCTGCTCTGATCTGGATGGTAATGAATTAAACTATTTCCCCCAAGACAAGCCCGTTTTACCTGTGATGGTAATTGGTGAGTGATCTCCTTGTCCTTATCTTGACCCACAAGCCTTTTTTTTTATTTTCTCTTTTCTGTCCAGCTGAGTGTGGGGGGGGAGTGATAGAGCAGCTTTGGTGGGCACCTGACATCCAGCCAGGGTCAACTCACCACAATCGCTCCCCACAGCTCGAAGGTGAAGTCCTGCCCCACCTTTCCCCACCTGCAGTGGGGCAGGCTGAGGGGCTGACTGCAGAAAGGGACATCGTAGGTGGTGTGAGTGGAGAAGCAACCATGGCAGGAATGTAGTACATGGGATTGCTCTTTTTTTTCTTCTCTTGTGTCTGTCTGTGGCTGTAGCTGTGATTTTTTACCCTTGTCCAGCTCTTTCTGTGGCTTTTGGGGGGAAAAAAACCCCAAACAGCTGGACTGCATTAGTAGTTTGCTGAAGACCAAGTGGGAAGGTGTCCTAATTTACTTGCAAAGGGCCAAATGAAGAGATTCATGGTCTGAATCTAATGAGGAAGACAAGATGGGAGAGAAAAATTGTGTAGCACCTTTGTGAACCTGATAGGGCCACAGACCATGTAGATGGTGCAGTAATTATTTTGCATTACTTTGCTTCCTTTTTGCTTTCTACTGGTCTGAAAGCATAAAAGTTATCACATTTTGTCTTATCAAACTATCCAATTTCTGATAACAGGGACAGCTCAGAGGAAAATATAAAGAGCATGATAAACACTGTCATCTGAGTAATCTTTTTTCTTGCATATCTTCCTGTATTTCAGTAATCAGTAGTTAAAGCCCTCTTACCAGGAGTTTCAAGAAGAGTCTCACATTTAATTTTTAAGTAAGATCCTGCTATGTTTAGAGAAGTAGAAATAAAGCATTTATTAGATGCAGTGAAAACCCCTTTTAATGAATAAATACAGTCCCACCACTTGAGGCTGCTTTGTGACACCTATCTCCAAGAGTTTATAAATAAAGTTTGTTCTGAGTGGAGCTGGACAGCCTCTCCCTTCCTCCCTGCCTGCTGAAAGCAGGATGTGTTTTCTCTTTCTGTCTATTATGGCCTTCTACATAACTGCAGAGTATTCTGTCTTTTCCTTCTCTTTTAAAGGTAACAACCAAAGATTGTAAATCTGAAACAATACTTTTTCTGTCATCTTTCGCCTCCATCCCTTCTACTTGCTTGCTTCTGTGGTTTTATATATTGGGACCTACTGGTGTCTGGCATGTCTATCTTTTGTGTTTGTTGTATTTTCTGATGAAGGCACTGAGAAGGCCAAGAGCAGAATTCTCTTCTACTTACAAATCAAAGATGAAAGCAACCTGACCTTGTGATTTTCCAGCTGAATGGGAGTCAGAAAGTTGAAATACTGCTTACTAAGCACAGGAACTATTATTTTGCTAACAAGCTTGTCTAAATTAACTGGAGGAAAAGAGTATAAAATGAAGCTTAAAATGTTTAGGTTTGATTTTTTTCTTTGAAGAGGAGGTGAAAGCTGCATAATTTTTCATTATTACTATTTGCTCCCCCAGAGGTAAGGTTAGGTCAGCATTTGCAGTTTAAACCCCTCTTTCCAGAGGTTAACAACTCAGCTGTAACACTTCAGTCTCAGTTTAACATTTGGCAGAGTTGCTGCCTTGAAATAATACCTCTGGTACATATATATAATACCTTCTCCCAAAGGGTCTTGGAGCACTTTAACACACGAACTGTGTAATGGCTTATTTCATCCATTGTTAAAATTCAGCCACTTTTGAGGTAGAATATAGTCTCAGAATGCAGAGATCTATGCAACAGTTTAGATAAGGAAAGAATGATCATGCTGAACTGAAACTACAAGAGGAATTATTATATTCTCATACGTGCAAAATTCAGAACATTTTGGTTTTCCTGGTATTTTAAGTGAGTGACATTTTTCATTTACCTAGAAATTTTGTAGTCAGAGCAATGACAAGATTTGAGATCAAATTAAAAGGACAAAGATTTTCTTATTACTTTGAATTCTTCCAATCATTCCTGCTTGCAAAACCTTGTCTAGTACCTTTCTATTCAATGAGATTATGGTCTTAGTTATCTAACTGCTGCTTAAGCACAATGGAACATTTTTAAAAGTACAATAAAATTTAAATCTCAGATTAAGCTAATAAATGTTAAACATGGCTATAATTAGCTCAGTACTTTCTAGTAAAGAATCAGCATTCTGGCACTGACTTGAAAGAAAGAGGACTATTTGTCAGTTTGCTAGTTCAGCAGGATGAAGTAATAACATTATTGTCAAGAACTTGTCAAGACAGACAGTGGTTGTCAAAATATCCAAATCCATGTGCTTGAAGTTATGTTCGGGTTCACTGTTTAGTCACTGAAATAAAAATCAGGTGATTTTCAAACCTGCTGACCATAAAGGGAATAAGTGAAGGAGCTTGAGCTATCCGATTATGGACTGGAATTAACATGGGTACCTTTATGAAAAAAAATCCTTGAGAGGGACCTGTGGAGTTAACATGTCAGAAAATCAGGACATGATTACAATATTGAAATACAAAACTGAATTAAAAAGTGTGCATTGAAAAACTAAGCACTTACCTCTCTGCCCCCTTGCAGTGCTGTCTAAGGCTGTATCTATACCACTTAAGAAGGGGCACTTGCTTGCAGTCAAGTGGGCTGTTTAATTATTAACATGCTCTTTGGAAGAGTTTTTTTCCCTTGCCAGAGGAATAGCATTCATCAGGAACAGTGTCCAAGAGACAATTTAGACATCGACTTCCCATTCTGGGAAGTGAAAGGGAGGATTTGGGCTTTTGGGTGTACCTTGTCCAAAGACTGAACATTGACCCTGGCTTGCTCTGTAGCCCGGGTATGGACATGGCCCTGGGCGTCTCCGGTGCTGACTGTCCAGACCTTGGTGAAGTGTAAGCAAGGGCAAAGGACCAAGTCACTGCATCTAGGGCAGTTCTGAGGAAAAAGTAGGAAACATTTAGTCTAAGGAGGGAAGCCCTAGAGACTCTCAGAGCTCTTCAGAGCCTTAGTTGGTGGAAAAAATTGCTGTATGAGGTGTTTAAATTCAGCCTAAATCTTGCTTTAGGCCTGTAGGTCAAAAGAGTTTTAATATGGGGACATAGCATGTCTAAACATATGTTAAAAGTGATGGCAAATGAGCTCTGGATTGAAGCAGTACCTCAGCACTAACCCTGTGTTTATCTGCTTGCTACCACTAATCAATTTATAAGACTGTGCCAGCAGACTCAAAGTGCGAGCAGAATCATTTTGAATCTGTCCATGATATATTATTTACAGGTACCGAGAGGCTGTGTTCTGATCTTGTTTTTCATGGAATGAATCCCAAACAATGTCAAATGAATTTTTTCAAATCAAGATTAAGCCAATAACAACATTAAAATACCTGTTGGTTAGGTTAGTTTATAGATACCTTAGAACCAAGATAAAGCTTATGCTTTGATGGTATTCTTCGAGAAAACATTAAGGTAACAAACATAGGTCTTGACACCTAAAAATGCCTTTGTGACAGTCAATTCAAAGGAGCTTTGCAGACTTTGTAGCCCTGAAGCTGCTGATTCTGAGTGACAGTTAAATCAGATCTGGCTCTTCTCTTACAGCTTAATCTCTCTTAGCTTGGGAAAAATGTAAAAGGGCCATAGATCAAGGAGAGGTCTAAGCTGGCAAAGAGAAAAGACAGGGAAAAGATTACCTAAATTTTCAAAGTGACTGATGATTTTGGATACTTCAGTTTTGGGGCTCCTGATTTTAGACAGCTTAATGAATCTTTATAATCAGAGTGCAGTTGCTCAGCACATTATGTTTGAATCCCCAAGGAAAGTCTTAAAAACACTTTTAAATCCAGACTAAAGCCAGAGAATTTCAGTGGAAGGTGAAATATTGCAATGCTCCCAGGTTTTTAGAAAGAGGTCAGTAACAGCTGGGGTTTCCAGATGTCTTGCAACAAGAATATTTTCCCTTCTCTTTTTATTCTTTTCTTCAACAGGCATCCAGTTCAAAGCCCTCTAATCCTCTCTGCTTGAAGTTCCTTGGTCTCTGGGAGCAGTGCGGTTTGGCTACCCCCACTCTACAAGCATGGTATGAGCGTTATCTCCTCCAGTGACAACACTGAGCTGTTTCTTCCTGGTTGCTTTTTGTTTTATATAGAAATGCTCTCAAGCTTTCCAGTATATACATATGAATTACACCTCACCTCTTTGATCCACTGCCATTTGGATGGGACAGAGGGTTCTTCCTCCCATGGAGCTCCTGTCCATGTCCTCCTGAAGCCATTCAGTTAGTTCTTTTGTGCCAATAGCATACCCTGTTTTCTCCTGCTGCTGCCTCATCTCCTGGGTTTTCTGTCAGGCCAGTGCATGCCTCCAAGGCTTTCTCTTCCCTCCAGAAGCTAAGATAGTGTCCCAGCAGCCTTGCCCTCAAGGGATGAGCTGCCAGAAGGGGGTCTGGCTCCAGCTCAACATATGGAGGCTCATTTCCACCTTACCTGCTCAGGCTCAGACCAGGAAGTCCCTGTGTTTCCATAAAGAAGAACAGCTCCTCTTGGCTTCCATGTTGTGCCCATGACCCTGACCCACGACTTCACAGCCCCTCCTCCCAGCCTGACGTCAGCCAACACTCTATACTCTGTGCATCGGCAGCACTCAGGGAGCATCACATGTTTGCTTGCTACTGAGATCACTGCAGACCACTGCACACTTTCCACTGCAGACCACCGCACGCTTTCCAAGCTTTAGACTCCCCAGGTAATCCACACGGTAAGGTAAGTAAGGTTTGGAAAACAAAACCATTTTATCTGGCACTTCTGCCTAATTAAAAAAGCTCCCCTCTGCCCTGCTAAGCTGGCGTGCTGCACAACACTCCCGGGATAGCAGAGGAGCTACGCAGTATTTGCGTGTGTTTCACAAATGGACACAAACTGATTTTTTTTTTTCACAATTTAACTTCTGCAAGATAAAAAAAAAAAGAAAGTAAACCCCCAAATTATATGTATTTGGGACATGTTGTATGGTAGGAACTTCCACGTTTTAAATTTTCCTATTTTCTTTCCCACAAAAAAACCCAAACAAAACAAAACAAAGCAGAAAAATGAAGAAAAAAACCCCAAATACAAAACAACTAAAACCCCCAAAAAACAAACCCCAATTTTCCAGAAAAATCCAAAAAAGTGTAAGACTTGCCCTGGGGATTTTGGAAATTCTGTCTTCAAAAAGCCATCAAAAGTCTAGTGCAATGGCTTGGGAGTGAATGGTGTGGGTTTACTTTCAAGTTACAAACTCTGGAAGCATTGGGATTCTTGTCAGCCCTATGGTGATTCTGCAGGCAAACTTGGAGGGCTCCAGCTCTTACTTGTTTATGCATCAGTGAAATGCTTGATGACTGAGATCTTGCTATAAGAGACAATTTTTTACATACTTTATTTTTTCATTAAGAAAGTCAACACAAAGTATACAAACAGTTCTGATGCTAAACCAAGAAATCATTTTCTAAAATTGTGACTATTAGCAAGGCACAGTGGATGGACACCATTAAGCTCCCCTGCTACATGCCTTGCATTGAAACTGAACTCAAGGCTGGTTTTTTTTCAGGCTTTTTGTGCCAGTTTATGCTAAGAAGAGTGCTTGATTGCTTAAATCCAGATGGAACCACCTTTCATGGATTACAGAGTATGTGAACACTAGAATTATTTTTTTGCTAGATCAGCGACATCCACTGATTCTGTCCTTAACACACTCTTGTATTATGAAAAATTACATTTGTCTCTGGAAACTGTATGATTCCATATGGGATACAATGTCTGGGCTTAATGAGGTGCTTTATGGACACAATTCAACATTAACTTTGAATTTCCTGGCTTTTGTTGATTTTTGTCACAACCTTTACATTTTTAAAACATAGAATCATTACATTAACAAAAATAATCTGTATTTTAACCAAGATTTATTATACCCCAGTGAGATAATCCTTGTTTTCACATTTCAGTAATAAAACAATTTATTTCCATGCAGCTGAACAGTACAAAAAAAAAAAAAAAAAAAAAAAGGTGCCATAGATCTGAATGAAAAATAATAGTTCCTAACAATCACAACAAAAAAGTAGACCTTTACAGGAACTTAAAAGAAATCTTAATCAGCCCCAAAAATGAATATATAAAATCTCTCATTCTGACAGGTTTGTGATATACTTTGCTTATTCTTAAGTACAATGTAATACAAAAACATTGATCTGACCTGCTCTTTTAAAAATTTTCTGGAAGATCTAGGATCTGACATCCCTCCATGTATTCAGCTGCTGGGCAGACTCAGAATGAGTGACACTGAGTGGTCAGCTACCACGAGCTCCTTAGAGGGAGTTACTGTTGTATCACTTACTATTTTGCCATCTCTCATCTTTGTGCAGATACCCAGATGACAGGAGTATGGCAAGGCATGTGTATCCTAAGCACCACTGGTGGCACATGACTTGTAAGGCCCTCTAACTGATATATATATATATATATATAAAGTGTATCAACATTCTTCTTCCACTGGGTCCCAGGTGACCTATTTTGATATAACTAGAAGCAGATCAGAGCTGGGACGCTTCATTCACTTGAAAGGGAGGGGGGTGATCTTCAACTACTGACAAGAAGAGAAAGTAGAAAGGCAAGATCCCAGACAAGGTTTATTACTACGTGTTTGTTCCCCCATACATCTAGATGAAGCCCGTATAAATACATAAACCCACCCTCATCCAGTCAGTCCTAGGCGTGGCAGAGTCCTAGTTTGCAGCAAGTAGCCCTTCCAAGCCTTTTGGATAGCAAATATTTTCCTCTTGCTTATTCTTCTGTTTGCCACATTTCATCCTCAGGAGTAAATCTGACAGAGCAGTCACCTTTATCCACCTGGAAAGAGATCGCGATTTATCCCTTTATCAAATGCTTTAAGACCTGTCCTAATCCTCAACCCATTAGTGAGGCTCTGTATCTCCCATGAATACGTACCTATTCAGCTTTCTCATTTCAAAGTTTTCAAAAAATGTTTCTCTGTGTTCATTGATTGCCATACCATAATTCTGCATGTTTTCTTGTCCCGCTTACTGACTCCCCTGTGCTTCTCTGAGTGTACATGCAAAGATAGAGAGGATTGAGACCAAGATCTTGCTTTCCCATTGCTTTTTCCAGTCTGAAGTCCAGTGTCCAGTGTTGCATATCAATACCAGGGAACTCCCCCCACTCCCCCCCACCCCTTTAGTCTCTTTCTCCTTTATGGGGGGAGTCTGTTCCCTTAGTGGCTTGTTTGGACTATTATAGTCCAGCAATTCCCATTTTTGGGACTGAAAATATCATGCTTTCAGGACTCCCACCTTTTGGATTCATGATCTCAAATTTCTTAACTACTTTTCTAGTGTATTTCCATAGAGATCACCTTTTCAGATGGTCATACCTGCTGCTTTTGTACTGGTATCCATTCCTAACATGATAGGACTCTATGGACTTAGATCATCTTCCACAGTAAGACTCCAAGCTTTCTGAATCCCCTCACCAATTTTTGCATGATTTAATTGATGTTATATGTACTCTCAATGCCTCAGTTCTGTCAACCACAGCAAACAATGAAATGGATTGAGACATGATGAAGACAACAAATACTGACTCAAACATTTCCCTATATGTTAGTAACTTGCTCTGTTGATTTTTCATGTACAAGATACAAGATCATGCATCCACACATGGTACAGGATACTGCAGATGCAAGATAACTACTCGCCCAGAGCCCATAAATTGCAAGAGACTCTAGTTAAACATCTCTGCAGGATAAAAGTCTGAGTCAAACCCCTTGAGTGTCTGAGCTTGCTACCAAAGGAAGCACAGACATATCAGACTTCTAATGTAGTGGCTGATTACACTACCCAAGGAAGCCTCCAACTCTGACTTGTCCTTGGAAACCTGCAGCTCCATTGACTTTGAAGACAGCCTCAAAAGATGAGCCTTAGTAAACTAAAGTTAGTTTCTGTGAGAATCCCTGGGATCTATTCAGCCATCTCCAGCAGTTGGATAAAGTTCTAGCAAACTACAAAGACTTACATTATTTAAATATAGATTGAAATTACTTATTGAAAGGATTATGTATAAAGAGATCACAGTAGAGTTTTAATGAACTGAAAAATCCATTTGTATGTTTTCAAAGAAATTTTCCTGGGATAATTACGTATTTTCCTAAATCAGTCTGAGAGTCAGACAACTCAAATTGCTGGCAAACCAATGAATAGGAGATGACTAATTCCCACATAACATTGTCACCTAGGCACTACTATGAATAATGCATTGCAAAGCATAAAATAGAAAGCACCTGAATTAAACCATGTGTCTGAGAATGTCTGAAGGCAAAGAGGGTGAATGAGGAAGGGAAATGTATATGAATAACTACAGAGACTTCTCAATCAACAGATTGAGTCGATTTGGCCACTTCATGGAACTTTTTTAGACTGCATGCTCTGGATGAACAAACTATATCAGGTAGCATAAAAGCAAACAAAGGGCAAAGAAAAACAACACAGGCAAGAAGAGCCAGTCTTTATTTTTTATTCTTTTTTGAGGGTAAACTTCAACTGCCGAGTTTCTCTGTGGAGCCTGGTGTGAATATACTTCTTTTATTTGCATTATACAATGGTTGTCTTCACTTGAAAAACAGAAACAGAATGCACGCTAACAGCAACTTGCACAGCCACCAGCAAAATACAATTAATTTTCTCAGACCCTGTTACAAAAAGTCAGATGCCAGCAACAAAACCCCTGCTGAAAGGGGCATCTTCTCTTTCTCCTCTCTTCTTTGCTGCCTCACTCCTAGACATGTAGTCCTGCTACTCATTTTGTATCAGCTCCAACATGCTGAAGCTGCAGAAAGCAAAACTAGGAAGCTAGTTGTTTTTGTTCCTTGCAAATGAATTTGAATAACTTAGAAAGGACCTGACAGAAGCCAAAGCTGGTCAAAGAGAGGGGACAGGGCTGCAAAGCCAGGGAGAAGAGATAAGAGGATAGGATATATTTTTATTGGGGAAGAAGGAATATGCAAGGGAGAATGGAGCTGTGAAGCAGAAGACCTAGAAAATCTTCCACCTCAGTACAGGTCTGAGGTGTCACTGCACCATGTTACCTTTTTGGAAAATAAAATCTAGTATCCAAAGCAGCCTGCACAACCTCAGCAAAAAGATTGACCGGGGCAGAAAGCTGCTGGTTATGCTTGCCAGGAAGAACCAGAAGCAGAGAAAAGATCATTCCCATTTTGCTCAGACTGAGCTGTATGGGCAGCTACTTGGTAATATTAATGGATGTGTGCCTGTATTCTAGATGACTTTTCCCTTTGATTATATTCTGAACACACTCTGATGTCTGATGAATAGACAGAGCAAAGCTAAAGTAACACCATCTACATTGTCCTTGAATGGTGAGTCTGTGGTTTTCTGGTTGTCCTTTTGGATGGTTTCTCCATAAGCAAACCTCATTGCCAGGCAAATGAACCATAAACCTTATCTGTATTCTTCCACTCCTTTACCTTCCATAGCAGGTTGGCTGCATGTGGGCCACCTATTGGGAATGGTCCCCTGCTAATGCTATTTTCTCCATTACGGCCAGGAATAATTTGGGAGTGTGCAAGTTGGAAGAGGTCAAAAACATGCCAAGGTCTGTTCTGAAAGCAATCTGGTGTCTGGCACTGTATAATTTACTTTACAGATGTAGCTCTGGTCTGGTTTACATGTTACAAATCTATAATTCTCTGCCTGAAGTTTCATCTTGGGTACAATAATTATTCTCCAGTGGTAACTGCTATCATTCCTCCATGAACCCGTAGAAAACTAATAGAAAGATTTCAGCCTATTCCTTGAAGATTCTATGAAAATATGATAGAAACACAGAGAAATTTACCTTGGAACAACTCTATGGAGCTCATCTGGGCTGATCTTCTGCTAAAAGCAGAGATAGCATCAAAGTTACCAGTACCTCCAGTTCCTTTTCTGCAAAGCTGTTTTCTAGTCTTTGGCATCCAGGATCACAGCACCACAGAGTCATCAGATGGCTGAGGTTGGAAGGGACTTCTGGAGGTCACCTGGTCCTAAATCTGTGCTCAAGCAGGGCCACTTAGAGCCAGTTATCCAGAACCATATACAGGTGACTTTTGATCTCCAAGACTGATGACTCTACAATCTCCCTGGAAAACCTGTGCCAGTGCTCAGTCATCCTCACAGTGAAAAACTGTGTCCTGATGTTCAGGGGGAACATCCTGTGTTTCAGCTTGTGCCTGTTCACACCTGAAAAATGTCAAGGTCTACACACAGTCTCCTTGAAAGAAATAATGCAGACTATTGGAACAGCTAGTGAGTTAAAACATGAATAATAGGTTAATCTAGATGAAGTCTGGAAGTTCTTTCCAACCCAAATTATTCTATGATTGAAACTAATATATGTGATTTTACTAATATGATAAAGAAATTCTGGGGTCATGTAATACTTAAGCAATTATAAAGCAGAAACTGACTCATAGTTGCGTGAAATATAATTGAAGGCAGCATCAGCATGAATTGATTATTTTCACTGACTTCTCAAAGATGTCTACTGTATTAATTTAAATACTTGTCTTGTCCAAAAACCTAAATCTAAATTTAAGATAGTCTGCAGAATAAAAGTCAAACTTGCTTAATTATGATTAAAATAATTTTACATCGTGTTTAACACAGCACTTACACAGACATAAAGGGTCAAAGTGTCTAGAATTTAAAAAACTGAGAATGTTTCAGAGACAGAAAGCAAAAGAATTATTATAAATTATATATTTGATAATATATATATATTTATCATAATATATATGATATATCTCTTTACAGGCAGCTCTGTTCCTTCCTATTTCTCCTTCTAATCACTCCAGTTCACTCAGGAAAATACATTTCTCCTTGACCTTTTATTTCCAGCTATGTTGAACAATTTATTCCAATTAAGCTACTACTGGATCTTGTCTCATAAAATGGCATCATATAATTTTGAAACCATGTCACCAATACATTACTTACCAGTCTTCCTGATATATCAGCTTTTCACTAATCCTTTTTTGTGGGTCTGTGATTGAAGAAAGAAGTTGTATTTAATTCAGGCCCCTCTGGAATACTCATCCAGATGACTAACTTTCTCCTGGACCTGTTTGAATACTTAACAGTGGTCCACAATATCTGGGCTAACAGAAGTGGAGGTTTCAATTCAGCCTTTCTTTATGTAAATCAAAAGCATTATTTATGTTCAGATCAGTACCCAAACCATGGAAAGAGAAAGATGCAAATGAGATGACCTATATAACTTAGACAAAGACTAGGTTCAGATTGCTTGGTTGCCTTGTGAGGGCACATGGTTATTGAGCCATGCTGATGTAAGTACAGCTGCTGGTTAAAAGCACAGCACGTCCAATATTAGACATTCTGGGAAGACGATGAGTGTTACTTTCTGACTTACAAATTTATAGCTGGGGAACCCAGTCCAGTTGAGATTGTTACGTCTGAAAAATCCCACTCTCCAGATGCCACTTCATGAGTATAGCTAATTCATACCTGTGTCAGTCAGCGTATGTATACACCTACAAAAAGGACAGGGGGAAAGAGCAGCTTCTCGCTGTGTTCATAGGAAAATTCTGAGCTTACCAGATTCTCATTCCCATTATTTTGGGGACATTTTGTTTTTGTCTCTGAGCATCTACAGACATTTTTTACATTGTGAAAAGCATGAGAGGAATCTGACCAACAAAACTAATACAAATGAATTATGTTGTTAATCAGTACGTGTCTCAGGACAGTTTGAGCCTCCTGTATATATTCTACCTTATTACTTCTCTTCACAGGGCGAGAGAGACCAGAAGTCTCTCCCTTACCTATGCTTTCCTCTATCCATGTGGGATTTTATATTTTTGTACACAGCAGTTGTTGTGCATAAATGGCCTGAATCAAATGAGCAGACAGATCATTTGCAGCAAGTGAATCTTGTTTCTCTAAGGATTATATGTTTTCTAATACCGCTTCTAATCTTCAGGCAATAAAATGAGAGAGAAAATGGGAAATTGTCTTTCCTGACAAAAATATGAATGACCTTCTTTAGGAGCCACAGCAAGTTCTTCCTGCAACACTGAGCCACATTTTGATAATTCTCCTGTGATTTTATCATGATGCGTAAACAGGTAATGTCCCAAAAATCTTGGATTGTAAATACTCCAAGATACTGGCAGATATCATCTGTCAGAATTCATCCTTAAAGTTCATGCCCATCTCATTCCCACCAATGTTGGGTGGGATAAGGTTTTGCCCCCAGTTTCTCTGTTTTCCAGAAAAAAGTGTGGAAGTTTTAAAGAGGTTCTCATTCTCTTTCTTGTTTTGTGATTAGAGGGAAAAAAGAAAGAAAAAAATCCCATTTCTGAAATATGATTCTGGGCATAATACTCATTTTAGCATTTGTAACAACTGAACCAGGATAAGGAGAAAGGTGCATGCAAATTTTGACCTTATCAAGTATAGGAATTCAACAAACCCAACTTGTTAATGTGAAAGGAGAAATAGTAATGGTAGTGAAAAATGATTCATTGATGATTCATCCCTATACAAAACACAGGGTAAAGGATGAGAGGGTTATTGAACGAAAGGGAAGAGTGCTGGTGAAGACAATGAAAAGAAAAAGTAACTTGACATAGAAGCTTTGAAAAAATAGTATCACAGAACTATGATCTAAAAGGATAATCAGTGCTAACTGATTTTGAGTTAGGCTCAGAACAAAACCTGCTTCTAGAGCTCAGCAAGCCCAATATAATATAGGGACACAAAATACTGGGATGCCACCACATACTGCAATTTGATTGAATATTTTGAGTACAGTGTCTCTCCTCACTGGATGAACCAGATGATATGGAGAATAGGAGCAATGTCTACTATAAATAACAAACATGTTGCTGCAAGGAGCTGAGTAAGATGGGGCTCTTAACAGAGACACACAAAATTTGGCCAGTCATGAAGATGCATTAGTTCCTCAGTAAATCTAGCCTGAAACTGCTTGGGTCACACCCACATCCATCTCCTTAAAACTTCCAGCTAAGGTGGAGGAAAGTCTTTCTTAGATCAGGCTCATTGCACAGCAAGTTTGATATCACTGTAAACTGCATTTTTCAGCAAAACCCTGTAAGCTTCAAGTTTAACAGGTTTAATTTTTTCAGTGTAAAGAAAATACTTCAATGGCAATCAACATTCTGAAAATATGCAATCATGAAGGCAGTTTTTGTTGATAGAGACTTTGTAATCACTATTATCTCACAGTCCACCCTTTACACCTCATGTTCTTTTTTTTGGCCAAACTCAGTGTTTACTTTTAAAGGGCAACTGTATATGTGCTGCTGAAAAGGTAAGGAATGAGAAATGCTAGTGGAAGGTGTGAAAATGAATAATGAGAAGGAAAAATGGAACTATTTATGGTCACAAAGAAGGTTGTCTTGACTGGAAGCTCCTGTGTGATAGTGTATAAGTAGAGACTGAAATGACATACTTTTGCCTCTCTGGGTGGGCCCATCAGATATGCAAAGGCTAGAGTGAGGGCAAGGATGAGGAAGAGAGGAGAGGAGAGGAGAGGAGAGGAGAGGAGGAGAGGAGAGAGGCAAGATGAAGTTCTTGTACTTCTAGAGAAGAGAAGCTTTGCAGGGTCCTGACTTCAAAGAAATCTTGAAAAGTAACAGCACCAACATATGATTGTGCCCCCCCCTTTTCTTTTGTTGTTGTTGTTTTGGTTTGGTTTTTTTGTTTTGTTTTGTTTTGGTCTTTTATTCTTGTTTTTTGTTCTTTTGTTCACAACCATTGGGAAAAATGAGTTTATTGATTCAATTCATGGTTTGCTCCTCAGGATGTTTTTTATTTCCAGAATAGACTCAAAACCCTTTGTTCTGAAAGGAATTTGTTTTATCTTTGAGCATGATTTCCATAGGGAATCATCACTTTCCTGAAAAGTACTTTCACAGTTTCGGTGTACCACATTTGTGCTGAGAATTGTGGTTGGGAAAGGAGAAAAAATAATTTTCTTTCTTGGAGCATCTGAGGTTCCCAGTACTCAGAATTTCAAAATCTTCTTTAAGATCATATTGGAACAAAGTTACAAAATACTGAAGCTCTTTTCATTTTTCTGTGAGGGAGTTTCTTTTAGGATTGGATGATTTAGTGAGCATAAACCTCTAAGGTATTTTGGTTTTGTTTTCTTTCAATATAAAGTGACACAGACAATATGTCAGTGTCATTTTTTTTTTAAAGAAAATGCTTTTCTGAAAATATTAAAATAGAATCATTCAGCACACTTCTCACATTACTTACTTCCCAATGTTCAATTTGAAAAACTCACTGTCTGTTCCTGAAATTTTGATTTTGATGGAAAAGTTTCCACTAGACTTTACCCAACCAGCTCTATAGACCACCATGAAAAGGATGGTGCAGCTCACCTCTTGCAATTCATAAATGAAATATAAATGGTTTAAGTATGTGCCTCAGGCAAGCAAAAGCTCATCTACTGCCAATTTTGAAAAGGCACCTTTTCCCTTGCAGTAATGTGTTTCTGCTCAAAACTGCCAGATGTCTCTCAGAGTGTGCAGTGATTTGTTCATACTATCAGTTATTACAATATGGATGAGCATATTGATAAAGCAGACTCATTTAGTAGTCGAGTTTAATAATGAAATTGTTTATTTAAGACTAGGATCTGAATCAAAACCTTGACACCAAATGCCCCCTGACTTGCAAAAGGAACTTTACAGTCCAAATCATAAAACTCATGCTTATCCCTAATTTTACTGCACTGAACCAAAATTATCAGTGATACTTCACTTATTTTTAAGCAGTTCATTAGTTTGATTTACTCTGGTGATTGCCTAAGAGATACTGTAAGTAGGCAAAAAGTTACCAGGAATTATGTGTTATTCTGCAGCTTTGTCAAGCGTGGTTATATTAGGGGTTAGCTGGAAAGTGGGCCCCATTTATTTCAGCCACCGCTAGAACCATTGTGGCATGTGAGGATGTTTTTTAACCTAGAAAATAGGTTAAAAACCCCCAGCAAAACAACAATTTTTGTTTCCATTTTATTTTATCAAAATGGGGTCATTTATGGAGATGGGGGCTACTCCAGGTAAAATAATGATCCACAGGGTACTTAGCACAAAAGAGTGAAGGAAACAACCTCAAATTTCGTTTTGGAAGTGCATCATATCATATTAGAAATTCAGATAAACTTCTAGCATTCTCACTCAAAGCCAGTGGAAAAAGTTTGGTAATAATTTGTCAAATGTTTGAACCACTTACATGAGATCAAAATTATTAACCTGATGAGTGGGTCTTGTGAAGCACATTCCTAAATGAGAGATTGGAGCCATGGAGTGCATTTTTGTGAACTTACTGTAGATCCTTGTAAGGCCAGAGATCTTTAAAATCTTGGTCTCTTTTCTCTTTCCCCTAAATCAGTATGTTTAAGATTAGAAATTAATACAACTGTAATGTAATGCATTGCAATTATAGCATCTTCCATTTGACATTTTAAAAGCTTTTCAGTATGACAGCCATATTTAACCTCTTTTTTTTTTTTTTTTTTTTTTTTTTTACAAGGAAGGAAACTGAGGCTTAAACTGCAGGAGGGCTGGGATGATGTGTTAGATGCAAGTGGCTTGTATTTCAACAGGTGAGTGAGAAGGTGACTGCTGCACAATCTCTGGGGCCAGGTGGCAGCTGCAGTCCTTAACCATACCCCATCCTATTGCTACACCAAGAGCACAGAGAGAGGAGGGGCACCAGGGAAAAACACAGTCATGCAGAAAACAGGCAGGGTGGGAAGAGAGAGAGAGATTAGCAGGAGTTATGCGTGTTTGGAAACAAAAGGATAGAGGATTAATCCATTTATGGTTCAAAATGTATGGGTACCGTCTTTCGCAGTGTAGGTGACAAGTATTTTCAGACTCTGCAGCAGGGTTAGGCAAAATTCCCTGGAATTGTCTTTGTCACCAAGGAGTTGCTGTGTTTCTTAAGCTGGAAAGCTCTTCAAGGTTTAAGCAATATACATTCTCTAGGGTGGGATTCAGTCTGCCTAATTTATGGGTGGGATTCAACCTGCCTAAATCTACCCAAGCTTAGTCATAAGCACCTAAGCTCCCCTAACTCCTAGGAAGCCACTCAGCATGTCTATTTTCCAGGACAATCCCAGTTAATGATTAAGCTGGACTGAAGCTGTCCCTTGCAGCTCTCCGTGGAGCTTTCATATCCCTGACATTGCTGGCATGGTGGAGCAGCTTCAGCTAAAGGACTGAAGCGTGCTTCCTTCCCTCGTGCAGATTACAGTGTTTGTATGGGATGCTTGAGATGCAGAGTACAGCCCAGGGCTCCTGTCTCCTGGTAGGATGCTCACAGGAAAGTGGGCAGTATCTTTAATTCTCCTGCATATGGATTTAGCTGTAGGCCTTGCCATGGGAAATGGGCTTGAACACTGGTGGCCCTTTGCTTTTGCTTAGATGGTTGTAGGTAAAAGAAAGATACCTATTTTCCCAGTGTACTTTGGGTATAAGAGTCTGGGAAACTTTTAGGCTAAATAGGAAGGTACTTTAGGTACTGTAAACAGATCTAAAAGTAGCCTACAGACTATACTGTATGCAGCTTATGAGGGTTGTAGCTGTCTATACCCAGCTTCAATCAAGATCATAAGCTTTCATCTATTTTAAAATTTCTTGTGTACACTGGTGCCTCATCAGAACTGGGAACCAAAATACATCCTCCCTCCTCTTCCTCTTTTCTAACCATGAGTCCAGTACTGCTTACACAAGGTCTTTTTTTTCCATTCCTTTTTCCTCTTGTTCCCTTTATATATTTATACACACACACACACACACACACCCCCATCCTTTAACAAATCATTTATCAAGGAAAAATATATTTTTACCCTTCAGTTCTGATCTGCTTAAGCTGACAGGTACTATTATTATGGTGATTGACTGTGCATTGACATAAGTTGTTCTGTTTTCTTTTTCAGAAAGAAAATGCTATAGGTTAAAGCATTTTTTCTTTTTTTGTTCTACTGTTGAAAGAACATAATTTCAAGAAGAATAACAACCCTCTGTGGTGGACTGACCTTGGGCTGGTGCCCACCATAGCTGCCCTATCATTCCGCTCCTTAGCTGCACAGGGGAGTGAAAGTATAAAGAAAAGCTTGTGGGCTGAGATAAGGACAGGGAGAGATCACTCACCAAATACTGTCATGGGCAAACCAGACTCAGCTTGGGGAAAAAATATAATTTAATTTATTCACAATCAAATCAGAGTAGGATAATGAGAAATAAAACCAAATTAAAAAAAACAAAAACCATCCAACACACTTTTCCCCCACCCCTCCCTTCTTCCCAGGCTTAGCTTCGCTCCTGATTTTCTCCTCCTCCTTCCTCCAGCAGCACAGGGGACAGGGAATGGGGCTGGGGTCAGTCCCTCACACGCTGTCCCTGCTGCTCCCACCCTCAGGGAGAGGCTCCTCACTCTCTGCCCCTGCTCCAGCCTGGGGTCCCTCCCACAGGAGACAGTTCTGCATGATCTTCTCCAATGTGGGTCCTTCCCACGGGCTGCAGTTCTTCATGAACTGCTCCAGTGTGGGTTCCCACCATGGGGTGCTGTCCTTCAGGCACAGCCAGCTCCAGTGTGGGTCCCTGTGGGGTCACAGCCCGGCCAGCAGCCCTGCCCCAGCCTGGGCTCCTCTCCATGGGGCCACAGGCCCTGCCAGGAGCTGCTCCAGTGCGGGCTGCCCGTGGGGGCACAGCCTCCTTTGGGCACCCACCTGCTCTGGTGTGGGTCCTCCACAGGCTGCAGGTGGATATTTGCTCCACCATGGACCTCCACGGGCTGCAGGGGCACAGCCTGCCTCACTATGGACTTCATCATGGGCTGCAGGGGAACCTCTGCTCTGGCTCCTTGAGCACCCCCTGCCCTCCTGCACTGACCTGGGTGTCTGCAGGGCTGTTGCTCTCACACAGTCTCTCTCCTCTGGCTGCTGCTGGTGTTGCACAGGGTTTTCCCCTCATTCTTAAATATATTATCCCATAAGGCGCTACCACCATCACTGATGGGCTCAGCCTTGGCCGGCAGTGGGTCTGTCTTGGAGCTGGCTGGCATTGGCTCTGTTGGACACAGGGGAAGCTTCTAGCAGCTTCTCACTGAAGTCACCCCTGTAGCCCCCCACTACCAAAACCTTGCCATGCAAACCTGATACAATGATCATGTGCTATAAAGTTTTCTAATTTATTAAAATAAAAATATTATTCAAGAGAATGTATACATACACGTAGAAGCATTCTGGAAGAGTTTAGACTTAAACACACTAGTACCACTTGTCAAGGTATACCTCTTTTATGAATAATAACAATATCATTTCAAATGTGTGTGATGATCACTGAAGAATGGGACAGTTATTAAATCTGGACCCAAGCTTTTTAAGCAAATAGTTAAATCTCACTGATGTTAGTAGGGCAACATAACTCACCCCAGGTAAAGGCAAATATAAAAATAAAAAGACAGAATGGTGAGTTGTAGAGAAGATGAGAAGATTACACCAGATTCCATGATGTTAAAAAAAGCAGTATTTTTTCTGTGCGATAATTTTCCCTTTCTGTTTAAAACTTATCAAGAGATAAAGTTTTGTTTTATTTTTGATAGTCATGTGACCCAAATGAATGATTTCAAAGGTATCTTCAGCAGCTGTGATTTGATCAAATTTGAACTAACACTGATGGAAGAGGTAAGAGCCCCATCCTCAATACTAGGGAAACCCACAGCTGAATTCCAAGTCCTTGCTTCAAGCACTAATTTTATTGTAACACAACTGGGAAGAGTTCCAGCCAGGGAACACTTTTTCACTTTTTCTACCTCCATTCTTGCAAACTGATGAGCTGAAACTTTCCAAACATTACAGCCAGAGGCAGATCACTAAACTAGCAAGATTCAGCTTAAATTACTAAAACTATAAGCAACTACAAAGTTCTTATAGTATGGTGATAATCATACATGTTGTGACATGTGTCTATTCTGCTGGAATAAATATCATATAAAGTTTTACTGCTATCTTTGCCACTATTGTAGTAATAAATGGCAGAAATCCCCACCCAAGCTTCAAAAGCTCTCTTTACAAAATTCTCCACTGGAGAACTGCTGGAAACTTCTGCTTGTGTTAATAATGAATATACTTCCTATCGAATGGTTCCAATTAATCAAGTAGTTTCACGCCTATTTTAGGCATCACTTAAAGCAAATAGTCTGTCATTTCTTGTGATAAAGCAGCCAGTGCTGCTTAACAAGATCATTTTTAACCAAATCAAAAGATATTATTTAACTTTTAATTTATCCCCAGTCAAGTAGGACATTGCCTAAACATGTCTCTCAAGGTAGCTTTCAATTTGGATTTTTGACTTGAGGGCTAAAGTGCTGACAAAGAGCTTGCACAAGGCTGTGCACCATCTAAGGCTTATATTGAAATGATAAACTGTGATATTTTCTTCCTGGTTTTCATCATAGAAGTGAATTCCAGCTTCATTAGGGACTTGACCCAGAGTAGTGCATAGAAGTCGTCAAAGCTGAACTCTGTACATAAGAATAATTTATTATGGAATTAAACATGCAAAAGTAGAGCTCAGAATGAAGATTATTTTACAAGTGAAATGTCACCAAAACAATGAAATAAATAGACTACATTGGCTTCTTAATCCCAGTATGTTTTACAAATATGGGAGTGAGCATCTCCTGTGCCCCTCTATGGATTAACAAGAAGGTGACTGCAGTGTAGGCACCCCCCTAAAACCACAGTCAAACTGTGATTCATCCAGTCTCGTACCTTCTGTCCAGCAAGGCCAGTACCTACTGCAGCAGGGGAAGGAAAAACTTGCGGAGTGTTTAATGACGATCCTAGTGAGGTTTCATCTATAATAGCTGCCAGCAAAATAGAACACGCTCAAACCCAAAAAAACCTGTAATAGTGCTCTTAATGAAGACAAGGGGAGGGAGGTTTTGTGTTTAATTTCTCTGTTAGAAATGTTTTCCACTTCAGAACATTTGTATGAGTCTTTGACCAGACTACAGAAGTCATTTAATTGTATCTACTCCTTGTACTTTTGCATTCCTGCTCCTCTTCGGTGTCTTCATCTGCAGTGTCACTGCTATGAAATTGAAGCAAAACGGCAATGAAGCACTTACATGCAAAGTTCAGGAATCAAAGCTTCGGGCTGATGGAAGTGATTCAGCTGGCTGCCTCTCATTAAATGCTCAGAGAAAGACTGTAGCTGGATTGCATGGCAAGGTTTTGGTAATGGGGAGTGCTTACAGGGGCAGCTTCCCTGGTGTCTGATAGACTCAATGCCAGCCAGCTCCAAGACAGAGCAGTTTGTGAAGAACTGCAGCCCGTGGGAAGGACTCACGTTGGAGAAGATCATGCAGAACTGTCTCCTGTGGGAGGGACCCCAGGCTGGTGCAGGGGCAGAGAGTGAGGAGCCTCCCCCTGAGGGTGGGAGCAGCAGGGACAGCGTGTGAGGGACTGACCCCAGCCCCATTCCCTGTCCCCTGCGCTGCTGGAGGGAGGAGGGAGAGAAAATCAGGAGTGAAGCTAAGCCTGGGAAGAAGGGAGGGGTGGGGTTGGATGTTTTTTTTTTAATTATTATTTTTGGATTTGGTTTTATTTCTCATTATCCTACTCTGATGCGATTGTGAATAAATTAAATTATATTTTTTTCCCTGGGTCAAGTCTGTTTTGCCTGTGATGGTAATTGGTGAGTGATCTCTCCCTGTCTTTATCTCAGCCCACAAGCCTTTCGTTATATTTTTTCTTCCCTGTGCAGCTGAGGAGGGGAGTGATAGGGCAGCTATGGTGGGCACCTGGTGCCCAGCCAGGGTCAACCCACCATGATCATTTAGAAATAGAAATTGCCTGCAGGTGCATTATATTAAATAAATATCTTTTTAAAGTATATTTATTTTAGTCATATATCAAAATTATGGTAACTGTAATGTCACAGTACACAAATATTACCTGATCTCCAGCTTGCATATTTTACGACTAGCAGTTATTACTATGAATACTGCACTGAATACACAGAGCTCTGTCCTTTCTGATAAGTTGCATTAGCTCTAACATGTAGGAAAATTATGCAATATGTTTATATTTTATGAGTGTATCTGATTTTAAGCTGCACTTAGGTACTGACTCTAAGCATTTTTTAGTAGGAGGTGGTATGTGCTATAAAGCTTTATTAGGATGTAAAATACTTCATTAAGCATTATCTAACATGTCTAAAACAAAACGTGGCTAAAGATGTGGTACTTTGGATGTTATTATAATTTCCCCGAGCATCATATGTATAATTACAATCCCAAATGATTAATTTCCACACTTAAATGTAAGCAGAAAATGAAGTTCTTAGTTTGAATTCAGAATATAAATATACTGCAGTGACTGATTCTGATGTCCTCATGTACTTTTTTGCAGGTGTTTCGAGCCCTGTTAACTTTAGTAGGGTCCACGTGGGAGAACAGGTCTACTCAGGCAAACTGCAGTAGTAGTGCTGACTTCAGACACTGCTAAACCCGCTGGTGTTCAGAGCCTGGGGAGTGCCTTTGTCACTACTGTATACTTCTTCAGGGGTAAGGAATAGTTTTAAAGACAGTATTTCAAGATTTGATGGTTTTCAGGCACGTGACAAGCCAACTACCCCTGACAAGACTTGCATTTTATAGAGATTATTTTCCAACGGTTTTTGCCATTTTTCTTTCTCATTGCTGGAGGAATGTGAGTGAATGACAACACTGCCTTGTAAGTGATAAAATGAGTAGACATAATGAGTTATCCAGATCATCAAAAATAAACCTGAAAGTTGTGGGGTTTTTTCTTTCTTGATGCTTTGGCTCTATGCTACGAGGTGCTTAAAACCGGGACTAATCCCTTTCCCTGCATAGGCACAATCTTAAGTGTTTCCAGATTTTTTTTTGCAATCATTACAAAACTCAGCACCCATTCAAAATGTTTCTTAGATCTTTCCTGTCTTGATAATTATACAGCAGGTACCAATGCTTGCTAATACCAGTCTGTTGCATATGAGTGTGAGGCTGCTACAAATGAAAGGAGAAATAGACACCTGGAGGATAGCAGCTGTGAGACCAGCCTTCTAACACTGATCCATGAATGTCAAGAAATATACAAAATGTTAAAAGTATGCTTTAATCCTTAGAGCAGTGAGCTTTCAAAACTCAACATTAGTTCTAATCATCTCAGTATAAGAAAACTGCTGATACTCTTTTTTAACTTGTTCCAGGGAGAGGATGTCTGAGCTTTTGCTGCGTAAAGGGAGATGCAAGACAGAGTACATGCACCCACACCTCACACCACACAAATACAGGAATCCAGACTGTGTGACCCATGTTGCCTATCTGTGTATGTCTTCTCTTTTCTGTTCTTCCCCAAGATATTTTTTCCTTAGAGGGAAGCTATTTCATACTCCTTTTTCTGTAGTATTCGGTAGCATCTGTTTAGGATTTGTATAGTATTTAGTCCTCAACCTGATATCAGCTTGAGACCTTCAGAAGCTGCTTAGGAAGACAAAAATTATTACAGATGTTGACTGAAAAGTGGTGAGGTGGAATTTAAATGGACATGCAAAATACACTGATCTAAAGTAGAGGTGGGGATGAAACTGGATGGAAATTGACTTAATAGGTCAATACAAGTCACATATGCTTTTTTGGTTAGAGGTCTGTATAACAGCCAATTGTACAAATAGTGCAAATTGTCAGTTGCCAAGAGGCCAATTGTTCAAAACTGGAGAACAGCTAACAACTGAGCCATACAAGAGTGTTAATAGCAGTAAATTAATGCATGATGAAGAATTTTGAGATAGATGATCTTGGTTCCTACAGTTATGGCTAAGACTGTTACTTAATAAAGATTCAACCTGACTTTTACTCTTTGCATGTGTGAATATTCTCGTGTACTTAAACTTCTGGATAACCAAGTTATTACTTTTCACAAAGTTGACAGCTTATTTAGGAGAATTTTATGCTGAGGATTCCTGTTTGTATTTCTGAAGGAGTAGTGTACTTGCACAGGAGAAATCATTAGAATACCCATGCACTCCTCTGTTAGACAACTCCAGGAGCTCTCTTCTGGATCCCTTGTGGCTCTAGGAATGGTTGCCTCAGACAGAATCTAGTCCTGTGTCTAGACAGGAATGCAAAGTGATTTTGGCTGAGCTGATCAGCACAAGTGTGTTCGCTCCAAACATTTTATAAAAATGGGAAAAAAGTAGTTTCCTTGCATAAAGGTGATGACAGTCAGGAGGGTGGAAATAATTTCTGTCCATTTTATTTTGTGGCAATTCTGAGGGGAAAGAAGTAATCTGGGATAATGTGAAACAAAAGAGTTTTGTACATATTAAATTAATATACCACAGATGATGTAAATCCCCACACACACCTTAGTTCCAGTGGAATTTGCAATGCATTTGTTGGTTTAAATAGAACTAGAGCTATGAACAAAGGGGGAGGTTCAGCAATAGCCCTGTGGAGCCAGTGACAAAGGTGAAGAAGGACAGCTTTGCTGGGAGGCTAAGGAGCATGACCGAGGTGTAGCAGGTACAGCTTCACATTTCTTCTTTGAGTTGGAATAACAACTTGAACTGATCTTCTTGTCTCCAGAGAAGAACACAGGGTACTAGCTGCAGGGAAATAGGAAATTTAGGACTTCCTCAACATCTCTGGTTGAAATCATTCCATGCACTGAAATATTGTCCTGTCACTGCTCAGACAAATCACCTACCATCCTCAATACTCAACATCCCAGTCAACACTCAACAAACAGCAGATGCTCTACCATTGATACAATTTTATCATCTTCAGAATGAAAAGATAAGAACACGCTACCCCAGGCTACCCGGTTGTTCAGAGAACCGAGTCCACCTCTATTAGACAAAACATGGTCTTGAACCCAGGTTCCCCACACCTGATATGAGTGCTTAGCTGTGATGTGCAGTGGAGGATCACTGCTAGGCTTTGTGCCTGGCACCCAAGCTCATTTGTAAACCTCATTCCCTAGAAGCAGGGAAATGTGGGAGAATACATTTATACATTTATCATTTCCCTCCTCATGCCCACTATCTTCTCTTTGACTCCAGACCCTTCTGTTTTTCTTTCAGCAGGGGTAACACAATAGATGGGCACAAGCGCACAGGTCATTTAAGTTGTTAGAAACTTGCATTCCTGGCCACAAAATCTTTCTGTACTTCTTCTGTGAATGGGAGTAGATATTGCATTATACTTCCCTACAACTGCCGTGTTTGTTCTGTCTTAATTCCTGATATACAGCTTTTATTTTTAATATATCCTTCTTAAATATATCTCAGAAGTATTTCTGAGTTTTCTTTGGCAGAGCTGAATTCTTTCAGGCTACTTTTAATTTATAAATGCTCATTCAGAGTCTGATTTTACTAAAATAAATTTGCTACTTATCTTTTTACAGCCTTATTGGCATTTCAGATTGGGTATTGCACTAATTATTGTACTATTCTCCCCAGATTTGACTGTATTCATCATATCTGCTTTATTTCTAGTCACTATATCCACATTACCCTTTTCCTGTGCAGGAAGCAATCTTGTATTACTTTCATAATCATGCTTCCTTCCTACTTTCCCCCACTAATATTTTCCTAGGAAATGTCTAGGCAACTGAACTCCTAACATGATCATTGCACCAAGCCTGATACAGACTTCCTTCATCTGTAAAAACATTTCCTGATATGCTTTCTCATTCTCTTCTGAAAGTGTCTGGCAAGATCCAAGGACTTTTTCCATATCTCATTCTTCAGTTTACTTCAAATACTCCCTGTTGCTTCAGCCAAAATCCTAGTGTCATTTATTTCTGTTTATTCAGTATTCTCCCTATACGCAAATTGCTCCCTCCCTCGTTACTTTTGTTTTACCTCACCCATCTGCAGACTTTATATGTTGGTAATTTTATCACCCAGTTGATAGCTTGATTTAACCAAGTCTTTGTCGTTCCAATGTAATCATAATTTTCCCTCAACATATGTTTCTAATACAACAGTCTTGTTACATATGTTTCTAGCATTTGTAAAACACATTTATCCTGTTCTTTGTCCTTTCTGTTCACTTTAAAAAAAATGGATAGTAAGAAAAGGTTTCTACACTGACTTCATTTACAAACCCAGAACCTCTTTCTCTAACTGTCCTTACCTGTTTTGTCTGTATGAACTCTGGCTGTTAACCCATAAAAAAAAAAAAAAAAAATTAAGACTCTTTCAATTACTCTTTTCATCCCAATCTAAAACTATTTCTGCACAGTCAGTCTCTTGTGATACTAAAGGTTGTTAACCCTTGTCTTTAGGTAAGAGACCTTGAACTATTTCTTCTCTTCATGGAATATTTCAAACCCATATATCAGTTTTTAGCCTACAAGATAATCCATTGCCTTCTTGATTCAAAGGTTGCCCTGGAAAGATATTTAAATGGTAGACCCATATGATTTGTTCTTTCCTTATGAAGCAGTCACCCATGCTGTCAATCCTCTCTGGGTGCTAATATCTTCAGCCTGCTCTAAAATTGCCTGGCTGCAAATTAGAATATTTGATTATTTGTCTGGGTTGCATATATCACAGGTACCTTTTTTTTTCCCTTCCCATCAGTCAACTTCATTGCTTTCCCTTTCTGACAGAGCTAGGATGATACAGAAGGGTTTGGATGCTTGTCAATCAAAGATCAATCTGGTTTTGAAAATGGGGAAAAAAGAAGAAAACCAAAACCAAAAATAAATCACTTTTTTGCCTGTTAATGGCTGAAAGCAGCTGTGTCACTATCCTGCAGCTGCCTGTGGAAAGTAAAAGCCTGGGCTCAGAGGACTGGAATAATTACAGGCTGTCCCTGTTCTGGTTTGAACCAATCTAATCTTCTGCTGTTTCTCCAGCTGCTTTTGTGTAAACACAGGGCAGCACCTTAACTATCCAAATGGATGATAAGATTATAGATTTACCACTTTTCCTAGTATGAAAAAGGCACAGTGCACCTCCCATTCAACAAGATACAAGTTTGCTACTTGAATAAGACCTGAAGAAAAACTGATTCTGCTGTAACTCATCAGATTTATAGCTTCCCTCTTCCTCTCCTTTTTCACTTTCATTGTCTATGTTCTGTTGTCAGCTGTTCCCTCCAGTTGCCTTATTTTACAACAGCTACTGCTTCACACTTCTTTTGACATATTTACCTATAAGCCATGTCTACATCTGCGTACCAACCTTCTCCTGTCTAGCTAACCTGAGACATATTTCACTGCTGTTCTGGTAGCTGCATTAGCAGCTATGATTCTGCTAGCTGAACTCTGATGATGATTGACCTGGCATAGAGGGGATGAAAAACTGGAATGTCTTTTCACTCTTCCTGTTAGCAAAACACCTGCTTCTAAGGCTTCCAGTAAGGGAGGAGGGAGGGGGAAGAAAAAAAAAAATCAAACATACTACAGTAAAATTGCAGAGTGCAGGGAGATTGATTTAGGCAGTATGTGTTTATTCAGATTGGAATATGCTTTGAAGTCTAAGGATTGGGGCCATATTCTTCAAAGAGCTGTAAGGATTTATGGGACAGATTGTAAGTCTGGGAGTGCCATGCGAACCAGCCAGTGTGGACACAGAGCAAGGAATCTGGATGTGAGTGTCTGGTACATGAACCAATGCATGAAACACAAATAACATTGGTCCTTGCCTGTAGGAGATGGGCCTCTGACAATAGAGTTATCCAGATTTTGCTGTATCATGTGGTGGAGAGCATGGGATGGAGTGCATTGCTCATCAGCAGTTCAGGAGTCTCTGATACCAGATAGGGTGGACCCCGCTAACTTTTGTGTAATCTACTTGCTACTTGGAGAACTCCCTTCTGTGGTGAGATTTACCTGCCTTCAAACTAAGTGGGACCTAATTATTTGTGGGCTGAAATAAGAGCAAGTCAGGACAGAGAAGAGGCTATGTCCAGATCAGCAGATCAATGAATAAAAGTACATCATGATGTAGAGAGAGAGAAATGTATCACAGCATGAGGGAGAAGGTAAGTCAGAATGCAAGTGACTAAACATAGGAGAATGAACAAAATAAAGATATATACAACTGTGTTGTAGAAATGGATTAAGGATACAGACATAAAAGACCCATAATAGAGTGAAAATACAATTACACAAAGAAAACAGTGTTTAAAAACATGCATTTACCTAATTTACTACTTTAACTTGAAAATTAACATGGCATCATTGCCAAAAATTACTTTACAACTGTTAGATTGTGTAGCACTAAAAACATAATCATGTCAATTGCTTATTTGCGTGATTTTTCATATATCCAAGAGTTGAAATGAAAATTATCCATTATGTATCTGTGCAATTTTTTAACACTTGAGAACAGACGCTGTGGCTTATCCTTCAGAAAAGAACCTCCAGGGTAATAGTATGATGTATTTTACTTTACCTTATCAAAGCAGAGGATTGGGGGTAAGCTGATATTTTTGAGGGTGTGTTTATTTTTAATATATCAGATGACTAATGATTGTATGCGTGAAATGTTATATGCACCCTTTTAAACTTGATACAAGCTGATTATAAGGAGCCATATGATCTCATCTCTCAAAATCTAAGTGATCTTGAATGTGACAGGATCACATGTTTGGTTAAAATCTCCTGTCACCCCATTGAACTATATGGTAACAGAGGGAGCTTAGCACCTTCTGTAAGAGTCTTGTGTCGTTAACAGGATCAAGAGAAGAATGAGCAGGACGTGAATCAGGAATGAGGTGTTGCCGTGAACCAGGAAACATCAATGGCTGTCTGTCTTGTTCTGTACACAGCTTTTCAGAATAAGCTTGTACACATCTAGATGGCAATATGAGGCAAAAATTGACTTAAAGTCTGATTGTATGGCTACATATTGCTGTCAGAGCTGCACCAGTTTCCCCATGGGGAGAAGTTAGCTAGTAATGCCCTGACTTAATGATAACTCCGACACTCACTTTGGAATATTCAAATGTTCTGCAAGCACTGGTATAGGCATTCAGAGCAAATAGAGCTTTTCTTCAAGGTTTAGTTAATATTCCATATAGGCTGCTTGCCATGATGACTAATGTACTGCAACCTTGCTGTTCTGCATTAAACATCATGAAAATGTACATCTGCACTGGATTTTTTTCTTTCCTTTGTTTCTAAAATGCTGAGTTCTGCTAAAAAAATTGGATAGAAATCAAATATGAGAAGCTTAGCCAACTTTAGTGAAATGATACCAGAGTTATATTATCCCTTAATGAAACAAGTATAGAGGGTTGATTGATTTATAGAGCAATTTTTTGCACCATTACCTAACTTGATTGTGTACAAATAGTTTTCTGTATTCACAACCATCATGTCTCTGCATTTCTTTTAGTATGTACATTTCAAAAGCTGATGTCTTTTTATACAGGACTGAAAGATCTGAAGGTTTTCAGCTGAACAGTGTTGATGTCATGCAAAGTTGTTTATTGAACTTTTATACATTTTAACACTTCTTTCTAAGGATGACAGACAAATAGATTCCTTTTTCCTGCTCTGATTAATATCTCTGTGGAACAGAGGGAAACTTCAGTGTCTAAGTATGTTGTTGCACAGTCGTGGTGTGATATCCCCTCTTACCCATAAAAGTGTTGTGTCTTCATTTAAATAGACTAAATGTTGTTCTGCCCAAACTTTTAGCTAATCTCCATCCTTAAACACTGTAAACTGCAATTTCAAGAAGTTGTTTTAAACAGCATTTTACCTGGCTCCTCCTGATTCCTTTACCTCTGGTTTTAGGCCTGAATCTTGTTAAAAGAAAATATTGATTTTCACAGGGATTCACATGGAAAGGCAGTGTTTTTTCTCTTAGGGGAGCACTGTGGAATGATGACTGTGGGACTGTCACTTAGTTAAGTGTCAGACATTCAGTCTCATGCACTACCTGCAAAACGTGTGCCTGGCTCCTGATTTACCTCCCTCAATCGGGATTCATATCAGGAATGCTTGGTCATCTACTTTCTCTGCAACTGCAACCACCTCCGGCATGGTGGGTAAGGGTACACAAGGAAAGACATGGTCTTGCTTTTCAAATAGAAGAAACCTGTGCTCAGGAGGGTCTGAGCCATGGCAAACCCCATGACTTGAGTGCTTCTTTGTTCCAGTACTCAGGTGACCAGCAAGCATTTTATAGACATGTGACTTAACCAATAGTACAGAAAAAAACCAACAAAAAAACCCCAAGCAACCAAAAAAACCCTCAGGGGTTAGAACCTGGAAATGTAGGGATTAGTTACCTCCATCAGCATATACAAAACCTTAGGATGCTCTTTGGCTTTAACTCTGTTGTGGATTCATGGCGGGTCCTGTTTTCTTGGGAGTATAACAACATAAGGCAAAGAAGCTTTTTGAGGGAAAAACTCCTATGGGCTGCTATGCATGACTGAATATAAAATTTCTGCTCTCAAGAAATTATTTTCAAGCCATTTAATTATGACACATCCTGTGATTTCGGTGGAAGCTTTCTAATGCAGGCAGATGTTTGAAATAAATGGATTTTCATGTGTTTTTCCATTTTCTGTATTCCAAGAAATCTAATTTGGAAAAGGAACCCCCTACACTGGCTGATTTCCTCTCTGTGGGAGCCCAAGTGTAATTGATACTGTACTCCAGTACAATGACAATCAGGCTGTTTTCAGCCTCGGATCTTTTATATCTAAGTGAAAGAAGGAAATATTTAAATGAGGGGGATGGAGACTATGTTCACATAAATATTTAAATATAATAGTCCAAATTAATTTCTGGTATAATTACATGGGTATTACATTGGTTACATCTATAATTCAGAAATTAATCTGGTAAGTACTAGTCTCAGCTGAGCTAAAGCAGAAATTATCCAGTGTTAGAAAACGCTGAAGTAAACACAATCTGATTTGCATATTAGAGAACAGTGAAGTAGATGTTTCTGCTCTGAAGCCTTAGACCAGTTTAGACATGGTGAAAAGCAGGTGAAAAACATGGCAGGGCTAGAACACTAAGTGTGAATGAGAGAGTAAATCAGCACATCTTCCAGCCCAGGCACGTCACCTTCACAGCGCTTTTCCTGCTCGCAAGTTCCTTTTGACATAAGTGACTCCATGGGGAGAGCTGGGCTTCCCGCTTCCGGATGCTGGTGGAGTGTCCTCCCGGTCTTTGCAATGGATAAAGCCAACTCAGAGCCTCAGAAGTACAGTTTTTGTGCTATTTGTTGCTAAAACCCAAACACACAAAGCAACCACTCTGACACAACCACCAGCAACAGGTTCACAGGAAGCAGTCTGAAGCCCTGTCTCCTCTCCACAGGGAGAATCTGGAACACTTGTGTCTTTTCTTCCACAAAGACAGACACAGCTGAGACTGTGTGCTACAAAACCTGGTGGCAAGGGGCTCTTTCAACACCAGCTTAATGACCTATTTTGCACCTTTCAAAGAAAAAAAAAATATTCTGTTGACACTTTTCCACCTAGTAAAAGCCAAAAAAACCATAGAAGATCTGCAGAGGTGGAAGTTTCTCAGAGACTGCACCTGGCAACAGGGACAACCAGGAAGATTTCCCTAGAGAACTGTTTTGAAGAGTTGCCAGTGAAAAGTGCCATGAATGATTATCAGCGACCTAAACAGTTGCCAGTTGAAAGGAATCCAGCCATTTCCAAATGTATCTTCCCACTGCCTTGAAAGCAGGTTTCTCAGTTCCCCAGAAAAGGGTTCTCAGTGCAGCTGCTTTGCTAAACCAATCCGCTCCTGTTGGGCCAGACACCTTCATAATGCAGCCCTAGTCAAAGGTACCAGGTCACACTTCAGACCGCCTCCAGAATCTCCGAGCAGTATTTTTTAGACCTTCAAAGTATTAGCACCAAGGCTGATATATTCAGGTGAGTCTTTGGGGCTGAAGTGTTAATAGTGTGGTGTTCCACACCTGGTGACTTATCAGAAAGTATTTTCCATGCTTGAGTGAAACAAAGGAAGGTAGCACCCTGAGGCAGAATGGTATCTGGGGACAAGAAGCCAGACCAGGAGCTGGAAATCAGTGAATGGCTGAAAACTAACATGAAGACCTGGGAAAGATAGTATGGTTTTCAAGTGCTCATATATCACCAGAGCATTCTCTTTATACAACAGAAATCCCTAGCAAGGTAGGAATGTGTTGCAGCTTTAAGGACAAGAAGAGTCATTCGGGACTATAAATGGAGCCAGACAGCTTTAGGAATTTATGTAATAAAAGTTACCATAATCAATCTTGGAAGAAATAAAGGTCTCACAATAGGATCTCTACATTGGTAGTATCAGCTTCTAAATAAGGATAGGACTTCTGGGATTTAATGAGAGGATGCACTGTATATTGTCTTAGAAAACAAGCAGATGCAGAGCTGTCTGGTCTTGAAATAATGTGTTAATAGAAGTGAAGATAGATTGTCAGTAGAAATTCTGAGGAGATATGATTAAAATATCTTATTTTCCAAAATGTAACAGCTCAAAGTTTTATAACCCGGCATGAGAAAATGATGTCAAAAGATCCAAGTGAAGAACAAGGTTGCTTATGCGTTTCAGTGGGTATTGAAACCAGCATAACATTTTGAAAGGACAATAATGATCTTGGAGCCAGACCTCAGATATTAAATAGGTTCATAGTGCCTAATAACAGTTTACTGAAATATGAATAAATGGCATCAAAATTATAAGACTCTAGATGTTCTGATTTTCTCTCATATACATATGGCTTTTAGTTCCTGTTGGGTCTTCCACAACGTTATTATGTTGCTGTCTGCAGGAGTAGGGCAGGTCAGACAACAGATACTAGATAAAGGTTTCATTATGTCAGGCATGAAAATAAGTTTTTGGTCTTCAGGCTTTTGCAAGCTTTATTGTTCCAAAATTATTCTCTTTCTGCTGAGGAACCAGCAATCACCTTTCAAGCCATTTGAGCTGAAATGAGCCCTCACGTGGGATTACATTTCCAAGGCGGCTCAAGATGATTCATTGATGTTCATGTCCTCATCCTATTATGTGTTTCTCAGAGTGCTTTCTAAAGGCAGAATTTTTGGTTTACCTTCTCTGTTCTAGCATTTTCTTTTGAATCTATCAAACATAATAATAGTGTAGACAGCAAATTTTAGCTACTTTTCTTTTGAATGTATATAATGCTTTAAAGGCATTTCTTAAGATACACACTAAGCTCTATTTTGACCAAATAAAAAGCTGTTAAAAAACCCCCAGACTAAACTCTTACCTTATATATTTTCTTTCAATGACTCTTATTTATCATTGAAAAATAATTAATATAAATGCTATAATTAAGTCCAAAGTCAAATCAGCTCCCCATCACAACAGTTCATCCTGTTGCATAGGTCACCTTGAGATGTTGCAGTCTGAGAAAGTACTGACATTGCTGATGCTCTTATGGCCATCTCTTATCTACTATGCTGGAGATTATTTACTTCACAGGTTGTTTTTACCAACTTGTCAGCTTTCAGTCGTCCTCAGTTTTTCTTCAAAGAGCCTCTGCTGTTCCATCTCAAATGTTGTATCTATTTCATTTTACCAATAATCATCACTTCTCACCTTCTGTTCTCTTCTTTCAGATTGCCAAACTCTGAACTCAAAGTTCAGAGTTTCAGTTCTTCAAGACAAATTCCTGTCCTTAGTTAAAATCAGTAGTGTTATAGAGACATGTTTAAGATTTTTTTATTCTTTTTTATCAGGTCTCTTTTTCAGTTTATCTTTCCTAACCAATTTACCAGACAGGAGCTGTCTGGGGCTAATAAATATTCCTTGATTAATGTAGCCCCTTTGTTTTCAACACAGTCACATTTTGACCTATTTTGGAGACTCTCAAGTCTCTGACGTTGTTTACTTAGCATTTCAAAATGTGCATGGCTGTGAAGCCCCTCTCTGTGAGTGCTACAGCTTGAGCAGCAGACAGAGTAGCATGTGAAATCCCGGGTCAGTACTGCCAATTCCTAAGGACAGACCTATGCAACACTCATGTTTTTTAAGATTGCATCTTAGTGGTTTGTCTGCTTGTGCAGATACTGCTTCAGATGTTCCTTGTCAGCACAAATATATGACTTTATTGACCCTTGTCTGTGGAACAGCCCTCCAGCTTCTTGTTCCCTCTAACCATTGTCATACTAAAAGTCCCTTGCATACTTAATGACTGAATTAGGGGCTTTTTGTATTTTCTAATCCATATATGGAAGATGAAAATAATTTCCTTCATTTGGTCATCATTACAATGGTCATATAATATCCAGGGTTGTCCATTCTGTTACTCAATAGTAAATTTTGGTTTGGATTTTGTTAGCACAATGATGACTGCTGAAAAAAACAGTGGATGTGACTAATCACTAATTGGACATGCTTGGCTCCATGTATTTATCTTAATCATTTTCCTGGTGCATTGAAAATTCAGGTATCAAATGTATATAAATACCCTTCTCTCCTACCAGAACGTCTGCCAACTAGAAGGGATCAGAATAGTGTTCCTTGCTACATGACATAAAACCATTCCCAAATAATCTGCTCTCTCTAGCTGTTCTTTCATTGCTTTGTTATTTTACTTATTCCACTATTATTGCATCACATTTTTCATCTGTCAAATAATCCTGTGGGACAGACCCTGCTTACACTTCTATTACATGCAGCCAGCAAATTAAAGATGTAAAAAGCAATTTCCAAGGACTTGGAATGCTCAGTATTCTGGTAGCTGGGAATTTACAAGTATCTGAGGCTTTGTTTGTTCACTTCAATTCACTTAATTAAACTAAAAAAGAAGGAAAGAATAAAGTAAAACAAACTACAGGATGCAGCAGGGGGTAAAGATGTGAAGCAAAGCATAACAAAACAAAACAAAACCCTGCTCAGAAGCAGGAATACAGTTCCCAGAAACACTGACAACAGTAGATGCTTCTCTCTGCTGCCAGAAGCAGCAAATTTAGTCCCCTGTAGCTGGATGTTAATAACATCTACTGATGTTAATAACAACTATTAACAGTAATAGTTGCACAGAAGACTTCTTAAGATTAAATACAAAATTCAAACCTACATATTAACCCTTCAGGTATTTGATGAGTTATCTCTCTACATAAACACTTGTTTTGCTGGGACATATGTTGTAAGCAAACATATATATATGTTTTGCAAACATATATATGCTGAGGATATAAACATGTTTGCACACACTTCGCTTAAAAAGTTTTCAGACTTCATGAGCTTCGCTTAGGCCATGGAATGTATCAGTGGCAGTAAACTCAAGATATTTAACAGTGATGTTGGGGTCAAAACTCCCATCAACTTCACTAGATGCCATAGGGTTGCTTTCCCCAAGCTCCAGACAAGGGAGACCACTGCACAGAACTTGTGTGTCAAGGGACATCTTATCCCACTAATTCTGACGGGAGTAGAAAATCCATATTATATGTCTTGCTACTGAATTTAGAACTGCAGCAGGCTTCTTGTCAGAAAGAATATATGGAATGTCTCAGGTCTTCTTTTCTATGAACTTTTCTGAGGAATTGTAGGAGGACTTGACTTGGACGAGATCCTGTGCACACTTGTAAGGGCTTTATGGTTTAAAATATCTCTGAGTTTAAGGTCCTGCTTCTCAGTACACAGTGGGAGATTTTAATTTTGATAGTTATAAATTCTAGATTGATTTAGCATTCCAAATTATACTTCATAACCTCTATAAAGATTACAGATGAATGAAAGAAACCATTTCCAAATGACCGCATTATGTAAATGAAGGAACTGAAATATGTTTGTGTTCTGATATGTATTTCTATCAAGTAAGAAAGAAAAACCAGTACATTTTCTGCATTCTGGATTGCCCAGGAATCCTAAATGTGTAATTTGGAAGGTAGTCCACAGACTACCTGAAGATCTGCTCAAAGAATTCTCTGGTCTATGCCTGTCTACACATGTATTTTTTGGTATGTTTAGGTACATACAGTGTCATTATAATAATTTTTCCCTAAAGGAAGCTCCCAGCTCTGATGGCATCCATTTATTCCTAGGGTATTCTTTTTAAAAGAGCACCTTAACATGAGGCAAGTGTCATTGGCTCCTGTTAGCTGCCTAAGGGAATTGCATATTCTCTGTAATAGTATCAGAGCTGGGAAGAGGAACCAGACTGATTTTGGTGCACCTGCACTGGAAAGATTAAAAAATATGTGAATAGCTTGGATGTGCGTGTTAATACCTGATGTATGAATGTTAATTAAGGATGTGCTTGAAATGAAAATTTTGACTCTACAACATTTTCTACTCTCCATAAATGCACCATGCATTTCCTGAATTATTTTCCTGGCTTGCAGGCAGGATACAGATTTCTTCTGTTACTGACAGCAGGCATCTGAAAATATCATGACAGCCCACTGATTTATAATATTACAGTGAGTCACAGAGGCTATTGGGCATCTTTCAGACCCTGACAGGGAAAGGGAGAGGCTCATGACTTCCACTCTGAAAACTTTCTCCACCCCTTATTGTGTAAGAAAATGAAGACCTGGCTCAGGAACTGCCTCAGATACAAGTAATTAAAGTACCGAGTTCTTTTACAGAAACTTCCAGGTTTCCAAAACAGCACTGGTTCTCTACAGGCCTGTTTGAGGGAATGTCTTACTGGGATAGCAGAATGGATGGTTCATAAAGAGCATCAGGACCCAGTACAGGCTCTGCAAAGGCCATGATGCTCACGGACCCCCATGTTCAGATGACATGAAAAGGGGCAAATAGATATCCATCAATCTGATGTGGCAGTAATGTAAAGACAGACCTCCTCTCCTTTGCGCACAAACATGATATAGCTTTCTGGGAGGAAAAAAGGACTAAAACCCAGCAGTAGAGTCGTGGCCAAATTGTTGTCCTTAGCTGTGTGCTTTCGCATTCCCTTCTCTTGATTCAGGTTTAGTTGCAGAGAGAAGGGCATTGTAGGAATAAGAGAAATGCTCTTGCTACCCCATGGTCCAGTAATAGTGGTCATTGCTGCTCACAGCCCCCACCTTAGTAGGATGTTGGGACCATGACTAGTCAGACATGCTATCAGGCTGAGCTTGCAAGAGCTATTTGTGAGAACTGGAACCTGGAGGTGGACGTTCTCTGCTCTCCTGTGAAGCAGAACCTCCAAAAAACAGCACAGGAAAATGGAAATATAAACACAGTCTGCAAACAGGTTCACAGTCCTTGAAGAAATTCAGCTTGGAGAGCTGGGTAAAGCTGCTATAGGCATAACAATGAGAACACGGAAGAAGCAAGTTTGCACTATGGATAAGGTACCTGGTGGGGGCAGAGGGTGAAGGCTAAGAACTGGCCTCCAGATACCACTGTTGAACAAAAGGTAAGATTGTGCTGTCTCTGGATGGTTTTGCTACACATGCTGAATTAACGGTGGAAGCATATAATCTGCTTCATGAAACTCAACTACTTGAGGATATTTTGTCCAGCTTGGCCAGCAGCTCATCCAGAAGAGTATATTCTGTTTTGAGTGTGTTTGTATAGCTTAGTGCATAGTTTCCAAGAAGCACCTATAGCTGTGTGTTATGCATACGGGTGTACCTGGGTGTGTGCTTTCCTTACAAAGTTCTTCCCTCAAAATTTACTAGCACTTCTGGAAAAATTCTTATTGCAGGTAAATTGAATTTGACTACTGTGGTGAGTTGACCTTTGCTGAACACCAGGTGCTCACCAAGCCACTCTACCACTCCCCTTCTCAGCAGAATGGGGAGGCGAGAAAATAAGATGAAAAAAGACTTGTGGGTCAAGATAACAGCAGTTTAATGAAGCAACAGCAAAAGTCACATATGTGGAAGCAAAGGAAAGAAAAAGATGTTATTCTCTACTTCCTATCAGCAAGCGATGTTTGGCTACTTCCCAGGAAGCAGGCCTTCAGGATGTGTAGTGGTTGCTCCAGAAGACAAGCGTCATAAATTATGAATGCCACCCCCCCCCGCCCTCGCCCCCCCCCCCCCCCCCCCCCTTTCCTCTTCCTCCTCCTTTCTCCTAGCTTTTATATCTGAGCAGACACCATATGATATGGAATATCCCTTTGGACAGTTTGGGTCAGCTGTCCTGACTATGTCCCCTCCCATGATTTTGCCCACCACCAGCCTACTGAGGTGGGGGGGGGGGGGGGCTAGGAAGATGGAGAGGCAACCTTGATGCTGTGCGAGCACTGCTTAGCAGCAGCCAAAACACTGGCTTGCTATCATCACCTTTCTAGACACCAATACAAGCGCAGCGCTATGAGGGCTTCTATGGGGTTCAGCCAGACTCAATATAGCCAGTTACTACTTTGGGTAAAGTTAAGATGCTTTGTGATACCTGTAGTCTTTTGTACACTCATCTGTCTGGGAAAGTGGCATGTGGTCTATATTCAGCACTTTTCATAGCAAAAAAAGTCTTGTGGTAGATCCATTACAGAATTAAAAACTACCTTTAAACATCCACTGTATGATTAGTTGAAATCTGGGCAAAGATGTTGCCAGATATAATTTGAAAACTAAAAATCACTCCTGGCAGCAGTTGTCACTTTGAGAACCAGAGGAATTTTGCCATGTAATGAAAAACATATCTGAAGTCTAGACCAGTCTCCTTTCCCATAAGTTCACTGATTTGGTCATACCACACTATGACGGTCAGGTCCCCCTGGAAGCCGCTGACAAAGCTCCCATCAGTGTTACCATGTAGAGGCCTTTAGATACAATTAATCTTTTTTTCTACCCACTTTAAGCACGGGTCTAAACTACTCTGAACTAGTTTGCTGGGTTCCCTCTTTATGGGTCTCAGAGGCAGTTCAGCCCGTCCTAAGGTACAAGGGAGGTAAATGGCAATCTGGTGGTAGCTGAGTTGCTACAGATTGAGAGTAACTTTGAGTGAGCTGAAGACAGATGAGCTGTATCCCACTAACACACAGAAGTATCAGTTACTTAAAGTATTTAATTTGAACTTTTTCTTTAATATTCATTCATCACCATTTTGGTATGGCCTCTGGTTTTCTAGAAGATTAATGTAAATTTAGTTCTTTACCAACAAAGATTTTTTTTGTATTATTCAGTCATTTAGCAAGCATGATTTCCGAATGCCATCCAACTCAAGCACCACAATACGGGCCAGTGAAGTACTTTTTATCTGGTTTTGCAGTTAATCTGATTTATTTTTTTTAGTGTAGCACTGTTAGTGATATGATATTATGTGTTTTGGCATAATCCTCTAATTGAAATACAGTTTGGAGCCTCTTATGTTTTCTTTTTCCAAATTGTTGTATATTTTTATAGCAGCATTTTTGAAAGATGGATATTAAATGTATCATAGCTAAATATTCCTATTTTGCACATGGGAAAGGTAAATTAAGGGCTCATGCATTAATTCAAATCCTATAGTACAAGAGTGAATTTTAATCTGATTCTGAGATATGGAAACACAAAAATAAACTAGCAAATTACTACTTTTCCCTCATATGCTAGCAGAAAAATAGGTTCATTATGAAAACTTTGACAGACAATTGTATGGGTAGCAGAAATGTTAGCATTAAAATAATATATACCTTTTGATATATTAAGCCTCTACAGCAATTCCGGTAATGTCATTACAAGACTTTATGCTATGAGTACTACAATGCAATCATATTATTAGCCAAAGGAAGTGAAGAGACTGCTGACAAACTGTCTCCATTTTAAGCCTCTGCTTTCAGGTTGTGCATTTTTGAGCTGATATTTGACTCATTGGTCTCTACGGATTTTAAACAAACTGTTCAGGCAGTCTGGAATATATGGTCGGCTAATACAAGTCTAATGAAAAAAAAGAGAAAAAGTCATCTTCCAAGGATGAAGGATTTCAGTCCTGCTCTGAAATGTCTGGGGTCAGAAATCTGGCAGACAGACATGACTGCTGGACCAGAGGCTGTGGTTTCCTATTCCATGTGCAAGGGGTTTTATTCTCGTACACAAGGGTCTGTGTATAGCAGAGGGATGACTACCCTCAGGGAACAGTGGAAGGGAATTCTTCCCTCAGGTCCTTATAGTCCCTCCTAGATCTGAATGACCAGCAAAATACTTTTCCCCCTCTTCCCTGGTTCCAAATAGCCAGGCTGTCCTGCTTTGTGCCAGGTGGGACTAGCGAAGGAGCTGCTGCATATGTGCCAGTGGAGCACCACGGTCTGTCCTGTTGAAGGTTACAGCCTCAGTAATGACCAGGGGAGTAGGGCTGCCAGCCTCACATAGGAGAGCTCTGATGTGCAGGGAGTCTGGGAGGAAAGGAGCAGAGGGGAGAGGACCTGCAGTGGTCCTCTCTCATATATTAATGCTTATTGCTGAGGAGGATCCAGTTGCAGGATCAGGGTCCAAGCTGAGAAATTAAAGTGAGCATGGGACATACTGGGTCTTGGAGAAACTGAATGTAACACGACTAGAAAAAGAAATCATTGATATCTTGTGACACCTGGGCCACGTGAAAAGGTATGCAAACACATAATTATTTGCATCAGGATTTGACATCTCTGGTGCAAGGAAAGGAGTTAGCATCACAACTTTAAGGTACATGCTACATGCTTATTATTTAAATGCTCTGTTTTAAGAAGCCACATAGCCATCAGTACACAATTACATCTGTAAACATGGAACCAAGTTAAGAAAACATCTGGTTTCTTTTAGAACCACTGCCAGCTGGGAGTCATTCTGAGCCCTGCCTGTTGTTGGATGCCCTTGGAATTAGATACTAAAATATTAAGCTGTAATAGCTTTGCCTGGATATCTGGAATCCTGCAGATTGTATCTCTATTTTTCTGAAACAGCCATTTTCACTCACCTAGGTTCAAACTGAGGACAACAAAGCTTTACAGCAGCAGCAGCAAATGTAACATACCTTGATCTCAAGTTCCAAGTGCTGCCACACTGCTAATAGTTACAGCATCAGTGGAAAATAATTGTCAGATGAGAAGTCATTGTGGGGGAAAGTCAATTGTATCCTTTTAAAGTGAAACATTTCTTTGTAGTCTTTAAAAGAACTGCAGTTAGGTTATAGTCTATTTCTCAATGAAGAGTTTAAGAGCTGCAATTTATAAACTCATAAAATAAATTCCTTTTTTTTTTTTTTTAAAAGAATTTTCTATCCAGATGGAGAACATTTTATAAACTGCCTTTCAGTTCATATACTGTTTGTTGACTGGTTCAGCTGCTACATCCATCATACTGAGTACAACAAAAAACGTGTGGCTATTTAAAAAAAAATAAATTCATATTTCTGCAATGTATTGATTTAATTATTTATCTTACTTTGGGCACATCCCAGGTGTTGCTCTCTTTGTTCACTGCTATACATTTTGATCAGTGATTTATCAGTGCAAAGTGAGGTGCAAATTCCTATTAGGTTGTACGGGAGAGTGGAAAAGAGTCTGTCTTTTTTATGTGTTTTAACACAAAGAGCCCTGTAGAATGTCCCTCAGCAAGTCCACTTAGAGCTTTCAGTGATAATACTGGCTGCCTTTTAGCATGAACTACAAGAAAATTTCATCCAGCAAGCCAGTTAACATTGGAAATACACTAAAAAGTATGCAAGTCAATCAATTTCCATTAGCAAAGCTTCTAAGATTAAGTTCCCATTTTCTTAACCTTTGAGTAGAGCAGCTGCAGAGACAGATAGACAGAGGGGGTTGTGCTCAGCAGCTCTCTTCCCACCCACCCCCAGCTTAATTATGTCAATTTTACACAGCCAGCCAAAATCTTAAGGCACAAAGACAGTTAAAAAGGTGATATGCGAAGACAATTTGTGTGAAACCAAAGGACATGTCCCTGTGGAGCTCACCATTCTGTCTTTGCTCTCCATCCAGTGGGACTTTGGTGCCCTCACTTGTATCGAGACCTCACAGGGACCTGCCCACACAGTTAGATACTTAATCACCTTTGACAGTCTGATCATATGTACTTATATGTCTTCTAAACCAGAACACTCTAGTTCATATTCTTCCCTTTTTCCCCTAATAGTGCATTACCTGTTATCTGCAGGTGGGAGCTACCTGTCTTTTCTTCCTGTTAACCAATGGTCGCTCAGTGCAGGCCAGGAAAACTCTTACTTTAAAGCTTAAGTTAAAAAAAAAAAAAAAAAAAAAGTTAAAAGAAATCCTTGAAGTTTATAGCAAAAGCTAAGATGTGAATTTACATATCTACAAAAGTCATTGAGATAACCTCTTGCACATAAATTGAAATTCTGTGGCTTTTTTCTTGTCACTGTAAGATTTAACTCTGAGGCATACAAATGCACAGGATTAAAACCCACAACTCTACAATAAATAGTATATGACATTATCAATAAAAATGGATAACATGAGCAATGCCTTGTCCTCAGCAGAATGATAACTTGGAAATGCACAGTTTCTTCACTGCTGTTTACACATACAACTTGGAGGAGGCGGATAGCTTCCTTCCTAATGGACTTTTGCAGGCCATTAGTGTGGAATTAATGAAAGCTTGTCTGTGCAGCAATTAATTTCCTGTACTTCTGTAATAACAAAGAAAGGAAAGGAAGAGCCATTCTCCTCCCACAGCTGATAGCTCTGTTCCTGTCCTAAAGCACAGTCTTGGAGGACTGGGCTGTTTGGGTTCTGTTCCCACATCTTCCATAACATACTTCGTGACCTTGGAAAAATCATTTGATCTCTCTGTGTCTTAAATTCCCTTTTCACAAAAGAGAATTAATTACACTTCACTACTTCCAGAGAAGTGTCATTAGGCCTAATTAGTTAATGTCTGTAAAGTGCTTTGAGAGCAATCTTTTGACAGATGATATTCTAAGTGCAAAACATCACAGTAAAAATTTGTAGCAGTCTGGCTTAGTGTTATTTGTTTAGCAAAAACAATGCTCTTGGCAGTCTGAAAATGCTAATCTGATGTATTAGACAAAGATAAGTTAAAATTACATTTATTTGGGCTCTGATTCATCTAGATGCCCAATCACATGCCTTAATGTAAACACTAGACACTGAAAGTGTTCCATGCATTGTTATGCCTTTAATACCCTTGAACTGAAGCCTTACTAGTCGTTAGATTCCCTCAACCCAAATAATTTCCTGAGGACTTTTTAAAAGTAATGTTTTTAATTGGTGGGGTCATCAGGAAAAGTGGTATAGAACAGGGAAGAGCGATTAGAAAGAGACCAATCTTTGAAACTTCAGGGTGTGTGTTTAAAAGATAAGATCAGATTTATGCATAGGAAAGATCAGTTTGGCAGCATTTTGGAAAAAAAAAATCAGAGAAGAGATACTTGGAGGCTAGAGTAATCAAGGCAGAGACTCTAGGCTTGCACTGATTATTTAGACCATTACCCACACAAAAGATTGCATGTTTCACAGAAAGAAGTGGTAAGATTTGGATGCATCTTGGAAGTGGTAAAGAAGGAAAAAAGTCAAAGGTGACCTCTGATCCTGCAGATCTTAATGGCAAAGAAGATGATGCTTATGAAAAGAAATAAAAAAATTAAAGGACAACAGACAATAAACAAACTTGCAGATCAATGATACAGCAACACAGGTCACCAAAAGTTTTGTTCAGGAAAACACACTTTTGCAAGTCTGTCAAAACCACCTATAAAAACAATGAAGCTGTGCCTATTGCTGCAACTTGGAAACCAGAAAAAGTATGAGATGGAAAATACAAATACCAAACCAATTTTCAATCAATTCAATAAACTGAATTATTGAGACCTACACTGAGTAGGTATGAGGTGATTTGCTTCAACAACATATTGTAGGTTGATACTCCATAAGAAAGCAGGCACGCGTGCTATTGGAAGTCCACGCTGTACTGACCCACTCAGTCTTTGCCAGGCGGGAAGGTTAGTGCATCTCTGCAGAGTTTTTCATGGTATCATGACACAGAATAACATTTAGTCTTCTACATATTTTCCAATAAAAAACCAAATTAATTAGAATGACATTAGTACAATTTAGCAAAAAGAAAGTTACATTTCCCTATTGTGACCTGTTTACTTAACCTATTTATTACTTATCACATTTTTATTTATAAACCTATTAATTCAGTTAAAGAAATTGATTTCAGAGAATATCAGGAGTTAGCTTTAATTTATACCTTAAGCTTTTGAGCAATGGCATGTTGATGCTTCTAGTAGACATTTTTCTGGGTTGCTTAAAAGGCAAGGAAGTAAAAGACTGAGATCTTAAAGAACAGGTTAGGTGCTACAGGGCAGCTCTGGAAGATACTGCTCTGCCTATCTCATGTGACTTGGGGGAAAGAACTTGAGAAACAAAGTGGATCATCCAACCCCATGCTCTGAATGTATGCTTTCTGTCCCTATAGACTGACTCAGCTAATGAATTACTGGTGGCGTTAATGATCTAACTTGAGCCAAACTCTGTGACTACCTTGCTTCTCTTTTATGCAAGTGATCTGCCTGTGCAAGTTGATAGTTCAAGAAATGTACTTGTGTCTGTCTCCTATAACGTCTGTTGAAATGGATTTGGAAACAGGAGGAAGTTAGTTTCTGCTTTGGGTGTAAATCCAAGTTCAGATATCAAACACCCTATGCTTTTCCTAAAAAGACTTAAACACTGATGTAGGACCCAGGTTTTGATTCAAATCTGTCATGAATGATGCATATTAAAAACTCAACCAAACAACAAGAACAACAAAACCCCTGGTAACATTTAGTTCCATTACGAAGCAAAATCTCTACCCTTCAAAGCTGATGGAATTTTGGTCATCAGCTTAAGCCTGGATAGCTATTACAGCTATCACTGACTTCTACAGGGATAAAAGGAGTACATTGGAAAAGATCCAGGTTTTACTGAATTTCCATTAGCTGTGAAATCAAGACCTATTTAAAAATACCCATCCTAGCATAGTTTAAAACAGGGGTCCTCAAACTTTTTAACCAGGGGGCTGGCGTGCAGATGAAGTGGCAGGCAGTCATCTGCGGCTGCTTGGTTTCCCCCCCTGACCCCCGGCGGGGGTGGGGGTGGGGGGGCAGGGGGGTTCTGTAAATACCGGGGGCTGGATTGAGGACCCTTGGGGGCTGTATCCGGCTCATGGGCCGTAGTTTGAGGACCCCTGGTTTAAAATGTTCCAAATACAGAATATTCATGGGAAACAAACAAACAAACAAACAAACAAAACCACCCAGCTTGTTTGAAACAACTCAAAGTTCATTCAGATACATTTAACTTCATATTTTTCATCTGCTGCATTCATTGAACTTCCCCCCTGCCCCCCTGCCGCAGGTTATTTGTCCCCACTCTTGGTCAAAAATTGTCCAAAATATTAATAATACTTAATTTTCAGAAAATTAAGAACGCAATAGCCCCTAATCATGTCTGTCTGCTTTGTAAAGAGAAAGAAACTGATGCTAATAAGGTAAAGCAGAAACATTCATGGGCTGCTCACTCCATGCAGCTGCCCAATACTCCGTTTTGTCATTAAAGACATTTGTCTGAAAGCTGTTGGCAGATGCACCTTCTCTACTGAACCCCCCAGTTTTGGGTGCATACCTCCTTTAAGATCATAAATTACTCTTTCCATTTCTGTATTGTCCTTTAAATAGTTATCGCATGCAAGTATCACTCATGATTGGTGCTAAGGGAACACCAGCTCTGAAATGTACCTTGAAATGTTGACATGTGCCATGTCATTGTACATAAATTGCATATTAATACACATCTCTTCAGTTGTAGCTGGAGTGGTCTGGTTTTGGTCTGATTTACAGGTCTGGGTATCCAGATCCTCTCCCCAAAGTGGATATCTTTGATACTTGTTGCCTCCTTGTGGTTTACTGGCTGGGGAAGTACTCACAGTCATCAGGGTCTTTAGCCCATTTTAAGCTTGCCCAAAGAGAACTGAAAGTCCTAGAAGCCATGGAATATACATAAAGTAGCCACAAACTCCTCCAGTCTGCACTAGCATCCTAGATCTCAATAAATTTTAAGGCAGCTAGCTGCTGGTGCATTTTTATTGACTTCTCTCTAACCAGAGTCACAGAGCAACGGTACTTCACTGTTACATCTCTTGAATGGGGACAATATATTAAGCTATTCAGCACTAACTCTGACATCCTGTTTTGAATCTTTCTAGATTCCCAAGCAAGAAATACTGCTTACTTAACTTCCCATTACATTTTTGGATAGTTTCCTCTAAAGAGAGAGAGCAATTTACCATTTTTACTGCAACTTGCACTGGTAAAGCTTTGCACTGGTAATTTAATTCTATATTCATTTAGTTTGAATTACATGGGGAACATCTGCAACGATTCCTAACAATAACTACATTTCAGGACAATTACACAGTAATAACTAGAGCTGCAGGATGATGTCAAAGCCAGAAGAGGAAAAAGAGGCACATACAGACTTTTCGCATGAAATTAAATTTTGTTCTTAATTGGGAAAATGCAAGTTCATCAGAGAAGAGTCTTTGTAACACCACATGCATGTATTTAAAATATGTGTTTCTGTATGTACTGCAATATTTTCTATTGGCATCAGAGATTTACTCTCATTAGTGATTCAGAGAATCACTAATGAAATGAACCTCCTTATTTGGAGTACACAAATTTCCTTTTCTTCTTAGCCAAGTCTTATTAAGAATATGAAGACAATGAAATAAAAAGATTTTGCAGGATGTACCTTGCCAATCTTATGGAATTAAGGACTGTGAGATCCAGGGAGTCCATTCCACAGATTTTCCACTACAGCTTTCATGTATAGATCCACCACATCTTTAGTGAATGCACAATTACTTTCCTGTGCTATACTAATTAACTAATTCACTTGTGTGCAAGATCATATATTTTTGTCCGGAAAACCTAAATGATTGAGTAGACATGTGTAGTGAGTCCAGCGGCTCTGGGAGTAACAGATGTATGTGCATTGACAAATAGTCAGCATATGGAGATCAGTTCTGGTGAATTTGGAATGTATCGGGCTTGTCATACCTGTCCAGAAAGTAGAACACAAATTGTCTCCGTTGTGCAGTCAGCTGGACTCTATTCTTTTCAGGACCTTTGATGGCTGAGTTTACCTAAACTATGACAAAATTTTTGTTTGTTTGTTCAAATAATTTTTATGCTGCTATATGGTCATTGTAGATGTACAATGCTACATCTACAAGAGCATTGTAGACATCAGCATTCATATTTTATTTTTCCCTTTGAGAAGAGGAAATCCTATGTTATATATTGTAATTACAGTGCTATAATCGCTCCCTCAATCTATTCAGTGAAGATAGAAGGGGGAGGCCTGCTTTCCCCTCAAATCTTAAAAAAAATCTGCTCAGGATACTGTTAATATAAACCACAAAAGTTTTGATCTCCCTGTGTTATAGATCTTTCCACCTTTTCTAGTAACTGAGTAGATATACTTGCTGTCCTTTCAAAACTGTTATCTCCTCCAAGGAGCAATAATACTGTGGTAAATGGTTGATCTGCTAGTGTCAAACTAAGTCTTTCAACGCTCAGTCCTTGTCCCTTCTGAATCTATATCACAAAATCACTGACCCCCAGCTCTCTTCCCCATGCCCATCACTCGAGGTGTATGCTGCTAACTTCTGCTGCCTGGCAGGAAGCAGAAATGTGGTTTGCTGCAATTTTTCTCCAAGTCATCCTTTGTAAGTGAAGCAAAGACAAAGCATGGGAAAAATACAGAGCAATGATTTCAGTGTCATGATCAAGACTTCTCGTGGGCACAGCACTGTGAGTGAAAAGTCATTCAGAACTGAAATCTGGGGCTTAACACGGGATTACAGCAAAGATGAGATAAAAGTCAACACCATCAGTCATCCTGTAGTCCTAAAGGCAGAGTGTCATTTGGAGGGGAGGTTTGTCACCTACAAAGGACTCTCAGGTCAGAGAGTTGCAGCAAACTTTCTGAATGTTTTGATTCCTAAGACTTCAGAGGGGAAAAGGCCCACTTAGCTGTGTCTTTGGAACTTCAGTATTCTGGGTGTTTCTAATCCAAACCCCTTGCTCAGCCCCTTAATCTTTTCCTTCTTACAGCATCATGGCTGTGACCGCATTTCTTGTGCTTGAGTCTTACCTGAAAATCATTGTTTCTTCTGCTACCTCTTTTGTCAAATTATGGGGTTTTTTTCCTGTGAAAAACCCTTAAGTTTTTATGTGAAAAGTATGTACTTGCAGAAGATGATACTGAAGCAACACATATCCTAGTTTTTACTTTTCTGAATGAAGATCAGTAAACCAAAGTGTCAAGTTTGTCACGTTTCACTACACTAACCTCCAATATGTTTCAACATCAGTTTCAAGGAATGTTAAAGAACTTCAGAAACACATTTTGCAACATTATAAGAATGAGAAAGGGATATTTTCCACTTTGATAATTCTTCAGCTGCATAGACATACCTAGGAGGAATCACAACAAAATTTCTGAATTAGCAGCAGTAATACCTACTGCACTATTAGTGTGAAATTCAATTGTAAAAAGGGAGATTTGACAGCAAGGCTTTCACTATCAGTTTGATTGATTGTAGTAACAGTGTGTACTTTGTTGTAATTCATATTTTCAGATTGTTTATTAACATCACACTGCATCAGATGTTAGTGCTTAGCAGGAATATCATACAGCAAACATGACTACAACTTTGACAAATTCCCCAGGAAAATTAAATGAAAGAAAGATGTGTATCAGATTCTTTTTTTATATTTATATGATGACCTGGAGCTCCTCTGAGGAAGGGGATAGAGTTACTGTCATTTGTGAGATTCAGGGAAGTATGTAAAATCAGAACCTGTGACTTCAACTCCTTTTTAAAAATTGTAAATGGGAAGAAGCAATGGTTGGTTATTAAAAATGTGAGTCATGTTTAATATTACATCTTCTAAGCCTTTTGTTGTCATACATCTCATACCAGCATACTCTTTATGCCAGTCCCTCTGCTGCCTTCTCCTAGTCTCTCTTCACCCCGAGAGCACGCTCTCTCTCTCTCAATCAACCCACTACCTTAATTCCTCTACATTTTGTGACTAATCCAATCCTCTGTGTTTTTTCTAGGAACACTAACACCTTTCCCAGCTGCATGAGCACATGGCTGTTACAAGTGATGCTAGTCAACAGCAATCTAAACAAAATGCAGATGTAATGATTTCCTGTGGTAGGATTAATAAGGTAGTACATCAACCCTGTTATAGACATTTGTTTTACAGCTTTTCTATTTCAATCATGTCAGACCTGTGGGAAAGTGAGCAATGGGCTTGTCACTTTATGATGAGAGGTCATTTTCCAAAACTGTGCCTACTGTGTGATCTGACAATAGCTGGATTGGGGAACTTTGGGTTTGACTACCATGTTGCAGACATACTGCACATTTCAGGAACTGCCCTAGTGGTTGGAATTCTTCAGCATTTCTGGCTCCCCAGTCCTCTGTTTTAGTAGTTACATGCCCAAAATCTGAGGTGTGTGTACATCTGAAAATGTGAGGTTCGGTAAAGGAAAGCTGTAAGTCCAAAAGAGCCTTTGGCTTCCTTGAACTAACAGGATGTTGGTCAGGGCAGGTCATACGCTTCAGAAATGAAAGAACAAGAATGAAACGAAAGAAAAAAAACAAGGGGCTTTTTATCACTTATCCTGAGCTCAGAAGCACCTGCTAGCATTGCTGCTTAGTGATGCTACCATAAAATTAAGAGCCTGCCAGCATTTTATTATGAATGGGCATAAACTGGATCTTGCACATTCCATTCAGGCAGGATTTTCACAGACATTTGAGGTCCAAATACGTTTTTTGAGTCCCAAGTTCAGTGTACAAGTGTTTTACTGTAAATGGAATAAAAATCTTGCTTTTGTACTAGCTTTATGCAACTGCTGTGGCAGATTTTATTTTATTTTGTGATGATTTTGGCTTGCTTGTACCTATTTAGTGCAACACAGTGTGTAATTCGTTTAAGAGTGCTGTGGCTGGGGTGTTCCTTCTCTTTCTGGATGATTTTGCATAGATGGTGAATCTCTAGTGGTGATCTGTGGAACCAGGACTACTCTTAATCTACATTTGGATATTCATATAGGAAGAACTCTGGAGTCACTATGGGTTTTTGCCTCCTCCAGCCACTGAAATTCTCTCTGAAGCATGCATTGTTCTAAGCAGGAAGGAAAGTCTTTGCCAGCACACCCTTATGACAGAAAAAATAGAAGGGTCTGTCATAGGAAGAAGTCAGGGTGTTTCCTTAGGGAAAGCCTGAACATCTAACAGTTCCTCCAAAATTTGTGAATTTTGCAGACCTGAAGTCTGTGGTGATTTCTTCAGGAAAAATTATGGACAGGTTTGCAGAAAAAACTCTGGAGAATTTCTGTGTACAACAGGAGTAGACACACAGAAGAAAGAAAGTTTTCAAAAACTTAGATTGAAGTTCTTATTGCATATGATTTGCTAGCAGTACTGAGTTCTAAAAGTTACACAGCTTTGCTAGACTGCAGTCAAAAGCTGAAGTTACCTCAAACTCCAAGGGGAAAAAAAAAAAAAAAAAAATATTTAGTTTACTTTAATCTTTGAAAGTACCCAAGGCCTTAAATGTTTCTTTTACAAATGTTGTCTTCTATTGTAGGCATTAGTGTGGGAGTTACCTGCCAGACATGATGCTCATTTTTCAAGCAGAGCTAAAAAAATATGTAAACATTTTTTAAAACAACAAACAAACCTCCTTGAAATAAGAAGGCATTAGCGTAAGTAAACATTATGCAATTCTATCATGAAATCTACAAGAGACTTTTTCCTCTTGGAAAGATAACAACAGCTGTTAATGCTTTTTCAGACAGTTTCAGGTTTCCAGAGTGTCTGTGTCATTTTGAGAGTCACTAGCCTCCTTTTTAGCAATGTTTAAGATATGCATGTAAGTCCATCTGAAACCATGTTTTCAAAGATCTCAAAACTACCTAGAAAGTAAGATCCAAGCTGGAACTGGATTTTACAAGTGGCCTTCTTATATGCAGTGAGAAACTAAATAACAGCACTGTGGAGAATCTTGGATCCAAATTTTGGACTGCCTCATAGTCCTCTGAAGCCTGGAAATACACTCTTTGGTGTGAGTGAGCTTTGCAGTAAGTGCTTTTATTAGAAATCTGTGGCTCGGAACTGCAAAATAACACTATTTGTACATTATCTTTGCCTCCATAAAAATGCAGGCACTTCTGTGTTGGCGAACTCCAGATGCAGGATAACAGATGTTCTGGGCAGTCTGGGAGAAACCAGACAAATCTGATTGAGAAGACAAATCAGCTCAGCACTATTGCTGAAGCTTGCCTGACATAGGAACACCTACTGAGTGCAAATTACTGGATCAGAGCAATAGACATGAAAGGACCTTTTATTCCAGACAGAGTGTCGCTTCCTTAGAAATGAAAACAGTTATTTAAAAGAGGAGCCACAGTTAGAGACCTTAACTTCACTGCTGAGCAATTCTCTTTCCCCTTTAACTTATTATTTCTGCCTTAACACATAATAAAATAAATATGAATGACTGAATACAGAAAAGGCCACCAGTACGCTAATGTTTCTGCTATGTTGCCTGTTGGGACTAATTCAAAGGCATGTAGGAAGGTGACAAGCCTGCCTCACTGACTAGCAATGGGAACTGCACCAACAAGTCCCCTTTGTGCTTCTGGGATGTTTCTTCTGTCATTTAACCTTTCACAGGGATGTAGGAGCTCTCAGGTCTGGGTTGCATCAAACAGATCAGACTTCTCTGAACTCTGTACAGATATTCACATTTTCTTGACACTATTTTTTCTATTTATTTTTTCAGAACTTTCTTTCCCCAGAATATTCTCAGCTGGAAAGCCAATGTGAAAGCAAGAGCACCTGTCAAATATGAATGGACAGATGAGTGGATTTGTCATAAATCCAGTATAGTCTTTTTCCTAAAATGGAAAGGATGGAGTTTTCCATGACACTTAGAATTTTTTGGAGCAAATATTTTCATTTGTTTCCATCTCTTCAGTACTTCTGCATTTCCCTCCCATAAACAATTCTAGTGTAATGACTTTACAGCGGCAGAATACGTCACTCGTTGGAGAAGCAAACTCTCCCCTTTGAAGGAAAGATTTCGGAAGAGGCTGAAAACTTGGGAGTCTGTTCCTTTCTGTGGCTTATTCTCATAGAGAGGTGAATGACGTGCCTCTGGAAATTACTATTTCCAAACACAGGTTTACACAGCTATTCCTAAAATGCTTAATTTTCTTTGATCTATATGCTGCACTACTTCCAAACAGGATAATATCTAACTTGAATATTTTCTTATGGATTCCTTTACACCTTTATGTCCTTGCATTTTCTTTCTTGGTACCCTATTTGATGACCATTTTGTGTGTATAAACCTCTTGCTCACATCTTACCCATATTTCCTTTTTTTTTTTTTTTTTTTTTTTCCTTTTTCCAGAGTAGCTGTTCAGTTTTTCAGCTTATTTTACTGCCTCCACTTGTTGATATTTAGGTCTACAAACTTCTTAACTGTATCTTGGCCATGCTAGCCTTTGCTGCCCTTTAAAAGTCTGATGAATTTCCTAACTCCACTCTGTGAAATATGACTGAAAAATGACCTATTCCAAACTGCAAATACCCCACCCACCAGGACTTCAAATGGCTTGGCTGCAGAGAGGAAGGGAAGATGCAGAATGATCACTCAAACTTCTTCTCTGCCTTCCTTTGAAGGGTAATGATAACGACTGAGTAAAAAAGCCAAGCCACTTAAAAAAAAAGATTTGCTGCTGATAGTGGTGTTCCTATGCTAGGGTCTGTATAGCACACAGCCAGGTGTAATTCCTCCACCTCTTCAATCTCTAATTTACCTATTCCTTCCCTATACACACTCTGGGCATGTAAAAGTGACTTTCCTAAACAGACATTTTCCAAAATCTCACATCTGTGAATGACACTGTCCTCTCTCTACAACTTTATAGGTATCTGCTTGCACTTCACATAATTTCAGGGAATATTAGTCCCTTGATCATGTCGGTATCTCCAAAAAACAATTCACAGTATTTCTGTGCCCTTGCAGTGCCATTCCTAAAAAGTATTGTCTTGTACCTGAAATGTTCTGTTCCTGTTCAATGACTGCATGATACTTCCTGTTTATCAGTGGACAGTAATGGAATACATAATTAAAATAACACTGCTTAGTCACTAAACTCTCCAGCCATCTTTATATCATTGTTTTAATTGCATGAGGATGCAGCATGTCTGTTATTTGGAAATATTACAGCTGTTAATCTGGTGAGATGAGGATGAATGAGTGAATGTCTCTCCTTTGCTAAACTGAAGTGAGCATTCTCCTCAACTCCTTCACATGAACTAAATCTGAGTTTATGTAGGTCTCTTGTGTTCCGTTACAGGCAGCTTTTGACAGGGCTCACAGCAGAACAAAGCAGAACAGGATTGAGTCAACAATTGGATTTTACCGTGCCCTGCTGTTACTGTTATTTTAGATATTGCTCATGCAACTGCTCCAGGGATGCTAGGCTAAATCCATTTCTAGGAAATAGTAATTACTTACCAGAGTATTTTGCTCAGAACCTGCATGGCTGTTATTTACTCTCTAGTGACACAGGACTAAGTCAACCCACATTACTCTACAAAGTACTGAGCTGTTCAATCTGCTTCAGTACATTCCTTTGCTATCTTTTTCCTTTGCTGTATTTTCCCTTTACTACTTTTTTCCCTCCTCACTTCCATTTTTTAAGGAGATGCTCATATTCCTGAGCTTGGTTCTTCATGTTTATCATAGCATAGTATTACTATTATGCCTTTTTTCTCTGCTAATTTGCTAGTACTGTGACTCTAACTCACAAAATATACACTGAGTGATGCATGGCATAAAGCAGTAAGTACAACTTTGTGTTGCAAATCAGACTGCAGGCAAAAAGCCTGTGATAAAGCTCTTAAGGGGATACCCCTACCTCAAAGAAGGTGAAGAAAATCCAACAGCAGTAACTAATGTTGCAGACTATAGAAGGGTTAAAGGAACATTTTCTAAGGATTTGCAGCAAGTTTTCCTGTTTGTAGAAATTAAGGATGTAAGGAAACTCAAGATCCACATATCTGAAAATGTCAGCTCTGCACCAGGGCAGTATTTCATTATATTTCCACCAACAAGGCTCCAGAGAGGTTATAAACTTTCCAGTCACAGATAGTTAGGGCTTTAAAAGTGCTTAAGGTTTTTCTAATCATTTTTGTGGCCAATGTCCAAGGCTGCTAAGTGTGTATATATGAGGACAGAGGCTTAACAACCTTTTTCAGAAGTGATTTGGTGCTTTAAATGCCTCAAAACGCCGGTGTTCATTTTAATGCACATCAAAGGGCCTGACTTTCAAAAACCATTGAGCAGCTATTTTCTGAAAGATAGACTTTCACAGTGCAAACACTCAAAAATAAAGGATCCTAAAGTGTATTTCCAGTGCTGAAAACACTGATAGTGGCACAGCAGTTTCGCTTAATCTCTGTAGCTCTTTCTGTCTCTTCTTTCAAGGGGAACTCTGAATTAGACTGTTCTTGACATGCATTCCCTGTGCTCCCTGCCCTTCCTCCTCCCAGTGCTGGAAGCTCCATGGGAAGGGACACAGCCAGCTATGTCATCCCTGGGCTTTCCTGCCAGCACCATTAAGACAAAAAGAAAAGTCAGTAAATCCTTCTGTAAGGAAAAGATGGTATATTCCTCTGCTGAGTTCTCTAATCCCTAGAGTCTGCATCTGTATGTTTTTCAGCTGGTACCATAACCTGGAGCGTTCCTACCTCCCCATCTGGGAGTGGATATGCACCCACACTGGGCATATCTTGGATTCATTGGCTCACTTTGTGCTGCTGCTGGTTTTGTTCAAAGGTATCACAGATAGTCCTTATGCCCATAGGTGCTTCTCTATTGAAGTCTTGCAGATTTCTTCTTATCTTTAAAACACTGATATCTACTTGCTTGTATCGACACTATCATCTTCTCTGTTTAGTCCAGTATGTACTCATGACATCTGCTGTGTTAAGTTGCTTTTGTATACCTTTTTAAACTTTATCTGTTGCAAATGCTGCCAAAGGTACCAGCAAGGGTAAAGAGAAACCTCCTATCTCCTTTCAGAAGGTGTGAAATCCTACCACCATAATCTTGCACTATTTTTTAAAAGTTAGAAAGATATTTGAGATTACGTACTCTAATATAATTGTCTTGGTTTAACACCAGCTGAAAACTAAGTACCACACAGCCACTCATTCTCCCCCTCCCTCCTGCCAGAGGAATGAGGAGGAGAATTGGGAAATAGGTAAAACTTGAGGGCTGAGAGAAGAACAATCTAATAATTGAAATATTATAACAACAAAAACAACAACAGTAAAAATTGTAATGAAAGGGAAAGAGAAGGGGAGAGGAATAAAACCCAAAGAGAAAGGAAAATATCCCCAAGTGATGCACAATGCAACTGCTTACCACCTGCTGACAGATGCCCAGCCAGTCCCCAAGCAGCGATCAGCAGGCCCTGGCCACCTCCCTCCCTGTCTATTTACTCAACGTCACATTCTGTGGTATGCAATATCCCTTTGGCTAATTTGGGTCAGCACTCCTGGCTGTGTTCCCTTCTAATTTCTTGTGTCCCTCCAGCTTTCTCATTGGCAGGGCCCAAGAAAACTGAAAAGTCCTTGACATAGTTTAAACATCACCTTGCAACAACCAAAACCAGCGTGTTACCAACATTATTCTCACACCAAATCTAAAACATAACACTGCATCAGCTGCTAAGAAGAAAATTAATCTTATCCCAGCCAAAACCAGGACAATAATGTTACCTACTTACTCATTTTAACAGATTGCTCAGTGAAGTTTCACAGATTTTTTTTTTTGCTTTCAAACAGACGTCTCAGAAGTCCCTGCACTCTTCTGATCACTCCCTTGGTTTTCTTTATGACAGCAGTTCACTGTGTCACTAAATACACTTCTAAACATCAGTTCTCCTCTGTCTTTGACCCTTGACTTGTTGCTGTGGTGATGCTCAGCATAGTTACTGTTGGGAGAGCATTAGGAAATACTAGAGCACCCAAGGATGAGGGTCTTAAACTAATATAATATAAGGGGTCAAACTAGTTATCTGCTGTTCTTCTAGAGCAATTAAGATTGTTTTAAAAGGTTTATGCCATTATCAGTAATGGGTTTCTCCTATATTCAAGGTCTGTTTGCAGTTAATAGAATTTTTCTTGACTGCCACTACTCCATGCAGCATGGAGTAGGTTAAAGTGTCCTCTGAGTTATTAATTTTCTTTGTGTTTGAAATACTGAGGGCATTTTCTGCATTAGTGTGAAAGATTTCAGGCTGACAAAGTCTGAAGACAGGATGTAATGTAGCAAAGGTTCCAGTCCTATTAAGGACAGCAACCAAATTTCAGATGTCGTGAAGCACAGAAGAAATGGTGCAAACATTTGGTAAGGGTAAAGGGTGAGCATAGTTGAAAATGGGAATCATGGTACCTAGCTGAGATGGAAAACAAATATGAGACGTCATGAACTGAAAGTAGAAGAGTAGTTGGAAGTTAGACTTTCCCTCAAATAAATCAGGAGTAACTCATCAAAAGTTCAGTAGATTTTCTCCATCATGGATGAAATAAGCTCAGGCCATGAAGAAGAAAAATGAGAGAAACTATTGTGCAGAAATGGAGAGAGGGAAGAAGAAAGAAGCTGGTGGCCACAAATATTATGAATGCTCTTCCAGAATTATTTAGTTATATTGTAGTTTTGTACCTACATTATTGATTTGGATTTGATAAAAAATGATAAATTTGTGACAGCAAACATCTTTTAAAAAATGAAACATCTTAAAAATGCAAGCTTAGAGCTGTATATTCCTTCCCAGTTTCAAATACAAGGAAATACATCTCCCATAATTTCTGGTGGGATGGGAAAATGAGAAATCTGAGAATGGAGAGTAAGTGTGAGGGTAAGAATGGCTATTTTTCCTTATACTGCAGTACATATCAGTGCCTAGCTCCTTGAAGAGCAGTGCAGTTGCAGCAAGAAGAATGGTAACCACTTCAATATACTGTTAACAAACTAATTCACAGGTTATGCATCCCCGGAGCTTAATAGTCAGAAAGACTGAAACTTAGCTTGTTTTGAGTTATTCAGGCATTGCAAGACTTTCTTTGAAATTTGAAGAGGCCTATGCAAATTTTCTGTAGTATAGCTTTTATATAGGCTCTTGAAAGCCAATATTTTTGTAATTCAGGCATGCTAGTTTAAAACTACAGAACTGTAGCATACCTTATTTACTGGAGGAATTTTACATTCCTACGTTTTATAGCATTCAGCCTACTTCATAATCTGTATGATTCATGCAGGAAATTGTTCAAGTATGGAGGAAAACTCAAAGAATTACACAGCAAATTTGAGACCATAAAACAAAGAAAAAAAAAAGCAAACCACAAGGTTGAAAAGAAGGATGTACATGCACTTTCTGTAAAACTGGGAATGGATTCAAATATGTTAAGTGAAGAAAGTAGCCTGAAGAAGACTGTGGGACTTGAAAGAGTGACAAAAATAAGTTACTTATCAAGGATGCATGTAAATTATGTAATTATTTGCCCTAGTATTTCCAAATGGGGAAAAAGAACAGATGCCAAAAGCCATTATTAACTCCCAGATAAAGAAGCAGTAAGGAAAATGTAACTATTGCACCAAGACTTGGGAGGACAGATAGATATATCCAACAATGAGCAAAACTCTTCCCCAAAAACACCTGAATAATCAAGAAATAGGACACAATTTAAAATAGTTCTAATAAATTTTTGGACCATATCGCCCTGTTCACCTACCTTGAGAAGAGGTGTGAAGGCAAGCCTGTAAATTCTATGACCTTGGGAGAAGGAGGTACTATTCTCTTCCTCTGCCTCCCTGCCCCAGCTGAAAAGGGACAACTACACAGGGTATCACTGCGACCCTCCCTGCTGTGCTGTTGGTGTGAGAGTCTGAAGGTAACACCCATGCCGTGCTTTGTGGCGTGAGTGAGAGGGAGCAGCAAGGCAGAGAGGATGCCTGGCAGCTGAGGTCTCCATTTAGGCACTGGGTGGAAGTGATGGGGAGAAGGTCTGGAAGAGAGCAAATGGTGGTCAACACAGAAAGGTCTGACAAGCAGAGGCAGGTTGCTTCCAGCCAGATCTCACTGGAGACTCCTTGGCTGTATCTGGAAAACCTTTGGTGAGCAGAGCCTGCTTCAGGTGGGGCCCAAGTCTCTGGGCTGCAATGGTGTGAGCTGTCGGTGCTGTTCTGCACATCCTTTGCATCGTGATGTTGTGTTTCTCTACTTTTGCTGAAGTTTTCCATCACAAAAATCCAGGAGGCCAGCAGGCTTGCCATCAGACTTGAGCCAGGGCACGTGTATCCAGGTGGATGATGAGGGGATTTAAGCCTGTGTATGAAGTCAGATTGACATGATACTACAGATATATTAGTTCTCCCACTGTGTTATGCCTGGTGTATTAGTAGCAGAGAAGCGAAGTCAGTTCTGTTACTATTATAAACAGAAGGTTTTGTTCCTCTCTAACAAAAAAAAGCTATAATTTTTCATTGCCTTAGCCTTCATTTGTAGAACTATTTTGTTGGAAAAGGAATAGAAAAAATACTAAAGAAGTAATTGGGAAATAATATACTACACTAGCAATCTAAAAAATTATTTATCATAAAACCTGTGCACTTAATATGTTTTCATTTGATCTCTTTGGTGTAGCTACTTTTTTCCTTTATCAGTCCTCTGACTAACTTGGTTTCTAAGACCTCCTGCCCCTTTGCCCAGCATTTGCAGTCTCCAGAAATTTGTGGGTACCTGGAGACTCTTCACTTTCCATTTGATCAGAAAAACTAAATGAGTTGTTTAATGTTTTCTCCTGCTTCTTGTTGACCTTTTCTCAAGAACTGGAACCTGAAAGAAACACAGCTATGTCTGAACAATGATGAAGGCAGCTGTTGAGCTGGGAGGAAGACATAGAAAAGGGTTAGCCTGCAGAGTTAAAAGAAAAAAGAAAACCCTGATGTGCTATGCTTTGCTACTGCTGCTGAAGCTCTTGCATTTCAACTTTTAATTGCATGCAGCAGCATAAAGCACCGTTTCATCTCTTTGCTTCCTATTTGCCTTTCCCAGTTCTTTTTATTTACATACTACTGTTGTGCTTTGTCAGGCCTAAGTGTCTTTAAAGCCAAGCAAAAGAAGTTTTGTTAATCTTGCTAAGGATTTCAGAATAGAGCCTTGGATAGTTGAGATCAAGCTTCAAATGTGTAAAAAGCAGCGACACTGAGCTTGAAGAACACTAAAATCTTCACCAGCCAACGAGCTGCTTTTACTAAATTATTTCTGTCCCCAAGATTCTTTCTCCTAAACCTGTATTTTGCCCATGTACTAGAAAGACAAAATTACCATTCTATAAGGTGTTTACAAAATATCTGTGATTAAAAGAGCTCTTGCCTTATGTTCTTGTCCAGAGGGCAAGAAGTGTTAGTATGATTACCACCTTTGCACAGTTCTGATACATACTTTGCAGTAATCATAGTAAGTATTTTCTAAGACTTAAGTAACAGTTGTCCCAAACTTCCTAAAAGAATATGAACTGTATTCCCTAAATGAAAGGCATATTTATTATTTGCCTTGATCTAAGTGATATTGTAGAAGAGGGCTATGGAAAAATTATTTGATCTCTCTGCTTTTTTCTCCAAGAGTTCCAGTCAAAACCTGCCATTCCCCTAAGAAGCAATCATGTCCTAAGAGTCCAGAGGTAGACACTTGGCATCTACCCAAGGATGTTCTCTGGTTCCTAGTGCCATCTCTAGGCTGAAAGTTATTTCACATTGCACACTGGAATTGAGTCCCTTATTGTGGGAGAGTTAATTGAAAATGGATTTAATTAAATCCTAAACAGATTTGATAGAAAGGACAACTCTCTTCATACCCCTCCACTATATAAAATATCAGTGATTTGGCCTTGTAAGCATTGTGGTTCTGTAAACAAAAAATAATAAAGTCAAGTGTGTTGAAGCAGAGTACTGAGTTTAATGTTATCACTCCAGTATCCTACAGGAAGCTTTGAGGTGATCAGATAGAAGATATCTCAGTATCCATCTCTTCTGTAGATTTCAGAGCAGTTTCTGTAACAGTCTTTCAGTTTTTGGAGACATTTCACACTTTTCTAGGATGTAAGAGCTGTAAGAGCAGAAATCCTTCAAACCTGAGAGCAAGGGAGTGCGTTTGGATTTTAATGGCCATCGTGGGCCCATTGCTGTCAGCAATTCCTGTCTGTCTGAATTCTGCTTGGAAATTTGAACTATAAAGATACCATTTTGTCATAGTCAGAGATTTTAGATCAAAAGAGGTGCTAAAGCTTCCCTCTGTGACCCAATGACTCTTACACTGATCTTTATCTCTTTTTTCCCGTTCTTAGCTTGTATTTTTTATTAATTTCATAGGGATAATCTGGTGACAGACAGACAACAGATTTGTTCATTTGAACTTACATTTTTACCAAAAAATTAATTGGTTCATTAATCAACATTAATTGTTCATTGGACCCCCAAGGAAAATAAACCATTCAGATGATTAATCACTTACTGAATCTTTTAGTGGCCTTGTAATAGTGCATGACTGCATAACGTTGTTAATTGCTCTGCGTTATTCTCCTGCACTTTATTACTGATATGCAACAAGGTGTCAACATATTTAGGAATTCCTACATGTGTATACAGAGGAGTTGAGAAAATACAGCCAGTGCTATCCTTGCTCCAAAGCTGCTAGAGGTGCTCTCCCGGCCAGAGTTTTCACATATGTTATAAATAATGCCTGGTCCATTCTTCATTTCTGGAAAGTGAACAGATTCTTTGTTCTTACAAAAATGAAAAATGGACCAGGTATTATTTCTTAACAAAGTACTTGGCCACAAAGCTTGTATTTCTGTGTCAGAAATAAAAGCAATTCCACTCTGCCTTAGCATGTGTTTGGCAAGTAAATACAGGGTCATATAAAGGTCAGCAACTTGCCAAAAAGATCGTCATTTATTTTTCATTTAGGAAAAAAAAAAAGATGGAAGTGGAGTGAAAGCAGTGCTGTTGTAAACAAATAAACTGTCACTCATACACTGTGGAATCATCTTCAGTTTAATAGATGTTGACAGGAAAATAAAATTGAAACTGCTTTTTTAATGAGAAATAAATAACCTCATTGTTACATATGTCATATTTAACCTGCACTGCCTAGTCATTTCTGCATTTTCAACCCTTAGCTAACCCTGTGTTTGTTCATAGATTTAAGTGGGTCTCTGTTGCTAACTAAGCATAATGAATGTACCCCAAGCAAGACAGGGGCATATTATACCTTTTGTTACCTCAGCTTCCCAAGAGCAGCAGAGGCATGAGTCAGGCATGTGCCCTTGGGGTGGCCAAGGCTAATTGCTTACTGGTCTGCACCAGCAGGAGTGCAGTCAACAGGTCAAGGGACATCACTACTCATAGAGACATAGGATAAATCAGGATGGGAGAAGGAGGTCAGCTGTGAGGTCAGACCAGGGCGCTCAGGGTCTTACCCAGTCTGGGCTTGTAAACCTCCAGGGATGGAGACTGTGAAGGAGCCTTCCGCTCAGCCCCTGTCAGGGCTGGAATGCAGCCCAGTATCCAGGATATAGTGCCCAATAATACTCGCTATCTGTAACAGAAGTGACATCAACAAACTGCTGAGATGCCAGTGGAGGGTCACTAAGGTGGTGAAGGGCCTGAAGCCTGTGACCTGTGAGGGAGCTGGGGTGGGCTAGCCAGAAGAGAGGGCTTGGAGGATGTTGATGTTGAATCACAGTTGCCCACTAAAAGAAGTTTTAGGGAAGATGGACCCAGATGTCTCTCTGAGGTGTACTGTGAAACAACAAGAGGTGGTGGACACAGGCTACTACAAGGGAAATTCCAGTTAGATACAAGATAAAAAATAATATACCATTAAAGCAGGAGGTGATGAAATCTCTATCCTGGAGATTTTCAGCCCTCAGCTGGGCATGGCCCTTAGTGACCTCACCTAGCTGAAGTTATCTTTCTTTGAACAGGGATGTGGGAGTAGGGACTTGCAGAGGTCCCTTCCTACCTAAATTATTCTACAGTTTTATAAATCAGAGGTTTGCTTGAACGAATAGGAAATGCAAGGCAGACTTGATAGTTGAACCCAAGTTATTTCATCCCACAAACATTACTGTCTTCTAAAATAGATGCTTGGTAGGCAATTCCCATCAGATTTGACAGACAGAAAAAAAATCTGTGGTCTTTTTTGGATATACTGTAAAGATTCCTTTTTCTATTGTTTGAAAATCAGATGGTAGATAAAATAGCTGTGATGTTTATGTTGTTTCAATTAAGATGATATTCCAATTTCTAGAAGTCCCAAATCAGGTAGTTTAACAGGAACAGAGCTCATAATGACCCTCTTTGACTGTTGTGACCTAAGAAGACAGAATTCAAAAGCTTCCCATTCCTGTGTGGCACTGTAGTGAATGACTGGAATTTTAAAAAATAATCATGCATTGTTTGATTTTCAAACAGTTTAGTTAATTAGTCCTTTGGGCAGCTAGTCACGCAAGTCAGTCACACGAATAAGAAACTACTGTAATTAAAAGTTACCCTAAGCCTCAAAATGACTCAGTTTTGTGTTGGTGATACAGCAGTCAGTCCTACTGAGATCTTGTTCTGTGCTGTGTCAAAATTTTCAGGTCCTCGTGGGAAATTACTTTTCTTAATCAATGTTTAGACAGGGCAAGCTATTTATTTGAAGAAAAGAAGACCGTGGGTAGATACCGGATCTGTGGGATGGATGAAATGAAGAAACACCTCTTCTCCTAGAACTTTTAAACCAGAGGACACATTCTTCTTTTCTTTTTCAAACTGTTTGAAATGTAATGAAATAAATTATTCATGTATTTGTGACAATTACTACACAGAAGACTTCCAGAAAGCCTGTCAAACTACACAACACCACAGGAACTGCTCTTACCTTCTTATGGTATATCCTTGCCTGGCAGAAATAGAATGTGCCCCATTGGCTTGTTCTGGTGAAGGCTTTAAAGCAACTTTGAAGGGCAAGACTGATTAAACATTTTAAACAAAGTAAGTGTGGATGTCCAAACTATGGACAATGCTTATCAGTTAGTACTGATAAACTTAGTACCTACATGCCTGAACAGTGAGGTTTTGGTCCTGCTTTACCTCTGGTCTGCTGAGTGACATTGTATTTTTATTTTTTATGAGCTCCCCTTCCATGTTGCAACCTTTCCTCACAGAAATGGAAGGAGTTCACTGTTTGCAACCTGTCAGCTTACAGTCAGAAGCTTCTCCCCTGCTCACCACAGCAGGAACCAACAAAGGCAGCAAGGGCAGAGCAGATCAGAGCAAGAACCCAAGACAATCACGAATCTCATACCACATATAGTCTCATACCTGCCCCACATGCTCTGCATCGGTCACTTGCAGGACTATTTGTTGTAAGAAAAGAAATTCATAGTACTTTAAGCAGTGGTTCTATATTTTCTCACTGACAAAGTAGTGAGCTCAAGCATTGCTATGCTACCACCATAATATTATTTAAAAAGCCAATGGCAAGGTAAAAATAACTTCTTTTAGAATATGTATCTTTTTTCCTGTGATGCAACAGCTTACATGTTATAAATGAAGGGATTTTTGAAGCCAAATTATCTCTCACTATCAGTGGTGATTTGTTTATCTTCTGTTTCTGTCATCAAGGACAAATACAATAGACGGGTCAGTGTCGCTCCTGGGTTATCTGCAGGAGGGTGGCACAAGGCTTTCCACTCGCAGTGTTATAACCTTGTAATAGTTAGGTTCCAAACAAAGCAGGGATATGTTCAAATACTAGATCAGAAGTGTTTTAATTGGAAGTAAACGTAATTTTTGAAACACTTATTAGTGACCTTATCCTTGCTAAATGTATGACTTCTAACAAAACTAAAACCACAACCTGACAGCATCCCTCTGTGGATGTGGGTGAGGATTTACATAAAATTTGAACAGGACAGAACTATAGGTGACCATTATTCTCAACCCCAGCACAACAATTAACACTGACAGATAATTATACTTGTTTAGATAAGAAAGACAATTTATTGGCTAAATTGTGTTGCCCCAGCAGCCTGATACACTACAGTGCCTTTCGTCTCTCTGGTAGTGTCATAGTCTTTAACCCCTGGTTCTCTGATTCTTAGCACTCAGCTAGAGCCCAGCCACTCTGATATTCCAAGTTGCAAAGTGGATCAGACAGTGTAGCTTCAGAGGTCCACTTTCTCACTGTCAGTTAGTGATGAGTGAGATTATTGATGACTTTGAAATGATAAGATCTAGCTTTATAAAATTATCTGTCCCATTTCTGTATCCTGTCTGAAGTCACACAATTCATAGAATTACTCAGACTGAAACTGGTAAACAGTCTAAAATCCTTTATAATGTAGTCAAATGCACTTCTCATTCTAAGCAATGTCACATTCAATCTGTCAGTGTATAACTGATACAGTGCATCTTCTGCACAGAGAAGTGCCCAGCATCCTTCTATGTATGTAAGTGATGTAGTACTTAGGAAAGAAGTACTATACGTACAGATTTCCTTGATACGAGGACCTCATATATAAAAATGTTTTTCTGGGTTCATCCTTTGCTTTGCATATATTTGCTTTATACCCAGGCTATTCCATTAATTTCATTCCTAATTCTGATCACTATTGCCCACACCACCCATACACCATAGCTATTTACTTTTTTCTTTTTTTTTCCAAAAGCAGAAGCGAGAGGACAAGGTGTAGAGATGAAATTTCTTCTCACAGTGACATTCCTCTTTCAGTGTTCTTTGTATTCAGACTACTTAGTTTTCACAAATCAGCTGATTTCCTGAGGCTAGAAGTAAACAGAAGGAAGGGTGTCAGTCTTTTTTGCTCAGACAGTTACTGCTGCAGACAGTTTTTCTGGAGAACAGCTAAAAACTACATGAAAACACTAAGAGGTTCTTGACTGAGTATAGAAATAAGAGAGTTCTGCAGACATGCTTTAAAGCTTCAGCAGAAATCATAAAGGCCCTGAGTACATGTAGGAGTAAACAAATACATCAGTAATACTGCCTTAGGAGAAATGGAGCCCTGTGGAGCAAAGACCTTAGTTCTTCTGAAGTCCTTGATGACAAATGCAGAGCTAACAACTAGAATAAGAGTTCCACAACACATTGGGTAAGACTTCATAACTTAAATGTGGGCACCTAGCACAATTTTAGAGTCCCAAAGGCATTCAAGCCATTGCATATGGTTGGTCAACATGGCATAAAATCTGTGCTGTCCTGTAATGGCAGAAAGAGGCCATTACTTGCCTTAAGGCAATTCCCTTCCGTGCAGTTTGTGTTTGATTCCTTACATGCTTTACTTCTGTAATTGTTTCTCCAAATATTTGTAGCAAAGGTCTAACTCTCTCTGTTTTAGTAGAACATAGGTTGTTGCATTTATTCTAGGCTCATCAAATGTTTAATGCACTTCCAAACAACAGTGATGGGCTGTCTGAAATCCCCTTTTCTAATGAACTCCAGTACATGTAGGCTGACGACCAGCCCCAAGGACTTCTCTAACCCAACACAGCAGTAAAGATCTGAAAGCTCAAATGCATTTTCAAAGACAGTGTCAAGAATCTCCTGGGACTTGTAACCTCATGTGTTGGGTAAACAGGGAGGCTGCTCCACTGGATGTCTTTCTGGTAGAGGGCTGTGTAAGGCAGCACTAAATCCTACGGTGTCAGAGGGGTCTCTGGCAAGTAGTGCCTCAGGGTTAGGCAGTACAGCTCCTCTCTCCACGTGACTGTGGTATCAGTAGGAGGAAACCACAGAAAGGTAGTAGGAAGTCTGAGCTTTTCCTAGTGACCTCCAATGTAGCCCTATTACAGCTGCGATGGCTAAGAAAGGACATGTAAGCAGTTTGAAAACAGCTTTTTGTACTCAACTTCTGATTGGCCACCTCTACCCTTCATCAGTCTATACCTTTTTATAGTTTCTATGTGTTAGCTACAGCAATTTACATTTAGGGGCTACAAACATAAAGTGCAAAGAACTTTCAATGCAGAGCAGTTTGGGGTATTCCTCGGTACCCAGTCCTGATGCTTTTGTCTCTCTGCTGCCTGTTATTTAACTGCTCCTTGAAATAACAATAAGTGAGATACTCCCAAAGGATGTGTGATAATCAACAAAACCTCAGCATTTTCAGACTCCTCAGTTTGGAAGTGCAAGAAATAAGACTTAGTCATCCTGTACAGCGTGATGACCCTCAGTCACATAAAGTATTATAAGACCCTCTCTAATGCTTCCCATCAGCTTTAAGTTGAGGCTGAGGTAGCCGGTGGAGCTGGCTAAAATTTCTCAGGAAGCTTTTAACCTCTTAGCGAGCAATTCCTAGCATTATGTATCATCCTCTAGCCTTATGAAGGATTTTTCTAAAAATACACATATGAATATATGCACAATTTAATAATTTATATACTATAATAACACATAACACATAGAATATAGAATATAAAATGTATTATATGTGATACATAATATAAAATATATAATACATTCTATATAGTCATATGACATGCTGTAGAACAACAACATATTATAGGTAATAATTTAGGTATGTCTTATTTTAAATGTCCTATAAACTATATATTGTGAATATAATCTATATAATATAGCAATTATTGTAATTTTATGCATATAATGTATAAATGTTATATCTACACCAGTATTACATACAACAACACACATATATAGAACAAATATTATCACCTTCACAACTAAGGCATGTGATATCAGGCAGGATCCATGGCATTGTGAAGAAATAAATGAGAAGCAGTCTCATACAGGAAGGAAGCAATAATTGTAAGATGATTTATGTACAACTGGACTTGAGGAAGTGGTTTGGGATTTTGGAAATTCATTGAATTCTCTGCTGTACACAATTTGCAGAAATGAGATAGACAATATGCCTACCTCTAAACTTGTTAATTAGTCAACGATATGCAATTTCTGTCATCTTAAACTTGTAGCACATTACAAGGCAAATGAAAAAAATAAAAAATATTTAAAAAAATAAAATGTATGATTGGGAACTCTCTGAACACTCAAAGTTGCATTGATAAATTAAAAAAATTGCTAATTTTTCTGAGTATGTACAGAAAACATTTACATAAAGATGATCCTGTTCTGTCAGGCAAACAGACAGCACTCTGAAATTGTATCACCAGTACCCGACTTTACAACTCAGCATGGAGTGCAAGCCACTGATACTTGAAGGCAGCAGCACAATAGTAGCTGATTAGGTGCCTGTGCCTTATTTTGTCTGTGTTGCATTGGTCTGAGTGATTAATATGTCTTACAGCTGTGGTGTAGAGCAAAATTCATGATGCCCCTTTCCACAAGTGGAGTTTCTGTGTTCAGACTGAATTAGTCCTAATTAAATAGTTTGGTAACATATACCAGACCTCATAGTGGAGAAGTCCAGTTTCCAGCTCCATATTGGTTATATACAGTAATCAAATTTAAACCCCAGATCCTCAGGCACATACACACTTTGCAAATGAGTAGTCCTTTGAATTCAATTCTACTTGCTGATTGAGCCTTAGAATAAGATAATGCACTTATATGAATATTATTTCAGATAAACAATTAATGACCAGTAACATTAACCAAGTTATTTACAGCTGTAATATATTTTTGAAAGCTTTGGCATTTGCCATAGTCAGTGGTGGGAATATAGAAAAAAGGTCTCTGCATTGATTTATACCATCACTGCTGCACTAGTTTATGTGCCTATCAATTCAGTATTTAACATGTTTTCACTAGAGTCAAATATTTTAGAAATTGTATTTTTTTTTTTTTAAAGAAAGGCTAATACTTTGCCATCCTTTCTCTTTCTATCAGGGAAAACTAAGGATGGAAAAGGTAGATTAGTGTATTTGTGAAATAAAACCATTTATTTCCTACATTTTAAATAAAGCTGACCTCTGCTAGAAAATGGACACCTGAGGAAGGAGCATAAAGCAGAATAGCCGGCTATACTGACCTCTTTTGGAAATTAAGGCCTGAAATGTTAGCTGTTCTGCAATTAGGAGGTATGATGTGCAATGGGCCTTGTAGCCCATTGTTTTCAAAGCTTGGTGGTTGTCAGAGGGGTTATCATAGTGATGTATGTTTTGAAGCAAGTGCTCCTGCTGACTGTCTTTGCACAAAAAAGAATTTCTGTGTTTGTTGATGATTATATTTAAGGGCCAGAGAAAAGGTTATTGTTGGATTATTTAACATATATTTTGTACAAAGTTCGTATTTTTTTTAATAACCCAGAGGCAGAATAATATTAGCTTCTATGACTAAAGGAAATAGCATTTAAAACAAGGTGGAGGTTAGCATGTTGATAGTAGGGGTCAGTGGCATTTTTCCAGCATAATCTTTCTGCAAAACATAGGTCATCTAATATAGTCAAGGTCCTTCTGCCTTTTTTGGCATGATCTGCCTGAAATATATATCATATACCTTCAAAAGTAATTTCTCTTATGGACAATAAGAGGCAATGGGCACAAACTGAAGTATGGGAGGTTCCCTCTGAACATCAGTAAACACTTTTTCACTGTGAGGGTTACTGAGCACTGGCACAGGTTGAGCAGAGAAGTTGTGCAGTCTCCATCCTTGGAGACATTCAAAAGCCGTCTGGACATGGTCCTGGGCAACTGGCTTTATGTGGCCCTGCTTGAGCAGGGTGATTGGGATCAGATGACCTCCAGAGGTCCCTTCCAATCTCAGCCATCCTGTGATTCTGTGAAAATATTTGTACCACCAAATCTGTGTGCAAATATAATGTTAATCTCTCTCATCTTTTACAAATCAACAGTGACTGTGAATTTGTTAATACTAGGTATTAAGAATCTAAGATTAATCCAAGATTCATCTTAGACTTTGTAATATAATTTGACATAATTTCATTTTTCATTTAGAGAACTGCAACCTTGCACTAACATCTAGAATTGATTAGTTCCATTCTCAGAAACCCTGAAGTAAAAGATGAAATTTCATCAGATGAAAAAGATTACATTTTAGATAGTAGCTACTGAACTAACATCTGAGTGTCATGGGTGTTTTTTTCTAAGATGTACTAGCTTTGCTGCCGCTGTCACACTTTGCAAGTCATTCCATTCCCAAAATTTATGCCAATTGTTGCATTTTTTTAAATCAGTAATTTTTGGAAATCGTAGTCAAACTGAATTCTGCTGTTTGCCGAAGCTGCAGGTTCAGCATTTTTAACATGTTTATGATTGAACTCTGTTAAAGACTAGCAGACCTATTCTCTTTCAGACTCTTTTCTCATTTTTTATGGGAGTAAAAATTATATAGTAACTGCAGTTACTATTACTGCAGTTTGGCCAGTTTTACTGCAGCAGTATTAACATCTGATTTGAAGTTCACTTTGATTTTTTTCACATAAGTTGAGAAGTTTCTAGATAAATAGCAATGTCAGAACATATTTATATCCCGACCACTGCTATTCTGGGGTCCATTCCAATAAGAAAAAATGATCTACACTAATCTGGTAACAGATGTACATTGGTAAGAATCATGTCTTAATTTGAAGCATATGCACAGCTATGATATAACATATCTTTTCTAAATACTTTATGATCTGGAAACTTCTGCTTAGGCAACTATTTTTGACAAATGTCTTTATTGAAAATATAAACCTCATTAAATAAAGAATGTTAAACAAAAGCTTCCTCTCCTCCTCCCAAAAAGGGAAGCTATGAAAGACAAGGAAAAAAAATCAGGTCAGCCACGCACGGCTTTTTTCTGTGGGACAAAATGCACCAGAGATATTGGCTTTGGTTTGATCTACCTGTCATGGCTGCCTTTTTATTATCAGATATCATGGGAATAAAAATATATCATATCTGTCACTTAAATACCAAATAACTAATATTTGTTATCCTCTGGGTACTCTCAAATGCTACAAAAGGAAGACATTTGATATAAAGGGTGTGTCAATTATAACAAAAGTGCCTTACTTCTAATGTTAGAAACAATGACAACAACTGTGAAAGATGGGTAGCTCAGATAATCAGTTACGAGCACAGGTACGACATGAACACATTGGACCACTGAGATGGGTCTTTGATGTATTTGTTTGATTCAGTAAGAGAGGTGTTAAGGAAATGAAAGGAAGGTAACACAGCGGTGCCTCTAAGTAAAGAGGTAAAAGTTCATTAAGCGATAATGGCATGACCTGCCTGCTGGGAGACTGCTGTTTTCAAATATTGACTAAATTACGAGACTTATTTAGCTAAGGATGTGAATCAGAGGATCACTCATGAAATACTAAACGAAGAAGAGAAATGTGTTTTTCAGGGAGCTGTTTGGAAAAAAAAAAAAAAAAAGCTGACAAAGAGGCTGCATCTGTACTGTCAAAGAGAGCAGGACAGGGTCACAGCCCATGTGTTGAATATACAATTACAGGCGACCTCCAGAATGACTTTACAAAATAGGATGGCATTAGATATGCTCCTACTTTAAGAACATGGAGTATGTGGATATCTCAAGGATAAACTGGACCACTGTTGTACCCACATTCCAAATGTCACTCAAGATGTGGAACATGATCTAGACCTATCAGGAAAAATTGAAAAAGAAACTGAAACAATTCAAAAGGATATGTCAGAAGATTGGCTTGGGAAAATTTTTAACAAACTAGGATGGAATCTGAGCTCTGGGATACAATCTATAATTAAAACTTTGTTTCTGTTACTAATTGTCTTTTTGATGATCATGCTAGTATATGCATGTTTGAAGAAACAGTTTACCAATAGAATTGCAGTCAATTGTATGATTATGAGAGAAGTACCAACTATTTTATCAAGACATGGTCCATCACCAAAATATGTTGAAACAAATGATATATAAATAAAGTGAAAGTATTGAAATAATGATTTTCAACACTTTCAAAGGGGGGAAATGTTATAGATTTGCTAATAAGTTAAGATTGATTGACTTTATTTGATTGATTATTTGATTTTATAAAATTATTTTATAGAATAGAAATATAGAAGGATAAGAAATGTATTTTAATGAAACTTAGAGTTGCACAGTAAAAGCTGCTATGAGATCCTCTGTACATCCCATACCACGGCTAGAAGAATGGGCTAGAACCATTGTTAAAACTTAGGTAATAACTTTAGGGTTTGAAAGGTTTCTTTGTATTTGACCAGTCTTCTGTATGTAGAAGGTGTATTGAAATGTCAGAATATGAGATTAATGGAAACCGGGGAGAGTCGACTGGAACAGCTTGTAGTTACCTGCCAAGAAATCGTGAACTTTAGTAGAAGGTAATTCCAGCCGGGGGAGATCGCAACCACTGACTCATATACCACCTACCCAAATCGTACCCCAGACCCATTTCTAGACCTTTCTAAGCTCTACTGCACAGAATCGGATATAGGAGGAGAATATGTTAATGATTTATGGGAAATATTATGATTATGCATGAATACTTAATGAATATGTATGGATAAGTTCTATATATGGTGTTTAATTTTGAGACTTGGTGTGCGTTGATCGTGAGAGGACTCACTCACGCACCCGGTCGTTAATAAAGAAGCGTCTGCTTATCTACATCACATTGGTGTCGATAAGTTCTTCATTCCGAGATTTCAGTAACACATGATCTGCTAAGCTGTTATCGCATTCCAATCTCCACTTCTGCCAGCCACACGAATGCACAACCTGAGGAGAGCACACCACAGGTGAACTCACCACTAGGCAGTTTGAATGCAGCCATCCAGTTTTGGGGGAGAAGAGAATTTAGTCATATTTACACAGGTACCATGACATTTGCATTGAGGGTCAGGGAGGTGTAGTCAGCTGACACAGGTACAACCATTTGTTCTTCAGATCTGTACAGATTCTTCTGAAGAGTCTGAAGAAGCCTTCACTGGAGGTAATACAACCTTTCACCAGCTGTCTGTGCCTATAGGTTGCCTGCATATTGAAACTTTGTTCTGAGGAGGACTGTAATAGTTTCATTCCTCAGCAAGACCTAAAGACGATGCCTTGTCTGCAGCATTTCCATCACCAGTGCTGCTGCAGTTTGTCCTGACACCATGTATTTTCTCCAGTGTTAGTATACTCAGCTGTTTCAGACAACACACACCTTTGGGTTGTGGGTCAAAAGATAATGAACAAAGGAGAGATGGAAATAAGGTCTATAAATAGCATGGGCAGAGTGTTGGGAACTCATTCAGAAGGTTCATCAGGCCAGTCACTCAACTCTTGGTGCTCTTATACAAAACTATAACAGGGACTTTTCTGAAAACTTATTTCTCTAACATTTCACAAGGGTCACTTGTCCTGAAGCAAGTACTGACATGAGCTAGGGTCTTATAGTGTCTATATAAATGCACTGAATCATGAAACTACTAGCTAAGATCTTATCTAAAACAGAAAATCTCCACTGAACTTTCTGATATTCTTTCAAAATTCTGTTTTTCATGAATTAGTGTCTTCAGATGTAAACCAATTTTCAATAGCACATAGAAAAATGCCTAGCAATTATCAAATTGATTTGTTATGATAGCCTTACTAGAGAAAAATGAGGGTGGGGGGATAACTTGTTTACATTTATTGCAGGTTTTTGTATTGTAGAATGTGTGTAAACCTGAGGGACATTTTAGATAATCTAGACACCACTATATGATAAAATACAATGGTAAACACTCAAGTCATATTTCTGGCAGTTTCTACAGATAATTAATTATTCGTTGTCTTCCAACTCTTGCAGCATAGTAGATTTTGTATTAAAAAAACAAGTCAGTGAACCAAAGCCTTTTGGCTTTCTGGCATTTTATCTGTTTTTATTAAGTATTAGTCATGTACTAACACACTGTTGGAGAAAATGACTTTCTGAAGGGTGGGAAAAGATGACCATACATACTCTACAGGGAAGAAGGGGCCTATATTCCTTCAACATGTGTCATGAATCAAAGCCTTGATCTATTCCTTTCCCCTGCTGAAATGGATATTTCTTTCAATACATAACTAAAGCTAATGGGACAATGATATTCCCTCATATCTACCATGGGTGGTCAAGGAGTATAGACTTATTTTCACTATGGGCTGAAGTTAAGTCATATTAAGTAATTTATCACTGATTTAGAAAGGGAATCAGCAGATATTCCTACGTAGATACTCTTCATCTGATGGCTTTCTTTTCAGGAAGTTACTCCCAGCTACACTGGATTTCACTGTGGACCCTGACTACAACAGTCATAGTGGGAATATATACTGAATCTAGGAGCAGACAGTATGAAGACTTTAGTACACTTGGATCTCATTTTCCGCAAGCCTTTAGGAGCATCCAGAAATGCCTGGATTGCTGGATTGCTTCACTGACACCTTATCAGTATTCAGTACACTCTTAAGCAAGCTGTCTTAATTGCCAATAGTAGTAACAATAAAAATCAGATAACCAATTAATCTCTAACTTAAAGACTAAGTAACTGGTATAGAAATTACTCCTTTCAAAACAGAAAATTATTTTTTCCTCTCTTTTATTAATTCTCCCGTTGCCAGAATTTTTCATAGATTATTTTACATACATATTCTGGAAATACTGCAAGAAAAGATTTGGTAAGGAAGGAGTTCTATAAATAGTTCTAAAGCTGTAGAATGATCCTGAGAAATTTGTTATAAGCAACTATTTAAAAGTAAGTGGAATTGATTACGCACAGCAGTCTACATGGATCATTTGTTTCTCCTTTCTGTCAGCTAACTGGATAGCCATGTGATTCAGTAAACTGAATGTTCAGACTTCTGATATAAGATTAGATTTCTGTGAAAATTCCGTAAAATTTATTTGAGATTAACATTTTGCTAACGGTCCTGCCAGGAAGCTTATTTTCTAGTATACTTAAAATTAGTAAAAAATAATAATAAAAAGAAACATGAATACGCCTGAAACAAAATATTAATTTGTAGGAGCAACTGATTAATTCAGTTGGGCTTAGGCACATGCATTAATTTGGCCAGTATCCTTAAATTATGGGTACTTGATGGTGTGCTTCTGACTGCTTGTTAGTAGTAAGCCATAATTTTGTATCTATTTGCATAAGCTTTGCATCTATTTTAAATATGTAAAAAGCCCTTCTGAAACAGTTAAAGAAGTCCAGAGTCTTTTAATTTTAGATAAAAATTCAGGATAAAGAATTAAAGAGAGTTCAGTTTTCCACATCAGTCTGTACATCTCTATGGGGCAGTCAGCAATCACAGCATGCTAAAGCACTAACAAGAATGGATTTCCTGGAAACCAAACTGTTATCAAGTATGCAGCCATTTCCAGTACTATTTATTTGTTTTAAATTAATACCTAGTTTCTCAATTCAGAGTAAGATCCTACTAAAATGGTAATAGCAAAAAAGAAGTCTTTCATTTTAAACTAGGAAGAAAATCCATTTAATTTCCAGATAGGGGATAGGGTTGGGGGTTTTTCTGTACCTTTTTCCCAGAAAATGTCTGGAAGAAAATGTACTTCCTTTTATATCTTAGTTATTAGAAGGCTTGTGCAGAGCCAATTCTTTCAGCTGGTTAGAGGGGTTCAGATTTATAAACCCTCACTTCCCAAAACTACCATCTATGAATTACCACATTGTACTATTTCCTACAAATAATCCCTAGATTATCGCTTTGCTTGTCAGCCTTTTTTTTACTTAAGATCAACATTCACTGTTCTAATTCTCCCAATCATATACCTGCAAAGGTTTGCTTTACGTACCAGACTTAGTGAAACGACAAGGCACTGAAATGTTGAACATCTTGAACTTTTTATTAGGAATACAGCTTTCTAGAGACAATTAAGAACTACAACTTGTTGCTGGGGTTGAGAATCACAGAATGGTTTGGGTTGGAAGGGACCTTAAGGATCATCTAGTCCCAACCCCTCTGCCATGGGCAGGGACACCTTCCACCAGACCAGGCTGCTCAAAGCCCCATCCAGCCTGGCCTGGAGCACTTCCAGGGATGGGGCATCCACAGCTGCTCTGGGAAACCTGTGCCAGGGGCTCACCACCCTCACAGTAAAGAATTTCTTCCTAATATCTAATCTATATCTGTAATTTTTTTTAGTTTAAAACCATTAACCTTTGTCCTATCGCTACAGGCCTTACTAAAATGTCTGCCTCCATCTTTCTTATAGGCCTCTTTTAAGTATTGAAAGGCCGCTACAGAATAGTCTCTGAAATTCCCATGTAGATTTGATGCACAATTGCTAGTATGCAAAAATATCCTTGTTTGTACATAAAGCTCTTGGGAATAAACATCTACATTTATGTGTTGCATTTGCAAATACTCATTTTACTACAGAACTGATGGCCTTTACAGCTTAGAAATGATGCTTTTGAACGCCATCGGGCCTCATTACACTTTGTACTCAGTTTTGTACATCAAACGAAGAACTGCGGACATAATCAGCTACCATAGGACTGAGACTATGAAGGAATATGAGAAGAGGACATGAACATATAGATGAAGAGGTAAAGGAAATGAAATAAATAGTAAAGAAGGATGAGGATAAAAAATCTGATTATAACTCAGGAGTTATATTCATTGAAAAAACAGTATTTGGGCCTTAAAGGTAATGCAGACCTTGGTGAAATTACTGCACGTTCTGTATCTTGTCCTTGTGACCCTTCTTTTGCTAGCAGAATATGAAGCTGTTAATTAAATAGCCAGAGACTGTACAGCGTAAGTTGATTTACAACATTAGGAGGTACATGAATTCCTTACTTTGCTCAGCTCAGCCAATTTCAAAGTGGTTTCCTTTAATCTTCATTTACTGGAATTTCACTCTAGCTTTTGCTAATATTTATGGCAAGCTGCCTGCTGCAGTGATGGGTTGCTGCACCTTTTGAAAGATGTAATATGGATTTGGCATTCATGATTTCTAGAGTAGACATGTCAGCTTAGGGAATTTAGACAATACGTGTGGCCATGAAATTAATAGCTGTCATGCATTAAAATACAGATAGGATATTAGTTAGAAATTAAGAAAGGTATTAGTATCTTATTCACCAATTCAACAATATTTTATATAAACTATTAATATTTTATTTTTAAAATTATGTATGTAAAAAGATAGGACATCCACATACACTAGAAAAAAGCAGTACAGTTCATTCTTTTGTTTTCAGCTGATTAGGTGGTTATTGAAACAATTTATTAAAACTTTTAATGGCTCTCCTATTGCTACAGGTTACTTAGAACTATGTGTCTCCAAAGTTCATGTTTAATTTTTCAGTGAAAAGTTGTTATCTGCTGTATTTGACATATTTTAATAGAGTATTTCTCCCTTAAAATGATAATACAAAAAAGCTGTCTTACTATTTGCCAGTGATGTTGGAGTAAATCTATCTACTTCTATAAAAATACTTGTGTGTAGGCAAATTTAATTAACTACATTAAGTTTTATATTTGAATTGTTTGAATGTCTCAACAGAGGTACTCTGAGTCAGCATATTTAGGAGAATCAGAATAATTAGGTGAGCGCTTCTGTGCTTGGAAGCCAAAGAGATGCTTCCTTTCCTGATTAAAGTGTCTGGTAAGTCCTCCATTAAACTCCTGTATTACATTCACATTGAATTCTTTTTCCAACTAATCTCCATCAGGTGTATGACTACCTATTCATTATAAACATTCAGGACTATATAAAAGTACATGAAGCAATACATTTCAACACTCCTTTGTTTCTTAAAGAGCTGCAATAGTCACTCTGTCTCTGTGTGTTTTGGTTTATAACCACAGCAAGGTCATTTAGTTCCTTTAGTGTTTATTGCACCTTTATTTAATACTGAAATTGTCTCTGAATGGCCAAGCAACACAATAGTTTGTGAAGGTTAATAGTGAAAACTGATAGAATTTGCTACAGTGATTTTTAACATCAAAGCTTAGATTAAAGAAACAACAGTCCCAGCTCGTTACCTACAATTGTACATTCATTTCATTTCCCTGGATATTTATTGTGATGAGACATAGAAATAAAGAAGAGAAGAAGAAAGCTTAATGGCTTGGGATGGAGGAAAGCTACCATATTTCAGACTAGACAAAATTCAGTAAGCTGATGCAGTGGCACATTGCTGTGCTATATAACTGACCAAGGTCACCTTGCCAATAGCAGTTCAAATGGAAATGTTAGTGGGTGTGCACATTTACAAAAGAATCTAGATGTGACTAGACTTTACACTGAATGTAGATTGATATCTACTATGCAGGCACCTAAAGTATAGATGCTTCATGTATTTAAATGGGTAGCATAGTTAGGCCATTATTTCAATATTTTTGAAAAAAATATTATTTAGTGTAATTTATTATTTCAGCACCATCTCCCAAACAGTTCAAACTGGTATGTACCATTAATGTTAGAATTCAGTTTGTGGAACACCAAGCTTGGACTGGACATGTAAGCTCCAGAACTGAAAGCAACATAGCCATGTCAATAGAGCTAAATAGCAGAGGCATGGATCTGTAATGTCCTGGGTATGTCGTTTAGAAGCCCTGAGCTCCCACCTGTGCACAGGGATTCACTGGACTAGGGTAATGCACCAGCTAGCTTAAGCTTTCTACCCTGTGCTACCCAGAAAATGGGACTTAGGGCCTTAAGCTTCAAAATTAATGCAGCTGTATGTACAGAGGCCGGTGAGATGGTGGAGAAGTTGAGACATAGGATATTGCAGGAAACACAATTACCTCAGTGGGAAACAATAGCTAAGGCCACGTTCCCTTTGGAGTCTTTCAGCCACGTGTCTGTGCTTCTCTAAATCATCTGGGTGTTTCTGGGTATTGATGGCAATTTGACAGGATTTCTAAAACCATAAAAGCCTTGGTAAAATTGAAATCAAATTTTAAAAAATCACAATGTATTAACATATTTAGCACATTTGCAAAGAAAGCCACGTTCTTTCTAAGCCACCACATCAGAAATAAACCTGGTTGTTAGTTTCTCAAAATAATCCCCTCATCTTTTATTCAAATGTTATTCGCAGCCTTAAGATGTTAGTGTTAACATAATTTCCTATGAGGCTAATAAGACTTCAGAACTCAGTCTTTCATGATCAAATTTTGCAAAGGTCTGCTTTTGTAACTGGGACCAGATTGTCAAAAAAGCTGGGCATCTTGATCTCAACCAAAGGGCAATGAGTTATTTCAAAAAAGATGTTTTCATGGATACCCTGTATGTTTGAGATTTTAAAGTACTATAATTTTATTATAAAATATTTATTTTAGACTAAATAATATAAGACCATATGAGTCATCTGATATAGGAGTTAGGAAAGCTGAGGTTTGACCTCTCTGGTCTCAGCTGACCCTGGGGTTTTCTGGTTTATTTGGGTTTCCTGCTTGCTTTCTTTCTTTTCTTCCTTCCATTTGTTCCTTCTGGCCTTCCATATTGTGGGAATCAGGAATAATATTTGTGAGAGTGATGCTTATCTTTGTCAACTATAGATAGTCTTGAGCTGGAAGGTCAGGGGGTGGTGAGTGAAGGATGGTTGTGAAGTAAGTCATACTACAGAAAACAAATTCTTCAGTCCAATAGCTAGGTGAAAAAAATATATTTCTATTTTACAAAAAAAAACCCAAACAAACAACCATCAGTATGTGAGATATTAAAACTCAAAATAACACTTAACATAGCTGAAAAACAAAACAAATTTTTAGTATTTTAGTAAGATAATCATCAGAACAGGAATGAATTGCAGACGACACCAAGTTAAGTGGGAGTGTTGCTCTGCTGGAGGGTAGGAAGGCTCAACAGAGGGATATGGACAGGCTGGACCGATGGGCTGAGACCAATTGTATGAGGTTCAACAAGGCTACATGCCAGGTCCTGCAGAAAATAATGTGTGGTCACAACAACCCCACATAACACTCCACATGTGGTCACAACACCCCACATAGCTACAGGCTTGGGGCAGAGCAGCTGGAAAACTGCCTGGAGGAAAAGGACCTGGGGGTGCTGGCTGACGGCCGGCTGAGCATGAGCCAGCAGTGTGCCCAGGTGGCCAAGGGGGCCAACAGCATCCTGGCCTGTATCAGAAACATCGTGGCCAGCAGGACAAAGGAAGTGGTTGTCCCCCTGTAGTCAGCACTGGTGAGGCTGCACCTCAAATACTACAAGAAAGACATTTTGGTGCTGGAGCGTGTCCTGAGAAGGGCAACGAGGCTGGTGAAGGGTCTAGAGAAGTCTTATGAGCAGGGGCTGAGGGAACTGGGATTGTTCAGCCTGGAGAGGAGAAGGCTTAGGGGAGACATTGTTGCTCTCTACAACTACCTGAAAGGAGGTTGTAGGCAGGTGGGGGAAGGTCTTTTCTCCCAGATAAATAGTGACAGGACAAGAGGAAATGGCCTTAGGTTATGCCATGGGAGGTTTATATTAGATATTAGGAAAAAATTCTTCACTGAAAGGATTGTCAAGCATTGGAACAGGCTGCCCTGGGAAGTGTTTGACACACCATCTCTGGAGGTATTTAAAAGATGTGTAGATGTGGCGCTTAGGGACATGGCTTAGTGGTGGACTTAGCATTGTTAGATTAATGGTTGGACTTTATGATCTTAAAGGTCTTTTCCAACCTAAACAATTTCATGATTCTTTAATTCTATGAATTATTTTGACAAAGCATGGGAAGCTGAAACGAGAGATAACTGTTAAACAGAAGGATAGATTATATAGAAAGTCACCTTCAAAACAGACATTTTAGTGCTGAAACTGCTAAATTTAAAGGAGCTGTGTTGGAATGACACATTACAAAAAAACCCTTGTATGATATTTTAGGTATGATACTGAAAAGAATTCACAGTATCCAGGAAATCACTCAAAATCAGCAAGAAATATGTTTCATTATGTTTACGTAGAATGAATAGAAATATAAACATTGCTGTGTTAACTGATTTTGAAGAGCTATAATTCAGTACAGAATCTTCTGATTTTCTGATGGTTATGTATTCATATTTGACATTGTTTTCTTTATAAATGTGGACTGTTTGGAGTTCCACCATCTTGTTCAATAGATGATAAAAACTGACAACTGAAAAAATAGAAAATATGTTTCAAAGCTATGCATGCTGTATATTGCCAAGTATTTTAAAATATTTATCTAAAAATGTTTAGATAAAGGGTGAATATATATGTACAAAAATAGATTGAAAGGAAAATATACCAATTCTGAGTAGTCCAAAGGATATGTCTGCTATCCCTGTTTCCTTTCATCTAGTTCTTCTCTGGCAAGCTATAACAAAGTCTAAAAAGCTTACTCCTACAAGATTTCATAATGTTCTATGATGAAAGTACCTTAGATGTCACTTAATAAAATTAGTCATATAAATTGATTATTCCAATGAGTATAATATTTTCCTATATGCCTATAGCATATATACTCACTTTTGACTAGCTGCAAATAATAATTTCAGACAGACATAATGTGACTTTGTTTTGGGAAAGATATTACATAAAGCATTCACAATCAAAGCATTTTGATTTTCCATTAATAACCTCAATTTTTTATTTTGAGAATCTTAGTTCTGTGAGGTGCTGAGTGCACTCAGCTCTCATGTAAGGGTTTGATCCCAAGACAATTAAAAGACTCTTATTTATTTGAATCAGTTTTTTGATGCGGCCCTGAATCAATAGGAGTTGAAAGACCTCAGTGTTACAGGCTCATATCCATAGGATATGTTCAGTGACTTGGATTATTTTCTTATGCTAAAAGAGGGCTTACATTAGTATAGTGTTAAGTGGAGGGGAGAATGACAGAAAACATACTCTGGGTATAATTTTAAATATTCAAAAAAATGTAACCTACCTTTAAAATATAGTCCGGTAATTTTCTACACAAATTTTAACTACTTTGAGTGTGATCAAAACAATAAAACCTTGCTAAGATTTATCTGAATATTAAAGTAATGAATTACATTCCTGGTTCCTGGTATGCCAGAAATGGTATTCCTTAGCAAGTCTGACATATGATAGGAGACACACACAAATTAGACTTCTGAAATTGTTTTTATAAGAATATAAACTCAGTGAAATTTTCTTCATTAAGGTCTTGGTTGTATTTTTACAAAAGCTGAATTTTTTCTAATGCCTATGCAGGAAAATATTTGGTTTAGGGATCAAGGAAATTAAAGCTTTTGCTCCATTGTGTCCTGTGAGAAAACAAATCTGTCACAGTGAGTGATCCAATCAGTTTCTCAGAACAAAGTGTATCACTGAGAACGGAATAGCATTATTTTCATTTCAGAGCTTTATGGTCATTGATTTTGAAGTATCTATTGAATTTAAGTGGGGGAATTATTTTGCCTTACTTTGACTTTGGAAAACTGCCAGTGAGTCAAATGTTAGACTTCAGCAGAACAGCTTTACTTGTTCTGGGGACGGTCGCTGGAAACTCTGTGGCTCATTTCACTTTCATCAAGTCTAGACTTCAAGACTACAGAAAGATTCCTGTTTCCCTTTTCCCCCAGATTTGGTGACTGGTGTTATCTCTTTTCCTAAAGTGCTTTGAGCTCAGATTAAGCACATCTGCTGTCAGCTCTTTGTGGCTATAGTAATATTATGCTTTCAGTGGAATCGGGCAGTATTGCAGTGAGTACATACTCCCAGTGCTCAAACAGGTATGAAAAGGTAAGGCACATTGGCAACAGATTCAGTATGTTTCTTTAAATGCATGATATATGTCCTAAGCTTTAGCTGATTGCTTGTTTTGGGATAAGCTGACCATTTTAAGTGCATTTTATTTATGGTATGAAAGTTAAAATCAGCTGTACTTAAACGGAATATCGAACAGAATATTTTGCCAGTGCCAAGAAACATATTTTCTAATGCATAATCTAGTTATGATGTGCCATAGGTACAGCACCTTGGACTGCACGTGCAAACCTTGACGTACTGTATTATCAGAGGCTGGTCTGAAATGTATGAGCCTCAGAGAACAGAGAGACCTGTCCTACCCACAGTAAAGACTGCACATGAGAAATAATACAGTTGACTTCAATACTGCACAAAGCTAGAGAGTATAGAGGAAAAGAAAAAATCTATGTCTCAGCATTATTTCTTCTGGGATAGAGAAAAAACTGTCAGATTCCCATGTTCACTTTCATCTGGGTTTCTTTTAGGTGTGTGACTTGGGATCCTTTTAGGCAGGTGACTCTTGCTTTGTAGCAAGCCTAAAGAATGTGCTGGCACAGTACGATTATGTTACAAGACAGACTGAAAAAGAATTCTGCAGAGCAATTACAGCCAGAACACATGAGGCAGCAAAACTAAGTGGGCTTTATTAATCAAATAGAGACAGCTGGAGATCTGTGTCCTCTCAGAAAAGTTTGTTACCCAGCTATCTCCAACCCCAGTTTTCGTTTGCATATAAATTTTCTGGTGGTTCACTTTGCAAGGGATCAAGTTTTCTTCTGAGGGGAAAGTTTAAGTCACCCAAAGAAGCAATGAAAACAGTTCATGAAAGGGCTCTTGCAGGGTGGCATTTTACAGCCATAACTCTGAAAAATAAATATGTATGGTAGTATGAGTGAAGCCCTAGTAGGTCAGATTTGCCTGTGTCTCTGATGGGACATCTCTAGGCTTTCTGGTCAACAATTCTGAGAAAAAAGCACAGAATAATGTGAGAGATGGCCTTCGTCACTATCATATAAGTGAAGCTGAAGAATTCCTGCAGAAACATGAAGCTCAGTGGGCTGGAATTCTGCATCTCACCCTGCGCTCCGTAGTGATAAAACGTAACATGGGAAGTATCACTGAAGGCCTGATTTTATTTCCTAAATTTATTACCTAAAATTTTATAATGCTATGTGAAGGCCAAATTATTGACTGCTAAGAAGATGTAGATGTGGGTTATGTGTTAAATTATGTGTACTAGGACTAGTTAGTCAAAAATTGATTTCTGATTCTACATATCCAAATGAAGTTAACATATATTTAGTGTTGTATATCCATAGATGGAGACAGCCCAGATCAGAGACTTTTTTTTTAAACTTCTGGACTAGGTTTCGTGTTGTTTTCTGACTTTCATCCAAACCCTGTAGTTGAATGCTTATTTACTCACTATATCTTAGAACTGGATTTTCACACTCTCTGTGTGAAGTGGCACCTACAACTGACAATTCCTATATCATATGCACAATGTGATGCTAAATTCCTTGTATATATTCCTTAAGGCTTGTATCATCTGTTACTTCATTTTCTGAAGTCCTTTCCAATCATCTTTTGCCTTGCATTGCCTGCATAGTCAATTCTGGTTTCTCTTTTATGTTTTCCTTTTTGTGGTTGATTTTTTCAACAATTACAGTTCAATGGTTTAATTTAAATATAAAATATCTCTGACTCTGATTCTCAAATCTAATTCTAACTCAAGATGTGGTTGAAAATGAAAGCTATAATACCCCAAGTGTAAAGCAGATAAAGAAATATGAACACTGAAGTAATTTAGGTTAAACAATCTTTATATAAGAACTTTGCTGTGGCTTGAGTTGTGCTATTGTGCATATCCTTTGTGATACTCTAAGGACTGTGCTGTGAGACCATGGTGGATTTACCCAATAACTAAAATATCACATGCCAAAGAAAAGGCATAAAAAGACTTTGAAAAGAAAAAGGGTACTTTTTAAGCCATTACAAGAAACAGCACTGCTGTCAATGCATTAAGGGTCCTGCAGTAGAGGTAAATTATTTTGAAGTACTGCATGTATTTCTGTGCCTACTTCATTTACAAAGTGTGCCTGATGAAAGGAAGAAGATCATTAGATTTCTGCTCCATGGCCCATGGAAATTCTGCAGTGTTTCCTGAATATGCAGCCTATTCTATACACACTCATCCCACACATTAATGTCCTAGTGGCATATTTACTCAAGATTTGTAATGCTAGCTGAGATACAGCAAACCATTAATCAAAGATGTCTTTCACGCTTAGAATAATGCAGATCTATCTGGAGCTTTAATCTGTTAAATTTCACCCAGACTTCACATTTTTCCCTCTAAACTTTGTGAAGGAGAAAAAGTTTAGTAGGTTTTTAAAAGCACAATAGGAAATTATCATAACTGTAGGTGTACATGCAGTTAAAATGGAGTAAATTTGTGTGAGTTATCCTTCTGTTCTACAATGCTATAAACAGTCAGACACTCTAGGAGGTAAACTCCCAGTGTGAATTTATTCTTGCATAACTTTTTTTGCCATAAGAGAAACCATTTAACTCTCTCATACCATTTCTCTTCCATACTCTCAATGCAGTGTGATAGATAGATAAAAAAAGAAAACTTATTTCTGCTATACATGAACATATACTGACTTCGATATAATTCCTATCAAAGGTATCACTAAAGGGAAAAAGAAAAGGCAGAATTGATTTGTCAGAGGGATTTGAAATTAAACAACTAATGAGCATCTTAACTTTATATGCAAGTGCAGCTGGAATGCTTGAAGCTCTGCCTTGGGACGGATGATGAACCAGCTGAGAATTTATGGGTCAGGATTACCAAGCAGACCAGTAGGGATGATGTTGTGATGTCTCTTACAGACTGTCTGATCAAGAAAATTAAGTTGATGAGGCCTTCAATTAACTTGAAGAAGCCTTGTACTTGCTGGCCCTGGTTAGCAGGGGTGTTTTTTACCACCCTGCTACCTCTGGAGGGACAACACAGCAAGGCACAAGCAATCCAGGAGATTTCTGGAGTACATGGATGACAACATGACACAGGTGAGCAAGGAGCTGACAAAGGCAGATACTCTGCTTGACCTCACATTTACAAAACGAGGAAGAACTGATCTTAGGATGCATGAGGCTGATGGAGCTGGCTGATGTAACTGCAAGGCCACTCTCAGTTAACTTTGAAAGGTCATGGTGGTCTGGGGAGGTTCCTGAGGATCAGAAGAAAGGAAATGTCACTTCTATTTTCAAGAAGGTTAAAAATGAGGTTCCGGAGAACTATAGTCTTGTCACCCTCACCTCTATCCCTTTGAAAATGGTGGAACAAATAATTTGGAAACCATTCCCAAGCATATGAAGGACAAGAAGGTGATTGGGAGGAGTCAGCATGGATTTATGAAGAGGAAATTATGTTTAATGAACCAGACTGCTCTCTGTGATGAGATGACTGGCTTAGTGAATGATGGAAGAGTAGCTGATGTTATCTATCTCATCTTTAGAAGGTTGCAGTGTCCCATAAAATCCTCATAGAAAACCTGCTAGATAAGTGGACAGACAGTGAGATTGACTGAAAACTGGAATGAACTGGTTGTGACCAGTAGCATCAAGTCCAGCTGCTGGAAGTTACTAGTTACCACTAGTAACTCGAAGACAGTTAGTGGTGCTGTACCCAAGATGTCAGTACTGGGTCTTATATTCATTAACATCTTTGTTAATGAGCTAGATGGTAGGAGAAAGTCCACTCTCATCAAGTTTTCTAGTAATACAAAACTGGGAGGAGTGGCCGATGTGTCAGAGGACTGTGCTGCCATTCACATGATTAGCTCAACAGGCTGGAGAAATGGGCCAACAGGAATCTCATGAAGTTTAAAGAAGAGAAATTCCAAGTCCTGCACCTGAGGTGGAAAACCCCTATATACCAGTGCAGGCTGGGGGTCAGCTGGCTAGAAAGCAGCCTTGCAGAAAATGACCTGAGGGTCATGGTAGACAAGTTGAGCATAAGGCAGTGATATGCCCTCACAGCAAAAAAACAGTTGAGCAGCACCCTGGTCTTCATTAGAAAGTGTTGCCTGCAGACTGAAGAGAGGTGGTTCTTCTTCTCTAGTTGCACTGGTGAGACACACCTGGAGTGCTGTGCCCAGCTCTGGGCTCCCCAGTACAAGACAGAGATGAACATATGCAGTGGGTTTGCATGGCAAGGTTTTGGTAGGGGGGGGACTACAGGGGTGGCTTCTATGAGAAGGTGCCAGAAGCTTCCCCCATGTCCAATGGAGCCGATGCCAGCCGGCTCCAAGATGGACCCACTGCTGGCCAAGTCTGAGCCCATCAGCAACAGTGTGATAGCACCGCTGTGATAGCATATTAAGAAGAGGAAAAGAAAATTTAAAAAATTTGCATCTGTGGGAGAGAGGAGTGAGACTATGTGAAAGCAACAACCCTGCACACAACAAGGTCAGTGCAGAAGGAGTGGGAGGAGGTGCTCCAGACACCAGAGCAGAGGTTCCTCTATAGCTCATGGTGAAGACCATGGCAAGGCAGGCTCTCTCCCTGCAGCCCATGGAGGTCCATGGTGGAGCAGATATCCACCCACAGTCCATGGAGGATCCCACACTGGAGCAGATGGATGCTCAAAGAAGGCTGCAAACTGTGGGAAGCCCACACTGTACCAGGTTTGCTGGCAGGGCTTGTGACTCTGTAGGTGACCCACACTAGAGCAGTCTGTTCCTGAAGGACTGTGCCGCATGGAAGGGATCCACGCTGGATCAGTGTGTGAAGAACTACACCCTTTGAGAAGAACTCACTTTGGAGAAGTTCATGGAGGACTGTCTCTTGTGGAGGGACCCCGCACTGGAGCAGGGGAAAAGTGTGAGGAGGAAGGAGCACCAGAAACAACATGTGATGAACTGACCATAACCCCCGTTCCTTGTTACCCTGCACCACTTTGGGGAAGGATGTAGAGAAATTGGGAATTAAGCCCGAGAAGAAGGGATGAGTGGGGGGAAGATGTTTTTTTCTGATTTGAATGGTAATAAACTAAACTAATTTTCCCAGGTAGAGTCTGTTTTGCCTGTGACAGTAATTGGTAAGTGATCTCCTTGTCCTTATCTCAACCCCCAAGCCTTTTGTTTTCTTTCCCCTGTCTTGTCCAGGAGGGGAGTGATAGAGCAGTTTCAGTGGGAACTTGGTATTTAGCCAGGGTCAAACCACTACAACATAGTGTAGCAAGTCCAGCAAAGGGCCATCAAGATGATTAAGAGCTTGGAGCATTTGACATAACAAGGAAAGGCTGAGATATCTGGAAATGTTTAGCCCTGAGAAGGCTCAGGGGGGGAAATCTATAAAATGCTTTTAATAGCTGTGATTAATTTCTGTTATATACTTCAACAGAAAGAACTAATATATAATATCTCAGACTCCTGTATAGGTTGTATTTCAAACATAAAGAAGACAAGAGATACAGGTTCAAATCATACCACAGTGCACATGGATTTGAACCTCTGTTTTCTACAAATTGAGAGTAGGAAGAGGCCAGAAGTAGAAAGAAGGAGACGGCTATATGTTTGCTGTGAAATGAATGCTGGCTGATTCTGTTGCCAAGGCTGGTGAAGATGAGTGTGGAGTCTCCTGAGAATGCTTGGTTTTATGTGGCTAGAAACTTTGTGTCCCAAGCCTGGGTGGGTATACAGTGGTAGAATTATTCATCAAGTCCAAGACAGGTGGCATAATCCTGGGAAAGGCTCAACAGTAGAAGGGAGCTCAGTGGAATCAGGTTTTTTACAGCTGTTTTGGGGCCTGTTTGCATATCTAGTAGCATGTTTGACTGAATGAGACTGAATGATGCTGGCAGGTCCATGGACTTTGTCTTGGGCTAAATTGCTGAGCCCTATTAGAAATGCTAATGCTTCTGGACTGAGGCAGAAGACGTGCAGGTACTTCAGCAATGTTAGTGCTGCAAAGGAAATGCCTCTCATCGAAATAACACTACTTAGATAGCAGGTGCTAAGGCTGGACTCATGTGCCTTAATGATAGCTGGACATCTACATCCTTTCTGTCTTTTTGAAGCTATAACCTCTGATCTCTCAGGTATGTGAGTGGTTAATGTGCACACCATTTTCATGATTATTTGTACTTGGATCTATGACACTATTTTTCTTTTCCACCTGAACCAGTATTATGTTCTGCTTCTAACGTTCATGCCTTTTCAGTTATTTTCATCATAGCCTTCACGGTCAGCAATGTCCTGATCAAATAAATCCCTCTGGAAAGAGTATTATTTGTCTTTTTGACACTGCTACAGTGTGTTGCTCATTTGGTGATTGTGAGGAGTTACCATCTAAATCTCCTTGCCTCTCCTCACTGGAGAGCTCCCCTCCCCTGCTGTTTCAGAATGTGTATTCTGTGTAATCAGAACCTTCACCATTAGCAGGCCTGCCAAACAGTTTGTGTGTGAACTCCATGCAGGCTGGCAGCAGGGAAAAGAAGGAGAAGTTCATATTGTATGATGCAATTTCATTAAATGTGTTATTTTCAAGCAGTATGTATTAGCTATATTAAAAAAAACTACAAGAAAACCGACAAGAAATGTATTTACTATTTCAGTGATAACACTATTTTGTAAGATTACTATCACATTCTTAATTAGCCTGAACCCTGAATATAGCAGTTAAATTCCATATTGCTGATCAATTTATTTCCAGTCCATTTTCCCTGGTAGCCTTGAAGAGATAGTGCTTTCATTGGTTTCACTGCCGCATTCTTTCTTTTATAATCTCGCTGTACACTACTCTGTCCAAAACTCCTTTTTGCTTACTAAAATCCCTCAGTTTTTGTTTTTGTCACTAAGCTCTTGACCACTAGAGCTCTTCCCACCTGACCAGGTTGCATAGCCTTCCCTCTCCTGTACTGAAACGTCTAATGTATCTTGATTTTCCATGTCAGCACTCATTCTTCTGCCACTATAGTCTAAACCCTTTCCCAAAGCCAATTGTTCAACTTCTGAGCTTCACTGCCAAATTTTTTCTTGTTTATTCCCAAACCATCACATTCCTCAAATTTATTCTTTCACTTGTTGGGAGGGTGGGGGTGGAGGAGAGAAAAAAAGAGGGAACCCTTAAGGTTTAAGCTTTTAAAAGCATCTCGGTGGGGCAGAGAAAAGGAGCAAGGAGTGAGAGATGATAAATCCTAAAAGAGTCAGCTACTCACTACTGCCCCATGAAACAGAAGTGGTATCACTCCATGCTGCAGTGATGGGGCTTGAATTAGGACCAAATGCAAACATGTGGGTTTTCACCTACAAAGCCACCTGGCTGTGTATCTGTACATAAGCAGGGTGAAGGACTGAAGAAATAGGGCTCAGACTGGAATCTGAGAGGGAACTGAAATGAGAGATTGACACAAATTTAAGTATCATTGAAAATGTGTGTGAATTTGGAGTATCCCCTAATATTAGGGGTTTTTTAAATCTGTTTAATGTGCTTATTTTCTTTCCGCAATGTTCCTAGTGATTTTTTGTCTTCTTTTGAAGCATAATTTCAGTAAGTATTTAATACTCCAGCTATTTCCTATACAGCATGTGTGCAGATGCAGGAAAAAACTGTGCTTAATTTACCATCTTCTACATTTCAGTGTGCTTCTCCCTTTTCCTTTCATTCATACACATCTACTTTTTTCATTTGCTCAGTGTTTTTCCTCAAGGCATTTTCTAGGTTAATAGTTAGACCTATCATGGGTTGTGAATTGGGAAAACCAACATGCACTACATTTTGTATTACTTCGCTCCTCAGGTCAAGCAGCACCAGAAATGCCTTTGCTCAGAGATGGATTAGACCTTCCAGTTATAAGAAAAGTCTTCACCAGTTCCTGACTAGGCATATATTCATTTCCTAGACACAGAGCTCACTCATTTCCATAGATATAGCAGTTCTCAGTCATTAAGACAGGGTGGAATTTTCTCCTGTGTATGCTCCAGGGTGATTACAACATTTTAGGAGTTTCCTGAACTGCAGATACTTTTCTGCCTGAATCATCAGGCACTCCTGGTGTGAAACTTCTCTTTGGTCTCAAGACTGACCTGCCTTTTCTCCTTGCCCTTTCTATGTGTCAGTGACTGCTGACTGCTCTGCATTTTCTAAATTGTTGCAGGCTCTCTTCCTCTAATTTTCTTTTTTTATTCTTTTGTTTGGACTTACTTTCTGCAGTATTACATATTGTCCTGGGCTTGAACTTCAGAACTCTGTTGATTATTGCTGTTGTTATAATTTGGCAGTTCAATGTACAAACATTTTACAACTTTTGTCACATTCATTCACCTGAAGAGTTCAGAGCTTAATTAAAACAAGGCAGAAGGAAGAAAATTTTTAATAAGACTTGAGGAGAAACTGCTTCGAGGAGTGGATGAAAGGAGAGATGCAAACAAAGACAGGATTTTTTGAAGAGAAGAAATGGACACTGTGAAAAAATAATTAAATCAGCAATGAAATGAGGAGAAGGGAATAAGGAAAATCAGCTGAGGAGATAAGAATGTAGTTATAGACATTGTAATGGAATGAGAGCATTGTGGTTATATGTTGCAGGTCTGTCAGCAATGACAGACATTTTGGACAAATAAGCAACAAGTATGAAAATCAGAATAGCCAGGGTGTGGTCAGATGTTGATAGGTATGTGGATAATGTAAGCATGGAAATAATGTAGGTGGCTTATCACCAGCCACTCTCTTCTCCCTTCTGCTTCCCAGAAGGTTACAATCCCCCTCAGATTTGCCAGTATAACTATACATATAGCTGTCCCCAGCCTGATTTCGTCAAAAGAATTTGGTTTTTAAAACCTACTAAAACACTTCTGTGCAAGGGTTTTACAATCAAATCATTCTGACAGAACTAGGTTAAGGAGCAGTTGTGCTTGTAGATCATCTGAGAGAGCAGTTATCTTGTGGAAGGGAGATGACAATATTTAGTGTCTGTGCACTAAAGAGGATAATATCTGTTAATAGGATAACAAGAGGATAATATCTGATTGATAGAGGAGATAAATATAAATTTGGACAATTTCTCAGTAAAAAAGAAAAGAAAAGAGAATCTTTGTGAAGATGAAGATGTAGAAGCAGAGGATATTATAAGAAGAGAGCAGAGCACTGACTATGGCATAACATCTGGGAGATTTGAAGGAGGAGAAGAGAGATATAAAGCACAGCTTCTGGGGATTTATGCATAGCATGTCTGTTCTTTTGAGAGAAAATCAATGTGATTGTATGTGAGAAAGCTTTCCTTGCAGTAAGTATGTACAAGTGGTTACTCTAAAGTTAGACAGGCAACTTTAGCAGTGCCATACCTGACATGTTGAATTTCCATTTCTGCCCATGCTGCTGCTTGCTTACTTGGTTTCACAGGGCTGTTTTCAAAAATCTTTATGAAAGAAAAATAGATGAAGCAATGTGTCTTGTTTTATCTGCTGGCTGGGTAAAAGTCCTGCACTACATATTGTTCAATATGTGCAATCAATCAGGCAAGACCATGTCTTGTTTATTCATCTCCCACAGTGTTCACCTTTGCAGTCTTCATCTATTCCATACAGAAAGAAAGGCACCTTATAGAATGCTGATTCTAAAGATCTCTCAAGTGCTCTTTGGGAAGCTGCATATCTTCCTTACAACAACATGTTAAGCTCTCACATGTACTCTCTCTGAGGATGAAGAAGGAAATTATAACTTCATCCTAGTTTACATTATGCTAGGGAAGCACTTCTGAGACCTCCATCCTCCTTAATGTGCCCTCTTTTCCTTGTGCGTCAAGATATATCAGTCTCAGTTTGTATGTCCACTGGTACCATCACTAATGGAACAGCAGAAGAAGCCAATTTTATCGTCTAATGTACTCCACGGCCCATGTACAAAGTGCTTTATATATTGTATAACTCAGTTAAATCACATCCAATTCTTCCGGGGCTAATAAACCCACAAATCTTACCTGGAGTTTTACTCCTTGCCAAGCTTATTCTTCTCTTTTCTTCCCTGAGGTGCTGTAGCTGCTTAATAAAAAGGTCACAAACAATATTTCCTAGCAACAATGAATATTTTCTTTAAAATGGCTAAATAATTTTCAGTGAAGCTGTTAGAAAGAACAACAGCTCCCCTGACTCTGACACTTCAGAAAGTCAGCCAAGCAATGAAAACACTAGGAACTCACTTTAGCAATGAACTTCAGCATGAGACTTTAAGTTAGGTGCTTAAATACCTTGCTGAATTGGGATCTAAAAAAAATCATAAGCTACCAGAAAAATTTCCTTTTTAATATCTAGTTGAGATGGCAATTTCATAATCACTTTAAGCCAATGTAAATGGAACAAGACAATTCATCCTACTCTCTGTCCCATCTCCAGCTGTGCACTCCTGTTGGACTTAAGTAAGTGGGTGAGTTCAGGGAAAAAATCCATATGAAAAGAAATACCCTGTTTGTGTCTCACAGACTCCCTCCATCCCCCAGCCTGGTTTTCAGCCTGATCTGTTTCTTGGTCCAGACTAGCATGCAGTGGGGATGCAAAAGGGTGGCAGGAATGTGTGGTTCAGATTAGGGTAGAGAGGAAGCCTGGCTATGTAAAGGGAAACTCTCACTTACGTTGGAGCAAAGCATTTGTGAAATTGCAGCTACAGAGATCTAAACCTGCATGTCCATATCTCCCTAGTAAAACTTTTTATTTTAATTCATGAGCATAAACACAGTTATCATAGCCTCAAGAGAAATTAAATGTTCAGGATTTTGGTATAAACACTGCACGCACTTTTAAGCAGAGGAGAAATATGTATCATTTACTGCAATAAATAGGAGTCTACTGGGAATTTATTATGTAGTTTCTGAAGCTACTTTGTATGTATCCAGTAGACTATGATAGCTTCTTCTAAGATGCTAATTAGCTGCATCGCAAGAGGTGGCAATGTCCACATGGAAGGTTGTCTCTGCAAGGCACTGATTATGTCACATCTGGGTAAAAGACTAACTAACCCTTTCCACTTCACAGTATGAGAGGTGTAAGAAAAAGCCAATTACACAGAAAGTAGTTAAACATTTGCTTTTCCAATTGCAGAAGCTTACAAGATAGCTGGGAGTCAGCCATACCTATGTAATATTGAAACAGGGAGTTGTTGCATTTACATTAAGTTTTATTTGATAAGGAATTCAAGATGCCTACCTTTTTCTCACTGGGTTGGTAGGTGTAAAAGACATGAACAATGTATTTTCAGACAAAATAACTGAGGTGATTAGTTTAATTTTTTCAGGCTTCAAAACATAAGTAATTGTTAAAGTGAATGTCAATATGAAGACAACAGTAGTAGCTGACAAGCTTAGCTCAGCTACAATAGCTGGCATTTAAAGGTTCATATTAAAGCTATGGCTGAAAGCTTTTGTTTGTGTCTGAACGTGCCTGTGAGCAAGAGAGAAAACATGGATTAGGTAGGTAAAAAACCATCTAGTGATCCTGGGGAAGAAAAGGTACGCAAGTGCCATGTGGAGACATCAGCCCTGACCTACAGTAACTGCACTTTTCTAACGCTCATTGTCTCTTGTCTCCCAGCTGTGCCTAGCTTGCAGCCAATATAATTATCTGGGCAAGCATTTATCAGGGATCAGACTAAGACTATTGCTTTCATTGTCCACTGTTGCTACAAGAAGCCAGTAGAAATGAAGCTAGCACATTAAGCCATTGAACATTTTAACCCTCTGATCTGTAGTTACTCTAGCCAGAAATAAATGACTGTGGAAATGTACAATGGGGGTGGGGTTGGGAGGGGAGAAAGCCATGATTTAAAATCTGCCTCACTGTCAGAAAAGATCAATTCCTTCATTTAACTTCTAAGAGTCAGTATATGCTCACTAGGGCTTTGGTTCAGCAAAGCACTTGCACTGAAGTACAGACAATAAGTAAGTACCCAAAAGTCTGCTGAACCAAGGCTGAAAGTGGTGTTATGCATCGTATTTGCATTCTGCCTTTTGTAAAGTCTAGTGAAAATTCAACTTTTTTATTCCTGTATTTCAAACCAAGTAACTCTGTTCAATTAACTGAACCACCTGATTTTCGAAAAGGCAGTTTTAAATAGTGTTACCGATGTCTTTGGTCTCAAACACTGATCATACTGGATCTTCCATGTTCCAAGCAGCAGATCAGCTTTCTTGCATTGCCAGACTCTTCAAGGAGTTAACTAAATCTGAGAAAAATCGTACTTTTCCTGTAATGGAGATCTGCCAGACTGTGATGCTCTGTTGCAGCTGGGCTTGTCTTACTGGCAGGTGGTGATCACCAGGGAAGCTGGAGTTTTCCCTGGACTGCTTGGGTTGTTTGAATTTGTTCCAAATGGACATCAGACACCACCACTCAGGGTGAATCCCAGCTCTCTATTAGATCTCAGTGTCATGAATAACGTCAACAGACAAAACACACACATGAAATAAAGAGCAAACAAACAGGATCAAGAGTTCAAAACAAATGGCTTTGCTTTTACTGTAGGGAGGTGAAGTAATATACTATTTAATATTCACAGTGCATTTTAATAAAACAATGTCAGGTTAAGACTCCAAATACTAAAGAATAAGTTTTTATCTTAATTAAGTCAATGCGTTCTTTTTACGAGCTAAAAACCAAGGGACACAGTGGGTCATATATTCATTTTTAATTTTCACCTTCAGGCTTCTCTCTGTTCTTTCTCTCCCTTTTATCCTATCTCATGCTTTAACCTGTGTGTAAACTCTGATAGGTTATGTCTGTGCATAATAGAGGGCTGCTGACAGGTTGCTATCTGCATTCATCCTGTGTTGCTCTGCATCTTTCATTATCAGAATAGAGCTTAAGGGCCAATGAGCATGAAAGAATGCACGTTTGCAAAGCTCGGCAGTGTTAAGGATTCATGTACAGCTAAAATTTGATGTTGTTGGATCAGAGCATAAATCAGGGGGGCAAGGGGGAAGATAAAAGAAACAACCACCACCACCACTACCACCCCCCCCCTCCCCCCCCTCCCCCCAGCAAACCTAAGGCAAGCCAGGGATATAAGCAAGCTGTCTGTATATGCTGTGCTTGCAAAATCTTTTTGCATTTATGTCACCAATACTATTGTGTGATTAATGGCATGCATCAGGAGTTCAGCTCTGCTTATTGGCTGGGAGAAGTGTGCTGCTTCTGCTGTGGAGAACCTTATGGTTTAGGTTTCTTTTACTATTATGGATGGTAAAATAAAGCTCCCCATGACCATCCTAAGGGTTTTACCTGCAAGTTTGTACCATACATATTTTTTCGTTCTCAGTTTTCTGCAGTTAACAAACTGAACAGACTCTTACTCCCAGAGTACACCTAAAATATTTCTAGATATTGGCATCTTACTACCAAAACGCACCCAATATTATTCTGTAAGAAGAACATTTTACAGCTGTGGGAGGGACATGGTATGCTTCCTGAGAGTGCTGGTTTAGCCAAAGTAAAGGAAACTTAATCCAGTGTTTGCGTATCAAATGAAAGATGGCAAAGGGGCTCTTGCATGCTGGCCAGGACTCATGGTTTCATTGTGTTACACACATTCCATCTGAATTAAATAGTCAAACATTTTTCCATGCTGCACAATACTTAGTGCATGTAGCATTTTCATTTCCAAAGTGTGCCTTATAAACAGTAACCAAGTAAGCCATACAATATGCTTGGGGATAGTTAATTGCATATTATTATCTTATTTTGCTAATACTTAAATTGAAGGCTAACTCCTGAGGCAACTTGCCCCAGACTGTGCATTAGCAGTATTAGAAACCATTCTCACAGTCAATCACATGTAGGTTGAATACACTCTCTGGGATATTCATATACTGAATGCAACTTGCAGAGCTGTGATGAAGCACCAAAAGCACAGAAAATGTGCTGAAAAGTGACACAGTTAGGCACAGGCAGTTCTGACACAGCTTGGTTCATAGCTAAGCCTACTCAGGATTAAAAAAACCAATGAGTTCTTCAGCATGTTCTCCAGAGAGATTCAATCCTAGTTGCATACTTTGAAACATTAATCACAGACCCACTGCAGTAGACTCCACAAAAAACGAGTTGGCAGTGGCTTTTTCCTGCTGTTGCTTCCCTTTCTATACAACACTCCAATGACTCATATACATAATAAGGCTGTGCAAAGCCAGGTGTCAAGTGAGAGTCTCAGATAGGATGCCGTCCTTCACCTAACATGATGGGAACCTACATTTTCTGGGAGACTGCCTCAGCTAAAGGTAACTGGAAGTCCTGGGGGAAGAATATACAGAAAGACACATGTCTTTCTGGTTCCTTAGTAAAATTAAAGAAGAAATACAGTCTTGGTGTAGAAGCCAATAAAAGACAGCAGTCTTTCCTCAGCAGTGTAAGATCCTATGAAAAATTAACTTAGAGGTGACCATGGTTGATGTATAGATCAATGCTATTGCTTCTACAAGGCATATTTGTCCTTTACCATGTTGGTGCAAAGAAAAGGTAAAAATCTTTCTAAAACGGAATGTTTTCCTCACTGCTCTGTCTGCTGATCTAATGTTTCTATGCAGTCACACAGCTCTGAGACAGATGACCTCTTGCACAGCGTCCCTCAGTGCTGCCTTCCAGTCCAGCTTTGCTGCTGAAACAGGACAATATCAGCCAGACATCCTCATCACTGCTAATTTGATGTTTGCAAAAGTGTTGTCAAGGGATTAAATTTAAATTGCTTTTGCAATGATTTTCCATGGGATATTGAAATCCTATTGTCATTAGAGATTAGAACAACTTGTTCTGCTAACCTGTTTTTAAACAAGTACTTCTGGAGAGGAGACATGCTGGGAGAAGAGAGAAAAATAATGGGTCTGGGTGTAAGGTGATGAATGTTATTAAACCTGTTACCGTACTGCCTCTGTAATTGAACAGGTGCACATTTGGCTGTGTAGAATGCCTGACTTCTGGATAGGTTCTTTCTAAGAAACCAAGTTAAAAATTCCTTTCTCTGATCAGACCTTATTTAAGATTACTTATTCATTAGTTGTTAAGTTATTCATGATAAACCAGAGTTCTTCAATTCCTAGATGAATTGTCTTTTCCACACCTGTAATCTGTTTTAGTTATCTCTGACATACCAAGGCAGGACTCACTGCTGCATTGGCAATGAAGTGCTGCATTGAATCCTCCCAGGAAATTCATTTCAGAGGTGCCAGCTCTTGCCGCTGTCTGTACACAGAGCCAAAGTGCTTCAGCAGAGACTCTGTCTCCCACTCTGCACATGCAACTAGCCTGAACACGTCCTCCTACTCAGGAGTCACAGCACACAGCCCTCATCTGAGTGAGGTTTGTGCAAGAACAGATTTTTGCACTGCTAGCTTGGAACCCCAGGGAGCAGCAGTTCAGGTTTTATGTGGGTACTCATGAGAAGACATATGTCTGCTGGTGCCTGCTTCCTCTTACTTGGATATGACGTGGTAGTAGGTCTGTCTCTGAGTGAGTGCAGAGCTTCTTCACCAACAGAGGTAAATTATCCAGCCATATAGGAAGAATTCATTTATCTGAGCAGCTGCTCTTCCTATCTGTCAATGAAAGAGCTGGGTGCAAGAGTGCCATGGGCCAGATACAGCTAATGGACCGTGAATTGGATTATGCATGCCCTGATAAGCAAAAGTCTAAGCAAGAAATTGAGGACTATGTATTCTCAGTTTGAGGAGCAAAGCACCTTACCTGCAAGGTTGTACTGTAACCTGTTGAATCCAGTCTCCACCTTTCCTTTTCCCCCTTGAAGCTAAGTTCTGCAAAGAAAATGACACAGAATTTATGGAACCTGAGGAATAGAGAGAGGGACCCTAATTCTGCAGCTTGTTCTGTCACTGAAGGCAAGCCAGATTTGTTCCTAAGCTCTGAGAACTGCATATGGATTTTGTCTTGGATCAGGTACATAAAGAGCAGAGGGGAGCAGAGATTACCCAACCTGTTATCTGTTGAGCTACTTAGCAGAACACTAACATTTCTATTCTGAGATTACTACTTTCAGGTGTACCAGAGATGCAAATTTGGCAGTTTTTTTCACTTTCAGCTTAATTATGCTGACTTCATCACACAGAAAGAACTATCCCCAGAATTACTGTATATTCATATCTTATCTGTAGAAAATGTAAGACTGAGCAGCAGTACGTGGTATATGTGTATGCAAATGCAAGGGTGAATGTACTGGAGACACCTTTTAAAATAACTGCAACCACTGTAAGAAAGAATTATCCCTCCTCCTCACATCCTGAGAGAGCTGCAGCTGTGGAATAACGTGTGTGTGCACACGTGTGTGTGCATGTGTGTGTTGAAGAAGATGTAAAGAAAGGGGCAAGAAGAATGACTTCTAGGGAAGGGCCTGTATCCATAGTCTCCACATCTCCTACATTAGCTGCTTTAAGCTCTCATGCTAATGTAGTTAATTCAGGTTTTATTATAACAAAGCAAGTTATCTGTCTATTTGTTTGTAGATTACAATATTTTTATTAAGTAAGTTATGTGAGATGCAGCTCTGCACATGTGATTGTGATATGGGGCTGAAAAAGTTAAAGCCTATCTAATGATGAGAGATACAGTCAGGTGGTTATATAGTGAATGCCTAGGAACAGCTTATAAAATTCTCTGCATTCTCATCTTGGCTCTATCGCAGATATTCTCTGTGCTCCAGAAAATAACCTACTTTCTCTCTGCTATCTTTATAATGGCAGTAATATTTCCTTACTTTACAAAGCAACTGTTGAGGATCAAATCATTAACATTCCGTGGCCCTTGTATGTGCAATGTCAAGCCATAGTGATCTGTTGTGACATGATCCTTATGCATTTAGCATTATTGGAATCCTTATTATTATCATTAAGTTAATTACTGTCAAGAGAGTTTCTTATGACATGTTCTGTTAATAATGTAATAATAAGTAAAAACAATGATGGAAATGAATGATTTGGGAATCAGTACTTCATTGTTCTGCATTTCTGGTGTTTGATGTCTGATTCTGATGTTGGCGATGTTTTTCTTCTGCAGATCTAAGTCTATAAAGGCTAGAATCTCACTTAGATATAATTTTTTCCCTTGGGTGAGAAGAGATGAGTTGTAACACAATAAAGCAAATTAAGATGCATTAGACAGTACATTTAAGAAGCTAATTTGAATAATCACATTGATTGATCAAAAGTTTATTAAAATCAGTGGGAGTCTTAAATGGATTAATTTATATGGGTTTTTCAATCAGGTCCTTAGTATTTTTTCTAGTAGATATTTGAATTGCGCTTCCTGCGTGCAGTCAGGAGGCAGCAGGCACTTAAGAACTGTCGGTCAAAAGGAAGGAGAAATTCAAAGGAAAAAGACCTGTTGACTGAGGACTCAGAGGCAGCTCGAGAATTAGCAAAATTGTTTTCTGCACCTAAGGAGAGAAAATGCTAAGATGATTTAGTGTTTCACCGACATCCTCAAAGATTACTCAGATGTGTGAGGTAAAATATGGTTTACAGAGCAATGAAAAGAATAATTTACAATTGGGCTGTGAGAGATGCTTGGTGCTGACCACTCCCCAAAGTCTGAATGGACTGGATTGCTACGTTTGAGGTTAAATAACTATGGGTATGAGCCTTCCTTGAACCGATTATGGCTTTCATTCTGGAAGATGAGGGAGGGTGGACATTTGAGCTTTCCAGCTTTCAAGTCCTTTCTCTTAGGACCATGATGCATATTCTCCATTACTTGGGACTCATCCCTCTCTTTTATGGTTCTGGAATAAGAATAAACAATCTGGAGTAGAAAAATGTGTTGTCAGCAACTAAGGACTTTTCTCAGAATTAATTCTGTGATCTTTTTAACCAAGCAGGATTCGGCTCACAGTGTGCTGCTGTGTATGAATTTCCTTTCATCCAGAAACAGGCTGAGGAATCCCACAAACAGGACCTGGCTACACAGAAGTAAGAAAATAAATTTGAAAAGGAAATTGTATGAATACCAGAGGAACAAATCTATGTCACGTAAAACTTCCTTTCTGCATTATGCTTGATTAGCATATTACTGAGTTCAGCCTACACCTGTTTTTCCCCCCTCCTTAATTCCAATTATAATGTGCGCCTTTGTGTTACACCATTTATTACTAAATGAATCTAGTTCTAAGGATGTGCATGCAGCCAATTTATTCATTAGATATATTGTAGTGGAACTGAATAAAAGGTTTTATTATCAATCTCCTTAATTTCCAGATAGGATTTAGTGGAAATCAATATTAGAGAATGCATAATTGCTAACTCTTCTTAAATTAATAGACTCATTCATTAAGCCCTCCCAAAATACTTAGCCGGTATTTCTTGTGACTTTCTCTAATTAATTAGCAAGTAGAAAAAGATAGTGAGCAGAACAGCTTTTGGCAATTGTATGGTAGAATCTGAAGACGGATCTTGAGGAAGAATTAATTTGGATATGTATATACAGTACTTCACCCATAAATTGATTACAGGAGAATGCACTGCAAAAGAAGACGAATGGTAGTTGTATGCTGATGGTCGGCAGAAAATCCAGTACCCAGCAGGTGGTTTTAAGCAGTTCAAGCTGGGACGTGTACCCGTGTCTAGTTGCTAATGAATAGCAGTCAGTTTTAAAAGCTTTGGAATTAAATATAGTGCAATCTGTCTGTATAAAACTGCATGGCATGCATGCAGTATTTGTGAGATTTTCATTTGTGCCTAACTAGGCAAGTTTTCTGGGCCAGAAATGATGAAACAAAGCACTGAAAGATGCTGTAAGAGAGCAGCAAGTGATAAAAGACTGTAGTCAGGTTCTGTGTTGTCTGTATATGAATATGTGCTCTCCATCTTCATATCTAGGAGTGGTAGGTTTTGCTTTGTCCCGGAACATAAGTCTTGGGGAAAAGGAATACACAATCCTGAGTGCAGATGCCGGTTTGTTGTCAGCCACTATTGACTCTGCTGTGGGCTTCAGCAGTGATCAGTCACCCCCTCCAGAGAACCTGCCAGTGACAGCTCAGTGGAATTTAGCCTGGCTCTGGAATTCCTAATGTCACAGCACAAGTTGGTAGGAGAAAACCTTGCCGCTACCAAACACGTAAGCTACATTACTTTTAACTTTAGGCTATCTAAAGAAGTGTACAATGAATCTCCAAGAAAAGGCCTGCTAAAAGTGGCTTTCTGATCTCTGGGTCTGGCTCAGGTCAGCGACATTCCTTCCTTTTGCATTCCCAGCATGGTTCCATACTTTGTATTTTTAGCGTGTCTAAGTTATACTTACTATGTCTAACAACGGAGCTACAGACCATGCATATATTAGCTCATAGGCAGTGGACAGGAATGAGTCTGGGTCCTTCCCACTTGCCAGACAAGTGGGAAAAGAGAGGAATACTCACTCCATCTGATGAAGCATCTCAGGTATCTCCTCCCTGGGATGGTTACAGAGAAACTGGAGCTGCTGCCAAGTGTACCAGGCCTCTGTACAGTCCCTGCTGTGCTGCCTAGCTATACAACACCTAGGTAGTATCTTTATTGTTTTCCGTACAAACTAACAGGGTGAAATGCTGTTATAGCCCACGATCTGAGATGAAGCATGCTGTAGAGCTAAATAAAACACTTCCAGCGCGAGGGCAGAGTTTCATCACAGTTAGCAGAGATATCGCTATCTGACTAGGAACAGTGATACTGAAATAACATGGCTATACTTCATTGAACTGCCTTGAGATAATACAAATTTGAGAGTCCTGAAACATGACAAAGATTACATTGACTAAGAAGGGAAAAAAAAGGTTTGAGGAGCTCTTAATCATGCTTACAGTGTCAACTGTTAAAAAGATCTGTACCCATCATACAGAGCAGCTTCGTAAGGGTTCTTTCTCCACCGTCCACTGGACATGTTGAATCTGTGGGGCTGAGGACATTTCCTGAACGCATGCTGTAACAAGACCCAGGTATCAGAGTCTCTCTCCTGCAGTCTGTTTCCTCTTGAAAGAAAGCCTGGTAGCGTTAGCAGGGAGAAAATTAATATAACTGGGTGTCAAGACTTCAGGATACTTCATCGATTATACCTGTGCTGCATTTCAGGCACCATCATTGACTCTACAAATGCCAACACTGCTTGAAACACTGTTGTTCAGAATGAACCTGCTAAAACCAGTGACAGACAAGGACTGACCAGTTTAGGTTGGCAGTTGATTATCCTTTGACAATGTATGTGAATTTCAGCTTTGACTGCTATGTACCTCCTAGACAGACACAGGTAGTTCTTTTTTACCTACATTTCCCCCCATAAATTTGTTTCAGCATTTTTTGTCTGGCCTCTGTTTTGATATTTAGTACCTCCTCTTTCACCATAGTACTGCTTTTCTGTTTGGGCTAAATACTGATTACTCATTTGTTGTTTGTCCATGTTTTTTACTCTTTCTAAGAAACTGTTCATTATAAAACTCTCTCCAAACAATGACACTGGTTTGTTTCTATTTTTCTTTTTTTTTGAGTCTTCTGGATGGAGCTAGTATTAGTACTTGTGTTTTGTTATATGCAGACTAGCCATGAATCTTGAAATATCTTTTAATGGACGCACATGGAGATCCTTTCTCTTTCAACTAACGTGACTTTTGGGTACCGTGTGTCAGTTCTTGCCACAGTTCAAACATAAAGCAAATAAAAATCCCCAAAGCAACATCAGAACTGTAAAATTCTTGGAAATAATCAGCAGTGTGAGATAGTAATAGGAAAATATACTGACTGTTTCAGCTAAGGGTGCCTTTGTTGGCATTACACTGGATCAGTCTGAGCTGATTTTTTCAAATCAGGCTGGTTTCATATTCTGTTTCAGAATTCCTCTTAGGATACGTAAAAGGGGACTGAGCACTCATGCTTGCTTTTCAGAATGGTTGGCAACAGTTTTTTTCTTAACTGTCTACAGCTTGGTTGGTTTATGCCCAAGGTAGAATTCACTCAGGAGTGCCATCTTCCTCACATTGCACCAGATGCTCATGTGATTTATTCAAGTGTAGATCTAGTCCAGTACTTCTGCCATGAGTGATACTGCATTAGGCATTTAGCATCATAAAAGTTTCGTTACTGCTTCTTTTGATCAGTGACTGTCAGCATAACTCATCTGAATTGCGCCTACCTAGCAAAACCCCCACACAGCTCAAAGTATCAGAAAATATCAAGCCTAATTCCCTTGTGTGTTTTTGTATTTCCTTTCATGACATATGAAAGCCCACCAATTTTGGAGCTATACTGAATCTTATATCTATCCCCTTCAGCTTGTTATTTTATGGCATTAATGCTTCCCCATAAGCTGATAAGAAAAAAAAAAAAAAGAGAGAGAGAGAAGAAAAGATGTATTCATACTCTAAATCATCAAAAGAGAATATTTCCTCTCTTTTTTGCTTTTCAGTCCTTAAGAAATACATAAATCACTTTACTTATTTATAAATTAATATAACAACTGTCTCATTCAGTACTAATCAGCAACAGTAAAATGTATGAATTCCTTTAGAGATAAATACAGATCTAAAGTTTACATTGCATAAAGGAGGGCTTTGCATTTTTTTATTGTTATGATTGTCTCCAGATGCAATTATAAACTTGTGACATTCTTCTAGCTTATTCTTCATTAAAGTCCTTTGCAAGTGGTTCTATTAAGCTCACCTGTGATTGTGCTGGCATTTAGGTTCAAGACAGTGCCGTACAAATCAGACTGCCTGGTGTTTAAGCTTTACAGACTTTGGACAGGGATAGGAACAATTTGAGTAATAAAAAGACAGTCTGAGTGTAGCCCCAAGTGTATTAGGGACCAGTACTAATGCCAGAGGAGAAGACGGAAAATGCTTCTAAATATTTTTAAGTAAGGTATTGCATTAAAGCCAAAACATAGAAGTAGATACGCTGGACAGAAGTTGAAGCAGCAGGAACAGTAGGTCTATACTCATCCATATCATAGACGCTGCTCCAGTCCACCAGTGTTCTAACACCAGAAATACTGACAAATTATCTAAATTTCAGGAGAAACCTCCACATAGTAGAAGTATGAGATTAGTTATGAAGTCAAAGGAATGAATAGGATTGGGTTTAACTACAACAGTTGTTGTTCCTTGCAGCAGATTCTCAAGTCAGACAGACTTTCCCTTAGGTTAGATGTGCCGTAGGGATGGGTAGCCGCCTTCTGTGTGGTCTTTTGAAGCCTTAGAATGGTTGCATTGCAAGCTGATTTCTGCTTGCAATGCAGAAAGGAAGAATGTCCAATAGAACATCCTGAATAAATACTTAATGACTTGAGCCAGGTCATTAACATTTTGAGAAAATCCCTTGGAATTCATTGACTCTACTATTATAAAATACATTTTTTTAAAGATCAAGTATTCCCCCCAAAAAAGCATGTGTGGAGGAGAATTTGACTGCACATTTTTTTCATATGGGATCTGCACATCTTGGCCACCAAATGAACATGTCTTCTAATACTGTAGAACACATTGGAAGTTTTTCTTTCTAATGAGTTTTTAATCTCTGCCATTACAAAAATACAGTTATGAACTGATATGATCTTCTGTTTTGTTTTGACTTTAAAAAATCTGTCTTGCAATTTGAGAAATAAAAATAGCAAACCAGATTATTTTACAACAGGGTTGTAGGAGAAAAGGAAAAGTTATATCTTTCTACAAAGCTACTATTTTGGTTTCTTTTTAGTAAATACAACCGGATTTTAAGATTAATTATATTTTTAATAGAAAATAAAATAATAACACATTAAATGTATTTTTCCTTTCAGTCCCGACATATAATTCCATGTGCTAGATCTGATTTGTTGTCTTCAGAACGTATCACCACTTCATATCCTTTCAAGTGAATACAGTCAACCTAATTGTGGAAAAATGCTTCCACTGTTTAAGAAGGTGCAATTGCTAGCTTTCACTATTTTGAACTGATAAGTGTACAGGTGCAGAAAATATTTTTTTCTCATGTAGGAGTGATCAGGGTTTTTATTTCATTAAATATGAGGAAAAGTTATTTTGAAACTGCAGTTTTAATTGCACTGCCACTTGTCATTTGGAGTTATACATGGAGATATATATATCTGTTTAAAATGCTGCAAAACAGTAACTGTCATTTCCCAAGTAACATGGCATTTAGAATGCCTCTAAAGAATATGTTGTATACATTTAAAAATGCATCCAAATCAAACAGTTAATCCTGTTTATAGTTTTGAGAAACTGTATGAGTCTAGGCTTCAGATGAAGCTCAAGGAGCTGATGCTAAAAGGAGGCAAAATTTTCTGTTGTGTTTATTTGTAGTTTATTCTGGTCTAAGCTGAATAGACAGGACAAATGAAAATCTAGACAAAAGACTTTCCTAAATTCCCTGAGAGTCAGAAATTTGGAGGAAATGTTATGCCAGAAAAAGCTGATACACTGTTTCAGAAATTACTATTGTGTGTCTGCTCACTGAAATCGAAATTCCCATCAGTTGCCCGTTTCTGCTCTTTGTAGAGTTAAATGTGGTAAGAACAGTGATCTCACTAAGCAGTAGCCTGGGATCATGCGTTTGTGGCTCTGGCTAAAGCCTGGTTCATGCCATGGCAAATCATCTGAGACTTCTGGCATGGCCAAGCACACCCATACCATCGATGCCAGGACTCTGGTGGCACCCCAGCCCTGGGAGAACCTGGACAGGCTGGTTTGCCCTGAGCTATGGAGTTGGAAAACTCTGGATCCTGCCCTTGAAGCAGTCTGTATGGAGGTCTGTCTGAAAAACACCATATTAACATGGGCGGGGAAAAGGGACATCAAGATCTCCAGGTCTCTAACCTGAATATAGACAGACACCAGCCCTGCTCGGGAGCTGTGGCTACCAGAAGATGGCTTGGAAATGGGCAGACTGGAAGTACCATGTCTTTATCTCAGTGCAGTGTTTTCCTGGCATACCTGTCTCAAAAGCTGGGATACCGAGGCAGTCCAGGAATCTGTGGGAAAACTGCATTGCCATGTATCAGCTTTTGTCAAACCCAAGATATTTCTGACAAAGTGTGCTGGACTCAGTAACATTTTCCCATGAAATTAATTTAATCAGAAGACAGCTAACCAGCTGTAGTTGTTAGATATATCAACAAAGACCGCTGATGGAATGGAAAAGCACCAAGGGCTACTCAACAAGAAATGTGTGTTGCATCACCAAGCACTGCAATTCTCAACACTTAGGGTAACAATTTTGAAATCCTGCAGTTGTGTGAATATATAATTCTTAACTAAACAGCTCAAAATTTTGAGCCAAAATCTGGGCCTGAAAGTCCAGATACCTAGGACTCACTGGTCCTGCTGTGAATGCATACGTCTGTAAACAACAGGGAGAACTTGCAGCTTAGATCTGCTTTAAAAATGCCAGAACACTGAGCCACTCAGGTTTATCAGTCAAAAACTGGGAAGAGGTACGTGTCTCCCAGGTCCAGTTTCTGCCAGAGAATTAGGAACTAAATGAGGCCACAGAAAGAGATTTTACTTTACTTAGCGACCACATCCCTAAATACTTTCCTGGAGCTGGCTATACCAGCCAAAATAAGAGCTTGTAAAAGGGCCTTCTAGGAGTTCACTGACAGAAGATTGATTGTGGCTGTGTGAGATTGGGCTTCAGTTCCTTCCCCTCCCATTCGAATTTCATCACTGATATCCTAGGTGATTTCTGAGATACAGTTTCAGTCTCTTCAGCATCTCCTGGTAAAACTGACAGAACAAGCAAAAGAGCACAGCTTTCCAGCTGGGTGGTGTGAGTAGTCACAGCCAAGATGGGACACCTGGATTGCTGTCAGTGTAGCATAAAACACTGGCAGTACTAAAAGCATCCACCTGAGTAACAGGAAATACAGGAAGCAGCAGTGAAACTCATCTTCTGCACCTTGTAGCAATGATATAACTGCTGAATGCTTGATAAAATTAAGGGAAGGAGAAATGCCACCTTCCTCTAGCCTTTTGAAGAGGCTACTCTTCAGTATTTGTGGTCTGGCAACGCCTATTAAATTGGGTTCTGCAAATGAGATGAATATGAATCCTTGCAATTTTTTTGAGTATCCTGGCAGGTGTCAGGACGTTTGGGCTACTTGCTCAGTAGTGTAAGGTATTAGGAAGTTCCAGGTGTATCCAGAAGTATGCTTAGTTGTTCTAGAGAAGTTTACTAGTGAAAACTTATGTTCACGTAGCCTTTAGGTGGTCACAATGAGGATCCACAAAGGAGGATCCAGGAAATTATAGACCCATCAGTCTTCCTTCAGTCCTTGGGAAAGTTACAGGATGAATCCTCCTGGGGGCTATGACAGGCCAAATGAAGCACATGATTGGGATTTTCCAATGGATTCATCAAGGGCAAATTGCGCTTGACAAATCTGATGGCCTTCTACAACAAAGCAACCTGCGCAGTTGATGTGGGGCAAGTGGTGGACATTGTCTATCTGCATTTCTTCAAGGCTTTTGATACAGTTTTCCACAGCTTCCTCCTAGAGAAACTGATGCATTATGGTCTAGACAAGTGGTCCACGGGGTGGGTGGGGAACTGGCTGACTGCCCGTGCCCAGAGGCTGGTGGGCAATAGCTCCTCTTGACACTGGCAACCTGTCACAAGTGTGGCCTCCAGGGATCAACATTGACCCCAATGTTGATTAAAATCTTCATAAGTGATCTGGATCATGGGATTAAGTGCATCCTAGTGAAGACTGCTGATGATGCCAAACTTAGTGAGGAAGCGAACAGTTTGGAAGGGAGAACCACCCTCCAGTAACACCTGGATAGATTGGAAGAGTGGGCTAAGAAGAAGCTTATGAATTGCAGCAAGGACAAGTGTAAGGTCTTGCACTGGGGAAGACACAATCCAGGAGCGCAGCACATCTGGGATCTACCCGGCTGGGGAGCAGCTCTGTGGGCAGGGACCCGGGCCCTGGTGGACAAGAGCTCAGTGTGATGAGCAGTGTGCTGCTGCGGCAGAGCAAGCAGCGGGGTGCTGCGTTGCATCAACAAGGGCATCACCAGCACACAGAGAGAAGCCATTTTACCACCCTACCCAGCACTTGTCAGGTCACACCGGGAATACTGTGTTCAGTTTCAGTCCCTGCTGTGCAAAAAACATGTGGACAGGCTGGAGAGGGTCCAGAGAAGGGCCATAAAGATGACCACAGGACTGGGAAGCCTGCCATGTGAGGAAAGGCTGAGAGAACTGGGTTTGCTCAGCCTTGAGGAAAGAAAGCTTAGGGGAGACCTTGTCACCATGTTCCAGTATTCAAAGGGTGGCTAAAAAGATGGAGACTCTCTTTTTACAAGGAATCACGTGGAAAAGACAACGAGTAATAGGTACAAATTACTCCTGGGGACATTCTGACTGGACACAAGAGGACAATTTTTCACCATGAGAACAATCAGCCATTGGAATAGTCTCCCCAGGGAAGAGGTTGATCCCCCAACATCGAACACTTTTAAGATTCAGCTGGGCAGGGTGCTGGGACATCTTGTCTAGACCGTGCTTTTGCCAAGGAAAGTTGGATGAGATGACCTTTGAGGTCCCTTCCAACCTGGTATTCTATGATTACATGATTCTATGATTTAGATTTTAGAAATTTCTGAGCAGCAGCTGATGGTGTCCTGAACTTGTATGTTTACATTAGGGATTTATATCATTATTGGAGATGAACTGCCTACACAGTTGCTACACAGCTAGTTCTGCAAGGAATGGCTGAGCCTTGTGGTTTGGTTCAGGTGTATTTTTCTGTGATGATGATGCTATATCATCTGGGCTAGTTATCACAGTGACTGATGCAAGGTGTCCAAGCAAATGATTTCTGTATCCAGAAATGAGCTAAACTACCAGAAGACTTATATCTGCATCAAATCTGTTGTTGAGATACAACGGTTGTAAAAATCTCACAAGCTATTGTTTAAAGAGTTCGAGCTTTCAAGATAAACAACTTGCAGCCAACAAATCTACAGGTTCTTTTGCTCAGTGACACTTTGTCTAGCTGGAGCAGACTAGGGGATGCTTAAACTTTGAGTGCTTTCATAGCTAACCCAAGATGTGCCCCATTATTTATTTCAGTGTGTTGAGAAAAGGCACATAGCATCAGGAGGTCAGAAACAGAAAATGATAATAATAAAAAAACTTAAAAGGGAAAATTCACTTGCTAAATATTCTGTTGTTTAGTCATGTTTTTGTAGTCATAGATGTTCTTAGAAAACTAAATAGTGGCTGGCAGCACTGCAAGTGATAACTAAGACTAGTTAGGACTCCAGTGTGTGTTTGAGTTTTGCATAACCTAGACAAACTCCCACAGTTCAGTGCTAAGGTGATCATCACATCTGACCATTTTGATAAAGCCATGAGTATGACATTGCATAAATGCTGTGCTGCCTGTTACCCTTGTTGACCACATTCAGCTGGCTGTGGTGGTCCAACACAGTCACCATGAGACCTAGCTGAATATCTAAGATGGGGTCAGCCTTACTCGAGCAAAAACAATTTTCTTCCCCCTTGCTTTTTTTCAGTAGCATTGCTGATAGCTATGGTGGCTGTCCAACCCTTTGGGCTGTTCTCTGTCTTTCCATAGGTCTATGAGTTTGTTTTCTGAAAACATTATATACCTACTCCGGAGAACATGAATACCCATCTCTTTTGTGAACCACAAACTTGATTTGTTTCCTTAGAAGAGCAAAAGTCAGGTATTCTAGCAATCTTGAATGAGTTCTAGTACCGTTTCCTCGAGAACAAACTTGTGGTTGAGAGAAAACCATATTGAAGACATGCTCATTTTCTGCATGTGCCCCTGGAGTCCATGGGCCAAGTACAATGAACAGTAATGTGTTTCTAAAATCTTGTAAAATACACGTTTAACATAATATTAATAGGATAGTTACTGCCTCCTACAAAGTTAAAATATGCATGTAGGGTGGTGAATGCAAGAGCAATGCGAAAACTATGCAGTTCACAATTGTTAACTTTTCATGAGAAACAACCTAATTAAGACAGCATAAAGTGAAATTCTTACAATACAGGGAGAGTTAGATTTGACACGAAAACGAAAGTTTAAGATCCTAAACCACAATATATGTATATACATTCAGAAAAAACTAATTATGTGGAAATTTGGTTGCATTCATGTATTTACATATGCATTTTCAAAAATCTGCTAATCATTCATTGAAATTATTACTATATGAAAAGTAGAGACCCATTTCCAGTGCATCTAAAAATAGAAAGCTTTGGTGATATCTAAGATCTGCCTACACAGTAGAATTCCCTGGTGGGAATCGAAAAAAAAAAAAAAAAAAAAAAGCAGCTTGTTTTTTCCCACTAATATTCCTAACTAAGAAGCATGTGAAAATTGGAAAAGCATACTGAACTTGATAATTATACGAAATGCACATTTTGTCTTTAAATGACAGAATTTTTAGACTGGAAAAGTGCCTGACAGATTGATGGTAAGAAATGTAACGGTTTTGAGCTGAAACAAATACCCCTTGTTTGTCTTTCCTTTCAAGATACTGGGGGTTGTGGGGCCATAGAATGTAGCTCTCTATAGAAGAAGAAAAGCTTAGTAAGAAGGGATCCAGAGACTCCTGCCCTTGATGTTTTCATTAGTCTCTTGGAAGACAGAATGGAAGGGATTCTTATGAAATCTGCCCTTGACCCTGATCTGAGAGGGGAGAATGCTGCAGAACTAGAAATCTGAATAACCCAATGACCAGAAAAATGGCATAGGAAAAGAGAAATTTAATTCGATTCAGAGAAAACAAGGTCCAAATTCTACTTTTCAGAAAAATCAATGACAGCATCAGGAATGAGACCAGTAAGGAAAGTAAATAGTGTTCAGGAAAAGGATCTGAGGATCCTTGCAAATCTGGTCTCTGCCAGAATAGACTGACCATGGGTTAACAGAACCATGTTCCTATCAAGACAACAAAGAAATAGCACAGGACTCAAAGCACGTTAAATAGACTCAATACATAACGTAAGCCTGCTCTGCCCAGCACTGTTAGACCTCTGCCAGAGCTCTGTGTCCAGATGCATGTCAACTGAGAGTGCAGCACAGAGCATCAGTGATATGCTGAGACCTAACAAACACCACCTCTGAGAAGGAATTGAAGGGACTGGGGCTTTTTAGACAAAATAAGATTAAGCAGAAAAATGATATTGGTTTTCAAGTGTTTAAAATGTCAGCTGAAAAGAATTAATTTGTTCACAATGCCTAATGCCAAATAGGACAAGATATAATGGCTACTAATCTAGCTTAAACAATACGAAAAATTTTCTAATGGCAAGATCATTGAACACCTGCCTGGTTGAGATGGGTAATATGGGGAATACTTCTCATTGTCTGTTTTTAGGTATAGATGGTCCTGTCCTGAAGTAGTAGGATTGAATCTCTTGGGGTCACTTCCAGTTCCACTTTTATAAATATCTGAAATTGTTAGGAATAATATGACTATCATACATTGAGGTTTAGACCTCAAGCTAAAAATAATACGTCTTTGATTCTCTGAAGCCTGTGATGTTTAAGACTTCTATTTTTATATTTCCCTGCTTAATCTGAAATTCTCAAGAGATTACAGATCCCCTGAAAATGGAGAGCTACCAGGGAAAAATACTGTATGACTTGTGACAAATTCTGAAGTACCGATCAACCTGCACTAGGTGGAAAAGTGCTGCACACAGTGTAGTTTAAGAAGCAGGATTCCTTTCACATTCATCTAATTGATTCACATTAAGCAATAAACTATTTTTCCAAGAAAAGCTTTAGTTAGAAGGAATGTCTGAAAAGAGTATGGGAAAAATTAAATCTGGTGTCTATCCCTTAAAGTCGTTTCTAAACACACACAAAAGTAACTAGTCATATTCCTTAGGCATACAAAGACAATGATTCCACCTTGATGCCTTTAGTTCCGTATTGGAGAAATTCTCACCACCTTACTTTCTCTGTCACAGATGGTTAAGGTGATGGGAGGGTTATTTCCCCTCCATATGCAGGGTTAATGGAGAAAAAGTCTCACAGAACAACTCTACCCAGCAGAAGAATCTCTGCAGTCTCTGCAAAGAAAGAGGTGCTTTCCCTGCAACTACAATTTACAAGATTTGGAAAGGTGAAAAATTCCAGTAATCTACTCCAGTATTTCAGGTCTCTGGTATACGCAGTTCTTTGAATCAACAGATCCTGGGAAAAAAAAAAAAGCTTAAAAAAAATTAATGCTGTGCATATGTACAGTGACCCTCCTTCTAACATTAAGTGAGATCAACCTGCAGTGAACAAGCCCTGTACACATGGATGAATTAACTTCAAACAGGCCTGAATCAACATACCATCACAGTTTAGACATATACAAAATGTTTCAGTGAGATGTGGTATGTATGTACCAATAAAACCAGTGTTATGTTGGTATTAGGCAAGAAAATACCACTGTGCTTCTGAACATATCAATTTTAATTTGATGATTTTTTAAAAACTAATTTAGATGATAGTTTCTATTTTTACAGTGCTGGCTTCATGAGGAAAGGAGTTAATGAGTTTGACAAGAAAAAATATTTTTTAACTCTATGAGAGTACTCTATATATCCATGTACTGAATGCCTATTTTAATTAGTTGATTCATTTTATCAAGTTATTTTCCAAATCCTTGCCTGCTAAAAGGGCCCTCAACTTTTCACTGCCACTTAGAAATTTCATCCTGGCATCACCCATTCTGATACAGGGAATTTTTACTCCCAATTTATGAAGGATATATGCTGACAGAAGCGATCAATTTTGTAGAGTAGGTCACTTGTCCAAGATGACAAAGAGAGTTTGTATAAGAACACAGTACAGTAATATACATGATACCAAATTATTTTAGTTAGAACTGAAAAAGTCTACAGATGAACATGAGGAAAAATATTTCTAATGTTGTGAATGGACAGTATGCTAACAGATGCAATTGAGTTCTGAGCTATGCAGCAATTAATGTAATTTGGAATGAATAATTTGTTATATGTTGTAAGCATTTTCCTGATGCAAGAAGGGTGAATGAATAAAGTTCAAAGGAGAAGCAGATCAAAATTGGTCAAAAGTATTATTTAATGTGCTTAATATCCAATCAGAACAACTCACTGTTGCAAGAAATAAAGACCAAGAAATGGGTAGGGTTTTAAAAATAACTATGCAGATAATAAAAGGCAGTTATTCTAACTCAACGTAATATATATGTGCACTGTAATGCATAGGCAAATAAAGTCCCTATTGACAGAGTAATGGGAAATCCTATACTCCATATTTATACCGCAAAGGATAGTCTGTTTGCATTATCCCGCATCTATACCCCAAGAGGTAGTCTGTTTCCAGTTGTCTGAAACTTGAGTAGTTTTTGAAACATACTGGCTAGTGAATGCCAGGCTGAAACATCAGAGGAAGATGGACCTCTGCTGTCCATTGACACAGCTCTGACTGCCACTTGGTGGCAGTGCTCCCACCTCGTAATCTGCACCTAACTTGTGCTGGTAGTAAAGTCAACTTCTTTTTCATCCTTCTTTAGCTCCATGTCACAGTGATTTCTTAAAAAATAAGATTACAGACATCACTTTTTCTAAATTGCTACAGAAATCACAGTACCATACTATCTCTTGATATATTTGGTACTTAATATAATGGCATTGTTCTTTCATTTTCTATTATTGAAGATGCATGATAAATAAGGATTAGTGAGAGTATTTGAACTGCAAGCAGTATCTTAGTTGAAGTCCTAATACAGTCAAAATTTTATGTGGCTTGGCTTTGTTGCTTGATTCCCAAAAATACGTTTCAGATTGGCGTTTCAGATTGGCATTTCAGATTGATGGCTGTTGAAAACATGGAACAAGTTGACAAGGCAATATTTATATCTTTTGTTCCTTAATTTCAGGCTTTTTATATGTATCTGTCATATTTGCCAATACTCTTAGTTGCCTTGAATTTTAATACTGAGCAAATACTGAGAATTAAACAGTACAATTGTTACTGAATGTAAAAAATGCATTTGCTGTTGTGTAATTTCCAGTGTTGGTGTGGCGATGTGCTCCCCCCACCGCATCTGGCCTTTATTTCCCATAACACTGCTCAAGTGATAACGAACAGTGGCAGTCATAATGGATGTGTCTAGTCTCGACGGCTGCATCTGGCTTAAAGTGGTTTCAGGGGAGACAGATAACAACACAATAGCCAAGGGCTAATTTGAGCAGCGGCACCCACCCAACCACAGTGCTGGTCAAGGTCTAACTGAAGCCAAGTTTGCAAGAAACTAACATCTGTAGGGTTTATGTAAATATGACTATGAGTCAGTCATCTTACTCCATTAATAGTGGAAGCCCCAGGGCCCGTTGAGCTCTCCGGCACAATAGTAGGCTGCATGACAAGTTCCCCCCTTGAGCAGGGATGCTTCTCAAGGTTTACTCCTCAAGGCTGAGGGAATCCTTATCACATCAGAAACTCAGCAAGGGAATTGGGAATAAGCACACTGAAACTCTGAAATCTTAGCTAAGTGATATAAAAGATTGATTGCACATATGTAATCATTTAGACAGAAACTGTTGACCAAGTCTGGGACTAAGTCTGGATCCTGCTGCACCTAAATTCTCTTCCAAGAAGGAGTTTGGAATGCAAGAGGGTCATTTCTGAACCTCATGACTCAATGAGAGGGTCTCCCTGACACTTTTGTCTGACCCTGTCCTCTATGCAGTAAATAATTGTGTGCCTTGCCATCAAATCTTGTTAAACAACTGTCACATTTACCATTGAACTTTGTTGTATCAATAAAGTAGATTGTTGCTTCTCTCTGTGAGTGAAGTGCATGACTCCAAATGCAACAGTTGGCTATGACAAGGAAGATGGATTTAAATGTTAGTTTGCTGTGAATATCCATCTACCTTGTAGGTAGCAAGAATAAAACTTTTAAAATTATATCTACAAAAGAGGGAAAGCAGAGACTGAGTCAACAGTTTGAACAGAAAGCTCATGAGATATAAGAAATAATTAGAAACTCTGTCCCCCCACACTTGTGAGTCAATGTAATTATTTGCGGGAGGCTTCAAGCTATAGTTCCTGCACACTTCCACCTTCAAGTCCACTGTCTGATGCAGTGCCACTCTTTCCAGCATATTCCATGCTTCTCCTATCATATAGGCCAATTTCTGCTTAGTTTCCAACTGAAGACATTTAATGAGTGACCCACTTTATTAAATCCCTCTGTAAGAATTCCTTTGTGCATGTCTTCCTCAATGCCTCCCAGATGGTCTAGTATCAGGACATGGTAGAAGCTGATGGGAGCAGATGTGACCTAGAAAACTTCCAAATCAAGTAAGTGGAGAAATACATTTGCTCATGCTATTTATTTCTTCTGCTGTTGACTTAGAAAAAAACCAAAACAAATAGCAGTAGTTGCAAGGATTGCTTTGTGGCTAATAGAGCTGGTAAAAATTGTCTGGAGCAGGAAAATGCGGGTTAGGAAAGAACATAGATTTCAGAACCCTTCAGCATCTTCCCTGTTAACGTCTTACGGCTCAGAGATTAAATAGCTGCACCCTAAGGAGATGTAAGCAATGAAAATCTCATTATTAGTGTGAATGTCTTTGCCACTATGTGCATTTTATGTCATCTGATATGCAAAACTAATTTCCATACTCTGAGTTTTCTGTGGTGCTTAGCCTATGCCTGGCTCATGAGTACACTAAAGACTTTACATTGACCCAGGCAGGAGCAACTGGGTCTATTATGACAGAGACTTAAATTGTGTGTTTTACTCTAGAACAGTGCAACTTTCCATCATTAACACATGGACAGGTGAGTATCCTACAGGCAAAGTGAGTCACCAACCTAACATCACACAGAATAACAGAATGGTCAGGGTTGGAAGGGACCTCTGGACATCAGCTATTCCAACCCACTGCTAAAACAGGTTCTCCTAGAGCAGGTTGCACAGGATCACATCCAGGTGGGTTGTGAATATCTCCAGAGAAGGAGACTTCACAGCCTGTCTGGGAAGCCTCTTCCAGAGCTTTGTCATCCCCAAAATAGAGAAGTTCTTCCTCATATTCAGGTGAAACTTCCTGAGTCGCAGTTTGTGCCCATTGCCCCTTGTCCTGTCGCTGGGCACCACTGAAAAGAGCCCAGCCCCATCCTTTTGACGCCCACCCCTGAAATATTTGTAGACATTGGTAAGATCCCCTCTCAGTCTTCTCTTCCCCAGACTAAACAGGCCCAGCCTCCCTTTCCCCATAAGGGAGATGCTCCAATCCCCTCATCATCTTCGTAGCCCTGCACTGGACCCTCTCCAGAAGTTCCCTGTCTCTCTTGAACTGGGGAGCCCAGCACTGGACACAGCACTCCAGATGCAGCCTCAGCAGGGCAGAGCAGAGGGGTAGGATCACCTCCCTCAACCTGATGGCCACACTCCTCCCAATGTCCCCCAGGATCCCACTGGCCTTCTTGGCCACCAGGACACACTTCTGGCTCATGGGCACCTTGCTGTCCACCTGCACTCCCAGGTCCTTCTCCGCAGAGCTGCCTTCCAGCAGGTCAGCCCCAGCCTGTGCTGGTGCATGGGGTTGTTCCTCTGTTGGACTTCATGAGGTTCCTCTCTGCCCAACCCTCCAGCCTGCCCAGATCCCGCTGAATGGCAGCGCAGCCTGCTGGTGTGTCAGCCACTCCTCCCAGTTCTGTACCACCAGCAACCGTGCTGAGGGTGCACTCTGGCCCTTCATCCAGGGTACTGATGGGTGAGTTGAACAGGACTGGACCCAGCACTGACCCTGGGGAACACCGCTGGCTACAGGCCTCCAGCTGGGCTCTGCACCACTGATCACAACCCTCTGAGCTCTGCCATTCAGCCAGTTCTCAATCCACCTCACTGCCCGCTCATTTAGCACACAGTTCCTGAGCTACCTATGAGGATGTTATGGGAGACAGTGTCAAAAGCCTTGCTGCAGTCAAGGTAAGCAACATGCACTTCTCTCCCCACATCCACCCAGCCAGTCGTTCCATCATAGAAGACTATCAGGTTGGTCAGACATGATTTTCCCTTGGTGAATCCATGTGGACTGTTTCTGATGACCTTCTTTTCCTCCACATGCTTTGAGATGACCTCCAGGATGAGGTGTTCCATCACCTTTCCAGGGGTAGAGGTGAGATTGACCAGCCTGTAGTTTCCTTCTTGCCTTTTTTGAGACTGCAGTGACATTGGCTTTCCTCCAGTCCTCCTTTACCTCTCCTGTGCTCCATGTCCTTTCAAAGATGATGGAGAGCAGCTTAGTAATAACATCTGCCAGCTCCCTCAGCACTTGGGGGTGCATCCCATTGGGGCCCATGGATTTGTTGGCGTCAAATTTAAGTGATCTCTAAAGCGATCTTCCTAGACCAAGGGAAAGTTTTCATTTTTCCAGACTTCCTCTCTTGCCTCCAGGGTCCAGGAAACCAGAGGGCTGGCCTTGGCAGTGAAGATTGAAGCAAAGAAGACATTCATCAACTCGGCCTACCCTGTGTCCTTTGTCACCAGGGCACCCACCTCATCCAGCAGAGGGTCCACATTTTCCCTAGGCATCCTTTTCCTGCTGATGTATTTGAAGAAGCCCTTCTTGTTGTCCTTGACTTCCCTCACCAGGTTTAATTCCATCAGTGGTCTAAGGGCTGGACACTGCTAATAATTTGGCATGATTTATAGCTAACTGCATTGTGCAGTAAAAGGAGTGACTTGCCCCCCAGAAGTACGGAGAAAAGGGCCCATTACCCTAGTCCCTGAATTGCTGGACAGCTGCATTTAAAGATATCCCAGTGTTAGCTTTCATGGCCATTAACATTCAAAATAAATTTTTCCTTTTTGACAGCATGGACATTTTCTAGAAAATATATAGTGTTTTTTATGACCTGCATGTTGTGGGTTGCTCTTAAAAAAGCCTGGTATTCGTCAAAATATTTTTTTAATTCAATGGCTGAAATTACTAGTTTTAAATATGGAGACTAAAGTCTTTGTCTTTGCTTAAGTGTGATTTTTCAAAAAATTCAACACATCATGTATGACTCTGCAATGTTTTAACAGCAAATGCTATGAAGAAATCTTTAGCACAGTGAAAATCTGCGTTGTGTTATTGGCAGTTTTAATCTCATTACTAGGTTGCTAGGAACATTAGCTGTTGGAGAAACACAATTCTGGCTTCAACAATTTGGTGGTAAATGTGTCTTAACTGCAAGCGGCAAACTGAAATACTTTCTCAGAAAAATAAACCCCTTGAAGCATGGCATGACTCACAGGAGCACAAGCAGGATTTAGAACTTTTCACCTGTGTAGTGCTGTTATGACTCCAAAAGAGCAGCTGAAAGCTGTTCCGTGAAAATAATTTTGGACGTCTTGATAGAGCTTTTACAATGGTTTGAAGTAATTTAAAATGGCTGTTTTGTTGTTGCTGACAGCGTTAGGGAAAAAAAAGATGCAATTTTGGCTGTTCCCCAGCTTGGAGAATAAAAGCCATTGCAGTACCCCTTCCTTTTGAGCTGATTCTGAACAGAAGCCCTTATTGATCGATTCCACTCACATTGTCTTTACATTCTCTTCCCCAAAGAAGTGTGCACCTGGCTTTATAGCACTTGATAAGCTTTATTTTTATCACACTAGTATAAATATTGTCCTGTCCAACTTGTCAATGTGTTTTACAGTGATATTTGTGAGCACTTCAGGGAAAGAAGCATTTTTACACCTTTCATAAAAAACTGTCTTGCAAGTTCCTACCCATATCCAATCTTCCTGGGTATCCTGCCATGAGAAATAGATATTTGCAAAAAACTTTAATCATCAATCCAAGATTTAAGCATTTGTGGCCTTTTTTTAAGATTACTAGTAAGTATAGAAAGCTATTGAAAACCAAGTATCTTATTTACTCCCTATTTCTACCTGAATTATTCCTAAACTCAAGATATACAAGCTGAAACAAATTGTCCAACACAGAAGAGGCAGTGCATCATCACTGCAACCAATACAGCACAGATTCTGGAAAAAGAGTGATGATCAAAGCTTTGGCCAGACTTTGAGGGATCAGGAGTAAAACAAAAAGTCACAAATTACTTGCTCCTATGTATATGACATGCTGAAAACTCCTTTAAGATCTGGAAAGATCATTTTCCACTTTAGTTCCTTGCTTAATGCTAAGCTATACTGTGCTGTTTGTAGTTAAGGGATGGAAGTAGATTTTCAAGCAACTAAGTCTTCTGAGAGGTGTCCATTGTCTTCACATCACTTTGATGCCATCAGGAATGCTCTGTGCTATCTGTACTCTTGCACTGTGGGGTCCCTGAGATGGTACCGTCTGACTCACCAGTTCTGTGTGTAACACTCTCCAAGCTAAAAGAAATAAGCAGGACTGAGAATGTAGCTTTCCCTTTTACATCACCAGTAATAGAATGAACTGAGGCTTTCTTTCCAAGAAAGAAAACTGTTCTGTAGTCTCAATTTGTGGTAATCTCCAAGGACTGAGAACAAATTATTTGCATTCCACTGAAAAGTCTCAAGATTTGCCCAGCAAAACACAACTTGATTCCTCTACTTCTACTAATCTTGCAAGAAGACTTAAGTAAAGCAACTTGTTTCAGAAGAGACATCGCACTGTAAGATAGGTTGGCAGATAATTCTGCTAAATATAAAGACGTATGAATGTGTGACTTAGATGCACCACTAAGTTATTGTGTCAAGACCTGTAAAATCATACACAGTGTTGAAATAGGTATCTATCTTTGCAGGGTTCACATAATTTCTGCTCCAAATACTACCACTAAATAACACTGATCAGCAAACTGCAACAAATTTGGCATCTGCATCGAAGGACTTAAAAGTAACGACTATAATGTGCTGAAGAAAGAGAGAAAGGGAAGTCAAAGGAAGCTACCACATTGCCAGATGATCTTAGAAAGTCATGGTCAGACTGATGAGAAGAAATATCTTTATGACCCCTAGTAATATGACTGAGAAAAAAGCCCTCCCCTGACCCTAAGTCCACAATCTGGCTTAATTCTGGAAATTGCAACAGGATATGTACATTTAACTTGCTGAATGAGTGTAATGCATTAGCAGTATCTGCACACCCTGTCTACACTGTAGCTGTGGCCAACCTCCAGGGCTTCTGAGAGAGAAAACTACTTTACAGAAACTGAACTACAAGCTAAAGGCAGAAAGAAGCAAATCCAGCCCAGCCACTGAAAAAGACCAGCACCAACCTTGCAGCATGGGATACAATATAAACATAGGACAGACAAAAAGTCTTCTTTCAGTCGTGCTTGGTTGTACTAGTGCTACCGCATCCATGTATTCAGTGTGGCTGTCACTAACCAGCTACACACAGCACCACATGTGACTGAACGCCTCCCAGAAGCTCTCTGTCCATCACTAATCTTATGCCTGCATATATAATGCATTGCTCTGCAGGGATGCTTGCTCGAGCCCCAGGTGCCCTACAGAGGTGGTAGAGCAGTGGTGGTGGGCAGCCTCATTATCCCACATGATGAGCATGTACCTACCCTGGGAAGAGCACCCTGTACAATGCTTCCACCTCTACAGCTCCTTGGACATGGCAACACCCAGTGATCTGCTGCTCACACAGGGACTTAGAATAAGGATTCAGCAGCACAGCAGCATCAATCAGGTCCCCTTGCCAGGAGCAGTGCTTAACTGGAAATTTGTGGATGCCTCTTTGTAGCCAGTGAGACTTAAGCACGGGATTAAAAGGTTTTCCTGAAATGAGGTGGATATAATGATGTGCTAATATTTTTATCAAAGGGCTGAGAAATAAACAACAGACATATAAATTAAGTGAAAGAGTGCTCTGAATGGGTGTAATTTTTGAAGGTGTTTTTCTTTCACTAATGCCCATTTTCCCCAAAAATTGTATGGCCTTTATTTTCTGAAATTATCTTATAAATGACTGAACTCTCTTACTACTTGCTGTTCTCACTCCTTTTGCTTCTGATTGCATCTCATAGGCACAGATCCACAGAAGACTTCAGTGCAGTCTTTCTTATGTACTTCCTTCAGCATCCGGTTTGGTTCCCAGCACTTTGGTCTAAGCTGAGCCACGTAGCCCAACTGCTCTTATGGCAAAAATTAGGCTATGGCCTTTTTCTGCCAACCAGGCTAATTCAACCAACCCAGCTGGACTTAGCACCTGTTATCCATTTTCCTCCAGGAACTGAGCACTGGCCTGATTAGACTTGCTTGAAAAGGACCAGTCATGTTAATGGCCATCAGGCAGGTTGCCTCACGGGAAAATGGTTCAGTGCAACAAATACCCCTAACCACATATCTAGCCATGTGTTTCCCTATGTTAGCTCCACATTTTATTTTATCTGCTTCAGTTTATTTCTACTCCAAGCTGGAGAATTAGGCCTATGTGCTGCTATCCCAGTATGTGTGCTGGTTGTGTATCAGACTGCTGACAACACACTTGGACACTCCTTTTTTCCTTCCTGAGGCTAGCGTGCTTAATATTAAACAATTCATCATAAAACCACATGTAATAATTCCAGCCTTCCATGCATGATTTCCAGCTGGTTATTTTCATTGTTCTTCTTATGGTTTTAGTATCAGGTCTAGGTTTGCTCCCAGATGTAGCTGAAATAGCCAGTTGCTTTAGGCAAGAAATTGCTGGCAAAAAAAGGAGAGCGGGGAGAGTGATCAGTAAAAATACTGCAGCCAAAGTTCTCTCTAGCTGATGACACCAATGCCAGCTGGTAAACCGCACTGCTCCCAATATTGACATTCAGAATCTCCTAAGAAATGGGACGGCCACTATCTTAACTTTTTTTTAAAGGAGTTTGTTACAGTTGTCTTATCTTTAGTTCTGTTTTATTTCTTGATGATTCTTTCCAGTATCCTTTAACTCTTTTGCATATATTTTATTAGGGACTACTAGGCAGAGGTATGCACCATTGCATGAACTTTCAGCCCTTCCTGATAAGCATCTAGAAGGTTAAGAAGGTGGCTGGAAATAGACTATATATATATATATAATGAATTTATCTATAAAAAAAAATATATATATATATACACACATATATATATATAAAGTTATATGTTATATATGTGTTAGCTATAGTTACACACCAGCAACATGGTGCCTTCCAAGCTTAATCTGAAAAATGTTAATCTGGAATTGGGAATCATTTTTCAGAGAGAAAAATGCCATTACTGAATGACAGCCTAATTGCTTTCTGAAGCACCTAGATGTTCATTAAAATAACCCCACTCCAAATGTCAGTTAAGCAAAATTCTGGTTAGCCAGTCAAACCTGAAATGATCTCACTTTTAAATTATCATTTTACAGTTTAATTCAAACGTACATTAAAGCCCTGATCCAGCAAAGCATTTAAGCATATGTTAAAGTCAATGGGATTACTTGTACATTAACATTTAAGCATGTGTTTAAGTACTCTGGTGCACTAGATTACCCTACATTCTGTTTTCTCTCTTGTTGGCCAACATTTTGCCTTTGTCTCTCTACCTTTCATTTCCAATCCCTTCCTGTTTCCTCTTGCTGGAGATAAGTAGCTTTCAATTAACTCTGAATTTTCTCCAGGGTAGGTGTATTTCATCATATCAAAACCTTCAATTTCTCTGCTGGCCTTGCTGCTGTGTGCCTGACATCAGCATTCACTGAGCTAGCGATCAGCATTGTGAGCTGGCTCCTCATACTGTTTGTGTTGTATTGTAACTGCCTTCCCTGCTGCTGCTCGCACTGCTGCATGCTCCTGCAGCAGCTCCACTCCATAGTGTTCTGGCCACTTCCCTCTCTTTTTGAAGGTAGCTATTGAGGGCTTTCAGCACTGCTTTTGCTGCTGTCAGTTGTTGTTCTGCTGTCTTTTCTGTTCCTTGCTGGTACATTTCTTCTTCTTAGCGAAGAATAAAAAGTTTAAAGTATTTAAGGGTTAGACCCCATGTAAGGGGTGAGTGCTACTTCCATGCTAACCAGCTATCCATGGTGAGCTATTTTAGTTTATGACCAAACTGCATGAAGACTTTTGCAAACTTACATGACTGCCCTAGGAATCTCTGGATTGCTGCCATTCTATAAATGCCCTACTGCTTCATATATTCGTTTGATCATCGTGTTTTTGAATATTTCCATCTCATTTCCATTTTTTCACAAGACACACAGACTTTCTGTTACAAGATACCAAAATCAGGCAAAAGAGCAAAGCATGGAAATGAAAATTCCAGAAATCCTGGGAATTATTGTTTGAGGTTCTCAGATTTATTTCTGTGTGTACTTAGAAAAAATACTATCGGTGTGTGCCTTGAAAATAATCTTTTCTTAAGCCAGTGAACCACCTTAGTAAATAAATTTACATCATGAAGCCATGAAGCTAGATAAAGTTTAGTAAGACATATTAAGCCTGCCAGTGAAAAGCTGACCTCTACAATACTGATGAAAAAATGTCCAGTGACTCCAGCCTCGCAGAAACGCTTCCACAGTTGCCTTTGAAAGACAACCACATCCATTTAATACACTACTAAGGTAATGAAACAGGACAGGGGAAGAAGAGTGTGGAGAATCATGAGGTTACCACCTTCGTGGCTTGGTACCTACTGTAGGTCATTTATGGTATCCGACACATGAGAGTTGTCTGCCAGAAGGAAACGTCAAGTACAAAAAAGAACAATTACTCTGTTCAAATTGAGCTACTGGAGTTCATGACCCACATACTATTTTTGAAAAAGTAGTTATGCTAAATGAAAGTGCTGCGTTTCACACTGTTTCAAGGACAGACAAGCAAGGGAGATAATATCACAGCTATATTAAGGTTGCCTTCAGCTAACATTGCTTTCAGCACAGGACATGAGCCTGGGAAAGTCCAGCATCCATCCTGCCATGAGTTTCCCCTTGATTAAAAAGCTGTTTGTTGTGAAGGTAAAAAAGGAGCAAGTCTGAGACTGGCATTTGTCACAGCTGACTTTAAGGGCTACAACACAGGTTTTTACATTGAAGCTAGTTGTGGCTTCCACCACAGTCATCGGAATTTTTGTTAGCATAGTCAGTGGTGTTTAGGGTATGATTCATGTGACAAAATGTAGGTGTCTACTTTAGGCTGAGATAAATTGTATCCTGTTGGGTGGAAATTCTGGGAAGCCTGAGAGTGAGTGGCTCAGATGTAAACCCCTGTGTCACAAACACTCACATCCAGTCAGATGTTAGCCATTGCAGCTGCCATTGAGACAATCTGGGAGCTTTCAAATAAGAATAATGGGTAACTGTGTGATATGTTGCGAAATCCTGGCAGGGAAAAAACAAAGAAGGAACAGAGAAGAAAATGTAGCATTTCCCCAGTGATTAAAGGATGGCAAAGATCCATCACAGACTGGAGGCATAAGTGAGGATGTGGAAGAAGATTCCTTGGCCAAGAACAGAACCAGCTTACAGGAGAGGAAAAAAAAAAAAAAAAAAAAAGAAGAAAAAAAAAAGACAGATTTGCAAAAAAGTAGTATGTCAAGATTTCTTCTAATCATATTCGACAGACAGCATCATCATCTATACCTGGCGGACTAAGGGGAAGGTGGAGCAAAGCAGTGCTTAATGGAAGACAGAATAGTCCTGGAATAAATGAAAAGAAGAAATCTTGGGGAAGAAGGATTACAAAGGGAGAGCAGACACAGCCAGAAAGGCTGCTGCCATGAATAGCATAGGAGGTGGATGCTTTGGAGATAAGACACAGTTTGCAAACGACCTCTATTATTTTACTCTGCACTTCTGTGCTTACTCTGTATTCTTATTTTGGCTTCACCATGAGGGATGGTACCTTTTCTTTCACACACTGCAGATGGAATCTAGGGCAAATTCATGACTGTGCCCTTCAGTGTCTTCTATTCCTTTGATAAGGAGAATATCACAGGAGGTGCATGGGATATTGTCCATGTCTGAACCAAACCTTTGATTAGTTTGGGAGTGCTGTTCCATGCAGACAAGAAGTTGTCTCAATAGGCCTATTTGCAAAGGATAAAAGGTTAGTACTAGACAGACTTTTTGATTTGGAGAAATGGAATGAGCAGTTGACTGACTCCTCTGAGTGGCATTTAAACTTCAGAGACTTGGAGAGGAGACAGATGTGGTAAAAAGTAAGAATCACAACACAAGTTTGATCAGACTCAAAGACTCTCCTAGTAGTATCTGGCCAGAGAGATATGTTTCAGAAGCTGTGGATCAAAGTGGTGCAAAACCTGCCAGGATTTTGCCTTGCTTTGAAGGTGCTTCAACTGGGGAAACAGAATGGAAGAGGAGGAGCTGATTCACATCTGTCTAGTCTCTCCACCTCTCCCCTTGGTAATTTCCTTGTATTACAGGGATCCCTGAGTAATGAACTACACCAACCTTCTGTCAGCAATGTGTTGTCATTATGGCTGTAAGCAGTGGGAGGAACCACAAGAGATATGGCCTTCCGATATCTTGATTAAATTAATATCCTACTCCACAGAGACAGCATACAAAATGGACTGTAGGGGTTTCAATAACACTTTATTTCCTAGTAGGAGCAGAAGGCAAGGTCTTAAGCAAAAGTCAAACAGCCGTGAGAAGTTGAGGTTAATAAGAAGGGAGAATAGTGGCTTACAGTATTGACCTCTGCAGTTGTATTAATGATTTTTTAACAACAAAGCTACTGCAAATAACATCTCTAATTGTATTTTAAAATTACTTTAGTGATTAAGAAAAGCTTCAAAAGCAATTTCTTATTCCCATTTTCCCTCAGTCATCAGATAAATAAAAATTACATTTTTTTTCTTTAAAGAAGGTCTCTTTGTGAGTTTTTGTAGCTTTTCCCTTCCTATTTCCAAAGGTATTTTAAAAATAAATGTATGTGCATTTTGTCTTGCATTTCTGCTTAACGTATGTGTGGCAGGACAACACTGGCAACCTGAGAATAGATACCTGCTTGCCCAAAACAGAATGAAGTTGGCTTTGTCAGTAGGGTGAAAGTTAAGTTATGGCAGCATAATATAAAACACCCATGTGTGGCAGCATCACCAAAATGACCACAGGAGTGTCTCCTGCTACTCTACCTCTTTCAGCCCTGGGAATGTCCCTCTACATCAGCTCTTCATGTTTGGACACACCAGAGGAAGGCAGGAAGGCATCAAAGGAGCCCTTTCTATGGGTTTTTTATTCTCCCTTGTGTAGCTATAAAGATTCCAGTTCTTAGAGTGAAACACGTCTGCCACTTGTTTAAAACATCTGACTCGTACTGAAACAATTTTGCACATTGCAAAGTAGCAAGTATGCATTTTTCAAATTAATTCCTTTGGGTTTTTTTCATCCATACAAGAGAAAAAATACCAGATTTGTAATCAGTGTGATGAACGTCATTAAATTTTGCCTCAAGTGGCGGTTTTATGGCAGGACTCAGACTAGTATTTTTGCCCTTTCCTCCTGGGTTCAACATGACCATATAAAAGAATAACTGTCTGGGGGCAAATATAGCCTTTCAAGGAGCAAAAAGAACATTCATTCATTTCTATTCAATAAATCAACCTTCATGGGAAAACAATATCTATCTGTTCAGCGTAATAGCTGGCAGTTCACCATGTCCAGAAAGAACCACTTTTCATATTGAACAGTTTAAACTCCTTAGTTTTTTTAACTTTGTCACAGCTTATTCTGACACAGAGGGACCTGTTTGCTCTGAGATGAAGCTATCTCAGTGCTAGAACAAGAAGTGGCAGATACCTCCAGCTCTATGATGTTTTCACATTAGGGAAGAAAAGCTGTCTGCAGTTTGAGTTTCAGCAACTTCAGTCCAAAAATAGGATTTTTACCAGTATTTTTCAATTTCCACATTGGGTTGGTTTGGGTTTTTTTTTTGGAGTGCACTATCCTTTTCAAATAATAATAATAATAATAATAATAATAATAATAATTGTTGTTGTTGTTGTTGTTGTTATTATCTAGCTTGATGTATGTGAATTTCAGAAAACAAAATAATTCTGGCATTTAGGGCAAGTGCTTCATGTAATATTAACAGAAATTACTTGTCTTTTTTTAAAAACATGGCAACTGTATCCTTTTGCTTTCATAAGTTTTTAAATTCTGTACAGTGTATGATATTGCTAGGTATGTTTAGCTAAGTCTGAGAAAATCATGAAATTTCCTAACCAGTTAGGGAAGTGAATAGACTTATATCACAGAAATTGTCCTAAAGAAGCTAGTTTAATAAATAAAGACAAAGCCAAGCCATGCCACTTCCATTTTGAAAATGAGAATAAAAGAAAAAAATAATCATGTTTTCTAGTTAACCCATAACAGAAAATCATTTCACATTCCACATCTTTATTTAGGGCTGTTACTATTTCTGATTTAGAACACATCACAGAACAGCTATGGTCATAGCTAGTTGGTATAACTAATGAACATGAGGGCTATGACTGTATTAGTAAAGTAAAAGGGACCGGGATGTCACCTCTGGCACTGAGGCCAACTGTTGTGGGGCTGTGTCTCTAACATCAAGAGCCCACTTCCAAAACAACATGGCCTCATGTAAATTACTCACTGGCAGCAGCCCCTAGTCTGTGCTGACTCCTTATGCATGCCCGGGGATTATTTGGGTCACTGGTATCAGACCCAAAAGTGTCCTGGAGACTTCTCACAGTCCAAGCACACAGACAATCATGGTGCCCAGGAAAGTTCCTGGCGTTCCTTATCTTTCTAGCATAGGTGTAGACGAAGGCTCACTAGTGCAAGATAATAGTTTTTCTCCTTAAAGTAATTATTACACACCATAAGCTTGTCCTTTGTTAGTTGAAGGAAGCCTTCTTACTTCATTGACAGGCACTGAGTATTTGAAATCCTGAGGCCAGGGTGTCTTTGCTTGTGCATCGTTTTGTGTGCAGTCCTGCTTTTCTGTGCCAACCTAGCCTTCAGGATCTCTGACCAGGCTATATCATCAACATCATACATGACATAACCTTTGAGCAAGATAGCTCCAGCCCAGAGGCTGGAGAATGGCAGTTAAATATATCTTCCTCTGTGGAATCCACTTCTCTGCTTAATCACACTGCGATGGGTTTGTGTTCTTTTTCAACTTTACGACTTTGAGACTGCTGGGATAAGCAAAGCGATTTTCTTAATCATGCAGGAAATGTAATTTCAATTGACCTGTAATGAAATATTTGAAACAAAGAATGAATATCAGTATTTTAGCATAAATCTGCATATAGCACAGAATGTCATAGAGCCTCTAAAGGGAATGAAACAAAAATTGATTTGTTTGGACTTTTCTAGAGCCACCTCCTTTCCCCCCTGCTATTTAAGTCTGCCAGAAGCTAAAAGACACGTGGACCAAAAATTAGGCATGTGATTGATTTAACTTTATGACTTCAGAAAAATAGAGACATGGAAAAAATGTAGACACAAGATTTGGGAACTTATTCTTGAAAAAGTTTTCCTGATTCTTTATTTCTGCTGCAGTTGTTAGGTAGCATTTTGCAACATTACTTGATTTATTGTCACTCTTTCAAGCTTTAAGGTTTTACCATATTTCATGCAACTTGCTAAGTAGTAAAACACACAGCAGAATACCAGTATTTAAGCTTTCTTCCTCATGGTCCCTTAAGAAATTTTAACTTAATTTAATAGTGAAGATTCAATATCAGCCATTTCATGACCAGTAATGTAAATGAATAGTATAACTTATAACTAACATATTACAAGCCTTCATTCCACTTCTGATCTCATATTGTGACTATCAGTGGGTAACTTAGAATCAAATTTAATATTAAAAAATAATTCAGCTATAAGCAGTGAGAAAAATATCTGTCATGGTGTGTGAGCACCAAATTTGTGTTTACTTCTCACAAACAGTTTATTTGCATCAGTCCAAAAAATTTTATTGGGCACATTTGGAAGTATGACTTCAGAGTAAAATCTAGAGGAGGTAAGCTGTTTAAAACTAGAATAAAAAGAAAACTTAAGAAGTACGCAGCAATTTGCTAATAAAAAGTACATCTATGAACTATTCATACAACAGCTTTTTCCTTGGTATGGGAAGTGTGAAGATTTTCAGATCCAGGCTACTTTACATCTGAAGTACAAAGCACTTGTGAGCAAAATGCTACTGTAGGAACTCTTCCAGTTATAGACAGATTTATTCACATCACTTTCATGATCTGCTCCCATACTTGATAATCAATCTGTATTTCATTATCCCATGAAAAATATACAGTTGCTTTCCTTATACTTAAACATTTCCATTTCATATACATGTGTATCAGAATTACTGTTCTGGACATGCATTATATTCAATAAGGACATTTGAAGGCAAAACCTCATACTGAAATATGGGCGTGCAAATCTCCATGGTTTCCTCATGATCCAGAGTGGCTATCTTCATGTGGGTAGTTTCAGAAGAAAATAATTTGCTCCATGTTAGATGACAGCCTAGTAAAAAGAGAGAATGAAAAACTGAAGTCTACAGATTTTGCAAGCAACAATAGAACAAAGATGTGTGCATTTTGATAAGAATCTACAGTTTAATCTTGATTCTGTATCTGTAAATTAAAGATATTTGTTTTTCTTAAATATTGTTTTACTTTGCCTTATTGGAGGTATCTTAAAGATAGCAGGTAAAATTTCCGAAGTTAATATAAATACCCTCCAGACTTTTAAGGTATGACTGACTGTACACATGCAAATCCAGTCCTGTTCAACTCACCCATCAGTACCCTGGATGAAGGGCCAGAGTGCACCCTCAGCACGGTTGCTGGTGGTACAGAACTGGGAGGAGTGGCTGACACACCAGCAGGCTGCGCTGCCATTCAGCGGGACCTGGGCAGGCTGGAGGGTTGGGTGGAGAGGGACCTGATGAAGTCCAACAGAGGCAAGTGGAGGGTCCTGCACCTGGGGAGGAACAACCCCACGCACCAGCACAGGCTGGAAGGCAGCTCTGTGGAGAAGGACCTGGGAGTGCAGGTGGACAGCAAGGTGCCCATGAGCCAGCAGTGTGTCCTGGTGGCCAAGAAGGCCAGTGGGATCCGGGGGGACATTGGGGGGACCGTGGCCAGCAGGTCAAGAGAGGTGATCCTGCCCCTCTGCTCTGCCCTGCTGAGGCTGCATCTGGAGCGCTGTGTCCAGTGCTGGGCTCCCCAGTTCCAGAGAGACAGGGAACTGCTGGGGAGGGTCCAGTGCAGGGCTACGAAGATGATGAGGGGATTGGAGCATCTCCCTTATGGGGAAAGGCTGAGGGGGCTGGGCCTGTTTAGTCTGGGGAAGAGAAGACTGAGAGGGGGTCTTATCAATGTCTACAAATATTTCAGGGGTGGGCGTCAAAAGGATGGGGCTGGGCTCTTTTCAGTGGTGCCCAGTGACAGGACAAGGGGCAATGGGCACAAACTGCGACTCAGGAAGTTTCACCTGAATATGAGGAAGAACTTCTCTATTTTGGGGATGACAAAGCTCTGGAAGAGGCTTCCCAGACAGGCTGTGAAGTCTCCTTCTCTGGAGATATTCACAACTCACCTGGATGTGATCCTGTGCAACCCGCTCTAGGAGAACCTGCTTTAGCAGGGGGCTTGGACTAGATAATCTCCGGATGTCCTTTCCAACTCTGACCATTCTGTGATTCTGTAAAGTCACTCCTTATCTGTGTGGAGCACTGCTATGCCTGAAATTATATCTCCAATATAAGAGCTATTTCTCCCTAAATAAGTTTGGGAAAATAAGCTGATATGAATTTTGTTGATATGTTTGATGTATCAAGTAAGTAAGTTGCTATTAATTTTGACATTTCCTCTGTATGTTTTAACAGTAGAATTAAAGAAAAATATATTGTTTTTACATCCATGGAGACTATATTTTAGAGAAGAAAATATATGAAGACAAGTCAAAACTTTACAGCAGCCTTCAAGTATCAGAGGGGGCCTACAGGAAAACAGGAGAGGGACATTTTACAGTGCAATGTAAGGATAGGACAAGGGGGAATGTCTTTAAACTGAATGAAGGTAGATTTGGATTACATGTTAGGAAGAAATTCTTGACTGTGAGGGCGGTGAGCCCCTGGCACGGGTTTCCCAGAGCAGCTGTGGATGCCCCATCCCTGGAAGTGCTCCAGGCCAGGCTGGATGGGGCTTTGAGCAACCTGGTCTGGTGGAAGGTGTCCCTGCCCATGGCAGGGGGGTTGGAACTAGATGATCTTTAAGGTTGCTTCCAAACCAAAGCATTCTATGATTCTATGGTTATGTGACAAATGAGGTGTTTTTTCTTGAATCACGTGCATCTTTCTGTGGTGTGCTGTGAGTTTCAGACTACAGGGCATATAGTTTTAGATCCAGTCACAGCTATCTGTAGCATTTATTATGCCCATATGTAAACACTCAAAAAGAGAACTGACAAGATTCAGGAAAAACTGCCAAGTTATATAAGACTTTAAATGACAAACTGTTGACATACTTTACAATCAAGGTTCAGATTGTCCCTGGCAATTGAATTTGTGCAGTGGAAGGACATGGGGGAGGGAAAGGGTACAAATATTCACATATGTGAGCTCCATACAAGGACCAGAGAAATGGTAGTCTCAGCAGATGCTCCGTCTGGAAGGTTTTCAGTGACATTCCTGATACCTAAAAGGAACAGGGAGGGAAGAGATGTGATGCTGGTTACCCCCTACCAATGCACTTGATAAAGTGGACTAGGTGAATGAGAGGAACTTGCTCAGCATATTTCCACTGTGCATAACCTTTGCATATCAATCAGGAAGACTTTTTGTATTCTAGTGTATGCATATTCTTACCATTTCCAACTTTTTTCCATGGACTAATTTTCTTGAGCTTTGCTTCCAGGTCTGAGATTCTTTATGTGTAAATGCCTGTAGTAGGCTTATAAAGAAGCTAGCTGACTTATTTTGTCTGCCTTAAAACATGCCAAAAAACCAACTGTACTGCCTTGCCAATATGAACCTTTCCTGTCACACAGTCCACACACTGCAAGCTTTCTCAAGTAGACATGATTTTTTTCCCCCCCAATTTACAAATACTTAGAATATCACGGGTGCATTCTGACTCCAATAAATTTTATAATAATTATTTATCATTATAGTTAAAGAGAATGAGTTTGGCAGCTTATGGATGCAAAATGGAAAAAACCACCCTTCTGGTAGTTCTCTCTTTTCCAAAGGGATTTAGATACTTGCACTGATCTTTATTGTTGACACTGAATGGTATAGCAAGGTAACTTTTCTCCATATCACCATACCTGAAAACATTTACAATTTTATACATTTAAATTAGTACCTTGCTCTTCAGAACCTACCCAAATGGGTACCACACTTTCCATGGAAGTTTGTAACTATGCCATCTTCTCATTTAAATTCCACCTTAGCCATGACAACACTACCATCTGGCAGAAATTAAAGAAAAGGTAAGCTAAACCAAATGATTTTCTGCTGAGCTTTATGTTTTAGGTTAGCTCACCCTGCAACCCTTGAGGCAACTCTGCTTCATCTGCCCCAGTGGTCTGTTTTATATGTAATCCTTGCAAACTCAAGGAAATGTTAAAAAACAGTATTTTGCTTTAATACGTTATATTTCAACAGTGTTTACTCTTATGGGATTTAAACAGCTTATTTTATGAAATATATTGTTCAGCGTTGTGGGATTTTTTTCTGGTTGATTTTTCTTCACAATAAAGACGCCATTTTCTCAGCAGGTATCTGGGGTCAATGCTCTGTTGCTAGGCAGTGGGGATTAGTGGCTTTTTATCATGCTGAATCATAGGAAACCTCATGGAATCAGCAGCAACTGGGGACCCTGTAGTCGGTCCCACCATTCCTTCCACTCCGTTGCGTAGTTGCCTGGTTGCAACAGTATTTTTAATATTTTTGTGTTTCAGAAACTTTTTCAAGATGCTGTCAGACTGGATGCAGGTAGCACAGCCGAGCACTATTATCCCAGTGATAACTGCTATGAAAAGAATATTTCAGGTGTTTTGGCAATTGTTCAAGTTACATACTTTTGAATCAAATTAAACTTCGTTACAGTTATAGCTGCTCTTGGAGACAGAAGAAAAAGGTGGGCTGGACATCTTTTGCTGACTCTTGAACTTCCTTCCTTTACTCTTGAACTTCCTTTCTCAGCTTCATGGATCAGAGGAGTGCTGCATGTCTGGGGTGACCAGAGACAGCTAGAGGTCCTGAAGTGGTTTATTTCAGGAAACAGTTATTGAACTTGCTTTTTGAACTACAGCAGTTAGCATCAACTAGAGACAGGTTTCCCTCTGTATTTAGAAGTGTGTGAGCATCATGATTTGGAAGCTAATACTCAAGAGCTGATCACTTAGATGGTGAAAAATTAGCAACCTGTCATGGGTCTGAATCTTCAGTGCGTGGTATGTTGGATGGAGCTAGCAAAAGTCTGAAAGGTTTACTACATAGGGATGGACAATTCTGCCATCCGCTGTAATATTGTAGTATTTACTGAACACACCTCCCCATAGCTGTTACTACGGACAAAGATTTCCTTATTTCATGTTCTGAGGATAACAGTAATATAACATGTCTTATTTAATGATTGTGACATTCCTGTCCCTGTGGCTTCATGCTGGATCCAGAACAACTCCTCTGGACCTGTGTGAGGTGTATTGGGGAGAGTCTGACCTTACAAGGTAATTTCATTTTGTTCACTGGATGCTATTGCCTGTGCAGACATACACTGTGGTGATTTATTGGGGAAATTTTTATTTAAGTTTCTCAGAAGATGTGTATACTTTGGAAACATGACTGCGAGGCTAGTGTTTGCCTTTAGAGTTTTTGTCATGGTTTCACTGTCACAGGTCCCAGGAAATATCTTTCATTCTTCATTTGTCTGCTAGCAATTTATAGATACAGACATCTCACTGGCAAGTGGTAAGATGAGACTGAACTTGCTCTGTCTAGTGAGGCAAGATACTTCAGGTTTTCTTGATGAGTCTGCACATAAACATACCATATCAAGGCAAGAACAAACTCAGAGTCTATGAACTTGCTGTCAAGATGAAGTCACAAGTGGATCATGGTTATGCACCAGCATTTAAGTAGGACAGAGTTACTCTAATCAGGATAAAAATGGAACAGTAGATAGAGAACATGTAGTAAGCAAGCAGCAATCAGGATTGGGAGTACAGTGAAAGCAGTTTTGAAATACTGATTCAAAATAGAGACGCGTCAACACAAATCTTATAGTGGATTACTGATTTTGAAATATGGTTATGGATTTTTTTACAGTGGAAATTAAAACTCAAGATAAAATTGGAAAATATTATCTAAATGTGAATATAAAACAGATTATTCACATAAAGCTAATACATATTGACTTACACTGAAACTAACTTCCTTATGTAAGGCCCTAGATTGAAGGGTCTATGCATCTAGGTCTCTAGAACCAAGTATGTGCTGTTTACTAATAGTCTATATATCCTAGGATAATAAAGGACTGACACTTGACTAGGGTTACTGAAAGGTATCATAACATAATTTGAACAAGGAGAGCAAACAAAACCAACATGAATGTTAAACAAATGTAATAGATTCTCCGAGAACCTCAGGTTTTAGCTTAGGAAAGGATCTGCTTGCTGTTATTTTTATTTTTCAGGGTCATTGATGTATATTGGAAGTATATATACAACACAAGTTTGCTGTTCTGCTTTTCTCTCTTCTACAGTGGAAAGAACAGCTCTCATTTAGCAAACCTATTCATGAGTTACTTTTCTCTATTTTTTCATTGGTGAAATTACATCCAGGAGCATTGATCACCCACTGTACATGCTACATAAATATAGATGGGAAAATGTCATATTCACTAGAACTGAGATCTCTACCTCGGTTTGAATGCTGAGAAATTATTTTTGCTACTTGTCTGGTATACATTTTATTAAAAAAAACCCCACAAATGAATTTCTACCATAACAGCAGATGGCTCACTTGCTGGCAGAAAGGAAACTTTGCAAGGAGTAATTTCCTCTTCTGTTTGTCCCACCCAGTTTCAGTCTACCTCTTATGATAATTACAAGAAAAACTCAATAAGAAGTGTAATTATAATTCTTTATAATTTAATTGATAACACTATTTCTGTAATTCCAGGCAACTGTGATTCAGACAGTTGTAGCTTCAGGTAATCTCAGGTGTCCAGCTCACCACAAAGGCTGACATCCCAGGCCAGCCTTGTGCCACCCCTGTCCCCAGGGAGGTGCCTGATCCCTGGGGCTGTGGCTGTCACCCAGCTGCCCTGCTTCTTGTCTGGGACAGTGGGATGGGATGGGATGGGATGGGATGGGATGGGATGGGATGGGATGGGATGGGATGGGATGCATGCCCCTTCCCTGCCACCATGGACAGGACCTGCAGCTCCTAGTCCCCAGGGAGATCCTATCTCACACAGCACCCTGACATGATATTACCATGAACCCTTGTCATTGTTTCAGCATGTGTCCACCTTTCACCTGACATTCTTAAACCCACTCTTGGAAAGCCCACAACAAGGGCCAAGCAGCTCCGGACTGGAAGAATGTACCTGCAGCGCAGCACATGGTGCAGTGCTGTGGCAGCAAAGAGGGTATGTGAGCATCTAATTTGTCTCAGCAGTCTGCCTTCATAGAAATCGTGTAAGGCTAAAATAAAGTTAAAATAATCTACTTAATTTTCACAATGCAAATTTTGATAATCTGTTCTTAATTTCAACAGGAGTTTCTTCTAAGAAACTCCAAGTGCTAGTCCATGAATTTCTCAATCAATCTACCCAAATATTTTTCCGTTCACAAAATTTTCTCAGTATATAACCTACATCTCCTTTATTGTTTATAAGCCAATGGCCCTTTATCCTATATTTAACTAGTTCCTTCGACAAGTCTGGTGTTCCTACTGTTAGCAAACATTCATCCTGCTTTGCTACAATACATCCAAAATGACAAACAAAACCCCCAGTTCCCATGACAAAAGTCCATAAAATTGGTCACTTGTAAGTTAAAACATAATACATAGGCACTTTACAAAATATTGCTTTTCTACATAGACATTAAGATAGGAAGAAGCACAGGGGAAAAAAATGAGTAATTAAAATGGACAATGTTTTCTAATTCATCTTCTTGCTGGAAGGCAGAATTTGCTTACCTCAATGGAGCTCACATCAGTTCTCATGCTTAAATAAAAATCTAATGGTGAGAATCATTGTACTACATACTAAGTTCTTTATCAGACAGTTTCTCTATGCCTCTGGAACCCCACTATTGCCCTTGATTCTAAAGCTATTTCCAGATATATGATTCTATTAAAGTGAGAGGAAAGGCAAACAGGCAGTGCAAAGTATCAGGGAGAAAAAAATCTTAGCTGTAGGGCCAGCACATGCCCCAATTTATCCCCTCTCTATGTCCTTTTTTACATTTAAAGAGTTCTGTGAATTTTCAGATGAACTTCCTGGTTGGTTTGCTCTTGGAAATGTAATTTTCTTTCTTGTGTCCCTGCCAACAGAACCATTTTCCTTGTCAAATTTCTTCATCCCCCTTCCTTATTCTTTTCATAACTTTGGTGGATGAACTTCACTAGCTCCATTAGAAAAGATGTAAACATTTTCAATAGATTTTCAGTGGAGTTTAATATTTTAATTTTAATTTGCAATCCATAGGACTTTGAATTTATGAAGAGAATTTATCATGCTCTTGCTTCTTTAACTATGTTTATTTGTGCTTCAGCATCAATATTTTCTGTACATTATTACCTTTATGCCCATGATTTTTTTTTTTCTTTATGTCATGAATAAGGTCAAAATGAGTCCTTTTGGACAGCATATAAAATACCTATTAATTTTTTTAAATTTAAATTAATTTTTGTTCTAAATTATTGCAGTATTTCTCATTAATATAATTCTTGCTGTTTAGATTGTTAGCAATCTCCCTTTAGCTCAGCTGGCGCATGGTTGCTCAATGTAGTATCTTTTCTCACTTAATTGGATGGTCTATGAAACTAACATGTAAATTGCAAAGATATGAATTTTATGCAGAAGACAATCTGTGTAATATTATGTCTTAGTGAATATTGCATGTATTAGTTCTACTGTTTCTGCTTGCAAGTACAGCTCAAATATTCCACTGCTCATTGATTCTAAAGTAGGAAAAATTCTGCAGATGAAAACACTTTACATTTTTAATTAATGAAATATTAATGATTTTTTCTAAGATCTTTTCATTTCTTGCTATTAGACAAACTCTTACAGGTCAAATCAAGAAGTGATGTAATCTAAAGCCCATTCTTTGACTTCAGTGAAAGTGTTTGTATCAGCCAAAGACTTAGCTTGTGTCTTTGGAAAATCCCGTAATGGCAGAACAGTTAGATTGCTCAAGAACTTTGAAATAATTATTTCTCTTTCTTGACTCTTTGACATTTCTGTTTAATCATTTCCTTGCCTCTCTGTAATACCTCAATAGGACGACTTCTGCAGCGGCTGTCAAGTCTTCACAGCGCATGGGCATGAATCCCTCTTCCTGCAGTTATTCTGACTTGTACTTGAATCACAGAACCACAGAACTGTTTCAGTTGGAAGAGATGTTTTGAGACCTAGTCCAACTCAAGTCAAACTCAGTCCCCTGTTCAAGCAGTGTCACCTAGAGCAGGCTACCCAGGACCATATCCAGCTGGATTTGAGTATCTCCATGAATGGATACTCCATGACCTCGTTGGGCAACCAGTTCCAACATTTTTTGCTGTGAACATCTTACAACCTCACAATAATTTTTCTTTTTGTGTGCGTGTGTTCAGATGGATTTTCATGTTGTCAAATCTGTTGCTATTGCCTCTTGTCCTGTCACTGGGCACCACTGACTCCCTCTTCATTCCCTCCCATCAGGTACTTGTACACACTGGTAAGATCCCTCCAACCCTTTTCATCATGCTCAACACTCCCAGCTCTCTCAGCCTCTCCTCTTATGAAAAGTGCTCTAGTCCCTTAATAAACTTCATGGCTTTTTCCCAAGTTGCTAATTTTCTTGTCCACAGTTATAACCCTTGCCTGAGAAATAACTTCCAATTTGTGTATTTTTTGGGATCAAAACTTAAACATGCTGCTTTTTTTTTTTTCTTTCCCCTTCCATAGCTGATTTCTTATTTAATGTTTGTTTTTTTTTTTTAAGTTTGTAATAAAACCCTTGAAGCATAGACAACTGTATGAAAGAATATTAACGGCAGTATAGGTAAAACAGTGTCCAGAGATATATAGTACATAACCAGATGCTGCCAGATTTTCATTTTTCAAGCTAAAAGTAAAATCAGTTTCATTAACCATTTGATTCCAACTTCCTTCTATCAAATGCCACACACTCTTATCCATGACAAAAAACTAGTCTATTGGATTGGCAAATGTATGAACTGGATGTCTTTAGGGTGTTCCACAGCTAAACATAGTCTTCAGGAAAATGAGGAAAGAAAGCATTTAAAAAGTCTTGAACAGTGCTTTGTCTTCCCAGAAGCAGCCCAATCTTAATTAAACTCACTTAATTTAATTAAAACTATTATTCAAGTGTGTTATCTTGCAATGGAGTTAAGAAGATGGAATGCACCTCCTTTTTTTTTTTTTTTTAATCTTTTCTTCCAAATTAACTACTGTACTTGGGTTATGCTGATCAGATAACTGAGCACTGCGCCCAGTTATTGTGAGATCAGCACAATCCCCCCCCCCCCCAGTGGGATTCATTAAAGTCGTACTGTATTTCTGCTGGAAAAGCTTTTATTGCGTGTCTTGAAATACAGTGGCATCCAGAATAAATGCTTGGTGCAGCCTGACTCCCACAGACTCCGAGAACCCTGTGAGCTGTAAGTTGGTCGTGCTTTGCTCAGACTGGCCACTTGAGAACAGCTTGTCCTGCACAGTGGGCTGCCCGTCACCATCAGCCAGAAATCTTTAATAATGGGCTGGTGCCAAGGCAGTACAATTAGACAAGACCAGCTGCATGCATCTGCTGGCTGTTTCTACAGATCCTCCTTGTTTCTTCATCAGGTTTTGGGTATTCAGAATGGTGCGCAGGCAAGAGCTTAGTGTAGGAAATTGCACATTGGAGTTTAAGTTTACTTGTTCAGAAATGGGTGATTTTGCTCTGTCAAAACAGGAACATGTGCAATAATCATTACCAGGAAATATCTATCCTCCAGCTAAGTCGGCTTCCTAATGCATATTCTGCTGGGTGAAGGGCAACTACTGCAAAGTCCATTTGAAATACACTGCCTTTGCTGGAGTAAGTAATTGTAACTGGAGATGTACGTAAGTATCTGGTAACGGTCTCAGTGATATCCTGAGGTCTTGGGAAAGACTTTAAGCAGTTAGATTTCAATGACCCTTTTAGGAGACGGGAGGGAAAAAAACCTGGCACATGCTACACAGATTTTTAGGAACTGTGCTTCCTGTAGCACTTTGTATGATATCAGATCTAACCCAGAATTAATAAATAAAAGTACTTGGTATTTGATAGCTTTACACCTTGTGCCAGCAGGGACTGAGTGAAACAACCCTTAACTCTACTACCTAGAGAGTTTCTGTTTCTTTACCTCTTACTCTTTAATTCCTCTAAAGATACAACATTTCCTCCCAAAACAGAAGTGTTTCTTCTGTTTGTTGTGCAATTTTTCAGCTGCATGCACTGGTTGGCTACTGTTTGGACTAAGAAAATCTCCATAACTGCAGTTGCTCCAAGCTACATCTTTTTGTGATACTTAAAAGAGACATAAATATGCACTTGTGCACATACTTAAAACCCATCATGGCTTTTACTCTCAACCAGTCACTGCTTCCCTTCCACTCCAACATGCTTAGAATTTCTCCACAACTCCTTTGTTACAGCCCCGCTGGAAAGGTTCAGCACCTGTCATAGCCAGTTCATGGTGCAACAGAGGTTAAAGAGACTATTAAGCATTTGCATTGCTTTATTCAAAATTGTGATGCTGACTTACAGCATCTGATGCAAAAGAAAAATTATTCTCAGAAGAAACGAAATCTTGGCAGCAATAACTACTCATCAGAAACTGGCATTTGGCATTGAAATCAGTTTGAGGAAAACTGCTTCTCAGACTAGAATTGACACAGTTTTCCTTCTTCTGAAGGTTATCCTGATTACCTTAATTGGGGGTAGCTACGTGAACTGTAATTTGCTTTGTCTTTCACGCTGATAGAAATATACTCGCAGTCAGACACAAATTTACCTTTGATGAATTATGAACTGCTTAGAATGGAACTTGTCTAACAAGTGAAAATAAACTGAGGGGAAAACAGCTGTAATGGATTTTTTGTCTATTAATAACAACAAAGCAAGAGCATACTCAATAATTTGGAAAACACTTAGGTCACTTGAAACAGGAGACTGCTTAATTGAGTCAACATATTTATCTCACTTTCTAAGAACTCTAGTGGAGAATATTTACATCAAAGAAGATCCAAAAATTGTGCTTTTCAAATGCCTATTAAAAGGTAATCCACAAAGGACCAGCTAGACCTTAAAGACTCCTTTTTCTCAGGCAGAGCAAAATGATGACATGACACCCAACCCTACTGGTACTAACCATGGAGAACTGGGAATTCACTTCTGCATGACTGCTGATTCTTAGGCATTGGACTTTAAGTCAGAAAGATTAAGAGTTTATGTAGGTATTGCCCAATATACCTAGACAGCCACTTCCAGAATTACTTTTAGAAAGACTTTTGTAAAGTACAACTTCCTGCTTGGTTGCTGTTACTTTGTTGAGCAGGTGTCTTATCATTCCTCCTGCATGGACAGTGAGTGCTTGCTATCCTGTTAGTAACAAATCTGCATAATAAATAGAGGACTGATGAATTTATTTCTAGATGAAATACACTCAGTTCTCTCAACAGCTTTCTAATATGCCATATTTAAAGTATTTTAGCCTTCTTGCTCTTTTTCCAGACCCTCCTTTATTTTCATATCTTTCTTATTGACTGAGGTAATGAAAACTAAACACAATTATTTATTTTTATAAGATCTTACTAGTACAGTAAAACTGATCCTTGTATTCTAATGCATCCTTAAAAGAGTTCTTTTTCTTTTTTTTCCTGGCAGCACCATGAGTTGGTAATCTGCTTCTCATCCAATATACACCTCTGATCATTTCCTGCAGTACTGTTGTTTAAATAGGTGAATGCACTTTCCCTTCAGCTTCCCTTCCATAACTACGCTTACCTCAATGAAAATAATTCTATCACCTTCATACTCTTATTTGTCAAAATCCTCTGGTTTTATTAGAACACCTTTGCATTCTTTCACATTTTTATGCTCTTTTCATATTCCCCGGTTCTTCCTCCAAACCATTACTGAAAATAGTGGTCTGGGGCCCCGGAAGAAGTGAAGTTCTGGAGATATTCCTGAAGAAATCTTCTTTGATATACCCTTAATTTGACAGTCAAATATCAATAGTACTTTAGAGAGTAATCTTCCAACCAAATGTATTCTCATTAACGGTAATAACACACAAAACCCCAAAATTCTCATCTTGATTAGAAAAAATACTATCTCACAATATTGTGTACCAAAAGTCTAGCTTAAGCATTTACTGCTTCTTCTTACACACTAGGTCATTTATCCCACCAAGGAAGGAACTTCGATTAGTTTAATATGACAAATCTATGTTAGCTTTTTATATTGCCTTATTATCTTCTAGATATCTGTTTTTAACTATTTTATATAAAACATTTCAATGAACCAAAGTTAGGTTGACTGATCTATAATTCCCTGAGTTCTCATTTTCCTTTTTAAAAGATAGATTCTACATTTATTCTGCTCCTCTGGGACCTTATTGGCTTTCCATGAAGTTTCAGATATAATTGATTATGGCTCAGAAATTGCTTTAGCTATTTCTAAGATGGATTCCGTCAGGCCTTGCTAACACATTGATGAACACATTGATCTTATTTGAATGTTATTTAGCTTGTCCTTCTCGTCTTCCAGCTTGAATGTCTAGCCCTTCATTAAAATTAATTTTTAAAATTCTAGTCACAGTTAACCTTTCTAGGAAGACTGAAGCGAAGAAACTCATCTTCAGACTTCTCAGGGACATTTGCTTTCCTTTTTCTGCCTTGTAATGGTGCTCTAAGTCCCTTCTTCATACTCTTCAGACTTATTTCTAAAACTTAGCTTGCTGGGTTTGCATTCCCACTTTCTTCTGCTTTAATTAAATCTTTACTTAGATTTTATTTTCAGGTTCCCCCAAAGACTGCAATTTTATTTCCTATAGATTATTTCTGAGCAAACACCTAAATCACCGATTTCTAGACTTTTAAAAATATTATTTGTATAATTTTAAATATTTTAAAGTATTATTTTAAAATATTTTTTTTAATTTTAAAATCTAGACTTTTAAAAATATTATTTGTATAACTTTAATTATTTTTCAGTGAAGATACAGAACCCTGGTGTAGCAAAATGTAGATTACTGACAAGAAAAAAAAAAAAAGAGCATTACCTTTCATTCTCTCTAGAAGCAGTCCATCTACCTCAGGGTTGAAAATCGTAGTCTTAAATTTATTGTATACATATACTCCCAGTTCTTTTGACTCTCTTTTCCAGTGATACATGAATATATACAGATACGTCTCTGTGTTGTCCTGTTTGGTGTTCACTCCCTGAGTATATTACAGTGCAGTTCAAGATAGTCTAGCAGTGGATTAAGCCTGCTAGGGTCCTCGGACTGCACATTTTTCTCCGCTGGCAAAGTTTTTTAGCATTTTCATCTCTGTCTTTGGATAGTGTTATAATGAATTCTTGTACTTTACCTTTCAAAATGCTATGGCTTGCTATAAGTCAGTATAAGAACATTCAGCCTCCTTCCTTTGTTTTTTCTTAAAGAGAAGATTAAAGCATTTTTCAGAGATATTCCACAAAAGACATTTTGATAGTTTTACTTCAGAGGAAGTTCAAAAGATCAATATGCAGATGCAAGTTTTCCTTCATTGGTAAGGTCCTCTCTACTCAGAAGAGATCTTTGAAGAAAGTAATAAATGTCTTGAATGGGATTCGACCACCTGTCTAGATTTCCAAACTAGCAGAATAATATTCTTTTCACAGACTCAGCTCTTACATTCTGATTTTAGTTCTAATGAGGATCTGAGTGTGTCTGGAGAAGATTATGGACTATCTGTCTTCTACGTAAAACCAGCAGACTTGGTAACAAGCGACATCAAAGATGGAAAATGAAGGTGACACATCATTTGAGTTTACTCCCGGGAGTGAAAGAAATCCATTTTACTAAGAGTAGTCTTTGAGGAGCCCTTCTGTCACAGATAAAGCAGCCAAAGAGCCCTTTGATGAAGATACTTGCCTCAGGAAATGCTACAAAGAGTGACTCATGACTGTTTGAATAGCTTTAATATTGCCCAAAATGTATAAAAGAAATAAGTATGCATTATATGCTGATCCTTGGAAACAATCAAGTAAAATTCTGAAATGCAGCAAGAAAGTTAACAAAATAGTGAGTCTTCTTGGGTGGTAACATTTCCTAAATATGCTATTTATCAAGTGACTCAAGCCATCAAGGAAGAGATTATGCCAGTTCCCAGGAAACTGCCCAAGCAAAAATGCAGATGTAACATAGGCTTTTATGACTAACAGAAGCACACACCTTCACTTGGAAGGTGTTTAGAAGTACACATTAGGAATGGGAAACAAGAAGGGTTTGGGTGATATTATATAGTGGCACACACATGGGCTTCATGTATTGCAGAGACAGAATTATTTTTATTTCAGGAGAGACTAAGAATGTAAACCATTTTGTTCTCTGAATTGACCGAGCTGTTCTTGAGATAAAGTCTTTTTAATATATTTTTTTTTTTTAATTGTAGACAGGAATTGATTTTTGCAGTCTAGTTGCATATGTGCATACTATTATCACCTGATAATAAGTTACACCAGATTATAAAACCCAGTATGTTATTTATACAGTTTGATTGGTACAAAGACAATGCCATAGGTCTTGCCCCAAATGTAATATGGCACTATACTCCAGTGATTCAAATTGACATCGTAAGCAATCTTCTGCAACTGCTCAGAATCCATCAACACCCCATGCACAGAAGTCAGAGCTGCAAAAACATGCCTCCAAGGAAACTGAGTAGTTTTTACATAATTGAGATAATGTAGGACTGACAGATTTTGGTAATTTGTTGCAAACTTTCTTGGAGAGAGTGAAATTTTATTGTCTTCAAGGAGGAAGAGGAGGGAAAGTTTTAAGAATTATACATTTGGGACTGTTTAGAAATTTATTGCTGAAAACAGTCAGCCCAAAGTGAGGGCAGTATCTTTGGTTAGTAGCAGACTAGAAAAAAAAAAAAGCACATCGGTTTTGATTAAATAAGAACAGACCCCATTTCACTGCGTTAAGTTCAAGTTTAGAGTCACTTTGCACGTATTCTGCTTCAGCTATTTTACTTTTTAAAATTTATTCTGTCATGATTGGTAATTACAGCTCTAGTATATGCAATGGCAGCTGGAAATTCTTCTCAAGCTTGTTAAGTCTGAAAGGTAGTTTTCTCCAGCTGCATATTAACATATGATCTCTCATTAAATTATACCAAAAAGGATAAACACTGATCAAAAAACATCTGCTGACACTTAAAAGGTCCTATCTTCCCAACTTCACTTAGTATTCAGTGTAATAACAGTAATTAAAATGAATTTGTGTAGTATTCATCATCTTTTATATAGGTGCTGCATTGTAATTTAGTGTTAATTAATGGACATGTTGTTATAGAAATTCCATACTGCACCGATACTCCATATGCAAGAAACAGCCACAAGACATTTGGTCTTTTGAGCTGGATACTTATTACAGGAGCTGTTGTAATGTAAATAAATTATTTTGGAGCCATAAAAAACCCTGAGTGTATGAATATAAATAACAGATGATACAACTACCATAACATGCAGAATACAGCTGAAGAATATGAATACACTGCTTTGTTGACTCAGATTAGTTTTACCTGAAGAACACAAAACCTGGTGAATTCAGGACTGATGTATGTGAATCAGGACAACCAATAAGAGGAAATGGAAAAGATCCTAGGATGACTATTCAAGGGTCTTCAGCATTACAACGTAGCTTATAGAGTTCATTTTTGAACTGAAATGAAGAGTGTTTGGCCTTTAAGGAAAGAAAAATGCCTGAGATATTGCACACTGCCATGTTCCACTCCAGTGCGTTGTGCAGGACAGTATGTGTCTGAGGCATGCAGAGCTTCCAGATTCCTAACAAGGCTAATCTAATAGTTGCACCAGACTGCTTTTTTTTCTGCTTTTTTTTTTTTTTTTTTTTTTTTAATTCAGTTTTATGCAAGTGTCCACCCGGCTTTGGAGAGCTGCTGGGAACTGTGAAGGCTGTTTTTAGGAGAAAGAGGTAAGGTATAAATAAGATTAAGCTACAGGGTAATTGGATGAGATGAGATGAGATGCTGTAGGGTACTCCTTAGGTGGAGTGGTCTAACATGCTGCACACCCAATGGCTGCACACATCTGCAGGCTAAACCTGAAGCACAGTCTTCATGTACCCAGTAGGAATTTACTTTTCCCCCATACCAGGGTTCGTGTAAAGTTAATTAAAGCCTCATGCTGTACTGTGTGTCTTTTCCCTTTTTATCTTCATTAAATATGTGCTGTTGCTTTTACAAGTTTGATGTTTCCACATGCATATAATTATAATATACATGGGGACAGAGTCTGTGCCTTCCCATGCTGCATGTGAAAAATGTCTATCTGCAAATGATTGTCAGAAGCATAGGCGTATGTCTAACAGAGACTTGAACCTGACATCAGAAACTGATTCTCGATATGTAAGAGGCCTATGGCCAGCTTGGGGCTCAGCAGTTAGCTTTCTAAAACTGTGCTGGATTATTATATAACACAAAGGACACGAGTTTTCCAGTCTAATGGAGATTTTATTTCTATTTAGTTCCTAAAGCATCTTAGATATTGTCTCCATTATGATTCAGACTAAAACCTGTTTGTCCACCTACTCTCTTCTTTATTGAGCAAATAAGACTTTATTAGCTTTTCAGCTCCTATTGGTACTTACCAAGTACTCCTGCTTTGTTCACCTGGTACTTAGTAAGATATAACTGGTGATGTATTTGCAGATTATAAAATGGGCTACTTTTTTTGTCCTTTTCAATAGATTTATAGTAATTCCTATGGAAAAAAAACCAACTTATTTATGGTCAGCCATTTTCAAACTATTAGCACAGGTAGAAATATTAGATAGTACAACCTTAGTTTAATTCAAAAATCCAAGATTGATTGAGATTTAGTAATTAGCTGAATTGGAGTTCTGTGGTTTATGATATCTATTCAATTTCCAATATGACTTACAACCCTTGCTGCACTGAGACCTCTGTAATGAGTAAAACAGTTGTCATTATTCCTGGGGAATAAAAAAAAAAGATATCCCTGGTTATATATCCAAACATATTAAATTTTTGTTTCAAATAAATTTAGCATTTACATCCAAATAAGGCTACAATGAAATGCATTCTGTACGGCTCTGTAAGCTGCTGTTGTATGGCCCATGGAGAGATCCCACGGAGCTCAGCTGGAAGTCATGTCGTCTGACCAAGTGCCTTTCCTGAGCCCTGTTCTCCCCACAGACTTACTCCACCATCCACTATTGTGTTATTAAAGCACTATAAAAGCAACAGGCCAGAGAACTAGACCCACACAATCAGAATGATCTGCTTAGGTAGTTGCTTGGGCAGGTTTAAAACGGTTTGTCTTTCAAAACAGTTTCGATAGGTAAAAGATAAATTGAGCAGACTTTTTGGCAGACAAACAATATAAGCTTACTGTAAAATTCTGAGGTTTTGTCAGCTAACTGGAAAATTCTAAGCAATTTTTTTGTTACTTTTTTTTTTAAATAAAAATATTAAGTTTTACCTGAAGGAAAAAATACAACAGCATGGGAACTACAAAACACTCAGCTCTGCCTAGCTATTCAAAATGTAATAGTTCTTTCTTCTTTCCAGAATCTGGGGAATTGGATAATTTTTGAACTAAAAACTCGATCCAAGGAAAGAGAACAAATTCAAAAATGTAGGAGTCATGACTTTTCTGTTAGACCCATGCCTCAACAGGGAACAGCAGGAGAAACATAACTCCATGTGAGAGCTGCTCTGTCACTTCTGCAGATCCCAGGGCAAGTGGGGTTTATAAGAATTAAGGTTAGTGTTTTGCCATGTTCTTCCAAGACTAGGTCTTACAGCATTTTTGGAAGTATGGTTTTTATGATTTTACATTTGGCTGGATGCTGGGTTAGATGCTAATCCTGCATATAGGGACTGTGGGCCAAGCTTTGATTGAGGAATTGGGATAGGGAGACTGTAAAATGCTGGACTTGCAAAAAGTAGTGAAAATCATTACAGACAGGCTTTTGGGCTGCTGTAGAAACTTGTAGACTGTGGTCCTTTCTTTTGATACTAAAAGCCCTTATATTAGGTCTGAACTATCCCTGAAGTATTTGCACATGTCATCCTGGGCACATTGTCCATATACATCCATGAAAAGGCAATGTACCTTCTGGTTCTTTATAAATTTACTCATCTCTTCTGCTTCTGCAAAATTAGACTTTTTTTTCCTGACAGGTGAAAAAGACATACTGTAAACAGGATGCACTTTTAGTTTTTTCTGTCTCTGTCTGAAATTGCTGACAGATACTTATGGGACATATGTACTGCTCTCCAGAAGCTTTAATTTCAGGGTAACTGGCTGGACAATTAACCTACTATGAATTTCCTACACATGAAATTTTCACTTTATGTGGCTGCTCTACAGATGACTTGCTCCTTTCTTGTTGCATACTGTGCTTGTGTGAAAGATTGTTTTACTAGACCTCAAAACTGTCACCAAGGGGCAGTATTTAAAAACATCAATATTGTATCAGAGGAAGCAGCTGTTTGTATTAGCCATGGTATAGCAGCTAAGAGCTTTGGGCTGTCATCTGGCTAATTTATGAGTTCCACTGTATAAAATACATGAGTCATAGTGTCTTCTGGTGTGTGCCAGTAGTTATAATGGCTCTGTAATGTACGTGATGCTTGTAAGAAGAGTTCAAAAGTGTTGTGGTTCAGTGAGCTGCTGACCAGATATATTATCGTCATTACCTTTGGCATAATGTTATAACAGATGTAATTCCTTTGTCTTACAAATATCATAGTTCATAGTTTGGACAACTGCATTGATAGTGGAGTGGGTGGTTGGTATCAACAGGAGGAAGTACCTCCTTTCTTTCTGCAAATTCCGGCTTTTACAATGATTATATGCAGCTCTGTTTCACCCTTTTTTCTCCCAGTCTGACTTCCCCTCAGAACCTTGTTCTTGTCCACTGAGAGCCAGTGCCTTTGTTATTATAATCCTGTATGTCTGTAGCTGAAATAAATAAGTCATTCATCAATGGCACATAAAGATTAAAAATGCTAAAACAATTGTTTTAAAATTTAAAGGAGTAATGATTCACGGAGATGCATTATTAATAAGCATAAATTATTGAGTTGGCTCAGTAGTGCAGCTACAGTTTAGAGATGGACTCAAGGTCCACCAAGGGACTGCAGTCCCATGTAGAAGTGTGCTCTGCCAGCTGGCCAAGCAGCAATAATATTGTGTCAGCTGCGAGAGCAGAGTTACCTATGCCAGGCTGCAGGAGGGTGAACAGGAGACAGCAGACTGTATGTGCTTGCAAATGCACTATGTACATGGGGAGCAAAAAATGAAAAAGAGATTATGCTTGTTTTTGAGAAATTGGAAGGTAAAGCCAGTGATAATAACTCCTTCTTAATGGAAATAGAATGGACATAAAACAGTCTTTTCTGTGTCTGTACCTACATCTTTGTTCTCTTTTCCTCTCCTTCCTTCTAAACAGGTAACAGTTTTGTGTTACCTACTTACCCAACTACCCTCGTTGTAATTAGGCACACTGAGAAATGTATTATGCTTCTACATTTTTCTATGCATGAAACTAGTCTAAATTGTGCACCTCGCATGCAATTTCTCCTAAGGAACACTTCAAACTCTGAGGATGAAATTCTGCCCCAAATGAAGTCAACTGGATTACTTGTTCTAATGGTGATGAAGTTGAGACTTCACCAAGAATTATTTCCTTTCAGTAGCAACTCTTGTTGAGAAGGAGTTCACAGATCATGATTCAGGAGATGAATGAGCCTGATTTAAATGTCATATTTAGACATAATCTCTATAGAAGCAATGGAAGTTATACTCAGCTAAGGATGGGATGGTCATTTATAATTTAAAGTTGTACCTTTCAAATACCACTGGTACAACGATTATTGTGCATTTTAGACCAAAGCTAGCTACTTATTTCCCACACAAATGTGGAGGCCCTTTGCTTTAAAAGAGAAACAAAAAACCCTTCAGAAAAACAAAATTACGTAACTGAAGGTATAACTACCTTGATGCACCCAGAATGACTCCTACAAGGTGCACCGTTCTCTGAATGCATGGTATTCTTCAGTCCTTTGTTTTGCCTGGTTGTTAGACACAGCATCTAACAGCCAGTTGCTGGAACACAGAAAATCTGACCTCTGTACATGTTGCAGGTTCCAGTGACCTCTCTGGAACTGCTGTTATGGTCAACAGCTTTATAACTGTTAATCAAAGCAATCCAGTCCTGAGAGTACAATCCCATTCTTATTTGCAAACAAAAATTCCAATAGATACTAGTTAATCATTCTAAGTTTACACTGATGCAACTGAATTTGACCTAAAATTGTGCATCAGGTTTGTTGCATTAAACCAGACAAATACTTTGCTTCCTCCTTTAAAAGGTTGCCTAGGAAGCTGGAATAGTTTTGATGATGGAAAGATTATTGCAATGATGCCTTTTGCTGCATCTCTACACATTAAAGAAGAATATAAGGTGCAATAGACTATAAATCTCTTCTTTGTATCGCTTAGCTATGCGTCTAGTTGTATTGAAAGCAGCAAATATTGATTATAGGTTAAAGGCAATTAAAATAATGGACCTGTATCTGGCAAAAACTGCCAAAGGGTTCTTGGCACTGACAGCACTTACCACATAAGCAATGACTGTCAAATTTAATGAGCAAACATATTTTCCAGGAATAAGCATTTAATATTCACTCAACTCTATTTTACAGAACACAATTTGTATTAAATTTGTGAGCAAACTATTCTTTTAAAGGAGCAAAAGAAAGCATGACAAGGGCTCTAATGACAGCTGGAAGAGATTCCATGTAAAGGAATCACATAGCCACCAGATTACAATGTAGCATGACAGAAGAGACTGTCTTAGGCTGCCTGTAATGGAAAGTCTTTGCTTCCCACAGAAGTGCCAGGATATTGGTGTACATGATCGAGGCAGCTTTTTTATGTTTGCTGTGTCTGTACTTAGGCTAGCCCTACCAAACAGGAGCCAAGGCTTTTAGCTGAGCTCACTGCCAGCACAGCTAACTGCACAGGTAAAAGTGGCTTTCTCACAAGCCTTTGGGTGGCACATAGCTGAATTGCCTTGGCATAAAGTGGAAAGATAGTTTCAGTTCCAAGAACCACGATTTTTTCCTGTTTTTCCTCTGATGCAAGAGTGAACTCCCTGGCAGAGCCATGCATTACTCAGCCTTTATTCACAGGTGCTGATGAGGCCACACTGCCTGTGCTAGCTAAGAAGTGAAACCAATTCTTGGGTCATTTCTTAGTCTTCCTCCACCTCCACTCAAGATATGTGGGATACAGGTACTTACTCTGCCCTCAACGACTCTTTTTCATCCTGAGTAGCTACCAGACTATTGCCAGTCAGGAGGGAGAAGGAAAGGAACAAACTGTACGTCATTGTACCTCCTGAACACCGTTGCAAGCTCCCACAATGGGCCACTACCAGGTCTCTACAGGACTGACCTGCTGTTACAACTCTAAAGAAAATTCAAAGATGGATAAGGGTCAGATATTCACACAGTCTTGATGTTGCTCCTTCGAAGACAGCAATATTGAGGGAAAAGAGAAAGAACAGGGGTTTGTGGAAAGCACTTCAATGGCACAGAGGGAGAAGAAAAATAGAGGAGTGACTATGAAAAAAACACTCTTTGTGAGGCATATTTAAATACAAGTTTTCTTTGCTGCAATTCTATTGCCCCTCAAGGCAGCCTCAAAAAGAAATTTTCCAGCATTTTGCCATGTCTGAACACTGGAGACATTTTTTGGCGTAACTAGCACATCATTTACTTTGCACCATCCTAGCAAAGTTCTTATTTCCTTCTTGTTATACTTTACACTTCTTTTTTCAAATATATCTATAAGCATTGTTAAAGTGGAATTTTCTTCTTCAGTACCCATATCAATTAGTCCCTATCTACACTGGGTACCAAAAGTCACAATTTGAGTCAAGATGGACAACAAATATTGCAATATACCCATATTGATTAGTTGCAATGGCTGACCTCTCATGGTGTCTGTTATGGGTTGCAGGTTCCCCTGCTCGTCTCAGCTATATTGGGCACCAGTTGTTGTAGTCAGTAGTCCAACTCAGTCAGCCTCACACGACGCACCAATTGTTGCAGCACAATCAAACTAGTAGATTGCAACAAGGCTTTACCATTGGTCAGTTTGTACTGTCTGTGCTGTATCTCCTTCCTCCAGAGGTCAGACCACACTGCTCCTCCTCCATCTGATGACCCCTTACCCCTTACCCCACCCCCCCCCACCCTACCCTACCCTACCCTACCCTACCCTACCCTACCCTACCCCCAAAAAAAATTCTCAGGACTCTTTAACCACTTAGCAGGAACGAGCTATACCTGCACATTGTCCATGTCAATCAACCCACTGCCTTTGAGGCAAGGCCACAGCTGCATGTTATCAATGCTAATCGACCACTGCCTTCATTCCTCTACACTCTTATAATTAATTCTCTTTCTAGTGGGCTCGAGGAGCTAAAATGTTATCCATTTTCCTTCTATTATGGTGGTGCATGAATGGTACCAGTTTCAGCAATTTTTGGAGCCTTGCTGAATACAGCTCCAGGATTTTACAGCTTCCATTCAAGTACCCCAGAGGACACATTTTTATGAAGTTTCACAAGGATGCCATCTTCTTATAGCCCATCTGTCCTTCTTTTCTTGCAAGACCAGTAACTCACATCTGGATTCTTCTTTAAGACTGAGAGCTGTAATGCTTCCTCAAATGAAGGTAGTCAACACAGTCATCACTCCTGCTTTTTTATCCTGTAGAATTCAGCTTCTACAACCTTTCTTGAATGTCTGGAATATATCTACTCAGAATAGTGCCTGCTCTGAGAAAACATTAAATAATACTGTTTTCAATGCGCTGTGAAGGAATTTGATGTTACCCATGATACAATAATTGTGTCACTATAGTTCTCTGAACTGGCTGCTGAGATCAAATTTAGTCACAAATTAGTTCATGTCTTACTCCATAGCTGACCAGGCCCAGCTACATGGCTTTCTGTGCAAAAGTACTGTATGGCTTTGGGGAAAAATATCCGAGACAGCAAAGTGTTACCATTTACTATTCATTATTGTTTCATTTATTTATGTGAGAAACAATAAAAGTGAGTTCAGCTCCGCAGGAAGCTGCAAAATTAAAATAAGATTACTGTCTAAAAGAAACAGAAAGATCGAGGTAGTTCTTTCTGGATTCTTATCCATAAATGTGGATAAGAATTTTGTCTAAAGCAGCATCATGGAAAACTATTCAAACAATCTTGCTCAAGTTTTATCTGCATGCAAAAATATACTAAGTATAAGAAGTTTATGTAATAATAAAATGTCTTCTCAAAGTGAAAGAGGTCCTGAAACATGATCTATTAATGAAGTGGACAGACTGATTATTTCCATATAGTTTGAGCATATGGAAAAACCTTTCATGTAAAATAAATAATTCTATTCAAAACAATACTGTCTCCTATAGCCATATCATCCTTGAATTATACTCTAAATAACAAGTCTGAATGGAAAAAATGAATCCTGCATAAAACTCCACTGACCTCAATACCTTTACATAAGGGATAAATTTTGTCAGATGTGTTTAGGAGATACATGCTATATAGATATCAAAACATGAATGGGAGGCTAATTTTTTCATAATGCTGTGATGAAATGAAAAAGGAATCTTGTAATGAACTTTACCATACCATATGTCTAACTTTATTAATAAAATACTGTTCATCTATATTTTTCCTTACTGTGCAATTGAGACTTTCTTTAAACAATACTTTTTATGTGCCTGTGAAATGCAAATTATTGAATTATAAGATGCCTCATGAGCATTACAGCTGACAGGTAAATGAGAGCAAAGAAAAGCTAAGCATACGAAATTGGATGATTTGTAATTTAATTATAAATACCTCCAGAAATGGTATAGTCACAATATAATAAAAGATGGGTTTTATTTTAATTAAAAATACATTTGGTTCTCTAAGATATGGAGGTGAGCTGGGATAATGTACTTTAAATTTTATGTTTTCTTATGAAACGTGAGCAGTTGTACTAGTTACACCTGTAAGCTCAAGTTCAAGCAGCTACTTATAAATGGCTATAATTTAAGCACTTGGACAAAGTAAATTCTCTAACTGTACTCTTGCCAATCTTTGTGCATTATCACTTTGTCGTTATCATCTTTGTATCTGGTGCCTTTCTAAAGCCACAAAAGCTTTTGGTTTCATTTGATTGCCTAACAATTTTAACCTTCACCTCAAACAGAAAAGGAAGCTGCTGGCCTGCATGCTTTGATAGAAAAGTTTGGCCAATTGAGATGAATGTTAGACTGTATATTTTTAATGGGGATTTTTTAATCTACTCTGAATTCTTTTTAAGCCTCACACCTGTTTTTTGGCAACAGTTAAATAAGACCTTAATACACTACACCAGATGTTATTGGAAATGATGTTGATCAGTCATGAGGTGACACTTTCCAAGCAGCTCACTGTCTTTGAAATGGGACTAGTTTTTTAACCTTAGCTCATGCAATTTTACAAGCCACCTCCACTACTCCTTCTTCCAGTCTGATCCTGATCCTATAGTGGTAAAAGCCAAAGTTTTCTCAGAAGACAAGATGTACTGGGAATAGCAGCCTTGTGCCTTTGGTACAGCAGGACTTCCACAGCCACCCGACAATGCAGAAGCCCTGTTTCAAAGCCATTTGTGGCAATACTATCTTGTGGCTGATGTAGGTATAGAGACACGGGGCCATTGCCACCTGTCTGCAGTTCTCACATAGGCTTCTGGCAATGCCATGGCTGGGAATGCAGGATTGGGAGGCAGATGAGAATAATTGTGTACCCTAATAAGTACAGGTCTATTAGAGTAACCTGTGGAGAAGTTGGAGGGAGACTTACATACTGCCAGGAATGAAGGACTTGAAGGAGTATCAGAGGGCAGATTCTTACACAGACTCCTTGTTAGGTACCACTGCAACAACTTTGTAAGTTGTTGACAAAAGAATTTTTAATTAGTTATCTCCTCTGAAGCAACTAACATTTAGCTTCTGTTTTCTGTTTTTCTTACAGTTGTAGCAACTTGAAAAAGGGTCTAAGTGGGAAGCAGGAAACCTTTTACATGTTAATTCATGAGTGAAATGCATTATTTGACCTGTGGTCTTCCCTAAAAGTAATTGAAATACTGCACAGTTTTGTCTGAAGTTTTTTCTGAAGTTGTTTTGTCCAAAGCATTCTGTTCATTGAAATGTATCATTTCAGTGACCAAATTACAACAGGCAGGTGCGTCCAAAGCATGCACATTTTTGTTAGGCAGACCTCCAAAGTCTTTGGTTTTGATGGCTGGACTTGTAACCTTCCTATAATAAACGGAATGGAATTTTTGCAATTTACTGTCTGAGTTTGGTCAAGGTCTAGATTCCAGTTTTATTGCAGGCCTTTGTGATTTGGAGCAAAACTGTATGCCAAGGTGTCTGAGAATAACTTGACCAAATTTTCAACAGTACCTTCAGTTAGGGCAGCGAATTTTCGCTCCATGGATGACAACCCATTTCTCATAGACCCATGTGTATTCTGAAAAATTTTTAAAAAATAAGCTGTGTGTCATGGGAAGAAAGAGGAACATTCTGCATGTGTAAAGTTTGTACAATTCCAAAGACATTACAGGAGGTCATTTAAGTGTCTTAGCATTTCTGTTATGATCAGACAGTGCTGAATTAGATGAAATATGTTTAGCAACAAATTCATGTCAAGATTCTTATCTATTTTCACACAAGGTTTTCTAAGAAACCTCTCCCAGATTATAGTTTGCAAGAAGCTAATCTAATGAAATCATACACAGGTGAGTCCTGCATATGATAACAGGATTTACATTCTGCTCTGACACTATATGAAGGGGATTAGGATGATACTGCTGCTACAGCTAGGATTTCCAAAATGTCATTTTATCATACAGCAAACTTCTTTCAATGCAGAGCAACACTCCCAGGACAGGCAAATCTTCTCCCCTATCCCTGTTTTCAATTTTATGTAAGGTCAATACCACTTTCTACCAGTGTCACAGGTTTCTGGTTTCAATGTCTTCCTGTACTAACAGTTCAAACTTAAAAAATCAAATTGACATTTCACTGGAAATTTTAGTGATTATTTGATTTGGCAATTAGTTCTCAGCTGCTTACAGGCCAGATGTGGACCTTACTTATGTAATTTTATAGCACTGTCACTCCTAAACTGAATGGATTTCCTTCAGATAGATGTTGGTAGAAATTGAATGTGAAACATAATTACTTGTAGAGGCACATCATGTTATATTCACCCATGTTACAGTTCAGGACAATTATATCACTGCTGAACTTGTGCTCAAGGGGGCAATATCCAATTGCAAAGAGATGAGATTAACAGGCTGTTCTGATTCCACCTGTCAAAGTTTATGAATCTATGAATGGATGGCCACAGACTGATTAGAGCCTTTCTAAATGTTCACAACATTAACATTAGATATTACAGCAACCAAATCTGTTAAACCTGGTAGTATATTGTTTTATAACCACATCCTAAACTCTTTGCAGCTTTTGCGTTAACTTTGAAAAAACTATTTAGAAGTGTCACCAATGAACTTTCTCTGCATCTTTCTTTTATGGTACTGGGCACGTGGTGCTTAGAAGCATGCAATGCATGTTTTTCAGGCATTAAGATGCAGTAACATAACATGGGTTTATACTGCTGTGGACACATATTCTTCACTAACAAAATCTCCAATACTAGATGATAATACCTAGGGGAGAAAAATGCTCCTTGTCCAAGAAATGGCACTGGTTTCAAGGCAATGTAAATGTTTGAAATGGTAAACTAGAATTACAGTGGTTGTACAGATGTGCTGTACAATCATTAGGTGTCAAGAAAATCTGTATTTCAATCAGGGATTTGACTCTGTGGGTCAGATCTACTCCTTTGCCAGGTGATGAGCGTAGAGAGAACAACTGAATTGTCTAAAACTTTTGAATTACATTCTTGAACATATCTTTTTTTTAGTAGTTTTCCTTGTTAAATATTTCATAAAGGGGAGCACCATGGATTTTTAAGGCTACATCCTGAGACTTCTATGCACCTTCAGTAACACTTTAATATCCAATTAGACCCAGGATTTTATTTGGCCAGAATATTACATATTTAAGTCATAACATTATAGAAATCATGGAATCATGGAAAAGTCTAGTTTGGAACAGGACCTCTGGAGTTCATCTGGTTGAACCTTCTGTTGAAGGCCTGGCCCCAAATGAAGTTGCCCAGGGCCATGTCAAACGGAGTCTTGAAAATATCCAGTGCGGAAGATTTTTATCACTTCTTGGGAAACCTGTTTCAGTGTTTACTTATTCTCATGGTGAAGAGATTTAAAAAAAAAATAATAAGAGAACTTCCTCTGATATGACTTGTGCCTGTTGCTTAGTAACTTAGAAGTAAGTTAGATGTACTTAGAAGAGAGTACATCAGTCTTTGTAACTAATTATAAAGTGTTGGAAGACTCTAATCAGATTTTCCTTGAAACATGTTTTCTCTATGTTGAACAAACCAGATTTCTTCCACATTTCTTCATAGCAGGTCCTCCACCCCTCTCATCATCTTGACGACCCTCTGCTGGACCCTATTCAACTTTTCAGTTTCTCTCTACAACTGAGTAATCAAAACTGGACACAGAATTCCATCTGGAGCCTAACAATTCTTAATTAAATAGAAATAATCACTTTGATCTGCAGTTTAGTTCCTCTTGCTAATGCAACCCTGGGCATGATTTCCCTTCCTTGTGCAAATTCTCTTACATCCACATAAAGCTTTGATTAAATGACACTTGTGGAGCCCTAGATGGATCGTTGGACATGCTATATTGTGGAATTACATAGGTACGTGGAATTTGTATGAATCTGGAGTTAAGAAATTAAATGAGTGTCTTTATCAAGACAATATTATTTCTTGCAGCTTGCTGACTAACTTGCAGCTCTGTTTCCTTATTTCCCTCTTGGTGACAAACTGTTAGCTCTTCCAACAATATTTGAAAAACAGTAGCTTGACCATTATCTAGAAAAGAGAGAAAATTAAGACCCTACAAATGTCTGTGCACGTATGCGTCTGCATGGTATTTGTGAATAACCAAAACCACCTCATAGTTCCAATTTGAATTATTTAGCTTGCATATTTGTCGGAGAAGTTTGTGTTCAACCACAGAGAAAAACCAGAATGGAAAACAATTCGCTGAAGCAATTCAAATAATGAATACTTTCAAGAAATAGTGACCTGCTTAGAACTGTATTGAGAGCAGAAATAGTGATTAAGTATATTGAGTAAATTATTAATTTAAAACCATTTACTCAGCTCCAAAAGTCTAATTTTCAAAAGCCACGAGGGCTCTGGAAAACATAAATCTATTCTCTTTCTGTGGACAGCCCCAAACACAATATTATTTGCTTTCTTACATAGGGAAAATGACAGAAACAAGCTGAAATATGAATCTACATCACACAAACTATACTGTCCTATATTCCCATATGGATGGTCTTGGCAAGAGCAAGGTGGTTTACTCTATCCCAGAGTTTACGCTGGTGTTTCCAGGGTGAATCTAGCTAATTCTGCAGTTGTAGGTCAAAAATGTGCCCACAGACAATTCGTGTGTTGCAGATAATGCACCGTCCATTCACAGACATCTTGCCATCCAGGCAACTCCTGTATGAGCATGTCCTCTTCTTAGGGCAAACCTTGACTTTATGGATTGTTATCCTGTGTGGATTGGGTTGATTCCTCTTTGACCTGGAAGGTGTCCAGGAACTTCCTATCCTTTGTTTTCACTGTGGTACCTATTTGTCAGGTCTTCAGCATTTTTGAAAGCGCCATTCCACCATACTGCTTGGGGCATGCTCCCGTTAAGCTCTTAAAGAGCTGGAAAGTGTCAGGTTGGTAATGCCATTCACCTAAACCATTTATAGATGATTCATCTACCATTGAGAAGTAATAATCCTCCCAGTCTCAAAGCTCCCAAACGTTCACTAGCAGGCATCATAGCCACCCTTTTCCTAATGCACAGCTGCTCAGCACACCTGTTACAATATGGCTGGCTTTCAAGGGAAGTGTGGAGGGAATTAGGACTCAAAAATCTACCCACTCCACCAAGAGTAAGAAGCAGGACATAAAAATGTTAAGTCTTATGAGGAAATGCCAAACTCATGATGTTCCAGCAGATGTAAACCACAATGCATTCCTGCCATCTGTATGGTAAAAAACAGTGTGTATGAATGTAAACAAACATTTTTATGCAACATCTGTACTGTGACCTCCATAATATTTTCAAGGGGAAAAAGAAAGGATAATTTTCCCCTTGATATTTTGTAGCAACACATTTTTTACATATTGAAAACACCTTCCATGTGTAAGGAGATGAGTTATTTTTGCTAGTAAAAGACCCTCAGAGAAGAAACCAGTACACTGAGCTCATAATCTAACGTGTTAATGATATCTAAGACACTAAATAGTAACAGATGCACCTTAAAGAACTACTTGCTCACATCAGTCGTATTAACTTTGCTGTTTATATTTACCAAAGAAAGAGCTGGTTAGAAGTGAAGGCAGGTAAAATCAAGGAGAAGGTAAAGTTGAGCCTGTGGAGAAGGATCTTACAGGGATCCAGAACCCCTGAAATAACCCTGGTCTTTTTTTCCCTTGCCCAGTCACTTCTCCCTTAATCCTCAGATCCTTGTTCAGTCAAATCTGAGACATTGTTCCAATTTCTCATGTAATAGGTCTTTCTCCTCTATCTCTGTCCTATTATGTCCCACTTGTATTCTTGCAACTGGAGTTTCTTCACTCAAATCTGTGTTGTCTCTTTGTCCAGTTTCAATATACACCATGGCTCCTGCTCCTACTGTCCTTTTTTTCAAGGGAGTCTCAGCTACGTCTCAAAAGCCTCAGTCTTGCTTCAGCCTCCAGGGGTGCCTGCCTATCTACCAGAACCATGGCTCTCATTTTTACTGTGTGGGAGTTGGGCATCCAGAGGACCTGGATGCAAGGTTATAGGGGCAGGGGAGAGAAGGTGCATTAGTATTATCTATGGAGGGGAGCTGGGGAAGCCTTTCTCTACATTTTTACTAGGAGCAGATTTGCCTCGCTTTTAGCCTCAGTATTAGGCTAACTTCCATAGTAACTTCATTTCACCAGAAAAAAACCCTCAGTATCTGATGGACTAATGTATTCATTCATCTCTGACATAATTTTTCCCTGTAACTGTGTTTTCTAAAAACCATAAATGTGCAGTGTTTCTCTTATGTACTCCAGGAACTTGGATATTTTGGGGAATGTTGTTCTGAAAAAACCCGTAGGGACCATTAATGCTCTGTGCCCTTTCGGAGCAGGCTGCTGTGTCTCCACGAGCTTGTGGAAATGCCAACATTAACATCTCTATACATCAGAGTGTGTCCATTTGGAAGATCAACATAATAAAAAATACCTCCCAGGTGGGTGGTGAGACTGAGTTCACACTTCTAAAATAAATTATGTTAAAAATTAATAAAATAACTGCAAAAGCAAACCAAACTTTATATAATTAATTTTCTCTATGACTTCTTGGCATTTTAGAAATAAATTACCATTATTACCTGTAATTTTGTTACAGAAAAACTTAGACACAGGGAGGATATCTGACATACCATAAACCTAGTAGTAGAATCAAGCATTGAACTCCAAGACCAAAGCCTAACCCACAAACTAGTCAAAATATTATTCTTATACAGCCTTGTTTGACTGTTTTTATACCAGCAATCTTCAACCATAATTAAAATAGAATTGCGGCCAAAGCAATAGCTGCTGAGCTCCTGCTGTCTCTATTAGGATGGTGGTAGTGCTGAAGAAGTAAATATTTTAATGATATCAAAACCTAATGCTCGTTCCATTTTAAATTGCCAGTGCAGTCATACCCTTACAAATTTTAAAGTGGAATCCAATCTAACTTTATAAAAAATAGTGGCAAACTGTCTAAGGCCCTTAAGGAGAATGATCAAATTTTTCTTGTGTTTTTTTTTTTTTTTTAATATTTTTTTTCTCTCATAAAAAGTTAAGGGGAAAGGTCAATATTGTCTTGTTATATCTCTGGAAGAGGGTTTAAAAGTCACTATCATGCAGCATTTTCACATTAAATAGTCCAGTGAATTCTGATTTCTCACCAGGTTTTCATGCTGATGCTATTCTTTACTTTTAAATTGCTCTTAGTATTTCTAAGGTGGATTCACCAGTGTTACAGATACCATTATGCAAGTAATTATCATGACTTAAAATTGAATATAATTATTTGCTTTTCCTTCTATGCATATATATTAAAAGTAACAGTTTCAGCATAGAACAGGTGAGAACTAATCTGATGTTTCCAAGAGATAAGACTGCATATATTTAAGTATTCAAACTACAATGTGGTTATCTTAATTTCCATTGTGTTAAAATGTTGGTGAATGTTAAGAACATTTAGAATACTAAAAGGACTTTTGTACCACAGAAAGTACAAACCACATGTTAGCAGACTACAGTATGACAAAAGTTTCCTTGTAGTAATCCAAGAATTCATATAACACTAATGTGAAGAAAAGCGAGTGGATTTTAAATCCTCATTTTGTGGTAATTGCATTTCAGTGCCCTGGTGGATTAATTTGTAAAGAATTATGCAAATGAAAACTGAAGAATAATTTTGGAGGATGAGATTCAGGAATATGAAAGTACTTGCTCTGATTCAGGATTCGTAAGAATATGGTGCGGCGTAATACCTTTTTATGGGAATGTTATATCCTTACAGCAATAGCCAATGATGTAATGAAGAACAGTACCTTCATGATTTCTCTCTCTTACTTGTCAAAGAAAGATTTTCCTGCAAACGTTTACTCTTCTTTAGCTCATTTAGTCAATCTAAAAACATTTTAGAGCATCTTACTATTCTTGAATATAAAACATTACCCCTGCATATCAGATTTCTGCTATTTTTAAAAACTTCACCAGAAGTTGAATGATCTGCAAACTGCAAAACAATAAAGAACTTGATATGTTATTTTGGTGGCAAATTTATGAGAAGCACAGTGGGAGTTAGTGAGTGAAATGTCAAATACAGTATTTTTCAGCTTAACAATGATGAAGGCCACATTTTCTAAGCATTTTCTTTACTCATCACTATAAAACATCAGCTTCCAGATTTCTCTCTGAACGAGGTGGAAATGAGATCAATGCAGAGAAACTGTGTGGTGGTCACCTTTTAGTGGTCATGGTACCACCCCAACACGCTTGCAGTGAACCTGAGACTGCTTCTTGTAACACTGAACTGGTTGTGTCTGCAGTACCTACAAGGCCATGTAAATCAAATATACCTATCAAAACATAAGATCTTGTCACAATTTTAAAGACAGAGTGATAATCATTAAAATGAAGCTGGTTGATACAATGTCAGAGATAACTATTGTCCCTGAAATTTGCTTATTTTGCAGATCAAACATTACAAACAAGTAGAATCATAGAATCTTGAAATCATAGGACAATGCAGTTTGAAGAGAACTCTGGACATCATTTAGCTCAACCCCCCTCTCAATGCAGGCATAGCTTTTGTCAGATCTAAGTGTTCAAGGTCATATTCAGATCAATTCTGGAAATCTGCAGGGGTGGAGACTTCAAAGCCTCCTTGGGTGAACCCTTCCTTTATTTGATCACCTTCATGTCGAGAGTTTTTTCGTTATGTCCAACTAGAATTTTATTTGTGGCAACTTGTCCTGTTGCTGCGTAACTCCCACAAATGCCTGGCTCCATTGTCTACAAACACTCTCTAAGTATAAGAAGAATGTAATTATGTTTCTCCTTAGCTTTCTTTTCTGAAGGCCAAATGAATGCAGTTCCTTTGGTCTCACCAAGGTTCCAGCTCCCTGTTGATCATGACATACAGCTCTTCACTAGAGGACAAAATTGGACACTTCATTCCAGATGTAGCCCCCAACAACTGAGCTGAGAGTAATAATCCCTTTGCTTGACCTGATGGCTATGATTTTGCTAATGTAGCCGAGTGTACAGTTAACACAATCAGTACAAACATGCATTTCTGACTCATGCTCAGTAGCTAACTGAGGCCAGGTCCACCAGGACCCTCAGGTCCTTTTCTGCTGAGCTGTTTTCCAGTCAGTCAGTTCCACAGGATGCCAAAGTCACCTTTACCTTCGTGTCTCATAATATACTTCCCAGGACTTCTAGATACTGATATAGAAAACTCACAAACCGGTTCAATTCTGCCTCTGAAAGAACTCACATAAAATGTCACTACCACTTCATTCCATTTGTGTTTGGAGGATGCATTTCTGAAAAAACAGGAAGGAGACAGGGAAGTGAAATATATATAGAACTTATAAAACAGATATCACAGAAAGTCATTATTACTCTGTGAAGAATGTTTTTATGTGCTTTGGAAGGACATTGCCAAGTAATTTTCCCAAATATACTTCATGTTTTATTGTTATTTTAGGCTACATAAAAGATTAACATACAGCCACACAAAAGCTCTTAGATTCTAAATTGCAAGCATTACATTGCAAATGATAAATGAAAGAACTTTCCTTTCCTTTAAATTGCCTGTAATACTCTTCTAAAGTTGAACTTCCCTGTCAGCTCAAGACTCTCTTTGTCCCTAGTGAGCCTCATCCGTAGGTTTGTTTAGTGTTTTTTTTTCCACAGGGTAAATTTTTGTTATCTATAATTTCTAATAAATCTTCCTTTATGGCACTCACTATCCAGTACCAGGAACTTTTACAGCCTTTTATTTTAACACTCAGTTATTTTACAGTTCATTGTCCAATTGACCTCTAAGGGGTCCACAATATCCTGTTTCATGCACTGCTACTTAGTTGAGTCTTTTACAACTGTAAAATCAATATATGGTTACGGTACTCAATTTTCTGAAGAATGTGCTCACAGTGGTGTTGCCCATCCTACTGAAACATCTTGTCAATTAAGGCAACTGTGTTAGAGACCTCACTTACTCTTTTCTTTCCTCTTACCACAGAATACCTAAAATACAACCATAAATGAGTATACTGCTGTGATAGACTGCATACTGACTTGTTTGTGAATTCCCAAATTTCTGTTCGGTCTGTTAAGATATTGACATATTTTTATTCCAGAAGATTAATGTTTGTTTCTTAAACTGTTGTTCAAGGCTTTGAGAGGGAGTACTATCATATATTGACCCATGATATTTAGGTTTCTTCAGTCTTCTAAACTCCTTTCAAAGGGTCACTTCTGTGATGGACTGACTCTCTTAATTAGCATGACCATAGCCTTACAAGGGTAAAAGAAAGTAAATACATATGTCTCAGCACTGAAACCTGCATGTCCCACATTGTTTAGCTTCTCAGCATGCTCATTGGATATATTTTGGACCACTCTTGCTTGCTCTTTCTAAAAGAAGTCCTAGGAAAAGGCAATTGATTCCTGAAAACATGGCTCAAGGGTAAAACTGCACCAAGCCTGGGTATCCTTGCTGTATACAGTCCTCCAGCACAATCTCAGCATGGTTTGTACCTTCATGCACCTTGACAGACCTCCAAGCCATGCTCTAGGGTATGTATTTTGTGCCTTCAGTTTTGTATTATCAGACCAATGCTTTGGTGGGTTGCAACACATCTGTCAGGTGTTTTGAACTAAAAATCCTTTGAAATAATAATTATGATTTAGGGTTACAAGATATTCCCTGGAGAGGACACCCAGAGCCAAGTGCTCTCGATCAATGCAGTGGGCATAACTATTATGTTACAGTGTGGGTTAGCCCCTGGCAGCATGGACGTGAGACAGTCTGTGCCATATGACTTGTGCCCAAAATCTCTTCTTTTGTCCCATAGTCCAGATGCACACCTAAAATACATGCTCAGTGTTCACAGGTGACTTTCAGGTCATCACAGTCTCCTTCATCATGAAATCACTAGCGAACAGCAATAATCCAGTTTCAGCAATATGGTTTATTACCTTCATGATAACTGCCTATGGGAAAGAATTCTTTGCAAGCAACTTTGAGTCACCTACTAAGGTCACATTTTACTTCAGTTGTGGAGATATATTTGTTGTACATAACCTGAATTAAAAATATGTTTTAGCACATCTTTTCACTGCAAACTTTAGCAAACTAATGTATTATGCATTTCTGTGCCTATTTCCAGATCTTAACTTCCAATTCCTTTTCCCTTTGTTGCTTTTTTTTTTTTTTTTTTTTTTTTTTCCTAGGACAAGTAGAATGGTAGCATATAGTACTAGGTATTCTTTGTAATATGGAGATACACTGAGCCTTCAAAATTTCAAGTTTTGCAGAGATACTTTCCAGTGGTCCTATCTCTGAACCTGGGGGCATAATGCAACTCCGTGACGGAACATAACTAGCAAACGCTGTGAAGTTTTATTTTGTTTTATTGATTAAGTTTAGAAGTAGGTATCACAAGATTTCATTCTTCTGGCATGATACAAACTTACTGAACAGAGTTGAAAGTTACTCCTTTTTAAAAATTTTTCTAACACGTTCTAAAACCTCTTTCACCTATATGTCTTGAGTCAATCCTGTTAATAGTCAATTTTCTTTTTGTATTAAGATACCATGGTTGTCTAATATTAACATGTCTAATACAAACCCATTCTTAGCCAACATGATTTGGTCTTATTCTCTGGAGACTCGGTAGATCTCATTCTCAAACTCTAAGTCAGTTACAAAATTTGTCACTGACTCTCTTTTAACCACACACTGCCTTTTACTTTCTTTTTTGTCTTCTTGTCTTACTTTTCCTACTCCTATAGTTGCTGTCTAGCATTATTTCATGTATTATTTCATGGCTGATCTGATCTGATTATTTCAGTTGAGAAAACCATGACCAGTTTCTCTGATCATCCAGCTGGGCATTCTTTTGGTTTCTTCTAGGATGCAATGTATCACTTTCAGGATAAATTATTTTAAAAAATCGAACCCTTTTTTACTGGGTACTGCCATACTTCACATGTTCGGTGGCTACATATTCAGAAGCTGTGAATTGCTTCCTGCCTGAGGGTTTTTTCATAAACACCTCTAAGTTTTTATTATTAACACTCTCAAGAATGTTACTTAACGAATCTAAACCTTTATTGGGTTTTAGTTTCACAGATTTCACTCTGGTTACATAGAAATGAGGAAAAAAACTAAGAGAACTAGGGTTACATTGTAAATCTAGTGTCAACAAACAGCATGGCATACACTAAATATATTGTAGGCTACCTAACCAAATTACTTTAATTTACTAATGCTCGTAAAAATTATTAATTTAACCATCAAAAAGCATGTTCAGAAAGAGGAGAAACTGTTTTCCCAGTCATTTCTTAGGCACATAGTACATTTACTATATTTAATTCTGTTTGTTAAAGTAATATTTACTTTATAGTTTCACCAGAGACAAAGTGGTGTTAAAGATTAATGCTTTTGACGTTAGTGTTGGGTGAGATTGATGTATGGATTGTGCTAAAAATCTAAGACTTAAACACTTGAAGTGAAAATATCACACTTACTTGTTTATAAACGATTTGAAATTATCTGTAGGTAAAAAATAAATAATAAAAAAAGTAATTGCTGATATTACTTCAGTAGTATAAATAATTGAACCATATAGCTGAGGTTGGAAGGGGCCTCAGCAAGCCAGTCCTCTGCTCACAACAGGAATAATGAAGTTAGGGTAGGGTAGGAAGGTAGGGACATAGATCAGGGCTATGTCCAGGATCATATGATCCTGAATTATTTATAGAATCTCTACATTAAATTATTTTATGATTGTGTCCCTTTTCTGCCCAAGGTCCAGATACACACCTGTTTGTTACAGAAATTAATACAATTTTAGGTAGGCCTTTTGAAAGTGCGTTAGCTTGATTTTTCAAACCTGTTAAAAGTCCTAGCATAAAAAATAAACCATAATGATAGGAGTGGAGATTAGTTGGTGCTCACAGACCAGTAGACTTAGAATCTGGACACTGCAGCATTTACCTGCCACCAGTGATAGCTGTTGCACTGCTGTTCTGCAGCTTTAGGAGCTTTTCTTCAGTGTGTTGTTCTTGAAAATACTAGATTATACAAAAATAAGAGATGTTTCATGTACTTTTGATTGCGGGATATATCTCACTGTCAAAATCATGCTGAGAAATTTGAAAATAAATTTGTATTGTTTTGGTATATCTTGTGATTTTTTCATACCATTGGTGCTTTTTGAGTCTGAATTCATGACCTAAATGCTTGGCATTGACATGCTAAGAACTGCCACAGACAACAGAGGAATGGTACATTCTTACTCTGGTTTGGTATTGAAATACTAAATAGATTTATGTTTGTTTGTTTGCTTGTTTGTTTGTTTTTCTATCTTTCACTGAGGAAAATTACAAGAAAAAGATACTTAGCACGGAAACCTCTTGGGTAAATTGAAACCTACCAAACATGAATTTTTTAGTCCAAAACTTTTCTTGAACCAATTAGCAACTGCTTATGTTAAAATATTACTTTTATTTTGGCAAATCTTTGAACTTTCTGGTATCATCTAAAAATGCATTTTTTTGCCATGAATTTTCCAGTTAAATTTAATTATTAGAGTAGGTATGTATGCTTCCACAATAGTAATTGAAGTTATAGAAGTTTGTTTATCCCATATTAGAGACCAAGTCAGGATCAGACCATTCTTCAATATTTGGCTTAAATCAAAGCCAGAAATGTTTTAAGAGTCAACAGTGTCTAAGAGGCAGGCGCAAGGGTGGCTGTCTTATTTTGATCTAATAGTGACTTGAAAAATTTTTTTTATGTCCTCTATCAAGGAATGGGGATTCAGGTGGTACATAAACTCAGTAACAAAATATTGTGCAAATTGAGGGAAAGCAAGTAAAAGAAGTAAGCTGATGTCTTTTGAGCACATTCATATTTCAAATATGTCTGTACAACTTTTTTAATAAAAGTTAATAACATTATCTGACTTCTTAAAACAACAAGTTTTGCCTTGGTGGTAGTCTGAATACTCATATCTAATATTTCTTTATGGCTGTATGCAATGCTATTTCAAACCCTTGGATATATTTCAACAGATGACAACGGGAATTAATCCAGCTTCAAGAGGAAAATTATACACTGCCTTTTTTTTTTTTTTTTTCTTAATCAGATGTAGTGCTGTTAGCATGGACAAAATTTCTAGAATTGGATACTGTCTTTTAATGTTTTCTGGTCTACTTAAATGAAAAACTATTTAATAACTAGGAGACTATCCACTAGGTCAAATCCATTTAACACTGCAGTCCAAGGGGATTAATCATTAACTTAAACCAAAGAGTCGCAGCATGAAGATCTATCAAAGAATGACGAAAAACAGTATTACATAATGCCACCTTGTGGAAGCTTTATAGAGGTCTTAAGGAGAGGCTAGAGCAAGAGTTAGACAAAGCGACAACTTCCAGGTTGGTAATTTGCAAACTCTTCAAAGGTTTGCAGAGAAGGCAAGTAATAAATTTAAACAAATATGAACTTGATTTCACCCAAGAGAGATCTCTCAAGTACTTCATGAATACCTTAGAAATTTTGAAAATAGAGATATTGAGACTGAAATATTTTCAGTGTGTTAATAATCTTAAAAAAAAAAAAAATAATTGCATGATTCAGTGTTTTGGTGTGACTACTTGATAAAAGCATTAAAAAATACCCTTGAAAACTTTAATATTTGAAAAATTGAGATTGTCTTAGTTTGCTGCAGAGGATCTGCCAAAAGCTGCCATTACACCACTTGTTGAAAGAAAATACAGAGAAGTCCTTGAGTTACTTCTACATGGAGCAAAGACTTTCACTTGTAAAGGACAGAGAAGATGTGATTGCAGGAGACAGCATGAAAATAGTTTGAGTGTTTATGAGACATATAAACTAAAACAACGCCTTTCAGATATATAATTGGAAAAAAAACCCAACTCGTTACTTGAAATTTAATTAAGCATTTTGTGCTTGCACACAGAAAAGTATCACTTTTAGGAAATGTCATATTTTGAACTAAAAAAAAATAAAATCTTTCCATCATGAAAAAAGGTTTTCATCTGTATTTTCTAAATTAAGTATAATATTTTTTCCAACAAATTATTTTTGTTTTTAAATGTAATTACTGATTTGAAATTGAATGAATGTAAAACCCCAAGCAGTATAAAGTGAAAACTTAAAGTGGAACATGTTTTGAAATTAACAAGATAAAGTATTTTAACATAATCAAAATATATGGGTTTTCCATCTGATAATAATGATATTTCCACCTGATTTTCCAGTTTGAAAAACTTGATACTGTTTGTATTTTCTAATTTTTTTCTGCTCAGGACTGACATGTACTCTGGGGCAACACTGTCAAGGCTGCTTACATTTTACAGAGTCTGGACTAAATCCATGCCCTGTGAACATGAAATTCTTAGAGGATGTGTCGAGGCTGACGGGTACAAAACTATTCTTCTCTCTACTGCCTTCTGGAAACAGATTTTGGAACAGGGTAAATTCTACCCAAGTTTTCTTGCTGCGGGAATGATCTGATTTAGCTGAGATGGTTGTCTGCTGATGAACCTACTTACACAGTGTATAGATGACAAGGAGCTGAGTACTTTGGAGGTAAACAAGAAATTACTCAACTTCATAACATAGATCCACCCTCACACAATTGGTGTGCATTTTCTATGGATTTGGGGTCTCAAATCAGCCTTAGGCAAACTCTCAGTGATGATAAAACATACAGAATAAACAAGAATCATAAATTAAATTTGGCATGCTGTTTTGTTTGTAATATAGGATGTCCTTTTGACTTTTAGCAGTTATGTAGCATAAAAAGAGCAAGTAGCTGGCCAGACTTGATTTAAGCAAGACTGAAAATGAACAAAAGTTAATTTCATGGAAAATTAAGAGTAGAGACAATGTCTACAAGATTTTTAAACTAAGGATTTTGAATGTTTCCTAACGTGCAATTAACTATCAGGTATGAAAGTCTGCGGTCAGCTCAGAAGGTAAAATCAATGCTGTGAGTTTGAATGCTCTGTGTTTGACAAGTATACATGAAGCTAGGAATGTAGGGTACTTTGCAGGAATTAAGAATGCATAAATTAATTTGTGAATGTGCTAAAAATTCATAAGGTGCCTTGGAGAATTAGTTTATAATCTCAGCACCTCAGTTTTCATATCTATAAAATCACAGTACTGGCCAAAGTGCAATGTGTTTTGACATCTGTGGTTGAAAAACATTATTTCAGTAACAAATAAATGGTAGGTAGTACCTAGGTATAGCTAAGAATTGCAATCTTTTTCTCAGGGATGTTGTGAATTGTGCCAAATCCATACATATATCAGAAAACCAGAATCTCTGAATCTGTAGACATCAGTAGACATCTGGACCAAAACCCAATAATTTGAAAGGTATATATGGCCTTACAGGTGTAGAAAAAATGGCCATATAAACTACTTAACTTTTCTGAATTATCCTTTTTAGCAGGATGGAACTTAATATTAGTTATAGATATCTCCAGATCATAGATATCTGGGCTTTCTGTAGTATATTTTGTTATGTAGCATACAGTTAAGTGGAAACCCTGGAAATACCACACACCATTTTCAGATATCTAAATAGAAAAGGCAGGTAATTAGTATTCATGGGTTAAGTTTGATCTGACTAGGAAGAAGCATGTGTACTAATGACCTTCTCCTTGGCTAGCCAAATGCATAAGTTTTGTGATGGAGGGTTTTGTTTTTTATGAATGATAACTCTGATACAATTACATTGTAAAATTATATGTATTCATCCATGAGATTCTGTCCTTCACTTTCACAGAAATGACTTGTCAATTGTGTCTGTCAGGGAGTCTCAGGGCAAGGTTATTTAAGCCGTCAGCACCAGTGACATGGTAAAATCATCATATCAAACACAGGAAAAATATCCATATAGACCTAGGAGTACAGTTTTCATGCTTGTTAAAAGCTGAAAGGTTTCCATAATTTTCATATTTTGTCTTGTACTCCTTCATCCGTAACTGGTGACAAGGAAAGAAAACATTGGCTTGATACTCAGAAAAATGACATTGATATGAAGGTTTGGCCTGAGAGTAGAGATGTGCTCTACAAATGCAAATACTGGTCTTTGAAAGCTGCTTGTTTTTCAAGCACTCAGCCATGGCTTTCACTTTTCTCCTTAAACAGTGACCTATATAGTCACTTTGTGCATAATGGAAAGGTAGGTAGTGTTCTGCTGCATGTATCTGCAAATATTCAGAGAACTGTGAACTTCGGGGTGCTCATCTGTCATTTGGGAGACTGCTATTACTTTGTTATTTGCCATGCTACAATACCCACTTGCAGGAATGGTAACAGTCATTCATTATACTGATCACAGCTTCCAGAAAAGCCATAATCTTAGTTGTGGTATTGCTGAAAATGGTATTTCCATCCATGAAATACAGATTCTGAGGTTGCTGAAACACCTTAAAGAAACAAGATATCAATGATAAAGGTTAGCAATTAAGAAAAAACCCCAAACTGTAATACAGAGAAATATAAGGGTATCTCTGTTCAGGAGTTCTCAAACTACATTGTAGACTAGTCAACTTCTCAACTGCCTTCTGAGATAAGCATATTATTTTTATCTGAAAGAGAAGAAGTATGAGGTACCTAGAGGATAAGGAAAATTGCCTCTGGACAAAGTGTATTCGAAAGGAAAAGGCAGAAATAGAAGTTGAATATTGAGTATTTCTGGTTTTTTTACCCCAAGGACTCACTGTCATCTACACTGTACTGCTAAACTTTTGAATAATTATTCCAAATTGTGTGCCTATTTGTGTACATCATTGTAACTGTGCAAACTGAGTATTATACAACTGTAAACCTAATGATCTGCAAATATTAAAGGGGGTTCAAAATAAATTTACCTTAAATCACTATGAAAATATGGTCTTACAGTTTTTATTTAATTACTGTAAAGTCTGTTGTGGAAAGCTGATCATCTGCATGACATAAGTGAATACGGTTGAAAGTATCTATACAAGCTTGATGGTACTTAGGAATTTTACTTTGGGGAAATGAAAATTTTGTTTCTTTAAGAGTGACATTATTAATTAAGGCTTATGCACAGGAGCAGCACATATGAAACACTGACTTAATTAGTCCCAGTCCAGGTTTGTCTAAATATTATTGAACAACTTGCTTTGGTTTTGATCTTTCCTTTCAAATGAGAAGTTTAAGGAGCCAATTCCATGAACAAACTAGGAAAGCAGCACAGTCAGATCATCGATCCCTACAAATACACAATAAGCCTGAGAGGGAGTTCATATAGACCGCAGCTCTAGATGAATTACTTCCATAACAGCCCTATTTTTCTGCTCATGTTCTCCAAGATCTCCCTCATCACCTGACTTGGACACCTAGTCCAGGTCTTCTTTGTCCTTACAGTTGGACTGTTTTTCTTAATGTATACTTCAACTGTTTCCTGCATTAGCTTTATTTTCCTGTTGCTGATGGATAAAGAGAAAAGACTGTTACCTGTGCAACAGTCTTCTTCTAGTGCCCTTTTTTTCACTAGCCAAACAATTCTAACTCTTCCAGACTTTTCTGAGGTTACCACATTTTCTTAACGTCTCTCCTTACTTGTTATTCTCCCGAGTCACTGCTTGATCTTCAAACTTCTTGAAACTGAATTTCTGTACAATAAGGTCTTTTTAAGATTTCCCATAGCAGGGGACCATCCCACCTGTTTTTGCATGAATTTTCACAAAATATTGGATATGAACAGTCAAAATGAAATTGTTGACTTAGCTTTTGCTGGACAAATAAAAAGAAAAAAAATCATAGCAAACAAAAGAGAAACTCTAAGACTACCACCTTATAAAGCTGGCATAGTCTAGGAGGCCTGTTGATAAATAAGAATTTGGTAGCAGAACAGATATAAGGCAAAAAAGACTTCTTTTTATAAAGGAAAGGAAAGGGAAAAAACACATAGGAAAAATATACAGGAGCTCTACAAAGCAACAGTAAAAAAGAATTTTCTCCTCCTCCATTCACCAAAATTGCTGATGTTTTTCATTAAGTGGAAATATTTGTAAAGTATTTGTAAAACATAATGTGTGGAGGAATCAACAATATGATAAAAGAATTCAGAAGGATTAGCTGCTGTATAAGACAGAGGAATATAAAAATTATTAAAAATATAAATTCTTTCCTATTCTTTACTACATTTTATGCTATGCTCTAAAATATTAACATTAATATTAAAATAAAAAAAACTTTATTAAGTAATACTGTGAGATTAAATGAATTCACATTTCTATTCCCTTGCTTTGTCATCCCCAGACTTCACTTCCAAGGCTTTCCAAAGCTCTGCTTCTCTGTAGCAACAGCAAGCTAAGTTGGAAGGTCTGAAATGTTTTCAAACATGAATGATTCTACTGTCCCTGATGAAACAACTGTTCTCTTTTTCTGGCAGCTGACAGTATCAAGTTCTGACAACTTATTCTGAAGGGGAAAAGACATTGATTGAGTACAAGAGGGCATATGTCATTTGCCCCCTTCCTCTTGTCATCATAATTGTATGATGGCTGCTTTTTATTGAAAGAAGCTCCAGCCTTCTTCCCTTCTATCTGAAAGAGTTAATACCCGTAATAAAGGGAAGTATCCTAAACAGGGAGATTTCCAGGGTTTGTAATTTGCATTTTTTTCTTGAACTTCATCAATTCTTTTTACAGAAAAAACATTTCAGCCACCTTTCTTGTCATGCAGGGTATGAGTTTATAAGGATTATTTCACTTTTGTTATTGATAATTTTATGGAACTGGAACATGAACATGTAGTAAAAATCTGTATCTGTGTTTTCAGTAACAAAAAACAAGAGACAAAAAGATTTTAGACCAAAATAATCCAAATATAATTATGATCAAGTTTAAAGAAAATCTAGATTGGGCCATAAATATTGATCAAGTATGATGTGAGAATCAACTCAGACCTGAACCGTATTCAATACACTTGAACAAACAATAATCTTAAAACAAAGGCAAGATTAAGAATGAAACAGTGCAAAAGCAATAATTTTCTCTTTTTATGAGTAAAATATACAACTTTGAATTCCCTGGGAACTCTTACAGTTGGTGATGAAGTGTTATTTCCCAAGGCAAGAAGCTCTTGCTTTAACTCATTAACATAGGTAAGGCAACATATAGCACTATATTTATCAAAACTAAATTAACATTTATCAAGTAAAGTGATCTTAAAATATACTTTTTTAACAGCTAAAAATACCCATTTTTCTGTATCTTTTAGAAATCTTTTTGTAACACACTACAGTGTATGATGATTTGCCATGAAAAGTCTATGCTTTCAATATCTGAGTTCTGTTTCCTCAGGTTTGAGGAATAGAGGGAAGCACTTCCTATAACACTTGTGAAAATAATGGAAATAATGATGGCCACCTTGTTTCTGCTTGATCTGAGTATCTGGAGATGGCTAGTTCATATGCAAAACATACACAAAGGGAAATTCTGCTTCAGAGGACTCTCTAAATACCATGATATCAAAACCAAATGATCTGTGACGTTTGTACTCACTGACTTGAGTTTTCTGAGTATGAGTACTTTCTATCTATCTCATTTAAAGGGAAATAAATACACCAAACTGGCCCATACTAAAGTAGCCATACAAATTTATTTAGTTTTGTGACTGCCATTATCTAGACTTCTTATAACTTAAAAGTCATCTTCTGGGGTGCCATGTGGGAACTGTCGCAGCATATACTGATTCTCTGAGGAGTTTTATTAGCTGTGCAGTTGATTGCATTGGTTTTCTGAGGACTGAGAAGTGTTATCCCACACTTGCAGGTGGCATTCAGAAGCTCTATACAGCCCCTGGTTTGACAGTATTATAAGCTATTACAGAGTACCGCAAGAGACAGAATGACTCTCAGTGGTCTCCTGCACAGGGACCTAAATCCCTTCAAGAAACAAAGCATACTCACTGATCCATGTTCAACAGTACATACTGTGCTAAATGTTGTTGAGGGAGGCTGTACACATTGATATTCTTAGCTGCATTTTTTCAGATTCCAGTGCCACTAAAGCATCAGACAAGTAGTAAAAATAGGCTTTACAGGGCAGCTAGGATGGAAGAGCTGTACAATTGACCAAACCCAGACAACAGCATTTGTCTTAAATGATTTTGTTTACTTGTTATATTATTTTTTTTAATGATAAACCTGTGAAAACAGTTTCTGACAAAAAAACAACAAAAAAAACAACAACAACAAAAAAACCCACACAAGGTCCCAGGTAGATATTGCATTCTATGGACTAAATCTTGCAATAATCTGAAAGGCAAAACCACAACCAATATTTTATCTCTTAGGTCTGAAATGCATTTACTGCTCATTATTCTTAGAGACCAGACTGGTTTTATTAAAACCTAAAACTCAGCCAGTGTCTGCAGATGACTTAATTTGTTTTGCTCTGAAAAAATAAAAGTCTTGCTTTAATACTAACAATGAATGTCAAGTAAACTTCTTTTGATAGAGATTTACTGTTTGCAGATCTGAAGACATATAATAATATTAAATTAAATAAAAAATGATATTACTCAAATTAATGTTTTTTTAGAATTATATATGTAGATCATGTAGATTTCTGACAACATCTATTTGAGGTCTGAAGGCCCTATTTTCATGAACAGCCTAACACTTTCAAAATCCTACTTTGCTCTAACGTTTGGCTTGAGACAAAGCTGGCTGCCTTTGCCTCTTTGTGCAATCACATAAGTGAGTTTTACCCTCCAAGGGAGCAGCCGCCTGTGCCTCTGACAGTATGGGAGGATGCAGTAGCTGTTCCTCTACACAGCCAATGCATTGTTGAGCCTCCTAAAGGTCATTTCCAAAGGAACATTGGGGACTGACCTCTCTAGACCAGCGCCTGGGTGACCGTGGGTTATGCAAATTAAGATGAGTCATAATACTGCTTGTGACATTTCACTTTTTGTCAGAAAAATACCCAGACGTGTGGGACAAGTCCCACTTCCTGTGCTGCTTTAACTCCAAACTGCTCAGTTGATTTCCTACCTATGTAATTTCTGAAAAGAAAAACACAGAGGCCTCCAGTGACGGGATGGACTCAGTCTCTTCCATCATCCATCCCTGCCACATCAGTGGCCAGACCTGGCATGTGGCAGCAACATGGAGCATCTCGCCTCTCTGCCCTGTTATTTGCTGACCCCACATCTACAGCCTTCTCCTTCACAGGGATAAAGTGCTGGCTGGTGTCATGGGCCCTTGACATCCCTTTCCTTAAGCTCCAGTTATACACAGAAATGTTAAACTTCAGTGTATTTTAAGATGAGGGAATATAATAAAACCTTGTGCTATTTTCTGATGTAGGCGAATTCACATAGGTAACAAACCTTAAAGAACTGGGGGTTTGAGTACAAGGGAAGCTGGCAGGCAGCAGAGGCAGCAGAAAAGTCCTGGGAAACTGCTTGGACAGAAGACTGAGTTGGAGTTTCCTGTAGCCTTATGGTAATTAACAGGGGACAGACTTTATTGCCAACTCTTATCTTATCCAGACATCCTCCTTCATACACTATGCCTCCATCAGGCAGAGTTCAGACTGCAATTTTTCTGAAGATCCCTTGACTCAGATTACCCCTTAGTAAACCACAAACTAAATTAGAAGCAGCAGCTAACTCTGTAATGAAATATCAATGTAATGTGCAGCCTGATTTTGCCTGCAGCATTCCCCTCCTCTTCCCCCAACAAAACCAACCTATTTCTTTTTTCCTTTTGACAAGAGAAGGAATTGTTTTACAGTTTCTGTCTCATGTTGCCCTAGAAGCAAAGGTTATAAAGGTAACTCCACTATAAAGTTATTATCTAGCCTGGCTGATGAGAGCATAAATATCCATTCTATGGATGTAGGACTGTATTATCAATTATTTTACAGTATATCAAAACTATGACATATACTTGTTGATTGGAGTGAGTAGGATGCTGGCCAGCTCTTTTGGCAACAAGATGGTGGGACAGAGTGAAAGCACAGAACATCAAATAAAAAAAAGTGTCAGTCCCAAAACCACAGAGGCAGCTTACTTATTCCACTGCTATGGTTTTGTTGAACTGAAATAACGACAAACTGAAGCAACTCATTGGTGTTCAGGAAAAAACTTTTAAATTTTGGAGTGCATGTGAAATTTTTTGAGGCGTGTGTGTGTATTCATGCATTTACAAAAGTATGTAGCCCAAAATCTTTTGTGTACTTGTGTTGAGTAACTCAATGATATCTTAGAGAAGGCATTCAAAACCATGTAATCCTTTGCTGTTTCCTCTTCAGCAAGTCTATTATGGACAACACATTTCCACTGAAGAATCGCTGCATGAAATTTAAAGTCTAAGATCAATCATTAAAGCATGAAATAGAAATTATAAACGTACTTTTTGTGCAATTCTTAATGCAACTCTTTTGATGGAATTCCTATAGAGATATTTATAATTACTAGGTCATACAACTACAATCTGTTTTATTCCTTTAACAGAGATGAGTGAAAAACAAGCTAAAATGATACTTTTTCTTTGTTAAATCTCTAGATTTAACTCGCTTTTCCATTCATCCATCTCTCTCTCAATATGTATGTAAAGAACTCTAGGAAACCTCGAATCATTACAAGTTTCTAAACCTTACAGGTCACAATCTTACCTTCTAAACCTTACAGGTCAGCGTTGGGAGGTAATCTTCATTTCCAACATGACTCAGTAAACCCATTCCTGAAGCCCAGACAGAAACAAATTGAATGTTTGGATTTCTTCACAACAGAGACAATTGTCTGTATCCAGAGCAGTTGTGCATAAAGTTATTCACACTTGCAACTCAAGGAATAAGTAATTACCTAAACTTTGTCTAACCAACTAAATTCTTTCAGGCATAGTGTGACCATCTGGAATTATTCTTAATGTGAAAACTGCATATAGCAATTAAATCAGTATCTTTTTCTATGATTTCACCAGCTTGCAAGAGGAAACTGTCAATTTTTCTTCATTATGGGCTTGATAAGAGCTATTTCCATTTTGATACCACAGGATTTAGAGGCGCAAATACTGGATTATAGTTTTAGCAGGTTTTTTACGTAGCTTTTTACTTATTACTCATTTCAAGCAATCCCAAGCTGTTTGAAATTTGATAAATCTGTGTCAACAGAAGAAGATTGCCTCTATGTCACCTTTGTGACTCTGTAGTGAAAGTGAAGAGACCTTTCTTCACAGTGTTTAGCTATGGCTTGGCTTATGCTTCCGTACTTTGGCAATAAGATAAAACTTATTCACATATAACCAGAGCATCCAGAGATGTCTTCTATTTGTTATAATTCACTAGCTGTACCCATGAAGGAGTCTGAAATCATGGAAGGTTTAGGAAGAAGTACGTGCTAGATCATGGAATTTTTCTCTTCTCAGCTCTGAAATCCTACCATTACTGAACATTTAAAGAGTCAGGAGAATTTGAAATAGGGGCATATAGAGCAAAATAGTTTTTTTGCTAGCATCCTCCTGAAACCTGCCAGACTACTGAGGCTGAGAAAGATGAGCAGAGATCATGAAAGCTTCACAAAGGCCTTCAGAATGGTCCTGAGCTTTTGGGGTTATACTGTAGATTTCTCTCAATTCTAAACAAAGTTGTTGCATGGATCATTCTGACAAGAATTCAGGCATAAGTGAAAAAAAAAAAAAAAGGAAAGAAAAAAAGAAAAAACTACATGAAGTCTACACAGCAGAAGAAAAAGGAGAGTGAAAAAGAAACTACTCTGTCTTTTTTGTTTGTCTGCCACTCTGGGTGTAGGAATGACTTACAAGGTTACAAGGAGAGTAAGCCCTACTGTCTTTCAGAAAGTTCCTGCACTTTCTCGTTCAATGAAATTTAATAAGCAATTCTATTCCCACGAAGACTGGAAAAAGAATTCTTTAAAGAGAAATAGGACTGCTGCTCTGCCAGAGTGCATTTCAGATTTAGGAGGGGAGATCAAGGGGATGTGGCTCTGAGAACTAACAGATCTCCCAGGAGCTGCTCTGCATATTTCTGCAAGGGGAGTAGTCTGAGGGCAGTCACAGATACTTCTCTTCTTGAGATTTCCCCCAGATCATCTGGCAGGACTCTGCATTGGGTTTATCATTACATTTCTCAATTCAGGAAAATCATGCTGGATTATGACATCATTGTTCTATGAATCAAAAGCACAAGATCCCCAAATGAAGAGGAAGTTATGGATTGCTTGACCATTTTTGCTCTCTGTGAAATATCTACCATCTGTATTAGTTTATTTAGGCAGCTGGATTTGCAGTTGGTTTTACTTGGATGGCAAAGGCTGGCAGGATTTTTATATAAAAATATTTTAAATAATATTATATTGCCTAAAGCTGCCTTCTATAGACTTCAGCCTTGTACTAAAGTATGCTTTATTTCACATGTTTTTATATACATAATTTTGATGCCATTAGGCTTAAATGTACAATGTCAAAATACTTTATTATTTGTATTAACATTAACCTGTACCTAAAACATCGACAGAACATAAATTTACATTGATTCTCTGGCTCTGATCTCCAAGGCAATTAATTTTATTTTTTCCCTGTTTTTTTTTTTTTAATTACCTATTAACACATTTTCCATCAAAGTATTAGCTGTGACCAAGTACTTTCTGTAATACCAAGGTCCAGGATATTAAAAGCCACTATCAATGAGGGTCCAATCACTTTGGAAATGCAATATCACTTTACACATTTGGAAGACTAAACAGAAGGAAGCACTGAATTGTACCTTGCTTGTAACACCATTTTAGAGCTTTTTTTGGTTTTTTCTCCTGACCAGTGAGTGCATGAAGGCCAGCATATTCTACAAGTCATTGGAATGATTTAAAAAACAATTTTTCTGTCTTAATGAGTTCACAAGAGACCAAAGAGAAAGTGGGGCATCTCACTTTAGGGCCAACAGTGATTTAGAGCGCTCATTATAAAGCTGCTCAACACAAAATTATCTTTCGTATAAGGCTACCATATTTTGGATTAAACTATATTTATCCTCTTATCAAAGCCTTCTTCTGTTAGTGTTTTATACTGTGAAAATATGAAGAAGGGGAAAAAATTCTGCAAATAGTTGCACATCTCAACTATCTTTGAGTTATCTCTGTTAATCTGTTAATAAAATCTGTGTTAACCTAGAGAGTACTGAACAGCTGAGTTTCCTGTTTGAAGGAGAATTTGTGTTTCTGAAATTTGATAAGCTCTGAATTAATAAAGAAACCATGTGCATTTCCAGAATATTTATGTATAATTAGAGTATATATTAAATAAATTCAGCAACATTTCTCCAAGTCTGTCCTGATAAGTCGGTATTCAGACACTGGGTTATTTATTTATCCAAGGAAGAGGTATCCCAGACAGACTTTGTTTCCAGGAGCATTTCAAGAATGGCAACTTCTTTAAAGCAAAAACAGCCAAAAAGTCTATGTTGTATTCAAGACTTTTGGCACAAATGTCAGTAGGAAGCACCAAGGAAAATTCTCCTACAAATCTGTTGTTCCTGCAGCTTTTTTATTGATGTTGCAGGACTTTGTGCATCTGTGAAAGCACAACATGTAAGGACTGCATCTTGCTGTCTGATGCATGTGCAGCTCTTTGTAGGGGTCAGCTGTTGCCCCAAAGGCTATTAACACCCAGCACATCCGGTCGTGTGTGGTTATGGAAGCTGTGACCCCACCTCCCAGCTGAGGCATTTGCAGGGCAGTGACCAGTCTTAACGGAGCATCCCCGCTCATGAGATAATCAAGTTGGGCAGCACAGGCATGGGTAGGAAGTATTTCCCTCAGAACATTTTCCCCTTTACTTTTCATGCAATAATAGCATAACCACCTCCTTTTTTTGTAGCTTAGTTGGGTTTTAAGATGGGATCTGAGGACAGCTACAAGCTATGGGTGGCTGGGTGACATCACTCTATTGAACTCTCCTTATGAAGGAGCTTTTACAAATTTTGTAGCCAGTGTAATACATTTACCAGTTCTGCTAGGTCTGGATACTTGCAATGCCTCAGCTCCTGACAGCCCCATGGTTTCCTTTCCCAAGCCAGGTGATGCTACTGGCAGAGGGAATGGACCTGTCACGATGGTGAACATTATTCTTTTACTTACCACAGCGGTCACAGCCTGTGCAGAGCCAGCAGCCACCAAAGGTCTTCCTCAGGAAAACGTGAACCGCTGGAGCAGACCAGCACAGGCACTGCTCCCCACCTTGCTTGTAGACGAGTGTGAGCTCTCACTGTGGCTTTGGCTGGGCTGGCTGCACTTATGCTTATAGTAATTAGAGAGCAGTGAGATGGTAACAGTGCAAAAAGACTAATGCAACAAGTGAAGAACTATAAGACAGAAATTTACAAAAACTGACAAGGAGGTGGCTGGGAAAGAAGAATAAAGAAGAACACATGTAGAAGGTCTGACTCTTAGTATCTCAGATTTGTAAGAAAAAAAGTTTGTTCTTAGGGTTGCCATTGCTTAGATGTGATTCAGAAGCTCTCCCAGTCCCCCTCTAGAGCAGTTTTTGGGTTGATTATCTTAATCTGACTCTGCTGGGTCCCACCTCAATTTCATATTTCTTCTGAAAATAACAAACCACACTATGAGAGCACTTAAAACCCTGAGGAGATGAAGCTGGAGTCAGATGGGGAAGGAGGTCTGGTGGACAGAGGTTGCAAGTGTCATTATGGACCTGTTCGAAAAGCTGATTGATAAAGGTCAATGTAAAAGTTACTTTCTGTGATGGGAGACAGCTTGCAAAGCCCTAGGACCAGAAAGGAGAAGACACAGATGTGAAGGGTCTGGGGTTTTGTTGTGAGGCTGCTGAAGAAAGTGAAACCTTGGAAATCAAAGTGGAGAAAAGATGAAGAGCTCTGCTGGAGGAAAAAAAGAGGGGAAAAGTCACATATAAACAGATTGCAGAGACTGCCTGCCTAACTGACACTTGTCCATTGATGCCTGATACATTGCACTTACAAAGACACATATTAAAGACCAGCAATAAATTTCCCACCAAATTTGCTCAAGCTACAATATGGTTTGCATTGCTAGATTAGGACCTAAAGGCAAGATCCTTAATTACTAGATCTTATTTTGGTGCGTTATGAGGAACATTAGAGGCAACAGTTTACCTCCATTGAACAACTGCAGAAACCCAAACCTGGGGGCAGGAGAAGTGTGTTGCCATTGTTTGCATTTTTTATTTTAGGACTATGTTCCCTTTACTTCTGTATCATAATTCAATCAAGCCTTGCACATTTACTGCTGATTGGGAGGTAGCAATGCCCTGGCATTTCGTTAGCAGACTAGTTAGCTGGGGAGAAATAACATTATATTTCAGCTGAAGGCATAAGTTTTCTCTGCATTCCCCCCTCCCCTCCTTTAAATTCCTTGATGTTTATTAATGTTCTCTGCTTTGAAGTAAGCTATTTGAAAATATACTGAATAATATATTTCTTTTTTTATATAAAGTAATTTACATTCATGATTTCCAGCAGGGCTGTAATGCCATGGTATTTTTCAGAAATACAGAGATACAAGATTCTAAAGTATTTTCAGATATGATCTGGAGTGTGATGTCCCTCAGTTTCTCTGCTTCATGCCAGTACTCAGAAAGGCAAGCTTTCTCAGTAGGGGGTGTGACAGAAGTCCTAGGGATTTTAGCATGGCTTAAGACTTTCAAGGAAAACTGTAAAACAATAGTCAGGGAATACTTTTTCCAAACCAAGACAAAATTTCATGTACATATCACAAGTACCATGCAAATAAGCAAGAAAAGAAAAAAAATATTGCTCATTCAAACACTAAAACGTGTACATGCCAGAGGTACAAATAAATCCAATTTTGTATATGAAGAGCTATGTCTCTTTCATCAGTTCAGTTAACATTAACCAACACAGATGTAATTTATGACAATTATACAGCCCAGCAATGCGAACAGAAGTAGCAACGTGAGAAATGTCAATAAGTGTTTGCAAAGTCCAGACCAAATGTAATCCTCTGGATTCTGTTCCACAGATTTGTAAGCACTTAGTACCCCAGATCAATAAAACACATGAGAGACTTTGCAGACAAATGCCCAGTTTTTCCTTTCTGTGAGATTTAATTGTCTTCCTCTATTATTGCGTAGGAGCAGCAAGACAAAAGACAACTAATACTGTACTGTGTATGTGGTCAGACCTTTAATCTTTCTGGTCTGCTACATATCAAGCTAAATTCCCCATTAGAATGGTCACTAAATCAACAGCCATTAAGTGTTATACCTGCCCAAGACTTGCCAAATCTTTACTATTCTAATAAATGTTAAGATACAATTTCTAGGTTTGTATTCTTGCCTCACATTGACTTTTGTACCCATTCTGATTTAGAAACAAACATTTTTTCTTCTGATAAAGTTTCAGGGGCTTGAAAAATTGACTTTTGGGTTTGTCCAGCTATTTTCATCTCCTGCACTGGATATCTGGGTACCTGCATCACAGGTAAAATATGCCAGGATGCACATTCTTTATCTTCCACACCTACAGCAGCAATTTGTCAGGAATGCACAGCAGACAACAGGAATATTGCAACTCTAACGAACAGTGTCAGAGAAAAATGTAGTATTTGTGCCCTTTCACAGCTTCTCTACCTTTTCCTTTCCAGCTTTATCGCTTAACTGAGAAGTTAGGCATGTCTTCAAGCTGTAAATAATGCAGATTTAAATATTTCCATTTACTCAGCCGGGTAAGGTCCCTAGAATTGTTTATATAACCAAACAGAACCACTTTAATATACTTCTTCTTTAATAAATCTGGTGAGTAATACAAATGTTGACACCATATATGGGTCATTGTAATGCTCTTTCTGTCTTCCTGCATTTCTGTCCATTTTGTATTTTGTATGCATAACCATGAAAAATCATTTCTAAATTTGTTTGATCTGTATTAAGACTTTGCAAGGTCACGCTTGATTTAACACAATTTATTGTGACTCTTCCTGCTGAGTTTAATCATAGCAAGATGCAGATTTCTTTCAGCTTGTGGTAAAATTCAGCACAACCAGATTTGTCCCATGCTCTGCACATCTGTTCTGCTAATCTATACTGTGCAGAGTAACAAATACAAGTCATGTCAGTCATACCTTTTGCTAGCTCCAGTCAATATACATGAAATACCTGTAGTGCTGCATGGCAGACAAAAGTCAAACAAGTTTTTAAAGCCTAAGATTATATCAGTTCCTTAATTATTTGTATGCTAATGATTGCTAACTTCAGAAGACTTTAAAGGAGTTGAAAAAATGTATCCATGTCCCCACAGAATTAGACACCCAGCCAGATCCTCATTCCAGTTGTTTTGTACTCCTTTGCCAGCACTAACAACCAGAAAGGCTGTGGAGCTGGGCTGCTCATGATTTGCTGGGAGATTATTTGCCCTTGGAGCTAAAGCTTCTCTCTAACACTTCGCAAAACCACAGGATTTTGTTTACATTTTGACACTGATCAGACTAACATGGAAACAGCTGTAGGAATCATGCAGTACAGGATGGACCTTCTCCAGCACTTGATCCAAATAGACCACCTTTCATTTCAATTTTCTCAATGGATTTGTTTCATGTCTAGTAAGCATCCTACTCGTAACACTCAGAGGTATAGATAATCTCCATGCTTCAGCTTCCGATTGAATGAAGTATTAAATAGGGATAGCTTAGATGTGCTTTGTGATCTGAACTGTGAAAAATATCTGAGCTAGGGAGAAAACAAAGATGGTATTTTTCAACCAAATATGCAAAACTTTTCACAAAAAACCAATTCATTTTTCTTTCTTTCTTTTTTCCTTTCATATTTACTTGCTTACTTACCTCATTATTATTCTTTACGAGATTTGGATGTTCTTTTGACAAGGTCAGTTTTATCATGATGTCAATCATTGAGACTGTAACTTTTATTAAAAACTAGAAGATTTGTGATGTGGGATCCTTCTTAAGAATGATTTCAGACTAAGTATCTGCCCCATTTCTTCAACAGAAATATAACTGATGAAGATAACGGTAGAGGAATTATTATTGAAGCCTTTTTGTAGTTTAGAATGTCTGTTTTTACTATTCTGTATCACTTTAAAATATGCAACAGTACCAGCTAAATAAAACTGAATTATTTAGTCTAATGTATGAAGTCTCTGCACAAGTCACACTGTTAAGGAACACTAAGGACAACTTACACATCCTTCTTGATTCTGTCTACCTCTTTATTATTCCTCTTTACATCCCCAATAGGTCTTACAGGCCTAAGGGTTTTTTGGATTAAAGATTAGCAGGTGTTTTAACTACAGGTTTTCTGTCAATTAATAATTAAAAACAACACACTTCCATGAATGCAGCTTTCAATTATTCCTTCATGCACACTAATCTTTCTTCTGTTTACCTCATGCAATCTGCTTCTATCCATTTGCTATGTAAGGCTGAGGGTATTAAGTAACAATTTGTGTGTTTTTTCTCTTCTTTTATCATCATCCATTAATTATCTACACAATTGATGTTGCATACAGTGTCCTCTTCTCCCACATGTACACAGAGACACATGCTAACCTTCCTAAAACATCTTGTTTCAGCATTTTAGTGACAGATGTCTTTCATGCAACACCCTGTGATCAGTGTTTTCCTTACAGCTATAAAACCATTGGGTATTTTGTTCAAAATTCTTATATAACACCTGCAGTGCAGAATAGGTTTTTTTGTGTATAAGTCCTTTTAGTATAGAAGTAAATGAAACTAAAATACCAGGTTTGGAAATGTACCCACGAAAACATAAAGCATAGTGCCTCTCATATCTGTCTGTGAACAGGTGAGGGAAGGTGCTGCAAGTACTCTGGGGACTAACTGAGAAATGGCAAATGGCAAAAGAAGAATCTTGATTAATCCATATCCATCCTTTCTTTCGTTGTTGGTGTTGGGTTTTTTTTGTTTGTTTGTTTTGTTATATTAGCTAAAACTGATATGGGGATTTTTTTATCCAATATTGCCTAAAGAGACTGTATACTTTCCACAGAGTTCAGAATTAACTCAGACAATTCATGATTTTCCCCAAATTATTCTCTGTTGAAAAACAAAAATACTGCAATAGAAGACGTTTAGACTGAAAGAAAACTGTTTCCTTTTCTCAAACCAAATCACAACTACCCCCCAGAGTTTCTTCTCAGCTGAACGGCAGGCCACTTTGCAGTTTTGGGTCTCATCTTCGTGGTGCAGGTCTGCCCGTCCTTTGCCAGGTGGCTCCCTCTTCCCTTGTGCTTGGCTGATGTGATCCACCGTGGGTGGTGAGTCTGGCTGAGAAGCCTGGCCCAGGGGCAGCACTGTGTGCCGTAGACCTCGTGGGAGAACAAATGTTGGGGAAGCAACCATTTACCGGAGAGGAAGAGTTTAATAAGTGAAGCTAAAACTATTTTTGCTTACGTTTAAGCAGCCAACTGAACAACCAAAGTGATCATTTCAGTTCAGAAACTGCTGTAGTGAAAGACTTAGCTTTTGTTAGAAGCAACGAAATGAAATGTTTCAGAGAATAATTTTTGGGAAACTTCCATATTTTCCCTCATTATTTAGAATGAAAACAAATGTTCAGAATTTCCATGCAGTAACGATTCTCATTTTCTGTAATCCTTCAGGTTAATTCTTCCAGATATTTTAAAAAAATGTTCAAAAAGGAAAATGTAACAAAAGGTGTATTTTAAAACCAAAGTTTTTTGTTACCTTTAATATAAAAATACATTTTACTTCCCAATAAAATACTTTGTTGCAGTTTTCTTTTTTTTTTTTAAGAAATATAAGGACACATGCATATACAAATGCATATATGTAAATGCAAATGTAACATAAAATGAAATGTAGAAAATGAACATGTATAGGTATAACATACATGTAATGGCCAGGTGTGGAATATTTCTGTGGACAGCATTTGAACTAATCAGAACCATGGGGCTGGGGGTGTAGGTGAGGGAGGAAACCAAACCTATATAATAAACTTGAGGTAGACAGGTTCCTTTTTTAAAAAATATATCAACAGTATTATATTTCTCATTATATTCATCATCATATTCACAGTATTATATTAATGTATTGCAATTTTACTGTTAACATTATTGATGTTAAAACAAGGGGAAAAATGTTCAGTACTGATTTCTCTTGAGTAATCTAACACGTTAAATCTTTGCTTAAAGTCTTCTGGAAGAAAATGTTGTCGTAGTGGTGGTCAAACCTTATATCATCTAAGATTTAGTTCCATTTGACTAACCATCTAAATTACTTTGCACTTACCTTAAATTCTTATAAAAAGTCAAGAAGAAGGTCTTGCAAGCAATATTTTGGTGGTCTGTTAAGGTTTTTTTTCCCCTGAGACATATTGAAGAATTCTTAATTTTGTGTCTGTTAGAAATACAATAATCTTTTCATCTGTGATATACACACAAAAAAATGCCAAAAAAACCCAAACCCAAACAAACAACAACCAAACAAAAAAAAACAAAAGAAAAAGAAACCATAACTTCAGTTTCATGTTTTTCTCACATTCAGGGGTGTGGGAGTGTTAGTGTGTTCATTTTTATTTATTTGTTTGTTTTTCAGTTAACCATAATGTTGTGAATTTGAAAAAGCTTTGAAATTTGCTTCAAGTTTATGTTTTGGGTACTGCTTTCAGTCATTTTTATTCTCTCACAAACCAGTCATTTTTTCCATTAGGAAATACTGTAGAAGTTGCAAGACATTTTACTCCAATTCTGGGTACCATGATTTGGAAAAAGACTTCTTTGTTTTAGCACTCAGATAAATGCTTTAGGCTGTTGACAGTATTATCTGTGTTTATGGATTCACATGGAATAGCAACATAATGAATCCTCGCCAGCTTAAGTGTATGAGCTATGGGACTCACACACTTAATTACAGATGTTTGTAATATTTGGACAGTAAATTTTACATCTAAAGTCTACAAAATTCCTTGCTGTGAAGGTGTCCAAATAAGAAATAAATTTCATCCATCTCACAGCTGAACAACATTTTGCTTACCCATCCTGGGAGGTTCCCAATGAAACCATGGGAGTAAGGCTGAATTTGGTTTGAACGAGGCAAAAAAAATCTCTTCCTTCACACATGTCTCTGCAGATGACATGGGAAAAGAAATGCCTAGCTGGACAATCTTTTCAGAGAGATCTCTTCTGTGAATGGTATTACTGTAGTTTTCTGTCATAACTCTGTTTCCTTGACATTTTGGAATCTGGGGAGTAATCACAGCCTCCTTGCTTCTGCCCTGACTATGAATCCCAAGAAAGCAATAAAATGTGAGTTAGGCAATATAATCTCACCCATATATGAGCCACAGAGATCCCTCCTATCTAGATGGATCAAATGCAGCTCCATGAAAGATTTTAATCTGTCAATTCTGTATCAGGATGGATCTTTTATTTCTTAGATTATTGGAACCACTGGTGGATCCTGGGACCTCCTGATGACAATATACAAGGACCAAACCTCAGCTGGTGTGAGTTGATATAGTTCTGTGGGGAGTACGCTACAGTAGCGCAGACTTCGCCCTGGTGCTCTTGTTCAAGGAATGTGTCCAGTGCAAGCCTATGATCCTGCCCTGATAAATCTGTCAGTGCAGCATGGCCTGAAATTAATTGGAAAATAAAACCACTGCAAATTCTTAGTTTTTAAGTGGAGACAAAAAGAAATGGAAATACAGCCAGCAGCTTGCTAGTGATCAGAAGTGCTGGACATTAGAAATCTGCTTGAAGCTAGCAGTAGTTTCACAATATGGTAGTGATTAGTGTTGTTGCTTTTTAAGATGTTGCTGTTTTGTATTAAAACTGGCTCCATTATTACAGTAGCCATGAGACATGTTCATACAAACAATATTCTTGCAAAAGCTGTGAGATATGACTGAAGGAAAAACCTAATATTTCACTGCCTTAAGAAATAAAAGAATATTTGTTTTGCTGTGCACTGATGTTTTAATGCACAAGAACATATGTGTTTGAAGATAGGTTTATACTGAATGAAGTTCAAAAGGCAGTTTATATGGCTTGCATGACTATTTATCTAAGAAAAATGAATGTTTTTTCATAGAAAGAGAGGAACTGGCAAAGGCTGATTACCAATACATAGCAAGATAGAGAGGTAAGTGTTCAATGGTGTGAAGGTATCTTCACAGAATCACAGAATGGCTTGGGCTGGAAGGGACCTTTGAGAATCATCTAGTCCAACACCCCTGCCATGGGCAGGAACATATTTCACTACATCAGGTTGCTCAAAACCCCATCTATCCTGGCCTTGAGCACTTCCAATCATGGGGCATTCACAACTTCTTTAGGCAGTCTGTTCCAGTGCCTCAACACTCTCATCATAATTTTTTTTTTCTGTATATCTGATCTGAATTTACTTTTGGTTTAAAACAAGCACCCCTTGCCCTGTCATTACAGGTCTTGGTAAAAGGTCTTTCTATAAGCCTCCTTTATTTAAAGGAGACAGCAAGGTCTTCCCCAGACCCTTCTCTTCTCCAGGTTGAACAACCCCAACCCCACACTTTCAGCCTTTCTTCATAGGAGAGTTGTTCCAAGTCTCTGATCATTTTTGTGGCCTTCCTCTGGATGCACTACAACAGGTCCATATCTTTCCTGTACTGTGGGTCTGAGAGGTGGATGCAGTACTCCAGGTGGGCTCTCACGAGAGCAGAGTGAAGGGGGAGAATCACCTCCCAAGACATGCTGGTCACATTTCTTTTTATGCAGCCCAGGATACTATTTGCTTTCTGGGATGCAAGCACACGTTGCCAGTTCATGTCCAATTTTTCATCCACCAATGTCTTGAAGTCCTTCTCCGCAGGGCTGCTCTCCTCCAGTCTGTATTGATTCTGGTGATTGCCCTGACCCAGGTGCAGGACCTTGCACTTGGCCTTGTTAAACTTCACGAAGTTCACACAGACCCACTCCACAAGCCTGTCAAGGTCCTTCTGGATGGCATCCTTTCCCTCTAGTGAATCAACTGCACCATTCAGCTTGATGTCACCTGCAGAGTTGCTGAGGGTGCACTCAATGACACCATCTAGATTGTTGATGAAGATATTAAATAGTATTGGTCCCAGTTTGGACCTCTAAGGGACAGCACTTGTTACTGGTTTCCACTTGGACATTGAGCCATTGATATACTCTTTGAATGCGGCCATCCAGCCAGTTCATTATCCATCTAAGAATCCATCTGTCAAACCCATGTCTCTCCAATTTAGTGACCAGAAGGCTGTGAGGGACTGACTGTATCAGAAGTCAGGGTAGATGACATCCATAGCTCTTCCCTTGTCCACTGATGCAATACTTAGTCTATTGTAGAAGGCCAGTAGATTAGTCAGGCACTATTTGCCTTTGGTGAAGCCATGCTGGCTATCTCTGATCACCTGCCTTCCATATGTTTAGACATGTCTTCCAGCAGGATCTGTTTCATGCTCTTACTGGGCACAGAAGTGAGGCTGACTGGTCTGTAGTTCCCACTATGCTCCTTTCTACCCTATTGTCCCATTCTGTCATCATCTTGACCACTAATTGGCAAAGTATTATATGCATCATTACAATATTGCTTGTATAGGATGACATGGAGAGAATAGTGAACTGCATGAACTGAAAACATTTTGTCCAGTGCTACCTGACACTTATGTTCAGTGAAGACTTATGACAGTGCAGTTCCTAAACATTGCAAAGGATGCATCCTTCAATAAGGCAAAACCAATATTAGGCCTCCTCCTGGCAGAGACAGAGGAAGGGATCAGAGAGCTGAAAAGTTATTAAGTTTGAATGATCATGACTTGATCATATTGCCTATCTAGGGAGAGAGAAAATGCACTTATTTATTCTTCACATGGACTTGCTCACACACCTGCACCCACTCGCTGTTTGAAAGCATTGGTTTCACAAGACTGAGAACAATTATGAGAAAGAACAGGAACATAAAAAGACTGCAGCAAGTATCTGTTTAACAGCAATTTGCTACATATTTCAACCTTAGTCCTGAAATGTAAAAAAAAAAATTCTGCATTGGGGAGAAAATATCATCATTTTGACAGGAAGTTCAAGTATTTGTAATAACTAAACTAGACAACAAATGGTAATACGAGACTTTTTTTAAAGTATATGTTTAAAACGTTGCTTGTTCGGTATAAAATGCAAATGATAGAAACATTAGAGGTCTCAGTGTAATTACAACATTTTCATATGTGTATCTGACACCTGAAGCTATCCAGAAATAGTGAGTTTGCATGCTCTGTAGTTCATTTGTGGATCTGAATGATCTCAGGTGGGTGTTATACACCTCAATATATAGCTCAGGGCAGTAAAGAAGGTTCCAGCTTAGATGTAACTGGGGCGAGTATCCCTGAATATTACATATATGTGCTTATAACAGCAGGTCTTCCCAGAAGCACAGTTTTGTTTTCTGTTTTTATACACAATCCTTGGTTAAATATTCTAGTTTAACAAAGAGAAAGCTAAGGGGTGGCTTAGAGTCTACAAACACCTGTTCAGGGAGGATTTTTTAACAGCTGAAAGTTCTACCATCATTCAGAAAAAATACAAGTTCTGATGGCTGGAAGGTGAAGAAAGATAAATGCTAAAGCAGGGCACCTGCTCTTGTTTTGTTTGTTTGTTTTGTTTAACAACATAATTAGCCACCAGAAGAGCTTTCTGAAGAGACACAGTGAGTGACAGAGCACTGAAAACTTTTAAACAAAACTCAGTGCTTTTCAAAGTGCATCTTGTATCAAGTGACAATTAATTCATGTCGGTGGTGTGTGGTGCGCATTATACAGGAAGCTTAAACAACAATTCTTTCTGACTTTATAATATCTGAATCTGTTCTGCCTTACATATACAAGAGCAAACTGTTTCATCATCAGCTTAGTATATGCTACTTCTTCATTGTCTTAAATTGTGTATTACAAAATAAGAACAGCAAAACCCACAAATGATCTGAAAAAGGGGTGGTGGCTTGTCATTTGTCAAGACACATAATCTAGGAAAAAAGGTTTGTGCACCTTTTGTTTCATTTTATGATTTCAAACAGTAATATAGCATTTTTTATAAAATAGGAGGTATGATGCAGAACAGTTTCCAGTTAATCTAAAACATGTCATATGCGTTATTCCATTTCATTCATTTAGCCTGCTGTATTTTATGCATGTCAGTATAGATTACTATGTGGCTATTTTTGCTGCAATTTATTTTGAAAGTACAATTTGAAAATTAAGAACATGTTAGTCTGTAGGGATTCATACTAAACTTCCATGCAGTCAAAGAAATACCCAGCTCTGACACACCTCCATTTGTTATCCTAGGTTTCTCCATGCTAAAAATTGAACAATAGTCAGTAGCAGGTCATGAAATCAGATGAAGCATGGAGTTGAATACACTTTTTGAGTACTGCAGATGCGGAGTATAATAGACGTTTCTTTGGTCAGTGATTCTGCTCAGGTTAAATCCTGCTCCCCCAGCCTTTTCCCTTTTTAATCCATAGAATACTCTTCCCTAAGCAATACAGACTGTAGGCTTTCTTGGAGATATCCCTATTTTTGCAGACACTCCATAATGTAACCTACCATGAGATGCATTCTGGCACCCCTTCCAGAAAGAGACACCTGTAAACAAAGTCCAGACTTCAAATTTTCCAGGTGTCTGTTAACATATTTGCTGTTCTTCTCCAAAGTACCCTCTGTCTAATGTACTCACAGCACTTTGACTTCAGTAGCAGACTTTGTAAATGGCTATCTTTATACATTCTATCTCAGTCAGATGTAGAAAGATTTTCGTGTCTGGCTTGTCCATACCCAGAAGGAACTGTTAGCTTGCTGCAGCACACTTGTTTTAAGGTCTTTTGCAGACAGAATGTCTGCTCTTGCAGAGCTAACATACTTTTTATTACATTTCATTTAAGCAGATCTTCTCTGCACAGGAACTAAATACCTGCACAAATTCCCACTGAAAACTATCTTCCTTTACACAGAAAGCAAAGGCATGTGTCTGTTCCTCAGAAAGGACAGCTGCTTTACAATTTAAAGCTGTCTCGATGGTGAGGGACTGAGATTTTTTTAGTTCTCTGAATATGTAGAAAAACACACATATCAGAGATAACAGTCACTGTGCACCTCTCTGTAGCTTTGTTATTCCGGAATAGTGTTGTTTGTATTAAAAGCCAAATGAAGCATGATACAAGACGGGGTAAAACCACAATTTCTCACCTTTCCCATGACTGATGTCACCAGGGACACAGAACCCTGATCTTACAGGCGTCACAGTGGTATCTAGGGACAGGGAACAACTGCAGGAGATTTTTGGGTTTTCTAATATTTTTGCTTTATATTACTGTCTTTTCAGCAACATTAAGTGACACATCAAGGCCATTTTAAAGCATAGGTATACAGAGTAAAAATTTGGGATGGCATGTTAAAATTACTGTAATGATAGCTAATTGCTATAGTGAAGCAGGTTTATGCATGGCTGACTCAACATCTTTGTGTAGCATACTTGCATACAAAAAAGTTGATATGCATTATGTGACCACGCTGGGTGTGAGGCTTCCTCAGGAGTGAAGTTTCTAACACATGATGAAATTACAATGAACAAATGACACATTGTCTAGGCAGGCTCCGTTCATGAAAACAATACTTCAAATACCATTATCGTCTCAGCAGCAGGTCACAAGAGAACTATTATTGTTTCTTAGGACTCTAATTTTGAGGCAGTTAAAGAGAGAAACTTCAGTACAGATTCTTTTGTTTTGTTTTGTGCTGGGTTTTTTTTCTTTTATTGTGAAAAACAAGTTCTCATTTGATTTGCTTAAATGATTAAAAAAAGAGAAAGAATTTTTTTTCAAGGAAAATAACTGTCTTTTCTATAGAAAATAGTATTAATGTGTATTTTTTCATCTTGCTTTAATTAGCCTCCTTCAAAATTTTGAAGTTGGTCAACAGTGTATCTATGGTAACCAAATTACTTGAAGGATCTGTATGTTAAAAGAGAAAAAATAATATGAACTGCCCATTTTCAAAAGTATTCCTCTTAACAAATGTGAAACAAGTCCTCAGAGAAATCTCCTTTCTGTTCCTTTTATTGCAGCTTGCTCTGCTCACCTTGCTACCCCATAGTTCTCTTTTCTTTTCTAACCTGACATCATTCCAGTCTCTCCTAAAATCACTCAATCAGCTCATGAAGCTGCAAGCAGATGTAATAAAGAGTGTAATAGTGTGGTAAAATCTGGGGGGAAGTGTGGGAAAGGAGCCTTAAACTAAAGAAGCAACATGCACTAAAAAAGAAATTAAATAAAAGGAACAAAGGAGAAATGGTACTGAGCAGAGGGGGCAAGGAAGTGGGTGGTTGCCTCTGTTTCTGCCAGTAAATTAAGACTGAACTGCAGAAAGACGTGCTTGGGGATTAGCGGCTATAATTTCAGTGCCTTGTCAATACCAGTGTGCAAAAACTCTGGAGAATAAATTTACGAGTATGGCACCTCCTGGTTCTGATCTCTTCCACCTTAAAATAAACTCAAGTGTTATCATAGAAGAAGATCTTTAACCTCAATTGGCGGTGCTTCATGTGGAGCTGCAGCAGGGCTAAGCCCTTTGAAAACCTCCTTCTGTCTGGAGAGCCACCAACAGAGACACTTTTTTTTCCCCCACCGCATCCTGAGTCAGTGGTGTGGGGAGGGAATTGCAGGAAAGTACAGTGAAATGGAGGGTGACTTTTTATTATTCCTGGTCTTGCCATGCCATGACAAATGGGCAGCTGACGAAAAAGAGATGTTTTTGGCTGAGTTACTCTCAAATTGGTGCAAAATTTTACTGTGTTAAAATCTTGAGAAAAAAACACCTTTTTGTGTTAATATTAATAATTTGGTGTTAGAAAAGTGTCTTCTATGCACAGTTATTACTAGGCCATTCTTTTGATTCAGAAGCAATACATAAGCTTAAGACCTTATTTCAATAAATTCAGCATCGGCCATTTTTATTTGACAGGCCTTGCTAAGCATGATTTTATGGTGGCATTATATCACAGTGATGAGAAATGGGCTCCCAAATGCCGTAAAAAGTAGAACAAATATCCCAAGAGTTTTCTGGGGGGGGCAGAGAGGGATAGCTGGTCTGCCATGTACTGTACATGGGCAATGACAATGGCCAAAGGCAAAAAGAAATCTTGCAGAAATGCTCCAACTAAATAAAGCCTTCAAGAATAAGCATCCGTATATGTGTCCCTTGATGGCTAGAATGAAATTCATACAAGATGAGGTAGGTGAAAAGGAGGTTATATTATCACTGCTGTGGGAAATAAACAGCTAGAGTAAATCTTTTTTAATAATATATTTTAATATTTCCTGGCAGAAGGATAAAACAGCACGCAGAACATAAAAAATTCTTATGCAACAGAAGTCTCCTGATTCTCAGGTCAGGTTAACATATTTGAATGCCATGGGGAGTTATGGCTGCTTGGCTTGTGGCTTCTATCAAACTGTATCGCAAGGCCATTAGAGGAACAGCTTCTTAAAGTTCCCTGTGAGAGAACTATGCATAAAACCCATTAGTGTCTACTAAGATCTGACTTTGTACTCTACACTGTATTAAAAATGCTCCACTAAATGGCCACAAATCCACACTGTGTCTGTAGGGCCCAGCATATGAAGTCAATACAATACTATGAAAGCAATAATGATTTAAATCAAGGTGTATTGGTTCAGTATATATATTCCACTTACTTGTTTGCACAGCTGATTATAATATAGCCTGTCTTGTTTGAGCCAAACCTATAAAATACATATAGTAGTAAAGGTGTTATACTGTAGCCTGGTATTCGATGCACAGGTCTTGCTCTTACAGCTGTTCTTAAACAAGATCATTCAGACACACCACTGCTCACTGTGCCTTTACTCCATTTGCCTCACAGTCAGATTTTGCTCATGGCAGCCCTTCCAAATAGGTCCAGTACTTTAGGTAAATAACTGAAAATTTACACAAACACACACACGCGCGCGCACACACACACACCCACACACACCCACACCCACCCACCCACCCACACACACACACACACCCCCACCCCCACACACCCACACCCCCCCCCACACACACACACCCACACCCACACCCACACCCACACCCACACACACACACCCCCACACACCCACACACACCACACACACACACACACACACCCCACACACACACCCCCAACAAAACAAAACCAAACAACTGTCCATCATGGAAATCTTCCTTTATAACATGAAATTAGTTTTTGAAGACTGCAAAATGTTGACATATATGATAGTTTCATATAAGGCAGCTGCCTTGAGTGAAGCAAGTTGTTATAAACTATTACTCTGGATTTCTTTGATATCCTTACAATTGGAGTGCAAAGTGTTACCACTACAATTTAATGTTATCCATATAATGGGGTGACACTGTCCCCTTATCACCTTCTTTCAATATAAATAGAAATTTGAAACAAATGTTTTTAATTGTTTGGATTACTGATAATGAAGAAAGAGTAGCATAGTTACATAATTATCCAATACCAGTAGCAAATACCATAGGCCTTCATCTTTCATTTACTGCAATTTTATGTCAGAATAAGTTAACTGAAGGACAAGCAAGATGCCTGGAGAGAGCTGGTTTTAGGGTAAAGACTTTACTAAAACATTAGTAAAACTAATGGCAGACATGCTGCATTGGTTTAGCTCTGAGAAGGTGCTGCCAAAGTTCCAGAAGTGTTCAGGGTCAGGCATTTGTGATTAAAATGTTTGAGTTCATCCTCATGCACAAAAATCAGTGAGAAGCCAAACAAGATACTTTTAAAGGCAGATCCCACTGCAAGCTGCAGGGCTGAGAAGGTCCTGCCCACACACATTGCAAAATGCTACAGGCTGCCTCTCAGGAAATGAATAATTAAAATGGAAAACTTTTCTAAGTTCGCCACATCAAGAGACAAAATTGTTAAATAACTGTATTTGCTTTCAGTTCTTCAGAAGAAAAGGACGGGCAATACAGCTCATTCTTGAGACTAATCAGCTGTAGATGGCAGGGCAGTTAGTAAATCTTTATATACAGTAAATGACAATATATAATTAACAGTTTTATCCTGAAGCAAATAAAACACTTGGTATGGCAATTCCACTATTTCCCTGTCTATAATTAGTGGCCATTGTGGTTACTATTTAAAAGAAAATCAGCATTTACCAACAATTACTTTACCACAGTATCTGTGATACCGCAGATATTTCCTATTCTAAAGGTTGAGAAACATATATATTACGTTATATATATATATATAATTTTTATATGTATATATTATATATAACATATATAGTATCCCAAATATCATGACTTAGTAAATGTTTCCAATGTCTGGCTTCTTGATAGCAATCACTGTAATTCTCCTTTCTTCCTAAAAATGTGAATACCTATTAGAATCAACAATTTAAACCATATAACAAATTGAGGGTAGCAAAATGCACAAGTCTAATCTTTTCCATTTTATAATGTGGAGCCAAATAAGCTGCTAAACACGGCACTTTGGAGGCGATCCTTTCTGAAAGGTCCCTGTTGAATCTGTGCAACTGACTGCATGCTTGAGCTACACTTAAGAGTTACTCACCACAAACTGCCAAAGCTTTTTTTTTTTTTGGCCTGTGCCACCACTTCACTCCATAAGCTCAAAAAGCCACGTCTATCAACTCTGACCAAGGTCTAGAAATAGATAGTCTAGTTAGTCTTTCAGAAAATCTATTCCATATGATTGTTTTCTTTAAATAATCTTCCTCTCTTCACTCTTCCTTGTGCATTTGAGTGACAGAGGACATAGAGACCTGCCATTAGCTGATGACTCTCAGAAAAAAGTAAAAATTGCTTGAAAGGAATCAAGCTGAAATGAAACAGAGCTTGAGATCTGTGTGAAAAGCAGTTTCTGAATCAGCTAGTTACACTTTGAAAGGCAGCCATTAATCACTACTAAAGGGTCTTTAAAATCTCAATAGTCCATCTCTTAGAGAAGTGTTTCTCAACCTTTTTAAATTCAAGGGCCACTTAACCTTTCTGCAAAAAATCTGAGCATTGCTTTTTAGTTTTACCACAGCCGGATACTTTAATTTAGAACGAGTTAAACCCTATTCATTTATTAATTTCATTTTTATCATTTGCCTTCCCTGTTTGTCAGCCTGTATGGTTTGCTAGCTTATGGTTTGTTTGTATTTAAAAAAAAAAAATAATCGTTGGCAGTTGCTTTTTAGGTCACCTTTTAGTAACATATAGTTCACCAAAGGATCTAGAGAATATGGCTAATTCTGAGTTTAAAAAGGAATTAATTTTGTTTAAGGTTTTTTTTTTTTTTTTTTTTTTTAATTTCAGGCAACACCTTAAAATATTTTGCAGGAAAAAAGTCAACATTTTCTACAGAAAACAATCTTTTGGTTGGTTTTCCAGAAGAATAAAAGAAAAGCACATTTTACAAGTTACATATTATAATGGAGAAAGAGAGAAGGCAATGGGTTTTGAGGGTTTTGGTTGTGCTTTTGTTTGTTTGTTTGTTTGGTTTTTGTTTGTTTTGTGTTACTGTAGATTGTCTATAAATGATTTTATAAAATTTACTTCTGAGCAGAGTTCCAGATAGCTTCTGAAATTCAAAACTGCTTGCCTAAACCAACTCTATTACCTGTATACAGCACTGTACCTGGTTGTCCAACTATGCATGAAGAGGTATTCACTCATATAACAACTGCTGGTACCATCAAGCTGTCACTGAAATCTCGGAATGAAGAACTTATCGACACCAATATGATGTAGATAAGCAAACACTTCTTTATTGACGGCCGGGTGCGAGAGTGAGTCCTCTCACGATCAACGCACACCAAGTTTCAAAATCAGACACCATATATAACTTATTCATACATATTCATTAAGTATTTATGCATAAACATGATATTTCCCAAAAATCATTAACATATTCTCCTCCCATATCCGATTCTGTGCAGTAGAGCTTAGAAAGGTCTAGAAATGGGTCTGGGGTACGATTTGGGTAGGTGGTATATGAGTCAGTGGTCGCAATCTCCCCCTGCCGGAATTACCTTTTACTAAAGTTCATCGTTTCTTGGCAGGCAACTACAAGCTGTTCCAGTCGACTCTCCCCAGTTCCCATTAATTCTATATTCTGCCATTTCAATACACTTTCTACATACAGGAGACTAGTCAAATACAAAGAAACCTTTCAAACCCTAAAGTTATTACCTAAGTTTTAAACAATGATTCTAGCCCATTCTTCTGGCCTTGGTACGAGACTGTACAGAGGATTTCATAACAGCTTTTACTGTGCAACTATTAAGTTTCATTAAAATATGTTTCTTATCCCTCTATATTTCTATTAAAAATGATTTTATAAAATCAAATAAAGTCAATCAATCTTAACTTATTAGCAAATCTGTAACAAAGCTTTCAAAAAACACAAAGCCAAGACTAGGAAAATTATGAAAGGAAGACAGCAATCCATAGCATTGTTCTAGAATAACAGTGCATAACCAGACTGATGACTATCGGAGAAAGTTGTGATTATTATCTTTCTATAGTTACTTTCTATATACCATTTAATATTTGTTGTCTTCTAGCAATATTTCAAATATCTTACTCATGACTCTGGGTGGGTTGACCTTGGCTAGCCACCAGGTGACCCCCCCAGCCACTCTATCTGTCCCCTTTCTCAACAGGGCAAGGGGAGAAAACTGGGAAAAATTCTTGTGGTTTGAGATAAGGACATGGAGATCTCTCACCAATTACTGTCATGAGCAAAACAGGCTTGACTTGGGAAAATTAATTTAATTTATTGCCAATTAATAAGAGAGTAGGATAATGAGAAATCTATAGCCGTCTTATCTCCACTTCTTCCTTTTTCCCAGTCTAAACATTACTCCCAACTCTTCTACCTCCTCCCACTGAGCAGTGCAGGGGGATGGGAATGGGAGTTACTGTCAGTTCATAACTCTTCTATTCTGCTGCTGTGTCCTACTCACACTCTTCCTCTGCACCAGCATGTGGCCCCTCGCACAAGATACAGTCCTTCATGATCTTTTCTGACAAAAGTGCTTCCAACATCCTGCAGTTCTTCAAGAACTGCTCCAGAATGTTTTTTTTTTCAACAGAGTAGTCTTTCAGGGACAGACTTCTACAGCACGTGTCCCCCAAAGGGTCACAAGTCCTGCCAGAATACTTGCTCCAGCCAGGGCTCTTCTTCACAGGTTCATAGGTCCTGCCAGGAGCCTGCTCCAGTACAGGCTTTCCACAAGGTCACAGCTTCCTTCAGGGCACATCCGCCTGCTCTGGCGTGGGGTCATGTATGGGCTCCAGGTGGATATCTGCGCTACCGTGAACCTTCATAGGCTGCAGGGGACAGCCTGCCTCACCACAGTCTTCACCATGGGCTGCAGGGGAACCTCTGCTCTGACACCTGGAGAACCCTGTACCTCTTCTTTTTCACTGACCTTGATATCTGCAGAGTTGTTTCACATATTCTCACTCCTCTCTCCCATCTGCTCTTGGGCAGCAGTTTTCCCACCTCCTTAAATATGTTATCTCAGAAGTGCTACCACTGTTGCTGATGGGCTAAGCCTTGGTCAGTGGTGGGTTTGTCTTAGAGCCGGCTGGCATTGGCTCTGTCGGACATGAGGGCAGTTTCTGGTGTCTTCTCACAGAAGCCACCCCTGCAGCCTCCCCTTTCCCCCCGCTACCCAAATCTTGCCATGTAAACACAGTACAGCTCCTATCAGGTCTTTTCAGACAAAGGCATGGAATCACAAGCTTCAAAAGTTGAGAGGAAAATATATCTGTGCCCCATAAAACTGCCGACAACTTGGTAAGAGACTGAGTTACATGTGCGAATCGCACCTGTGTAAACACCAGTGTGTTACTAATATCCATCAACATATCACATTAGGACACAAGCAAGATTAGGGCCCCATTAAGCAAAATTCGTAGGGACATTGCTGCTCTAGCAGATTCAGTTCTAACCTGATACAACAGAAAAACATTTTTCTGGAAGAGGAGTGTTATTACCATGATTTTGCACTGAAATTAAGGGGCTTTCCCAACATTTTGACAGTTTCATAAAGATACTTTTTGAAGGGAGGGAAGAGCCTATGTCCCATAACTGGGTCAGTGTTCCTGGAGGAGATGAGAGATGCTGGCTGCCTTCCTGTTTGCAGGTGAAAAAAGCCCCTATGCGCGGTGACAAACACATTCCCGGAGACAACTGGCATAACTGAGACAACTTAGCATACAGCTAAACACTTAGGGTGGCATGCTCAGACCAGCCTGGAGGCCATTCTGTCCCCTAGCCCATGCCTCCTCGTTGTGCGGGACCCTACTAGCTGGTCTGGGCCAAAACACTAGCAAGGTGGATGACAACACTGGAATAGTTAAGGTAATGGTCAAGCCCATGTCCTCATCCTGTACAGTTTGCAAGGATGGACATAACCACAAAATCTGTGACAGAACTCAGGAATCAAGAAGGTCTTCTAAGGTCTTTACACCCACATTTACCTATGAGCAGTGGTGACTGTCACGTTCACATCTATCACACAGTTCTATTGCCTGTGAAGTTCAGTCCCACTGGTGACGATACACAGACTGACGAGTCCATCCCCATAGTAGTTACTGGACTGTGTCCAGCACACCCAAAACCCTGACCCCAAACAGAGTTTCAACAATCTCTTTGCACTGCAAAACCATGAAATAGAGGAAAGGATTAGTTGGATTCTAAACAATAATATAAAATATAAGAATTATCATGAGGATTTCAGGAATTCACCGTAGTTTCAGAGATCTGTGGCAAACAATATATTGAGCTATTCCAATCACATTTCCCCAGAATCAGAAAGCAAAGTTGTCAAGTGTCCTGTTTCACAAGACTCATGGGAAAATTAACTGCAGGGTGAAATGATCTGTTCAAAGCAATTATTTTGCACTTAAACCCTAGAAATCATTTTGGGGCTCAGAATAATGATCACCAAGCCATCTGGCATATGGCCATAATCCATGAAAATATAACTCTGGAGAAGGAGTGTCTCCCCCTCATTATCCAACTTCAGAGTTGTTAAAGACCTTTTGAAATCCCCTTCCCAGAGCACAGACCATTTGCAGAACGGACCTTCCAGACACAGAAATTCATTTTGCAGACCTGAAAAGAAATGACACCCCTATGTGTCTGATGTCTGTGTTTCATATTTATATCTGCAAAGAAAAAGAAAAAGAAAAAGAAATGCTTCTGGCAGGGTTTCCTGATGAATAACAGATATATTATGGGATAGCTGACATCCAAGCCTAGGTTTTGGTGGGTAATTGAAGGATTGATTGTCCTAGAGAATAAGTAATTTTTATTACCTTCAGATGGTTCAGTGCAACTCACTTTACAACCTGTGCATCCCTAATTATGGGAGGTTTCATCCTGATGTGTATTTGTCAAATAATTTAAAATGAGGTTGGTGTAGGATTTTTCTCCCTAGTGTCTTGAAGCAGAAAGCCAGACTTGAAAATAGTTTAGGACAGAGTGATATATGTTCAAGCTACGTCCAGTGAAACCTAATGAAGAATTAAATATTCTGGGGCTGATCCCTATCTTGCTAAAACAGTGTGTACTTTTATACACTGAAGTCAATTAAACTGACAAGTCAAAACAGTGAAAGCTTGTATTAAATATTAAAAAAAAGCAAAGTTATTTATAGCAAGAATAAGAGGGAAGTATAATTGATAAAAACCCCTAGTTTTCTTCTTAGTTCTTTGATCCACTGATTGCCTTCCACACAGATCTGACATGCTTTTTGATTAACATTTCATAACAGTGCATACTTTTATTGAGTATGCTGAAAACTTCATCCTGCAAATACAAAGTTTTGCTGGATGTCAAAAACAGATGTTTAAAAGTAAATATGAATTTTTAAATTCTTAAATGCTCTGCCTACCAAAAATTTGAGAATTTTAATTCCATGCTTATATAAAAATCAGACCAAACCAATCTCTGAAATTCACTGTAATTTACTAAGAGAAAAACCCTGTCTTAAGGCAAAATAACACAAAGACTGAAACAATTCAACTGGACTATAGTGGATGGCAATATTAATACTGAAGTTACTTTTGGAGCCATAAATATTTTTCCATGTAATCATAATTTCTGGTGATGTAGGGCTGAGTCTGTGCTCTCAGTGAAATTAGAACACCAATGCCATTGACTCCAGTAAAGCTTCTGGTTGGGCTTACAGGAAAGGAAAATGGCTTACTTATCTTTAAAAATTATGGCCTATATTTACATTAAATGAATGGTGCCAATTAACATTGTGATCATGAAGGTACTTTTCTAAACATTTCTTTGTCCCATTAGGGAAAGGTATGCCTTACTCCCCAAAATGCAGTTCATTAGCACACTTGGATTTGCTTTCTGCTGTCTGCTACCAAAGAAATCATCATTACTAATAACTTACAGGCTACAGACCACTCCTTTAATCACTGACCTAAAGAATGTTTGTTATTTATTTTTTATTTGCACTTGTGACAGCACAGCTCTCCCAAGAGCAAACAAGGGTGTCCTGTCACAGAAGGGTTTTTAGCAAAGCTCCAACGCTCGGAGGCAGGGTTCCCAACCCTCCTTGTGACTAACTGAAGGCAGCTGCAGTTCTCTTTCTGATCCAAGGGCTTAATGGGAATGACACAGATTTCTGCCTCTTGAAGCCTGTTCTGAGAGCGCGGCCGTGTTCAGTGCACTGTTATGTAGGACTCCCGGCCATCCAGCATGGGTACAAAACTTCTCTCCACAGGAACATAGCAGACCTGGCACCAGATCTCAGCAGAGAACTATATGCTCAGGCAAGAAAAAGTTATGACTGTTAAAAATGTGCTCTGGAAGAACAAGGAAGCTTTAACCCACTACATTTTTGAATCTTTAAAAATACTTTTTAACATTCCTTAAAGTGAACAATATAAACATTTAAATATTAAAATACCGAGTAATAACTTTTTCTGAGCCTTCTCCCCAAGATGTCTGCAAACTATTTCAGACACTTTTCACAGTGGCTTTCATGAAAAGCAAACTACATAGAGCTAAACACTGAAGTATCACATTACCTTTATTTTCACACTCAGATACCTTTATCTGCTTTGTTTACACAGGTAAAACTATTCCTAAGTGTTCTTTTTGTGGGGAAGGCATTACAGCCATTCAGCACAGTACCCTCCCACAAGTCATGATGGAGTGGTCTGCAGACTCCACAAGTTCATAAATATTGGTTTAGCAAATCCAACTTGCAGGCAAGGTGTGTGGAGCAGACACTGGATCACAAAGAAATGCTGGCCTGCTCGGTGCAGTAAAAGCAGTAAAGATTGTCTTTCTTGAAGCTGAACTGTAGCTGTCTGAAGGAGGGTAATGTCAAAAACATAGGTGTCTCCTCAAGTACTTGGATGCAACTGAAAGACAATCTGAAATTTGGGCATTTTATTCATGTGGCAGATAGATGATTAAATCCTACTTGTGTACAATATTTGAGATGGTCCTTTTGACTATATACTAACAATTTCTTTCTTATGGGAAAACAGACTTAAATAAAAAACTTTGTGTAGGAATAATATATTCAAATGCGCCTGTGGGACAATTTGGCTGTGATTCCCAAATCTCATTCTCTCTACATGAAAAGCAATCTAACTGAACAAAAGTTGATTTAAGGGTTTCTTTTATACATGACAAATATATCATATTCACTGGTTTCACATTAAATATGAATTCTCTGGAAAGTCCTGCTTATGCATTCAAGCTGCCATTATTAAAGACTGGTTTTATTTTATTCTTGCTGGGTTGTTTGTGTAGTTCTTTCCATGGTTTGTTTTCTATGCTGATGGAAACCCAGAAAACATGCAGTTAGCGCAGGAATTATTACTGGTAACTTGCTTTGAAGGCATAATGTATTTTACAATAGTTCTATTTTACTACATAGATAAAACAGTTCTATTGTGAAATATCAGTGTGCAGAGGGAGGGTTTGAACAGAATTTTTAATACAAAACACTATTTTGTCTATGTCAGCATTTGACGAAGTAAAGCTTCTGCACTTTTGTCTACATAAGGCTAAGTTGGTAGTTGTGTGAAAACCTGAAGTTCTTATGAAAGTTAAAGCAATTATTTTTTTTTTCCTTAGGGCTATCATGTCAAATCACACCGATAACCATACACACAAAACTTTCTTTAATATAAATGTCAGCTCATGCTATTAATATTTCATAAGCCCTACATACAGTTACAGGTAAAAATGTTAAAATAATGCTCCAAGAGAAGTGGTATGTTGAGCTGTAAGTAAAGAGGACGTAAATGATAATATGTAAATATATACGAGAAAAAACATTGCCTTTCTGAGGTCACCGAGATTTCTATCAGGCAAATAGATTTCAAAAGTATTTCAAATACATTTCAAGGTGATTTACATGAGAATCAGTCATTGGCATAATACAGACTAGCTAACAGACACTGTTCACTGATGGAGCTTTATCTCCCTGAAGTTTTCCCAGCCCCTTTCAAGGTTGAAATGCTCTCTATTATTTATCAAACACTGGAAGAATAGTCATATGGAGCATAGATATAAAGCAAGGCCTATAAATAATGTTTTTTTCCAGCTTCTTAAAAATAGAACATTCATTTGGGGTGGGAGTTTCAATCAAAGCCTAAACCAAATCCTGTTAAATTCAGTTAGGACATTCTTACTGATTTGAATGGACTCTGGAAATCTAAGTGCTTTACCCTTTTCGTGTTCAGTTTCCAGAGTTCTTCCTTTTCGTGTATGCATTTGTGTCGGGACAATGTCATTTCTCATCTTTCTATGCCTGCTAAAGCAAAATTAGAAGATCAATCACCAATCGACATGTCAGAAGATGTCACCTGTTTCTTATCTTTATTGTCCCCCTTCTTCTCCTGCCCTGTATTTTTATTTCAATCAGATCACATTTAGGGCCCAAGGAGAATTAGTTTATTAGAATCTCAATGTTATTGGCAGTTAAAAAATATATAGCAGTAGGAACAAGAACTGCAATCAGTTTTACTTACTCTTTATTTTCATCTTAAAAATTCTTAATGACAGGAGTAACTTAAAACCCATTGCAATAAAAAATAAAAAATATTGCCTTTGAAATAAATTGTGAACCACCTCGTCTCCTTTAGCATTAAAATCTCTGTAGCAAATGCCTTTTTTGTTAGTGATCCATGAGAAAGACCTATACCTAATGTGGTGGGTTCAGGTTATGCCAAGAACATTACTGTTACTTTAAATAGAAACAGAATGTTGTTGTGTTCCATCCTAGGAAATCTACACACAACACATATTTAAACAGCATAGACCAACTGTTTAGCAAGTCTGTAGAGTACACATCTTATTCAGACAGGAAAAAAAAAAAAAAAAGTACATTAATTAGCCTAAATTTCTGTATTATTTATACACTTTTGCATTCTGAATCTACATATTAATGCTAGTTTTTTGGTTGGCTGTACCAGTATGTTAGAGGAGTAGCTATACAAAGAAATAGGCTAGCCTACGTCAGAAATGAAGGTGATAGCATTCAACTCTTTGAGAACTTGACATGGTGTCTATATAAATGATTTCCATTACTCTTTTCCTCCCATGCCTCAATATAACTTCTTTCTTTAAAACAAAGACTATTACAGAGAGCAAAGATGATGCCTTGATTCCACGATGATTAATTCATTTTGCCACTGATTTCAATGGGATTGAAAGAATCCTTTCTCAGTGACTGCCATATTGGAATGTTCTTTTTTCCAGTTCAAATCAAGCCTGTGATACTAGATTAATCTGGTTAAACTTCCACCTCTCTGAAGATAACTGGAGATTTGCAGCTTGTTTCAGTATGGACAGAATTTTGCTAGCCTGGCTTCCCTCAAAGCTGGATGTTACTGTGTATGATTTATAAAAACATTGTTCTTTGGAAATTGTATTTTTTTAAATTTAAACCTAAAACCAGATGTGTCCAAGAGTTCTCCTAAACTTGAACCAACATGACTTAGAAAAAACCCCTAACCGTGGATGACTAATAGGATACAGGATATTTGACCTCTGTTTGAATTTCTCTGCTGGCATATTGAATTCATAATCACTCTTCCTTGGACTTGGAAATGGAGCTTCCTTCTAAGTGTTACAGGCTGATGATATCAACAGATGCAGCAAGAAATGCCAAGGCTGCAAGAAATCTAAGGGACTTCAGCATGTTATGATTCAGCTTTAAAAGGGCACTTAAATAGGGAGTAAAACCTGGATATATGTTCAGTGTCTAAATTTTAAATATTCTCTACTTTGAAAAGGATTTTACATGTAACATTACCATACAGAAAACTTTTGATTCCTTGGAAGAATATCTAACATCCACATGTAAATAAAAATGTTCAGGCAGTTGTGGTGACTATTTCTAAGTAATAGCATGGGTTTTGTTTTAATTTTATTTTTAAACATGTTAAAGTCTTCTGAAATTTAAGTTCATTACAGAAGGCTTTTCCATTTCCTTAATGGTTGCACATTTATATTTAATTAGTAGAAGAAACTTCTAGCATAGCATCCAAGTTAACTGATATTTTCATAGTGTATCTGGAAAATTACAGCTGTTTCTATTGTTACCTTTTAAATTACACTTTTTGGCATCTAATGTATTAATCCTGTATATGCTATCAAAGAGGTGTCGTTTCTAAGAGTTAAATGTGGAAATCAATAAATTTCTTTAAGAACTTGAAGTTTCTGGAATTCTCATCAAGGCTACTTCCTGTACAATAAATAGTGAAAAATAACTAATACCAAGTAGAAATACGAGATTTAAAAAAAATATATATAAAAAATTGGTTGAACTAAAAAATGCTACATTCTTCAAGTAAAGCGTTATCAAAGACCCATGCAAAAAGAATCTTTATGATCTGAGAGATGTTCATACCATGAAGGTGTTGTGTAGGTTTGTTAAAGTAGAAATTTTTAACCTTTACATGCCAACTGCACAAGAAACAGTTTAAGTTGAGAGTAGTATGTAATTTAACTTAACTGCACATTTCTAAAGTCACTGAGTCCCACACATATGAGGGATAATAAGCAGAATTCATTCATTCATCCTCTAATTATTCATCCACTTCCCATCAGCATAAGGTAATTCAAATACAGAAAGCACAGGTCCAAGACACAATATTACACTACAAATCCCTATTCAGCCTTAGACTTAAAATATACAAATATATACTTCTCAGCATCTCATGTGATGACATTAAAGTCAGGTTATGAAGGTCCAAGTCCCCAAAAACTTAGAAATTATACCAGTGACCACGCTGTAAATTGTTCATAATTCCAAGATGCTGCAATACTTATAAGAGGTGATTAAATGTAACATCAGAAGTAACAGCTGTGATTTCCTCGTCCCTCTTGCTTCCTATAATTTCTTATTTTAATCAAAAGGCAGACTGAGAATTTAGCACCAAAGCCAAGACTTCAGACTTACCATCTGCTTACTGACCTATATATACATGTTCTTATTTTCAGTGAAAATATTTACACCCATATTCACCCATCTTTAGTATTTATAAAGGTGGTATGAACAATGAACACAAGTTTCTGAGGACAACGTGGTTCACTCAGTCATTCACACTAAATCTTGCAAGCACCTAAAGCTGCCAAGTTTCTATAACTACAGGTCCAAAAGTTTGTGCATCTGGGCTCTTGCACATGTGTAGGAGTGCACCAGCTGTTCCTTCCTCTGTGTGATTTTCTCCTTTCCATTTTACCTTGTGAAGTAAGGTTTCCTAAGGCAGCTGCTAACATAATTGGGACCAGACCAAGATGAACTTTATCATCTAGCTCAGCACTGAGTCTCCAAAATACATGTTGTGATATGCCAAGCACTGTAAAACCCAGGCATTCTTTTGTGATCCTTCTAATCACTTAGTGAGGCAGGAAGAGGGCAAAAACAAGGAAAGAGCAAAATGATAGAAATCAAATTCAATATAGAGTGGTTTAAATTGTTGCTATGGCTTTGGGGGATGATTAAAGGATAAGAAGCACAGTTAGAAACACCTGACATAGCCAAATACAGTGGGATGAAAGCTGTGAAGCTGGAGAAGATAATGATGGATACTGGGATAGTCACGAAGTGGAGAAGTCAGAAAACTCAGTGGTACTTGGAAATAGTCTCTTCTAGAGGCTTGTTGTATGGTAAGGGTTAAGAAACAGGACAAGGAGCAAGTAAAACAATATTATGAGCCTTGTATTTATGTTCATGTGCTCTATTAGGGCATCAAGTTGTTACAGTGACCCACGACTACCTCAGTGTTTGGAACTATTACTTATTTTGTTACCCTTCCCCCAGATACTTCAATTAACTTTTTTTTTTCTTAATTTCTGTGAATTAATCCTCCTCTTCAATAGTAATTAACCAGCAAGGCAGAGAACATATACAGTAAATCCAAGTAGTCCCATAAGAGAAGATCATGTGTCTGTCACAACTCTGAACACACCAAGAAGCTCTGCAGGCTTTGCCCCTTCCTGGGGGCTCAGTGGTTGCCGCTGGAGGTGGGTGCTGGGACAGCGCAGCCAAGGGGCAGGGAGCTGTGCAAAGAGCCCTGCAAAAAGGGGCTGTGAGGAACCTTTTCTGGGGCTCACCCAGGCACTCTCAGCCCTTTGGCTCAAGACCCTGTCCCAGCTCAGCCCCTGCACCAGCTCCTCACCAGAGCCATCATGCAGGTGCACCTGTGCCCAGTTGTGGCCCTCTTGGCCCCCACCTGCCCCTGTTGGCTTCTCTTGCTGCCTTCTCCTCAGACATGGCTGGCCACGGCAAATTGGTCTGGGGGTGCCTGGGCTCCTGGCTGACCCTGATTACCCTCACTGGATCTGCTCTTCTCTTCTGGTTTGAGCACAGCGGGACTGTGCCCATGATGGTGAGGGCACTGTCCTGACAGCCTGGTGTCACCCTCATGTCCCAGCTCCCTTCACTCAGCAGAGCAGCCCACCCTTGCTGCTTCCCAGTGGGATCAACCAGCTTGATGAAAGCACGTAAATGTGTCCCCAGAAAGTCAACAATAGCCAGAGAATTCATGCAGACATGTAGATGCACCAATGTGGTATATGGCCTTTGTTTGTTTGTTTGTTTTGGGCAATGCATGCTGATTTGTTTTGATATAGTGGAGGTATACTTTAAATGCAGCTTTAAACACAATGTAAGAGAATACTCAGGATGTGTATAATGTAGGTTCAGGATACTATATCACATTATAATATAAATTCAAGACATATGTAATGGCTTACAGATGTCAAGCATGTCATTACATAATAGTAATAACAATAATAATAACAAACAATAATAACCACAGTGGTGATAACATTGGTACTTAATATTTATAGAGCATTCAGCAGAGAAGCCAACTGGGTAATGTTTTGCTTGGCATTTTACACACACAAGAAATAATGACTCCATGGCATAGTTTGTGGTGTAAACTACTGGATAAACACGTGGGTCTCTCAAGGTGGCGGTGAAGATGTGGCAATAATAGCAATATGTTGTGAGGTTTGTGTGACAGCTTACTAGCAAACTGAAGCTGGTAATGAAATTGGTAGGTAATAAAGCCTGGCAGTTATATCAACCTTTAAAAAGCTCTTTATAATAGCTGCCTAATTAAGCTTACCCCCAAGTAAAGGTGCTATTTCAACACTTTAAGAAGAAAGTAAAGCAAAACCCTCAAAGCAGCAGACTCACTCAAACCTACAGGGATAAAGTCAGGGTTTGCATGACTTCTTGGCTTCTGCTTCCCATAAGTAATTTGTGCAACTATTAGTTTATTGGGTTTGTGTTTATGATAGGGAGTTTCTATTAGTTTAGTTAAGAACCACATTAAAGGTAAACAAATCTGAGGAGTATGTTGAAATATTTGTCTGTGTGTCACTTCTGTGGTATGCCCTTTCTCCAAGACAGGCCATAAAAAGAATGGTCTTCCATAGGAGCTTCTTGAGCTCATTGTTTAGGGAAACGCAGGTATGAAGAGGAAAGTTTTGTAATGTGTTCTCACCATGATTTAATCTGAATTTCTGTTGAGCTAGTTTGAGGACAGAAAGACTCAAGATAACGATGCCTGCCTCACTATGAGGTACAAAGTTCATGAGGAGGTTCTCGCTCTTGTTCCAGATGGTGTCAAATGATAGCCTAGAGCAGGTCCAAAGCCTGAAAAGCTTTACAAAGCAGAGCTGATTCCTCCAGTTGCATTGGGAAGTGAACTGGTAGGTAGCCTATGTAAACTTTTGGCCATGGGAGCCATGTGCCTTATACTCTGCTACTAAGCAGGAAGCCATAGTCTCTTCTAGAAGAAAGTTCTGAGTGACTTTCAATAGGGAAGCTTTCTTGCTAGAATAATTAAAGCAGGAAGTGGCAAAGCAGTAACTGTGAAAGATTCGTGGCGTTAAAATAAGTGCCCCAATCCTTAACATCCTAGAAAAGCAAGCAGAAACATACAGCTTTTTTTTTCCCTCTAATCAGTTAAAATCATTTGCAGAGCAGCCACCTTTCCATAATTGTATTGCTGACTTCACAAAAAATGCTTGCTGTTCTTAATATGGACATGTTACCTCCACCAGTTATGTAGTTGTTCCCTGTTCCATGAGCATTTATTCATTCTTATTACACCATAAGATTAATTATTCCTAAATCCAAATTGTATTCTTGGGCAAGTAGTTTGTAAAATTTACAGCATTTCAATACACAGTCATTGCATTGCATTTCAATAGCATTTCATCCTATTTTGGTCAAGATCGTCTCTGAATTTTCTTCTTGTCTATTTTATTGAGCTAGCTTGTCAGGTAAAACCATTATTGCCTACATACTTCCACACTCTTCCTACAGCTGCTAGGCTGTGTAAGAGGTGAACATGTAAACATCTTCATTTATTTGTTTGCATTATTTGCAAAATAAACCCTGAAACTGTTCAACATAACTTACCCTGCTTTTAGCTGAGTAACCATTTAAGCATACTATAATCAATGTCCACCCTCCCACACCTTCCTGCTTATATTACTTCTCTTCTGAATTTGGTTTGCAAGCAATCCCAAAACAGAATCACATTCTCCTTTCACCTGCTCTCAGGCACTCAAACATATCTAGGGATGACTTAAACTTGAATCAAAATGAAAGAATCAGTAGGCCACAGTGGCACTGCACAACAGGAAATGATAAATGACATATGTAGTTGAAATTGTAGAGAAAAATGGAAGTAGGCAGAACGCAATTATTTAGGCAAACTGGAGAGTGTCCAGGACACTACAGTAATAGGCAAACTACTGGAAACCTTACATAAAAGATAAAGCAGAGGAGTAATTTTGCTTAATATTCCTATCATATTTCCATCTTCAAAACACAAAGCCAATGAACTAGCCATTATTACTATTCCGCAACTGTTCAACACAACAATTTAACAACCTGGTCTACAATATCACCTCAAAAAACCTCTTTGTTCCCCCATCACTGTCCTCAAAGATTGATTAAAGGCTGAATCAAAGGAAGGAAAATCTTTGCCACAAAGATTTCTAGATTTTACTTAAATCTTTTTTGAAACCAGAGCTCTCTTGTAGTAACTTTAAATTTTGGACACAAATAAAATGCTTCAGTATGAAAAAACAGAGATCTCAAATCTTTGAACAAATAAAAAGTCTTAAAACCTATGCCTTTCAAAATTATAACATAGAGAGTTCCTTTTAGACCTGAAATTCTATCTAAGAGCCCAAGTTCCAAAGTTCTTAGTTCAGTCTTTTTTCTCCAGGATTTCTGATATGTAGGAATGGACAAATATTGATTGTCCCAGTTGAGACCAAACTCCAGATGTCAAAAAAAATTTCACTGGTGCTGTTAGTAACTGTGCTGAAACTCAGCTGAGCTTCAGCTCCCTGCACCAGCTGGCTCTGACTATGGGGTAGTTCTTGGGCACGAGTGACTTCTGTTCCACTTCTTTTATCTCCAGATTTCCCCGTCAGCAGATGTAGCTGGCTTACCCTGGACTCAGAAGCCAGGTTGTGAGTCAGCATGCAGGAAGTGTGAGCAATCAGGAACAGTAGCTCACGGGTACACTTGGAGCCTAAAATAAAAGTATAAAATGCTCAGAGTTTCAGGGATTCAGAAGTTTCCAGGTCCATGCTGAGAAAGTTGGAAAGACGTCTTCCCAGGTCCAGCCCTGGGCCCAGAGAGGAAGGCTATTCTGGACCCACAAAACTACTGGGCTACTCAGAGCTGCATGCCACTGAGCTCTGTCTGAGGGCTTTCCCTCCACAGAAAAGATGGACCGGTAATTTGGAGATTTTTGAAAGATTGCCATTCTCTGGCAGTAGATTAGTCTCGGGAAAATTCTGACCAGCTCTAATTTTACCTGAAATCCTTTTGGTTCCCTCAATACTTAACTCACAATATCACAAAATCAGAATAATTTTAAGACCTCTTGTCTGCATTCTGCAGCAGGTGCTGCTTAAGGAAGAGTTTGTAAAATGTATTATGCACGTATGCATCTTTCTTAGCTGTACAAATTGATCTCTAGAGTTTACCATAAAATGCTCAAATGCAGAGCTAAAAACATGAAAGGGTAGACGGAGAATGACTAATACACTTCATTAATATCATGAGATAGTAAAGGAATAACATTAGTTTGTATTAGTTGGTTAATATTTGTACAGTTCTTTGAATATAGAACATGCTCTGTACAAGCATTAAAACATTATTAATATTAGGCTGTTGAATCTCTCTGGGTTGTACTGTGCTTGTTTGCTGGGTACTATGGAAATGAATACATGCCTAAAAGGATGAGCACTAGATCAATCAAATCAAATCAAATCAAATCAAGACAACACCTTAACGAGCATTGCTGAATCTGTTTTGCAGATGGCAGTAAAGCTTGTGCACCTGCTGCTGTAATATTCACTGAAACACCTCCTGATTTCAGATATTTTTTTATTTTTATTTTTCTTCAGTATGAATGGATCAGCACAGCCCATTACATTTGCCTGTATACTGATGCTATGCTACTATGCTGGTGATATTTCTACCTATTTGCCTCCTATTTTGCATTCTTTACCAACAACTTATTATCATTCCAAGTACTGGTTTTGTTGGAAATCGTGAGATCTTCATTCTAGCAGTGATTATATATGTGTTAAGAATGAATACTTAAATTTTGTGCTGATGTCCTGATTGTATAGACTATGATTGAAATACTTCATATGAGCATCAGATGAAAATAACTTGAGTCTGCCCTTTTATGACAGTTCAAAGTATTTACAAATACTGATCACTGAGTCAAATTCTATATAGTATATGAGGTTTATATGAGTATATACAGTATGCTTAGGCAGGACCAGCATCCATATATATATATATACATATTTGTTGCTCATGTCTGTGAAGACTTTGGTTTGCCTGCCAGCCTGCCAAGGACAGGCAGAAAGCAGTGCTCTGTGTAATGGCTGCTGATACACAGTAGCCTCACTCTAGTCTGAATTAGAAGAACTACTATGTAATTAATATAAATAAGATTGTTTTGTTGAGGTCAGTGTACTCAGAGAAACATGCACTCTATTCCTGTCACTTATAAGCCAATATGTGCATGTCATATGTATCACACTATTATTTTATACAGATTTACTGAATTATTTTTTGGTCCTAGGATCACAGAACTCTGATTGTTTTCTGAGGGTATTTTATAGCAGCAGAACCCTTTTTTTTTGTTTGCACTGATTTCCAGGTATCTTTAACTACATGGTTCTATAGCTATATGCTATGGTCAGTGAAGTATCAGTGAAACTTAAACATAAAAAAATTAATTCTTTTTGCAGCTGGACCTACAAATTAGTTTTTCATTCAGCTTTAAAATAAGTGGGATTCATGTTACAATTAACTTCACTGAAGAACTAGACTGAAATTCCCAAACATCCCTTTCCAATGGTTAAAAGAAACCAAGGCAACTGACTGGTTCAGACTGTCTTATTTTTAGACAGTTAAGTCAACACAAGGTTAATCTCTTCCTCAGTCCCTATCTGAGCATCTGATGAAAAAAGAACTGTATGACATGATAAACTTGGTCTCAACCTGTTCCTATCTACAGAAATCTAAGAATCCCTTGTGCTCTAAGCCCTTATCTCCTCTGGGCTTAGAGACTAAAAGCTGGCCTCAGGTGACCTACCAATAGCTAGAAAAACTTCAGTAATGTTGCATATACATTTTATTTATTGAAAGGAAAGAATATTAGCAGCTGGTACTAATACTCTATTTAGGAGGACTGCAGCTGAGAGAATGTAATGAGATTGGTGTTTTATGTGAGAAATTGGTACTACTTTCCTAAAATGCACCAGTGGTCTCCAAGTTATATTTGTGCTTCAGAGATAAGCCAAATGCCATTTTTCTGTCCTGCAGTAGCCTGTATTTTTAGAAAAGATGAAATAACCAACACTTGCATTTTTTACATCTGTGATATGAACCAGTAACCCCATGAAATTGGATGAGCACTAACCTTCTGTGAAAAACGATTAGCCCTATGTTCTAAGATAAAAATAATAAAATATGAAAAATTTCTGAAGGACAAGAATTGCTCCTCCTGAGCTGAGAATTAGATTTCTTTGTGGAATTGTTTAGAAGATTTTTTTTTTTTTTCAGAAAAGTATGGAGTAGCAAGTAGCACTGTTTATTAAGATTTAATGAAATACATGGTGGAGCTTGAGTATAGGATACATTTCTCAAAAACAACGTGGTAGCTGAAATTTCTGTTCATGCCTTTCATCTTGATCTGCAAAAATGGTGTGAATACATGCAAGGCAGAATTTGCCAGTGCTGCTATCAGGGAGACATTAAGTATGAAAGAACTTGTATTGAGCTTGGTGCTTTACCAGGCATATAAGTTAGTTAGTTCATTTTGAGCCTTGCTGAACCCCACATAAAAACTTTGCTTTTAATATATTTTCAATTATACTCCCAGCATAACGGACTTTTATTTTTCTTAACCCAAATAATAATATTTTGTATAGGCTGCATTTGAATTTTCAAGTAGAAGCTTGAAACATATCCTTACATTCACATTTATATTTTTCAATTCTTTTTACTTTACTATAGCACATTTTTTTGGTTTTGTCATGTCTAATTTGAAAAAGCAAAACCAGAAGCTTCAATGTCTTGATTCTACTAATCTAGTCAGAGTTAAATGTACATCCTTACAGAAACAAAAGAACATAATTACAGAGAAAGTTATTAGAAAGAGACAAGGTAACATTTTCAAAAATAGCTACATGGTTTTGAACCTGAAATTCCAATTCAAAAATTATGCAGGAATTTGGGTTTTTTACATTTCATTGAATGTCAGCATTATTTTAATAATTAAGTACTTAACATCGCTTTTCACAGTTTTACATACGGTTTAGGAGAAAGAATAAATTACAGAAAAAGAAAGACCCATTCAATTATTGTTCATAAAGTATTGGTTAGATTAACTATCTGCAAACAGAATGCTATGAGTATGTTACAGGTTATTAATATTTTGAAAGATATATAAAGGATAAAGCAAGAAGAAACAGTACTCAAATTCCATCTAAAATGCAGAAAATGTAAACCTTGGAAGTAGAAATGATGTTTTAAGGGGAAAAAGAAGACTGGAGGTCCCTCTGGCAATCAGTGGTGCCACAAATTTGGAAAGCAACCTTGGCAGCCTCTTGGGAGAGTGTCAGACTCAAACTTCCTTAGGAGGTCTCTGGGTGGCAGGCACCCCAATATCCCTAAACAGATCCAAGGCAGATGAGTTCTGCCTGGGAGACTCCCAAAGCTTTTCCCCAACTCATGTCTATGAGGGAATGATACTCTGTAGGCATCTTGTTTTGAGACAAGGTGGAACAGACTGCTAATATTAATCTCATCCAAATCTTTATGGATGCGTGTGTCTGCATCTGTTCCAAATCCAAGACACTCCAGTACTCAGTTATCTCCTTCTTTCCTTCAGCTGCATGGAATTCTTATGTCTACCTGAATACTTTTCTGATAAGTAATTTTATTTTTTCTATATGGCAAATATTACTGGTACTATGACCCTGGAGAGAGTACTTGGAAAGACCAATAAGATTAAATGCTAATTATAGAAGCTGGGAAATGACAATAAAAAATAAAATAAAATAAAAGAAAGGCTGCTATCCATCTACAAAACATAAAATTGTCTGAGGATGGCAGAATGGGAGTGCTTGATAACAGCCATTCATTAGGAACTTATTCAGATGTTTCCAATAAGGCTCTGTTTGCCCTTGAGTTTCAATTCTCTCGAGCTAAAAACAGGATGGTGAATGAGTTGCTGTGCTCTAGACTGAAGAAGATGATAGAAATTTTCATTCACACGGAGGAAACAGATATAAGGAATTGGATAAAGTTCTTACACAGCTGCACAGGGTTCACCTTTATATTGAGTACAATGATTTTATTTAATGACTGATGTCCTTTTATTCTCAAATTAAGTCAGGTATTTAACCCTGAAAAAGTCTGGATAGGGAATTTCTAAATGACCATAAGGCAACAAAGGGAAACTACTTATACATATTTTAATACTATCAGTAAAGACATAACTTCTCATGTTGTACTTCACAGCCTGCTTTGATATTCTGTATGGCCTTTCTGACTGCATAGCCTGTACAAACTGCCCATTTAATAAACCTATAACTGCATAAGAAAGTGAGGAACTACACAGAGACATCCAAGCCAACTGCATCAGAATTAGCCTGAATTCCAGAGAAGAACAGTCTTGGCTTTGCTGAACTCTGTCCATGACCTTATACTCTGTTCCTGTCATTAACTCCAGTGGTGTAGTACACTAATGGCACTGGACAGTTTCTGATACCATAATATATATGCACATTCAAAGCTAGTTGAATATGATGGAACATTGACTGGCCAAATCTTTGGACTGGATATGCCTAGAAGTTGCCGTTAATGTGAGCTCCTCTAGATGACCTGTAATATTGGCTATTAAACTGCAAAAGGCAAGTTTCATTGGAGTATAAACTTTACAGGAAAGAAAATTTAGAAAAACTATGTCTGCATAGCAATAACATGTTTATAAATGGTTCTTCCTTGAAAGAATGTCCTTGCATATGGTCTTGGTTTGAACTAGCTCAGAGACATTTGAGCTGCAGAAAACTTTAGTTATTTCTCTGTGGTCTTCTGCCACCTCTGTGGTCTGGCTACCTGACCTTGTCCTTTCTGTCATTTCTCTTCCCTTCTTTATTTGAGCTGGAGATTCCCAGGCCTGTGATGTGATCATGTCCTTATTTTCTTTTCTCCTCTGTATCCTGCAACCTAGAAACCTCTTCATTAGAAGATCAGCCTTCTCTTCCTCTTTGTCTTTATATAAAGGCTGACACCAGGAGAGATGAAACATGAACATCTCTGCATGGAATTATACAAATGGTGTGGGCACCCTATTCCAGCACAGCCTGTCCCCTACAGACTTGCCATTAAGTTCATCAACCTACAGATGCTCTCTGCCAGGATTATATCGTCACTGAGAAAAGGGCAAATGGCACTGTTGTTAGAGAAGAAAACTTGAAAGTCACTCTAACTCATCTGTCTTACCAGTTTACATATGCAATTTTTTTCTTTGATACAGAATAATTGAAGTACTCACACCCTGCATATCATGAAGATGGAAGAATGTTAGAAAAACAAACATGAGAGTATGCCTACATATCCTAGAAAAAAAACCCAAAAACTTTACTGAAATACTCTGTTTCATTCACTAGATGATAGAGTATACAGATCCATCAACACATTTTGGAAATTAAGTCAAATATTGTTTATATTAATAGTCTGAAAACACCTGTTAACCAACAATACTTATGATTTTACCACTCTATTTGACCTAACAGTTATGAGAAGAAAATATATTTCATTTGATGCGGATCATCTTCGGTGATTCAGAAAACAATAAAATGTATTTATATAATTTGCTTAGGAGTAAGAACAAAATGAAACAAATAATATTACAGTCATTAATCAGAATCAAGTCTTTGCTGTGCTAGTCACATTCCAAGCTGACACGGGAGACATTATTACTTTATCACAGAGGGAAATTTACCTCTGCATAGAAAGTTACATGTCTGTATATCAGCTAAAGCCCACATAAATCCACCAGTTTTATGTGGAGTTTCCAAGTACGGTAACATCTTTTTCCATAAAGAAAACAAGATTACACAGGAGAAAATTTACTTCTGTTTTTTTTTTCAACATGAATTTCACTTTTATCACCTACAAGGCTTAGAAAAAGATTACCTACTTAAGTACCATTTATGAAGTGTAGTGTGGCAATAATAACTGAAATTTTATCACCTTATCTGTATAAGGTTCTCAAGATGAACACAAGTAATTTTTCTGAAAATTTGATAGCTTGCTCTGAAATAAATTTAAGGACCTATTTATGAGCTGGGATATATCTAAACCCTGCTGTTTGAATGAGTACACTGTGCTAGTTAAAAAGCAACACAGTGTGAACAAACAGCAAATACCTCAGCTTCCAATACAAACAGAACAAGAGGTCTGTAAGACATCTCATTTCAGATGTTTTACTACCATAAAAAGAATCTGATCTTCTACCTTTAGGTTGTAAAATCAGTCATTCTGGATCCAGTGCCTTCATAAAATTCATGACTTGAAAAATGGAGGACAGAATTATTAACTGGAGAGTTTCTTGCCATGCAACATCATAATGTAACTCTTTCACATCGAGTCTAATACCTGTGCATCAAAGCAAAGACAGATAGATAGAAATGAGTGAAAGCCGTAGTGAAATTAATATTTCTACCTCCATGGATATGTAAATTGCATTTACATAGATATTAACATGAAAAAGAATGAGTATAAAAATGGGTAACTCACACATATTATCTATGAAAAATCTGAAGCTGTATAAGTATCCTCAATTCAACTGCTTTTAAACCAGTGGTAAAAAGGAAATGTTCCTGCAACAAGTACTGTCTATCCTGGACTTTGGAAAAGCTCAGGTTTGGAGCTAAGTAGAAGTACAGAAATTCCACATTTCTTCAAGAGAAATGTTGGGTTTTACAACATCCTGCTCTAAGAGGCAAAAGTGGGAGCTGTTTGAAGCTTTTCAGAGCTGTGAAATTTTCGAAGTTTAACCTGAGATAGACAAACTAGCAGAGTGAAAATGAGGTGAGCAAAGAGAAATGAGGAATACAGTTTCCATGTGACTTAGCAATTTGTCACTTCTATCTCAATGCCTTTTATGATTCATGGCTTGAGAATACAAGATAGCACTGCATATAGTAATCTTACAAACAGAAGTTTTGGGATGGATAAGCTACAAGCTATGCAAATCTTCCGAAGAAAGGTGTCAATAAAAGCTTTATACATCTGTACTTGTTTTCTGTGCATGCAGAACACATACCTTTCAATTGCTTTATACAGACACTTTTTGTTTGACTTCTTTTTTTTTTTTTTTTTTTTGTGTGTGTGTGTGTTTTCATCTGTATTATTTGATTTACTTGCCATAAGCCTAACTTTTCATAGCTTCAAGGGACTTCTGAACATCTAAAATGACCTAAATAATTTTGTATTAAACAATAACAACTCATGACTTCAACATTTTGAAATCTTGGTGTCTTTGAGAAGCAGAATGTTCTGAATGTCTGTGAGAAGATGAGAGTGCAGATTCTAATGATATAAAATGTCCTGACTTCTTCCCTGCAGCTCTGGAGGAGATAAGATTTTAAAGCTGGCACACATCCATTTGAGCAGAAATATTATTTAACCGGAAATTGCTACCCCTTTTAAAAGACACTACACTGCAGTAGAGCCCAGTGAATAGTGATTGTCATAAAATTTTGTAATTGTAAATTACTTTCAGAATAGGTAGCAAACAATGTTGCAGGATTTATATTAGACTCATTTTTGGAACTCTTTCTGATATGTTAGTCCAGGTACTCAAACTCTACTCTCTTGTGATATTCATTCAGACAGATTAACCTAGGAGCCATTTGTGGTGATAAAGCATTTTTCATAACATCTTCTGGAAGATGAACATGGACTACATAGCCAAAAGTCTTAGATTAAGGAACATAAACCCATTTAAAATTAAGAAGTCATTAGATTATTTTCTCCTTTTTTAAAAAAAGACTACATTGGTGCTGCCTTTATTGCTGTTCTAGGTTCTTAAACCTTATGTTTTCAAGCTTTTCTCTGAAACTTTGACAACCAGCAAGTTTTTAACACATCTATTTCACTGTTTGGTTAGACCTGTGTCTAGGAATGAAAGTTGTGAGGACAGCTGAGGTTCTATTGCAGAATGCTGAGTTGTGTAGGTGAGATTTTAGAAAAGCAGGAAATACAACAACATAAAATAATGAATTCTCAAAGTGTCAGATGTTCCGCATTTTCAGAATGCAGCATACAATTCTTTCCAAAGCACTAACTATGTAACTATATTTTATAAGCAGAAGTTCAAAAATATTGGGAATAACACTTAAACTATTTTTTTTTAACAAATAAAGTTTATTCTGAAATATCCACAAGAAACTAGAACATTAAAAATTCTTAAAACATGAGCATCAAGCTAGTTTCCCATAGTACATTAGAGAAGTTGCTAGCAGCACATCAAAATTAAATGTTGGCCTTTGGCATTAATTTTGCATGTCACAAACAGACTTTGTAAAATGGTATATGTATCTTTTTATTAAAATTTTTAATAAGCTTTAAAAGAAGGAATGAATAGTGATTAGTTACAACCAAGCTGATGTGGTTCATGGAAGACAGATATATAGTGGCAAACAAAAAAGCCATTAAAAAATCATACTGGATCAGACAACCACTGGTGTTCAAAGTCTCAGATACTTAGTAAGCAAAAGGAAACATTTCTATTTATCAGTTTCAAGTTGCTTCTTTATGCCTTTGCCATACACCTAAGAAATAGAACAGTACAGCAACATTTTCTTGATATTGCAACATATTGAATACTTAATGTTGACACAGCACATCTAAGTCTTGTATATGGTGTATGAGTTATATAAAATACAATTTAATGAGATCTGAAATGACACAGTAGATTAATAAATCATTTTTGCAAAGTTTTTAATATTATTGTTTTGTTCTAAATTTATGACTTCTGAACTTGTGGAGGTATTGCAGTATTATTTTTTTAATACAAGATTAAAGAATACACACATTTAGTGGCACACCTTTAGACAGAGATACAAGCAAGTGAACACCATTCAAACAAATAATCTTTTTTCCCCATTGCCTTACACAGTTTCTGAAGATAAAGCAATTTTCAGGACATGCTTGGGATCCACTTTTCCCGTCTCTTGTTAATTGTGACTGTACAGTGAAGTTCCTGCCGTGGAAGGCAGCGCGCAAAGGCGCTCCTGACATGCAATAAGGGCACAGCTACTGGGTCAGGGCAGGCAGGAACAGAGTTCAACCAGCCTTACACATGGCCAGCAAGGCACCAGCCAGCTCTGGCTCCCTGGTTGTGCAGCTTTGTCAGGGTGGGGTTGTACTCCCACTGTGCCACTGGGAATCTGGACTTACTCTTGTGCTAATTCAGCTCTTCAGCTTCAGTACAGGTCGGCATCCCCAACTCTGGTAGGTCTGAAGCCCTGCTGAAGATGCCCACAGACAGAGCTAAAAGATTATTCATAAAACAATGCTCAGGTTTCCCAGTCCAGTCTCCTAAAGACTTTATAGTTAGTGGAGACTGGTAGGCTTTTCAGGGGAATCATGCAAAGCAGGAACCTAATTTAGATTTTCTAAATTACATCCTGGACACTCCACCCTGTTACATAGTAATTTGCTTCCTGGGCAGTAATTTTTCATGTAGGTAAGCCACAGTCAGTTCAAGACATACTTTCAGTTCTGGTCTAACAATGCAGCCTTGTTTTTAACAAGCGTAAAGATACTGTGAAAGCCCTTACACATCAAACACAGCACTTGCCAACCTTTGAATACCTAAGAAATTGACTTTGCAGCAGGCATTAGGGTTCACGGAGAGAGAAGCTGCCAGCTGCCTTCCACAGAAAGGGTGAGTAGCACTTCGTCCCCTTCAGCAAGGTTCAGGTTCCAGTGCTTCCACATCTCAGCCTTGCCTCTTCTAAACCAAACCATTTTCTTTCTGGTGACTAAAATTGCTGACTGCCGATAAATTTTTCACCCTGCAGGTGATATTACGTTGGTCTGGGGGCAGACACAAACTTGCTCTGAGCTGACCAGAACTCCTGTAACCAACATCAGCACAAATGTCAAATTCATTTAACCCCACTTGTTTGATTCTGCATCCATGGAACAATTCATAGGAAAAAAAAAAAAAAAAGAGTTTACACTATTATCACTGTCTTCCACATGGGGATGGTTTAGAGTTACTGAAGTTAAAAATGTCCCGAATTGCACACAGCAACCTGCTGATAGTCAGTACAAATATACAGAGCACTGGTGCATATGAGCACTGTGTGACACACAACTTATTCAGCAAAGAACTACATTCTGCATTAGCTCCATGATTAATTGGACTAAATCTCCAGAGAGGTTTCCAACATGCATCATCTGCCACATGGGATAGTTTAACTCAAAGAGAGATCTTGAAGGTAGGTTGTAAATGTAATAATTTATTGAAATGAGGCTGAAAGCCAAAGAAGCACAGATAAAATATGATAACAGTACTGTGACCTTGTAATTTAGTGACTGACAAATTTTAACTGTTGACTTTAGGACCATTTACACTGGAGATTGTTTAGTAAAACCATAACTGAGGCTGCTACAGTGACACAGATTTACTATATGCTTTAGCCAGCATCTACATTGGAACAATCTTACAGGTAAACTAAGGCCAGATTAGTTCTCCTTGCTTCATGTTAGGGAATTTTGTGATGCCTATCTGTCTTTTACAAACACTTAAATAGATTAAAAAAATAGTAATTAATTGTCATTAATTACATCAATATAGCTATGCAGAGAATAAAGTAAAAATGTAATTTGTAGAATTTTGTGCAAGTAAAAATGAGATTTACGCCGAAGAAAAGCAGCTGTGTAAGTGCTTACCCATCCCCTCAGCTGCTTTGTTGAGGACTTCAGAGAGTCTTGTGTTGCTCATGGGTTGCTCTGGAGATGCTCACTCCTGTCATGAATTCAATTCACACAATACCAGCATTCAGTTTAGTGATTGTTACACTGTAACACAAAAAGCTAAGTCCTTAAATCCTCCCACAGCACCAAACTTCAGGTAAGCACAATATGTTTAAACAAAAGATTTAACAGAATTTTAACTCTGAGGAAACTGCAGTCTAATTCAGAATTCTTACAGAAACATTAAAAAGAAAAAAGGCAGAAAATTGGCATGGAGATAGGTAGGAGATTTGGGACTGAGAGCCAAATAAAACAAATACATTTAGAAAACTGGACTGGAAGTCAAACAATAGCTATGGTCCAGTCCAAGGCTGATTTGAGCTTCTTTTAAAGTGAATGAGGCTATGAATTCAAGATGTGAAAGAAAAATTCAAAGCAGGATAAAAAAAAAGAAGTATCTGGGCAGAAGGATTAAATGTTGAAAAGTGAAGCACTCAAGCTAAGTAGTCTGCATGGACTGACACTTCAAAAGATGAAACAGAGAGAAAAAGGAATGTTTTAAAGATTATATCAATTGACAAGGCCCTCAACAATCTGCCCCCCAACAATTGGAGTCCTATTCATTTCAGTGCATTGGACTTAAAAAAAAAAAAAAGAAAAAAAAAAAGAGAGAGACAGAAGTACAGAAATGTCTGTAATGGAAGAGCACTACTTTAATTAGCTGTAAGCACTTCTGGTACAGTTTGGTCTTAGCACATCAAATACACAAGCTGTTTCAGACTTTTTACCCAATAGGTAATGTCTCCAGTCATAAAGTGTCGATTAACAACTCACTCGCAAAGATCTGTTCATCTGTTTAGGAATATTTTGCCAAAAGAACACATGGACAAATTAGCCTTTTATAGATATGTGAATGGATGGTGCTGTCTGAAGTCAGAGGACTAGAATAATAAAGAAGAACAAATCAGAGATGCCAAGTTATATATTTCAGATATGAAGCATCATAGGAAATAACAAGAAACAATGATTTATCCTAGGCTGATAACATCAGACACATACTGTAACTTCCACGATGTCATTTCATTTTTTTGGTGAGGTTCAGGGACAATTGGGTAAGTGCATTGATTGATTTACGGAATGTTTCATTTTTCTGGGTATACTTTCAGAGACAAAATAAACCATGCCTGCCGTCTAAACAAATGTCCTGTACATTGATAATTGCTGCTTTTAATACATCAAAATATATTTCCTTTTAAAAAAGCTTGGATAATTGTAATTCAGTGGCAAATAGGATTCAGCTGAACATTAAAAAAGTATTCTTTACCTCTTCATAAGCAAGACAAAAATTTATCTCTTGAGACAAAGAAATTAGTGTATTCAGTATTTATCCTGAAACTCTTGAAAGGGAATATATAGAACTACTATTATTCCAGTAATAATTGCTGTATTAATATCACTCTAAATAACTTGAAACTCATGTGATTACCTCTTCAATGTTTGTGCCTCTCATATACATTTTTATAGCTTATGATACTTGTGAAAAAATTCAACAATAATGTTAGGAATAGAAGGAAGTATAAGAGATGGTGGGATTACGCGAGATCACCAATTTCAGTGAACAAGGACAGCATGTCATTGCTGGCTTTTTGTGATACTTCTAAAACTTTAGTGTTATCTTGCTTAAATTTTATCATCCAGCTATCTAAAATGATCTCATATAAACTAGGAAGGTATAGCAAACTTACACTTACTTAATTTTTTGTTTGGTTCTTTAACATAATACAGGACAAAGTATCTTGCAATTGAAAATTATCTGTTTTCAGCAAGCCATTTTTAATCTTATTTGGAAATATCTGCTCTGGCGTATACTAACATGAAAATATGTTTTAAAATGCACATATCAATGTCTGGGAGTGGAGATAAAGTAATGGTGATTCTGAAGAGTCATAAAAGCTCAGGTTTGTCATTTTGTGCATTTCCTTATCTAAAACCAGGATTGTTTATAGTTGTGCTGTTTCTGACAGACGTTTTTGCCCCTGTTCTTAAAGATATACCAGTAATGGAGATTCTGCAAATCTCCAGACCAATTTATTCCATCATTCAACTATTTTTACCATTAGAAATTATGTCCTGAACTCCATTAAGAAAGATTTAAGTCCATTACATCATAACATATCCAAAATGGAAAATAGAGAACAGATAATTCCCCTCTTCATTCTGTATCTTGAGAAAACTTTCAAGACTCTAGTCATTATTCCTTATTCTGAAACAACTAAATCCAATTCTTCAGTTTCTGATGTTGGTCATGTTTTTTGGACGCCAGAAAACATCACTGATCTCTTCTGATCCTTCTCTAACTGGCCTTCTTTATTGAAATGTAGGGACCTGATCTAGTGAAAAATGTTGCTGTCTGTGGCAGGCGGGGCGGGCTAGATGTTTTTTAAAGGTCCCTTCAAACCCACTCCACTCTGTGATTCTATGATTCTGTGATATCATGCTCAGAAACTTAAGACACTCTTACACAGGAAATTGGAGTGAGTAATAAAGACCAATTCATTTTACACTGAAAGGATATTACAAATATTAAGAGGTATTCCATTAAGATCGTTTTACAAATCAACAGTCAGTGCTGGTTTTCAGCAGCTCCAGTTTCTGAAACTAAGGTTTCACCTTAGTGGGCTGATTTCCCACTCTTTCCTTAATATACAACAAACATCAAAGGCCTGCTCCCTGCATCCAGTCCTCTGCTGTTATAAGTATCTATATGTTATAGTTTTTCAACCACTTATTTAGCTGAATCTTTAAACTAGCAAAGTTTCTTATGTTGTAAGAATATTTTAGAAAGTCATGCCTTTGGAGGTTCTAGTTTTGGGCTTCCATCAAGTGTTGAATAGCTTATACAGTTTTACAACTTTTTCTGTTCCTGGAGTCCCGTTGCTTAGCCTTCACTTACTAAAGTGAACTTCTTACATTCTTTTGGTCTTCTGCTATAAGATAGGTTTGCTATCTACCTACAGATCTTCCCTCCTTTAGACTAGTTTAAATTGAGCTTTCTTGAACAGGAGTGACTTAGTCACAAATGGTGGTCTACGTAGGACTTTCCTTATCTCTCTCAGAAACCCCTCACATTCTATTTCCTAAGATATTTCACAGATGCATATATTGTATAGTGGCCTATATTTTTTCTGTTCTGGATTAACCCAGTTATGGTTTTTATTCCTCTGTTATTCTCAACTGATAATCCTCCAACTCTTAGAGTCTTTTTTTCATTAGTCTGCAAGCACATGACTTTGCACTTTGGACTACTATACTTCATCCCATTACCAGTGCTCCAGCTTTCAAGGTTATCTGAGTCCTTTGTGTCTTCAAAATTCTTCCAACTCACCTTTACATTGACAAAGTCTAATAACTTTGTGTCACCAGAAAATTGTGTTAGAATGTTTGTGTGTGCCAAGATAACAAATGAAAATATTAAATCAGACCCGTTTCGAATTTGATCTTTGAGGAACTCCCTTAGTAATCTCTATCCAGACTGGTAATTCCTTTTTCACATTAACCGATTCCTTGTCCGTCTGTCTGATTTAGAGTAATAAGTAAATTCCAATGCAGTATCACATCAAAGACTTCCCTGAAGCAGATTAGTTCTGCTGCATCATTATTCTCTAAAAGCAGGACAACCCCGTATTTCACAACAGCAATCTAGCAAAGATCATCAAACAACTTTCAAAAAATTTGTCTTTCACCACATCCCTTTGTTCTTTTAATTCTATATGTTTATTATCATCTCAAAAACATGTTTTAAAGCCTTATTTATTACTGTGATTAGAGAAAGGAGCCTGCAGTTTACTTGACCACATTTTCCTCTTTCTTACACGTAAGCACCACGTTCCATTTTTTCCAGTCATATGGTGTTGATGCTGGTTTGACAAATTAGAAATCTGTGTGAAGGGGACTGTTAATTCTCTCACTATTCCAGAAAACAGCTAAATGCCTCAGAGCAATGTCTGTTGTGAACACTTTTTCTTAGTGTGCACTCACAAAGAACAAAGGGAAAGTATTAATTTAGCTTTGGGCACAGGTTTAGATGTTTCTTAATTGTCTTTATTTCCTGTCCCATCGATAACATATACATTCTTCACAGCATCTTTCCTTGCTCTGTTTTTATTTGTTTTCATTGCCCTTTCATCTTGAGTTTTGGCCATTCCACTTTAGCACTCCAGCACTATTTTTTAACTCCAGAATCTTTCTTTGCTGATCAATGTAGACTTCAGTTCCTTCCAAGCTGTTCAGTTTGCTATGGAAACCATTTCTAGAAGGCTAGCATGCAAATTCTCTATGATTTAAACCTGATTAAATCTAGTTGTTGAACCTTATACACATTTTTGATCTTTAGTCTTTCCAGCTTTATAGAGTAGCTTTTTAAATTTATCAGGTTAAGAACTGGACCTCAGCCTCCTAAATTCTAGTCTCACATTCCATAGTAACACTTTGTCAGCCAAATCCTCCTGTTTTTACAGCCAGTGTAGAGATTTTTACAGCCAGATTAGAGATTAAAGAATATAGATCAAACTCCTTTCTTACCCCAAGAAAGCTCTGATGAGGAAGTGATATATGTGTGTGTGTGTGTATATATATAAAAAAATATATATATTCCCCCCCTGCCCCCCCATTTGCCACATGTCAATGACACTTTTGCATTCCTTAAAATAACCTCTACTCATTTCTCTTTTCTCCCACCCCACAGCACCCTCTGGTTTCTCATTTGAAGATATTTAGGACTTATAGCTTGCACATATAATATTTTGTTGTATTCCGTTGGATATTTCTGTGAGACAGGACACCTTTACAGACTTAACTTTCCACAGTTACTGGGGTTTTTTTGATATATATATATTATAATGATGGAATTTGGAAGTCAGATGTTCATGCTGTTCTCTGCTCATTTTCTGTATCTTTAAATGGGAGGGTATTATCCTTCCTCCTATGTAGGGCAGACTATTAGGCTCAAGACAGCTGCTGTCAGAATGAGTGACAAACACATCATGTGGAGCTTACTTATTTCCCTCTTATTTTCTTGTTTCCTTAATTTAAATGGAAGGTCATTTGGCTTAATAGAACACAATAAGGCTGGGTCTGTGGAAATAGTAGCACTCTCGCAACCTGCAAAAATGATTTGGGTAAAAGTTGTAACTGCATAGGGTATGAAACAAAAACCGACTTCAAATTGACCAAAGTGAGGAAAGGGGAGGGGGTGCAGAAGAAAAAGAAAATATAGGGAAACATATGCTTTCTTTTCTGTAAACCTGTTTGTTTCTGAGATTGCAGTTATTCTTACAAACTATTGTTATTTCCTACTTCCTGAACTGAGGAAATTCAGAGCCAGTCTATTTCAAGTGTTAACATCAATTGATATTTTCCTTTGAGCACTTTTTTATCAGCAGTTAAAGACAACTGGCTTGCTAAACTCGGAATAATTTTTGCCCCTATATGTTCTCATCTAGGTCCTACAGAGGACTATCAGGGACACTTGTGCATTAGATCTCAGTTACATATGCATACACAGTATGCATGCATTAACATCACATTCAGTCTAAAATCCTAAAGCTTTGTTTTGTTGTTGCTCATTGGTGGGTCCTGTAGAGCACTGGAAATAAGCACTGCTTCCCGTAGCTCACCATCTGCAAGCAAAGGAGTGATTGTTTCCATCACTACAGAGCTCAGCCCCTGGTCAGCTGCAGATCAGCCAGAAGGGTTTGCTTTCATACTACTGGTACCAGCATTAATTGCTACTTCACTCCCTGTCCAGGGCTATGCATAGCTAGAGGTTTCTTGCAGGAGCTAATTCTAGGTCTTGAACCTGGCACAGCAACTCATTGAGAGAGGCCAGGCTGCATGGGTTCCCAATCACATTATGTTGTAAATATTTGGAGATATTCACCTGGCTAGTTGCAAATAAGAGTAACCATCAGTTTGGAAAACAGCTGGAGTTCACCTTAAGTGCTGCATTGACACCAGATCAGCTGTGAAGGAAGGGAGAGCTATCTCACATAATGGAGCTATTCGGATATTCAGACACATTGACTCCTCATGTGCCAGCGCTTCCACAGCAGCTTCTGTGTCAACTTGCAGCCAGTGAAACCCCTCTTAAAGCATGTTGGAGAAATTTGCTTCTGTCTTTAGAAAATCTTATGGATAAAATATCCATTTCATAAAATGTGGTAAGTGGCACGTAAAGGGAGAGCTTTATTTTAGATTACATTAACAATGTGGTAGATGAAAAAACATATTTTTTAATAAAAAATGTTAAATGTTAAGTAGGCCCTTTTATAACATAAAAATGATCATACTTGACCTTCCACATGCTTTTACACTGCTGAATGATGATCATGCACTGTTAATGTTTCACCAAATACAAAAAAATCACCTGAAAACAATTTCAAGAGAACTACCTTATGTTTGTTTACATTTGCAACTTCATATTCTGAAAGAAAATTAAATAATCAAGGGTTGATTAAAGTTAAGAATATGAACACACTGCCATTAATATTCTGATATCAATATTTTTAAAATATTCAGAGGACTGAAAAAATAGAATTTAATTGAGTTATGGTAAATTCTTACAGAAAGCTGAAAAGGGCATCAAAATTTGCATCCCCTTGCAAATTATATTTCTGCAGTGCCATTTATTTTCATGTGGCATAATTGAAAAGAAATATAATAATATTCTATCCAGGATGAGTAATAAGCTAGAAAAAGCAGGTATCTTAAGGGAAAAATCTGAAAGGAGGAAGTAACTCAGTATTTTAGAGGAAGAGAGAGAAATTCAATTCCCTGACTAAAGATGAGAGGTAGAGATGGAAACAGAAGTGGAAGGGCAACCTGGAGATGGCTTTGGAGAGGGAAGTATATTTGGGAAAAGGGACCTGCTATGAAAAACGTTGGCTGTTTTCTTTTGGTTTAGGGAGCAAGATGTTAAAACTGGGGATGAAAAGTTGAAATTGTGCTGAAAAGAATGAGTGTATGAATAAGAGAAGATTCATATAATTAACATGTTAAGGAAAGGTCATCAAGATATATAATAGAACAGTCTACATAAACTAAAACCTTACCAGAGCCTCCTTGAGGATGGGTCAACTTCACTGTCCAAGCAGTTGTTCATCACAGGCGTCCTCTGCAGGCCTCAAAATTGCCTTGAAGGAGACTATAAGAGAGAGATGTGTACATTATTTTCAGCCAATTTATTGCAAATATAAGAGAGGCTTTACTGAATGTATTTTCATATGGTGGCTAAACAGACCTACTGAGCAAGCAAAAGCAGTTTTATTGTATTGAACATCTAGTTGAATGTACATTTCATTAGAAAGGAATCCGGGGAGTGCTGTTAAAGAATAAATTATAGTATAAACATTGAGTTAGCAAAAAGATCGTCAGTGACTTGGCTGTAAAATCTGAAGTCTTCACTAACTTTAAAAGAACTGTATCTAGCAGTATCTGTTATTACTGTGTGTGGCTAGCTAATGTTCTGAATAAATAAAGACTATTCTAGCTGTACGGGTACTGAACATTACTAGCCAGAACTGTGTTTTTATCTATCAGCACATCAATTTCTCAAAAATATAACTTTGAGAGGGTGGAAGAATGGGTTACAGACAAATTGCAGGCCTGTGTTTCATATGGGAAACACTTCTAGTCAGGAAAAAGACATATTTTTTTTCCCTTTACTGTTTCATTTCAGCATCTCTAAACCAAATGTTTTTGCTTGGCTTCGGAACTAAAAAAAAAAAATCATTATTCACGCAACTCTGTGTGCAGCTGTCATCAAATATCCTTTATTTGACAGTGCACATCCCCATTAGTCAGTCAGCTTATGAATACCCCAGGTTTATTCATGAAGCAATAACTCCAAATACCAATCAACAATTTCTGGCAAAGTCTAGCTCCATTTGGCGAATGATGACCTGAAGCGAGTGTGATTCATGCTTTTGTGCCCACATGGTTCCATAAAAGCAAGGCACTCACTGCACCCAAAGAAAACCTTTGAGATCATTAGGAGATCCTCAGAGATGTATCACTAGCACTGGTGGCAACAAACAAAAAAGAGGAACTTTTTTCTGATTCCTGTGAATTTCATGATAATCTGTGACCAGGTGGAGATGGAAAACTCCAGCCTCAGTTTTGTAAGACCAAGGCTTTTTAAAACTACTTTCACGTCTTCTTAGAGAACTGACCCTTCTCACAGAACTAAAGCAGTGATTTAGAACTGCAGGAACAATCAGGCAAACTTCATGTCTGAAAGGTATAACGGTTACAAAATCGTTATATCAAGAACATATTTTACTAGTCTTTTTTTAAATACCATATATGTATTTCTTGCAAGCTGATATATCTATATATAAAAAAAAACAAACCAAAAAAAACCCCCCACAACCAAACCAACCTGAAACTGGATAAATGATACCTGAATATCTTTTACCTTACCATGGTAACAATTCCGCAGACACAAGAAACACAGTGAAATTTGTCCATAAACAAGTAGTTTTGTTAATAATATCAACAAAAATCAAAATGTGAACAGCCTGTAGACTCCGTTATGCTTTTCTTATAGGTGAATGTGAATATGCAAAAGAACGTTACTGGACAGCTTTGTAATACCATTATAGTAAGAAATATAATTTCTCCATAAATATAGAACTTTTCTTTTACTCTGAGAACATTCAGATGGGAGAAAGCAATATGATAGTTCACCTGATTTATATCAGTGAGATGAGGCAAATCCATAAATTCAGGCTCCACCATTAAAAGTAATTGCTTACCTACAGTTACTACACTAGAGTCTATCATTTCAATATAATCTTCAATTTTAATATTTTATATTGTCAATAGAAGGTTATGTGCTGAACCACATCGCTCATTTATTGGCATCTCAGTGACTGCTGCACACAAACTTGTTGAAAACTGCCTTTAACTGGAAACACCACTAAATTACAACTGTGTGTTTACTGTGAATGTTTTGTCTTTGACACTTTCACATATAGTGAAGGGGAAAAATGCTTAGAGAACTGAAACATTACTCCCATTACTTCCACTTTTAAAGGAAGAAACACTTGCTGAAATGTATATGAAGCATGTGTTATTGTTCAGAGGCCCAAATAAAGGTTCAGCACCCAGATGTTTAAGGCACCAGACATAGGTACAGGAAAAAAGTCTGTTGCAAAAGAAGTCTAGCCATTTGAAACCACGTTGCATAATACTTTGTCAAAAACTTACTGTGCCACCCTTTCCTCTGCAGCTACTTTAAATGGAAGACAAAAGAAGTATACTTCATATGTAAGAATACTTGACTGTCACATGATATTTTAGCACTGGGGAGAGCTGGTTACAATGACAAACACCTATCTAAATCCTTTAGCACCCTCATAATGAACTTTGGAACAAAATTGCAACAGCTGATGTCAGGAAGCAACTCCCATTGGATGCCCAAGGCTTTGCATAGTCATGGTGGTATTGCTATGATGCTATAGGACAGATTCACAGCTGTAGCTTTATTTTTCTAGTTATATGAGATATTTTTGTAAATAAAAAAGAAATATGGAGATATGGTAGATTGATGAAGTTCAGCTACCTTTTTTTATATATTCTAGGCTTTGACTGCTACCACATCACCTTTGATGTGTGTTTATTGAAAATAAACACAAAAATAAAATTACTTTTGATATCATGTTTTCTTAAATTTTTATCAGATTTACCCTTTAATGACACTCTATTTTTCCATAAAAACCTGCAAAAAAAACCCCTCTATTGAAGACAAAAAAATGCAAATACTTAAAAGAAAGCTAACACTTAGAGGCAATGCAGATTTATTCAATAGTTCTAAAATCAGGGCTATAGGAATTTAAGCAGAATTTTCGCTCTTACTACAGTATGATTTACGCTCTTTAATTAATATTCCGCCTACTATGACTTTATTATAGAGGAAAATGCAAAAGAACATTAAAAGAGCTCTCACTCTGAAAATAATGATTCCAGCTGTCAATTACTTCTTCAGAGTGAAATATCTAATTCTTCCTAGTATTCATTAATTTGTCTTTGCATAGGCAAGGTGTACTTTGTACTGTAGTAGTACAAAGTAGCTGTCGCTACTCAGTTGAGAATACACCATATACAACTGAAAAAGTCTAATTTTCATATATCTCAGAATTGTTTAACAATCAGTTCTTAATACATTTGCTGAGGCAGGTGTCTCTGACAGTAAATATAACTGATGCACAGATAGGGGTAGTTCTAGATTTCAAAACACCACACGCATGATTCTTCATTATCTTTTTGAACAAGACAAATCTTAAAAAGAAAAGATTGAAATAAAAAAGGACCCAACTAATTTAAAGGAAGTATAAAAAGACCAAATGTCTTTGACTGAATTAACTTGTGTTATATTTTTGTTTCATAAACACCCAAGTCTGCACATCTGTATGCGGACTCTGCTTTTCAGGCTGCCCTGGGGAATTTGTGGAGATCTCCACTGAAGCTTTAATACTAGGCTATTAGCTCAGACTAACGTTGTTACCATCATCCTCTGCAAAGAAGACAAGCTTTATAGTAGCCCATCACACCTGAACTTAGTGATATATCAAATGCCCAAACTAAAAAAGCAAGACCCATCAGGCACAAGAGATAGCTGCTGACTTCGTACAAAACAGCACAACTCCATTGATTCTGAAGGAGCCACATTCTCTTATTCGTTCTCAATAATTTGCCAGAATGTGTTATATACTTCAGTTCTTCACAAAGAGCTAGCTGTGATAACAGAAGTCTCTGGTTATATAAAATAAATCATAAAGTCAGTTTATTACCTGTCTCGGTTTTTCTCTGGAGAATGATTCTTCCAGACAACTTTAACTATATCTCTTGACCACTCCAAAGCCCATAGAAGTATCTAGAAAAAACGTTGTTTAATGTATCTCATTCTCAATTTATAGACAAAAAATAAAGATGAATGCTTGTTGTCTCTTTTCCCTGAAGTATTGAATATGGCTGGATGAAAAACAAGTTTTCCATCTTATGATAAATGTCAGAGTTCTGGCATTTGTTTTCAGTTCCTGATGTGAACAAAACAGGCTTTCAAGAGTTTTGGGGAAGAAAAAGGAGAGATGGCCAATTTCAGACGAGCTGATACTCATAGCATGCATGGAAATTTTCAATTCTAATCCATGCCTGGGGATGAAGGGACTTAATGCGTTATTTTCTATGTCCTAAGTGAAAATACTTAGCAACAACTTCCTTTGGGGCTATTTTCCTGAGGACCTTTGCTCACAAAATCTATCCTGGGTCCAAGAAATCTTTTCAGATAAACTTTAGTTGGTATCAGGATAACTTTGTGAAATGTGTTAGTGTGAAGGAATCTGGGTTTTGACAACAATTTTTAAATAAAAAAGGTTTTACTTCAGCCACCAATTATGAGCCCTAACAGCGGTACAGCCCTAGCCCCTGCCTAGTGCCAGCCCCTCACAGATGCCTTCAGGGGTACGTGATGGTGCCGGGGACCTGAAGCAGTATTCCCCAGTGGATGGGGAGCCCCACTTCCCAACCCAAATTGGAATAGCACCTATGCCTTCTGCCAGGTTGTGATCATTATTAATGACTAAAAGAAGTGGAACAGGCTAAATGTTACCTCCAAAAGGCATTAAGGCTGTTCATGCAAAGCCTACTATGGTTCTTCTCTGTGTAGAGACATAAAAAGTGCTTGTATGGAGGTCTGGAACTGAGGTCAAGCTGCAGAATATCAAGGCTCGTTTATTTTTTCACACCAAAATCTCTGGGTTTTTCCTCACATTCATCAAACTAGCAAGTGCAGCAGGAATTGCCTTTCTTAGCACTCAGTGCTAGTTCTGTTTTTCTTTTTTTTTTTTTTTTCTTTTCCTTATTGTATGTTTCCTTAACTGTTAGCCCAAATGAGACATGAAGATTTCCCCTATTTTGGTTAAAAAGGAGAAAAAGAAAATTAGAAGCAGACATTTTATAGTAGGATAAATTTTTCAAGTAAACCTTAAGTCTGGTTTCAGCAATTGGCACTGTTAGAAGCAGCAACATTTCTTTAAAACTTTGTTTCACTTTATCTGTTAATTTTAGAGAAACACGATACTGAAATTTCAGCTAACAATCGGGGGCTACTAAGTAGTGTGAGAAAATGAGAGAGAGAATGATTCCTGGACCTTTTCAGAAGTTAGAAATAGGACACACTTGATCATAAAGTATAGTCAGCCCCAGTGAAAAATAAAGGTGGAGTTGTTCTCACATGCCATCTCATAATATTGTGTCATGGGCGAAGGAAGCATCTGCATGTAGCTTTGCTTGGTTCACAGTATAGGTGTCTTACTAACAAGCCTGCCAACAAACACCATTATGACCATTTAGTCTTTCTATTTAATCTGTGGAGGGCAAGTGTAACTCATGTAGGCCAAATCTTCAGTCTAAGCTGAACCCTCAGCCTGGGACAAATCAAGGCCCCTGATAAAATCAGAGCCTTATTTTATTTACACAACATTGTCTTCAACAATTTAGTGAAACCAAAAGAAACTTGATAGGTAATTTTGTTTCACTGGATCAGCATTACATCTATGACTAAACTTTCAGACAAAAAGGATTAGAGAAGCCTGGCAACAGGCGTGCTGTAACAGATAGTATTGACAGGGAGCTCTCCATTTATTTCACGATGTCCTGAGGGAGCATTTGAGAATCAAACTTATTCTGGGTTTCTCTAAAAATTTAAAGTGTTTTTCAGTTTTCAAGTGATAAGTTGGTTGGGGTTTTTTTTCAGCAAAAGTACCCAGTTGTCAATAGGTATTGTACATTTTTCCCACAAACCATAATACAAGTTTTAAAAGAAATTCTCAGTCTGACTATATTATGTAAAAGGAATCTCCCATGGATATTGAAATTTAAAATTTTTACAGGGAAAACTAAACCAAACACAAAACCCTCCAAACCTATAAAGACTGATTATGAAAAAATCAAGACTACTGGTGATATTTCAGTCTTTGGATTAGAATTTTTAGGAGGCTTCAAATAGATATTTATTGACCCTTGTGGATCTCACTGAGAGGGCAAGAACAGTTTTAATGCCAAATGTAGGTGACACTTGTTATCTTAAAGCAGATTTACTCCTACGTGTCCTGCACTGGGACAGAGCACCATTTTGATCAGGAGATAGTGGCATAAGCTCTGTGGAAAAGAAAATATTTTAACTTTACACATGGGAACCGATTAGTTGATATACTGAGCCATTTCTTACTGTAATTTGACAATATGAGTTGAATGTCAGCATATGAAACTACCTCAGCAGATTGTGACAAGTACCAGATACGTCTTTGTCAGATCTTTGTTTTTGCTTGGATCTTGAGAAAAGAAAGTTGCTGTGCAACCTGACTCTTCTGATTTTCCAAAAGGACTAATAACTTCCATTGCAGAATCAGATACAACAACTTCAGTTGCAAGATTCCAACAAATTCGTGGAGTTGCTGGGAATAAAAAGTTCCTTTTAGCACCTCTTGTGGACAGGTCAGATCACAAAGGAAGGAAACAACATTCAGCACTGATTTAGTCCTGGAGGGTGGATTAAGAGCATTAGAGAAAGACAACTGACAACTAACTCACCAAAGAGCAGAGCACATCTCTCTGCTTCTGCTGCTGCTGCTTTAAAAGTTGACCTCCACCCGGGCTCTTTTCACAGCAGCAGGTTTGACAGATGAACGATAATGAGAGTCCAGATAGTGCACAGAACAGGCTTCTGCTTGAGCAGCACAAAAGCTAAGTCATCATGTAGCTCTTGCCAGGCACCTCTCAAAGGGTGTCGCACTTCCAGTCCTTTGATCAATATTTTTTTTCTCAACAGAGCAAGAAGAGTAAAGCTGGGACACTTTCAAAAGCATAAACTGTGGTCTGATGATACACTCTTCCCTTTTTCCTCACTCCTCTTTCCTTGCTGTTGCTCTTGGTGAGACAGACTGCATATATTAAGCTTTGATAAATGACAAATAAACCTTGCTGTCCACAGAATGACTGTGGAGTTAAGTTCACTTCCACAGCAATATCAGACTGTCTGTCAGGTAATTTATCCACAACATATTCATAAGAAATTCTATACAACTGCATACATGTGCACACACCAGCCAGCACATTAAAGGCACATAAACATAATTAGACAAAAGATATCACTGTAATATGTTTCTTCTTTATTTTCTCATGCTTTAGAGATTGACCCTTTTTCAGTTTTCTAGTATTTAGAGATCCATACCACACTTTCACATCTTGGAGAGGAAATATTCATGTTATGCATGACTGCTTTGCTTTCTCTGGCAGGCTGAACATGTTCACTTATCTTTTCCAAAGGGTGGCATCATTTTAGTGCTTGATTCATTTTATGTAGTAGTTTACATTTTGAAGCACTGTGCAAACTTTAATCCTCACGGTGTCCTCATGAGAACTGAGAGGAAACGTTATCTCTGTTTTTCAGATAGGGAAAGAGAGCTTACATACACACACCCCCCAATCAAGTTGCAGTGGCTCAGCAAATTGTTGCCCATTGGCTGATCTCTGGTAATAATGTGAGCCCCACAGAGCCCCTCTTAAAATTACTGAAATCTCATTAAAAGAGATCTAAATCAAGGTACTGTTACTTTAGATATGGCATAAGCTAAAAGTACAGTACCTGCATGCAATTGCAGAGATTCAGCTGCCATTATGTGATCCCATGCATGTATATTGGCAGAATTAAGTATGCAAACATTTTTCAACAACAGCAGTATCCAACCGCTTGGCTCAACTCGCTGCTGGGAAAAATCTAACCTAAACTGCTGAAAATTGCACTGAAACTGCTGAACAACTGCATGCTTCATGCCCATTTTACTGCAAGTGAGCTCTGAAGAGATGGCAACAAAATTCTGCAGGTTTGTAGTGTCTTGAGCCACTGCAGCAATATGAGCCTTGACTCACAGTGACACCGAGTGATCCAGCTTTTCCAATAAAATTATAAGACAGAATCAGTTAACCGGTCTGTGTTTAATATTTCATTGCAAAAACCTCTTCAAGTTGATTCAGTACAATTCAGGATTTTACAAAGAGACAAAGTGTATTTTTTCTAGTGTCTTTCAGTAAATGAAAAAAACTTTCAAATAGTATAACTGAGCTTTCTTCTCTACCATTTTTTACCAGCGGAGAGGAAAATAAATCCTCTCCATGAAATTATTTCATAATTTACACAGCTACTTTAAAGCTATTTTAAAAGGCTGGTGCAGTTTTATTTCTCAAAATGACAGCAAAGATACAAGTTTGGTCTTCTACATAGTGATTTTTTTACATGAAGAAAAGAAATTGACATTCTACTTTACAGATTTTTTTTCAAAATGGATTTTTATATTGTAGCATCCCCAGCCTGTGGGCCTATCCATACAGCATTTTTGCAGTAAAGCATTGCCACCACAGCTTATGTATGATGTATAAAAGCAATAGAGAGTGATTAAGTATGGCAATGTATTATAATGGCTGTATCTTACAAATATATGTTTAAACAAGAAAACAAGTACTGTGAATTGTTGGAATAAGTGAAAAGAGGGTGAAGGAAGGTGCCATGACTGCATATACAAGTATATTTATCGGAATATCAATGACACAATGAGACCTAAATTCTGACTTGCACAGAAATATGAAATGAACTAATCTGTATTTATTAATATGCAAAACACATGTAGAGGATAGAATGTACTGCATATGTTTTACAGTGTAATAAATAAAGACATAGGGGAGCCAGGCATTGCTTTACCATAAAAAGACATTAAGGATGGATGTCATAAGGCATTTGTAGAACAGCATGTAGGAAGCAGAACATTTTTATACAACTGAAAATTAAATGACATCTAAAAGGACAGGACAGCCCTACAGCAAACTGACCCTTAGACAACTGCAACCAAAACATTACAGTTGATGAAATCAAGCCAACATTAGAGTCAGAAAAAAGCCAATCATAGAATCCACTTGAACCATGCCTATGGGGTCTTTTTCTGTTGTTTCCTTTTTGTCAAGGTTGCTTCCAAGGAAATAAAATTATATGTGCTGCACACAGTATATATAGGCAAATGATAGATTTTAAATTTAGAAAAGAAAATCAGGTGTAAATGGAAGGATAAATACAAAAGATATGCTTCTGAAAGCAATTATTGACTTCATGTAATACAGTAGAAGGAGAAAGTGACAAAATTGCATTAGGAATGTTAGTAGAAAAAATAGTTTAAAATAGTGAAGATGTTGGGTTTGCTCTTTATTGTGGTTTTTTTTTTTTTATTATTATTATTTTTCTCCAGCATAAGAAAGCTAAAGGATAAGATAAAATCTGAATTTACAGAAGATAGATTGTGCAAGACTTATCCAATATTTTTCTGTATAAAATTATTGGATTTTTTCCTAGATCAGAAATTGAAATAGATGTGATATATGTTGATTTCATGAAGATGTTTTGCATAGGTCCATATAGAAAATTAGTTCCTCTAGACAAGATGAGGTTTTGCTTTAGAAATGCATAGTATGAAATAATCTATTTACTGGTCTTTAGGAATGACCTGTACACAAAGGAGTAGGAAGTACTACAGGACTAACATAATATGAAAGAAAATAGAGATCTCGTAAGGAGGAAAGAAGATTCTTCCAGACTAAAGGAATAGAGATTGAAAGAAATCTGACAGTAAATTTGCAAATGCATGCATTTAGGAATTAAGAATTTCTGTTAAAAGCAGTATCCATCTGTTGAAAGAAGCAAAAGAGGACATCCTGTCATATTTGTCAATATCATATGTCTGCAAAAAACTACCCAAGTGTGATTTTGAAATGAATGAAACTCATGTGTAAGGGGTCTGTAAAACACGGCATAATGTTTCATACCATTTGAGAGGATATTGAGATCATTCAGAATTCTGAAGATAAACTTTGATCTTCCATGAAGAGAATCTTCTTTGCTCCATTGATTACACCTGCTAAAGGGGCAAAAAACTTTACTATGTGGGTTGGCAGATTGTGGAGTCAATTATATAAGAGAAAGTCGAAGATATTTATATATATATATATTGAGTTCAAACAAGCATATGTTTGCTTTCCCTGTAAAGCATGGTGGGTGGATGTGAGTCAACTTCAGTCAGATGATATGGTCAACTTTAATTCCTCCTCTGTTTACTAACACAGATTTCAAGTTTCTGACTGCATATTGCTCTTTCCACAGGACTCCTGTTTCATTCAGGGCACACAATGAATAGTGACACTGAATGAGCAAAAATGGTTTCTATCCTCAGCCAGGGTGTATTTCCATGTTTTATTTGCAGCTCACCATTCAAGCTTCTGCACTAAATATAGAACTATTAACTTCCACCTGGGCTTATCCATTGTATATTCATTCAAAGGAATATTCCATAGAATCAATCGGTTTGTCTTTTATAAGGCTCTATCAATGGATTTCTTGTATTTCAGAGGCTGAGTTGCAGGAAAATAAGAAACACCCTTCAGTTACTTGAGAAAATGCTGGAGTTTAGCATCCAGATCCCAGAATACTATTATAACCACAAAACTTGCTGCTTTGTGGATTACACATGTCCCGGTTTTCTGACAAACAAAGCAACAGTCCTTTGTCTAATAACCTTAGCAATTATTAAGTTATGATTCATTCCACACCAAAGGTCCATTCTTCCTGAATGAGGCATGACTCCTGTGAAAGATTACTATGTGATTATGTGATAAAGAACTACAATATGTATGCAGAAGAAGGTTCTGGAAAAAAAAATTGAACAAGAAACCTTGTTCCACCATTTCCTAACTTGTGTTTCACATAGAAATGTAAAATTCGTAACATATATGTATAAGTTTTCTGAATCTTAACTGGTGTTCAAGTAAGCATTTTTGCTTTCCCTGAAGTGGTAGGATTTTTTTTCCTTCCAGAATTGCTTGATATTAACATTATATTTAGAATGATTTTATTAGTTGAGTATAGGTGGCTACATTCAAGTATGAGAAAGCATTTGAATTTTAAGAAAGGAATGGGCAGCACATCAAATACAAGATACGTTACTAGTAGTTTGTCATTACTTAACACTCAGAGTCCATATTAATCATTGGAGGTCAAAACTCATTGCCATGGGGAAAACTGAGGCCTGAGTACTAAGGATCACTGAGCTTCAGAGCTACGTAATGTTATTAGTAAAGATGCCAAATTGGGATACAGTATTTTTTGCAGATATGTCCAATTAACATTCAGCATAAATGATGGACAAATGGGCTGATTGATATTTTCTGGCAAAGCTGTTTATCTGTGTGTAATTGTTTTTTGACTAAACAGGGTTTTTTTGCATGAGGTATATGCTATTTATACAAAGTGTAAGGATGTTTATTTTTTTGCTTTTTTTTTCCTGATGGAACAAATTAATACATGCAATATTCAGGTTTGGATGCTATGCTACAATGCATCAATAAGATATTTTTCACTGTGATACAATACATCAATTAGGTAAATCTTAGTTTTAATTTTCAATCACAGTTCAGAGTTCAGTCAGAAAAGTCTGATATTTTCTATTGATGAGGTGAGAAAACATAGGAATGCCTTTATAAAAAGGTTGACAGATAAAACCTTATGAAATGGAAGCCACTGATGGGTATTAGTGCTTTTTTGTGGGTATTCACAACCCAGTAAGAGTTTGTATCAATGAGTAATTTACAGAAACATTGTCTCTGTCCACCCAGAAATGTCTTAGTTTGCGTGTACTGGTACAGTTAAGAAAAAACATCCATCCACATGTTCCTTACCTTCACTGAAATTGTCTGTGAGTGATTCCCCAACTGCCTAGATTTGTTTCATCACTACACAGTTTAAATGCCCTACGGATGTCTGAAAACAGCAGGACAGATGTAGAACAGAGTTTATCATGTAGAAAAAGGAAGCTGTTTTGACATGCCTGCGTGCAAAGAGGGCATCCTTCTGGTGAGAAAAAGCACTTGTTCAGGTAGAATAAATTAGCCTGCTACTGCAAGCGTACTAGCCCTAGGAATTTGTCTGGGGACAATCATAGCAATAAATGTGGATTTAACCGATGCTGTGCTTTTTGACCTGGGTTAAACTCCTACAGGAGAACACAGAAGAAGGAGAGATTACTGCACCCCCATCAGCTCTCCCACCTCTTTCCTTACTTGTTTAGACATCACTACTGATTTCCAGATTGCAGTTCAGATCTAGCTAATATTTGGAAGGGGGAAAAAATAATAATAATAAAAAAGTACCTGATACTCTCTGGCTGTTTTTTTTTCCATCCAGATCCCCACAATAATATATTCCAAAATACCCTTGAAAGTGAAGCATTAACATCTTGCTATTAATACTTGTAAAGACTTGGATTAATTTAATATAGAAAAGCTTACATTCCTTAATTTATCTAAAATACAAAGGATCTGAATTCTTCCTGCGCAGTAAAGGTACTTTAGTATAAAGGTCCTGGAAGTTGTTTTGGGCATCTGTATAGCCCTGCAGCACTGCTTTACAATCTTCTTTTAGGAACAGAAAAGGAAAAAATTGCTTGCTTTTGTTTAGCACATTGTTTTCATACTTGGGTAATTTGATACACACATTAACATTTGTGTCATGAGAGTCAGATATTAAAAATCTCATTAGAAATATTTTGAAGTTAGAAATAAAGGGTTATATCAATAAATATTTATTCTATCAGGGAAAAAAATGGATTAGATATTCTAACTGGCCCTTGCAAGTGAAAATATGGGGCTAAACAGCTTACAGAAAGTCAAAGATATGGTTGAGAAAATGGTCTTTAAAGTCACAGGACTATTTCTATGGCATTGTGGTCTCATTTTGTTGACAAACACTAACTAGCTTTCAAAATTGAGCCTTCAAACAACAAACACAATTCCCTGAAGTTGTGATTTTCCTCAAACAGTTTTAGCTTAAAAAATGGCAAAGTAGAGCTGCCAGGTTATGATCTACCATTTCCTTTAACCAGGCCTGTTTTCAGAGTTTCTGTCCCTAAAACAGATGGATGTCTGCTCAACACTGTTATTTACCTGAGCTTCTGTGTTTCTAGGATTTCGATTTCCTCTGGAGTCTCTCAGGTTACATTTGGCTAGACAGGTCCCCCAACAAACAACAAGTGGAAGCGTGAGATACTTTTCAAACCATGGACCCTAGAATAACTCAGAAATTTTCTGTGATTTGCTACATCTCTGTTGAGGGGAGAGAACGGTGAGGGAGGGAAGTGATTTAGTTTCAGTTGCATTGAAGTAGGTGTGAAGCAGTGTTTACAAGCCAGCAATGGTGTAAGTATTTAAACCATAAATGTTTTCTGTAACACGCTTTCTTTTCCCCCAGACTAAAGGATGCATACTAACATAGCCAACAAATGGATTCAGCTGAGAGGTGCCTGTTACTAGCATTGCATCTCAGCTGGTATCTCTGAGTGTTTTTTGCAGTGTCTTCTAGACTTGAAGATGTTGGATATCTCTCTCAGCCTGAGGGGACACCAAAATACGGACAAGAAGGTCTGATCATCTGAATTGCATGCAAATTATGGAATTAAACTTTGACTTCAGAGTATGTCTGATCAATGTGAACCTAGATGAGAGCATTTCCTGGGGGAGACTGCCACTCTCCACTGTTTCAGCTTTACTAGTTTCCGCTCACAGCCTTATAACTTTATCTATGACAGTTCCTTGCTACTTATCACTGTCCAAACCATATATGTGGTGTTAATGGAAAAATTATTGGCATGCAGCACCCCAAAGCAGTCTTCATTCCTAAATCAACAATGAAAAGAGCCCTTCTATTAGGGCCTTTCCTTTTGCTTGTCCAGGCGTCCTCACCCAGCTGTCCAAAAGAATTCACTGTTAGATACCGCAGCATTTAACCCTAACTTAGACTGAATTTTAAGAAAAGGTCCACATTACCACATTAATTGAAGAGCGTGTAAAGACAGGCCTTTCCTTTCTTTTGCTTTCAGTTGCCAGGAAACATTGGCAGAACCTCCTGCCCCTTTGAGTTTGTCTCCACCTAGATCTCCGAACAAGACTTTTCTCACTTTTAGCCAACAAGCATCAAAAGCATACTCCTTAAAATTTTAGGACATCAGGCCATAGGTTTGAAACATACAAGTTTTCTTAAATGATTATGACAGCTTTAATATATGCCTTCTGAAAATTCATCAAACAGCTGATAAGCAGACAGTATGGAATCTCACTGAAAGCCAGGCAGATAGAGAAATAATTTTAATCGTATAGGTAAAGAGGTATTTTATTATTTCTATGGGGTATTAACCCATTGGGAATCATGACTACATAATAAGGAAGGGGTGCAGTACCAGATGGTAGATTACCTTGCATAGATGCAATCTGGCTTGAGCCTACACAAAAATTGCATTTTATAAATTATATTCTAAAACCTGTAATTGTAAAACAATGCAACTTTTCTTCTTCTCACATGTAAATCATCTTGCTTATGCAACACAGATTTTGTAAGGATACAATTTTGAGTCATCTGCAGCTTTATGCTTCGTTCATCACCTTAATCTCTCAATGCCTTGTTAAGCAGCTTCCTTCCTGCACATGTTTTAAGATGGCCACTGTTCAAAGCTTTCTTGCTGCACATTTGTGCATATTTTGGCTTGTACTTGGATAAGATATCACTAACACCTTGCATTTTTTTTCATCTTTCAACTGGGGATGTAGGAATGATTTACATCCTTTACAAACATTTTACCATGTCTTACAAAGATGAGAAAACTTTAACAGAGTGGTGGAAACCTGAACTGGCTAGGTGACTTCTCTGTGGTCAAAGTTTGAAGACAGGGAGCAGAAACACAATCTTTTAGCCTAGTTCTCTGCTCCAGCTTTCAAGGTTCTTCTACTATGCTCAGAGAATTCAAGCCTAAGAAATATACTGCCACACTATATAGTCTGTGTATTTCTGCATTTGCTTTCAGCTGAGCTGGATGTGATACATAACTTGTCTATACTAGTCAACTTTCAGTATAATTGGTGTTACTTTAAATATCTTTCTCCACCAACTTTTCCCAGACTAGTATTTCAGTGTTATCAACTAGCAAGGACAGCGTATCTCAAACTAACTATAATTTCTGTATTGTACTTTCTGCGTATTCTCAAGCTCTCCTGAATAAATTTCATTAAGAAATTAAATTTGAGAGAAAGGATGAAGGGAGGGAAAAATGGGTGTTGTCAAAACCTAATGTCTGGAGAAGAATAACCCAAAATGTATTTAAAAGAAAACTGAAAATGTAATACCCAAAAAGATCAAAAGATCCCAATTAGTTTCAAATTCAGCATTAAATCTCACTATTTTCCACCTGTGTGAAACAGACCTGCCACTTTTTTGTGAAGAATATGAAAAGACATTAAGCCATTATGACATAAAGTGACCAAAGTTGGCCTGTGCTATTCCTTCAGGATCAGCTGTGTTACCTCAAAGATATGGGCAAATGAAAGGGCAGGACTCAACAACAAATTAGTTGTCATGGCCCTGTGGGCACTAACATTGCCATGGCCTGGCCTGACCATCCCAGGGCTGCATATGACCCTGGTTCCCCTCACCAGGCCTGATCCTGACCCCCACCCATGGGCCCACAGTCCTGCCAAGTCCTGCCCCAGCCCCGTCCCCAGGGAGGTGCCTGGTGCCCTGGACTGGGGCTGCTCCAGTTGCCCCCTGGCTGCCTTGCCCCTGGCTGGGGCATCGGGATGTGCCCTGACTGTGGCCTCCTGCCCTGCTGCCCTGAGGTTCCCCACTCACGGCCCTCATGGAGTCCCTGGCCTGTGCAGTGCCCTGACATCTGTGTGGGAAAAGGTGGAAGAAAGAATACGATCATAATCGTGAGCATGTAGCTAGATGAAGTACTTACCAAGGACAGGGCATGCTCAGTACTTAAGAATTAAACACTAAGCAGTGAGGAATTCAGCACAGAGGTATAGCTAGAACTGGGATAAAACTAAGAGGACAAGCATTTCATCAAACAATAAAGAAATAATGTGGAGTTGATTCTCAAGGACATGCTGTAGAGTCACCACATTGCTTGAGTCTCATATCAGCTGAATATATAAAAGTTACTATATTCTTCTTCCCATTCAGTTTGCATGTATAGATATGGGATAAGAGTTCTTTAAGAGTTGTCATAAAGTGACATAACAATTTAAGCTATAGCAAACATAGAGAAGTCATGTCAGACTGCTGAATATTTAATAGTCAAGTACTCACTGGCAAAGCCGGTGGTCATTTTTAAAAACAAATTCATATTTAATGGAAATAACGCAGAAGCTTAAGCAAGTCAAGGTTTACAAAGTTTTTGAGCATCACTATTCCTAGGTCACTGTCTTCTCAATGTTCTGCTGATAAATGCAGACAAACTCTTCTGAGAAATTAGTGCTGCTGCACAAAACTGCAGCCAATGCGTGTGACAATGTCAGAGCTTTCTCAGAAGTCAGACAGGCAGCGGAGCAGTGCGGGATCGTGCCGGACTCAACAAATGCTGCTTGTTTAGCAGCTAAGGCTCAATGTCACCAAGATAAATCCAGTTCTCTGTCCTAGTTTACACTGGAATTTCGCTTGGGTCATGGCAGAGGATGTCAGCAAGTCAAAATGAGAGTGCAATGAGAGATATCTAGCTCAGACCATCATATAACCCCATAAAAGGAAAGCCCTTCTAGGTAAAAAACTGAGAATCCTGCACCTACACTTGGGTCCTATCAAAATCTGAATGAAAGATAGCGGTGTTCTGAAATTTAAAACCACAAATATATTTCAAAATGGTAAAAGCTGTTGAAGGAACTTCCCTCCTACTAAAAGAAGAGTGATTCACAATAGAACATACCTGAGGTAGTAAAAGTGCAAAGACAGAGCAAAGGATTAAATTGTTAACCAAAGAAATAGTACCTGAGATAAATCTGGACAGGAGTAAAAAAATTAAAGGAGAGTCACACATGAATTAAGAATTAGGCTGCTAGTTTGCTACTATTATACAGAAAGGAAAATTCTTGGTAAGTGAAAAGGTGGAAATTCTTTTCTATGGAAAAATGTGGGTTCAAATTCTTGAGATGTGAGGTTGAAATTGTAGTCTTTGATGAGAAGCAGTACTTTCCATTGGAAAGAATTTCATAAAAAACCAGGAAATTTTGAAATAAAAATGAGTTCATGGGCATTCAGGCTGATTCAGTAACCTCTTGAGCTAGCAATAAGAGTTGGTCAAGTCCTCTGTTTAACCAGTGAAGCCTTGAAATCCCCAGGCATTCAACTGATAAAATTAGTCAAGTGGTAAACGTAATGCTCAGAAGCTCTGAGATTTCTAGTTCCCTGTGGATAACTGGCTAGCTGAAAAGGGTCACATAGACATAGTCCAGCTGGCTGGACAAAAATGCACATCGCTCTCAGCTTATCTGAAGTAAAGCAAAATACACTGTCTTTGGCTGTCCTTGTTACACAATAACAGGAAGATTTTGGTGGGAAAAGAATGTTGCAGGTGGGAACAGAAAACTACAGAAGAGAAACTAGGGGCGGGCTTGGTATTTAGGCAACTAACCAATAATGAGCTTAACTTTTGTAATATGTATGAGCTAATTATAAGAAGGCATAAAAGGTGACTGTAAGGGACAATAAACGAAGTCTGCTGATCACTCATATTGAGCGACTGTGTCTTCCCTCCGTCGCAACAGTTCCCTAATGGGATCTGAAAGGAAGAAAAATTGCTGTCAGTGGGACTTGGAAATGACTATCATGTATGCACCTGGTGGTCAGGTTATGGGGAAATGGGAGTTCAGAGAAGTAAGTTGTCTCTTAAGGAAGTAGATTTCAATTCAGTTAATATTTACAATTTTAATTCTGTTAAATCACTGTTTTCCCCATGACAGTCATTTATGCCAGAAAACTTGTGAAGAGCAGCAATTGAGACTCCGCAATTTCATCTTTGTGGCATTTTTCCTGAGGGTCTTGTTAGAAAGGTCTTGTCATAGAGCATGGTAGAACCTTAAAGTATAAGAGAAATTTTCTAGGCATCAGAGAAAGAAATATTAAACAGGTAAAAAAATGGGTTATTTGGAAACTGATGGGTGGGAGTAGAAATGAAATCAAAACCCCAGATAGATTTTTTTCAGCCTGGAGCCTTATTGATTGTCATTGTTGGGGGATTGAGCTGTCGACATCATACTGTTTTCCTTTACAGCAAAAGAATTCACAGACTTTGTAGGTACATAGCGGATTAGAGACACAAAGAAAATAAGTGGTATCTTCTGATGGATGTTTTTCCTCACTACAGTTTTCACTTGCTACAACACAAAGAGAAGGGTACACAAGGTTATATGGAAATAAATGTCATCTTAGTTCATACCAAATGGGAATAAGAAGGAAATTGCCCTGTTACATGCATGCAAGTAAAAAAATTTGCATCCACATTTGCAGCAGTGAATGGATAAAGACATGCAAAATATTCAAGTGCACAAAACAAGGAGAGCTCCTGATATGCAAATCCTGTATTTTACGAGTGTTCTATCAAGAAGACCATTTTGCACCAGACTGTTTCTGTATCATTATGTTCAACTCTTTGACATGATTTCTTGCCATAATCTAGTATGCTTAGTCAAACAGAAAGCAAAAAATCAGGCCACATCTTCTGAAACTATAGGTTTTACACAGTGAAAAATTTATGTGGGGAATTTAATAAAGAGCCACATAATTGGTACTAGGTTGAAGTAAAATGTTAAATACTGCTCTTTTTTTTCAGCCACAAAATCTTATATGGCTGCTCCTGAGCTGAGAGTATATTGCTGCACGTGGCAAGAACAGCACAGTGTCATGGAAAGCTATCTTTCTATTTAAATGCCTTGAAAAAAAATCACAAAAGATATGTGAAACAAACATTAAAGAAACCCTCAGATCATCCTCAGATGTGCACTGCAAAATTACAGCTCCACTTCAGCACAACAATCCAGTTATCTTGAAACATTTCCCATATTCTAGATTTAAGCTGAATACAGGGAAGATTTTATAGGAGGCAGGGGAGGAGCAAAGCGAAAGAGAGATGTGTTAGGTCACAATATTTTTATGTCACAGTTTTCTTTTCTTGTATCAATAGTTTCCATGTTAAATGCAGTATCAAAAATTCTCTCTCAAATATATGTAAATGCTATAATGCGGATGAATGCTATAGACTGAGTTTTATCCTTCAATTACAATTTGCTTTGTAATTCCAGATCCCTACATGTATGACTAAGTATACACCCCTGCCAGGTTTCTACGTGGACATATATCTACAGGTTTCCTCAGATAAATTAACTTTGGAAATTCAGTCCAGGAAGAAAACAAAAAAAGGCACTGACACTCTGCCTGAACTTCCAAATATATAGCAGCCTGGGCTACATCTCAATGATGTCCATATTCCCCCAACAATGAACACAGTTTACACTCAGATTAGTTCTAAAGCATGCATACTGTGTGTTCAGCAACATGGGACACACAAACGTAATTTACCATGTACTTTAAAACAGACAAAATCCACTGAACTTCCAAATGTGTACCACTAAAATTAACAGGTATTATCAAGTTTACAGTGTAGATATTTAGTTTGAAACATCAATAACAGCTGAAAGCCTGTCCAGACCAGTGATGTTATTTTTGCTGCTATCAGAAAGAAATATAGGACATAAATATCCAATAGAAACAAGATATTTTTCTTTTTAAATATTAGAGAAAAAATACAAAAAGGAAGATATTTTCCTTTTGCTCTTTGATCCAGATTTTTTTCCTTCAGTTAAATTCTCTCCCACTTCAGTTTGAGTCGTCTCAAGATCCTTTACTGGTGTGATTTTCTCTTCTAACCAATTCTTCTCTCCAATGAAATTATTTTTTCTTCCAGTCCCTTTTTGCCTATTCTGTTTTCTTCCCAACTTTCCTTAAAGAGTGTCCCTTCCTGATTCAAGTCTTATCCTTCCTCTTCTCATTTCTCTTCTTGCCTGAAAAGGCCTCTGTTATTTGTACTACTTATACCATTGTGGGCTGAGAAATTGTTGGATTAGGCAACTGCCTTCACCATTTCTTTCATGTTGTCTTAACTTTCCTTATCTACCCCTAGCTGTGATGGAGTGAGAGGCACTGAGAATACAAACCAGATCTGATGAGGGGTAATGAGAAGAAGATGAATCCTGTTCAGCACAGCAGCTACTAAACACCATTGTAGATGAGTGAAGAAATTGCAGCAGAAAACATTGCTTCCTGCCTAACAGTGCTGTTTCCACACAGGGTTTCAAGCAGGGTTCTGAGACAGTCTAATGACAGATACAAAGGATAAAGATTCATTCCAAATATATAATGTGTTCTGAACCCACTGATAAAGCCAAAGTGCTTTGGAACTCATCCTTTCATTACTAGCTTGCAGTTTGCTGCTTCTCTTTCAGATGATGTCTGAAAGCTTGTTTATATTCCCAGCTACAGCTACAGTAAAAGCTATTTTGCTTCTCTCTACAAACCTTGTAGAGAGCCTGTGTCATTATCTCACTCCTTTTTTTCTTTTGCTATTTCAGACTGCCACAGCACAGTTAGTTAAAAGTTATACAATCACTGTAACCTGTTGGACCTCAAAAGAAAAACAGATTTTGAAAATACTAGCTACAACCCAGTGCACTGAAGGACTAATTCACCCATCTGGTGGTGTAGTAGTCCTCATTTATCTGCAGTTCATCCAGTCTCACTTCTTGGGAGTGCAGGTACAGTTCAACTCTGGGTAAGACACATTTACTGTAATGGTGCAGGGGTAATAGAGATGCCATGAAGGTCACTTTCAGGTATGCAGAATGAGGAGGCAATGAGCACATGTTGAGGACCAGACCTAAACACTGGCAATGAAAAAGAATCATAATTTCAGAAGTGTTAAAGCTGAAGGAAGGGCTAGGAAGGAAAGCAAGGTGTGAGGTGACAGGCTTAACTTTTTTATATAACTATTCCTGCAATATACATGACCATACACCATTCAAAGGCCCCTATAATAATCACAAAAATAGACAAGGTAAAGAAAAAATGCAATGGGATAAGAAACACTTCAGTTTGTTTACTCAGTAGTACAATTTAATAGGAAAATTTTATAGCTTTTAGGATGATGCATATTTGTATAATAAACCCAATTATAGAAACATGATAATACTATATAATTTAAGACTGTCACTTCTAACCATTAGCTTCTAGAGTCGCAGGGATGCATGAGGTGGTCCAGAATGTTTAAAAGAATAAACTGACATACTATTACAGGAGGTAAATTCATAAGATTCTTATTTTAACTAACAACCAAATTAATTTGTGACACGTGAATTTGATGAGTAGACCATTGTAAGGCTCTTATAATGAACTGGGAAAACCAGGCACATAAAAGACACTTTTTATTTGTAGTTCAAAAACCAGCATCTGCCCAGTTATCTTTGGGAACAACTTTGAAAAGAATGAAGCAGCTCAGGGTGCACAAGTAAATTCAGTAGCTGTGCAATTCACAATGCACTTCATCAAACTGTGGTTTGCTCTACATATGTCAGGACTTAATTTTCTGTCACTTTCAAGAAACTATTTTTAAAAAATTCATTTATTATTTCTACTACCACAGACCCCATGAATTCCAGTTAAACATTAAGGATCTCTGTGCTGGGTGCTGTAGACAAAAGAGAAAGACAGTGCACACTTCTTGTTTAAGAGAAGAAACTCAAGGATACTGACAAGGGAAGACAAAGCAGCTATTAAACAATAGCGTTCAACAGGGTAAGCAGTAGGGCTGAGCACTCTGAAGCATCTCTGTCATCAACAGTTTCTGCAAACCTCTCAGCCGCAGTAAATTCTATGCAGGCATGAGAGGAAGGTTATGTGACACCTGCACAAGCTCTTTTAAAACATGAAGAGCTCTGTGGGATAAAGCAGAAAGACATGGTCTGAAAATCAGAGAAGTGAGTGACAGAGGATATTACCGTGGTTTACACAGACACAAGAGTCAGCCTCTCAGGATCTCAAGCTGGAAGAAGAGGTAAGGCTCAAGGTGAAGAAAGTTTGTAAAAACCTTGAAAACAAAGGCAAATAACTTCTGATGTAATAAAAGTGTGGGAATTTTAGGAAGCTGAGGAGAGGGGTCATGCTCACACCAACGGGTCAGCAAAAATATCTATGCAACAGCATTCTGGAAAAATCAGTAAAGTGTGCTGCTGTGAGGGACAATGAATAAAAACCATCTTTCAGTCATTTAAATACAAGATAAGTAGACTATTTGGGAAAGTTTTAGGAGGAAAAGGTCTGCAAGGCCTGGACACAAGCTGGACTTGAAAGACTCTACCTGGTGTCTAGATGACAGGCCTACATAAAGCCAGGATTATGATATTTTCCACAGCAATGGGGAAATAATTCAATGGAAAAGATAGATTGCAGAGGAAGATTAGGAAGATACAGGGACCTTTCATCACCAGTCATCCTTTACAAGTTATGCAAGAACCTGTGATCTCTGTACCAATGAAAGAGTCCACTTGTTACTTGTAAAGTACTATTTGGCTTGAGCAAAGTTAGTAGAATCTGAATTGTGACAGGACAATATTTAGACCGTAAATATTTACTTATAAACAAAATACAATTTAATTTATAGCATAGAAATCCAAAATGCCAACTGAAAAAAATTCAATCCCTTTTAAATTTCACGTATTTTTTACTCCCCAGCAATTGCACCACAATAACACTGTTAATGAAATCTTACAATGAGGGGTGAAACACTGAACTTAGTAACTGTAATTGTTGTATAGTCTGAGGTCAGCCAATATAGTCCTTCCAAGTACTTCACGGATTGATGATGTTAGAGATGGAAGTTCAATTATATCCTTACCAGATATTTTAACAGACTTTCCCTACTTAAAAGCAAATTATAAACAGACCATTTAAACTCTCAAAACTGACAAGCAACATCTTTTAAAATCAAACAAATCATTCTTCTCACATGTAATTTAATTTTTCTGATGACTATCATTTGACTTCCTGTCTGTTAACTAACTGAGGACCCATAAAGTCTCCATTTTAGAATGGGGAACAAAATAACCATGCATATTTATATATATATAAAATTAAAAAAATATATATATATACTTATATAATTATACACACACTGCCACACATGCATATGCATTTATATGAGACACATATACATGTATGAAACTTATACAACACCAATATAAATTCAAAAACTTTGTTATGTGGATATAACCTATGTATAAATGCATATATATAGTTCTGTGATCATAGTAATAGAGCACTCTAAAAATCACACATTTTTTACTACACAGTTTAAATCTGAATCTGAAGTTTACTTCTAGATCTAGATTTCAACAGATTTTCACTGTTTACTTCATTAAGATTATGATCTGACCCTAAGTCTACATGGCACTAAAAGAGGCTGTGGAAATTAGGTTTATCTTTAATCAACAATGTTGAACACGATCAGTCACATTTAAACAGCTCTAAATTTTTATTTTCTCCTAGAAGACATTACTTGAAACTGTAATCATAACCAGTCCCTGAAGATGGAGTGAAAAAACACTGAGAGCTGCAAAGAGTCACTCTACACACTCCAAAAAAATAGCCATAGTCTGTTCTGGTATATGTGATTATAGAGTAAAATGTGTCTGATTTATACTAAATTTGTTTAATAGTCCATATTAAGTTCTTTTGGCATTTCAATATCAAGGCAGAAAGCATAGTAAAAATTAAAGGCATGTTAATTAAATTAATTAAAGGGTTAAAGGCATGACTCTCATCACTGCAAGGTTATGGCTGTGTTCAGCCAATATACGGTGGGTGTATGCACAGTATGTATGAGAACAGAATGAGTCAGAGCTGTCTAGCTCAAGGGTTAGAAACAGCTCAGCATAATGGATTTCTTTTTCACTTGTCACTATTGGCAGGAAAAGCTTTGCCAAGTTTTCAGACTAAGATTCTGACCAGAAGCAAAACAAAAGAACTCCTGTGTTCCTGGTCAGTGCTCCATGGCCTCAGTTCCACATACTCGACTGTGAAGGTCAACACCTATCTAAAGCGTTCCCAGGCCTGATTTTCCTTCCTTTCACCATACACAGTGTGCTGCTGATCTGCCTCTGTAAATTCCTTCTTCCCATCATGTGCTGATGTAGTGAGCACAGGGCAGATGTCCTTGCTGGGGCTACAGGTCAGCTCTCCCACCTCCACCACCTCAGCTGCCTGGGAGACTGGCATGCAGTGAGGTTTCTGTTGGGAAACAGAATGTGAAGCAAGTACTTCTGTAACAGCTGTTCATACCTCTGAGGAAAGGCTTGATTGGATTGCAAGCTGTAAAACCAACTGTCTTTGTTCCAGTTTTGCAATGAAGGTGATTGCGATCCTGAGATGTCTTTCAAGGAGGATTTTAAAAGGCACCTTTGAAACTCGTTCACTTCTTAAAATTTCTATGACTGCTTGTGTTTGGCCCTTTTCCAGATTTCCACCACCTTCACAATGCCTTTGCTAATAATGTTAGAGTAATCATGGCAGGAACATTAACATGGGAACAAACGGCAACATGTTTGCTTTCAGTTTTTGCCACTCTACAGTGGTGAGACATCCTCTGAATTTTAGAGCTTGTCAGTCATGAAGGCCTGTGGAATAAACTATGATGTTGCATTTTTTGATTTCTAAATTGCCAGGATACTTGTGAACATTGGAAAATGGAAATGAAACCTGTGCAGATGACCTTTTCTGTATCATCCAGACCCTAAGCAATCTGGATATTAAGTGTATGCCTGCCTCTAGACGGTGCACCTCTTGGGGTACATCAGCCTTTACCTAAGAAAAAAGAGACTCTGTTTTTCAAAGTAACCCAGGTATCAAACCCTGGTCAACCAAGCACTAATGTTGCACATCTTTATTATTGCTACTTTCCACTTACATTGAGTATCTATGAGAATATTAGAGAAAAAAATAAAGAACATTTTTTATTTAATGGGGTTTTTTTAACATTGTTTAACAACAGCTGTTCTACTATGAGCCTTGTGCTCCAGTATTTGCAGGCTTCTTGTTGTTAGAGTGAAGAAAGTGAAGTGTAAAAGTGAGGTGTCAGCAGGCTGAGTATACTAGATGTAACTCCTCCTCATCATCACAAACTCCTAGTCTGTAATTAACTTCTATAATCTAAGAACTCATCACAGTTAAAAGGGCAAATTCAGATTTCTTATTGCTATCTATGAAATCCCATCAATTCTATTCAATTCTATTGAATACAGGAGGAATTTTAGTAGGTAAAGATATTTGACAACAATCTTTACTAAAAATTTTAAAATAAAATTAATAACCACGAAAGCCACTGTTTCCTTTCAGTGACAATTAAATAGTTTTCACTCAGCTACCAAAAAACCACAAAAATTATCTTTATAGCCAGCTCTGGCTTTTTATTTCTCCTTTAACATTTTTAAATTAATTTTATAAATATATATTTTACAGAAAAATATTATACTTTTCCTTGAGAGTTTCCAAACAAGAACAGCTGTCGACTAAACATTAACTACATATTCCACTACCACAATTCAAATGCTACAAAGCACATGTGGTTGCCATGCAGTATGTCAGTTTCAGCATTTAATCATCAGTTCTATGAATCTGTTTATTATCTCAGCATTTTTATTTGTTTGATATGCTTCATCACGCCGGAGAAATACATAAAAAAGATAATGCTTATGTATAAATCATATATATCCCCAGATAACTAATCACTAAAAAGTAATAAATAAATACTAATCTGTAAATAAAATTAGTAATAATTTCAGCAACAGAACTCTTGCCTGAAGTCATTACAGGTCTGCTGAACAGTAACAAAACTAATATGAAAATGAGGAACCTATCAAGTGTCCCCTCTCACCCTCGAGGTAACTCAGTTCCTACAGACACATCAAAGGAAGAAAAGATTAGAAAGTTGGTACAGAAATATGAGTATCTTTCTTACTATCCCTTTCTAAATGCAGCCTCATAAATACATCACCAGCAATGTTCCCTAACAAACTTCCAGTAAAGCAATTAGGAACTATCAAAGACTATGCCATGTTCCCTATCATTCCCAAATTCTGGAATGCCTTTTAGATGGTAAGTCTGTTTCAGACAACAGCTGACAAACTGGAGGTCAAGAAGGGAAAAACCTCTATAGTGACCAAAGCCTTAGTTTCAAACTTTTCTTAGCTGCAGAGAATGGAGCATTTATCTTATCAATGACTAGCAATTCTTATTTAATAATTCATATTGAATCATTACATCCTTAATTATTACAATAATTAGGATTTTCCTAAAATACCTGTGAGCAATATATGTCTTTCTCAAATATTGCTTATTTTAAATTACCCAGAAAATGATGCCAACAAAGAGTCTCTCGGCTGCAGATTGTAGCACTTAAAATATTTGATACTCAAATGCAAACAGAGATTGTCAGCTTTAACTAAGATGCATTCATACAGCCCATACATTATTCAGTTTTCAGGATGCAAAACTACAACAGCCTCAGATTTTTGGTTCCATTACATAGTCTCAGAAGTTTCACTTTCATCCAATGCTATAAAAAACAATTAAAATTCACTTTTTTTAAGCTTTCTAGCTAACAAACTCATCACTTCTAATACTTGCAAAAAGTCTGTACAGCAAAGACATCAAGATCAGTTTTGAATTGCTCTTTTTCATTTCAACAAATATTCACATTGAACCTCCTGATATATTTTTCCAGGCATGCTAAAAGAAGTGGGATTTCTTGTCCTGTTTTCTTTAACTTCTGCCCATCTCCCTCCAAAGGGATTCTTGTGAAGAATAAAAATTAAAATAAATATGGAGGTAATGACCTCTTATTTTATACCTCTTATATGCAAAGAAACAATTTTCTAACCCTTCTACTTCCATGTCAAGTGTAACATATTCGTGGCAACCAGACATGCAAATTTATACAAAAAAATCCACAGACAGCTCTGGTAATTTAGCTGGCCTGATAACTTCTTTGCCTGTCAGTCAGGAGAGGGCAAAAGGTATTACCTTTTATACCTAATATGAGTCAGCAGTACATTTTGCCATTACTTCCCTTTCATAATCTGCTCACACAGTCTGTCTCTTTCTCATGTTATCAGCACTTTTTCCTGAGTATGCTACAGGAGAAAGGCAATGGTTATGTCAGCATATATTGTTCAGCTAAAAAGTAAAACTGGTGTCACAAATGTAAATGGTGCTTTTACTTATTGTAGCTAAACACTACTATAGCCTGATTTTCACTTTTTGGCCATAAAATTGAAAACGTGTCTGGAAGCCTTACCTGGTGAAAGGTACTTTCCCTTTGTCAGTTTTGTCTTATTTCTTTTCATCAGAATCTCATACTCTTTCCCAGTGACTTCTTCAGACTCTTCTGTTGTTGTCAACTGGAGAAGGGGGAAATGAAACTCTGCGGAGTGTTGGCTTTTTTCATTGCTCTGAAACCTAAAGAATAATAAATAAGATAACAGGGTGACACTAAAAAACTGGATGTATACATTCTGCTTCTTTTTCCATTATCTTACTGACTGAACAGTCATCTCCTCCAATATTCCTCTGGCAGGATGACTTTTGCTGTTCATGCCACTAAAACAACTTATGTTAAAAAACCAAGATTCTTTGTCAACATTTTATCTCCTTCCCAACTGTGAGGAACAGGTTTGTTGTTTGTTTTTTTTTTTTTTTCCTTAAGGAACAACAACAACAAAAAATCAAAATATCAAAAAGCCTAATTTTTCTGATTTTCTTAAACAATTATAAATGGTCCTATCTAATGGCTTTAAACTGAAAGAGGGAGAAGGTACATTTAGATTAGATATTAGGAAAAAATTCTTGACTGTGAGTGTGTTGAGACACAGGAACAGGTTGCCCAGAGAAGCTGTGGATGCCCCATCCCTGGAAGTGCTCAAGGCCAGGCTGGATGGAGCTTTGAACAACCTGGTGTAGTGCAGTGTCCTTGTCCATGGCAGGGATGTTGGAACTAAATGAGCATAAGGCCCCTTCCAACCCAGAAGATTATACCACTCTACAATTCCATTGTTCTATGAGTCTATGATCTCTTCTGCAAGACAAGCTGCAAGTCTTAGCCCTGATTTGATTGTCTGAGTTTTAAACTGAAAAGTTGGATTGTTGCATTTTGAAGAAACTTCTCTCAATGAATAAAAATAAAATGGAAGCCGATTCTTTTTTTGTTTCTACAAATTGCATTTGGGTGGGATCCAGAGTTTGATGTTGACACAGATTAGTTGAAATAGGATTTGTCACAGTAATTTACAACAAACTAAGCATCTAACAATCTTCAATCTGAGAAAGTGGCTATTGCTGAAAAATACTTAGCCTCTGCAAGAGACAAAAGCCAAGTCTGTTTACTTAAGCAACAATGATACATTCTTGTTTTTCTTTTTTACTCCTTTTCTCATAGAAAACACACACACACACAGAGGCAGTATTCTGATTCACACATCATGAACAGAAATGTAAGGAGAATTTATTTTATGGAATCTTCACCATAAGTGATGTTGGAGCCAAAAAGCAGCAGCCTCACTTAGAGATTTAAAATTGAATATGCAGGGCTGGCATATGGAAAAAAACTTTTTAATTTTTAAGCTAAACGTGTTTGAACTGAGAACTTAGAAAACATGACAGACATTGAACTTCAAATATCATTTTTGCAGAGACACATTTCATAGTGGGATCATCCTTTAATGTTGTTAATGTTGGCTTTCTCCATTTAGACTGTCTTGCAGCAATTGTAAACAGCTGTAACTCACGTTAATGGCAATGAAAGCAGGCACTTCATTGACCTGCCTGAATGGTTTTGAGGGTTATCTACACAGGAAAGTTAGAGTGCCAGGCTGGGAATTTACTGCACAGTAGCTGCTCTACACAGCTGTTCACTATAGTGAACATTCCAGCTGCATCTTAAGTAGGATTTTTTGTGCTGTGTTTTCTTCCCCTGTAGATGCAGAGCTATCCAACTCACGTCAATGCTCCCTGAAAAATGTTAACTGTTCTTCAAGTTGATTAACAGCAAGACTATTTATTAAATCATTAAAATATTGAAAATTATTCCCCCTTCCCACTAGTGTCAATTTTTTGGCTTACAGCAATTCAGAATATTCTACAGTATGTGGTAGCTAGATGGAAGTTAAGAAAATATTCATCAGCATTTTTGCAAAGGATCTGTTCCGAGAGGGCAGAAATTGCCCAGTGCTAATGCACAGTCAGTGCCTCAAGGGATGTTCTTGAAGCTAATCAGCTGCAGGGTCAAAAATGCTTCAAACGTACTCATGTTTTGACTTCATCAGTACAGATCAGTTCTACACTTGTGAACGGATCTATGAAGGGAGTCTGTCTACTGAATGCAAACATAATTCTGCTAACTCTAACTCAGGCATGTTGGTTTTAATGAAGAATATTATTGTTTGAAGAATGTAATTTTTATTTCTGCAACTATTCTGTTCTCATTTTGTCAGTTTTTCTTGTAAAAGAAAATTTAGAACTTTGAAACCATGCAGAGGTAAAATTAAACCGATAGCACACAGGAATTTAAGTTATGAACGTATTTGGAATCATGTTCTACCAATTTGTTAAGTATAATACACTTGTGGTTTTTACCCATGAAATTAAGTCAATTAGAATGATAGGAGATGAACTCTCTGAAAAAAATATCTCTGCATTTTGATACAGAAAACACTGAAACACTGAAATAACACAACTTCTTTCATCAGCATTTGTGAACATGTAGGGACTCATTCCATAGATATATTATCTTCTTGACCTAAATGTCTAAAATCTAGTAAAACCAAATATATCCCAAAATACATTACACCATATTGTAAACAGGAATGGGGATGAGGACCAGGAGGAAAATAGAAGAGGAGAGAAGGGAGGAATCCTACTTAAAGGGTGTTCTGAATGTCCCAGAAATTAGAGGTGATGTTTGATTGCTAATTAGTAAGTGGTGGTGACATGATTTTAATGTAGTACTGTTTCTTTATAATTATATTTGTATGACTCTACAGAAAAATCAAGGAGTTGAAAATGTGTTTGTGTATTGTGTAGATACTTTTATTGCCAGACAAACACAGGATTAAGAGACAAATTGCTGTTAAATTTACTCTTAAGTCCTCCTAGGAACTGGGACTCACCTGTTTTAACCATCTATCTTTTTGTCAAAAAGTCTCCCACTTCTACTCTTCCTTAAATTTTGACCCACAGTTGCTGATACACAGTCCTTTGCTACTTCTTTTCCTCCATCCTTAAAACAGCATTACTATTTTGTACCACTCCTTAGGATAAGGTAACATCAGAGTGTTTGCTCACTACACTCTAATCTGCCTAAAATATAGCATATGGAATGATGAGTCTTTATTTAGGAAGCTGTCATTGCTCAAGTTTGCCATACCTGTCATTCAGACTTTGTTCAGCTAGTGTCTGGAATGAAAAAAAAAAAAGCAATTATTCATTTCATTTGGATATCTTTTCAGTAGGATCTGCAATATACAGCATTTGTTGTCATCTAAACAAAACAAAAATTTCAGGCCAGTAATCCAATGGCATACACAGTTAATTGGAAGTCTACAGCCTACTACTAAAATTCAGATCATCATCCCTAATAAGAGCAGCCAGGGGTATGATACATATCCAGGAAGCTCATCCTGCTCCTTATGAGCAAAGTCTTTAATGTACATTCATTCCTAAACTATTTCCAACAGCATCTACAGAAGTCTACCTGGGTGAATCCAGGCCTTTTTGCTAATTTTATGCTGTTCACAATAGCGAAATGAGATTAATTAGCCGGGGAAGCTACATATGACATGAAGGGTATACTTTCCACTTCTAAGTCTATGTTCAAAAATATAGGCAGTCTTTGCTTCAGTCTTTACTGCTAAGGCTGTCCTTCGGGTTTCCCAGACCCTGGAGGCAAGAGAGGAAATCTGGAGAAAGGAAAACTTTCCCTTCATTGAGGAGGATGCTTTTAGAGATCACTGAAGCAAACCTGACACCCACAAATCCAGGGACCCGGACAGGGTGCACCTCTGAGTGCTGAGGGAGCTGGCAGATGTTATTGCTAAGCCACCCTCCATCATCTTTGAAAGATCATGGAGCAAAGGAGAGGTGCGTGAGGTGCCAAAGTCATTGCAGTATTCAAAAAGGGCAAGAAGGAGGATGCAGGAAACTACAGACCAGTCAACCTTACCTCTATCCCTGGAAAGGTGATGGAACAGCTCATCTTGGAGGTCATCTCAAAGCATATGGAGGAAAAGAATGTCATCAGGAGTAGTCAACATGGATTCACTAAGGGGAAATCATGTCTGACCAACTGCGAGTCTTCTATGATGGAATGACTGGCTGGGTAGATGAGGGGAGGGCAGTGCATGTTGTCTACCTTGACCCCAGCAAGACTTTTAACTCTGTCTCAAATTGCATCAGACTACTTATTAGCCCAGTGTTTTACTGGTGGCACATAAAGCACAAGCTTCTCTTTTGCTTAAATCCATACTTTGCTTGATTGAGGGCAGATCTGCAGAGAAGGACTTAGGGGGACTGGTGGATGAAAAGCTGGATGCAAGTTGACAATGTGTGCTCACAGCCTAGAAATCCAGCTGTGTCCTAGGCTGCAGCGAAAGAAGTGTGGCCAGCAGGTGAAGGGAGGGGATTGCCAAGGACAGTTGTATGAAGATCAACAAGAAGTGTTGGGTTGTGCACTTGGGTCACAACAGCCCCACACAATACTACAGTCTTGGGGAAGGGTGGCTGGAAAGCTGCCTGGTGGAAAAGGACCTGGGAGTTTTGGTCTACAGCCTTTTGAATTTGAGCCAGCAGTGTGCCCACGTGGCCAAAGGGGTCAATAGCATCCTGGCTTTTATCAGAAATTGTATGGCCAGCAGGACAAGGGCAGTGATTGTCCCCCTGTACTCGGCATTTTTGAGGCAGCACCTTCAGTTTTGGGCCCGTCATGACAAGAAAGACATTGAGGTGCTGGACCATGTCCAGAGAAGGGAAATGAAGCTGGTGAATCGTCTGGAGCAAAAGTCTTACAAGGAGCAGCTGAGGGAACTGGGGTTGTTTAGTCTGGAGAGGAGAAGGCTCAGGGGGGACCTTATTGTTCTCTGCAGCGAGAGGAGTCTGTAGGCAGGTGGGGGTAGGTCTCTTCTCCTAGGTAAAAAGCAACAGGATGAGACAAAATGGCCTCAAGTTGAGCCACGGGAGATTTAGATTCGATATTAGGAAAAATTTCTTCACTGAAGGGGTGTCAAGCATTGGAACAGGCTGCCCAGGGAGATGGCGGAATCACCATCCCTGGAAGTGTTCAAAAAGCATGTAGATGTGGTGCTTAGAGGCATGGTTTAGTGATGGACTTGTCATTGCTATGTTAACGGTTGGTCTGTATGATCTCAAAGGTCTTTTCCAACCTAAATAATCCTATGATTCTATGATTCTATTCCTCTACTCCACTCTGCTGAGACCTCACCTGGAGTACTGTGTCCAGCTCTGGAGTCCCCAGCACAAGAAAGATACCTGTTGGAGTGGGTCACAAAAATGATCAGAAGGAGGGAACACCCCTCCCATTATGAAAGGCTGAGAGAGCTGGGGTTGTTTAGCCTGGAGAAGAGAAGGCTCCAGGGAGACCTTATTGCAACATATGTATTATATGTATTCCTATATAAAGGGGCTTATAAGAAAGATGGGGACAGGCTGTTTAGCAGGGCCTGTTGTGATGGGACAAGGGGTAATGGTTTTAAACTAAAAGAGGTAGATTCAGACTAGATATAAGGAAGATTTATTTTTTTTTTACAATGGGGGTAGTGAAACACTGGCACAGGTTGCCCAGAGGGGCGGTAGATGTCCCATCCTGGGAAACATTCAAGGTCAGGTTGGACAGGGCTCTGAGTGACCTGATCTAGTTGAAGATATCCCTGCTCATTGTGGGGGATTGGACTCGATGACCTTTAAAGTTCCCTTTCAACCCAAACCATTCCATGATTCTATAAAATGTCAGTAGCCAAACTTCCAGGATTTTCCAGGAGATATCTATCTATGGACAACACAATTTAGCTAGAATGAAATCTTGCACCTATTCTGCTCTTCCTTCCACCTTCATATGAGCCAGATCCTACTAGATGGGTAAGATCTGAAATTACTTCTCAGGTACTCTCAGTATCTAGCAAGGTGGGGATCTAAATCCTAACTTCACATCTCAGAAAGTTACATCAGTAAAGAAATGCAGATGTAGAGTAGAATCAGTGTTACCTGAAATCCTATAAAATTGATAACAAATCTAACATTTATCCTTTCACTGGTTTACTTAAAATGGACTGATGAAAATGGTCCAGCTTGCCTAGGGAGTTGATAGAATTCTTTCTCAGTTGTGTTTCCATTATCTTGCATGACAGTGTCTGGGAACATAACAGTGCTTTGGGGATGTCAGGCAGGTTGGACTTGTTCTGCAGCTCAGCAGCTGAATCACTCTGGATGTGACAAAAAATCACATGGAGAACTGAGAACCTGCCCTTTCATTATATAATGAAGAATTTTTCCCTTAGAGATATAAAAACATATGTTTAGGATAAAAGTAAAATACATCATTTGTAATTCACTAATAAAGTATTTTTTTCCAAATTAAAATGTCTTCATAGGTTGTGTAAAACAATGAACCATAAAACACAGTGATAATAATTGCATTAGCTTTGTCCCACAAAGTTTCACTTGCAAATGAACCCAAATCTTCTTGTTTGTGGACTGTAATCTAATGATCTATTGCAGCTGGTAGAGTAGGAAGAAAGTCCCACTTTATATTTTGTTAAATATCGTAGTAACATCTTCCTACAAAGTATCTTCCTGCCAAAACAGGAGAATCATGTGTTGGTGCATTTTGCTCTGTACCATCTCTGTTGTATTCCATTTACATTTCAATATCAAGAACTTGCTTTCAGGAGAAAGGGAGCTTCCTGAGGAAAGACTGAAAGAATTAGAAAGGAGTTCCAGCTGCAATCAAACTATTGCAGTAATCTGTAATTTTCTTACAAGGAGGCAAATCTACTCTATTGTTAAAAATATAGCAATTGATTTACTTGTAGAGGACCCTTGGGAATCAACTGAAATTATAATGTTATTTTCAAGTGCTGCACTACCCACAGTTTAAGGAACAGTTTTCTCTGAAACAAATTCCCCTTGCAGATCTTTCTCTCCCAAATAAATTCTATGTCATATATGATAATTTAAATGATGCCGTCTTTAATGTTTTCTGTCATTGTATATTTTACAGTTCTTGACTAAATTGAAATGATATTGTGCAAATTTCATTTTATATGCGTAAGTATCACTAACATGTTTCAATTTGAATGGAACTGATTTGCAAGTCAAACAATAGAGCATTTCCTAGCAAATAGATAAGACTCTGCTATATGCAAGTATGTTTGCAAATGTGTCTCATAATCTTGGATCCGAGTTTTAGAAACCTACAGTCAAACCTCCTACCTACATCTGTGAACAAACACATAAGCAACTGGAGGTCTGTTAAAACCTAGCAGATGGACAGTCCTTGCATGAACAGATTGCAGTGTGGGATGCAGCGCTACCCCTTTTGAACTGCAAACTCGAGCAGTCTGAGAAAAAGAACACAATTAAGGCTCCACATCTTGGGTTTTTTTCTAGATGAAGGCAAATTTTCTCCCATCCCACCTCTATAAAGTCATTTTGCTCGAGCAGATTGATTTGCATTCACTTCCATTATGAGCAAATTGCTTCCTAATATTTCCTGATCTGCGGGACATGCTGAAATGCTCACACTTCATGAAAGATATAAATATGCTTAGGGCTTGTATCTGTGGAGGAGAGAGAGAGTTCTTTACAGCTGATAATTTTCTTTGACTTGGTTATGTGGAGACATTATTGCATTTCAGTCTGATTTGATTGTACTTCTCACTTTTTGCAAAGGGTGCTGTAAGCTCAGGATAGAGGCTTTTATGAGCAAACTGCAGCACTGTCTGAACTAATTTCACTAATGAAGGCAGAGAGGCAGGTAATAATGATGAGTTCTTCCTTACTTATATTTGTGGGTCATTCTCGTGCTTCCTTGACTCCCTCCACAGCTGTTCATGCAACTTTATATAAAATTTCAGGTTCTCCTGAAAATCTCCCTACCGCGTATTTTTGGGTCTTGCATCATTCAGATTCCTGCTGTCTCTCTCCTGCCAATGGATGCTGTGCTTTGTTTCTCAGCTTCTCACAAAATCAACACAAAACCTCTTTACGTAGCTGCATAATTCACTGTGTGATCTCCCTGAACTTAACCTCAAAGACCTTGATATATTCATACTAAAGGCACAATCATACCAAATAGGACCATGAGGAATGCAGTCTTTGGCTGTACAACTAAATATGTTATACTTGATACATTACAAACCAAAACAGCCTTCTTTCTAATGCATTATTATGCTATAATGTCTTTTTTAAGAAGCCCAATTTCATTGTGTATAAAATTTAATCTAAGGGGAAAAAATACTTGTTTAAAGATTATTCTATTCTTTATAGTGAGTAGATGAATAATTGAACTGACAAAAGTGTTCAGTTTTCAATTCTTACCCTGCTTATTGAATATTGAAATCTTGTTGACTTATTCTGGCAGTGGTATCAAGGACAAAGAAGGAAAAATGCATTCTAATAATCCATCAATTCCCTCAGCACAGTCATTAATGGCTCCATTTGGGTTATTTGGATAACTATAATGAATACAAAGACCTTATATTTTTTTGCCTCACACTGGTAAGAGATGGATATAAAATCCTACTACATGGAACTGATAGCATTTTTATGCCTTTTTTGAACAATGTAATTATGTAATTGCATTTGATAAGGGGTAAAAGCAAAAGCAGAATAATTCTCATAGTATATGTTCATTTGTTAAGAAAAGTATTAGGATATATTATGATTGGAGTTTTTTCCCCAGTCTTTTTCATTACTATGAAGAGAAAGGGGGCACCAAAATATCTTTGTGACTGGCAAGTACTTGTTGAATAAGAGCAAATAATTTGAGCTATATCATGTATTTTCAATTTAATATGCACACTTGTGGAGTCCTCCCTGACCTATAATAATGGCTATTCATATTAATCTTTTTTACTTCTAGCAGAAGTTTAGTAGTAGGTAGAACTGGAAAGACAAAGGAGATGATAGAAAAGCAGACTCACAGCCAACTTAAACGCAAACATTAGTCTTTTGTGACATTTCAATTTTTCTTATGGTAACCTTTTCTTTGTGTTGCTTGATTCTCCCTATACCTATACCTCTGTCTATTCAGAAGAAAATTCCACAAATGAGCTTCACAGATTAGTCACAGAAAAGCTGAATGAAAAAATAAGCAGAAGGACAAAGAGGATGCCAAAAGGGAGTAAAATCTCAAAGGAAAATTTTGCACCCTTTAATAGTGTAGCATGCAAAGACCAAAGCAGAAGTTGAACACTGGGAAAATTACTGTCTTCTATATTCCTGACACAAAACAAAATTCTAAACAGTACTCTTCAAATTCCTCTCTTTATTCCCATTGCAATTCTTCCAGAACATTTCAGAAAAAAAAAATTTTAAAAAGCTGATCTCATACCTTCTAAATATTAGCAGTATCCACGTGTGATGTTCATGAAATGCACCAAACTATCAGTCTGGCAGTAAAGCCTCTTTATTATCCATTGATGCAGTTTAGAACAGGCAGAGAACAGTTCTCCGCCACCACATAGCAGTGCTCTCACCTGGCAGAAACATTTCCATGAGTGGGTTATTTTTGGATTGTTAACTCCCAAGGACAAGGAGTATGCCTTTACTTGTTTTTCTATGTCTAGTGCAGTGTGAAGCTCAGCACCGAGATTCAAACTATATGTAGCAATAACAATAGGAACGATAATTAATGATATGATAATGAGATGCTTCTCTTTCCTGCTGTCCTTGTTAAGATTGCCAAAAAGTTGGTAGTTATTTACAGTTAATCGCCTGCAGCTGTTTCAATTGCAGCTATCTGTGACTTTTTATTCAGAAGGGGGGAAATTTGCTTTGTCTCCTTAAGGTGAGAAGCAAACATCCTTATTTCTACCAGCCACTGTAACATAAGCCATGTATTTTCACCTAGCAATTCCTGAGGTGAAAAGAACTGTTCTTTCCTTGTTTGTAAATGAACATTATCAAGACAAATCATGGATGAGCTTTAAACTACTTTTTAAAAGAAATGCATTTTTAAACCAGGAGTTCCTAGTGTTGCAGGACACATAGTTATCCTTAACATCAAAAAGTTGTATCTTATTTCCAATTTCATTTTTCCTGCTCTCAGCACATTTGTTTCCACGGAATTTGAATCAAACCCACCAACAGTCACTCTGCATATGCAGGTTTGATATTAACAGCATTATAAACATCCTGGTTGTCAGCACTGTAAAGTGGAATGATGGGGGGGGGGGAGGAAGGAACAACAACCTCACAGCTGAAATGTTACATTTTTGCCAGTTTTAGAAAATGAAAGAAGATGATAGGTTTTGTCTTGTGGTTTTGAAATAGCATAACCTCAGCAAAACAGCTCAGAATGATCTTTTTGGTCACTGGGAGAATATGGCCTTTTAAGAAGTAGTTTATTAGCACATTCAGGATTTTGAGTGCTTCCCTGCTATGTCATTAGACTCAGTAAAGGCACTGTATACATATACATACAGGCACAAAGTTTCACATTCCTTAAACTCCACTCTGGAAAGACTTCTGCTGAAGGCAAAGGAAGGTTGTTTTACTGGGTAGATACTGGTAAAGTGCTATAGTATTGCTCTTGATATTAGCAGAATTGTTTGCATGTAGTCCTGATTTACTCTTGTAAACACAAACAGGGTGTTTATCTCACGCTTAAGATAATTTCTTCCTGCATATTTCCCATGGCTGATGTGTTCAGGTAAATGATTTTCAGGCATAGTCCAGAGTTTTTTAATAATATTCCTCTTTGAGCAAGATGGGGACCACAATATGGAGATGTAGAATGAATTAGGTTATACTTCTAGCTCTGGCACAAAAGTTTTTGAACTGGCTTTTATGTATCCACTACATCAGAGATGTGGTAGCTGAGAGGCTAGTTAATTTGTATTCAGCAGTGGGGACAAAAAAATTCCATGTATTTCAAGTATTACTCAGTACTTGCTCAGCTATCAACCAAAGTGAGGGCTCCAGAGCAGCCTGATAGCCACCATGTCCTGTGGTACAGAGATATGAGCTTGCTGGTGGTAAAAAGGATGGCTAAAGTCTTACTTCCTACCCAAAAAGTGCCTGTGCCTGGTCTTCAGCATATTCGTTCAGCCTGATCATTACCACAGAAAAATAAAAAACTGGAAGAAAATCAGAGAAAAGCGAAATAAAACATTATTGGAAAGGAGGGAGGAATGAGATACCTGTAGGTTTGGTCCTGTGCTCAGTACAGCAAAGGCACCAACAAAGTGGCAGGAATTTAGTGGAAGGTCCCTGCACATGGTTCCTGTGTCCACCCATGTCCAGGTGCTGGCAGTGAGGGCTGCAGGGTGGCTTCTGCAAGGAGATGCCAGGAGATGCCCTGTGCCAGACACAGCTGGTTCCAGCTGGCTCCAGCCAGGTCCATTGGACCCACCACAGGACACAGCTATGCCCATTAGCCAAACCGGTGGCACCTCTGCAACACATATTTAAGAAAAAGCAAAACCACTGCACAGGCAGTGAGGAGTGTGGGAAAAAATTGGGAAATAGTCCTGGGAGCACCACGTTCAGAAAAGGAGGAGGTGAAGGAAGCGCTTCAGGTGCTGGAGCAGCCCCTGCAGCCCATGGAGAGACCATGATGGAGCAGGTCCTTCCCGGCAGCCCATACAGAAGCTCCACACTGGAGAAGGTTCTCCCTGAAGGACTGAAGTCCATGGAGAGGACACGTACTGGAGCAGGGGGGAAGTGTGAAGAGGTACTGTTATGGGCTGATCATAATCCCCCATTCCCCACCACCCTGTGTTGTTCAGGGCTCACAAGGTAGAGGACTAGGGACAGAAGTTGTGAAGTTGAGCCTGGGAGAAAAGGGGGGAAAAGGGTAAGGTGGTGTTTCAATTTCTGTCTTTGTTTCTCTCCATCCAAATCTATTAAATTAACAATAATATTTTTTTCCTCAAGTCAAGTCTGTATTTCTTGTGATGGTAATTGATAAGTGACATTCCTGTCTTTGTCTCAACCCACAAGTTTTTCCACCTTATTTTCTCCTGTTGTCCAGGGGAGTGAAGGAGTAACTGGGGTAGGCATCTGGCAACCAACCAAGGTCAACCCATGCATGGCTGGGGCTGGAGCACTTACCCTTCAAGGAGAGGCTAAGGGCCTGGGACTTGTTCAGCCTGGAGAAGGGATGGCTTTGGGGACCCTGACTGCTGCACTCCAACACTTGAAGGGAGGTCACTGAAGAGGTGAATCCAAGCCTTTGAAAGCAGTGCATCACAGGAGTCCAAGAGACAACAGACATAACTCAAAGCATGAGGGATTCAGTCTGAATATAAGGGGACACTTTTCCTCCCGTGAGGAGAACCAGGCAGTGGAAGAGGTTGCCCAGAGAGGTTGCCTCCTTGGACGTTTTCAAGCCCCTACCAAGTAATGTCCTGAGAAACCTGGTCTGACCTGAGAGCTGAACTAGCTTTGAAGCAGGAGGTTAGACCTCCAAACCATCCTACTTTATTAGGACAAAGAAAATCAATAAAGGATGTGTCTTCTTTTTATGATTTTTCTTGTCTGTGCATGTTCCTATTTTAAATTTACTACCCATGAAATCAAGGTACTAAACATTCAAGTTAGTAAATCCCTATTCTGCAGCTACAATTGTTTTCCAGATACAAATTTTTGTGGTTAAGCCTAAACGTAATCTTCATCTTTTCAACAAACATACTCTTAAGCATCATTTACAGTTAAAGGAATTAATTTTTTTCTCTATCGCTGAGGCGAGAGAAGGTTCAATTATGACTAGGATTTTTTTTAACATATAGTTGCTATTTGTCTCAGTTATATAACATAATCCACCTATATCAATGTCTGAAGTTGTGCAACAGCTGGATCTTTTAAGTCCATGTGTTCTTTTGTATGTCTTTGTTCTTACTGCTACTCCTTTATAACTTAGAAAAATTACAGTTAAGGCAGAACATCACATTTTGTTCATAATGACATCAAATATATTTTCCAATATAATTAGAATGGTCTTTACATTTTTGTGTTTGGGTTTTTTTTCTTACCTTTAAGGCTTTCTTACATTTGCGAGCTAAAAAACAGCCTAGTCAGAGAAGGCTCAGGCAGACAGCTGAGAAGTGAAAGAACTCCATGATATTTGGAAATAGTTTTGACCTATATAATGTGGGCAATTGTAAATATAACAAAAAGCAGCTAGCCGCTTTACTTTCCATGACTTTTATGTACAGTGAAATAATCACATTTTTATAAAAAAATTTTGAACAAAATAGTCTAGCTTCCTTTCAGGAAAAAAATAAAAATATCTGTCTTTACTTGAAATTCCTGTATCTGATGTTTGGTTGGGGAAGAAAATGCTGAACATGATTTTTCATGGGACTCAGAACTCTGAAGCTGTCACTTGATGATGGATCAATCACTGACTGTTAAGAAATTGCAAAAGGGTTGTAATAAACATCATCTCCCTGGAACATTGTCATATTTACAGGGTTTTGTTTAATTTGGTTTTCTTCTAATAATGTATATATATATATATATATATATATGTATATGTTTAATTAAGTACAACAGACATTCTGGTAAGCCACATGGGAAACAGAGGTTCATATGCAAAATATCTGAGCAACATCTGTAAAAATTAGATGGTTGTAGGATAGACTGCAGACAGCAAAAGAGTAGAATTCCAATTAAGAAAGTATTATGAGTCCTCATTTGGACATATATTTTATTTTAAATGGCATAAGAATTCATGGCATAAATGGCATATTCAAACCAATACTTTCACTGAGATTTCAATATTCTTTTTAAAACAAAAATTAAGGCCAGAAATTATATTTGCCTCCTTTTAGCCATTTTGAAAATTCCTCTTGGATCAAAACTTCATCTACTTTTGCACACGATGTGTTTCATATGTAGACCACTAGAAAAACTGCAGATATCCAAGGGCCTTGCTAGTGTGCAGAATTGCCCATGTTTCCTGTAGGAAAGAACATACCTGTTCTGTGGAGAAGGAAAAAAATTTCTGTCACATCTTCTAACATTGGTCATGATGTTGCTGCTTTCTGATTCCACAGGAGTATTGTAAGCACAATGTCCTTCAAGACAGACCTTGTATAACAAAGGAAATAAATGTGATCTGCAGCCAGCTGCATCCTACCTTTGAATCAGGATTTAAGCAACATTTCAGAGAGCGCTTCAGGCAACTCTTTCTGAACTCCAGAAAGTGTTTCCCAATCCAGTAAAAAGCTCCATATTAACCTCGAGTATCTACTATGGTAAATATGCTAAACTTTCTAGTCCTACAGCAATCAAGGGAATGGATAGCATCTCTTGATCTAACCTCTCTGCCTATCCTACACTACTGCCAAATTTTGTCTTGGGAGAACATACATTTTTTCTCGTCAAGATGAAGCTGGGTTTGCTTTGAGTGATTTGAGATGGATAAATTAGAGCAGGATGAAAATCAGAGCAAGACTGAAACTTTGTTGCTGTACTTTCATGCAGTAATCATCACTTCATTGTAAGGCTTCTCTTGTGTAGATATTAGAATTGCTTCAAACTGTACTTCTGCTACAATGGATCAAAGTAATCCATAAATACAGAAGCTTTTTCATTCTTTTATTACCAGACTAAAAGTTAGAAAGATATCAGATATTCAAGATGTGAATACTACTAGTAAAAAGATTAAAAAAAGTAATTTAAAAGTTAATAAATAGCTTCTGGTAGCTGTTAGTAAAAATAAATAATGTAAGAAAATCTTAGAGACTTCTTTTTATTACTTGTTGTTATGCATAATATTGTTTCCCTCTTAAGACTTGATGTGACCATAATGCTTCTATTCATATATATTCTTGTAATATTTTACATTTTCTTCTGAGATATAAAATCACACTTCCTTCATTTTATTGCAGAATATTGTAAAAATAGAATCCATAAATGATTCTGGCAATTGCCACGCACGAATATTGTCCGTACACTGCTGGAGTGTTTCTCTCCTACCATTTCTAGCACTCCCTATAATGCTGGGTTATTACTATATTGCTTCATCACAAAGCAATTCCAGCTGTGATATATAGAACTTAACAATTAATTCAATGTTCATATATATCTATCAGTATCTATCTATATCTATATCTATATCTAGGGGGGGGGGGGGGGGGGGGGGGGCTTTCCACAGCTCTGCATCATTCTGAAATTTTACAAGTACTTATCTGTCTGTCCAGAAATTCACGTATCCAATATGTGCAGGGCTCATTGAGGAGCACATAAATGACTGGTCATCAAATTGCAAAGAATGTCCTCTTTTAAACTAGCTAATAAGAGTGTGATGCAAGTTAAATGTGTATATATAAATGGATACTAACATTTGAAGTTTATTGTTTATGCTTTTCCGTGATATACTTCCTGTGCTTCCAAAATTACTGTCTATTGAATAAATCTTGCACAGCATAGTAGTGAACTGCAGAAGACATTATTATACCCACTGTTTTCAGATGAGATAACTGAAGCACAGAGAGGTGATTTTTTTTAATATCTTAGGCGGTATTCACAAACCCTGCCTTAAAGGCTGCATTTCAATAGCAGCCACTGTACTGGTATAATTCCCTCACCCAGATATGGAAATGGTAATCAGAAAACTGATATAATTATGATAAATATGAAAAAATAGCTGTCTAGGATTTGGGGCTTTTTTGACATTAACCATAAAGGCCCCAATATTTGATCTCAGTGTTAAGGTCTGCGCTAATAAAATAGTGCTTGTATTAAAAAACGAGCTTAACTTTTCATGTAAGTGATGAGAAATCATTTTAATAAGTGAGATTTTTCTGCAAGTCCTTGTACTGTTTTGGACAGTAGCAGTAAAGAAGTAAGATTTTGTTGAAAGAAATTTTACAAAGGCAAACAAGAAAAAATCTAAGTATAAGAACTCTAAACAGAAAGGCAGAAATGCTTACTGATTTTTTTTGTCTCATACCTGGGGTAAAGTAGGTAGTTGTATCCATCTCATATGATGTTGCTGGACTAAAGCTACCTGTAACACTGGGCTAAAATTAAAGACTTTCCAGATTAATAAAACTTAATTAACTCACATCCAGGTCTTAAAGGAATTAGTTTAAGACCTAACTAGAAATTGGTTTTATTTCAGATTTTGCTCTGAAAAAGCTTCATCTCCACACTAATCTGAACACAATCCCAGTTCCCAGGGAAAGAGAATGTGTGGTGCATCTGCCAGCTGAATAGCTAGCAAACATACCACAAATTCAGAGTAGTGTGTTCAGTGTATAAAGAGCAGGGCAGAAATGGAGCGTAGCTAGACAACAGTGCTGAGTTGTGGACTGAAGTAAGGTAAGAAGGGACAAAAATGTTGTTTTCTAAGAGAATTCTGTTTTCCCCACTAGGATGAGAAAACTCCTGGCACCAGGTGTGTAGTGCTCTAGTGAGCACTATACTCTACATACCTGACAGTGATGCCAAAACGGCACAGAGTAACTGCTCAGAGATTAATTTTGTCTTTAAGCAGCAAAGGTATTTATTTCGCGCAGCGTTGGGGAGCTAGCCGATTAACACCGGACAAACTAGCTCCAAAGTTTTCAGTGAAAAGTTAGGTATTTTCTACAGTTTTTGTGAGAGGTTACACAACATCTTTACATACATACTCATTTGATTTTGACACCTAATCATTCCATTCACAATAGGTGGGATCTAGGTGGGGTAGACCTTTCAATTTTCTTTGTTCAATGATTTCCTGACTTGATGGTCTCCTTATCTCCTTCAGATGCCCACCTTATCTTTTCTAATTATTCAGAGTACATTCAGTGGAACCTTTTCTAATTATTCAGAGTACATTCCTTTCTCAACACAGAACATCACGCAGAGCATTGTACCAAACTCATCCTGACTAATCATTTTCTTTAAGACCTTGTTCTGTTTCAACAGTAGAACTTCTATGGTTAAGAGCACAATGTCAGACACTAACATACTCAAGTCAGCAGCAAAAATGGGAGATTTCTTCACAGTTGTTTGCAACCATAACTGAAAACAGAAACCCCTTTTCAAAAACATGGGTAAAGCCTTTTCCTTATCTAGGTTCCTGACTTTTACTGGCTACGTAAGCAAACAGTGTATAGAAGGGATATTTCTTCACCAGGACCTGGACACTGGTGACCTTTCCAGCCATCAAAAGTTGGAGTAATCTTTCCATCTCAGTCACCCCAAACTTAGTGCCCAGGTTTTTCCACTTATTTTGGAAATACATTTTATCTACTTTATATGTCATATCAGATTATATATGGCACATTTCCAGTATTTTCCTTCTTGATTGTGCTACAAACCCACATTTTCAAAAAAGTGAGATCTGAGAAAAGTAAATCCTTCAAGACAGAAACCTTTAGTAAATATAGCTGATATGATAATCATAAGATTGATACCAAAAATCCTTCCCTTATTAGAATGGACTAAAATATTTCTTCCCCCTGATGGAGGGATCTGGTGAAGGCCTTATCACCACAGACTGACTCCCTTTCTGTTTGTCAGGGATCTTCCTCATATTCATCTTTTTCCCTTTTTAATATATTTCACTTCCAAAATTTTCTGGTAAGTTTTTGTGATCACTGATTGATTGTCTGACGCTGTTACAATGTCGTTTATGTCCTACCTGCATTTCTATTGCCTCCCAACAGCAACAAGGAAAGATTACATACACTTCTTTCTAATGTTATTCGTGCAGTGACCAAAACATAAAGGTGTCAATGTTTGTGTGAGACAAGACAATTATCTGGGGAAAGAGGAGAAAATACTATGTTTCCTAAGTTACAAGTCCGATCTTAAAAGACATAAGTAATTCCTTTTAAAATGTGAAATAAGATGTGTTTATATATTCTTTAGAGTACCAAAATGTGGTGTTACAGGTTTCATAAAGAGGCACCCTTTGAGCTCATCACATTTTTCCAGTGTTTTGGAACAGCAGGACTGCTAATGGGCTCCCAGATCAAAAAATGGTTTCTTTCCCTGCTTCTCCTGTTCACAACTAATTAGGAGCAGTTTCCACAAGTGAGAAATGTATGAGTAGGAAATGGACCCTGAACAAGGTCTATACAGGTAGCAGGGCAAGAAACAGAGAAGTGATGTGAACCATCAAAGACTTTTGGGCAAAAAGCGGTGTTACTGAGGTAAAGGCCATCACAACTGCTGACTGTATCAGCAAAATGGTAAGGTACTCATCAGGTTAGCTGATGCTACAGAAAGGAGACACTCAAGCAATTAAATTCTAATATTTATTTAATTAATTTATTAGGTGTCAATCTACCAATCAAATGCCTGCTGCCATGCCAGACTGTAGTTGTTGGGGTGATAACAGAAGACAGCTTGCTGAATCCTCCTGTATTTCAGCTCCTTTAGCAATTTAGAGATCAGAGCATCAAGTGAAGACTGAATGTGGCTTGGAGCCAACAGATAATTTATGAAGCTAGTGTGCAATAGCAGAACCTCATCAAGAATGTAGAAAGTGCCTTTAGTCCTATTTACTTTTCATGTTATTAGAACACACAAAATGTGTTAAGGTCACAGTTCTGGAGAACAAGACTCCTTGCGCTGATTTTCTGTAGCAAATTAAGCTCAGATAGCAGCAGAATAAGTTTATCTTTTCTGCTTTGTAATGTGCGTGAGCACCAGCCTTTGTTAAAATATTTATTGTTCAAAAAATTTCAAAGGAAAATTGCTTTCTGTCTTAAATTGAAGCTTTCATAGAATATGTTTTCTTAGATAAAGATTTTCATTTTTCCTCAGGTAGATCAGAATACAGAAATATTTTTTTGTTGATTTTCTTTAAAAAAAAAGCATAGAAAAGGTAGAAAACAATTAAACCTCCTTGAAATTTATTAAAAAGACTAGAATGTATTTCTTAATATGTTTTATGAATGTCTACTCTAAGGAAAAGAAAACTCCTGGCACTTTTAGTTTAGTCATTGCGATAAAAGAAAGGCATATCCTACAAGAAACAAGAAGTAAACCAAAATAAATAAAATCTGTTTAAACAGTTGATAATAAATTCATTATTTTACAGAGATATTCACATGGATCGTGGGTTTTCACACAAGATACACTAGAACTGGAGCTGTGGTTTATGCTATTGCTTGTACTGTGATATGTATGTATTTTTGCTTTTAAATATAAGAATAAAAGAAAAATTGTAATAATAGTTCTGTAATGATTTGTCATATGTGAATTAGTGCACATCAATCTTATTTAAATTGTATTAGGAACTTTAAAAAAAACATAAAAAGTAATAGCACTAGTAATAGCATGGACAGCTTTCTAAAAGTAGGTCAATTGTAGTACGTGTACAAGTTTGTGCATATTAAATTTTATTTTCATGATATATTTTGAAAATGTATGCTAACGTAGCGCTTAAAGACCTGGTGCAGATTATCAGTTGCCACAGTTGTATATAGCTTTGCAAGGCCATGGTCTGTAGTGCTGAAAGTGTAACAATGCTGCAAAGCATCTAAACATTTGAGTATTTAATGGGAAAGGTATGGAAGAGATAAGACAGGGATGCCTGATTTTTAACTTATCCTCCTGAGACAAAGATAACAAAACAACTTCTCTTTACACAGTCTTGTTTCAGTACTGAGTCCTGAAACTGGAAAAAATTAAGTTCTGTAGAGCTGTTAGACATATTAATCATGTAAAATCTATGAAAAGATACACAAACATGCACGTAAGATAGTATAGGAAATGCTCGTTTTGGCATTCCTAGAATTTCCAGTATTCCTCTGCAATCTCTATTTTCCTTTCATGTTGCAGGTTTTTGTTCCTCTGGTAATATCTTTTGTAATGTGACAGTGCCCTTGCCAAAAACATTCCAGTTTAACTAGACAATAGAGTCTGTTCAAGCATCAGTTTAGTTTTTTCGTACAGAGCAGACACAACGATATCAGCGAACCGTGTTAGTTACTGAAAGCAATTTCTGTGGGTGAGACTGTCCAAGGACTAATTAAACTACAGAGAAAGAAGTAAGTGGAGAGGTACTGTTGAATGGAATTAGGTCTAATGGGACTGGAAAGAGGTGCCAGAAGGAGATTTAGGTGGAAGAGAGAGGTAAATATTGAAACAGAAAATCAGTTTAGCTCTGGGAAGAAAAAGTCTTGTACAAACTGTGAAAAGTTTTCTGAAAATTCAAGCATCCTTGCTTTGACCAGGAGTTTGGTTTGTGTTTCTCTGTAGACTAAGAACTCTGTGTTGGGTTTGCATGGCAAAGTTTTGGTAGTGGAGGGCTACAAGGGTGGCTCCTGTGAGAAGCTTCTCCTATGTTCAATTGAGCCAATGCCAGCTGGCTCCAAGATGGACCACTGTTGGACAAGGCTAAGTCCATCAGTAATGGTGGTAGCACCACTGGGATAATGTATTTAAGAAGGTGTGGGGGAAAAACCTGCACAACAGTAGCAGCCAGATGAGAAAGAAGAGAGAATATGTGAGAGAAACAACTGCAGACACCCAGGTCAGTGCAGAAGGAGGGCAGGGGGTGCTCCAGGAGCCAGAGCAGAGGTTCCCCTGCAGCCCATGGTGAAGACCATGGTGATGCAGGCTGTGCCCCTGCAGCACATGGGAGGACCCCATACTGGAACAGGTGGATGTATCCAAAGGATGCTGTGACCAGTGGGAAGCCCACGCTGGAGCAGCTCCTGGCAGGCCCTGTGGCCCCGTGGAGAGGAGCCCAGGCTGGGGCAGGGCTGCTGGCCAGGCTGTGACCCCACGGGGGACCCACGCTGGAGCCGGCTGTGCCTGAAGGACGGCACCTGGTGGGGGGGGACCCACGCTGGAGCAGTTCATGAAGAACTGTAGCCCGTGGGAAGGACTCACACTGGAGAAGATCATAGAGTACTGTCTCCCATGGGAGGGACCCCAGGCTGGAGCAGGGCAGTGTGAGGAGCCTCCCCCTGAGGGGGCAGGAGCAGCAGGGACAGCGTGTGAGGGACTGACCCCAGCCCCATTCCCTGTCCCCTCTGCTGCTGGGGGGAGAAGGGAGACAAATCAGGAGTGAAGTTGAGCCTGAGAAGAAGGGAGGGGTGGGGGAAAGGTGTTTTTAGATTTAATATTCTATTTCTCAGCATCCTGTTTTGATTTAATTGGCAATAAATTAAATTAATCTTTCCCCAAGTCGAGTCTGTTTTGCCCATGACAGTAATTGCTGAGTGATCTCCCTGCCCATGTGTCAGCCCACCAGCCTTTCATTACATTTTCTCTCCCCTGTACAGCCGAGGAGGGGAGTGACAGCACAGGTTTGGTGGTCATGTTGCTTCCAGCCAGGGTCAGCCCACCACAGCCTCTAAAGAGGTTACAATAGTTACTCTTTGGAAAAGTGCATGGGTGTCTGGGCAGTGTGATGATGCAGAAGGATGAATTCTGTACCTAGCATCTTCAATTCCTAGCAGTAGATTTTCAGAGGCTTATAACTTAACTATATTTAAATAGCTTTTTGCATACAACCATTCATTAAATTTAACTCTGAAGTTTAGTAACTGAAATAGTTATTTAAAATAATGACTGAGCATGGAAAGATGATTTATTTCCCCACTACTCTTTTAAAATTGTATTTTATTTATTCTTATGAGTAAATTTAACGTGTCGCAGATATTCCACAATAACTACTGTGACTCAAACTTTGGCCATATGTTCCTGGTGATTTTTTTAAATAATGGAAAATGCAAGGTACATCTTCCTATATGCAGTGCTACTGCTACCAGCCCTAATTATATGAGTATACAAAGACACTTTCTTCAGAAATTTCCAACAATTAAGGCCTATAAAGTCTGAACTAAAAATAAATCTGAAAAGCCTGGGTCTGATCTGCCTGACTTAAAATCTTTACTCAAAAAATGAGGTCTGCTGTGTGATTGAAATTCATCTTGGTGTCTGGATTCAGAAAAAAAGCCTCTGAGCCACTACATTTTCAGTTAGGCCTCATGGTTACCTTTTATTTTTAAATAGGCCATGATAAATGCATTGACTTTAAATGAATAGATTTGGAGAAATTATATTAAAACGAAAAGACCATTACTAAAATTCTCAAAGTTAGGTTTACTCTGTAATAAAATGTAAGATATAGGACTACCTCAATGTCATACAAATCCTTTATTGTAATCTTTTTCTGAGTTATTTTCATCAGTTAAATGTGCAGTATTATAGTTAGTATCTATGTTTAGGATTATTGAGGTATTAATTTAGGGTTTTAAGATTTGTTTCTCTGTCTGCACTCTGGAACGACTGATAAGCAACAAGGGTCCTCTGTTATTAATCTTTTTGCTACTGTACATGTAAACAAAGATTGAGTTAATCCTGTGATGGACTCTGTAACAGTCAGTTGAAGCAAAGCATAGGAAATTGCAGGTTGGAATCAAACTGTGATCCAGGTTATTTAGATACAGATTTTTCACAAGCATTCTAAAGACAAATTTGTTAAAATAACACAATTGTATGTCTGTTTCATCTTTACAGAGTGCCTTGAACAATTTGCCAAGTTAACTAGAGTGAATATAAACTGTCCCTGAGGATGCTAGCATATATGTTTGTGGAAAGAATTCTTTGTTACTAGTAATAATGATTCAAATTAGTTTTCACGTCACAAAACTTTTGAGTTTTAAGTTGTATTAGTCTTTTGTTAATCCATAAAATAAAGATAATGAGCACAATGAAACATATGCAAATAATCTAATGGTAGAAAAACAGGGCAAGTTAAATAATGCAAAATTAAAAAAAGGGTTTTCAAACGTTCGAATGCTCATTTCAACATTACAGAATAATTCCAGAATCCCTTCCCTTATACATACCTTTTTATCTTTGATGGGAAACAGTTAACTGCTTTTTGTTTTGAGGCAATTTAGCTGATGTTCCATTACATGAATCTAGTTTTACACTGCAATTATGCTGAAATCACCAAAGAAAACCACTGTTGTGAATCAAGCCCTGTGAGTCTCTTTTCTCAGCATTTTAGCCATTTTCATTTCTATTGACTTGTTTATTGCTTCTTAACGAGCTCTTTTGTTAGTCACTCTAATCATCTTGAATCGTAAAAGACTAGGAACTTAAACCTGACTTCTGTTTTCTGCTTTCATGCTGTGTTACTTCACTGATTTTACTTGAACACATATTCATTTCTACTTGTTTAATAGGATAATCAAATAAACGTGTAGTTATATATCTTTTTCCTCATCATTGCTAAGACGATTCCATGTTAACCTCTTTCTAGCCTATCTCCAGTAGGATTTTATTTCTTTTTGTTTCTTTATGAATTAAATTAACTTCCACTGCTGATGTTTTCAGTAAGGCAGAATCATCCTAATGTTATGTTTCTGGACTGGACTCTATTACAAAGCCTTCAGCAAGGTCTAGATAAACTGTATTAACTTTATCAGATTTTTTCACCAAGCTAGTCATCTCATCAGAACTTTGTCGTTTTAACACAATCTGTTCTGCATGGAAGTGTTTTGCTTACCACACATAATGTTCTTAGTTAAGTGCTTACATATTGATTCTTTCTTAGTTAAGTGCTTACATATTGATTCTTTCACCATGCATGCTAGTAACTAACATAGAAGTAATAATCTCCCATTATTTTTTTTATATTACAGCAGAAAACTGTAATTTTACCAATCACTCTAACCAACACAGAGAGTTTTCAGAGATGATTCCAGGAGGAATAACATTAAAAGCTTGTCATAATATTTTTCTGCAATTTCGTCATTGTTTTTATGATTGAGTTGTATTTTTATATTATTGCTGTTATTATACTAAATTTTGTCCTGACAAAATGAGTCTGCTGTCTGTTTATCATTGAAATAGAAAGTAGTTGACATGGCTTTGCAAGTTCTGCAAGACCCACACTAGACATTAGAAAACATATGAGGGCTTGGTCTGTATACGAGATTCTTGTATGGGACCTGCTAGTAGAACAGCCACTGCTTTTCCTTTCAGGTCAGACCTCTGACACAGGCTGCCAAGTGAGAGCTGCATGACAACGACCCATCATTTTTCATCTGGCTGAGTGCCAATTGTTTATTGCCTATCAGTTATATATTGGAATGCGAGTTATAAATTGGTCTTGCATTTAGTTATCAAAAGTAATTTCTCCATATGACCTGATATGTTATAGGCTGTTTTTATATAGATTTTTAAAAATCAATTCATAGTCTTTATTTAATTCTTTAAGCAGCAGCTATAAGATTAGAGGTATGTAAAAAATCATGGCTACAGGGAATTCATAGAGGATGCCATTTTCTAAGCAGCAAAATATGTTTTAAGGGGGTCTGAGTCACTTCAACTGTTCCTTCATCTACCATAAAGCTACAGAGGATACCAAACAATGAAAAATTTTAACATGGATGTAGAAAAGACAAGACACAAGAAGCAATGTAATTCTAATATAACCCTTCACATTACTTAAAGTTTGTGCTTATTAAAGGAATTAAAAGCCCATGTCACACCACAGTAGGTGTAAATTAGACAAACGTCTCCACTGATGTTTGATTCCTTTTATCTGAGGGCCAGTGTTGGGACACCTGGATCTCCAAGAGCAACAGAAAGCAGGGTTTCTCAGCTGTGGAGGGTAAAGAATACAAAAAATAATAAAAGACCATCATGACCAAATAGGTCTCGCTTTGACTTAATATGTGAGAATAAGCCTACCGAAAGTAGAAACTGACTCAAAATACTTATAATAATATAGAAAACCAAACAAACCGACCAACCAACCAAACAAAAAAAACCCCAACCAACCAAAAAACCCAACAAAACCAAAACAGAGCTGGGGAACAAAATCAGAAAGACCAAAGAAATTACCTGTATGGTATGTATAAACATCATGTAACATTTAAGAGACAAAGGAAAAAAAATACAACCTAGTAATAGTAAGAGGAAGACCAGGGGAGGTATGGACTCATTATTCAATAAAGAAGACAAAAAGCTGAAGTGTTTTGTGCTATCACACTGAAAAGGTGAAATGCAATTAGATAGATAACATAACACAAGCAACTGGCTACCATAGGGGAATAATATAGCTGAACAGATGATTTTAAAACAGGCTTTAAGAGAGGTGAACAGTGGAATTTTATTTTGCCTAGTATCCTTAAAGAACTGGTAAAAAGATCTCCAAGACATCACAGTTACCTTTGAGAAGTCAAGGAGAACAGGTGAGGATCTTGCAGACTGGCAAGCAGTGAATATAGAAGCAAATGAATAAATATTAGACAATCTGGGTGTTTAGATTGGGTAATTAGTTTCTCAGCTGCCATACCTAGGCACAGGGGAGAGACATAGTTTCCCAGGCAGATATGGAGACTAACCTTAGGCTTCCTTAAGCACTACTCTGCTCTGCTTTGTTTTGCGGTTTGTGTTTTTTTTCCTCTTCTCCATTGGTTGCATTTGAAACTAATTCTGGCATCTAAATGAGATGTCTAAAATTATGTGAGGTGCAGTTCGAGTATCTTTCATACCACCTGCCTTTCAAGAGAAAGAAAAACAACAGCAGATCTGTCACTTTAGCTTGATTTCTTAAAAAAACTCAGAACAAAAATTCAAACTATTTATAAACACCAAGACTGAAGAATAAGTAAGGAATAGCCACTTTTTTTTGTCAAAGCCATGTCATTTCAAGTCAATGTGATTTCTTTCAGTGATAAGGTGAGGGGTCTTGTAGACAGAAGAGAGGGAGTAGATGTCATGCATCTTGACTTCAGCAGAACTTTTGATAATAACTCATATTATGAGCTATAAACATGAAAGAAATTACTAAGGTAAATGCAATACCATCTGTAAAGTATATTCAGATATTAATTGTCTGTGTCTTACCTCAGACTGAAAGATTGTATCAAGATGAAGCCTGCTACCTCTGGTACACTTAGACATTTTTATTAAAAACTTATGCAGAATAGGTTTATTAATTTCAAGTTGACCAAGCCAGGAGGTTCTCCATCCTTTTTGGAAGAGTCCATAGTATGATTAAATTTAAATACATGATGCCCAATTGAACATCTTTTATCATTCAAATCAGGAACTCCTCATAAATCAGTAGTCACTATGGGAAGGTAGAATCCCCTTTTTTTTCTTGGGATTCTGAACTATGTTACAAAAAGGAAAGTTAAGTCTTTCAGTCCAGATGGAAATAAATGGAATGAAGCCAGTTCAGCTAATAGCTTCTATTTTTGCTAACAGCTTTCTTCTTTACTCTTTTTATATGACCTTGCAGATAGGGTCAGAAAAGAGATATAGTAAACATTGACACAGAATAGGCTCTGAAGAGCCATACAATAGTTAGTTGTGTATCATATGTATTTGTAAACCACTCCAAAGCCATCATTATTTAATATATATTAATATATGTAAGTATAAGGAAAAGAGAAGAGAAAAGAGAAGAGAAGAGAAGAGAAGAGAAGAGAAGAGAAGAGAAGAGAAGAGAAGAGAAGAGAAGAGAAGAGAAGAGAAGAGAAGAGAAGAGAAGAGAAGAGAAGAGAAGAGAAGAGAAAAGGGTTGAGTTCCAGCTGGAAGGGACCTCCAAGGACCATCTAGTCCAACTGCCTGACCATAAGTTAAAGCATATTATTAAGGGGCATGTCCAATTGCCTCTTAAACACTGATAGGCACGAGACATCAACCACCCCCCTAGGAAGTCTGTTTCAGTTTTTGATCACACTGTCAGTAAAGAAATACATTCTAACAAGTTTGAATCTCCCCTGACACAGCTTTGTTCTATTCCCACAAGTCCTTGATACCAGGGAGATCAGCACCCCCCTCTCCGCTTCCTTTCCCCAGGAAGCCATAGAGAGCAATAAGGTTTCCCCTCAGCCTCCTTTTCTCCAACCTAGACAAACCCAAAGTCCTTAGCTGCTCCTCATACAGCATGCCTTCCAGCCCTTTCACCAGCTTTGTTGCCCTTCTCTGGATGCATTTATTCTTAAATTGTGGGGCTCAGAACAGTAGACATAACATAGACTATGCAGATTTATGAACTGATCTGAATTAAATTTCTATCAGCACATTTACATTATCATCGCAACTTAACTTTTCTTATTATTACCTGAAAACAATTCTAGCAACCAATACAACCAGCTCAAAGCTAACATAATATAACTTTATTTTCCCTTGTAATTAAGAAGAGTGAGTCACTAATAAACCATTCCCAGGAGATGGGTAGTTTCAACATAAAACTCTTTAACATAGTTTTTTATGTCAAGCAAATTTCTCAGATCTTAATTTCCTCTGCTTCCATTTTTGCAAAGCTGAAAATATCAACAGAGGTCCAGTTCAGAATTTAAAAAAAGAAACAGTCTTCACAAAGTGGGTAAAAGGTCTTATAAAAAAATAATTGCAGTTCAATATTGTCAAGTGCAACAATTCTCTATTCAGCCAGAAATGATCAATCCCAGGGAAAATAAAAAGGATGAGAAACAAGTAGACAGCAATTCTGCAAAAAGGTCTGAACATAGATACATAAGCAGGTCTGGCAAAAGAGGAATACTGTCTTTATAACACACGTAATATCCTTTTCTCCCTAAAGAAACAACCCTTGAATATTGTATTAAATAAAAGTACTGACCAGTATGACTAAAGAGTCCAATGGACAGCTCTGAAAATGAATAAAGTTCTGGCAAATATGACAAAGAATTAACAACTGAGTTTGTTAGGTCTAGAGAATGCACAAAGAGAAATGATGAGTCTTCATATTGATGTTTTGAGGAAATAGGAGACCATTCATTCTCAAAGTTCATAGTGGCTAGTAAGAGAAATAGTTTTATTTGCAGCCTCTGATTCTCATGGAATGGGAAGGAGAGTTAAGGAGAGTTAAGGAATTGCTTACATAAGGAAATTTCAACATCCATTTTTTAGAAACAGGTTAAACAAATGTGTGTCAGGAATAGGTACAGCTGATTGTATAGGATTCTGAATAGAGGCTAGGTAACCTCTCAGGGTCTGGTTTTGCTCTTTTTAATGGTCTTGCAGCCTAACAAATTCTACCTTATCTATTTTGGAACAACAGGAACCCAGAGAAGATGCTGGGGACAAATAATTCTGTCAGGAGGCCCTGGCTACCAAATTGTATGTTGGAGTAATTTGAATGCATCCAAGGGTTTGCTGCCTTCAAAAGGATTTCCATCCTACCAGCAATGCTACCAACCCAATGACAGTCAACCCATGTCTCTTTGAGACATATTATAACAAAAGAGAATTTATAATCATGTACCAGCCTCTAAAAAGCCTTGAAAATGTTCAAAATATATTTATTCAGATGTTTTTTTCTGAAAAAGTGGCAAATAATATAGGTCATTAATAGACTTTACTAAGCATCACTAATGTATTTATTTCACATACAAAAGACCTCAGTGCTAGAAAAATGGGGCTTGCAGAAAAAATGCATAGGCTTTTGCTTGTGAATAAAATCCATAAATGCCATAGTCTTCTTAGTATCAATAAAATGGACCCTTCTCTGTTACTTCTGTCAGTAAATCATTCAACATTTTTCTCCTTCATACTTGCTACACTTACCACCAAAGGACTCTTAAAATCCATGGTGGAATCTCTCCCACAGTCATACAAGCACAAAATACAAAAATATTGTATGAAAAAGCAGCAATATATATTACTTTGGGAAACACTTTGCTAGATGTCAACTGTCAAACTCTGAGCACAAATTGAAATGTGTCAAAAGCATCAAGCAGCTGATTAAGAGCATGTCAACACTATCTCCCTGCTCTATATTCATCGTGACAGTGATAGAAGGTCATTTGCTTATCACACTAACTTCCATTATAGGTGTAAAAGATATATGTTGTCTAAGGCACTATAGGTGACTTCCATGAGTTACTGAAAACCGTAGATTTTATTTGTTAGAACAACTAAGGTCAGATGAATTTTGGTATGTGGAGACTATTTAATCAGTGTCTTTTGGAATTTTATATGAATATATATTAACTTGGTATTTATTCTTCTTGATAACCTTCATATTTTTTTTAATTTAATTCTGGCTTTTATAAATTAAATAACCTAAGTGTATTTGTCAGTACTGGAGACATTCTGGACAGTATTTCCTCACGTTCTGCTTCAGGATTATTATCTACAATTCATGGGAGAAAATTTGCGGGTGACATTTGAGAAGCAGACCCTAAAAGCACATCTTTATGTATGAGATGGGCACCGAAGTTCAGAGAAGGATATATAAGTCTATGGACACCAAAGTTCAGAGAAGGATATATAAGTCTATAAGTAACTCACTGTGGGAAGCTGATAAGGAAAGACAAACATCCTGTTCTCAGCACAGCTGGTGGGGTTTCTAACAGGAAAACATATTACAATGAAAAAGGGAAACAATCTTCTTTTGGGATTCCTGTTCTCTGTAACAGTTGATAAAAAGATAGTACCTTTTAAGGAGTAAGAAAGGGAATCAGGAACACAATACAAAAGAAAGAATACCATTTCTGAAGGTGAATGTGAGTCCTATCACCCAAAGACATTTTCCACAGGTCTTCAGTCCAACCACATCCACCTTCTTACTGACAATGAATTATGATCTTTGTCATGGTTTAGGCACTTTGAAACTAAAACATAAAAAGAAGTCCTATGCTTTCAATGGAGACAATGACTGCTTTGAGACAGAGCAGATCTCCCACAGATCATGCAGACTGTTGAGATCATAAAGGGCTGGTGGTGTTTCTGTCCATGGGAATAATGCAGGGTAGATGAGGAACCAGGCTGCGGTGGCAAACAAATGCAGATGAGAGAACTTTTGTGCTGCAAGTGCTGAGCATAGAAAACAGAGTACTGGGTCTGTGGTATCCACTAAAGGATGGGCATAGGGTGCTGTGACTTAGGGTGCTGGGTGTAGGGAGCCCCCACTGAGGAAAATATATATGGAAGAATTCAGGTAAACTATGTTTTCTTCCTCTTTCTATCATCTTTTCCTTTGTTCATATCCAAATTATTTTCCCAGAATAATTTCAATGTTTCTCGTCCAATTATTAGCTTGTACAGTCTCCTTCCTTTCCCTTTTCCCCCTTCTGGTGGACACTATCATATCCTTGCATTTGAGTATCTTATTTTGTGCATTTTTCTTCTGCTAAAGTATCCCCTCTGTCACTTTCCATCATATTTACCCCCCAAACTAATTTTCGGCATAGTCTAAAGGCATTGCATTTATACTCCCTTTTCCTGTCAGCTTTGCTGCTGCATTTCAACTCCACAAGCCATCTACAGATGTCTTGCTGTAATGAAAATAATTACTACTAATTACCAATTGCAAGGTATCAGAATACAGATTTGCTATCACCTGAAGCAATGATGAAGGATATTATGCCCCTTCCATTTTAATTCTGTAAAATACGAGGTACAAGCCATGCTGTAGAAAAAGATTTTGATTTTGCAGCTGATTTTTTTCTTTCTCATTTTCTGTTTTTTTTTTCTTATACCACAATAAAACAGGTAAAGAAAGAGACGAATATACCTGAATGAATTTCCAAAACGATACAAAGTGATATCATCCAGGTGTTATATAAACCAGCCAAATCTGAAAATTATTTACACTCATCCCAGGGATCTGAAAGTCATTATTGCGATCAAAAGAAATATTTTGACTCTTTGGGGGGGAAAAAAGCACAAAAAAAGTGTTTAAATACACAAAGAGATGAAAAGAGAGTCCTAAATTCAAATGACCAGAGTACTGAACAAACTCCTCTCTTTTAGGAGCATCCTACTACAATTAATTTACGAAGATTTGTACAATTTAGCTTAGAAACCTCTGATTTTCACAGACAATAGAGGACAGCTTTGTCGCTTACATTAATCAGTCTCATGTATCCCCATATATCCCTCAAAATCTGAAAAATCATAGTAGGCAGAAAAAAATCACGCAACATGCATGTGTCTTCAAACACAGCACTAGCAGATAGTGTAATCTCCAGAGGAAACCAGAATAAATGATACCTGAATGAAAGGGCTTACAGTGTTGTTTTTTCAGACTAGTTTTAATATGGTCAAGAGAAATAATACTGCTATGCTCTGTGTATAACATAGTCCATATTTAAATCTCAAACCAGACTTTTAACATAGTTGTCTTCTGTTCTCTCAAAGTAACACCTCCTCAAACAGAATTACTTTAATAACTGAAACTGGTTAATGCCAATAAATCTTGGTAAGGGGAAATAAGTCAGAACTACATGCTTCCTTGACTGACTAGCCTTGGAAAGAAATGAAACATATTTTATCTTCTTTTTTCAGTAGGTCAATCACTATCGTTTTTTAACATATTCTGACAACCTAAACTACACCCAGATCCTTCTATCTATAATTTCCTGTTGGACAAGTCTTTATGCAGTGCTCTTCTTAGGTATTTTGAAATGCTTTTTGATATCTAGAATAACCTGACTTTCTTCGTAGAGCAGACAGAAAAGTCAAGGAGACTTTAGTCATTCTGCACATACCTGCACCTACTGAATGCTTCTGCCTCTCCTTCACTTGAAGTGTCCATGGACCATCTCAGAAAAAACATTTCAGTGTACAATTCCCCCCTGAGTTTAATAGTTCCTTATTTGAGGAAGAAACATCATAGCAGGTTGAGGAAGATTCCTTCCCAAAAATGTTTATGAAGGTGGAAAATTTACATGTTAATTGTACAGTACTTTTATTTTTATAAACTTCTTTATAAAGTCTTTTTTTTCCCCCTCTTATGATACACTAATTGAAAACACATCAATTTAAGAGATCTTCTATCCAATTATTTGTTAAATCTTTTAAATCTGAATAAAAAATGCTCTTAATGTTTTCCCTAGGGAATTATTTTTGTGATTTATAATTTGCAAAATCATTCAGAATATTTTTTTTAACTGGATCTAGTAGAGTATTATGCATAAAAATATGAAGACAGATGTGTATGAAAATCAGAACTATGTGTGTTGCATGTGTCTTATTTCTTCAGAATTTGTGGGTAATATTGACACTACAGGGCTATATTAGAGCAAAATCAACTAGCAGATCTCTGTAGGAAGTTGAAACAATATAAACGCATCTACCATGCGAGTGACTCATCTTTAGAAGCTGTCAACCAAAAAGTTGCCATTAATAGTTATGGCACTGCACCACAACATAATTTCACTTGCTACTACTGGGAGTAAAAACTATAGAAAATTAAATGGAACCGTTTTTACAAAGTTCTGTTGTACCATAAGGAATCATCTCCAAAATTTCTGAAATTATACCAAAATGAAAGCTATTTGGAAGTGACAGGAAAAGCAGGTAAGAAAATTTCAGTGATATATATCAATATGTCCAGTTTTCATACTGAAAGGGAAATAAATGTTCTGGATTACTAAAATTCAGTCAATATAGATTTTGAAAATCTTTGCATGCAAGCAATAAAAAGTTATCACTTTGAATGCAGAATTAGATGTTCCTTAAGAAAACTAAACAGAGTAGGAGTAACAGAACCTCAAGAAGCAGAATCATTTCCTGCATTTATGCGATTAATAGCTGAAATAATCTGAGGAAATATGAGCCAAAATAAACAGTCACACAGTTCTTGGAATATATGTGCTACTATTGACCACATAACCCATACTTCCTCTACTCTAAAGAATTTCTTATTCAATGTACTGTTTGTTTGTTTGTTTGTTTTTCTTTTTTTGAGAAAGAAACTCTTTCGGACAATTCTATAAATAAAAAGTTAGGAAGTAGAATAAACAGTCATAAGTTCCTTCTTTTCAAAGCATTTTTTGACTGTTAAGTGCCAGTTACAAAATTCAAATACTTTTTCAAAATAAAAAATAGATTATATTGGATTCTTAAGAAAGCAGAAGAAAATTAACATGCAACCTGAATCTGTGACTGCAACCACATCAGAAAAATTAGATTTAATTAAAGGAGGAATTCATTTTAATGCTAAGTATGCAAAGACTTGCTTAATCAAATGTTATACAGATACAGGTAAAAAAGCCTGAATGTGTTATAAATCTTCACCTGCTTGGAAAAAAATTATGGAGGATCAGTTGGTTGAAACACAAAAGCAGGGAATTATCTTTCTCTGAATTATACTCTATGGGCATCATAATTTGTAATACTGCCCATATCTTCCAGTAATTGAAACCCTGTGCAGAAAATAGGGTATTAAATAATTTCAAATATATATATATATTTCTATTCTCTGAGTTGGAGATTTCCTGCCTCTTTCAGCCAAACTTGTTACAATGAACACTAGTAAATTAGAATTATTTAATGGGTCACTATGTAAGTAAGCTTCACTGCATGACAAATGTATACCTCCTAAAATTACAAAGTAGTCCTTATATTATTTCTTACATTAGTTGTTGTTATGCTATTTTTATTATTATTATTAATCACTTTGATCCTGATGCTGTAACAAAAATCTGTGAAGCCTAATAATCTGTGAAGAAGCACTGCTTTACAAATTACGGGCTTAATGGGTTATAAAACTAATATAAAAGTATTGTTAAAATATTTCTACTGGGTTGCTATTCACAATCTATAAATTTTGTGAATAAACCCAATTATTTTAATGTTAGTACTTTTTTTAGATTCTAAGGGCTGCAGTTTAAAAAGCAATATATGTAAGAATGCTCTTCATAGTTTGAAGTATGACAACCATAATTACGACCCTAAACAGATGGCTTCTAATTAAGTTAAAAAAACCCCATTAAAATAGGTACTATTGGGTGGAATTCAACCTTTATATAAGCCCATTGCCTTCAAGTGGACATCAGCTATTTACATCAAATAAGAATTTGTCTTTATAAATCTTCTTGTTAAGGGATGCAAACAGGTATTGTTGTTAAGAGAGAACAAAAAAAAATAATCCTCTACACCCAGAAGTCATGGCCTTCTATCTCTTCCTTTAGATTACCTGTTGAAAAAAAGTGAGTTACTTTGTTAAATAGCTGGATTTTTTTTTTTAAATTAGTTTTTAAGGGTTAATTTATCCATAACCCAAAGAGACTTATGAATACACACATACCAGCTGTAAGGGATAATTTTCTTATTAACTGGAGGCACAGAATGTCAGCTTCATCCTGATGGGCCTTGGATATCTCTAAAATTCAGCCTAATATAAAATAACTTTATAATTCCCAGATTCTCCCTAGCATTTTCAGAAGTCCAAAATGGCAGCTAGCCAATCTCTTTTGGAAAATGTAATATTATTCAAAATGTTCCTGATCTGTCACAGCAAAGTGTGATAGATCTATCTCCTCGAATTATGGGGCAATATCAGGCAGCCTAAAATCAACAAAGCTAGAAGCAATACTCATTGAATCAAAAAAATGAAGAATCATTTTTAATTTTCCTTTCCTATATGTATCTTGAGTTACATATTGTAGAATTGGCAGGCAACCTCAATTTAATGTAAGGGAATTGGAACGGATTATGTACCAAACGTAACTGACAATTTAGATAGTAACTGTGAATTAATCAGTTCTAAATTGAGATTATTAGCAGTCTAGACCTTGGACATTTTATTTCGAGAGAAACATCATTCAGAATGGGGGAAATATTCTAATGAATAAGCACATGAAAAGCACAGCTCTCCCCGATCTCTCTTTTTATTTGTCAGAGTATTTCCTTAAGTAGCGTCTCCCCTTTACTTTAACATAGAATTTCCCTAAATTATCCCTCAGATATAGAGAATATAATTAATATGCACATCTCTAGAGCTATGAATTTAAAACTGATAATCCAAATGTATCTTGCTACCCCTAAGTCTTAAAATAAGCATTTTTTTCTCTGTTTTTCTGCCATACTGGGAAATACAGTTGTCTGACAGAAGTCAGACAAATCTCCCTTTTCTTTGTTCAGCCACATTTACTCCGGTCTGTAGCAAAGACAGCCCCTAATCTGAGCTCTCAGTAGTTTATGACGATGATCACAGAAGTATTTGTCTCAGTGTGGGCTCTAAGGTTTTTTAGCCACTGGGGCTGCCCAGGGCATTTGCAGCATGAGGGCACAACATGCCCCTGAGCCTTGCTCCTGTGTGCTACAGCACCAGGCTGGTGCTGCCGTGTCTGGCGTGTGTTCACTGCAGCTGAGAAATAAACACTGAAAGATTTTACCAAAGGTTATAAATTTCTGGTGGGGATGAATCTCGCTAATCCCAAAGTATGAGCCACCCTATCTTGTCTTTTCTTTCAGACTTTCGCCTCCTTCTGTTTTTCAGGTTTTCTTCATACCCTCATGATTCTTCTGTCTTTAGAGCCAGACAGCAGTCAAGTTTTCTGGTGCACAGGAAATTCCAACATTTCAAAACTTGTTTTTCTTCTGTATTAGACATCACGTCATTCCATATTAGGTATTTACACTACCGGCATGTCATATTATATTAGAGCATGATACATTAGCTAAAATATTATATTTTTATTATTTAATTTACAGCATTATTTTATCTTGATCATGTAAGACTGATTTCATCATACAGTTTATTTCACTTTTGTATTATTTTAATACCAGTTGCTTTTTCATAATCATGGTCAGTGTCAAATATGTCTCATTGCAAGAGATGTAAGACACATCATATAAAAAAAGGCATATCTTATTATCTTCTAATTAGACTAAAAAGTTCAGACTGACATTACTGAAATGTGACACATGCTAAATGCAAATCAACCAAGAGCTCATTGGAAGGAGTTATAATTTAAACTGTTTATTGGCTTGATCTTTGCAAAAAAATACAAACATCCTTTGAGAATGGAGATTTAGGATGATTATATAATGGCAACACAATTCTTTATTCAGGAAAACTCCAAATTTTATTCTCTAAACCAAGACGTAATCTGTGTTAAAGGGAAACAGATCCAGTGCTGAGTACCCCCCAACATTAATATTGCTCAAGTGAACATACTGTTTCTGGGACAGCACTTAATAGAAATTGTAGGCTTCAACCATTACAGACCTTCTTACAGAAATCCGGCTCTGAAGAGGTGGTTGCTTGGTAGCATGGGAAGGAAACAGACCATATTAACAGAACACAGAAATATCAGCTGAAATGTTGATAATGGAGACACACCTGGTTTTCTTGTCTACAAGGGGAACAAGAGGGATGAAAGTAGCCATTAATTCTAAATGTCACAAATTATGTAAAAACAAAGAAGACAAATTAATGAAAATAAAAAGAGAAATGCCCTTGCATGTGATGTGGGCAGGGCATTGACAATTACTATCCAGAGGAGACTGAAAGTATTGCTGATTACATGCTTCCAGGAAGATAAGGGGCTTTTAGTCTGGAAAATCCTTTATTGACAAGGTCTTTTTTCTAATGTAACTGCAAAAAATGCGTTTATAACAAAAGAAAATCACTGAAAACTAAATACTGTAAATAAGTGGTTTCCTCATCTGTTCATGTCCTCTCCTCCTTGGTCTCCTTACTCTGATTCAGCTGTTCCAAGATGACAGGCCAGCTACACTTTCATACAGTGATAAGCAATATGACAGCTTTGAAATTCACAGCAATGTTCTACAGGCATAAAGTTTGGTGACAACTGTCTTCGATAGAGTCTTTTCACTGCTGCTTTGTCATTCTGTCTTACCCAATGTGTAATGTATATACATTTCCATACACAGCCCTACAGAAAACTTTTCAATGTTTTATAAGAGGTGAATAATGCCAAGGAAAGTAAAGCAAATGCTGGAGTGTATGTGTTACATTTCTCATACACAGTGAAGATGAGCACTAAGCAGTCTGATACAAATTTCCATTGTTCATTGATCAGTGCCATAAATGGAACATTTATTATTGTTTATTTTCCTCTATTTTGAAGTTAATTCCCTGCTCCAGAAGTGCTGATAGATAATACAGGCAAAAAAAATCATAAATTCTCTTATTTGAAGTCAAATATATTGCATAACCTATCTCTACATATCAAGACTCACTTTTGTACCTGAAAAGCAAAGATTTATTCATTCAGTTGACTAAGTAGTGTTGGAAAATGAAAATAGTGTTGGAAATTACTAACATTTCACAATTAGCTATGCTTGCCAGGTGTATATTCTGTGCCATTGTGTACAGCTACATCTCTTGAACTGCACGAGGAGCCAGAGAAATAAAAGGGATGTTACTAAAAAAGAAGCAGCAGAAGAAAACAAAGAGAAAAGTTCATCAGACATCTGGTACTAAAGTTTTTTTCCCCTCATCCTCTCAGTTGTGATGCTACAGATAAATAGTGTGCAAGTGGCAAAACATAAGCATCTGGTGTCATTCTAAACGTCTTATGGTATCTGAACTATCCTCAAGGGGCTGTCAAGAGGTGACACAGCAGCTATGCACTACAGCAAAAGTTGCAGGCCAGGCAGGACTCCCAACAGGGATCTCAAATCACACTCCATGGCCAATGGGACCAAGACCTAGCTCTCCACTAGCAGCAATAAAGTATTGAACACCACGCTCCCATGTAAAGATTTGTACTTAGCTAACTACATTTAACTATCTTAATATCAAATCTGCTAGTCTCTGTGTTACTGTGATGTGTTCACAGTTTTTAAAACAGATGAGAAATGTTTTATCCTCTCAAGTATTTTTCCCTAAAGTGAGAAAAAATGCAAACCACCTTATTTTTTCTCCATTAATTCCAGAATTAATTCCATTAATGCTCCATTAATTCCTTTTCCTTGAATTATTTTTTTAAATTATTTTTATCCATATGGGAAGTCATCTAGGATTGCTATCACACAAGTGACCATTATCTTGGCTGGAATTATAAATAAGTGTTCCAGAAATTCACAGAAGAATTCTAAGATGTACACCATAAAAATAAAATATCTTACTACAATTGTAGCTTAATAGCTTTTATCATGAGTGGGTTTTGCGAGACCTGGACTAGTACATGGCAATTGTTGCAGCAGATACTATCAGCTCATAGAATTTGAAATAATGGTATTTATAATATTTCTAAAGTCCCAGCTTCTGGAGTCATGCTATTGCAAGAGAAACTCAGTTGTCATTCAGGAAAACCTTCCCAGCCATAGCCAAATGTTAGAAATGTGAATCCAGAGTCCAATAAAGATTTGAACATTGAATATAAATAAGAAGAAATTAATGTTTAGCTCTTTGCATAAAATAAAATGAAAAGAAATACAGTTTTGAGGTTGTTAAATCATGAGATTTACACTAGACTTGGCAACGCTAGATTTAAATCTAATAGCTGTTTAGTTTAATGCTCCACCTCTGACTGTGGATCATTTCAGACTTTAATTACATTTTTATCTCTTTCAGGAAGGGATGTTTAGGCCTCATATACACTAAGGACAATTTTATGATAAAGTGATCTAAGATGTTGTCTGAACATAAAATGAATTAACAACAGAGGGCTGCATCCCTGACATGTTAGTAGAAGACATTTTCCTCCATTGTGAAGGTGAAAATGCAGCAGAAGTGTATGCCCTCCTAAATTGCACAGGCAAACATCAAACAGTTACTTTTCCATCAAACCCAGAACATTTAATGGACAATTTATTGACTTTACAGAAATATGTTGTTGTTTGTGAGATTTTCCATTAACCTAAGGTCTGCACTCTGAAAATCAGGCATTCTGAGTGGGAAAACTTACTTTTAGTGAAGAAAAATGTATGTTAAAATTAACAAAGTTTAATAAGAAAAGGAAATGGTTACATTTCAGGAATTATACTATGAATATAGCTTTTAAAGACTGATATTTTTTCTGAGCTTATTGATTTAGCTAGCACAAATATCTCACTGTGACTAAAGTTTCTATCAAGAAAATTTAGAGAGTGAGTGATAATATGCAAGAGAGGTTCAAACTAAGAGATATTCCTGAAGTGGTTATGTAATGAAACAGATTAAATGAAACATTATAATTCAAAGCCAGCCAAAGTGTATAAAATGTTCTTGACAACTATTGCTACTTGGCATTTAAATTACTCACTGTCTCAGCATCCTTGGAAAGTAGTCTGCCATTGCTTACACTGAGGTTGAAGGGAGTACACAGAAATCTTGTTTATTTCTCATCTTTTATCTCTCATGAAAGACAACCACCACTTCATAAATACATGACTACAACCCAGGTAAATCCAGGAAAAATAGGCAACCACGGAGAGTGCTATTATTTACAGGGTAACAATGTCAGTAAGACTGTTTGGGGTAAAATATTACATTCCTGGATAGGGAGAAAGCACTAAAGAATTGTATGCTTACCAATGCTCAGGTCTCCTAGTATTTTACCACTGAGAGGACAGTTTCTGCTCTCTGGCAAGGAAAGTGGCAAGCTGTCTCTATAGCAAGCCTATAAAATTGATAAGGAAACCCTTGTTGCAAAAAACAGCAGCTCAGTGCTGTGTGGAAGGCAGTGAGCAAAAGAGCACATACTTGTGGAAGCAGATTTCCAAGGACATTCTCTAGCTAGTAACATTTTACTGCAGTTTTTTTTTCCTACAAAAATCCATTTTTTTTCTTTCATAAGAATGCAGAAGCCACCATTCTGGGCCAGACTGAAGGTTCGTCTTATGATCCTGTCTAACTTGGAGTCTATCTAGCTCTTTCATACTGATCAGGACCATGTTGGGTTTTTTATTTGTTGCCCATGTTTCTGTTCCTGAGGCTTTTCTTCCCAGCACAGTGTGATATTTAGCCAGGGAGAAAGTTTTGATAATTCTGTTATTTTGTTCAGTAAGAGGGTGTTTCAGACAAGAGAGTTCCTTGAGCCTTGAGTCTCCTGTCAGAGGAAGGCCTTCAATATTTCGTGTTTACTAGTTCAGTGATCTTATTGTATTTTCAGGAAATAATATATATCACAGAATCACAGAATGGTCAGGGATGGAGGGAACCTCTGGACATCAGCTAGTCCAACCCACTGCTAAAGTAGGTTCTCCTAGAGCAGGTTGTACAGAGACACATCCAGACAGACTTTGAATATCTCCAGAGAAGGAGACTCCACAGCCTCTCTGGGCAGCCTCTTTCAGTGGTCTGCCACCCCCAAGGTAAAGCAGTTCTTCCTCATATTCAGGTGGAACCTCCTGTGCTGCAGTTTGTGACCGTTGCCCCTTGTTCTGTCACTGGGCACCACTGAAAAGAGCCCAGCCCCATCCTCTTGGCACTTACCACTAAAATATTTGTAGACATTGATAAGATCCTCTCTCAGCCTTCTCTTCTCCAGGCTAAACAGGCCCAGCTCCCTCAGCCTTTCCCCATAAGGGAGATGCTCCAGTCCCCTCAACATCTTTGTAGCCCTGCACTGGGCCCTCCCCAGTAATTCCCTGTCCCTCTTGAACTGGGGAGCCCAGCACCGGACACAGCACTCCAGATGCAGCCTCACCAGGGCAGAGCAGAGGGGGACGATCTCCTCCCTTGACCTGCTGGCCACGGTCCTCCCAATGTCCCCCCGGATCCCACTGGCCTTCTTGGCCACCAGGGCACACCGCTGGCTCATGGGCACCTTGCTGTCCACCAGCACTCCCAGATCCTTCTCCACAGAGCTGCCTTCCAGCAGGTCAGCCCCAGCCTGTGCTGGTGCGTGAGGTTGTTCCTCCCCAGGTGCAGGACCCTCCACTTGCCTCTGTTGGACTTCATCAGGTCCCTCTCCACCCAACCCTCCAGCCTGCCCAGGTCCCGCTGAATGGCAGCGCAGCCTGCTGGTGTGTCAGCCACTCCTCCCAGTTCTGTACCACCAGCAACTGTGCTGAGGGTGCACTCTGGCCAGGTCATTGATGAATAAATTGAACATACACTTAATTGAAGCCTGATATGCCTAATTTAAACCCATCTCAAGGATTTTTGTCAGCACTAGTATCTTTCAGCATAGAAATGGATGATGCTGTTCCTTAATCAGCCATGAGGTGGCTGTTATGTTTTCCAGAACTAATTAAATTCAAGGCATGCCTGCCTATCACAGCCTAAGGACTTAATGGTGTTTCTGTCACAGTCTATGTGAAAAGCCATGCTGCCTTCAGCTTGTGCAGGAAGGGTGTGAAGCTAGTCAAGTCTGTGAACGGACAAGATGCTGCAGCCAAGTGTAGGGTACGGCAGGGAAACTATTCCTTTTAGACCACAACTCACTACCTCTTTACTTTTATGACTTAAAATTTTAAATAATGTATTAAAAGTTATCCAGAAATGTTTAAAATAATGTGTTATCCTCTTGGTTGTTTGGGTTTGGGGTGGGGTTTTTTTGTTTGGTTGGTTGGTTTTTTGTTTGTTTTTGAGGGAGGAGGTGGGGGTAATAATTATCTCTCTCATTTTGCTGTTTTGTCACATTGGTAGCCACAATTGTACAAGTTAGAGTTTTAAAATTTTCCAAGTTCTGATTAGTTATATCTTGCAAAAATGCCACAAAATTTCTCAAGAGCTATTTTGACAAAAACTTCTAAAACTTTTCCCACTGTAGCCAAAAAGTGTGACACAAGTAACACAAAGTAACAGAAAACAAATTATTAGCATCACATGTTTTATTTTTCACTTTCATGACACAATGCTACTGATCTAAATAAATTTATTAAGAAGAATAAAATAGAACTAGTTCTTCTGAGACAGTTAAGCTGGTGTCTAAACCAAGGGTTATCTATTATAGGACTACAATTTCCATTAGGTGTCACGGCTCTGGATTTATTTATGAAGCATTCTTACAGCCCAGAAATGCTGACGAAGGATGTAATAAACTGCTTCAGAAAGGAAAAATACATGAAATATAATGCAATTGTGAACAATAAAACTGACAAATGAATTCATTCAAAGATGATCTGTAAAAGATGTAGGACTGCTCATATACACTTTAATGTATAATATAATGTTGCTTTCCCAAAAGTAAAAGGCACAACCTGAATTATCAATAAGATATGCAATTGTTCATGTCATTGATTTGAATCTTCAGTGTTAACATTTATTTTAAACAGATATTGCTCTTGCTTCTATTGTCCATCCTCATAATACAAGTCAGATCTTTGCTCAGAGTAAGAGAATTCAGTATTACACAACTTTTACATTAGCTTCTGAACTACTCCAGTAATATGTTTCACAAAAAAAAAGTTTCAAGACTTTCTACTGATAATTCACTCAAATAGATTCAGGCTTTAACAAGTTCAGATGAAGTTAAAACACTACGTATTGAGTACGCTGTAAGATTTAAACCCTATCAGTAATAATACTTAGAGATACATACATTTTAAAAATACCTTATGTTATAATGAGCAAGAACATTTCATACAAAGACATATTCCTTGTCTAAAAAATATTACACTTTTAAGGTTCAAACTAAAATTATTAGAATAAAGATAGCATAAGACAGGGGTTTTGGGTTTTTTGTTGTTGTTTGTTTTTTTATCATTAAAAATACAGAAAGCAAAGGGTCTCTTCCCAAACATTGTATTTTAATAAGAACTTACAGATTGTGGTTTCCCTTTTTTGACAAAACCACTGCAAATGCTGTTTGATAATCATAATTTTGACTTTATTATATAGGCCTATATTTATTCAAAGTGGGATTTAATACATAACTGGAACCCAGAATTTCTTTTCTTCCATTACAACTAGTTTCTAGTTATAAAGAGAATGACATTTCACCACATGTGTAAGTGGGAATCCTTTATAAAGAGGAGCAGTGAAGCATATTTGTACGTAGCATGGGATTACTATATAAATTACAGAAAAATGTCTTCTGTCATAGTTACTTCCTGGTTGTCAAATGTTTTTATAGGTCTTGAGCTTGTTGGCTGTAGCCAATGAACACTTATTTCCCTACAGAATTATATTTTTTCTGTAGGGGAAGCACTTTTGCCAATATGTGTAAGAAAATAGGTATTTCAGTAGTTTTTTCTAGCCTATCATGTTAAGCATTACTAAATTTGAATATTTTTTTCTTTCTTCACTATTCATTGTGTTCTGAGACTATACAGTTGTCTTGTAGATGTGAAGAACAAATTACAGCCTCAGCTGTCCAGTGACAGGTAGAATCCTATGTGCATAAAAATGTTACCTTATATTGGTTTAGTTTGCCTTGCTAGTACAAGTACATATGATTCTTGACATAATTGCATTATTGGATTATTGGTTGGAGATAAATAGCTTGTATCCACTTTGAGTTTTATAATTTGTAACGTACTTACTTTCTTAAGGAAGATGTTAAAGGTCTTGATACTCTGGTCTGTATGCAATGAGTAGGTTTGGACCGTTTCAGTTTGGCTGCTGCTACCATCCCATGCTTCTTTTTGTTCTAAAGAAAAGAAAAAATGTTCAGCAGCAACTTAAGTTCCTTAATCAAAAAACAGAGCTCATAGACAACAACTGAGGTATAGAATATAATATCCTTATGGTGCAAACATCAGCCTCTGAATATCCTCTGAATATTTTAACCATTCGTATTCAGCACCTGAAATACAAGGAACTAAGTATTGCTACAGAAATATAAGATACAGTTTAATATTTTTTTCCATGAAATGTACATGCACACCTGCATATGAATACACTTATGAGTCAGATACATGCACTCTTAAAAGTAAAGAAATCATTGCAGAAGTAGATAAGACTACTAAACATATAGCTGAGAAAGAGGATGCATTGTCTGTGAACAGTAAAAAAGTAAGTTAAATTATTATTCTCAGTAAAATATGAGCATTTCTAACTAGAAAATAGGCAAAAAATAAGACCTACATTTAGCAAGACTTCCTTTTATGCTTTGAATAACTTATTCATCTTCTCAAGCAAAGGAATGTCAACCTTTCCTTGTAATACAATGTAAATTTCACTTTGGGGTGAACTATGGGGACAAACTATTTTTATAACTGAAGATTCACTTGCAATTCATATTTTTTTCTTACACATTTCAAAAGAAGAAAAACCTACAGGAACATGAGACTAACACAAATTCTGAATACCTTTGCCAACACCTGCAATTTCCTCTTGAATGTATTGCTTAAATTTTTTTGGAACAACTGTAATGTAATTAAATAGTGTGTATTCTATATTGATCAGTGCTCACAGACTTCCTACCTACTAAATAAATTAGCAGGTGCTCTTCATATCTACAGACTAGTTCTAGAAGTTTTTATTCATAAAAGAAATTATTTAATTTCTCTTTAGTCTCACTCTTGAGAAACAAATTAATGTGACATTTGAGATATCACATTTTTATGCCTATGACTTCCCAGGAAGAGAAATGACAAACTATTGACCTCCTGCAGTAAAAGAATGTGACAAATGTTAATGAGGATGAGAGCTAATGAACAGCATGACTTTCAAATAAAATACTCTTCATCTGGTCATGGGGTAAAACTCTTCCAAAATGCTAACACACATTTTAAAAACATGTGTATTTAAATTACATGAAAAATCTCTCAAAAGTGAGACAACGGGGTAATTTTTTATGCTTGCATTAGAAAATAAAATGGTGTTTTATATCTAAACGAGGATTTAACCTAAATATATTTCTTATTTAAACTGTGTTACTTTCAGAAGAACTGTGACTGAAAAAGGAATTAGGTGACAACTTCAGAAAAAGAATTGAGGCATGTAAAGGTGAACACTGCAGATTGATGTACTTAGGTGCTGATGTGTCAGAGGAGAATCCGGAACAGTCAGGTCACAGATGAACCTGGATGTCTTAGACTGAGAATGATAGAAACCATCTCATCATGCTGATACTCTTCAACATGTAGTCCAAAGCATAAATATGACATAACAAGCCTTTAATTATAGTTTTTGGCACCTTAATAGAGGATCTATTTGCAACTACAATTCCACACTACTACACAGTTGCCATGCTGCCTTTTCTGTTCTTAGTTCTGCTCCAGTATAAATTATATCAGGGCTGTAAAATTGTTGTAAGTTTAAGTCTCGAACTTATTGCTGAATAACAGCTCCTTGACCTTTCAAACTGTTTAGTGTATGCAGCTTGTAATTCTATTACCAGCCTCCCATCATTATGCATCTTCTAACATGCCAACTTTATAATTGGAAAGAGGAATGATAATCCCACCCACAAAACAAGTTCTATAGGTATGAATTGGCACAATGAGTTGTAGGCTTCACAGTTTAGACAAACATTCAAAATCTAACTGTCCAGGCTGCCTGTATAAGTGTGTATTCCCTGCTGAGGAAAGATCTGAGGCTATCGTCAAGACCACTCCGCTACATGCACCTAGCAAGCTGGCAGACTTGGCCTGGCCAGAGAGCATATGGGAACTTTCACCAAGCATCATACAGAGTGTTCACAGGCAGCCAGCGAGCAGTCCACAGGCTCTCAGTTACTTTGGGGAATAAATCCAGAGGCTACTCTTAAAAACAGGTATCGACATAGCATCTGTGTACTAATAAAGTCTTTCAATTTAACCCATATAGTCCAGATGGCAAATGGGTTTGGATTGGAATATTTCTTGTCTGAGTCAGTGGTAGGACTTCCAAGGGCTGCCCTTCTGTAGCTAATTGAACATACTTATACTAAATTGCACACGTATGTAGACTCTTTAACCATCAGAATGTCTTGCTTCAAGAAAATGGGAATGAAATACCTGACAATGCCATTGGGTTATTCTGAGTATGCTTAATTGTTCCAAACTCTTGCAGTAAAGCAAGTCAGTTCATGCCAGTTTGAGCAAGAAAATTTCCTCCTTCCCCTTTCTGAGGCTTATACAACCTGAACAGGTAAACAGAAACTGTGTTCATGCATCTGTCAAGAGAGCAATTCAACAATTTAATAACAGAGCAGTTCCAGCCTGTCACATTACATGTACCCATGTTTAATAGCATTTTTGGAGATAAATTTACTTGTTGATTACTTGGGGGAAGAATATTATCTTGTACTCTTTTACCTTTTAGGCAGAAATGTATCAGTAAGATACCATGCATGTATTTCATGTATATGCATAGATACATTTACTTGCAGTTTTTTTTCATAAATCGTACTATTCTGGATAAATTAATGTGTGTAAAATGGGCTGAACAGCCAAGTCGTTAGCTCTGTTGTACATGCACAACTGATGAATGATATCACTCCACGTCTTAAAAGCTAGAATTATTTGTTGCCTTTAATAAATAATACAGAAATTATTGCTGTCTGCACAGAAAAAGAAACATGCTGTCTGTAAAGAATTAGCAAAAGTTCCTAACAGAGGAGTACTAATTGATCTTTAAATTATTCATAGAATTCCTCTGGGTTCTTATCCTGCACAAGAGGGGTTTCTTTTTTTTTTTTTTTTTTCCCCTCTTTTTCTCTTTCTTTTTTTGATGAGTAAAATGACTTTATCATTATTGTAATTTCCTGCGAAGTAACTACCTTTTGTTTAGAGTTTGAATAAGTGACTAAGCCCATTAACATACAGATTTATACATTTTTGTAAGTTAAGACTTTGACGAATCAATGACATATAAAAATCAATACAAGAGTCTTACTGTCATTTCTTGGTAATTACATTAGCACTATCAAGAAAGTAAGGATAAATCTGCCTGCACAATTATCTTGGCTAGGAAGCTGCATTTTCATTGTCTTCCCTCATTACTCATTAAAGTTTGTTTGCCTTAAATAAAATAAGTTCAACAATCTGATAATGAGGTTTGTTAACCTTTGTCTGTGTGCAATTCTGCATATGTTTTTTTGTCATGAGAACATTAATGTTTTATGTTTAAATGGTATAAATCTAGAAGGTAATTTTTATGTCCAGTTCTGGTGTTTGTTTTTTTTTAATTACTACAGAGATAATTATTTCTTTCCTGAAAATATCTTTAAGACTATTTCCCAGGCACTGTATGAAAAAAGAGCAATGCCCAACCTGGATTTGTGCCATTATGGGTTCCAGCTTCTTTTTGGTTCTTCTGATGATACATATGGTATATATAATCCTATATCCTATATATATATGACAGTATATTGACATACTGAAACTAAACTCTGATCCAGAGCATCTACATTCAATGAAAACTTTATTGTTCAAAACCTTACTGCCTGAGAAACTGCAATGCACTGTTGACCAAGTTTTCCAAAGCAGGCACCCAAGTTACTTGTATGAAGCTTGAGCAAGTAGAACTGCAGAAAATGCAGGAACATACACAAAAGAATTAACCATGTAAGCAGACAGAAGCTTCAGTTCATAACTATCACAGCTCTTTTAGAGTGTATATTTTACTAACACAAAATAGGTACTCAAAAGACACCAGCAAATCCAAGACCAGACACCTACTGTGGGTATCTCATTTGGTATCAGCCTAGCTAAAGTAAAATTGTACTAGAACCTTCACTGTTTATCAGCTTCATTTCCTTTCATTATTTAAGGCGAGATAAAGTGTCTAGATGAGTACTGCAGTACAGAGGGTGAGAGAAAACAGCATATAAGTACTTATTCAGTGCCCATTGGGAGCTAGCTTACGGGCTGTATTACTGTCACCCTGCATTAGGACTGATCTAGCATTGACCCAGAAGCTGGACTAAAAAACTTCCAGAGGTGTTCTGCAATCTATTTGTTTCACCACCCACAGGTGATCCAGGAAGAGGAGGGAAATACATCTCATGGAAAGGAAAAATGTGGTTGAAACGTGCTACATTTCTCTTATTCTTTTCTTTCTCATTAGGTTGCACTGAATATAGCACTGTACTAAAGTTTGTATGGGTCAAAGGGAGGTTTATTTTCATGGAAAGAAATCATTTGGGAATTCTTTAATTAAAAAAATCATATGGAAGTGAAGGAATCCCCAGACATGAAATAGCTGAAGGTTAGAAAACTGCTAAGAACTATCATGTATGTTTGCTCCTTTCTTCATCTTCCTAAGTATCTGCTCATGGTCACTGAGATTAAAGACCAGACTTCTCAGTCTTAAGCATGAGCCAGTATAGGCATTAGGTTTTTATTATACATATCATCAGGATTTCTTGCCTGATGGTATCTATCATGTCAACACGTAGTTTGTGACTTTCTCAGACTCTGAATTTTGGCCTTAATATGTTCTCCCTAAAGTTAGCTTTACTCTACAGTACAATGGGAAGTAAAGCTAGCTTAACAATATCCCATCAACAGTATGCAGGTGTACTGACAAAACTGAGAAAATAGGCTTTTTGGAGCGAGACACCCCTTGTGTCTGTTACAGCACTACAGCTCAACTGGAAAGCATAAGAACCACCTATGGAATAAAATGAGTCCTGCCTAATGGCTGTACGTAAGGTACAATATTATAGTAGGACTTCCTCATACTGTATAAAACTGTGCACGTTCACTTTAAGAGGCTGTTCCAGTCCCCCTGACTTAAAACTATAGAAGAGCATTTCCTAGAATAACAATACAACCTAGTCCATTTTCATCATTCTTACTTTATAGGATGGAAGTATTTGGGAACTTACACTCATCCCACTCTGCCTCCTATGATAATCAGAGGAAGCTTTATTGCCTTGAACCTTCATTTCACATATTTTGAAATATTCTTCCCTTTATTTCTTCTCTTGCAAATACTCAGTTTTAAAGAGACTTTTAAAAATCTCTGGGCTTAGCACTAGAACAATTCCCTTATTACTGTTCTTGCAGCCATACAAGTGTGTGGAAATGTCCCAAAAAAGGAGGCAATCTGGCATTGTGTCAGTGGCTAGAGTGGGTCAATATCAGCAGTCATCAGGTGGAGAGCTTTTGACATTGCAACCAACATCCTGATGCAGTAGATGTTTTTGAAAAGGCAAATTACTTCACTAAAACCCAAATACTGTCAAAGAAAGCAGAAAATAAAGAACATGTGTTCACATAAATATCTACAATCTGCTTTTCATTTTAATGTGATATCTTTCTTTTGCTTTCCAGCTGATTTTTTTTTGTCTGTTTGTTTGTTTTTAAATACAGAAATTATTATTCTGGGTTTTAAAATTAACCTAGGATCAGACATTTTTAACACAAAAAAATAGCAATCAGGCTAACAGTTTCTTTTTCAAGTTTTTAAATGTGAGTTTAAACAGCCAAACCATAAACTTATTATTAAATACCATTTTAAAGGCAGTGGTTCCAATCTGAGCCTCCATCCTTCCTCTTTTCAGACACTTACTGAACATTCAAAACTCCTATACTTGACCTCTTCTATTCTGTTCCCTTGGCTTCTTTCCTAGTTTCAAACGATCTTCCAAAATCTCTTTATAAAATTGATCAGGTGAGACCAGCTATTTCTAAGCTTTTCTAAGTTGGTCTCACTTTATTTAGAACCACAGAGGTCTTCTGCTCCTTTATGCAAGTTGTCTAGTAAGCACTGCATCTAGTTTCTTTGAAAGATGCTTGCTTGATACTTAATAACTGGATGACCTGACTCAGCTCAGCTGAATAAAATGTTAAAACTCCTTTAAGTTTATGCATGAAACAGAATTCAACGGGTATTTTATACTGGATTTTAGAGAAGTCAGGGTCTCACCTGCAAGATTAGAATAGGAGTCTGGTATGTGCTTTTCTCGTTTTTGCCAATGACTGAAAAAATAGGATAGGATGCACTAATTAACTCTTTTTTTTTTGAGTCAGAATTTTAATTACATACTTAGTGAAATGAGACACATACACGATTTTGAAACCCTACATACATCAGTATTTTTAGATGCATGCTTTCTTTTTTTTTTTTTTTTTTTTAGCTGCCCCTCTTTTCCATGGTCTCTTTATCAGTAATATGAACATCAGAGTACTCACTCATCCAGATTAATGTATTTTGAAATAATAATTCAATGACACTTTGCCAGCACATCTTTTTTTATTTTATTTATTATTCTTTCTCCATTCAAGTGGAATGTGAAAGAAAAGAACCTGCAGGTAATTCCAAGAATTTTATGACGTATGGTTCGAGCTTTCCAATAGAATACTGTGTGAAGGGAATAACTGACATGTAAATTTTGGAGTGGTTTTCTTACCTACTACTTCCATCTGGGACTCAAGCCTTCATATTCCAACTACCCAAAACATTCACCTCAAACAGTCATAAACGTGATGACGAGCCAGCTGGTCAGCTTGTGCTGGTCTGCTTGGTGACTTCTGTTTTGCAGAAAAAGAGGAGAACAACGATGTTGAGACACAGTCTATTCCTTTTGGGGTTTATAAAAAGATGTTCAAAAAGATTTGACAGACAGGATAATGGCATGCTAATGGCTCCTACATGTGTCTAGGTGAGGGTAGTTTCATCTGTACTAGCACAAAACCTCCCAGGTCTGAACTCTCTTAATTTCTCACAGATTTCTCCCCTCTGAAGACACATGAAGCCGGTAATTTTCTGCAATATGTTTTGAGAAGAATTAGAACTGAAAAAATGCAAGAGATGCTCTTCTTATCCTACTAAGCCTGTTTTCTCCTGTTTATGTATCATGGATTTTGTTCATAATTTTGTTACGTTTTCTCCCTGCTTGTGCTCATAGCAGGAGGGAGCTTGGCTAAGAAACGTCAGTGCAGCTTTGAGATTATTATTTTTCAGTGGTAGGAGGATTGCTTCCTGATGTAACATTCCAATATGCCTCTTTTGTGCATAGTGCCTGTTACTATAATGTATGCAGACTCAAATCTGACTGCTATTTTTATATCTATAACTAGTCTAGCTATTCCTTCTTTCCTATTATCCAGTTCTCCACTCCTATCTCCTATACTTTTCACAGGAGAAAGGGGACAGCTTGTTTTGCTATTATGTTTTCACACAGAAAGCCGCTGTAATATTAAAGAAATATTTTCATAGGATCGTAGAAACGGGGAAAGGAAAACATTTATTAGATCATTTTGTCCATCTCTTTACCAGTATGTTACTGGTAGAGTTATGTATAATTTCTAGGTTTCTGTCCCCTGAGACTTTATATATCACAAATGAGAAGACTTCAACTGTTTTTCTTTGAAAAATATTGCATAACTTAATAGAGCTGCTTGCCAGAATATTTTCCCTTCAACATGCACTTAAAAATTCCTCTTTCCTTTCCCCCCCTCTCTTTAAACTTATTTTCATCAGTATAGGTAGTTTTCCGACCCTTGGTTTTTTTTCTTTAGACTAATTAAAGACATTCCTTCTCCCACCCCATCTGCTATTTTACATCAATGTATGCAAATATGTATCATGGTTATTTTCATTATTCTACTGCTCTGCAACAATACCTGAAATCCTGTAGTTTGTCAATTCAAGTATCAAAGATTCATTGAAAATGGGTTGGAGATAAAATGAAAACTGTTCAAAGGACTTTAGGGAAGTTACAATATACAAGAACATTGTCCCAGCTGGAGAAAACATTGTTGTGCCAAAAGATTATATGAAAAATCTATCTATTGAACTAGGCTATTCGAAGAAGTAAAATATGTTGATATTTTCTGATTATTTTGAAACAGGAAAAATTATATCTTATAATACATTTAATAATTACTTTGAGGCAAAGCAAGACAACAGATTTATTTCAAATTACAGTCAAACTGAGCAACCTTCTTGTGCTTGAACTTTATTTGGCAAGACTGAGTACAGAATGGCACTCTATAGTCAGGAGTTTTTAAAGGAAGATAAATATAACTTCACCCTAGCAACACAAACACTAGTGCTACTATTCAGCCTTGACTTACTTTTTCAGAATGCCCTCAGCTACCACCATTCAAAACCTTCCTTCAAGGTTTGCCTGGTGATGGCAGAGGCAGCTCTTAGCAGCAGCCTGAGTTTCAAAGAGAAAAAGCAACTCTCCCCAACACTACAATCATGAAATATTTTTGATTGCTTTCATCACAAAAAAGAGATTTACCAAAACAGTCTGAAACAAAGGTTTTTTTTCTGATTTTATTTTACATTTCTTTATACTATGCCTGAAATGCTTTATTTCTCAATAAGTACTCTTATGAAAAAAGGCTTTTCTTTCATACAGATGAAAAATGGAGACAAAATGAACATAATTATACTCCTAGACCAGTCTTTATAAGGTTTTTAAGGTATTTGTACTAAACAGCTTTCCAACCTCAATCCAAGAAATACAGAAGATATATTGACAGGAACCAGCTTGAAAATGTTTAAGGAGTTCTGACCTCATATTTTCCCTGAAGATGACTGCATGACGATTGCCAAAGTATTATGCAGCTCAGGTCCACCTTTTGCCTTCATGAACCATAGGAATGCATTGTACAAGTAATAAAACCACTTTCCTTATCACTGGTAACTGAGAGCACTACTGTCCACTAACAAGAGAAATTAGAACAATATATTTCCACTGCCTTTGCCTTCTTCTTCAGGTCTTCCAATATACCTCCTGGTGAGACCGCCAGCCTTGAGAACATCCTGCACAGAGGCTGCTGTTCTTCCAGAGCCTCAGAATTTGAATGGCACAGCCATTACAGCTGGCAGATCCCAAGCAGGAAAATCAATGAAGACTGGAACCTGCAATCTGCATTGATGAGCTTTCAGGGATGTTGCTCCTTTGTCTCCTTGAACCTTGAAGGTTTGCCCAGATCTCTGCCTTTCTAGGACTCATCTCGTACCATTCAGTGCTTGCTCCATTGGTTCTTCAGGTTCTCACAAAGACAGTCAAACCAGTAGTCTTTTTTCATGTCACAAGCAGGCTAGATCCTCTCCCCTTAAACACACTGTAAAATTAATGGAGAGAGAGCTATTTGGCAAAGTTTTACATCTGACCTTTAATGTTCTATCTTTAATTTGTATAAAGAAAATGCAGTGCCTTTTGCTTTGTAAGCATTTACCAAAACGCTCTCATTTGAGCAAATACAGTTCCATTAGTATCAAAATGTTGCAAGCACTTGCTAAAAGCTTTTTTCTTCTTACTTTTATGATAGTTTTAGCATAACTTTAGTAGTATCATTCTAAGAGACACCACAGAGCTGAGCCTTGGGGCTATGTTTTCCCACTGATTCGCTAGATAAAATTTATTATGTTTACCAAATACATCAGCATGTTCATAAAGGCTTTTGTTTAAGAGAAATAAAAGAAGCTTTGTGTTACCTAGCATTGTATTTCTTCGCAATTTTAATTTAAAGCAACTGTAGCAATAAAGAGGGAATGTATTTCTTTTTCAGCATTTAAATACAAACCGGCGAATGTAGGTTGTGCATACCAGACTGGGCTGCTCCTGCATGAATTAATAAAAACAAACTGAATTTTCATTCCCTCAACTTATGAATGGTGCCAGTCTTACAGTGGGATGTCTATCCTATTATGTGCTTAAGAAAATATACAAATTAAAAGCCAGGCTGCAGGGGTGCACATTTTTGAAAGTCATTTCAAAGAAACTGTATCATAAGGGACTAAGTTGATGCCTTGTGTTTTTGAATTTTTGTTAATATCACATTTTATTTTAAGTGATTGCCATCCAAGGCACACTGAGGAAATGGTAATCAAATTCCAGGTCCATATTTCATGATTTCACTTTCCTGGAGACTGAAAAGCCACCAGCAAAACCACAGTAACATTCCCAACATTAGTTTTCCTTACAAAGGCAGAATCTAAGTTCATTTGTATCAAAGCAAATTAAAAGTAACTCTTCTAATGTCTAGGACTTACATTACTTAACGTAAGACAAGCTATTTTTTCCATTGCTCCTATGCTAGAGCTCTGATCACCAACTTTTATGTATTCAAAAGCTTTTTGGCTTCCTATAATGTCAGACACCTTCACTGATTAGTAAAGAAATGTCTCTAAATATGGACAGTTGAAAGGGGACCTGAGATCATGACTAAGAAAGTTTATGGAAGAATATTTATTTCTCTTTCTTCTGAAAGTGAAATTAGTGTACATAAAATGGTCAGATTGAAGACACTTAAAATCACTTGCAAGGAATACATGTCTAGGTAGGGACAATGAGAGTGGTTGTCTACGTGACCCTCCCAAAATACATCAAGCTGTGATCTGGACACTATTGCTATAGCTGGTAAATTAATTGTCTGCAGTCATGATATTTTGGTTTTGTATTTTTGCCAGAAGTTTGACACTTGTTAAAATAATATATTTTTATTATTTTATAATAATGCTATAATTTTGTAATTTTATAAAAATTACATTTTTTTCACACACATAATACAGTAGGAGAATGTTTCTCCACTGAGGCATGCACTATAACATAAACAGGCAAACACTGTTTATTCTCCCTGAAAATCAAGCAAAAAATTTGAGCACTTTGGAATGAATGAAAAAAAGAAGCTGAACTGCATGTAATCAGAGGAGATAAATGCATGTGACAGAGTGTAATCTTCACCTAAGCAGTTGCAAAGATATCATGAATGAGCATCTCAGCTACAAACAACTGGAACTTCAGTAAACCACTATAGGGGGACTGAAGGGGGATTAGCAATGCCAGCTGTCATGAGCTAATCAATATTAAACTCAGCACCCCACACTGCTACCAAATCCAATAAAGGTGAGACACATAGTCTTTCATGTCTAGCCAGGAAAACTATATTTATAAACCAAAATTATGTCATTAAAATGTTTTTAGATTTATAAACTGGGAAACTGATAAATAAATGTAATATCCATGGCTCCACCCAGGAAACAAAACAACAGCCTGCCTCCTGTGTGAATTTCCCACAGCCATTACCACTTTCTGGTTGTGATAGGTTTTAAGCACCCCAAAAAACCCACACCACACAAACCCAAACAAAAATACAATAAAACAAACAAACAAAAAGGTATCACTACAGTATTCCCCCTCCTACTCTATATATGCTCCTATATCACAGGAGCATCCAGAACTCAGCTTGTTCAAGCCCGTAGACACTGATGTCATTTGAGTAAGCAGGTGTCTTTTGGGCATGTTAGAAACACAGTGCCTCATTTCACTTCACTTCTTCTCTGAGAGTGCTAAAAAGCAAAGAGCTAGGGATCCCACTGATGCAGAGGCTTTATGTCCACAGAGAGAAAGAACAGGTCCAACAGTGCCACCACTCTGGAAGTCACGATGTAGATGCAGAGGAGGTTCAAATAGCAAGTAATCTGAAGAGTAATCAAAACGTTTATATTGCTCCTAAGTTGAGAGCTATGATGCATTAGAAAAAGTAACTTAAGGATACATTTATTCTAATATCTTAAATGTGCCTGGGACTGTTAGTCCGAGTCTGGGTCGGCACTGAAGCCAATCACTCCAACCTCCGTACCAATCATTACAACTTCTATATGTAATATCCCCTCAATAGGCCAGTAACGCTTGAATTTTCTGTAAGTCCTGACCTACTCTAGCTTCTGAAAGGTGGGCAGCAGTTTGTAAGGATGCTGTCTGGCCTGAGCAGCAAATTATGTCAGTGACCATACTGACAGTTTTACAGTGGAGCTGGAGTGGAAAAAAATGGGTATAAATTGTATCACATTCTTTTCCATATAGCTTTAATGATTTTTTCTAGATCAGGTTTCTCCTAATTTTCCTAACTCCCCTCTCTTCCTCATGGAATCGTTCTTGGTTTCTTCTTCACCTATAACAATTTTCAGTTATTCGGTTCTGTGTTCCTTAACTCCTTTATGCTTCATTGAAACCTCAACCAAGTGCAAGCAGCTTGAAATTTTACTAAAAGCCTCCTTAAAACTCAAGAAAGGCTGCCTTTGCCACTGACCTAGAAAACATTGCCTGGAATTATGCTTTAGCTGTGATACCTTGACTTAAAGTTTTCAGAAGCAAAAGATGTCCAAGGCATAAATAGAAAGATTCATTTTTTAGGACAGCACTGTAGGGTATTATATGGCCTATGTTTCATCTTACATTGGAAGCCAGTAACAACTCGATATTTACCAGAACGATTCCTTAAATTTATGGAGTGTTTGAGGAATTTCCTACATGAAGTGTCAGAAATAGTACAAATATTGCAATAAAGGTAAATAATGTGGTATGGAAAATATCCAATTTTTGTATTGCTGAAGGTATTTGCATATTTATAGCAATCAGAGAGGCCATATTTTATGAATATCCTCAGTGGAACCTTGATCCCACTATAACATATGGGATCTTTGCCGTTAATTTCTTGGGGGGGGGTGTGTGTGCAAAATTTTTATGAAATATTCCTTGTTTATCTTACTAGTGGAAAACAAGGTATACATAATCGATTTTTAGGTACATCTTAAAGTGCAAAGAATAGAAGATTCATACAACTGTAGAGCTGTATGTCAGAAGAAATCATTAGACTAAGTGCTGTATGTATTTCTAAAACCACATGCACAATATACGATGCAGACCATTATGAATCTATATAAGCACCCTCTAGAAGACTCTTGCAGGTAAATTTTACTTTTGTATGGGAATGTAACAACCCAGAGAGAACATGGAAACACTGTCCTTGGAGTATTTCAAAACAGAACCAGACAAAAATCTTCAGCAGCCTAGTCTAACTTTAAATTTATCCTTGCTTTGAGCTGGACCTCCAGAGGTTCATTCCAATTCTTTTGGTTTGTTTTTTTTTGTTGTTGTTTTTTGGGTTTTTTATTTTAAATTTATCGTTATTATTATGTTGATTCCAGTGTAGGCAATGTCCATATTTAATAAAACACAAATGTTGAATTATCTTCTGTCATTTGAAGAACTTAGTTGCTTTTGTTTTTAAAGTTGCCTAGTGTTTTAAAATTAATCCCAGCAACATGACTTTTTGACTAGGAGTGCCAAAATCAAATCAAGATAGCTGTGTGGAGGCATTCAAATGCATCCCTAATTTCATCTAGATAAGTTATATTCATTTTGAGATCTCATGTGACACTAACTATCTCCATAGATGCTGAACAATTTGCTGGTATGTGGCCAGAGCAGAATCATGTTGTTCCTGCAGGTAAAAAATATTCTTACAAGAAGAGAATGTATATATGATCTAAGAAAGTGGGAGAATGTTGCTGGCTAACATTTCTAGAAAATATAAATCTAAATATCAACAAAAGCTGAAAAAATAAAGAAATTAAAGGAATTTTCACATTAGAATTTTTCCTTTGACAATTGGCAGATCTCCACTGGGAGAGGTGCATTTTGCCTAGGGCGTAGTTAGTTCTTCATGTTTAAAATAATTAAGGGCCCAGCCCAGAACCAGGTGAAACTAGTGAGAGAATAAACACAGCACTAAGGGCTGACATCTTAAACAAGAGGTTTCTAAATGCTTTTATAGAAGTCTAGAAACTCCCTTCCTTAATGATATGCCTTGCAACTGTTATCCCATTTCTTAACCTTGTTTGGGGTATCCTGTACTTTGTAAGCACTATTCAACCTCCAGAACTTCTGGTTATGTCAAAAAAATCCCAATCTGATATATGACAAGTTTCTTAATCTTTCTGAACCAAGGAAAAGGGTTATCCTGCAAAGTAACTTCCCCCTGGGGAAATGGAAAATCAGGTGAGAAAAACGTCAAATGACCTTGCAGTACTGAGCTACCTCATGACTTTGCTGCAGATTTCTGTGCATTAAAAGGTTTCCCTGGTGTGTAAGGAGACCAGTGATGTACACAGCAGGATGAAGGATTAAAATCCACAGGGATATCAGTGGGACAGAAGTGGGCATAAGAAAGCTATATTTGGATAGGTTGCAAGGATAAAGACTGGATTTTTTTTTTCTCGCTGAACTCTTCAAAGACTTCTGTATTAGTGTTATTTGTGGAACAGGTTTTCTAAGTATTAAAGGTATACATTAGCTCAGCTGAGAAGAGATTTCTCTAATAAAAGCAGGTTTAGTAAAAGTAGTTTATAAAAAGTGTTCTAATTTATATAAGCAAACCCTAGCATCAGCAGGGCAAAACCACAGGTGAGCCTGGTGCATTACAACGGTATCTCATCACATGCTCTAGTCCTAACACCTGCTGTACGCCACTGGCCGCATCATGTACACAGGAAAACAGGTTGCTTGTGATTTGACTAGGAGGTTTCTTGCTTAGGTAACTTGGAGAGTATATTATCACATTAACTGTTCTCTGTCGATTGTTTGGATTTAACAATATTAAATTAAATCTTATTATGTATGAATATGCCAGGATTCTTGTCGCTAAAAAAATAAGAGATTTAGATAAAATGGGAACTTTTATGAACCACGGGTAATGACAAACATTTAAAATTTTCTTACTAGATATTTTTCCTTGCTTTCTTCAATGAAGAACACAAACCAATGCTGCGGGCTGGTATCTTTTTGGTTTCATATTATGTTCCAGCCTCCTCCAGACAGAACCAGAGCCATCTAGGACCAAAGGACAGGTACAACTTCAGTAACACGCCACTGGATGCTGCATTCTACATCCAGCAGGAAAAATACATAGCTGAGAGGACAAGCAAGCCTCTGCCTGCAATTTCAAGCATAAACTGGAACTGGCCAAAAGGAAAGGAGAAGGCTCTATCAGGGTGGAGGTTGCTGCAATAGGTTAGCACAAAGCAGCACAGTTCAAAATTTAGGGGCTGAAAAGACTTTTTGTTTCATTTCATTTTTTACTCCCTATTGCTGAGTTTATAGCACATTGCTTGAAAGCACTCAGCAATTCTGCCTGTCAAACCCAGAAAGTTGGACTAAGCAAACCACTGCTGCGGATCAGCTTGTCAGTTCTCGCTCTGCTGTACTTTGGGTTAATGTGACTCCATACATGTCTTGTGCAATTTCCCCCAGATATGGAACTTTCATTTCATACCTCAGCAGACCCATCACCTGGAGCAATGCTGAGTCTTGTGTTAGTGGGTCTGTTGCATGACAAGGAAGGCGTTTAGCTGACATGGGAAAGTGTTCCATCAGGAGAAGCTTCTCTGTTCTCTGACAGCATCTGGCTAGTGGAGCAGCAAGGAATCTATGCCACTATACTACATATATGAGAGACATACAGGTTTACAGTTTATGGGGATGGGTGCGAAGAGAAGAAGCATTCTGAATTTCTTGGCAAGTAGGTTTTTAAAAGGCATTACATTCTACAACAGAGATTGCTCAGTGCCAGATGTACCGATTTTCTTATCATTATATACTGTGCAGTTTTGATACAAATCTTAATCTTAATTGCAAAAACTGCTCAGGGATCCTTGAATAATAGCTTCTGTGGAAATACACATAATTAGCCATAGATACATCCAATTAAAATAACTATCACTGGTGTCTGAATTGCAGCAGTGCCAAGCCCCAAGCAGAGACTGTGGCTTGTACTGAGGTGGCCTGTGTCCCTTTAGGAGACAGGGTGTCAGGACCCAGCACATATTTTTCAATTAATGGGTCCAATAAAAAAGGTGGAAATTATTACAGAGGTAGTTACTCACTCATCTGAAGGAGATCTGCAGGTGAGCTGCCATATTAGACCTAAAGACTGAGCAGGGTGAAGAAGAGAGTGTCACAATCAAAAAGGCATAAGGAAAAAAACCCTCCCGGTCTCCAGGGCTTCAGATCTGCAGGAAACATCAGCAATGGTTTGGTTTTATGTTTTACTCAAGTTTTATTTCAAACAGTAAAATTGTGCCTCAAAAGAAAAACTTCTACTAGATTATTTCAGGGCTGGGAAAGGCTAGTCACTTTCACAGCAATGAGCTGATGCTTTCTAGGGCCTATATGGGAGGTTCTGTAAAAACACCTTAATAAAACAAATAAACACAACACTAAAACAAAAACAAATAAAGCCCATCTTCTTCCCTCCAATCCTTACACCTGCATTTACAAGTGACCCCTTATACCTGATCTATTGAAGTACCTACACTGTCCAATTCAAACTTTCCCAGTTCCAGACAATATCCACTGAAAAAAGAGCAAATGTTTTAAAAGCTTTGATGCCAAGTTACATCACAGAAAATTTAGATAAATGCCCATAAGTTCTAGACTAAACATATGCCAGCTATATTTTAAACTCAAAATTCATGTCAGCAAGTAGAAATGGAGTGGACACTAATTAAATGAGGTATTCATTACCCATAACATTGCAAACTGCACACATTCTTTTAGACAAGATGAAGCTATCTACAGTCTAAAATCTAGCTGCAAAGAAAACTATTTGAAATTAGAGTATATATCATAGGTACATACCTGGAAGAAGGGTGTTAGGAAAGGAGGCAATCCACTCAAATAACAGCTTGGAGAAAACGAAGACTGTTACTTGATTTCTTCTCTGTCCTGCATTCTTCCATGCACAAGTATGTGTGTGTTCATGAATATGTAAATTTTTGGTATTAGGTTGGATCCCACTGTGATACTGGCACATAATTAGAAGATCATCATTAATGATTTATGAGCTGCCGCCATGCTATTAGCATTTAGAAATAAAACTACCACAAATAACTTTTTATTTATACTTTACCAGGTTTATTGCTAACAGTAGCCACATTATTGAAGATCTACAGAAAATATCAGGTCTTCCTTCTAAAAGGTGATGTTCATAAAACTCACACAACATGGATATTTTTACAGGGAAAAAAAAAAGGCATTGGTGAAGACGTTAAAAAAAAAGGGGGAAAATCATTCCTTAGGTTAAAGACACAATGTGACATTGACATAACAGGTGCAATTAATAGCAGTAATTCAAATGAAAAATCTGAGTAAGGAAGTCCCAGCAAGCAAGCAAACAAGCAAGCAAGCAAGCAAACAAACAAACAAACAGAAATAGGGGGAAAAATAATATAGCAAGTTGCTATAAAACCATTTTTTTACAAAAATCATTCTTAGTACTGTCTAAATCCCTCCAGCTAAAGTTTCAGTTTCAGTTGGGAGCAGGGTATATTAATTCACTTCTAGACCTTCTTAATTTCTTCTTTATCTATACAGATAAGGATTCAGTCTAGGAAAGAAAAGGCTTTGGGGGGAATGCATCCCTGTGTATAAATACTTGATGGAAGGGAATGAAGAAGAGGGAGCCAGGCTTTTCTCAGTAGTGCCCGTTGACAGAACAGGAGACAATGGAGACAAATGAAAAAACATTAAATTTTATCTGAATATAAGAAAACAATTATTTTTACTGTGAGGGTGGTCAAACACTGTCACAGAGAGGTTGTGAAGTTTCCCTCTGTGGAGATATTCAAAACATGACTGGACAGGGTCCTAGGCAACCTGTTCTAACTGACCCTGCTTGAGCAGGTGGTTGGACCAGGTGGTCTCAAGAGAACCCTTCAAACTTAAAACGATTCTGTAATAGTCTCAACTACTGATACAAGCAAGGTTTGTGGGGAGAGGGATTATTTTTTATTAGGCCATGTAGGAAAGTGGGAAAGCACTTACTTTGGGCCCACACAACCTATGTTAAACCCAAGAAGCAGTAGCAAAAAACTAATGGTTGGTAGGTATACTGTCCTTGGTTTAATTATCGTAACTGAGTAAATAACAATATTATACAGTATTATGATGCATAATAATAAAACAGTAGTTAACGTTCACAAAACAGATAAGTTATTAGCAGAAAAAGAAGACAACTAGCACTAACAAGTTAATGCTTGCACTACTCGGTCATCTAATGGTAGCGTTGAGCAAGTTCAGTCTCATTATCACATGTCAAATTATACTGCTAAATTAGCAAAAGCATGCATCTGAGATTTCCTGACCTTGTTACTCTAAGACTTAATCTTACATCAGTCTTAAACAATCAGTGCATCTTAAATGGCTGTGAATTTAACCCTCCTTCTGTGCACTGTGTGCAGTCTGGAATACCAGCCTGTCATGTGCTTTTCTTTAGGTTTCAAAGCCCACCAGTGCCTGAGAAGTATGCTCCTTTAAAAGAGCTATAACATAATATTGCTGTTCCAGGTGATCATCTACACTGTGGAATAGCCAATCTAAATTTTATTTTTGTCTGTGGCCCATTCCGACAAGATGAACATGAAGTAGCTGCAGCAAAAGACTTGATTTCTGGCCAGCTGTGGTCAAACTGATGTATGGGAGCAAGCTGTCTTGTTTACCACGGACCAGATACAAAGAGAGGAAGTACATGAAGAAATTAAATTACAGGAGGCTGTACTGACCTTCAGCACGGTGATAATGGCTTCTTATTGCACTCAGCGTCTGAGTTTCTGAGAAGAACAAGTAACTAATGGCAGATGATCATGCTACAAATGTGGGAGGAGAGCCAATTGAAGGAAAATTCACATTTGTGGAGACTTGTACTGAGGTCACTCCTCATTTAGTGCAGAAGATAACTGATTACAGAGTGTCAATGGGCAGAAGAGAAATTTAGAAGCTGGAAATACCAACTCTTACCTCTCTGCTCTCAATCTATGTTGAGAAACAGGATTTCCTATAATGCAATTCCAGAAGTGATATTCTCCATTTTGAGAAATCTGTTTCCACGACACTTTCAAATGGTGGAGGCACAAGAAACCACAGCAGACTTCTCCTTCATGATCAGCTCTGTTCATGCTACTGCTAGGTTGTATATGCATATCTGTTACTCTTTTTTTCTGGTTTTTTTTTTTTTTTCTTTCCCCCTCTGTTTTTGTATTAGGTTCAATAAATTATGAACAGGAAGGGATATGATTCAGTTGTTACAACAGCTGTAGGTCACTGCCAGCACTTGGCTGTAATCATTTATGGTGGTCTGACAACTAGTTCATTATGTCCATATCTTTGATAATTCATCCCTGGCTGATGCCAGACAAGCAAGCCATAATACACAGGGTACATGCAACAGTTACAAGAACATTTCTGGGCTCTTGAATTTTATTATCTTACTGCTAACTTGTTACAATCGTGCCTGGCTGAGTTTTGGCCCCCACCACACTCTTTAAAACAATTGCCAGGCAGTCTAGGAATTCGTGCAAGCTGCAGAATATTTCCGCTAGGCTTTTCTGAAGTTAAAGAGTTCAATAGGACTGAACTAGCAGACCCTGTGCCAGTTAGCCTCAAGTCAGAGAAGGGTCCTGGGCATGTTCATGTTACCAGTTTATCTATTTAATAGCTACAGATAATTAATATTATCTCAGATGTATATTACATACCCTATCAATTTTATGATATCTGGCATTATAGAACTGTTCATAGGCAATATTAGTTGTCTCCAGAGCTTCTTCCAGTATGGCATAAGAGCAGCTGGATAAGTGAAAAGTATGGAAAATGGAGCAGTTTCAGTCTTTAGCTTGAATCTGGTCTCTGCTTCCTCACATGGATCCTCTTTACCAGGAGTATATTGCATGACCCTTATGACAGCAAGCAGAATGAATGTCAGAAGAGCAGATGTGGAGCCCATATGAAACCACAGCTAATGAATGCCTGCTCATGCACTGAATTAGGAGAGCCAAACCATGAGGGATATCCTAGTTGGCTAGTTGTGCAAACCCCTGAGAGCTGCCTGCTATAAAGCGAAATCATGTATATGTCGGGTGACAGCAATAAATCACAGTTCAGCATGTTTTGTTCACAGTTGCAACATTCTCTGGGAGATCAAACCCTATAGCCCTCAGGAAACTAGCATTACATGATGATCCAGGCCCTGTAGCTCTCAGTAACTGAAGCCCCTGTAGCCCATGAAAATTCATTTCCATACATTCCAGCTGCTTAAACCTTACAGTCCCTGAAAATCAAGGCTTTTATCTGCTGTGTCTTTTTGCAGAACAGGCCATTCTTAACAGTGATTCCACCCAGCCTTTCCCAATGGACCATACAACTTTAATTACAATGTGACCATTGAACAAGTAAACAGTGCAAGGATTTCCTGGAAGTTAAGTCAACATACATGTATATGACTCAGTTTCCAGAGAGTTTTTTCCTTGCTTGCTTAACAGTAGAGATTTAATTGAAACTTTTTCAGTATTGAGTTTAAGGGTATTGTGGCATGGATGATGGGGTTTTTAACAGCATCCTCTGCTAGAGTTCTTCCAATACATGTAAACATTGAAGAAGAACCGTGGCTTTCAATGGTAAGGGAGAAAGCTTCAGAAGAACACAGGTGAAGGCTGACCTCTCATTTCAGCATATGCAACAAATTCACAACCTTTTCTTACTGCAATTTCTCCAATGTTACACCTGAACTGCACTTCCTTTTGCTATTTTCCTCTACTTTATAACAAAGATCCAGTACCTCCACTTCAGAAAGGAAATATCATATTTTAAGCAGTCCCCAGTGGAAAAAAGATTTAAAAAAAAAAAAAAAAAAGGCAAAAAAGGAAAAAAAAGGAAAAAGAAAAAATCCTCAATGAAGTAATAAGAATTATCTCACTGCAACCTGTTAAGAAAAAGGTAAGCACATCTAATTGCTCCTTAAAGTACCCATAATGTGGGTTCAAGATCAGTTTGGCCAATACCCCACTACACTTCCAATATTGTTTGTGGAAGGGCACGGCCTGTGATTGTATGAGAGGCTGCTCACCAGCCTTTTCTCCATATATACTGGGGGATGAAGGGCTGCAGCCCAGCCCTGCAGAGAGAGATCTGGGAGTCTGGGTTGACGGCAAGTTGAATATGAGTCAACAGTGTGCCCTGGCAGCCAAAAGGACCAACTGTGTCCTGGGGTGCACCAAACACAGCAGAGCTAGCTGGTTGAGGGAGGCGATTGTCCCACTCTACGCTGCACTGGTGTGGTCCCACCTCAAGTACTGTGTGCAGTTTTGGGTGCCTCAACGTGCAAAGAACATTAAACTGTTAGTGTCCGAAGGAGGGTGACCAAGACGGTGAAGAGCCTTGGGGACATGACTTGGGAAGAGAGGCTGAGGTCACTTGGTTCATTCAGCTTGGAGAGGAGAAGGCTGAGGGGTGAGCTTATCATGGTCTACAACTTCCTCAAAGTAGTCACTGGAGGAGGAGATGCTGATCTCCTCTCTCTGATCACCAGTGACGGGACATGAGGAAATGGAATGAAGCTGCGTCAGGGGAAATTCAGACTGGACATTAGGAAAAGGTTCTTCACTGAGAGGGTGGCTTGTCACTGGAACAGACTTCTCATGGAAGTGGTCATGGCACCAAGCCTGTCAGAGTTCTAGATGTGTCTGGATGACACTCTTAGTCAAATAGTTTAGTTTTAGGTAGCTCTGTGTGAAGCAGGGAGTTTGATTTGATACTTATGGGTGCCTTCCAACTTGAGATATTCTATGACTCTATGATTGTGTTTACGTTATGTGGCACATGGTGAGACTGCAAATAAAAGATTAGCACAGGCATACAGAGACAAAATTAGAAAACCAACACATAGAATAAGGGACAGCTAGCAGGAAACATAAGGGATCATGGGATCGTTTCAAAAACCCATTTATGCTATGAGAAATTCTAATAATTTATGTGAATCATCATGTGAATTCAAAAGCCCATTTATGCTATGAGAAAGTCTAATAATTTATGTGAATCAATGTGAAAAACTTCAGATTTCTAAGGACAAACTGCTCTGCATAAAATCCTGACAGTATGATCTTTCAGTTCACGTACTGATAGCTTAAACCAAATGTTCTTATATGTGATATGCACAAAAAAAATCAACTTTTCTGTTCTTTCCTGTGCAATACATTCTGTGAAATGTAATATTTTACACCCAGAAATTGTAATTGTAAACTGATACAACATTACTTTACATTAATGAATTAGAATATGAAGCAGAAAACTGTAATAGCGAGAGCGGACTTTACCTGGGCAATGCAAATTTCTGCTGTGATGAAGTCACCATCATCTTTTCTGTCTGATATTAAAAAAGAATGCCTTTGCTTTCTTGGAAAGGCAACTCCTTTCAAATTTTTACTGATAGAATGCCTTATAGAAAAACAGGAAAATGGGAAGTTAACACACAAGTTCACATGCTCCCAATCACCTGTCCTCACAACACCACAAAACTAACAGGCATCACAAAGCATGAAATGCAAGATTAATCATGCTTTCATTTTGCTTTTCTACATTTATTCTTTATTTTAAAAAATAATTCTAAAGGACAATTTTGTCTAGATGTATTTCTACTGAATTAGTGTATCTTTTGTGAAGACTAATATACTTGATTCTCTATCAATAAGATCACATCAGGATGGCATGCTTTCTCATCTGGCCATAAGTATTTGGATTATGTTAATCCATCAAACAGGTATGCATCTAGCCTCAGCCTTTCAGATTTGGAGCCCTGGACATAGATGTTTAACTCTGGTCTGGATTTTAGCTAAAAAACCCCCACACCAACCCCCCCCCCCCCAAAAAAAAAAAAAAAAAAACACCAAAAACTCTTAAAAATGAAAGGTTGTCACAGATGTATTCAAGATTCACTTCTTGTAAAGTGCTATCAGCTAACAATGGAAAGTAAGAATGACTTCGGCAGAATTCAGTTTCAAGAGCCCAAGTTAAAAGACTTTAATGGAAAATGTTTTAAATGAAAAATTAATAAAATCTACAAGGAAAATTTAAGAACCTGGTAAACTAATTCTGAGTGAAATTTTCTACTAACTTGCTCTCCTTGCTTTTCAGTAAAAGATTAATCTATCCTCTTGCGCACAAAACCACTTTGGGAATTCAACCTCAATTGCACCCCTGTGGATCACAGAAAAGAGTAAATGCGCCGAAGACAGCAAACAGGTTCATCTCATTTCCCAGAAAGTGAGAACTCCAGCATGACAATAGGAAAAGGAAGCTTTTTAAAATACAAATGATAGAAGAAACTTTAATACCACTGGAAATAATAGCAAAATCACAAAAAACCCTTGATTACATACTGACTTCCAAACCAGCAGACTGTTTTTGTGTTATTTTTCTTTCTCTGAAAAGGAAAAATGCAAAACCTGAAACAGGAGGATTACCCAAGACAGAATGATGATAAGATCTGAAAGGACTGAAGAATGGAAGACCCTGAGAAATACAGGCATCACATATTTGTTCAGTGCACACTTCAACAGTGAGCTGTATCCCCCCTGACAAAGGAATCCAATGCAGAAAGGAACTGGTATTTGCCTTGCAGTTTCTACAAGCTTTCAGTCTCTTTCCAATGAATTTAAGAACAGGTAGTTATGGCTGAACATGGCCTGCTCACCTTTCCTAGAAGGCAAAAATCCTTCTGCTGACTACTGTAAAAAAAAAAAAAAAAAAAAAAAGTATTTTAGATAATATAACCTCTTTTTTAAATCTTCAGTGCTCCTAAACCCTAGAAATTAGATTAGTTTTCCATTACATATCTCCTCTCCAATCCTATTTTACTTTTTTTTAGCAATCAGATTTACACCCTCCCATCCAATCATGTCTAAACAGCTGTGCTGATAGCGTCAGTGGTGGCTACAATTCAAAGCTCATATCATGTGTGACTCCATGTACTATGTATACTAGTTGATAGAAAATTCTTTTCAAGTATCTTCTGCTCTTTCAGACATTACCTAACATCTTTGACTTAACTCAGACAAATATTGCTTGTCTGACAAGTCACAGGAATCCAGATTCTTTCCAGTAATTGCAAGGCAACAAAAATATTGTACCAACCTGTGTTCCCTCCTACCAGTAAATTAAATCCGATAATTTGCTAATTGTTATCTGTAAATCTGGCACTGCATGGGAAAGGACAAGGAAGATGCCTTTAGTTGTCAGCTGCTCTATGAGATGCAGTTGTTGTATGCCCTTGTAACTTGGGCTAGTACTACTCCCACATTTCTTAAGGATGTTCTCTCTCAGCTTAAGTTTTCTTTTATGTAAATAGAAAGTTTACTGCTCTCAGAAGCATAAACAGCAAGTGCTACATGTTCTTTATGCAAGGGATGCATCTTTTCAATAAGTCATTCAAAGAAAAAAATCTTTATATTTATATTTATTTATTATTTTTTATATTTATTACACAACATTAACACAAATGTGTATGTATTATGTGTAAGTCTCCTAAGGTTAACATCAGCTATAAGCAAGAGCATGAAGCTAGAGAAACCTGTTCTTTAACAAATTCTTCACATATCTAGCTGCCCTAAAACCAAGCCTCTCAGTACTGCATAGACCTCATTTATGATGCAACTAATATTTTTTTAATAACTGTTTTCATTTAACAATTCAATGATGACTTTCCTCCCACAAAAAATCCTAAGCAATTAAAAATGTTATACTGGAAATGAGACCTCCTTGTGTTTGGTAGGATGATGTGTTTAAATCATGAAAAACAAGCAGATAGGCTTGACAATAAAGCTTTGTATTGAAATGTGGTAATTACTTATAGCCTGAAAATATGCAAGTCTTTGAAGTACATGAGGGTCTTAGAATTATAAAACAAAAAGAAACTGAATCCTTTTACTTTTGCCAGGAAATTTCCCAGAGAGAAAGCCTGCTGTCCTGCAAACTTGAGAATGTAGACTCATAGTATGAAAAACCCCGATTTTCATACTTCTCATAAAATTCTTTGAGGCTTTGCACATTTTAAAGCTAGAAGTTCTGCTAAAGACCTACCTGTTCAGCACCCACTAGAATACTGGCAGTTTCAGACACAAGAGGAACACATTTGTTTCTGTCTGTACAGACAGATTTTTCAGGCACTGGAATGTGACTATCTATGCTGTGCAAACTGTTAGCACAGTCCCTGGTATAGTATTGGCATAGGGCAACTGCGTTTTACTAAAAAAAATGTGGGAACAGTCTGGGAGTGTGCTAATACAGATGTCACTTCACAGACATAACAGCCCGAAAATTCATAAATCCATTAACTGTTCACTGTGGGGTTTATTTATATTACATTTATTCCAGAGCTGCAGTATGGCTTTTCCAGGGGGAATGTTGGGCCATCACTTTGTGTTTGTCAGGAAAATAAGGGCTAAAATCCAGCAATAACTGCACAAAAGAGATCAGATACCTCAGAATTTGTTTCTCTGCTGTTGTTTCTATACAATCATGGCCATTGATTAGTGTGTTGGGGAGAAAAGGAGACATAGAGTCCTTGAACGTTATTCATATGCTGGATCAAGACCCAGATTTCTGCTATATTACTTTAAACAAAACCAAATTGTTGTTACAACCTTTGATCCCTGAATTTTTTTCACTGATGGTGTCCATTTTCTGTTGTGGTCCTACTGTCAATTATGAATCCAAGACATAGCTATATACATCCAAATATACAGTTAAGGTCTCATTCTATCTGTGAATGTATGCCCCATCTGCTTAGATTTATCTAAATGAGATTTCTACAGTTTTACAGAATTAAAACTATATCACATTATGCCCATACAGTGTTTCAGAATCACAGAATGGTCAGGGGTGGAAGGAACCTCTGGACATCATCTAGTCCAACCCATTGCTAAAGTAGGTTCTCCTAGAGCAGGTTGCGCATAATCATGTCCAGCTCCGTTTTGAATATCTCCAGAGAAGGAGACTCCACAACCCCTCTGGGCAACCTCTTCCAGTGGTCTATTACCCTTGAAATTAATGTACTTTCCCCCCACATTCAGGCAGAACTTTCTATATTGCAGTTTGTGCCTGTTGCCCCTTGTTCTGTTGCTGGGCACCACTGAAAAGAGCCCAGCCCCATCCTCTTGGCACTTACCACTAAAATATTTGTAGACATTGATAAGATCCTCTCTCAGCCTTCTCTTCTCCAGGTTAAACAGGCCCAGCCCCCTCAGCCTTTCCCCATAAGGGAGATGCTCCAGTCCCCTCATCATCTTTGTAGCCCTCTGCTGGACCCTCCCCAGCAGTTCCCTGTCTCTCTTGAACTGGGGAGCCCAGCACTGGACACAGCGCTCCAGATGTGGCCTCAGCAGGGCAGAGCAGAGGGGGAGGATCACCTCTCTTGACCTGCTGGCCACGGTCCCCCCAATGTCCCCCAGGATCCCAGCGTGCCCCCAGCACACTGCTGGCCCATGGGCACCTTGCTGTCCACCAGGGCTCCTAAGTCCTTCTCTGAAGAGCTGCCTTCCAGCAGGCAGCCCCAGCCTGTGCTGGTGCATGGGGTTTTTCCTCCCCAGGTGCAGGACCCTCCACTTGCCTCTGTTGGACTTCATCAGGTCCCTCTCCACCCAACCCTCCAGCCTGCCCAGGTCCCGCTGAATGGCAGCGCAGCCTGCTGGTGTGTCAGCCACTCCTCCCAGTTCTGTACCACCAGCAACCGTGCTGAGGGTGCACTCTGGCCCTTCATCCAGGGTACTGATGGGTGAGTTGACCCAGGGCATTGATGGGTGAGTTGAACAGGACTGGACCCAGCACTGACCCTGGGGAACACCGCTGGCTACAGGCCTCCAGCTGGGCTCTGCACCACTGATCACAACCCTCTGAGCTCTGCCATTCAGCCAGTTCTCAATCCACCTCACTGCCCGCTCATTTAGTGCACAGTTCCTGAGCTACCTATGAGGATGTTATGGGAGATAAGTGTCAAAAGTCTTGCTGCGGTCAAGGTAGACAACACCCACTGCTCTTCCCTCATCTACCCAGCCAGTCATTCCATCATAGAAGACTATCAGGTTGGTCAGACATGATTTCCCCTTGGTGAATCCATGTGGACTGTTTCTGATGACCTTCTTTTCCTCCACATGCTTTGAGATGACCTCCAGGATGAGATGGAGATAATCTTTAGTATGTAATGAATTTCTGGACAATTTAAGAAAATATTATTTGTCTGTTCTTATGCAAAAGTATATTCAGAGAATTTATTTGTTCTTCTCCTGCCAAATATTACAGCAGCTTCATTAGGTTAGAGCAGCTTCAGTACTTTTGGGAAAATATTATTTTGAATTTTGGGTTCATATATTTTGACAACACCAAGGGTCATGACACATAACCTCTGTCAAATCAGGGGCACAGCTGCTGAACTGCTCCCTACACAACTGATCCGTGGAATATCATGGAAATAAAATCTGAAAATTTTATTGTAAATGTTACTTGACTAAATTGTTTTTAAATTGTGGGTTATAGGTTAAAGTAACAATCTCCTTGCTTTACCTTTCTCAAACATACTATAGGGCAGTCCACTCTCCTATCTATATATGTACACATTTTGCTGTTATATAAGTACTTCCAGGAACACTGGATTTTGATGGATATTTTTTAAAACATAGATGAGCAAATGGCTTGCTGTGAATAATGTATCTAAATCCTTTTCTTATGGCATATCTGTGAGCAGATTGCAGTTCTTTCATATTTATTCAATATTCAGAATTAAAATAGCTTCTTTAAAAAGTTGTTAGTTTTATGACCTGAATATGAATTGTTTTTACAGAGTATTCATGTGTCAGATGTCTTGATCAGCAAAGGCACATGGTATTGTTCTTACTTCCTGATTGGATAAACATCTAAGCATCTCTACTGCAAATCCTCACACATGCAAACATAAATTTAGATTTTGGGTTGTTTTCATAGATGTGACCTTGTACTATCTTTTTGCAAACATTTTGGCCAGAAAAATTAATTTGTACTAGCTTGAATAAAAAGATACACAGTGAAAACGTGACTGATACATAATCAGAGAAAATATTTTGTATTATCATCCTTGATATGATTTGTAACCATTAAATTGTTATTTCCTTTCTTTTTCCTCTTCTATTATTTATGAAATAAGGTCTGCTGTCATTTCTTATTGTGAGTCTTCTGTCTCCTCTGTTTATTGAAAGATCTAAACCTGTTTTTTTCTGTGCTAAATAATTACATGTCCTTTTCATGACATTTAAAAATCAATAAAGCATAATGTTTAAAGGAAAAGTCAAAGCATGAATTTTTCATAGACAGATTAATCTATAATCTGATTGTTCTGAATATGACTATTTTAGAGGCACATGCAGCTAACTGAAAGGGAAACTTTACAATCTTCCTTATGCATCCATTTCTTAGTGTGTTTCTCAAGAAGAAAAATATGTATCTGTGCTGTGCTGTGTTCACATTCTGAAAAGAATTAACCTACTACCTACATAAAATTTCTGGGGTTCCTGGTCACCCTGTTGTTCAGATTAGGGACCTCTAAGAAGGCATTACAGCCCTTGTGCAGCCTGATTTTCTGTAACTAAAATGAGACTGTAATCTGGTTTTGACATATTTATATGGCCAGGAGATCTCCCAGTTACGTGTACTTGTAGTCTGAGACACCAACATACGGCTAGGAAATTTTTATATTAATACATATGTAACTACATTATTAGAAATATTAGTAACATTTTTGGTGGTAATAACAGTAGTAATAATAATAATTTTACAAAAACATCTAGGCAATCATCAGATTTCATTTTTTAATTCATGACAAAAATATATACAAGGAAACAGTCACTGCCTCTGACAAGAGGTTAGAGGGAGGTTGAAGGAGACTATAAAGCTATGAAGGCATTCTTGTAGTATCACTGGCAATTGTGCTGTTGGAGTATTAGAGCGCTTAATCTCCCTCACCTTCCTTTGCCCTTGCAAATTTGCAAAAGGAGAAAAGTTTGACAATAGATAGGAAAGAAAAGGAAGGCAGAATGCCATATGAAAGATCACAAAACAGTTAAGGTCAGAGATATTAGTAGAATGTAATTCTTCCCATTTCTAGTCCTGTGTACTACCCACTGGCCCATAATATACTTGTAAATCTTTCCACATAAATCTCTGAGGCAGCAGGAGGAATCCTCAAGACAACTATCCAGAAGGAATCCTATTTTTGTTTGACAGTTTTTGACAGAAAGCCAATCCTGCTTCAGCCTCTCTCATGAATAAATACATAGATATAATCCTTTAAATTTAAATAACGTTTTCCATCAAAGGGTCTCCAAATGCTTATCAAACACAATATGCTTACATTGCACAATAGTCTTGGTGACCCTTAAAGAAGCATCATTTGACTGAAGAAATTTTTCATTGCTCTTTCAGCTTCCACTAAACTCAAATTTGGGTGATCCAATTCAAAGATCCCTAGACCTTTTTACCAGAACTAGCCAGATCATCTGCCACCCCCTAGCACATGAAGTATTCTGTACTTTCAAATGGGTGAGGTGCTGATAAAGAACATTTCAACGTGATGTTACAGTTTTAAAGGAAAAGCAGAAGCCTGAAAGGTTACAGTAGCCATTTGTCTGCTACATCTTTGTCACTGTAACATTCTTCCTGTTGACATAATAAGAGAGATGCAATGTGGTGTCTGTGTTTACCCAAACTGTCTGGATTTCTGACTCCCTGTCTGTTTCCACGGTCTACGTGCCACTGTCTGATAGTCAATGATAGACTGGGCTTAGTCATCTCTTAACTCATAAATGCTTTTGGTTTTGCAACCGTTGAAAGCAGTATGTTGGTAATGTATCTATGGAAAATACCAGACATTTGTCAAACTACCTACAGTTTTCCTTCTAATAGGTGAATCCCTCAAGAAGAAAACCTGGTTTTATCACGTAAAATATCTCCTACAGAAAAATATTGGACAAAATGTATGAATGGGATTTACAGTTTTCTCCTGTGATGTATATTTTCTACATTCCCTGCATCAAAGGAAGCATAAAGGGATATTAATTTTTAAATTTTGTTTACTGTCTTCTATTCTTCAGTTTAATCAACATCTAGTTTGTGTTTTCAAAAGACAGCATTACTTCGCATGGATAAGTAAAACCTTTTGTACTTCCATTTACATTAATGAAACTTATTAAATTGATCATCTTGTAAGTATTCAGATGTCAGGAGGGCAAAAATTAAGTGTTTAAAGCTGGTAGAGAAGTATTGTATCACTTACTGTGATACTTAGGATTTCATTTCATTAGACTTCAGTGGTGTCCATGACTTGCTTATCTAATTGAAAAGTATTTCTGTATTTGAAATATATTTCAAATACTTTTAGAAAAATCTTAATTTGCCAGCCAGCTTTTACAATAATAATGAAGCCTTAAGCTGATATTAGACACCAGTGAAAAAAACAGGGTAGCAATAAAAGTACTTATGGAATGAAATACACAATAAAGTCTTCATAGTTTAGATTTAGTTCTTCAACTAAATTAATCCAATGAGAGATCTCTACTAAGCCTCCTTTCCAATTGCTTAGTTGCATTTCACTCTTCCTTGAGCCAAGGCTACTAGAATATTCTGAGGTTGGATCTTTAGAAATTAGAAATAAAATGTGCTTCATTAAGTGGAGATAGTACAGAAGCAGGAATTCAAAATTACAATGAGAAGTTAACTGCAGATGGGGCATGATCCAGCAGAAATGCACTTTCTGTCTTTGATTTCTGTATGTTTGCCACAGGAATGTCATAGGCATGGTCAGAGCTCTTACCCCCAAACAATCCCTTTATCTGTGTGAATTTCTTTCCAGATTCCAGCCTGATAAATTCAGCATCTTAGTTATTCCCCAGAGGAGCAGTTAGGAGGAAGCAGAAGTATAGTTTTCTTAGCACCTTAATCCAGTTTCCCTCCTAACTCTTAACTAAAAAAATGGGTTCCTGCAGGGAATTCGGGCTTCCTAACTCATCTTTTACAGCTTTTTCCATAGGCAATAGTACAGTGCACAAGTCTGTCTACTTCTGTGGCATACATTAAAAGGATACTAGAGGACTTCCCCTTTTAATTTGGGTTCTTGAATGTTTGCCTTAAAGAACAAGCATTCTTTTCATGGTAGAGTATAATAGTCTACAGATAATGGACTTATTATTAGGCTCTTGGACCATATATGCTTAATGACACCTCACCACATGAAAACCCCAGAAAGAAGGAAATTAGAAAAGTAAAATTTTTTGGCCCTAACTCTCTACTCTTTCAGGCATATAAACAATTACTTTGATCTCCATCAATAAAAAAATTATGTCTTCTATATAAGAGGAAAATCAGATCCTCTGGGTCTGGATTTGTTTTCAGTAAGATGGACAAATACCATGCACAATCCCATGATTGTCATGAGCTACTCCAGGGACAGGGAATTTTCAAGAGAGGTCTGGTGCCATAGAGGTTTTTGGCCTCTTACATATTCTTTCATACAGACAGTCCACATTCTCCATCCCCTTTTCCCATTTGGTTAAGATTTAGCCTTTCATTTCTCAATTTTAACAGCAGCTGATCATCTAAAAATAAAGAAAAGCAGCTGATCATGTAAAAATAACTGTTTGACTTGAAATATGTCCCCCAATAGATGTTACTTAAGGGAGAAATTAAAAAGAGCAACGTCAAAAGTTAAAGTAGAAAATTCTAGCTGAGCTAAGAATTTTGTGAGTACTCACATGCTCTCAGCTATGTTGAGGATGGGCCAAAGACTACCTCAATGTACCACCACCACAGTTTAATTCTTTCTACATGGTTAAGTGAATGGATCCTCTCCTAATTTTGAAACTCTTCCCAACGTAATTATTTTAACAAAAATGACGATTCAGCCTTTGGAATTTCTTCAGCAAAACCTTTTCTGACATTATTTATTATTCCACTTACTGCAGCCTATAATCTCAGTGACAAGTGTATCCTGATAATGTAATTAGATACTACTAAGCAATTGTGTTTATGTGACTCCTTTTTCAAGATCTCTTGCAAGTAAAATGCAAGTCTCAGAAGATTCTGTTAGTAATAAGATGATGATATTCCTCCACATATTTCTACTTCCACTTGCAATTAATTTCCTAAAATTTCAGCAACTGAGCTACAATTTTTCTTGCCAGATGTGTGTGTTAGTCTAAATTTGATAAAATTCACACAAAATAGTTCAGCTCTACCCAAAACTGAAGTGTGGGAAAAAACTGTTTTCCCTATGTTTAGAAATTATTGGGTGACTCTTTCTCAGAATATCAGAAGCACACCAAACATTGGAACACAAAACAATGTTTTACTGGAGGTGTGAAACACATATATTTGCCTCCCCAGCAAGAATAAACCCACAGGACTAGAAGCCCTTCTAAACCTCATGAGTCACACATTAACAGACAATTATTTTGAGATTGAATTCAAGGCTATGCAAGTGTTACCCACACTTCTGTCTGGGGATGGGTAAGCACTTTAACCTAAGCCTCTATAAAATGGGGTTGTTCCGAAAGCCATCGCCACAGACATGCATTTTGTAGTCCCTTAGGCTGAAGAGAGCACTGAACCTAAGACTAACCTATAAACTGACAGTTTTCCACCGTGGGCTTATGAACCAGACACTCAGAATACCCCTCAGCAATGCTAAATTTAGGACATGTGGCAAGTCAGTGGCAAAGCTCGGACCTGTGTTTCGGAATCTCTGTCATTCACCATGGTAAGCATAGAATCAGCCTTTCATGCTCTCTAAGCCATGGATGGTTGTTTCCTGTGAACTTGGCTTCTTATCTTAATTGTCTCTTTCATCTACATAGCTAAATAAATCAGAAAGGACCAAGTTACTGAAGGTCAAATAAAGCAGCCTTATGGGTTCTTGGCTTGCATTTGAAAGCCATTGTTCCAAGAAGAGTCCAAAATACAGGGTTTTTTAGAACCTAGTAATTTTGGTGTTCAAAGAAGAGGTCTATTAAGATGTGGAAAAGGAAAATGTAATGCTTAAAAATGCATCTTCTAAATGACCAAAATAGTAGTCAAACACCTATCTGTATGAGACCAAGAAGATGAAAGGTACATAATTTGTAAAAATTATTTCCTGCCTTTTTATGGCTTACAGCTCCCAGGAAGATTTTGTGGTATTAAACCATCAAAAAGACATCACCCTCAGACTGGCACATGGCTTATTTTATAGGCAAAAGAAGCTCAGCATGAAATCCAGAAAAAAGGGACTAGAATTAGCCTGGTCAAATGAAAAATTTATCTGAAAAGTCATACAGTGGCAAAGCTAACGGGGGTTTGTGAATGTGAATGTTAATGCCTAAATAGCAACTGTATACTTAACACTTGCAGAGCTATTCTGGCCATCAAAAATTACATAAAATGGGTCAAAAAAGAAGTAAAGCTTAAAACTGTCAAGTAACAAGAAGGTGAATATTCTTAGCTAAGAATATTCCAAAGAATATCCAAAGATACACCCAAAGATTATCTCTGGTATTACAGAGTTTGAAAAATATCCTTAGGTCAGAAAGCTAGGTAAGAAAAGATGTTCCTAGGAAAAGTGAGATTATTAGACTTCCTTTGTAGTCAAATAGTTTCTAAAAAACAGTGTCAGAAGATGCTATTGGCACTCCATGACAGCTGCTTGGTCTGTTAGCATCACTGTCTAATCCCATACCTTTACAGGATTTAATGAGAACTTTGTAATTTAGTGACAAGCAGGAGGGTCTACTCCAGCAAACTCCATCAGAGAATACATGCAATGATGATAGCATTAATTAATTCTATAGAATTTGTTTTGTACTCTTTAAAAAGAATATACCACTCCAGAATAGACTCCACAGTTGCTGCACATGCCTGGGAAACTCATGAATATACATTGCTATTAGAAATAAGCCTTATGGTTTTATTGGTTTTATTACTGTAAATCCTCTACACAAACCATTTTGGAAAGCTTTATATCAAAAGCCAAGTGAAAGTGGCAACAAAAGTATATCTGAATTACTTTAGCGTAAATGGATCTGAGAACACAGTATTACTTTACCTGCCTAAATCATAAGCTTTCAGCTATCTACCTCTTGTCTCCCCTTAAATATGGGAAGTTTTTCCTGTAGCATTCCAACTTTTCTGAGTTCAGTGCTAAAATGCTTATAGGGACTAGCAAATCTTTTCTGGCTCCAATTAGATGCTTGAGATAACAAAACATTAAATGAGATTAATCATAAAATATATTCTCTGCTTTATCCTTTGACATAACTGCCTCATGTTTAACAACTGACATTGGTGATTATGTGTGTTGGTAATTCAGATCTTAATGGAGCTCCCGGCCAAGCCACCCACAGCAGGAGCTGGCACAAAGCCCATGCTGTGGATGGATCAGAAATGGCATGTATATAGAATCAAGTAATTTTTGTGGTGGGAACGAAAGCTGCTTAATGTTAGCCAACGGTGTGGAGAAGAAAGGACTACTTTGCCTAATCCTCTTGTGGCAAAACTTGCACCTGGCAGAAATGTGTACCATACCACTGAAGCCAATTAAACTGTCCATGCTTATGTCCTAGCTATAATTTGGCCTTTACTTTCAATCTCATTAATAGAGTAACACAGTTGAGAGCCAGTTGCTCCTAACCAGATATATATTTTGCTACTGTCTTGCTAATGTAGACTTTGAATTTCTGCCAAAATGCTTATACCAAATTTAATTGAATAAATACTGGAACGAATCTGAGTTTGAATCATAAATTCGTTTCTGAGGGAGCATCTTTCAGTACCAGCTCTCCTTAGCAGGTGATCTTTTCTCACAGGTGACAGGGAGCCACTCGTTCTTGATTCCTTACTGATAGGCAGAAGCCACCCTCCTGGTCAGCTTCTATTTCTTTTCTCAGTTTGTGAAAACCTGTTGTTTCTACTGGCATATTTAATACTGCTTTTGCAGATATATGAACTATACCAAGCATAACCTGACCACAGATGGTATAAAGCTCACTTTAATCAATCTCTTGCTGTGTTCCTGGAATCAGAACTGGCCTGGCCCCAACTTCATAAGCTTGCTATGTGAATGCCCAGACTGTACAAAACATCAGTTGCATGGGGCACTCATCTGTTTATTTTTGTCCAACAAGCTATAGACTGTTTTCACAATGCAGCTTTCACGTGGGGAAATATTTGTTTGCTGTTCACTGATAATTTGCTATTTCAAAGGCCACTAATCTGTCCAGCCTGAGTGATTCAAAGTTGTTTATGCTCCTCATTTCCTAGCAAGTAAGCAGATGACATAGAAAGCTTATACCTTTAAAAACCTGTTTTAAGTTCATTTGGTGGAAATTCTTTGCTCAGAGATACATATTAAAGCAGAAGGGATTGGCCTGATAACAAACTGGGTAAGACTAGTCTGGAGAGATGTAAGCTGGCTCCCTTTGGCATCTAGTGAGGGACATGCAGGGGCAGCACCTGCCATTGTCTGGCACCCAGCAGCAGGTGAGCAACGGGCCTGACTGTTAGTCAGAGAGTACTGTGGGTATGAGCCAGGAAAGCAGCTCCCTTCTGACCTGCTTACAGAGGCATGGTTGGTAATTGAAAGACACAACTGAAGTTCCACCAGTCTTTTGCAACACAGGGATGCTGCTCACTATTCAGTTGTGATCCCTCTGACTATTTTCTGCCTATTGACAATGGCAACAACAGTGGGTTTAAAATGTGAGAAACAAATTTTTTTTCTGGGCAAGAGATGGAAAACTTCTTCTGTTCATTCCATTTTAATACTGAGCTACATTTGAACTTGGGCCTTAAAGTAGTTACAGTGAGATGTTTTTTTCCAAGATGAAATGAGGATATGGTACCGAGGTATGAAATATGTGAGTTTGAAAGTACTTTTTCAGTGCATTGATTTATTTTTTTAAAGCAGTTGTTTGATCTTTCCCCAAGGTCTGGAAATTAAAGTAAATCATGGAGAAAACAGAGTAGTGAGACGAAAACAATCATATGCAAGCCTTAAATGAATGCATCACATTTTTCTGGAAGCTATCCTGTGCCTACACAACTTACTACATAGATGATATCCCTTTCTTTAGCCTTGTCCTTGGACAGATAGAAATGTCTATGTATGTAATTTGACACATTTGATAAAAGAGAAAAAAATATTTCACAGAGCTTATAAAAAAGCATTCAAACATATAAGAATGTAAAATATTTTTTTTAAAAAATAATAATAAAACCAGTGCCATGCTTAGTTTCTAAAAAAAGCTCTCCATATATATTACCAGATTGCATGGGGAGATATATTAAATTCTTAAAATTACTATAGAAGCTGAGAATTTTGTATGTATTTTACTAGGTTTTTGTTCAGGTCAAATCCCCATTAGTTTCAATAAGATTCTGATTTTGAAGATCCAATCATGTTGGAATAATACAATTTTTAAGGCCTGAAGAAAAGGTGTCTAAGTATAAAAATATGTTAGTGATACAAAAATGTAATTTGCACAAAGGTCCTACTGATCATGATGACACAAACAGATGGAAAATACAGCTCTGTTGTAACAACATCCTCTTCATCACAACTCTGATGAAGTCAGTTCAACACTTTTCCTGAATGGAACTTCTTTGGCATAATCCTGCAAGATGCTGAATGTTCGTCGCACTACTAAAATGACACTCTTGAAATAATGGTTTTAATAATGTCTGTCTTAATTTCCTCATCTGTCTGATATGGCTGATAGGATTCAATGACTTCATTAAGATTCTTACATCCTTAGATGCAAAGCAATTTGAAATGCAGTCATTCATATTGCACAGCAGATCCTAGGAGGTTCTTTCAGTACTTGTGTAAGGTGTAGAGTGGTTGAGAAGGGACGATGCCACCTAATTCTTCCATTCCCAATATTATAAGTAGTTGTGAACTTCATACGAGAGAAGCCTTTAAATGGCTGTGAATTTTCTCTATAATGTTTTCTAAAGCTTTCTTGACTGTACTTAAAGTGTTGACTTAGAGCATCCTTAACTACTTATTCTTTACCCAGAGTAATGCAAAAATAGTTCACTATGGGCAAAACACAGTCCTATGTATGCTGCATGACAGCCAAAAGATGGCTTAATCTGACAACCATAGAAAATGTCATTGTGGTACAACATAAGGTAAATTTCCACAAGACAATAGGGTTATCATTAAAAGCAATAAATTAATCTCAACCTCAAAGGGGTCCCATCACCTATAGATTATTCAAAACCTTGAGAATTTTGTAATTGTATCAAAGAGTTATAAAATCACAGAAATGCTAGATAGACAGACTTTCGCAGGTCATCTAATCCAACCTGTGACTTTAACAAAGGAGATAATCAGTGTTTAATTAGGTTAACAAGGTCCAGAGGTGAAAATTCCATCACCTGTTCCAGCACTACATTAATCCTTACTGAATTTTTTACCTAATCTCTAACCTCAGTATTCCAAGCCTCCGTCAGTGGCAGGCCAGTCAGCCTGCTTGGTCCCTGGAAAAATAACAGAAGGGGTCCTTTTGGTACATATTCCTGGGGACACAAGGGAGAAGAAGGTAAGTGGAAACAGTCAGCATATGTTTACCAAAGATAAATTGTGTGTGACCAATTTGATTCCCTTTTGTGATAAAGTAACAAGATCTGTGAATGAGATGAGACCAGTGAATATCATTTACCGTGACTTCAGCAAGGCTTTTGATACTGTCTTCCACAATATTCTTGCCACGAGCACTGGTGAGGTGGGGTGTTTAAAGAATGCGCAGATGTGGTGCTTAGAGACATGGTTTACTGGTGGACTTGGAAGTCCTGGGCTAACAGCTGGACTTGGTGATCTTAAAGGTCTTTTCCAACCTAAATGATTCTATGATTCTATATTCTTCAATCCTAATTAGTACATTTATGCTCCGGATGGGTAAAAAGACAGTTGGAGGGTAGTGAGCTTAGACGGTGGTCCTTAATGGGTTGTGTTTTACCTGGAAACTGGCAAAAAGTATAGAACTGCAGGGGCCTGCTCTGGGACCTGTCCTCCTGTTCTGCTTAACACCATTATCTTGAAGGATGACAGTGCAGTCTCCTCAGGTTTGCAGATCACACTAAAATGGAGGGAACAGCTGACACAGTTGAGAGAAGGACTGCCATCCAAGGTGTCCTGGACAGGCTGAAGGAATGCGCCAACAGCAACCCTATGAAATTCTGCAAGGACAAATGCCAAGTCCTGCATCTTGGAAAGAAGAATGCCTGGAAACAATGTACGCTGGGGAGAACCTGGCTGAGGAGCAGCTCTGCTGAAAAGGACCTGCGGGTTTTCACAGACAGCGGGATAAGCATGAGCCAGCAGTGAGTCCTGGCAGCAAAGAGAGCCAACTGCATCGTGGGTGAAAGAAGCATAGCAAATAGATCAGGGGAAGTTCCACTCCATTCAGCACTCATGATGCTGCATCTGGAATACTGCATCCAGATTTGGGCCTCCAGTATATTCTGAACAAGTGACTTGAATTCAGAAGAAAGTCACCATGATGGTTGGGGCTGGAGCACTTGCTCTATCAGGGAAAGCTGAGGTAGCTGGACTTGTTCACCCTTGAGAAAGGAAGGATTTGAAAAAGTCTAATAGCAACTTACCAGTACCAATGGGGAGGTCATCAAGAAGATGGTGTCATGCTCTTCACTACGGTACATACACATAAGTTTAAACAAGAGAGGCTCAGATTGGATGTAAATATAAACTCTTATAAAGTTAGGGCACTCAAACAATGGAACAGGTTGGTCAGGGAGGTTATGCATTTTCCATCCTCAAAGGTTTTTAGACCAGACTGCATGAAGCCATGAGCAAACTGGTCTGTATTCACAGCTGACTATGTTTTCAGTAGGAGTCTGGACACAGACCTCCTGAGTTCCCTTCCATTCTGAATTATCCTATTGCCACTTGTTTAACCATTTGCTCAGAAGAGTCTGGCTCCACCATGTCTGTAACTACTCTTTAGGTATTTCATTGCCCCTTAGTCTTCTCTCTAACAGTCCAAAGAATCTCCCTTAATCTCTTCATATAGGCTGTGTGCCCTGAGCATCTTTGTATATATCCTTCAGGGAGTTTCAGAGTATCAGTTTTCTTTAGAAACAGAGACACCAGTAGAGACAGTAAGCCATATTTGTTTTCCATTGAACTTGTGTCAAATCTATGATTCTATGATTCTATGAATCATAAATACCCTCAGTGCATCTGTATTTCCCAGGTTATTCCTTTGCTCTGGAGCAGTGCTGTATTTCAGATATTGACATTAACACCTAGCAAGAAACATATCAGGGCTTATTGTTGTCAGATGTGACACATGGATGTGATGTGTATTACAAAGTAATTTCTCTTTTAAGAGAGCACAGAAATGATTTTTTGGTGTGTGTTGAAAAAGTTGCAACTTCAGAAAGACTCTTCATTTTCAAGGAATAGGGAGAGTAATATCTTAGTGCTGTCATAAAAATGAGTTTGTGCTCTAACTTTAGTGACCCAATAACTTGCAACACCAATATAATTCATCACACTGTCAGAAAGAACGAACCAAGGAGGAAGGAAATACACCATAACATTATATTGCAGAGCCAGTATTTGCAGTTGCCAAGGGAGCAGGGTACCCAGCTGACTGGTGTCTAAATATCAGATCATTAAAAATAGTTCAGTTAATAACTGTCATTTAAAAAATACTATTTTTTTAATCTGATTTTTCTAGATAGTGTTATTTTGATTTCTCTCCACCTATTTTAATAAGTAGTCTTTCAGTTCGGGCTCAGGGTGAATTCTGAGAGTATTATTTCTCATTTTTGATTAATATCTTAAAATTATTATCTCTTTACACTGAACTTTGCTGAGATGTAATTTCTGAGCTGATTTAATATAATGGATCATGTTTCCTTTGTTCCTAAGCCATTTAGAGAAGTGCAGCAGATTTAATCTGCTCTTCGCTAAAAGAAATTGATGCAGTGTCACATGGGGTGTTCATTAAACCAGAGGAAATGAGAAATGGTAGAGAAACTGTATGATAGGTAAGAAACTGACCAATGAAATATGAAAAAGAACTCAAATAAGATCTGTCTTCATAGAAAAAAGTTACTTGTGAAGTTCCTAAAAAGTTAGTCTTGGGTGTGATGTCATTTAAATATTTCATTAGGAACTTGTCAATGTGATAATAAAACTTATTGATGGTACAGAATCAGAGCGCACTTTAAATACAAAATATCACATGAGGATCACTGAATGGTTCTAAGAACTGGAATAAAACATAAATGGGACAAAAGAAAAAATGCAAAATACAAGACCAGGCATTGCAGGCTAGATCCCAAATTATTCTTAGGTATAACCTGCTCTGTTTACCTTCCATTTTAGTTGTATAAAAGCACACAAACTTCTAAAGGTAAAACTTCTTAATTCCTGTCTGGTCAAAGGATAGAGGTAGGTACCTTTGAAGTCCTCAAGGGTGAGATCACATCTGCCTAATTTAGGTGCTTAACCTTGGACAAAAGCATCCTTGCACTGGAAATAAACCTTACTACTTCATTAGATACTTAAAATGGAGGTATTAGCTAGTTACCTAACTTAAATGAACTGGATTAATCCCTGGGACCATACAGGTTTGACATGTGAGACCTACCAGACTAGAATCTAAAATACAGAATTAAGAGCCTTGATCTCTCACAGTGTGCATGATGTATTAGGCAATCCAGAAATTACACTGTTGAGTAAGAAGTCTTCTTAACCTACTCCATAGCAAATGCAGAAGCTAGGAAGGGAAGCATGTCAAAATCATGTTCCTTTATATAGCTTAAGTAAGAACCTTCATTGGATTTCCTTTTCAAATTTACAGACTGAAGGAAGAGTAGTTATCACTTAACATTAAAAAGGTTTAGGAGTAAAACACTTTCTCCAGCCAATTAGAGATGGGTCGGGGTAGACTCAGGTATAATGTAAGTCCTGACTACTTTTAAAGGGACTGACAGTCCTGGGGTAGGTTGTTTTATACACACAGATTGCCTATACAAATTTGTATAAGTCAGGAAACAAACTTTCTTACATCAGACTCTTATTCCTCTATTCACAGGCATGGGTAGGAGTTTATCAAGCCTGGAAGTGACAGATAAGACTGCATGGTGTACTTGTAATTTCCTTATTTTTAAGTTGCAATTGAGACTCAATATCACCAACTTTTTATCTTTTTCCTGCCCTTGCGTGTATTAAAAGAAAAATGACTGGATTTCTGCAGCAGCAATAACTACTCAATATAACCTAGCCTAGCTTGTCTCTCTTCTGCCACAAACAGCATATTTAATGCTATCTCTAATGTTTTTCAAATGCTGTCAAGTGAGTCTTTTCCTGTGTAAGATTCTGCACAATTAAAGGGCAAAAAATTGAGTAATGTAGTACTTCAGTTAGTAATATTTTTTTACTCACCTTCCTTGATTATTTCAGTTTCATGTGCTTTGATTGTTTTTTATATGCTTCCTGTGGTTTTAAAAGATTTATCGATGGTTGTTAGAGTTGGAACACAAACAAGGGCTTTTCTAGTGCCTTAATTGTTGTTGGGCTGGAGATACCTATTACAAGAACTCCAGGAAAGACTGTCCGGCATAACTAAGAGTAGTACAATTGGTTTTTTAATTGCTTGTTTATTTAAATGAAGAAATGTTCATGATTTTATGAGTCAATATTCTGTAAAAAATACCACACTGCAAAATTTTTCAAGATGCTTACAGCTACTAGGATTTTTTATGCTCTGATATGCCAGGAAACACTAGTGCTTTTGTGTATGGTACTACACTGCATAGCATGCTTTTTCCCAGGTATGTGGAGCTCTTGGAAAACAAAACTGCACCTTTTCAAAACATGGACAAGTAATTTCAAATGGTATAATAGACATATTATCTCTTTTTGAGCTAGTTGGGGAATCTACATAGAAACGTGCACTTAAGTGCTGTCAAACACTTCTCTGTGCCTAAATCCCTCACTAGGTCTAGTACTCTGTCTGTGCCTTAGAGAAGTTCATTACTTATTTTTGTGGCTCAGACTGCGCTGGCTTAGTCCAATCTTGAATAGAATAACACAGCCCAGTGGGAATCAATTAACTTAGAATTACTTAATAATTATTTAATTTCCAGACTACTCATAAATCCCATTAACTTCCTTCAGTGAAAGCCTTACAGATTGAAAGAAAACAGCACATTTCTATATAACTCACTCCCAAACTATAACCTTAAAAAAGGAAGTAAGGAAAGCAAAGAAGACAAAGCACAAATGGGGCCAAACTCCTCATTGTTGACATTCTGTAAACAAGAGCTGTCTTTTGTGAGAGGTCTCTACATGACGCATTGGCCACATTGAGACAGTTTTGAATAAAATTAGGAAGTCACTACAGTTCTGCCAGTTTTATATTGAAGATTTTTCAGCATTAGATACATCTTGAGGCTTTAAATAGCCATTAAAATGATCTGTTTCCTCACATAGAAAAGCAGGAAAGGTATTAAAAAACCTGCTGCCAGCTTGAATTAATGACTAATCCAATAACGTTCATGCAACGCCAGGGCAATTAAAACTATTTTTAACATTCTAAAATTTGCATTTAAAAAAACTAACCACATTTTCCTACCTTCTTTCCAACCCTTTATTTCCCTTGCAGATAAGCTATATTCCAACCTTCACTTTTTTTTTTTTTTTTTTTCCCTGGGAAATGATTATGTATTAGCTTTTAAGGCTCTAAATCAGCACTGTAATGATACAGTGAAATGGCTAGCCCATTCCAATAAAAATATGGTGGTAGAATCTTGCTGTAAAGGTGTTAACTCCTTCTGCCTCACTTCACTTTACATCTATGAACATACAAGTACATCTATGAATGTGCAATTTTAAAACCAGCAAAATCAAAGTTCAATCTACATATATTTAAAATAAAACTTTGAGCTAACATAAAATATAAAATTGTTTTCAAGAGACAGAGTTTTCATATGCCAAGTCAGGGGATACGTCTCTGTTCTTATGTATTTCAAATTTTCATTACTAGCCAAAAGTTGTACTAGGGGCAAGAAGAATTAAAGTGATGGGTGTCACATAAATGCTCTCACATCACGGCATATAATCAGCACCAACAGATGTTTAATTTTTCCTGTAGGATGGAAATATGTTCATCCCTATTATGATGAGGTGTTGCAGGTATGTTGTTAGGTAAGAGACCTTTTTAGAGTCCTTAAGGTGAGAATCATCATTATAATTACATCTTGCATATATCAAAGGAATAGAAATTCATCACGTGCCCTTTAGTTCATTTATTAATTTGAGCATGCCTTTTAGGAAGACATTCAGTTTTCAATTCACTGTGATAAAAACGTACCACGGTTCTTGTTAAACTGTGTCAGTGGTTAATTGCCTTCAGTAACTGTCTTATTTCGAATTATAATATAAGCATCAATTTCTGGGTTTGGTAAACTCTTTAGATTATATTCCTACCTTAAGGTTAGGTGTTCTATAGAAAATCTGGAAATTATATGAAAACGTTGATCATCTGTTTGTGAACTATTAAATTATCATCTATAATGGCAACTAGGATTAAAATTTAATCTCTGATATCTTTCCATAAATAGCATAAAACTGAACAAAATTGAAGTTGCTAGGGGAGGGGAACCTCAATTCATCCCACTCCTACTAGTTTAATGCCAGTGACAGCAAGAGATGCCCAAAGCCTGGAGAGGCATTGCAGGGCAGCAGACACGCACCTGAAGAGCAGCACATAGGAATTCCAGCCGCTCCAGCCAGTAAGTCAGCTTCACTAGGGGCCCAGCTGAAATGTCTCTATGCAAATGCATGTAGCATGGGGAAATAAACGAGAGGCATTAGAGATGTGCATACAACTGCAGGGCTACTATGTTACTGCCATTACAGACATGGTGGGATGGCTCTTACGACTGGAGTATTGGATGGAAGGATTCAGGCTCTTTAGGAAGGACAGGCAGGGGAGAAGAGGAGGGGGTGTCACCCTCTCTGTCAATGACCAGCTGGAGTGCATGGAGCTCTGCCTGGGGGTTTGTGGAGGAATGAAGGCAGTGGCTTGATTAGCATTGATAACATGCAGCTATGGCTTTGCTTCGAAGGCAGTAGGTTGATTGACATGGATGATGTGCAGCTGTAGCTCATTCCTGCTAAGCAGTTAAATAGCACTGATGAGGGTGGGATAGGTGTTGGAAGGAGGAGCAGGAGTAGTGTGGTCTGATCTCTGGAGGAGGGTGAAACAGTATGGACAGCAGAATGTGACTGATGTTAAAAGCCTTGTTGCAACCTACTAGTTTGTTTGTGCTGTAAGAGGTGTGGATGAGGAGCCAACTGAGAGCTTATGGATCAGCGTTAAAGGGAGGGCAGGCACAGAGACAGGTAACGTTATAGTGGGGGTCTGCTACAGGCTACGTGACCAGGAAGACTGAGCAGATGAGACCCTCTATAGGCAGATAGGAGTTGCCTTGCTTTCACAAGCTCTGATCCTCCTGGGGGACTTCAGCCCTTCTGATATCTACTGGAGGGACAACACAGCAGGGCATAGGCAATCCAGGAGGTTCTCGAAATGTGTAGCAGATTAACTTCCTTCTCCAAGTGATAGAGGAGCTAATAATGAGAGGTGCTATGCTGGGTCTTGTTCTCACCAATGAGGAGGGGCTCATGGGGAATGTGAAGCTCAAGGGCAGCCTAGGATGCAGTGACCATGAAATGGTGGAGTTTAAGATCCTTAGGGCAGCAAGCAGGGTGTTCAGCAAGATCACAAGCCTGGACCTCAGAAGGTCTGAGTTTGGTCTCTTCAGGGATCTGCTTGGTAGAGTACCATGGCATGGAGCCCTGGAGTGAAGAGCCACCCAGAAAAGTTGGTTGATGTTCAAGGATCACTTCCTCCAAGCTCAGGAGTTATGTATCCCAAGAAAAAATAAAATCAAGTAAAAATGCCAGGAGGCCTACATGATTGAACCAAGAGCTTCTAGACAAAACACAAAAGGAAGCCTACAGGGCATGGAAGCAAGGAGAGGTAGCCTGTGATGTATACAGAGAAACTGTACAAGCCAGGGATCAGGTCTGGAAAGCTGAAGCTCTGATAGAATTAAATCTGGCCAAGGACATTAAGGGCAACAAGAAAAGATTCTATAGGTGTGTTGGTGATAAAAGGTAGACTAGGGAAAACATGGGCCCTCTCTAGAAGGAAACAGATCTGGTTACCCAGGACATGGAGAAGGCTGAAGTGCTCAACAACTTTTTCACCTCAGTTTTCACCAACAAGTGTTCCAGCCACACCGCACAAGTCGCAGAAGGCAAAGGCAGGGACTGGGAAAATGAAGAAACACTTGCTAGAGGAGAAGATCAGGTTCAAGAGCATCTAAGGACCCTGAACGTGCGCAAGTCCATGGGACCTGATGAGATGCATAGGTGGGTCCTGAGGGAACTGACAGATGAAGTGGCTAAGCCACTATCCATCATATTTGAGCAGTTGTGGTAGTCCGGTGAAGTTCCCACAGACTGTAAAAGGGGAAACTTAACCCCCATTTTTAAAAGGGGGAAACAAGGAAGACCTAGGAAACTACAAGCCGGTCAGTTTCATCTCTGTGCCCAGCAAGATCATGGAGCAAATCCTCCTAGAAATTATGGTAAGGTATGTAGAAAATGAGGTTATTGATGGCAGCCAACATGGCTTTGCTAAGGGCAAATCATGCCTAACAAATTTGGTGGCCTTCTATTATGTGTTCATGGCACTGGTGGATGAGGGAAGAGCAACTGACAACATCTACTTGGACTTGTGCAGAGCTTTTGACAACTGTCCTGCATGACATCCTTCTCTCCAAACTGGAGAGATGTAGATTTGATGGGTGGACCACCCAGTGGATAAGGAACTGGCTGGATGGTTGCACTAAAAGACTTGTGGTCAACAGTTCAATGTCCACATGGAGACTGATGACAAGCAGTGATCCTTAGGGGTCAATGCGGGGGCTGGTGCTGTTCAACATCTTTGTTGGCAACATGGACAGTGGGATCGAGTGCACCCTCAGCAAGTTTGCCAACAACACCAACTTGAGTAGTGCATTTGACGTGCTGGAGGGAAGAGATGCTGTCCAGAAGGTCTTTGACAGGCTTGAGAGATGGGCTCACGTGTACCTTATGATGTTCAGCAAGGCTAAGTGCAAGGTCCTGCACCTAAGTCTGCAAGGTACTGCACCCCCAGTATCAATACAGGTTGGGCAGTGAATGGATTGAGACCAGCCCTGAGGAGAAGGACTTGAGGGTGCTGGTGGATGAAAATCTCAACATGACCTGACAATGTGCTTTTGCAGCCAAAATGGACTGCATCAAAAGAAGTGTGGCAAGCAGGCTGAAGGAGGTGATCCTCCCCCTCTACTTGGCTCTTGTGAGACCCCATCGGGAGTACTGAAGTTCTGTTGGTGCTAGCATGGTGGAGATTAAGAACCTGTTTTCAGTTCTCCCTGTAAGAATTAATATAAACTGAAGCCTCTAAGCAGTGTTAATTGGTAAGTTCTTCCCTGATACTGCAAAGACAAACTTTGCAAAATTTCACATTGATGTAATTCTGTAAGTAATTTACATGGCTAACCAGATCTAACCTAGATTAAAGCTAGAATCCATGGAATAGATAATCTATTTAGGGTGAAGTGTTCTATCAATACAATAAAGAATATTTTATATACTTCTTTAAGAATTGATTATACAGGACAAATGCAATATTTCTCATCTAAAAATCAAATGAGGAAAATTTGAGATTGTGGTAATGGTAACTTAGGCTATATTTAATAAAACTTTTTCATCTCTTAGTGTTTGCGCTAACTGCTTAAGTATCTGCACCATGTTAATGTATCGTTAACTCACATTTGGAAGCATCTGATATTATTTTATTTTTTTATTTTATTTTCAGAAAATGTATATATTAAAATAGCTAAGACACTAAAAAACCCAAGTCATAGATGGGATATGGTAGAAAAACAAAAGATCTTGCCATCAGTTTGGAACAAGCTTAATATACAGTGCTAAACCCAGATTTTCTGTTCCAAGGTTAAAGCTGATGATCAGAGGACTAGAACACATCTCCTGTGAAGACAGGCTGAGAGAGTCAGAGTTGTTTCAGTTTGAAGAGAAGGCTCCAGGGAGACCTTATAGCAGCCTTCCAGTACCTAAAGGGGGCCAACAAGAAAGCTGGAGAGGGACTTTTTGTAAGGGCATGTGGTGATAGGACAAGGGGTAATGTCTTTAAACTGACAGAAGGCAGATTTAATTAAGTATTAGGAAGAAATTCTTTACAGTAAGGGTGGAGAGGCACTGGAACAAATTGCTCAGAGTAATTGTGGATGCCCTGTCCCTGGAAGTGTTCCAGGCTAGGTTGGATGTGGTTTTGAGCAACTTGGTCTAGTCACAGGGGTCCTCAAACTACGGCCCACGGGCCAGATACGGCCCCCCAGGGTCCTCAATCCAGCCCCTGGTATTTACAGACACACACACACACCGGGGGTTGGGGGGGGAAACCAAGCAGCCGCAGATGACTGCCTGCCACTGCTTCCACGCGCCGGACCCCTGGTCTAGTGGAAGGTGTCCCTGCCCATGGCAGGGGGTTGGAACTTTAAGGTCCCTTCTAACTCAAACCATTCTACAGCTATGATTTCTGAATCAGAATGGGAACAAATCTTTTCAGAATTCCTATCAAACAAAAATGTTAAAAATATTGTCTTCAAAAGTCTGATTTTGGAAGCATTTGTGGTGCCTGAGAGGACTTGTCAGCTCATGTAAGCCTTATCACAGATGCATTAGGTAAATTAATTTCTCATAAGATGTCACATTCTAGGTCACATTCTTCCTGTCCTTTATATGCTGTCTGTCTGCCAGTTCTATGCAGTTGTCCATAGTTCTCTCTCCACTGTTGTCTCAGTCTGTCTACCTTGCGTGCAATGTTTTCCATGGGAACATGGGCTATTGCCATTGTTTCTGTGGTGACTTGACAGTTGGACTCAAGCATGCTCACCTGTACATCCTCACCTCAGGTCATTGACGACTTTACTGCAGAGGGCTGTCCACTTTGCTTGGCATTCTCCTAACTGTGGCAGGGTCTGTCATTTCTCTAGTGAGGTCCTGTACTGTGTTTGCATGGCAATGTTTTGGTAGCAGGGGGCTGCAGGATTGGTTTCTGTAAGAAGATGCCACAAGCTTCCCCCATGTCCAATGGAGCCAATTCCAGCCAGCTCCAAAACAGACCTGCTGCTGGCCAAGGCTGAGCTAATCCACAACAGTGGTAGCACCTCTGTGATAGCATATAAATAAGGGAAAAAAACAAAAAAATCTGTGCCAGCAGAAGAGAGGAGTGAGAGTAGCAACTCTGCAGACACCCAGGTCAGTGCAGAAGGAGGGGGAGAAGGTGCCCCAGGTGTCGGAGCAGTGGTTCCCCTGCAGCCCATGGTGAGACAGGATGTCCCCCTGCAGCCTATGGAGGTTAATGTTAGAGCAGATATCCACTTGCAGCCTGTGGAGGACCCCACACTGGAGCAGGTGGATGTCCAAAGGAGGTTGTGACCTGTGGGAAGCCCACACTGAAATAGGTTTTCTGGCAGGACTTGTGATCCTGTGGGGGACTTACGCTGGAGAAGCCTGTTCCTGAAGGGCTGCATCCTGTGAAACAGACCCGTGCTGGAGCAGTGTGTGAGGAACTGCAGCTCATGGGAAGGAAAACTGAAGGACCATTGCAGAAGTTCATGGAGAACTGTCTCCCATGGGAGGGACACCATGCTGGAGCAGGGGAAGAGTGTGACGAGGAAGGAGCACCAGAAACAACATGTGATGAACTGACTGTATCCTCCATTCTCTGCCCCCCTGCGCTGCTCAGGGGTAGGAGTTAAAGAAATCAGGAATTAATCCTGGGAAGAAGGAAGGAATGGGAGGAAGGTGGTTTCTTTTCTGATTTGAATAGTAACAAATTAATTTCTCCCAGTCAAGTCTATTTTGCCCGTGACAGTAATTGCTGAGTGACCTCCCTGTCCTTATCTCAACCCACAAGATTCTTATTATATTTTTTTCCTCTCTGTCTGTTTGAGGAGGGGAGTGATAGAGTGGCTTTGGTGGGCACCTGGTATTCAGTCAGTCAAACAACCACAGGCCCACATGACTTCAGTGGATAAAAATATTTTTCTAGTTCATCATATTTTGTTTTTTTACCTGGAAAGATGTTTTGCTGGATCCAACACTAGCAGGTAAGGATCCTTTTCTGTTTGTTTGCCCTTGCCATCAGTTTCTTGGATGTCCTTCCAGGGGATTATGCATGCCTACTGCTATCCATTATGTTTTCAGATTCTCAGATGCCACTGAGCCATTTGAATTCTGCAATGTGTTGCTCGTTTCCTGAGTAAATGTTAGATAGGTCAGAAATAGTAAAATCTATCTTTAGTTCCCTCATCATGTTTTTTGCCCTCCAGATAGACTTTCTCTCAGAAATTTGGAAATTAACCTTATGTCATCCATTTATTTCCTAAATTGTGATCTGATGTTTTCTAGGTTTAATCGAGAATTTGGTGAGGCTATACATCTTCTGTATTGTGTTCAGTCTTCTCACTGTTCAAACATATGCCAAATAAGCTTGCACACCCAGATGTTAGTCTACTTTTGTCCAGTGTGAAATATACATTTTTCTTAGGTAGTCTTGTAAATTTGCAAGGGCTACCTGCACTGTCCCCTCAGTAACTGGGCGTTCCTTAAGTTCCTTTGTTCCTTAAGATCTATCCATCCATTCTGTATCCTTCTTAGCACTTTCATGAAGTAAGGATATGAGAGCAAGCTGATAGGATTAATATTCTGCTTTTCAGAGCTGTCCTCTAGATATCTTCTTGTCTGTGTCACCTTGCCAAAAGTTGTCAGAGGGTAATTATTTTTAAGGAATTTTACTTAAGTTTTATTGGCAATTACACAAAATTTTGATTACTGATTCAGGTGAGAAAAAAAGGAAAACATACACAATTTAAACACTAACACTTTTCTTCCGTCTCCCCAGGCTCAATGGCTCATTGCTGCCAGTTAACACAATTCCAGTCTTTGAGATGTTTCCACACTGCATTAGCCACCATCCAGGAGTCTGTGTGTAGATATACTGGGGCCAGTGGTACTCCTGAACATGTTCCAAGGCTATTTTCAAGACCATTACTTCTGCAAACTGACCAGAGCTTCCAGTCCCTTTGCAGGTGGCAGCTTCTCCTGTGGAGGGGTTCCAAGTAGCAGCTCACCACCTCCTGATCCCACTGTAATTTTATGAAATCCATCTGTAAACAAACTCCATTGTTTGTTTTCAGCCCTTAATTCATCACACACTGGGGCTTCAACAGCCTGAAGAATTCAGTTTTCTCACATTGTTGATTTACTGGCCACAGACTAATAAACTCAGATAATCCCAGCCTGGACCTTCAACCAGTACATGTCTACTGAGTAAAGGGCAGTACACATTTTTGTCATGTAGCACTGGTTGCTTTTCCACCAGTCAGTTTTGAATCCTTGAACAAAAAATTCAGGACAGATAGTCTAGGGTATAACCACAGTGGTTGCTCTGTGCCTAACAGTTCAATGTCATGCAGAATGTCCCCATCTGCAGCTTGAACCACTTGCTCCACAGATATGTACTTATTTTTGGCTCCTCTGTGGCTTCAACTTCAGAATCCCATCAGCTTGCCTCTTATCTCGAGGGGCTCATTGCTACAAGCTCCTGCTCTTGCTGCCACAAACTGCTGTTCTTTCCTGCACTAGTATGTAACAAAATGTTTATATGACTCTCTTTCTGTGTCAGTACCAATGTCATTGCATGGGTTACCTCCTGCTTGACCTGGTGAAAAGCTTGCTGGTGTTTCTCTTCCCTCTCAAAATGATTCTTGTTTTGAGGTCACTTGGTATTAAGTTTGGTCAATTGGCTGTAACTGGGGATGTGCATACACCAAAATCTGTTAATGATCAAGAAGGCATTCTTGGTAACTGCAGATAGGCGTTCAAGGCCCTTGAGCAATATTTTCAGCTGGAATATGTCTCTGTCCATATGGCCATGACAAACATAAAACATTTATTTCTTGAGTAGGCCCTTTTAGTTTGGAACACTTAAGAGAAAATCTGGCATTGTAAAAGGTTGACAAGGTTGGGGAAATGCTGCAGTGGTAGCTTTGTGAGAAGAGACCAGGGGCTGCCCCATGCCAGACGCAGCTGCTTCCAGCTGGCTCTGCAAGGGACACACTGCAGGACAAAGCTGAAGAGTGTTGGTGGTGCCTTTGTTAAAATATATTTGAGAAAGGGAAAAACCTGCCACAGTGCCTGAAGAGGAGAGAAAAATAGAGCAAGAAACAACCCTGTGAACACCCAGATCAGAGAAGAAGGGGGAGGAGGTGCTCCAGGTACCAGAGCAGAGATTGCCCTCCAGCCTGTGGAGGAAACTACACTGAAGCAAGTGGATATTTACCGGAGGACTGCAGCCCATGGAGAGAACCCATGCTGAAGCAGAGGAAAAGTGTGAGAAAGAACGAACAGCAAAGAACTATTATGAACTGATGATAGCCTTCTATTACTCATCCTCTCTGGGCTACTCAGGGAGTAAGGGAGAGGTAGCGGAGCTGGGAATGAAGAAGACTGGGAAATTAATTTGGGCCTGGGAAGATGGGGGTGGGTGAGGAATACATGCTGTTTTAGTTTTTGTCTATGCTGCTCAATACCCGTATCTGTTTTAACTGGCAAAAATTTAATTCTCTCCAAGTCAAGTATGTTTTGCCCATGACAGTAATTGGTAGGTGATCTCCCTGTCTTCATCTTGACATGGTTTTTTTCATCCTATTTTTTCCCACTGCCCTGGTGAGGAGAAGGAGTGAGTGAGAGGCTGGGTGGGCATCTGACTGCTGTCCAAGTTTAACCTACGACATCCTTTCCTTAGTACTTCTGGATGTGTTCTTCCAATTAATGTACCATCAATATAATGGAAAAAATATCTGGAGAACTTGGCAGTTCATGGTCTCCTCCCATACCAGTCATAACTGCTGCCCCTGAACCAAAACCCTGTCAGCTATGCCAAATACAATAGTAGAGCCATTTTTGAACAATACAATGTTGTGACCTCCAGGCTGAAGAGATTTAATATCTTTCACTGCATTTTATCTTCATTACAACTTCTTTATGGAGCTTCTTAATCACTGATAATGTGACTAAATATGTTAGATTTGTCTTAAAACTACTTCTTGAAAGTGATCCGCAACAAACAGCACCTTTGAGAATTATGTCTTTAACTATACCCTATTTTACACCCTCTAAAGGCTTACTAGTAGATGCTGCTTTCTGTCATCGGTGCCTGAAACATCATTTGAAAACAGAGTAAGACTGTTCTAGTTTCTGAAGAGGTAAGGTTCTCTAGAAGGTGATTCCTTCTGTGGTACCACTTTGCTGCCTTCCAAAGTACTTTGTGCACTAATCAAATCCTCTTCTTAATTCTAGATCTGAGGAGACAGTCCCCTGCCACCATTGACTAATGTAACACTACTTACTTTAGTTACAGTAACTTAGTACACAGATGAGACCACATCAGGTTTATAAAGATAAATTGATGCTTTATAAAGAAAATTCTTTATTAATTTGATTATATAATGTACATCAAGAATCGTAGCTCTGAATTAGCTGTTGTCTTGCTTTCTTCCTTCAAAATATATCCTGCCATAACTGCTACTCTTCTAAGCCTAATCCTACTCTGTTCGCAAACTAACCCGGTAATCAGTATGCTTAACTATGATGCAGACAGCCGAGCTGCCTTTCAGTAAGAAAAACAGGTACTCGCCTTCTATTCCCTTGTGCTTGTGTGCTGTGGCAAATTTTTACTGGATTTAAGATGCTTTTCTTTAAATATCAATTCTCAGATATGTGTTCTCATTTAAATGATGCTCATAGAGTTGAGTAACATCTTATGACCATGATATAGCAGTAACAGGAAGGATGACAGCATCATTACTTTGAAGAAGTAATTTGGAAGCCTAATTTAGAAAACACTGCTAGGATAGAGGATGGTGGGATGGGGAGTATGAGTCATACATCCAAAGCATCTGAAAATTTTGGTGGTGCTGACCAAAGTTATCAGGTTACATTAGACTGTTTAAAGGCTTCTTGTATCTGATAAGTCAAAATACTTTGCAGAAATTTCAGGAAATACAGGCAAGAGCAGCTAACTGACACTGGTATATGTGAATCTGTGACAGTTTAAAGTATCAGGGGGTTCTTTTCCAACCAATATTTGGTTCTCTTGTGATGCAGGCATTAATATCTAAAATCAAAATACATCACTTTGGATCCAACTGGACATTTATTTGCCCTGATGTTGTATGGGGCAAATAAGTGACTGGAGAGAAGAAAGAACGTGTATGTTCTGGTGCTCTGGCTGCATTTTCCCTGTTCTTTTCTTTAATTAGTACTTCAGAAGATAGCCTGGCACAGGCTGCTGTGGGAGGTTGGAGCAGAGTAAATTCCGCTGGTACTTCAGCTATATCCCTTCCTTTGGGAAGGATAATATTTGAGCTGCCTGCTCAGGCTGTCTTCCTCTTGCAAAAGCTCTGCCTGCAATTATTATTTAGGAAAGTTCCACATGAGGTCAATATAAATGTCACCCAGAAGAGAATGTGTAGGTCATCATCCTCCTTTTATCAGACACATTCTACTCCTTACACATCCATTGAAAAGACCAGTTTGTGTCTTATTATCTTGCAAAACACTTCAGATACCTTGAATACAGAAGGCAGTGAAAAAACCTATATTTTATTACATTTAAACTTTGGAAAAAGAATAGAAAAAGAAAGCCAAGAAAAGAAGTAAAATCATCAATATAGGATGACATACAAAAGCATTTTAGACTTCACTGTCATCGACTTGCTAATCTGAGCTGATAAGTTTCAATTTGTGGAGAAACAATTGACTCATTAAGAGGTGAATTTAGATATGGTTGCTGTGAGGATTTTTTCTTTTTATTATTATTTTAACTTTGTCCTCTGAACAGAGAAGGGAGAAAAACAAATCCTAAAGCTCCCTTACATGTTACTTTGTTTATAATAATGTGTATACCTTAGTGAAAATACAAAAGAGATATTTAAATGAGTTAATTTTCACTAGTGTGGCACAGCTACTTTCCACCTTTAAAAGAAATCTGTATTTAAAGTGAAATGAGCATTCCTTTTAACATGAACACACAGAATTCCTTTCAAGGAGAATCACTGAAGTCAGTTTTCGTCCAAAGGGACAGTCAATGGCTCTAATTCAGAGTAGTTTTCTCAGAAATATTATTTTTGGTATCATTCTGACATTGCTTTGCAAGCAGTTTAGGCTAATAATATTATTTTATGGTGGACCCAAGGCAGTTCTCTGTATAATGGCCCAAGCATATTCATTGCATAATTCAACATCTGAATGAAAAAGACTTCCAAGTTTATAAAAATTGCTATCGTTTGTGCCTTTCCTTCAGGAAGTAGTAGTAGATGCACATCAAGAAAGAAAAGTAGTGATTGTTTCTATTCTTTTACTCATCTATTTGCTTTACGTGGTTTCAGAAATTATATACCTAAAAGTGTCATTATGGAATGAGCCTCATTTGCAGGCAGGCAAATTTAAATTTTTTTCAGACTTCAAATGTCTTGCTATTAAGCTGAGAAAAGTGGTCTTGTGTGTCTTTAGCATAATATTTCATGTTCCTCCATCCCTCCATAAAGTTGCACAGTATAGAAAGTCTTCCATGATACAGACTGTAGTGAAATCATCTAATTTAAATCACCATGGATCAGCCTGAATCTCTGATTAGACTGCTGAAATTATAAACTCTATTTGTGTGTAGGTGTCTGTCAGTTAACAACTGAATGTCACCACTGTATGTACAATTTTATATGTAATACATAATCCAGAGACAAAAAAATATTTTAACACAGAAGTGGAGTTGGTAGTGTGTGTCAGTAAATGAAGAGTAACCAGCATTTTGCTGTTGGCAAACTTGCTTTTTACCGTTGCAGAAGATTTTTCTATATATTTTCTCACATTTTAAGAATTACCAAACAATTCATATTGGAAAACTGAAATAAGATGCAGTCAGACAATATGCCTTTTGTAACTTCTAATGACATGAAGATGTGAAATATGACCTTTTCAAAAATAAAAAGTATGTTAACTGTTGAGATCGGATTTGCTACCATGCCAAGCATTTCAGACCCCAGTAAAGCTGCACTGATAGTTACTCTACATTTTTAGAGCAGGGCACACTAGTGAATCCAGTCTGTCTTTGTAACTGGCTTTACAAAATTTTAGAGGACTGCACAAGTAAAAGCAGTGCTATGTGAGAGCTGGACAGAGAAAATCACATTTTGGAGTTCCTCTATTTCTCCCTGGGTTAAGGATTTAACCTTGTGTTTCCTTCCGTATTTGTCCTGCTTCTTGTGCCTTGGACACAAAAGCAAAGTCATGAGGAACCTTTAATGATTTTTGCAGCAAGAAACTACGTCACTTTTGAGCAGGAGCGTTAACTACCAGGCATCAAGAATTCTTGAAACAATCTTTTTCTTCTTCTTTCTGAGTCATGTCATCATAGAGACAGCTTCCTGAAGGTTAATTTTAAAGGAATAATTTTCTAATTATCCCAATGGCATTTCCTGCCTTAATTTGCTGAGATAAATGAATTGGTAAATCATATGGAGAAAAAGAAGACAATGACACAAACCCAAAAATTCTTGAAGGGAACACATTAGCTTATAAATCAGTATATTTCTTCATACCTTTTCACTAGAAGTTATTTCTGTTGGCTAGGCTAGATTCCTAGGGAAAACTTACATATTACTTTTCAAACAAAGAAAATTAGCAGACATTGTGATATAAGCACTAAATGGGATCCCAACCATCCTCTCTATGATTCACTGTACTTCAGTTCTGATTTTTTAGGAATACATTATTTAATGATCTAACCACCTCTGGCATCATAATAGCACAATTTCAGACTTCCAGAAAATCATATACTAGGTAGAGAAAGCCTACACTTTTGGACTCATGCTCAGAAAAAAAAAAGTAAAAAAGAAAAAATCAGTTTCTTCTAAATATGTCTTATTCTATCTATACCTATAATTACATCTATGCTTTGGCTTCTTGTATAACCTGTGTAGAAAGTTTCCTCCAGAGGTAGTTCATCATGTTAAATTAAAGTCCTGTTCATTTAGGAGGAACCTCTCTCACTAAGATAAAAGCTGTGGAGATTATCCTTTTTCTACTCCACCTCCTGCCAAGTGTTAGCAACTCCAAAAAAGAAAGCCTACTAATCCACTTGAAACAGACTTATAATGGAAAATTCGTAGAAATATAAACATAAGTCACTCTCCTAACAGAAAATTATTAAGATTTTATATTATTTGTTCTACTTGGATTCTGATCTTCCTTAGAGTACTTAAGGTCTCTTTCAAAGCGTGGTGCAAAGACCATAACCCCTAGAGTCGTTGAAAGATTGATTTGAAAAGTTTCCATATGAAAAGAAGAAGGGCTACTAATTCACTGACAGTTCACCCAGTTAGTGAGGTATACCTAGAAAAGGCTTATACCTGCAAAAGAGTGAGTATCAGCTTTTGTTGTTGGTATGACACTTTCCTATGAAAAATAGTCAGAAATTAATTTGTAGTTTTACTGTCAGGACCATGTAGCACTTCACATAACATTTAATAATAGCCTTATGATTAAGGCATTTGTTGAATTTGTGAAGACACGGTAACAGAAAAATCTTTGGTTGTAATAAAGTAAGGGGTTAACTTTAACTGTGTTGTACTTGGATCTACAGCGTCATGCGTTGGACATGATGTTTTAACACAAACCTACCAGCTTAAGAGAACATCATATGCCTGCAGATGGATGCAGAACTTATAATTTCAATATTATCAGTTCAAATCTGTGTTATTTCTTAATGCTTCACAATCATTGTTACGGAAAGCTCTCTCCGAAGGCAATTGCCAGGGAGCAGCAAGGACCAGCTGGTCCCTCAGGGCCGGGCCAAGGAGCTCGTCCCACCACCCTGGTGAGGCCGCAGGGCAGGCCTGAGGGTGGCTAGCACGTTCACCCAAGAGTTCAGATGACCAGGCCTTGTTGACCAGGTAGCTCTGAGGTCAAGACAAGCTGACAGCTCAGATTCATGTCTAGTAAGGTTAACCAGGGGTACACAGCCTGGGGTACGGGGCACCTCCCTGGGGATGGGGCCAGGGGCCGGCCGGGGTGTGGGCCAGTGGGTGGGCCCGAGTGGGTGGGCCCCGTGGCAGGGCAGGGCTGTGGGGAGCTGGAGACGGGCCCTGCTGTGGTGCTGCTGGGGCAGGGGCTGACAGCCCTGCAGCACTGAAATGGGGGCCTGGGCCATGGGCAGTGGGGGAGAGTTCCCGGGGGGCTGGGCAGGGGCAGCTGGGGCTGGTGGTACCCCTGGGGCACTGACAACAATGGTCAATGCACTAGGCAGAGTCATCTGGCTTTCCTGCAAGATTATTGCATCAAAATTTCACTTGGACATTCTGGAGATAAAAGCCTTCTAGGTTTTCTAGTCTGAGTTTTTATATTTAGATGTTGGCTTTTTTCTTGCATACATACTACCTAGAGGAGATTAGGTTACATCAGAGTTGATGTAAATACCACAATCTTACAGGGCCAGGACTGTACATTTTGGGAAGACTATATTCTCAAAACTGTACATTTCTGGGGAAAAGAGAGGTGTTATGGACTTACCTAAATGTTCACCCAGGCAAAAGGAAAAGATGGTTTCATATTCCATTTCCCCCGTTTCCAGGTACCTATCATAAGGCACAAGGAATTCAGCAGCCCTGGCATGACAGGGCACCTACGCTGTGCCAGAGAGAAGTCTCAAGCAGAATAAATTTCCCATCCATCTAGTGCAACAGTTACCACCTTCTAGTTTACAGTTTCCTGTGTGAATTCCTCCTGGAGCACATATCAATACTACTTTATCTTCAGGATTAATTCAATGTTAGTACTAAACTCCATTTACTCATCATGTTTGACGTCACATCCCAGGCATTTTACCAGCATCTTCTTTGGCATCTGGAACATATTTCCATTTAAACTGATTTACCTATGATTTAATAGGTAGGTTTATTATTTCCTTAATCCATTTCAGACCTTGCAGATAAATATATCTCTATATGGTAGCTAGAGATATCATTAAAACTTTGTTAATACTGGGATGGAATTAAAAAAAAAGACCTTTCTACTTCAGTTGTTCAAATAAATATGCAAAGCTAGCTTTATAACTGAACATAGATTAGCTGAATTTGTTGGTTTTTAATAAATGTATGTTACTATTTTTTCAGAAGAATATTCTAACATGTGCCTTTTTGTTAATGTTGTCTTATTTTTCATACTTCATTCCTACTGACATTTTTTCTGTCTGAAAGGCCTAGACCTCTGAGACCTGCCTAATGCCACAACTACTGAGTAATGTCTCTTTAGCTTTCCTCAACTGCCGTTCCCAGGATTCAGATAATGGCAATTTTTCCTTTGAGCAAAGGACACCATGGAGAGGATTTTTGTCATAATAGCAAATGGAATAGCACTTAAGACAACATTATGTATAACGTTTATAAACTTCCCAGATTTACTTCTAGGGTGTTTTTTTTCAAATCTTTTCAAACAGGTTAACTATTTTTATTATTTTTCTTTTTATGGAAGGCTCTGCTTGCAATTAAATCTGCAACAGAGTTGTCAGAGTTCCTGAGTCTGGAGGGTCTTCAAAGTACCCATGAACACATGAAGACAATTTGTTTTTAAAGATTTCTTTTTTAAGGCTTTACTTTTTGGAGACAAACAATCATGCAGGGAATAAAAAAACTCTCTGGAGCTCACTAACTCTTGATGAGTGCATTGGGATTATTTGCAAAGACCTCGGTTGCTGCTTCTCTTCCCTAGGTAATGTATCGCTTATGGTGACAAAACCTAGAGAAAAGAATGATTTTTTGACATGACAATAGATGGCCATAGGCTACACGTACATGTTAAAGCACAGAAGCATGCTTTGTGGCAATAAGCAGCAAAAAAGAAAGCTTTAAGTGAACACCAATAGATTGTTTAAAAATTTTTCTTAGCCATTGCACTCCACTACTATTGGCTGTCACCATACAGTCTTTAGGGTTGGCTTTCTTCATTCATTCAGTACTTGCTTTGTTAAAAATGTATTCTCTAATGAATGTTCACTGGACACCAATTTACCTATTTTTCACTTCGGTTTTAATCTTGGCTATAGTGAGCTTTATCAGAACTGCAACTTCACAGAGTTCAACTAAGCAACGGTGAGAATGAGAATACAGAAACCTAACACTGCTTCAAAAGTCTGTTTAAAATGTGTTCAAATTCTATGATTATGAATACTCTGAAAAAAAAGAAGGTATATTGATCCTATAAATAAACTTACTGTGAATTATTCACACATCACTAATAATAATTTCTACATTTAATTTACATATATACAAAAGTTAATTTAGTGATGTTTTTTCCACCTTTTTACCCTATCTTGTTTACATAATCAATATACGAATTCATTATATAAATGAGACAGTTTGCTGATAAAATCAATGTGTTTTACTGTATTTTGCAGATGATTAAAGCATGTATGTGATTCCACCAAAACTTTCATAATATCAATATGGACGGTTTTGCATTACACTTATCTAGCAAGAAAAATGAGCAGACTGCTATAAATACACCTGTAAATATCTGAATTTTCATTATAATTTATCCAGTACAAATCTGAAATTGCACTGAATTCATCATTTTCATATACTTTCTGTATTACCCACATTTGCATTACAAAGGTAAAGCAAAACATATTTCAGATATTTCATTTGTAAATCAATTAAAACTATGCTTTCACTTACTGTAGAAATTACTACTCATTTCATCAGAGGTGAAATATATGTATTAGTTAACCCCAGCAAAGCTCTGAGGAATGAGGTGGGGGAAGATGTGTGGACATAGGGTAATACGATCTCAGGCTCTCCCCTTCAGGAATATCTGCTGTTCCTTCCAGTCAAAACATTTTAGAAAGAGACTCCTAACTACTGTTCTATCTCTTCTACCATTCCCTACTCATGTTTTCCTCCTCATGCTGTAAGGGTAGGTATATACTCCTAAAGGACAGCTTCTTAAAGACACTAGTAAGTCTTGCTGATTGGTACTTTGCAGGTCAGGAAGTGATTTTCTAAGTAAGACTGAAACTGGTGATAGTTTGACAATTATTTTACTTTCCCAACTTCTTTATATAAGTAAAGGACATTTTAACTGGTAGAACATGTGGTTATTGTTCAAGCTAAAGACTGAAGGGCTACATATCAGGTTAAATCATGCTGGGAAAATAGGGTTCCTGACGTCCTTTACTTATGGAATTGTTCTTTTGGCATTCTCTTTTCTATTCATGGAACAGAGGGTTAGCACATCTGAAGATGTCTACCCTGGGTATTAGTTTCTATGCATGAAACAGGAGAACTGAAGAAGCAGGACAAGTAGTAGTCTGGAGTCGGTACAAATACTCTGTCACTTACATGATTTCCTGTGCCTTTCCTTATTCACTTAAATATTTTGATCAACTGGAACATTGTTACTACAACTAGATTAGCAATGTTATTGCCCTCTAGTGGATTTACTTATTTGCAATTCCATAAATAATCCTAAAAACATTTTGAAAAACATATGATCTATAACATAGAACAGTAAGTCTGAACCAGAAAACATCCTTGATTGAAAAATATCCCATGAGTTACTTTCTGCAAGGTATATATCAGGGATTATAAAATGTAAATCATATTGGAAGACAGGAAACTTCCTGTATTACATTAAACTATGAGTAAAGTCTGCTGCAACGAAGTGGAAGTGGCACCAACCAAGCAAGTACAGCATGACCACACGAGGCCTAAACCAATCAGACTGAGTGGGTGACTGTCATTTCAGCGCTGCAGTATGTATATTAATCAGTCTCAATCACTCTCAGCCATTATTCATGTCTTATTGTAGCTTCAATGCTTGGTTAAATTTCTGAAATTAGTCAGCATGTCAAACTCACACAGCTTCTGTTGCAGACAAAGAGCAAGCCTTAGATAATGCTCTGTCAGAGAAAAAGTAAAGGGTAAGCACTGAAAGGCAACAAAAGAAAATATTGTCAGAAATATGTTGGAGAATTAGCAGGGCATGCACAGAATATAACAGGTTTTTAATGACATTATAAAGATTAGAATTGAAAGGACTGGTCTAATAAAGGTAGTTAAGGTGAGTAAAGACGTAGAGAGATATTTAAAAGAACACACTAGAGTAAGTAGTTAACTCATTGACTTCTAAAAGCATTTTTTAATGAACCTCATTGCTACTGTGAATTGCACTGATCATCAAACTGCATAGTTAGACCCCTTCAAATGTGTGTAAATATAGCCTTTGTGTTTTTGTATTTTGTTTTTGTATTTTTCTGCTATGCTATTTCCTTATTGTGGAGCATTGTGAAAGTGACCTTCAGGTGGATGTCACAAACACAACCTACCACTCACTCTGAACATGGAAGAGATTGCTTCTTCCATTCATCACAAAAGTAAAAATGTTTCCCAAAGGATGGGGAAACAGGCAGAGTCATTAACAGAAAAAGGTGAAACAGAGATGCCTGAGAAGGCTGATACTTTTCAGGGAGGTATCAGAAATTGTAAACTCATGTTCTACTCCTCTGCTGCTTCTCTGTCTTAAGATTTTTTTCCCCTTACTTTGTTCTTTTTCTTTCCTTCAGCTTTTCTTTACTATCTTACGGATAATTTCAGCTCTGTAGGTAGCTGATCATGTCTTCTACAAGCAAAAGAAGGAGTAGCATGAAGGGTGGACTTAGTTTTACCCTTGGCTTGCTTCTAGGAATGCAATGCAGGCCTTGTGTAGCTGGAAAAACTTCAAATTTTACAACCTACTATTAGCAAAACTCTTCTGGAGCATTCTATTATAGTATGCAGGAGTCCCAGACACAATTAGATATAAAGTAAAATTATCAGATGTACCTGAAAGTGTAGGAAGCCAAAGTTTCAAACTGGTTTAGAGCATAACTAATTATATAATTCATTGGAGTCCATATGGAGGCAGCAGTGAAAAAGACAGCAACATGGCTGAAAAAAATTTTGTGTAATGATTACATTTTTAAAGAGCAAATTGTTATCTTCATCTTGGATGTGGCTTTGAGCAACCTGGTCCAGTGGAAGATGTCCCTGCCCATGGCAGGGGGGTTGAAACTAGATGATCTTTTGGGTCCATTCCAACCCAAACTGTTCTATGATTCTCTGATTCGTCTTAAGTGTTGGTGGCCCAAATAGGAGAGATGTAGGATGACCTTAGGTAGTTTCATTTCTTCCATCTTTATGTCATAAAAATCACTGAGCAAATTCATTTTTACCAACTTGGTGAAGTGACATATATGATTTTAGGATGGGATTTCTGAGAGGAGACTGTGTAAATGGAAAGGAGACTCAAACATACTGGCCCTTCACATGCACTCATCAAAGGGTTGTTCCCCACTTTGTACAGTATGAAGAGGGAACAATTTCAAATCTTTTGAGTAAAATGAATGAATGTGTTAAGAAAAGAACAGAAACACGGGGGAAAAAATTATCTTCCCTTTCACTCCAACAAAATTGTAAGTAAAATACTTTGATGGGGGGGGCACAGAAATAGTCTCTGGAGGTGCTTCAGCTTAATTACAGATAATAGTGCAAAGGAGAGGTGGTACTAAAGAATGTCATTAGTATCTTCACACATTTTAAAAGGGGAGACCTGGTTCTTGTGACATTTTTTTGTTTGTTTTCCATTTATCTGCAGCTGAGAAAGTTTCCAATTGCAATGTATTCAAAATGCCATGACTAGTTTTGTTTACAAGATTCATCTTCCCTAAACATTCTCCAACATTTCCTTTAAATAATTTCTTAAAATTAGCTAACTAGCCAAGTAAGTACAATCCTGCAGTCTAATTCTATGTCACCAGAATATTCATAGACAAACACAACCCAGAAATACAATGCTGAAGTGAATTCATTTTTTAAAAAAATAAAACAATATTTACAGAACTCATTCCCTGTATTTACTAGCTTACCTTAATGAAAATCACTTGCATAAAGAGTAGGTTACTCAACACAAGGTCATACCCTTGCATGCCTCACTCTGTTGTTTTAAATAGTACTGGTATCATATTTTGTTTTTCTATGCCATACTGTCTATTGCTCTAATCGTGAAATGTTTCTAGCCATATGAACCATGAGTTGTTTATAAGGCACTACATGCTCTGAGGCACTGTTTCTTCCTCTTCCCTGTCTTCACTACTGAAACTAAGTCAATGGTCTTCCTGGTTGTAGACATTTAGGCTGAATAAGACACACAGCTTATTACAGCAAACAGCAAGCAGAAGAATGATATGGTGAGCAGTATCACTGCTCATCTTGAAATGATCCCTTTACAGCTGCATTAATAAAAGGGTGGTCCTCAGTAATGTGGACCAAGGTTTGAAAGTTATCCTGCTCTTGTACTTTTCCCTCTTCAAATAGCAAATGGCACTTATTCCTGGAAAAAAGAAAGGAAGAAAAAAAAATGCTAGAAGAGGCTATCTGCATTCATGTACCAGAAACATTTTATCTTACTTATCTTATTCACCTACAAAACTAGGGAAAACAATTTAGAAAATAATCTGTGGTGGTCAGTATTTTAAACAAGTCACGACCATCAAGTTCATCTTTTGAAAAGGGCACCAAGATCCCTTACAAGATGACTACAGCCTGATTATTGGCACCTGCATAGGGTCCAGATGAACCCAACCTTTTCCCATCATAAAAGCAAGCTTAGAGACTGTACTGGTAAGTATTATGAGGAGCTATGGGTTTCTGAAAAAGAGATCATTTCCAAAAGATGTACATGCTGTAATTACATCACAATCATATTATTGTCATCATGTTCTCAGAATGGCAAGCTCATACCATTCCAAGCAAGCACATTTTTAATCATTAAATGAAAAGCTGTTAGTTCCAAGAGCTAAAGAAAAATGTATCATCTGTCAGCAAAAATGAAAGGAGAGAATTCCAGTGTTTCAGAGTAGTCCTGTTAGTCAGCAAACTAATGTGTTCCACAAAAGCTCATGAAACTTCCCATCATGTGAGGACCTTTCCTGAAAAAAAAAAAAAAGAAAAAAAAAAGCAAGTTATCTTTAATAAATAAATTTAATTGCAATGCAAATATTTCTCTGTCTTACATTCATTCTCAAGGAGTGTAACAAGTGAAAAATTATTTGTATGAAAAAAAAAATTATACATACTTAAATCCAGATAAAATATAAATTTGCTATTTTTTGAATGTTAATTACATTGTTTATCTATAATTCATTAAAAAAAGATAATTCAACAGTTGGTCCTTTAGTCAACCTACTCTGTTTTGAGGCAGGATTAACTTGAAACATTCTTATTTTTAAAACTTCCATGGCCTTCCTAAGTAGCCTCTTCCAATGTTTACATATTATTACAGCAAGCAAAAAAAATTTAAAAAAATCTAAACTGCATGTCTTGGGTTTAAATTAAGTCAAATTTATACCATAGTGATGGGGGACAAATATATTCTTTTCATGATACCTGTACAGATATCATTACTATGTCCTCTGCACTGTCATCCTTTCTAGGTTATACAAATCCAATTTTCAGTCAAAGACAAAAGTTTTTCTCATATGCTTTTAAATCTCTGATCACTTTGTTGCTCCTTTCTGTTTGTTTTCTGTTACGGAATGGTGCTGAAACCTAAACTTCTAGCTGAAGCCTTGCCAAGACTGAGAAAGTAAAAAAAAAAATAAATTGCTCAGAGCTACCAGTTTTCCATGAACCATTCCCAGAACATTTGCTTTTTGTGGCAAAATCTTACAAACCTTAATTCAGATTATGGCACATCTATACTTTTCTGTAGTCTTTCTTGCATTGCTCTTCCTTCTTTTGTATTTGCCCATATAACATCTTTCCCAAGCACAGTACTTGTGTTTGTCATCATTACATTTAATAAGATTTGGGATATTTTCTGTGACATACATTGATCTCCAGCACTTGTGAACTCCACAAATAGTGTCCCTTATAAATTGCATAGCTACACCCTTCATTTCATTGTTTAAAACTTTAATGAAAATATGAAATAGACATTCAGAAAAGCTGTTTCCCTGAATGGGTCAGCTGGGACAGACATATACCACCCTTCCAGTTTGACAGAAAACTATTGAAAACTGAACTTCTTCAGTATTTTTTCAACCTCTTCTCACAATTTAATTGAGACATTCTAAAATTAACATGATAGTATAGTGTTAAGGAGCTGGATTTCTCAAAAATGTACATTAAGAGACAAACTTTTTTCATCGCCTAGTCATGCATTGTCCCACATTTTCAGATTTATATCCCTGCTGCCCTCCATGAAAAAAATACACTACAGCGATTGGTGAAGGTACCAAGTAAAATAGAAATATTTGTTTCATTATGGCAACAAAGTGCTTTAGTGTGGAACAGAGAATTCAGCTAAAACATACAGAGCTGTTTTGAACCTATGGGAAGGTAGGGAAATGGAGATTCCCAGTTGCCAGTTCAATATTATGATGCCAAATGTCATTGCATGAAGTACTGTCAAGAAACCTGAAACTCCTGAGGGCTGGAAAAGTAAGTATCCAGTGATACTATTTTGAAGAAAAAAGTTAAGAATATGTGGCATGTGTTGGCAAACCATGTTACCTATACCATTATGATTTAAAGGGGGGAAAGTTAATAAGAATACAAGGAACTGTATTATTAGGAAAAAGGCTTAAATTTTATTACGTATTTGTAAAGTGCCATAATGAAAAAGTGCCCTTAATACATACCAGAACCTCTTTCGAATACTTAAGTAATCTTTTTAGACTGAAGACCTAAGTTCCATAGACTTTGCATTTACCTGAAATTCATATTATAATAATTGAAACAGTGTTTAGTTTTCAAAATTATTAGTGCTTCTCTTGTCACATACACATTAATCTGTTCTCTTATGCATTAGCAAAGTATTTGTTTATACTGTGCTACATGAAATTATTTAGGTCAAACATAGATTTCCTGAGACATGTCCTTTGGTGGTAAAAGTTAGTTCCATTGAAAACAATGAAAACATCAGTCAACAGCACACTGACCTGAATTCTCACCTGGAAATGAATCTATCTGCTTTAAATTTTTTTAGAGCTGAATTTTTAAGCAAATGATTTTTGATTCATAGGTTATTTACAGAACACTTACTGGAAATTCTCAAGTTTTGTATAAGTCTGTATAGCTTCATAAGTAATCTCATTATTATTTATGGTCCCTGAATATTTTCTGTAGGATCATATACTTTACATCTAGATGTAAAATTTGCTATTTTCTTTTGACTATTGATAATTTCTGTGGTTTGAATATAAATTTTCTCTCTGTGGATATTTAGAGTTTTAACACATAAATTTTAGCTTTTGAATGTTCCTATAATAACCTTTGCTTAGAACTACATTGTCTAAGGAAGAAGAACCACAAAGCTCTGACAATTAAACTGTACGTATCTTAACATCTATAAATAAATAAATTTTCGACTAAATTATCTTATGAACTCCAGTCTCAAAGTTGTAATGACAATTAAAGAATAGACAAAGTCATTAATGTGGTTAATTAAATATGGTAGACTTACAAATTTGATATTCCAAGAAAAGTTAGAGTTAGTAAAATGGAATGTGCTGAAATAACTGATGAGAAATTTTCTTTTACTTGATCTAATCTCCATTATCTCTGTTAGTTGATATGTATATATATGTTCTCATAAGCATACCATACCTATGTTTCACACTCATTTTGTTCAATACTAAACATGGATGGACATCATATGTTTGGAGATAAGTAACCGTATGGCATTGGGAAAAGCACTTTCTGACAGCTTTCTGGATTGTTTTAAGAAAAATTAGACATTATATTGTGTTTGTTAAGGTAACCTGGGACTCTGCCTTGTGTGCTCTCCAGCCCTCTCTCTCTCACTCACACAACTGTATACATGTACACATATACACAGTCTCACAGAACAGCACCCTTACTACGTGTGTTACAAAGAACCACTCCCCCCCCCCCCCATTTCTAATGATGCTGTTGTTATCCTCTGTCCTCCAGAAATTTTACTCAACCTGACAAACATTGGAATGTTCTAAGAAAAGGTTAGAAACTTGCTAAAAGGTACAAATGTTTTCATCTGCCTTTGGGTCAGTGAAAACTGAAAGTCTGAAAGTTTGGTAACGACCCCTCACCTCATAAAGCCAACTTTCTGCATGAAGAAAGTGATTTTTTGCTATGAATGACTGGATACAGTAACAATGGTAATAACACTAAATATGAACAGTAGGAAAGGTTTTCAGAGCAGTTAGTAAGTTGAGCAACTGCAATATCAATCCGTTAAGTTAACCCCTGTGTAAATCTCAGGTTAAAACTAAACAACTAAATAAACAGTAGTAAATGCACTTTTAAAAACAATTATCTATATTAGCAGTCTCTTTCTAATTCTTTTTTTTTTTCTTTTTTTTTTGTCTGGTGTTTTCAAATATGCCTGTGGGATAGGTCCGCCCAGGTCCCATAAAAATTAATGAGAAGTAGGTGTTCAGATCTGTTAGATTGCCCTGAGATTTCAATCTGAAAGTATGAGCACTGTTTGGAAACCTCTCTAAAGCTAAAGGTCTAAGCATAATTCTGGCTCTTCTTCAGTTATGCATGAGTAAGAACATATGCTTAGAATCTCTACTGGGAGCCCCCTTAATGATATGGAAAGACTGTATAGCCAGTTCTTGTGCTTTTATGAAGTGTCTTGCAATAAATAAATTGAGAAGACCAGAAAAATCCCAGAAGAAAGACAGAGGAAAGATACAGATAAAAATGTGTATGTCTTAGATTAAGGAAGAAATATATATATATATATATTTTAAAAAAATATAGTGGCTTTCTTGAAGACAGAAAATACAAATATTACAAGGATCAGTATTGTGTTTGTGCTCACACATTGTACAGAGCAGAATTGGGGAGGAGGGGTGCTGCAAAAATCTTCAGTAGTTTTTGTGTGACTTTTCTGTGCCCGAGTTATACAGGTCACATCAGACTGAACTGGTAAGACTTTATAAAAGTACATAACATAATCTAAGTACTTTCTATGTATTCCTCCCAGAATACAGATATAAAACTGGGATGCTTATCTCACTTCTTGTCAATGTCACCGTTACCAGTAGCCATGTATAAAGAGACTTTTCAAAGCTAATAACCTTCAGTTGTGCCTCGCCACTTTATCTTCCCATATTTTGCCTTTACCTGTGTGCACTAGAAATATAATTAAATTAAATTATTTGTGTAGCTCTACACACATCTACAATAAAATCTTATATACAGACAGGTTTGAAGTGTACCTCTTTACATGAGGTTATTGCCACCAGAAATGCTACAGTAATATTTTGGCAGACCATCAGATTCCAAGACATTTCCTCCTCTTCCCACAATCACATCTACACCAGCATCTTCACCGTTTTTCACATATTTTCTGCAAATTTTTAAAACTGCTGTTGCTAAAGTCATGTCTGTCACTGGAATAGCAAAGAACAGCTAAAATGGCCATGAAATTTGATTGATGAAAAAAGTTAACAGGGTAAAATATGGTTTAAGCTTTAAAATCACGCCTTATTTTCTCCTTCCAGAATGAATAAATTAAACCCCACCTATAAGAGTAAGAGAGAGTACATATTGCTCTAACTGAGAAGTAAACTGTGTTAAAAACAGAGGAACTGAACCTTGTTTAGTCAGAGGCCTGGGCAGAGGAAAACTGAGTCAGGTCCAAACTTACATTCCCCAAAGATAGGTCTAATTATCTAAGGTGCAAATAGATCCTCTAAGTGTGCAATGCATTTTCACATAGCGTAGCCCTGGTAAACATGTTTGCCCAACTATTCCATAAAATTAATTTTCTGAATCTTTCCATCCCTTCACCTTCCCATCTTTTTTTCACTTTGGGATAAGTAGGTTTACAAAAAAACCTCCACACTTCAGTATTCCCACACTTTAAAAGCTGCATTTCTACAATTTTAAAATGTTGCTTATTAGACCATCAGCATTCAAGTTAAAAACTTGAAATTGCACCTGGAACCTTAATACTAGTCTCACGAGAATGTGCATTATTTTATAGTCCTCTTTAACCTGGCCACTATTTCCCCAATGACAACATATTAACCAATTATAGCAAAAGGATGCTAAGGTAGCAGTTGTCAATAAAAGGGGAAAACAAACAGGTTGTAGTTAGAGAAGTACAGGCAGAGAGAAACGGAACCCTCTGTGTGTGATTTTTCCTCTTTCACTTGAATAACTGTTTCTGTCGAATGGGTGTCTGTCACATTGGGTGTATCTGTACTGCAGAATGGACTAATATATAGCTTAACCTTGAGTGAACTCTCCTGTTTCTTGCAGTCTGGCCTCTTCAGATACATTTTCAAGTGTGTCCTTTTAAAACACATTTTCTGTTGTTAAACCTGCTCTCTCTTTACAAGCAGCATGCAGTTTTTCTTCTCTAAACTCTTCTCACAGATCTTCTTGATCCAAAATCTCATACATGAATGGCATAAACTAAAATGATCTTAAGGAGTCCTACATGTCCAATGCTTTCGAGGGGAGTAATTCCAGTCACTGGGCTACCAAAGCAGCAGAACTGCTTTTTAGAACCTAAACTTTAAAACATGCAAAAGCAAGTAAGTAAAGAAATTACACTGTGTTGATAAAGATATTCTTGAATGTATATAAAAAGTATAATATTTTTTCGTGAGTCTGCAGAACAACAGCTCTAAGAAATGCAGTGATTTCATTAATGACACTGGTAATTAACTTGGAAACTCACCAATGATATTTAAATGTTAACATTCCTATCTGCTTTACTGCTACTCATTTTGCCAGATGCATCCAATCCCTCTATGAAATTCCACAGTCTTAAGTTTACTTTCCAAGTGCCAAATGCAACACTATTTCTCACAAACTACAGTCGCCAAGATTTATCTTTCTCCAGGTAACACTTCCAACATTCATTTGTGCTGTAAACACACAGGGAAAAAAAAAAAAAGAAAAAAGAAAAGAAAAAGTACTTAAATAGTGTGTTGAAAGCTAAAAATAGACAATATAAAATTAATTTCTGTGGACAATGAAATAAATTACACAGGTTGCTAGTACAGTTAATTTGGGGAGATTAATTAACAGAGTAATTTAAAAAAGGTCTACTTTAACCATGTTGATGTGGAATTTCCAGCCACATTAGAGCAACACAAAACAAAACCTGCAATAATTACCTTCCATTTAAGATTCAACTTGATATGGAGTTATGGAGGCCTTTGTGTTTACGTTATAGAAGACACCCAGCATTTTCAAGCTGTTTTTGCCATCCTCCTCACATCTGTCAGACTTACCTGTCACTGCTCTGCATTATTTATTTTTATGTAATGTGTTCTTCTCTTAGCTTTTAACAATATAAATCTTATACACAGGGCACCTTGTAAAAATGATGGAAATAATATTCAAAACAAATTGTTAAGATCTTACAACAATCACTACACTGACAATCTGACACTACTGTAAAATTGGTGAATAATCACCAGCACAGCGCAAAAGACAGCTGGACCACTTGTAAACCTTTGACTGCAAAGAACCCTTTAGTCTGAGATATATATTGGGAAATTGCTGACGGACTTGGCACTTGAATGGGTCTTCTTACTCTGCAGACTGACCCAAAAATCAGAAAGCATGGAAAGCATGCATCAGGAGTGGGAGAGAAAACAGCAGCATGAAAATTGTCATAAAGTAGAGAAAATAAAGTTTGATGTGAACAGTTACACACAGTAAATAAGTAAGGACTTGGCTGCTTTAGTGCATTTTTTTGGATCTGTTCTTCACTAACCCAGTAGCAAGTCATACTCTTAGAAATATTCTTGTGAAAATGTTACTATTAAAATACAGAAACTTTAAATTATTATTGTGTACTTCTTGATGTTTTTTCCCCAAGAGCCATTTCTCTCTCACCCTGTATCTTCTTTCTCTCTAAAATGTATTTCTCTCAGTCTTCACCTACAGAGTTGTATTTCCTATACCTATTTTTCTTGGCCATTTCTCCTGCCTTCAAGAGATTAGGAGGTACCTGCTCTACTTGCTGAAATGGGCACTGTCACCACAAAGACCAAAATAACTGAAGGCCTGACAAATGCCTCACAGAAGAGATTTTACCCTCAAAATAGCTCCCTGAGACAGAGAAGTCATATTGCAGACTGGAAAATGATGCTTGAGTTATATTAACTTGATTCGTAACTCCCTGAACAAGCATCAGAGTAACGTAACCTGCATTGCCTCTGCTTTATGCAGACAGTTGGATCCGATGATTTATAGAAGTCTCATTGAACCTAAATTATTCTGTGACATTATGACTCAATGAATTAGAAATTCAATTTATAACTTTGTATTTTTTAAATTTTTTACACTTTCAGACTTTCTTTCTCTATGACTTCACTGACTCTGGGAAAAATTACAGCCAAACATAAACCAAAATATCCTGAAATATTACTGACTTTATGACTTCCTAAGTGTTAGGAATTTTCCTCGTGATCCTACAACAATTTTATGTGAGGTTTTACAGTGTCATTTACCTTTATCTTTACTTAGGGTCTTCATAAAGCCTTTGGTGGAGCTGCAAGACAACAGAGTAAAGTGCACTGGCAGTATCAGTTCTACTTTCTGACTGGATAGCCTTATGCCTACAGTAAACTTTGCAATATAAAGAACCATAGATACCTGAACACAGGCAAATATGAGTGTGATCCTGGCAGGAATACAGAGTCAATGCAATATTCCCTCCTACACAGTTAAACTTATTTGTTGCCTTCATGTCCTGCAGGACCTTTCAAATAGTCAAACAGAATTCATATGGACACATCTATGAAAGTCTCATTCCATGAGTAAAAGGCCAGCTGAGTAGAACATCTTTTCCAAACCAGAACCAAATATCAATGTGAGACAATACAAATGCGTGAGATGTGGTATCTATCATCAGTCTTTGCAGTTTAATATACCTTGTAATGAAGCTCTTTAAAGTTCCAGCTGGTACTATCAGCAGCTAAGCAACACAAAATGCAGAAAGGAAAACATGTAATATTTTGGTTTTTTTCAGTTACTGTATGAATTTATACTCAGAATTTATATAAAGTGAAAGATTTTTGCCCTGTGTTCAAATCTGGACACAGGAATGTGTAACGATGTCTTCATCTGTTTCTGGTCATCATCCATTGTAAACCTGTGACTATAGTCATCCATAAAATAGATTTTCTACAGAGTCTAAGAAACTCAGATAGTAAATGGGCTGGCTGGGAGCACAGGACACAGATCTCTTCCTGCCTTTCAAAAAGGCTAAAAGTTTTAAAACTAAATGGAAATCTCAGTTTTCCAGTTTTACTTCCCTACAAACCTGTTCAATGCTTATTAACTACTGCTGGTAACTGCCACAGGCAAGAACAGAAAAATCATATTGGTATTTGATAAAAGATAAAAATCTGCAAGACACTGATAAAGTATATGACTTGAATCATTCAAGCACTTCAACAAATAGCTCCCATTTCTTTCCAATTGCATTTTTCTGCTTCCTTCCTTCCTTTCTTGTTTACTTACCCTTTCATCTTTGTTGCTTTTTTCTGTCTTTTCTTTAATCTCTCTCATAATTCCATACACACATATCTACAAACAGCCCTCTGTATGGAGTTTTAAATTAATTTCTATTCCTTTTTACCTTCTTACATGTCCCGTGAGACTCTGACCCTACTACTCCTACATGTTCCTGCCCACAGCTTACTTATAAATATTCAAAGCCCTATCCCATCATTGCCAGCATTTCTTCTCTCACACAAGCATTCCTGACTGATATTTTTCACTTCAAAGACCTCTGTCCTTCACATGCCTTGTCTCTTCCCTTGGCACTCATACTCACACGCTGTTACTCTGTTTCCTTACTAATCTTTCTTTACTTTTGTGTTCTCCCACTCTGTTCCTCAAACACTTAGGTGCTTTTGTTCTCCACCATTCTATTCATGCCACTGCTTTTCTTCTTTCTTCTAATGAATACAGTGTAAAGGAAGGAGGTAACTGTATTTATGGCCCCATGCTTTTCACAATAGATAGCCACAGCAGTCCTGACAGGCAAGATGAATGAAATTCCAGTTACAGCAACATCTATTTCCATTTCCGCGTATTACGCTAATGGCAGACTCTACAAAATACACCATCACAAATAGGGCCAGTGCTTGCTGAAGGCACAAATAAGGAGGTCCTTTAGGAGAAGAGGAAAAAACAGAAGGGACAGTATGAAGTCAGTGAGTTACTGTTTCTTTTACACCAGTAACAGTGACTAATTCTTAGAGTAATAAGAGAAAATAAGCTACTGATACACTATAAGTAAAAAAGTCTACTAGGTCTTACTACACAATCCACTGCCCTAGGAATGGAGAGACGACAGCTATAATGTTCTTGCCTGTCAAACCTCTGTACAGAAGAGATTCCACACTCCCACTAGTTACCTTGTTCCAAATGCGACTAACACCACATTTAATAAAGTTTTGTCTAACATTTTCCATATAAAGAGACCATTTACCCTCAGTCTTCTCAGACTAAATAGTGTTCTTTCAACTTCTACACGTCTTGCTTTCTACATGTCTTAAAATTCTGTTATTTTCCTCTGGACTGTCCTTAGTTTCAAACCAAACACAGTTGACTTCATCAATCCCTAGCAGAAAAATAATTTGTCCTGTCAGATGTACTGCACATCTATTAATACACTCCACAGTGAGGCTGTCTTTTTCTTTAATGGTAGCATGTTGCTGACTCATATTTACTTTATAGTCCATTACAGCCCCCAGATTCTTTTCTGAAGTGCTGCTGTTTTACCAGTATCCTTTTGATTTTACTTTTTCTTCCCAAATGTAATTTGCATTTGTCAGTATTAAGTTTCCTCCTGATGGTTCCAAGACATTTCTTTAATTTGTTAAGATCATTTTGACTTCCGATATTGGCCGCCAACATGCCAACAGGTCCTTCTAGCTTGCTGCCAGCTCTGTATTTCATGATTTCATTATTCACATCACTGACAATCTGAAGAACAGAAAATGCCTTTAAGATCTAGCAGTTAACATGAAAAAAGTATATCACGTAAGAAATTCTGCTTCACCATTCCCTTTGGTTAGGCAGAATACAACGTTTTCAGAGACAACTGTCTCACTCTTAACATAACAAATGATGGAGAAACGTCCACGTTCCTACATCCTGCTACTAGGTGGTGTCAAAATTTTACACATCTAATCTTCACATGTTTTATTTCTGGACATTGACCTCAACTGAGTAGGATTTCATCTGTCAGGTTATGTCTTTTACATCCAGGTTGCTCCATATCACGATCAAGTATCTTTACATACATTTTTTTTGTAACCAAACAAGTAAAAATAAGGTAAATTTTCAAATCTTGGAATTGTTAAATTGCTTGTTTTCAGTAAGGTTGCTTCCTCCAGCCCTTCCCCCCCCCCCCCCAAGATGCATTATTGCAATAGGAAATCACCACAGGAGTAGTTTATCTGCCATAACCAGGAGGCATTTTGAACATCACAACATCCAGCATAAAGTTAGGCTATGCTATAGGTCTTTCACGCACCATATGACCATATATTTGGACACATTAAAATAGATTTTCAGTCAAACCAGACTTTGTCCGGCTTGTTTCCGTCACTGGTAACTACACCATCACCAACTCCCTTTCCGCGAACTTCGTCAGCAGCGACGCCCGACGTTCTCCCGAGCCGCCGAAGGGCCAGATGGCCCCGGGGCACCCCGACCCTCGTGCCATGGTCCTCCCTCGCCCGGGGCTGCGTTCGGGCACACCGCCCCCCCCGCCCCAGCCACCCTCCAGCCCCTTTGATCTGCCGCTACGCGCCGCGCCGCCGCCCGCCCCGGTGCGTGCCGGGGTAGGCCGCACGGCAGCGCGGCTGGGCTGCCTCGGCTAAACCGGGCGGCACCGGGGTCGGGACGAGCTGCGCGTCCCCGGCCCCTCGGTGGCGGCAGGGGGCGGCCGAGGCTGAGGGACCCCCGCCCCGCCGGCGCCCGCCCGCCGCTCGCACAGGCCGCGCCAGGCGGGCATTCCACGGGCGCTTAACGGGAGCAGCGCGCGCACGCTCCGCGCCCCACGGAGCGGACCGGGAATCCCGGCGCGGGCGGTGCCCCCGGGCACACGCGGTGCCCCAGCCGCGCTCGCGGCCCGCAGGGACAGTGGGCGCGTTCCCGCCGCGCCGGGCCGGGCCGGGCCCTTCCCCGCCCGCAGGCGAGGCCCGTCCTCCCGCCGGGCCGGGCGCTCGCGCGGCTGCCTCGGCACGCGCGCGTGAGGGAAGGCCGCGCGCTCCTCCCCAGCGGCCGCCCACCGACGGCCGCTCCCGGCGGCAGAGCCGGCTGCCGGGCGGGCGCGGCCGTACGGCGGCGGGGCGGCCTGGTGCGCCCGTCGTCTTTAAGACGCCTGCGGGGCGGGGCTGTGTAGGTTTCGGCTGAACATTCTGGAGTGGAGGGGAGCGGCGGGGGGCGAGGCGAGGCGGGGTGCCGCCCCGAGCCGCGCCGCCCGAGCGGAGCCGCGCCGAGCCGAGCCGACCTGTGCCGAGCCGAGTTGCGCCGCGCCGCCGGGCGGCCAGGCCAGCCTTCCCCGGGAGGAGGCGGAGGCGAAGGCGAAGGGGGAGGAGGCAGGGGAGGGGGAGGAGGAGGGAGAGGAGGGAGGACACGGGGAGGCGGTTGCTGCTGCTGGGCAGAGGAGTCGTGCAGGAGCTGCGGCTGCACTCGGACGCCACATTCCCTCCTTACGGGACTGGGGGTGAGGATGTGCGAGAGCTGATCCTGCCGCCGCCGCCTGTGCTGAGAAGTGTCTGCTCCTCCTTCTCCTCCTCCTCCTCCTCCTCCTCCTCCCCTGCTGTGGGTGAACCTGCGCTACGGGCTCTTCACCGACACGGGGGAGGGGGGTTCGTTTGTTTGTGTATTTGTTTAAGGCAGAGAGAGAGAGAGAGAGAGAAAAAAAAAGCGAGAGATCTTCCGTCCACTGAAGCACAGTTCACTATGATCGTACTCGCATTCAGCACTGGAAGCCGGTTGGATTTCGTGTCTCAGTCCAGGGTATTTTTCTTGCAAACCTTCCTTTGGATTTTATGTGCTACAGTGTGCAAAGCGGAGCAGTATTTCAATGTGGAGGTAAGATCAGCCGTATGCGTGTGCGAGCCTGTGTGCTTCCCCCCTCTCCCTTTCCCCCTTTCCTTTTTATTTTTATATCCCTTGGATCAAATCAAATAGCCAGCCAGCCATGTCTTCCAGCAGCCAGGGCATACGTCTGTGTGGGCTTTCTTTCCAGCAGCCGGTAGCTAGCTCCCCTCCCTGAATTACCCCGCCTGATGGATGCGTTTCAGCCGGAGATCCCGTTATCCGCGGCAGCACAAAGCGCGATGCCGCGCTGGAGCGCAGCCCGTGCCGCCCCGGGAGACGGGAAACCCTCACCCCGGGCACACGGGAGACCTGGGGCGTTGCGTGTACCCGCAGCTCAGGGAAGGCTCTGGGAATGGCTTAGCCTTAAGATACCGCGCTACTGCTGAGTTTCCCCAGCCTGTGGTGTGGGGGTTTTCCTTTTTTTTTTCCTAAGAATGAATGAAAGAGGGTTATGGGGACAGAAGGAAACAGACAAGGGATTTTGGCACTTTCGTTGTGGTACAGTATTTTACAAAATAGGATCGTTTCCCCGTTTATATGTAACAAAAAGTGTTGCCACTAGAAATCGTGGAACAAACGACATGAAGGTGCGACTACAGCACAAAAGTTAGAGGGTGTGGAGGACCAGGAAAACAGGATTTTTTCCAAATGAGAAAGAAGAGTAAAATGTGTGGATACTTAGATAGGGCAAGCCCTGAGAGTTTATAGTGTCAGTGAGAATTCAGTGGACATCCATTTCCATTCACTCTTCTGTACACTTTCAGTTTTCCTGTTTGGGGTTTTTACATAGTGCTTTTTATTAAGTGACATTCCTTTACCGACTTTATCATCTTTGTGTATGTTCTTTCCTCCTTTTTCTCCTTCCTGTCACTTCATTAGTTCTGCTGTGAGCAGTTTTTCTTAATGTTTCAATGTGATGGGTGCATTTCCCTCTTCCTTTCCATGTCAATTAAAGCTCTTAATCTTTTTTGTTATGTGTCTCCCTAATTTATATGTGCTCTTTAAAATTCTAATACATAGTTCTGTTTTTCTGTTAGATCCCTGTGCTCCCTCACTTTCTGTCCTGCCAGCCCCCCTCGAAACTTTCTGCTGCACCCATACACCACTCTCACTCATTTCTGTTTCTAGTTTATTTCGTGTCCTGGGTTCCCACAATTCTTTCACTCAGAGAAATGGAGTCTTGTCTTTTCCTCTGTCTTGCACATATGCACACTTGCTTGTTTTATGTGAGCTCTTGTTCGCACTCAGCGACGCTAATTTTTGCTACTGTCTCTGGCAAGATTGCTCCTGCAGATGCTCTTCCGTTCCTAGACTGTCTCCCTTTTTGTCTGAAGTTCTTACCAGTACTCCTTCTCCCTCTGCCTCATGCAAGATCGCCTTGTGTAAGAAATCACTTTTTCTTTCCCCATGTCTGTTTTTCATTCTAGTCCTTCCCTCTCTACAGGCAGTTTCCCTTGTCACATGCAATTGTCCTCTCAGTTTAAGAACACACACCCATACCTTCTGTCTTTGACTTGTGCCTCTCCAGAAACTTGTATTTTTACTCCATCGTTAAGATCTCTCCTGATTATAAATCTTAGTCTTTTTTTTGCTGTCATCTTTACTGTAGTCACTCTTGTTCATTCCTTATCACAAGTGTACATCTGTGTTTCTGTTTGTAAGCTCTTCGGGGTGCAGGACTTGTGTCTTTTTACGTGTTCATGTGGTGTGTAACATGCTCGAGTCTGGAGTACAATTGTGAGACTTTAGCTATATAAATATTAAGGTCGCTAATTTCAGAGCACATATTGAAGTTTTATCCTTCTTTTGCTCGTGTCCTCAGCTGCCTTCTTTTCTGATGAGCAGGGGAAGGCAGCGTGGAAGAGAGGAAGTTGCTCTCTGTATCCTCTCCAGGCTTCACAGGCTGGCCCCCTGCAGGGTATAGGGAAGAAATTCCAGCGACAGAACTTTCTCCTCCCACAGTAGTCTGCTTCGCTGGCATCTGGCTCTGCTGGAGAGATGGGCGGCAGATGGAGCTAGTGTGGGAGGAGAAAAAGATTGGTTTAGTCAAGTGGAATATGAACAGGAGGCCAACTCCAGTCAGAAAGAGGTTTTATGAGGAAAGACGGGAAACACTTTCATTTTTGCCACCTCTTCCATATGGAAAACAGCACATTTTGAGGGCAAAGGCAATACTGAGAGCAAGAAACACTGTTGGGTGGAATGAAGTGTGTGACATGTGTGTGTTGAGGGAACATATTTCTTCCTTTTGAATTGTGCTATCTCCTGTTCTTCCTCCCAGCTCTTCTGAAACAAAGTGTGTTGTCATAATGCCAGTGCTACCACTCTCTTTTCATTTTAAGTCTCTGCACCACATATTTCTGGGAGCCAGACAGTCTTCCAGGGAATTACTCTAGGATTTAAAACTTGTCCTAATATGGGGCTTTTCCCGAGGCCACTGACTTTGGCTACTATCAGTGACATGGTCCTGGGCTAAATGCACCTGAGATTTGCCCCAGAACAGCCATTGTCATGTTCACATTGTTTGGATAACCCTGAAAATTCAGCTTTCTTATTTGGAACAGCAAAGGCTAAAAGCATGGAAAATTTGAGGCAAAGGACTTGGCAACAGCATGTATGTATTCTGCTGTACAATCCTCTGTGTCACCACAAGTGCATAAAACAGTTGTACTTAATAGTAAATTCTGAAAATATGACAACTATTTCTTATGACAGTAAGAATAAATATTCAAAGTAGTGTTCAGGAAAGAAGTGGTATACATATAGCTGAATAAAAGGTCACCAAAGAAATGCTTAAGATAGCTAGAAAGCAGATTTCCATCCCCTCCACACCCCACCTCCTCTTCTTTCTTGTCTCCAAATAAAGTACATTTAATACCTGTTAAACATCATAAAACGCAGACATCATTTATTTCCTTTTTTGTTTTGTCTCATTTAATCCACATTCCTGATTGATAAGCAAAGTTGTGTTGTAGTGTTGGATTTTTTTGGTTGATTTGTTTCTGTGTGGGTTTGTTAGGCTGTGAGCCAGGGCAATTCTTAGAAGGTATTACGGGAGCTCAAATAATGTTATCTTTTAAAAGAAAAAGACTAAGCTGAAGTTTAGAAGCTTGTGTGAACATTATTGTTGCTTATAATTTGGTTGTCCCTCTGTAAAATTTCTTTTAACTAAATATCTACATGGATGAAATCCTCTGGCTTCCAATGATAGCTGAGTTGTCAATTCTGAAAGGTATTCGTGTATGTAGTATTTAATGTAATACCCATAGTTGAGTAGGATTCAAGTCATGGAGTACGGGACTCTGGAGGGGCACCCTTGCACTCTGAGTCAGTGAGAGCTTTGTGGTAAAGATGCATGAGAGGTGGTTGTAAACTGGTAGTTTAATCATGAAGAAGTTTAAGATTCACATAGTCTTATGTGTAGGAATATCTTAGTATTAATTTTCGAAGTTCACTGATTACCAGTGGCATTTTGGTGTGACTTTGTTTCTGACATCATGAGAAAAACTAAGGACTGCACTGTTAGCTCCCTGTTCTCAGCGCTGAACTATTGCTCCAAAATGATAACTTCAATGAGTAAGTGGAGTAATGGAAGAGTATGTCCATCAGTGTAGTTTTTCTATTTTCAACTGTTTCTGTACTCTAGCAGAGGAAGGTATGGATCAGTGAGATAGTGAATGGAATAAAAGTTACTGAAAGGATGTTTTAAATGTAAAACTGAAACACACAGAAGATAATCCCCGCCCTGCCCCACACTGGGTTCCTCACTAAAGTACTAATAGCTTGTGTTGCTCAAAGATAACTCCTCTGCATGTTATTGGGAGTGTCTATAGATGGTTTTTCACAAGTATCATCCATATAGGCTATATATATATATGTCTCAATGTTTTCCTAAAACCAATAATAATACTATTCTGTTTGAACTGGTATTATCCTGTGAGTTTATCTTCTAATCTTACTCATTAGTTCATGTATATTTCTAAATAATAAGTATGTGTATATTTAATTTACTATTCAATAGTCAATATTAAAGAAACTGAAAAACAATGTCACCTTTTTGTTAAGGGAAATACAGTTATTGAAACAAGAATACCTTGGTCAGAAGACAGGATCTGCATGAATCTAGAATGAGATTAATCTCCGAATCCTAGTACTATGTATGCTTAGTCAGCTGAGTATCTGCATAAATCCTGCTGAGCAAAGAAGTGTTTTTAGAATTGCACCTAGTTTCATTGACTGTATGTGTCATGTGGGAAACACTAGAGAGAAAGCATGCTTCATCATCTCTTTCCTCAAGCTGGCAGTTACGCTCTATTTCCTTTTTACAAATATATAGGCTTGAATCCCTAGGGGACATCTTAAAATTACTCTTACTTTAGTATGAGCAGCTCTTTAAAACAATACAGCCGTTTCTCTCTTCCCATTTTCAGAGGTGGGACAGTTAAATTGCATATTGTGGAACAAAATATAGTGGAATCCAAGCTTCTGAAGAATACCAGGAGTTTCCTTCATGGTAATAACTAGTTGAGAACCCTGCCGTTCTGATTGTTAATAAACTTTACAATTAGCCTTCTGCTCCTGCTGAGTGGTAATGCATGACCATAAGCTTTGGGTCTTCTAAGCTTAAAACCAGACCAGTTTAATTCTTCAGCTGGTAATTGAAAAGGTATAAACATTTGGGAGGGGAAAAGTTCCTCCAATATCAGGTTTACACACTTTTCAGCTAGTAGGATTGCTTGCCAGGTTTGTAAGCACAATACAATATTTTTATAACTTTTAAAATGCAAGCCCAAAACTATGGGGAAGCAATTAAGATGCTTTTGGTATAACTAGTGCTATGTGTCCTAAAAGGAATTTACAGGATCTTCTGCATTGTTTTGAGTTGCAGTCAGTATGCATGATTCTGTTACTTAAATTCTGAATCTTAGTCTTGCATAAAGTATGAACAAAATTAATTGGATTTTTGTTAGAACAAGAAGTTCAAACAATATATTAGAAGGATGGAGAGGAGTTATGGAATCAGGTGGAGGAGGTGGTTAGTGAGTGAAATATTAGTCAATAAAAAATGTAGATACAAAGTGGTATATTTGCTTATTGAGGAAATACCAATATTTAGAAAACCTCCTGTAAAGGCTTTTGATGAGCAGATATATCGAGACAAGGAAAATAATCGAAAAGTTATGTGTCTGATAGGCAACAGTACACTTTTCTGTAATAGAAGGCAAATACCTACTGTATAATGAACTGGGTTCCATTTGGTACGGAGAAATAAATGTGGTGACTACTAGTTGGCAGAGTGCATTCTCTGCTGCAATTTGAACAATAATTCCCGTTTACAAGAATTCCAGTAGATCAATTTGCTACTGTAAAGTAAAAGAGATTATTTTGTGCTACTAATGTTGGAGAAACTTTATGGATTCTGTTGCCTGTATTTTGTTAAAAGACAAATAGAAAAGGTGGTCCCAGTTCTTATGAGTTCATAATTGACATAGCATGTTAGATCTTAGGTGCAAGACATATTTATTTATAACTGTAGTTCATCTTATTTTCCTGTTGCAATTTTTTTGCTGTTTAGTGTTTAAACATCACAGCTATTAGTGATTCCCAATTCTACAAAAGAAAAGAAATAAAATTGTTAAGAGGTTTATGTAATCACCTTATGTAGTGCAAGATAAACATATCAAAATATGTATTCCTAATGTTTTCTGACATGAGATCTTACTAAAATAAATACCAAAAACCCCTTAACAAGCCCAAACTTTCCCTCTCTCATTATTCAGATGGCATAATGTAAAACTCCTCCATAACCATTCACTGTTTTTTCAGAGTGGATATATTGTGTTCTTTAACTGGTTTAAGATTTATGCTGCTCTTTGTCAGTTTTATTTGAATCCATCTAAAAGGTCAGTGCTTGCTCTAGGCATCTCAACTCTGCTCATGCACTCGGCAAGACTGAGTTGCAAGACTTTATAAAGACAGAATGGGGTATTATATAGATTTTAAAACATTTCAAACTGCATCTCTTTTCAGTATTTTAAGGTCTGTCTCATCCTTCTACTTTACCAAAAGATCATTTTGTGGAGTTAAAACACTGGAGGACTTTGTGTTGATGTTTTTTGAAGGTCCTTTAAGTAACAATGTAACTTTTTAAAGATTTTATTCTATTTAACCTATTTAAATTGCATAATCCATCTCATCTCTCTGCTTTGGGTTCCAGTTTGTTGCCTAACCTGTTCACTATCCTCAAACTACACTGTTGACCATAATCTGAAGGAGCAGGTTGAGTCTGTTTAATTTGTTATCCGTGATATGTCAAATGGCAGATTTGGTTTAATTTTGTACAAGGAAGACCGGGATTAGTGCTGCAAACGTGATTTTAGTTGGCATTGAAATGGATTTGAAAAATGATTATGATTAGAGCTTTATTCTTTAAAGAGAGGTCATGCTATTTGGAACCTTTATTTATTGGTTGCCTGGCAACTGTTCATTCATGTTGCTGCTCATCATCATTCATTATAAGAATCTTTGCTGTACAGTAAGAGCAATTAAGTGGTAAAAGTTTATTTCTGTGATGAATTAAAATTGACAGAAATTACAGAAATAGTAAAAAAATATTTCTGTAGTTTTAGTTATTAACTGAAATTGTTGGTACAATGTTTTTCTACTTACGAACAAACAGCTGGTTTATACCAGCTGAAGAGTTATCTGCATTTCAGCTGTGATCATAATGTTCCTAGCATACCTTTTGAGGTATTACAGCACATAATTGAGTTAGGGGCTTGTTTAGGTGTTTTTTGTCATGCTTAAGATCTCCTGTTAATTTCAAGATCAAGGCTTCAGGGTATGCGAAAACTTTCAGTGCTTAGCATTAGGCAATCCAATCTCAAGTGCTGAGGCTTGAACCCAGGATTGCAAAAGAATTTTTAAATTCTGTAATTAAAATTGCTGCAACAAGGGATGTGCAGCTGAAGCAATGAGCCACAATAGCTCTGTAGAACACTGAAGTCGCTTGATGCTTTTGCTCTGTAGAACAATAGCAGTTTTTATTACACTGTGAGAAAACATTCATAAAACATATTATTTGACAATTGTTTTGTGACTGTGTATGAAAAATGTTTTGCCTTCTTGTATTAATTCTTTATGAATCATATTGTGATTGACCCTTGTGTGGAATAACAGCGTGGAATGGAACAGTTGTGCTATTGAGGATTTGTAACATTGCGAGAAATGTTGGAACAATTTGCTTATGGCTGCATCTTAAAAGAACATCTGGCACTGTAGGGCCAGGGTGGGAGTAGATTTCTCTCTCTGCTGCTACCTCTTGGTAGTAGTGGCTTTGCCTCTATACTGGATGGCTCAGACCTTGGAGAAGGAATATCCCTCTAGAACAGATGCCCTCTGCTTTGAGCTTCTGGTTGTATTAGCTCACAAGTACTCTTCATACCATGCCGTGGTTATGGGGGTTGAAATTAATTCTGTAAGACAAATCTATATTTTCATCTGCTTTTCCCACTCACATGATGTGCCTGTAACACATGAAGATACTGTTATGCATGTTTCCCTTTTGTGAAACAACTGAACTGGTTTCACAGTTGCATAAATAATTTGAAAAGAAATGCTAACCTCAGAAAATCTGGTTTAAAAAAAAATTAATTTTTTTTTCCTCATGATCTTGTAAAAAACCTGGTTGTTTCATTTCCTTGGTCCTGTTAATTTTTGCTGACATGTAATCACATCTCCATTTACAAGTGTGAAATACAGGTTGGCAAGGGGGAGACTTAACTTTTCAGAAAATTACCAGCTGAAAGGCAGTTGGAAAATTACCAATTTTCTTTAAAACATAGATAGCGAAACAGAAAAACAAGCATCCCTTTCAATGGGAACAAAGATACTTAAATATATCAGTGGATATTTACAAAGTGTACCGAAGAGGAAATTGCTTCCTTTTTGTACTGCATCCGGGTCTGAAGGTGATGGTCCTGTCATATTTTTCTTTCTTACCTCAGATGTTGGTTGTATGATGCTCTTCTAGGAAATTGCTTTGACCCACTGTCTTTGCAGAGAAATTGACGATTGTATTTGGCTATATGTCATGGTTTACATGCTGTACAGAATAGTAATGATACATTTAATTGTAAGTAAAATAAATGATCTTGTTTCCACACAATAAAATCTAATATTATTACTAGAAGTAATAGTATTACATTGCTAACTGTACAGGATGATTTTGGTCTTGGGAAGTGAGGCTTTCCCCCTCCCCTCCTTACTTCTATGTGTTTTAAAAAGTAAAAAAACCAAATCCACAATCCAGGACTATTTTCCATTTTAAAAATTTTATTATTGATTATGAAGTGCTGGATTCTGATATCTGTGTCCTTCATTACTGGTACATGGAATGTCAGCTTTGGAAAGGTCTTTATTATCTCTTTCTCTGTTGCATGTATTTTTAAATACGTAGGGGAAAGGAGGCTGTGTGAGTAAGTGGCTGAGGCACTGTGCTGGGGGGCTGGAGGTCTGGGCTGTGTGTCCAGTTCCATCATGAGTCTTCGTATCTATCACACAACTTACCCATCTTTGTAACCTGTTTTGCACAAATGTGATTTGGACTAATTGAAGAGTATTTGCTGGCTTTTCCAGTGCATGTCAAGAACAATAGGAGTGATGTAAAAGAGCCAGGGGTATACCTTCACCATTCACTTGTCTCAGGACTGTTTCACTTTTTTCATGAAAAGTAGTAGAGGGATATCATAAAATATAAATACAGCATTTCAATTTGACAATTTGTGTGATCATTCAGATAGTGAATGTGTTCAAGACACAAATACCAGAGCAGAAAAGGGGATAAACTTATCTATAACACTTCAAACCATGATGTTTTTTTAGTTTAGTATTTTTTTTAAATGTAACTAGCAAAACGTGGTAGAGAACATTGTCAGTAGGATTACGTGAAGGATGTCATTAGATGACTGAAGATAGAGAGTATCAAATTCTCTTTTAGAATGAAAGTTTGAATAGGATAATTTTTGTTACCCAAATATGAAAAAAAATACTCTGCTTCAAAATGTATTTAAATAAATATCAAAGTCTTTACAAATAAAATGGGCTTTGGATCAGATTGTAAATGTTACACAGTGCAAAATTTAGAACTGTTCTATTTTTGAATGATGCACTATTAAAAAATTGTTCCACAAACATTCATGTTGCCTTGTCATCACAGTACCTAAACTTCTCCTTTTTTGTTTGAATATTTGTGGATTTTTATGAAATACAATAAAAGATTGGCCTTTCACTGCCCCAGGTATTAATGTTTTTTATTAGACACCACTCATAGGCAGACATGCTGTTCGCATAGCCCTGGATGTTAAAAACTTAATGGTGGCAGGATGAGGCACAGGGGAAATAAGAGATTTGCTATGCTGACATGTTAAGTATGATGAAGTAGAAACCGAACCTTATTCTTCAGGGTTCCTGTGCCATGAGTTCACCTTATGACCTTCCTTCCTTCTTTCCACTTCCCTTATTATGTAATTTTTCTTTTCCTTGCTTCTTTCTTTCTTCTCTCATTTTCATCCTTTTTTTTTTTTTTTTCTTTCTTTTTTCATTATTTTCTTTCCCCTCAGCTTGTCTTCCTGCAGGCTATTATCTGCAGCCAAGGAAAATCATCAGTCATTACTGAACCGTAGAATCAAAGATCTTAGGGATGGGAAAGATGTATCAAGGGCCTGCTTCTCTGCCAGTGCAGGATTGCTAACAGCTGGATATTTGCTGGGGTTTTGTTAAGTCTGGTTTTAAAATCCATAGTGGTGGGACTTCCAAAACTGGTAGAAGTACAGTAGGGAAAACTACAGTGGAAGAATTCTTTTCAATAGACTTTTCCTTTGGCTACAGGCAACAGTTTGAAGTTGGCTCAGGTTAGGCAGTATAAAGTGATGTCTGTTCTGTAATCCAGGATCATGGGAGCTGTTTATGAGCATAGGTGGCATGCAGCGATTGGTAATTTGGTGTATTTCTTTGACTTCACAAATTGAAAAATACAGGAGGAGCAGAGAGAAACGAAGGGTTGGTTTAAATCTTCACTCCATTTAAAATTCTTAGTGCAGTTGAAACGGGATAATGCTGTCTGATTATGAAAGATATGTAGAAGCGTGTGGATTGCTGACACTGTCTCAGCGGGGCTTGACTAGTTCATGATGATTTCCTTGAAGTACTGTGCCTTGTGTTTATGTGTTACTACCTAGTGAATAAAATTGGATATTAGTAGGAGTGTTATGAATATCTAGATATTATGCTCTGTTAAAAAGTCTTATTTTGGAATTTCACACATCATTGTTGTGGTCAGAAACACAGCCTTAAGGATGTTCATGACATTGGCACATACAAGCTGTCATAACGTCCATGCTTTGCAAATTATCTAACGCTTGGGAAACAAAGATCCCGATTGAATTTGTTTGCTGGTATACATCATGACGAGGTTTGTGCAGGATGATTTGCATGAGGTATGTTTTCTTGCAAGCGTGCAAGCTGCACATTTAGATTGAGAAAGCGATTCAGTCTGAGAGAATAGCACTTAAATTTAGGTGTTCAAATGTGCTGTACATGTTTCCTATATATTAATAACAGTCTCCTCCCTGAAGTCAATGAAACAGAGAGACTGATTCAGCCGACCAACCAGTTAATGTCTGTGTCAGTGAACTCAATCTTTTTCCTGGACTCTGCTGTTAGTATTGACTGGTGGTGGGGTTCAGTTGCTTATGTGTTGGCATTCTGTACCATGTAAGGTGTCGTTGGCTCAGATCCACACAAGGCTGGCAGAAATAGTACGGGACATAAGAAAGTTTCATCTTTTTAGGCCAGCAACAAGGAAGGCAGGATGTGTCCCCCAAGTCATCTCAGATGACACTAGAGACTTCTGTTTAGGTAACTAAATCCTATTCTCAATTTCAAGTGATGGTGGAGGGTGTTGAGACACCTATGTCTATGAGGCTGCCCTGGTAGGCACTGGCAATCAGATGTCATCATTTGGGGTTGAATCCCTTCCCTCTGCACTGGTGGGATTCATTACGCTTGTCTGGGTACCTGGTGCTGTTTAAGCCCTGTGAACTACGTTGCTTGGCCTCTAGATAATGTGAAAAGCATGGGCCTCCTAAAGGTCCAATGATGTATCTGCCAACCCCTGGATGACATAATAATCTCAGATCACACCAAATACCTGTACTTCTGACAAAACCAAGAGCAGAACTCTCATTTTTATGGTAGTACAATTTTTACCCTGTCACTCTGGTGCCCTGCACATTATTAAATACGTTTATCCCTTAGTGCAAAAGGTTAACACTTTCTTTACATCTCATGTATTTTAAATATTTAGTTAGGGATATAAAGAACACAGCATTTCTCCACTGGCAACAAGGCAGTTTTGCTTTCAACCATAATGAGACCAGGTCTGGGCCTGTTTAAATCTGTGTGAAACAAACTACTTAACTTGAAACAAGTACTTACGGCACATTTGATAAACTTGGTGCTTCTGACTGTTATTTGATGCCTTCCTATAAATTATTTTAAAGGCTGCCTTTCCTTCCTAAACAGGCAAACCTCTAAACAGCTATTTGTTGCCCTTGAGGGGAGATAACAGAATGTTAAGCATTTTTATAAAAAGTAAGTAATTAGGAAATATATTTGAGGAGACTAAGCTCTTTAAATGTCTGTTGTCTGATAGACAGTCCCCAAGAAGATAAAAATGAAAATGACATTTTAATAATTTCTTTGGGTAAGAGCCCTAGGCCCTCAAGAATAATTAGCTATGTTTTCAAGTACTTTTGTTATATAAAGTAAAATGTGGATTAATTCCACAAAAAATTTACACTTCTGTGTTAATACCAAAATCTGTAATTCATCATAGGCAGATATGTAATTTGATTCATTTATTTACACTACTTGCTTTAGGTCTTCAAAACTGTGAAATTAACTGGGTCAGAATAAGAGTGTTATTGGCCAGTTTATATATTTGCTTATTTATTTATAAGTCCAAATTTTGAAATACCTGAGCATACGAGCTGATGTACTATTTAAATGAGCTTTCTGCTAGCATGTAGTTACAGAGAGACTAGATCTGTTGATTTTTAGGTCGGCATTTGGGAAGGAAGAGTGATATATCTGCAGTCTTTTATTCCAGAAGAGCTTCCTTTGTAATATTTAGCTCCACTCTATTGTTTTGCACTGACAGGCTCATTTAGAGAAAAAACAGTATTTTAGTTCCTTTGTGAATAATCCCATCATTTTTCCCGGCTGCCAAGAGAACTCACTCTTTGTCCCAGCAGCCAGATAAAGATAGAGTCATTGTTCTTCATAGATTAATTGCTTAGATGCCTTTTCCACTGAGATAGTAGAGAATTTTTTTCTACATGCAAGATCTAAGGACGTGATGTCAATTTAATTTGGACCAAAAGATTTGAATTCTATAGAAATACGTTCTTTCTTTAGCTTTGCTCAAAATAAAGATTCTGTTTCATTAAAAGGGTTTTTTAATGTCTTGATGAATATTCTCTTCCTTTTCGAAATTTTCAGCAGCAGAGGAAATATTTTTAAGGTGAAGCTAAGCTTTAAAGATGTTGGAACAATACATTCTGTGATGTTTTGTAAAAGTTACAGGTGACTAAGGACGGGAGAGCCTAAAGCAACTGTAGCTTTTCTCATGTTCCAACTCTAATACAACAGAGAAATTAATCATGCTTGTTAACTTTTAACATGATAGCTAGAAAAGGACAGATTGCGACTTTTAATTTTAAATGTCCTACAGTGTAAGGGCTTTGTAAGTGTTAACTTGTTTTTAGAAATAAAATAGCTACATGTGGAGTTGAAAATTGTGTAATGGTGTTCGGTAAATTATCTAATAAAAAACTATATATTTTTTATTTGGAACAAAGAATTCACAGAATTGTTGAAAGAAGTCAACACCCTTCAGATTTATATAGAAATGGAGAATATAAATAAGCTTCTTGCTCCATGCTTTTTGTTTTTTGGAGCTGATACACTACCTATGTTTCAGTTATAAGAAGAAACTATTCAGACGTAGGAAGAAGAAGAGAATCCACCCAAATCTGGTCTATTTTCTTTTACATAACTGTTATTTTTTCTACTTACATACCTATTATTCTAATAAGAGATCTGTGCCTAGTGGTCTTGATTGGAAAAAAATGATGAGATTCTAACTTCATGGAATTGGCCAGGTTGTGCCATTCATTTTATTGGGTCCAAGATTTTTCCTCAAGCTGTTTGGAAAGCACTTAATTGCCAAACATTTTAACTGAGTAAATTAAGAGTCTATCTTAAATACATAAGATAAATATTGGTGTGGAAATCCATAGGCTTAACTGGTACATTAGGGATAAAATTAGTACAAAAAGAAGTGGAGATATACTATCTATGCATAAACTGAATCTTGTAGTTAGAAGAAAGTTTAAAATTGTTAGAGGAGTAGTATTCTTGAACCACTTTCCAGAGGGAATGCGAGAGGGGTGATGTAGGGGAGAAAAAGTTAAGTCGTTCTGAGATGGGATCTAACTATTTAATGAAAGGGCTTACATAGTGTAACTTTTGTCATCAGCAGTAATGGATAGGATTCCTTATTTGTCCTATATCCTCACTCTAATAGTAATTTTCCTCACTGAGTGAGGCTGATGGCTGTGCTCACAGCCGTTGACTGAACATTTATTCTTCCGCATTTGTCTTATCTTAAGAACGCTATAGCTATTGTATTAGACTGAAAGTGTGGACTATATTGCATCAAGTGAGTTCTCCGCTTCATTGCTTTTTGTCACTTAATTCAGACAACATGTGTGAAGGTCTCTTTTGCACAGTAACTTTTTAACTTTTACAAACTTACTGAGTATTTAAGATTAAACCTATATAACACTGGCCATGGTGCTCACTTCATAGCTCTTTTCAGTTTTGATTGTCTTCAAAATCGTATTTGCTCAATTTTTGCTGCTGTTAAAACTTCCACTTCAAAAAGTAAAAATTTCTTTAATAGGAGAAGGAAAAAAAAAAGCACAGATTTTACTGCTTTTAAGCTAAGTTTGTCATTTCATAGCCTTAACTTGGTGTTTTGTGGCATCTGTGAGAGACATACAGAATTGTAGTGACATAAGACCAGTGTCCTAGAGGTTGAAGATTAGACCTCCAAAAGCAGTATATTAAAATACCAGTATCAGTAGCATCATGTACTTTTAGTCATAAACTAACAACTATTTGTTAACTAAGGAGGATAATTTAGGTAATTATATTTAAATAATGTAAATGAAGCAGTGTGCCCAGGTGGCGAAGGCGGCCAGTAGCATCCTAGCTTGTATCCAAAGCAGTGTGGCCACCAGGACTAGGGCAGTGACCATCCCCCTGTACTCAGCACTGGTGAGGCCGCACCTCAAATGCTGTGTTCAGGTTTGGGCCCATCGCTTCAGGAGGGACGTTGAGATGCTGGAGCGTGTCCAGAGAAGGGCAACGGAGCTGGTGAAGGGTCTGGAGCACAGGTCTTGTGAGGAGCGGCTGAGGGAACTGGGGGTGTTTAGTCTGGAGAAGAGGAGGAGGCTCAGGGGGGACCTTATTGCTCTCTACAACTACCTGAAAGGAGCTTGTAGGCAGGTGGGGGTAGGTCTCTTCTCCCAGATAACAAGCAATAGAACAAGAAGAAATGGCCTCAAGTTATGCCATGGGAGGTTTATATTGGATATTAGGAAGATCTCCTCCACTGAAAGTGTGTTCAAGCACTGGAACAGGCTGCCCAGGGAGGTGGTGGAATCACCATCCCTGGAGGTGTTTAAAAAACACATAGGTGTGGTGCTTGGTGACATGGATTAGTGGTGAACTTGACAGTCCTGGGTTAACAGTTGAACTTGATGATCTCAAAGGTCTTTTCCAACCTAAATGATTTTATGATTCTATGAATTTTAGACGAGTGTTTAGGTAATATAATTTCCTCCCTCCTCCTATATAATCAGATATTTTTCTTCTTATATTTTTATTTTGTTAGTTTAATTAAGACACATGAAATTTAAAAAAACAGACTGCTTAGTAGCTGACTGCTTAGATAGTATTTTAATGAGAAAAATGCCAGTGATTGATACATAGTAAATGGATATTGATTGGAGGGGGGACAGCATGATACGATAGACAGTTGACTGCCTTACAATATGAATTTAAACTTAAGAAATCCCATAGTGATTGACTTTGTGCTGGAGTCAGGAGTTGAAAATCAGGGGATGGGCTTTGGAAGAACTGGCAATAGGGATTCTGCTTGTTCAAAAATGCAAATAGGGATTTCAATGTTATTTTAATCATATATATCTATAATGGGGGGTATTTTAATTTGGAAAACATGTTTCTTTCATACAATTCAGAAAACATGACTTGGGTAGATAGCAGACAGCAAGTCATGAATTTCAGAGTAAGAGCTAATCAGAAAGGTACCATTGTATGTCAGATAAATGCAGAGGATGGTGTGGCTGTCCATTTTTAAAAAAGTGGAGGTAATAATTTCAGGCATTACTCTTTGCTTGTATTAATAAGTTTAGATTCAGCTTTTGAGGTGTAGTCCCACAAAGGGTCTGTCTAAAGATAGTAGAATGGATTTAACTCAAGTGCAGCTCAGATGCAAAACCCTAATCACATTAATGTTGGAGACAAAAAAGCATTTGAAATGCAGTCCCAGGTGACCGTAAACCCCTTGTCTTATAGAAGATGAAGCAAAGTCTGTGCAAGAAGGTATCCCTTGAGTTTACTGTGAATTTCCAGTTATGTTACATGGGTTTATGCTGAATGAACAATGAAGATTTTTGAAAGAGATCTGACTGTGTTTATATATAAAAAAAGTAATAAAACTGGTTGTGCACATTTTCTTGAGAGCTGTATGTAAAAGTGCTGATACAGTTTAAATGTATGCATTACAGATCTAACTGGTGTAAGTCTTCAGTATCTTTAATTATGTTGTGAAATTTCCAGCACAGATGGTAAACTGAAAAGGTTTGGATAAACTTTCATAACATGTGGAACTTCTGTCTCTTTCAGCTGCTGATTTGCTTGACGCAAGATACCAAGCTAATGGCAAGTTAACTTGCAGGAGTTAAGTTTGAAGATAACATATCATGTTTCAAAAAGTATAAAACTCAGTATCTGAGTAACTCTGTCTATATTGGTAAGCTAAGCAATGCCAGAGAAGTCTTCAAGCAGGGAAGACATCTGTCTATGCGATTAAGTTGTTTCAGGCATGATTTCAGCATGGATCAACTAGTACTCTTACTGACTCTTACTTAGCCTCCTGAAGGATTTGAATTTGAAATTGCCTCTGTGTGTTTAACAGTATGGAGGTGATCTGTTGTGTCACTAATTTTTTCATGCTGGAGGATGGTCTCAGGCACATTTATTAATTTAGACATGACCAGTCTTTTCTGTGAGTGTTCCTATACGAAGTGATCCTGATTTGTCCTGGTTGCTGAGTCAAGCTGTTCAGATGATATGTGAAGGGGAAAGGTCCAGAACATCTATGTCCTTGCTACCATTTGTTGCAGTTTCTGTCAAAAAATTGTGATGACAGACAGTGTTGGAAGACTCATTGTTCTGTTGTTTCTTTGGTTTTACACATCAGTATTTTCTTTGGGCTTGCATCATCTAGGCAGCCCAAACAAAGGTTAGCCCTAGACAGTTCTATGGTAGAAAGAGAATTTAATCAGATTTAAAGACTTGAGGATCAGGGCTTTATTTAGTATTATTCTGCAGTAGGATGGTAGCAGTGTATTGTGCCAGGGATCAGGCAGGTTTTATGTATGATGTAGCCTTCAAAAAACTGATATAATTTTATTGCCATTTGTTCCATATATTTGATTGAGTGTCAACACTTTGTATGCCCTGTATTGTATGCCTTTTGAATCTGGTTTCTTATGAATGTGTTTTTCTTCATTGTAAGTTTGACTTACATTGACTGACCATAGATAAGGCAGACATACTTTTACCCATCATCTCTAGAATGGTTAGTGGCAGGGTGAGTTACCCAACGCTGTACCAAAGCCGGTCAAACCTGAGCTGGAGGAAGCAGTACCCAAGTCTCCAGGTGAGAGAACAGAGTCAGCTGAAGCAGATGTGTTAAGTGTTACCCCTGGTAACGACCTACACAGCTGGCTGTCATGAAGTGCTTCCCTGCAGTTTATATGTTTACAGTTCCATGTTACAAGCTTCTATGAAGGTTGCAGATTGTAGATGGTGCAAATGTTACAGTGTTGTTCCACAGTCAGGTCCATTTCCCCAGGATGTCCCACAGTGGATGAAATTTTGCTAGAAAACGTGTTCCCTTTGGTGAGAACTCCAAAGATCCCTTTGTAGGATGTGGACAGTTTTATGTTGGTGTTTAACTGGGATGTGATTCAGGCATGAGAAGCAACCAGTGCTTGCAGTCTCCTGTGCTGAAGGTAAGATAAGTCAAAAGAGCTTTCCAGGACTCCTTCACTGTTTGGTACTTCCTGGGACAGTCAAGGAAGAGTGCCACTAAAAATTTTTTTGAACTGTATTTTTGGGAAGTGAGCTGGGATGATTAGCTTGTGTTATGTACTAGCAGCCCTCCAACCTCCTGTAGTAGCAATGATCTAGCATTACTAGCCTTCAAGACCACATTCATAGTAGTACTTAGATGGGAAAAAATGAACTGCATTTCTCTTCATAAAGCTTAACCTGTTACGTAGAAGAGGACTTTAGCCTTGATCCGGGAAAGCATGCTATTGAGAACTGTGTTTGGGGAAGCTAGAGTGTTCAGTGTCTTGAAAAGGAGAAAGCCCAGAGTGTCTTTTTGTCATTGATATTATTAGCCTTCTCTGATACCTTGTGAAACACTGTCTTCATTATAAACTGTGTAAACAAAATCAAGCTAGCAATACCGATTGTGCTTATTACTCCTACGCAAGTCAGATGTTTTCTTTTGATCTGACACCCTCCATTCTCATTTTGTAAGCCAATTCTTAATCTGTATGAGCAGCTTTTTTAATGTCTGACCTTGTAGGTGAAACTGCTGTGTGATGCAGCATTAACTGATTGAGAATTGAGATAAATAGAATGTTCATTGTGTCACATTTATCATCTATCATATTAGCAAGACATACAGTAAATTTTGCCATGTATGGTTTTTTAATGAGTTTTGAGTTACTGTGGCTGGTCTATGCAGCATATAGTTTTAAAGGTTTGTAAACGAGGCCATAGCAAGCATTTCCAATTTCTGCCCTAAAAGTGAAGTCAGTTATTGGATTGCAATTCTTCAGATCCTCCCTTGTTCTTTATGTAAATGTAGTTATGACCATATAACATATGGTGCTTCCTTTCCCCATTTTAACTTCACTTCTTTATTCTAAGTAGAAGAAAGGATATTGAAAGTACACCACCGACAATGAAATTCTGATAGTGAAATTGTGTCCTGACTGAAATTAATGGGAGTTTGACCTGTCTGTGGTTGTGGTTTCACCTGGAGCACTTCTTTTACAAAGCGTTCGGTTCAAGTGCAAGGGGACTGTGTCTGAAGCTATGGAGTCGCTTGTCAGCATCTAGAATGTTTCATGTTGCATTCGCTCTGTACTTTTCACTCGTGTGATTAGCTCTTGCTAACGTCAGTGCTATTGGTTGAACACAGCAGACTGTGGGATAACTGTAGTTCAGGGGAGTATTGCTTGCAGGATGATAATGTGGCTGATAATTTTCCAGAAATGTTTCCTGTGTGCTTGGCAAAATAGCTTCAAGTCATTAAGACTTACTTCTTTCAATTTTATTTGAAAATGTCAAAATACAACAAAATGTCAAGTGAGACAATGCAGATATTTAAACTGGGTGGGTGGGGGGGTGGGAATGGGGACAACAACTTAGCTAGGGATCCTTTGAATAAGGTGTCTGACAATTTTCAAGGTAGTGCCTCAGTTTAAACCACTTATAGAAAAAAGTGGTAAACAATTATCAATGTTTAACTTACCTGTATGTACCAAGTAGATATGTAACAGATGACTAGAAATATTTTTCTTATGTTTCATCATGTGTAAAATGAGGACATAATTTCTGCATCAACTTGAAATTATTTTCTCTCAAAATTAGTCTGAATGATCACCAATGGAACAAGATGTAAATGTTGCTACTTTGACCTAACCTCTTAGCTTGAACTCCATAACATACTAGGACAAATTACTTCCACTTCCCTTCCATGTGGAGGAGGGGAGTGTGAGATATATTGTACCACTGCTATTCCATTGGCATTAGCGGTGTTACTCCTTTGGCCAAGGACTGAGTGGAGTGTTTGTTTTAAAATAAATGAGATGGTCATATGTCACTGTAGTGACACATAGATCTGCGATACTGTTTGTGATATGCAAGGTGTATCTGTCCTACAGTACAGGGTGAAACACAATATCCTGAAGCTACTATTGACTCTACTTGCTAAGCCTGCTAGGTAAAGATACTTGGTTGAGCTCCCAATTGCAGTCATACTATGCTACACCTGACCCCAAAATTCCGATGTCCGAAGCCAGAAAATTAGCATGAGTATGAGTAGATCCAGACCTGTATCACTTTATTCTTTTTGGTTAGAGACCTAGGGGAGTCCCTTACTAACTTTGAAGTCCATTTTACTGTATTTCATTTTCTTAGTCTGCCTAGCATTTTGTTAAGCAGTTGTCATGGCTTAACCCAAGTAGGCAGCTGAGCCCCATACAGCTGCTGGCCCACTTCCCCCGTAGTGGGATGGAGGAGAGAATTGGAAGGGTAAAAGTGAGAAAACTGGTGGGTTGAGATAAAGACAGTTTAATAGGTAAAGTAAAAGCTGTGCACACAATCAAAGCAAAATAAGGAGTTCATTCACTACTTCCCGTCAGCAGGCAATTCATCAGATGACTGAGTTCAGTCATCTCCAGGAAAGCAGGACTCCATCATGCATAATAGTTAATTGGGAAGAAAAAATTCCGTAACTCTGAATGTTACTCCTTCTTCCTTCAGCTTTTATTGCTGAGCACGATGACATATGGTGTGGAATATCCCTTTGGTCAGTTGGGGTCTGCTGTCCTGGCTGTGTTCCTTCCCAGCTTTTTGTGTTCCAGCCTGCTTGCTGGCAGGGCAGCGTGAAAAGCAGAAAAGACCTTGACAATGTGTAAGCACTGCTCAGCAATAACTAAAACACTGTTTTCATCACAAATCCAAAACATGGTATGATACAAGCTACTATGCAGAAAATTAACATTATTCCAGCCAAAATCAGTACAGCACTTAAAACAGTGGAACCAAAACAAAGGTGTCCATGATTCCCAAGTGCATAGGAAGAAATGTGGGATGTCAAGATGAAGTGAAGTTGTGGTAGTAGTCTGGAGAAAAAGCTTTACATTCTTTCATTGCAGCCTAGCAGCTAAATATTACTGTATTTTATTATTACTGCATATAAATGTGCACTTGTTCAAAATGCTTGACAAACATGGGCAAATTCTTACGATAATAAAGCTGTGTAAAAGTATTATCTCTGCACTTCCTGTAATATTTTGTAGGACGTCTATTGAAACCTGGTATATATATGCTGGAAAATATTAGTCATCACTCCAGGCAGACTTTTCAATCCTCTGCTACAGTCCTGTCGTTCTTCTTGAGTCTCCAGTCTGTACTGCTTTCACATTCCAGGCATGCTCACTCTTTGTTTAGATATCCCGTTCAGTAGAAACCCACCATCCCTGGTGACTCCTGTGTATTTATCACATGCCATAGGAGTTATCTGTGGTTTGGTGGTAAAGTCATCAAGGCATCATGGTATGGATCCAAAAGTTCTTGCTCCAGAAGGCTTCCTCAGATATACCAGTTCAGGTATAAGTGGGATGTTTGGTAGTTTGATCTATGTGATTAAAGGCAAGCTGCAATACTTAATGCTTTTTGATACTAGTATGTTTGTACCATTCTAAGCCTTGTGAAAATTTAACAGACCATTGACAAAAGTATGTATTTTTTCTTTGTCAAACGGGATTTTTCTAGGATGCTTTTGTTAACCTATCATACATATACAGATGAGAAAACTGGCATCAGTTAGTGTGGCCAAACATCACTGCAAGAGCCAAAATCAGACAACGTGATTCATGTCTTTGGGAAAAAGTGTCAGACCATGGTGTCACACATTCTTTTAAATCCTTTGTACAGCAGCACGTAAGCCACACAATCTACAAGGGTTACAGAGGATAAGAAGCAGTGTAGATCAAATAACTAACAGCAGAGTGCATAAGGGATGCTAAAGGGACTAGGAGATGGAAGGAGACCCAAGCAACTGTAAAGAAAGGAGAAAATGACTTTCCTCTGTTTAAGGGTTTGGCTTCCCGTGACAGAAGACAAGGGCTTGTACATTTATATCCCGCTTTTCCCTTCCCCTAAGAGCATATAGAAGAAATAGGAAATTGCTTTGGGACAATGTGAAATTTAGTGCAACTCATGTGAACAACTATTTCTCTTCCTTCTTATGTGTTAAAAGGATCTAAATCTCTGTAAATAACATTTATGTCTACTGTAGAACTCCTGTACGTAGAAGAGTGAAAAAGTGGGCCAGCAGCTGAAAACCAAGTCTAAAAGAACCTATTTCTGATGTCTTCTATCTCCCACATGATCATGATAACAAAAGAAACTGTATGTCAGGACATGTGATTTTTCTTTATTTCCTTTGTTTCTAGAACATATACCCTCAGCAGCCACTGAATCCATCTGTTTAAGAATATTTCTAGCAAGTTTTCATGGTAATTGTTCTTTTTATACCTTTCCTCATGTCCACTTATGCTGTGTTCTACAGGAAGAATGTGTCAGCACACTTTCATTTATGTCTTTTCTTTGCACATTTTAGAAATAAATTAAGCTATATAGTTTTTCTTACCTTTCTTTTTACAAGTAACAGTTTGTAAAAATAAGAGATTTATTAACATCAATAGCTGCAAGGATTTACAGGAATGTATGTGCAATATTAATGAAAAAAATAGATCAGTTTAAGGCAGATGAATAACAACTCTTTCCAAGCTATGTGCATTCAGGAGAGGGTAAAAGGCCTGGCTGTGGCATTACGTGAAGGCTGGATTGAAAGTAACTCTCTTCTAGTCCATTTAAATCGGTGTGGGCACCAGAACCATTCAGCGTATTTCCTTAGCTGTCCGACACTTGCTGGTGTTTGTGCTACCATATCTAGATCTTTTTACACATTCATAATGAGGCCTTCAGATCCATGATACTCAGGCTGTTCTGTGTGCAGCCTTGGAGGCAGACCAGACCTGTCAAATCCAATGGAAAATAAATGTAATGGCCAGCTGGTTTAGAAGGCTGCAGTTAGATCATCGAGAATGAAAACTCCACCTGGAGGTCTGCCCTCCTCCCGTAGCAGAGTTTGGGCTTCCAGAAACTGAGCATGCTAACTTTACCTTTAATTTTAACTTTAACCTTTAATATTTTAGCAATTCATAATGGAGCAAAGAGACTACTTATTCGACTTTTCTGTCTAGAGTGCTTCAGAGCATCAGCAGAGATTTTTTTTGTGATTTGGTAGTCTCTTTCTAGACAAGGGAACTTTTGTTCTCTGTGTGATGAAATAGTGAAAAGATGTCCCACACGCCTGCTGTTCAGAAAATATGTGACGGTAAGAGTCAATCACATGTTAGTACATGGATTTCTGGATTGTTTCAAAATATTATTCTGGGGGGAAAAATAAAAATCTTCTCTAAACCCTAAAAAGGTATGTTTTTAAACTGTTTTACCTCCTTCCTAAGTATACAGCAAAGACAAAGGAAATAGATCAGTATCATGGGTTTTGGTGGGTGGAGTGGGATTTAGATTAGCCCTGGTGGTTCGGAGATGGGGTTGCGTGACTTTTTATCTCCTCAGTTTTTTGGGTTTTTTTTGGGTGGGGTGGTTTTTTTTTTGTGGTTTTTTTTTTTTTTTTTTTTTTTTTTTTGTTAAGAAATGCACTGATTTCCAGTTCCTATCTATCAGCTTTGCCTTGGGAGAAATTGGTCTCAAATTCAGTAAAGCTTACATGCACACAATTGCCAGAAGGGACACTGCTGCAAAATGTTGCGGAGCTTTTGTTTATGAACTTTTATTAGAATATGGAGAATCTGTGTGGGAATACTGGATATCAGAAGAGGTCTATTATGCCCACTCAGCCCTGCTATACTTTGCAGTTTTTGGTAAACCAAAGATCTGGAAGGAGAAGTGATAGACAAGGATAGTTAAACAGCATTGAGCCTAAGCAGAGGGTGAGATTGGCAATCATAGAGGAAAAACCTTAAAGGGATTGGTCTGTACTGGATTGAGGGTTCTGCAGCTCTAACAGGAGTGTGTATTGGAGGCAATCGGAGGCTCTGTAGGACCTTCTAGGATGAGCAGTCAGAGATGCTCCTCTTCTGGTTTCAGCGTTACCACACAGAAGTTATGTGGTCTTCTCACATGTGTCCTTATACTGTAAATTTTCCCATTATCACCTACAGAGAGCAAACTGTGGCTTGCAAAGGTTATTTATATAGTACTATGTTGTATTAGTGTGATGTCAGCGTTCCACAGAATCACTTTTTCCAATAAACATGTACGCTTGAGGATGTGGGAATCTGCTAGAGAGAGTGGTTTTATACAGTTTCTGGAATAAAGAGGCTTAGAAATGAGAATAAAATCCAGAACTTTATTCTAGGAGGTTGTAGAATGTAGTTTGTTTTAAGATTTGTACTTTATATATCTAATAAACACATGACCAGGCCCTTGCTTTACAGGTGGTTTTAGGTAATAAAATACAGTGATGCTTAATAACAGGTGCCTGGAGAGCAAGGCAGACGAAGAACAGCAATACACAGCAGGAAAAAAATGAAAGAATACTGATTATAAAGTTAGGTTGATCTACTATAAATATTGCAGAATAGCTTTTCATTTTTTCATCGATAAAGCATACAAAAATGCTGGTTTCATCTTGATGGAAAACATTAATTGAAAAATAAAACAACCCTTCAATAAAAAGAGTTCAAAAGCATTTTTCCTCTTTGATGTAATTTTTTGCATTTCTGACTACATTTATTTTTTGGTTTACACGATAAAGATGCCTGTCTTCTTAAGGAACAATGAGAAAACTCTGAATATCAGTGTTGTACAGCAGCTATATATAGGAGGGTAAAAGAAATCTAAGCAATAAATCTTATTTCTGCATTAGAATTTCATTTTACCCCTACAACTATATTTTAGTAACAAAAATGAGTTTTAAAGAGCATGTATCTTTAATAATTTGCCATCTGCAATGTATAGGATAATCTGTTTGAAGAGCAGCAATAGCTCTTACTAATAAGGGTGGGGTAATACTTCTGTCACATAAAATAATAGTTGTATCAGTGCAAATAGGAACTGCTTAATGACTCATTTGTCATTTAAATCTTTCAGTGCAGCTACAGCAGATGCTTTTATATCCTTATTTTGCTTCTTGGTTTTTTGCTTTTATTATACCTATTGTTCACTGCTGAAATGAGCACGGTTGCTCAGCTGATGCCATTTTTCATAGGCTCTCTCAGCAAGGGAGGGAGCAGGGATGAAGCTGCATGTAGGTCTCCATGGCGACCTTGGTCTTGGCCTGATGCCTGCAGTCGGGCCTGCTCACAAAGCGCCATACCCTGATGAATTATTTAGCTCTGCTAAAGAAAAAAAAAAAATCTACAGCAACAGGCTCCCAGTGAATAACTAAGAAGAGCAGTAAGGTGACATCAGTCAGCTTATACTGATGTGCTCAAGGGTTTTCACCAGCTAGCAGAGGGATTAGTTTGCACTTCCTTTTCTTAACGCTCTGCTATGTATCACTTTTCATGTTGAATACCCACATTTTGTCAATCTTAGAATCATTTAGGTTGGAAGAGACCTTTGAGATCATCAAGTCTAACCATTAACAAAGGACTGCCAAGTTCACCACTAAACCATCTTGCTAAACACTGCATCTATGCATTTTTTAAACACCTCCAGGCATGGTGATTCCACCACCTCCCTGGGCAGCCTGTTCCAATGCTTGAGCACACCTTCAGTGAAGAATTCTTTCCTAATATCCAATATAAACCTCCCATGGCATAACTTGAGGCTGTTTTCTCTTGGCCTTTCACTTGTTATCTAGGTGAGGAGACCTACCCCCACCTGCCTACAAGCTCCTTTCAGGTAGTTGTAGAGAGCAACAAGGTCCCCCCTGAGCCTTCTCCTCTCCAGATAGACAACCATATTTCCCTCAGCTGCTCCTCATAAGACCTGTGCTCCAGACCCTTCACCAGCTCCGTTGCCCTTCTCTGGACATGCTCCAGCACCTCAACATCCCTCTTGTAGTGAGGGACCCAAACCTGGACACAGGATTTGAGGTGCGGCCTCACCAGGGCCGAGTACAGAGGGAATATCACTTCCCTTGTCCTGCTGGCCACACTGCTTTGGATACAAGCTAGGTGGCTGTTGGCCTTGGCCACCTGGGAACACTGCTGGCTCATGTTCAGCTGGCCATTAACCACATGCCTAGGGCCTTCTCCCCCAGGCAGCTTCCCAGCCGCTCTGCCCCAGCCTGCAGCACTGCCTGGGGCTGCTGTGACCCAAGGGCAAGACCCGGCACCGAGCCTGGTTGAACCTCCTACAACTGGGCTTGGCCCATCGGTCCAGCCTGCACAGATCCCTCTGCAGAGCCTCCTGCCCAACAGCAGAGCAACCCCCACCCTCAACTTGGTGTCGTCTGCCAACTCACTGAGGATGCACTCGATCCCCTTGACCAAATGTTTTATAAAGGTATTAAGCAGGACTGGCCCCAGTACTGAGCCCTGGGGGAACAGCACTTGTGACCGGCTGCCAGCTGGATGTAGCTCCATTTATTGCCACTCTTTGGGCTCAACCATCCAGCCGGCTTTTAACCCCACAAAGAGTGCACCCATCCAAGCCATGAGCAGCCAGTTTCTCCAGGAGATGCTGTAGGAGCTGTTGTCAGTGGCTTTACTAAGGTCCAGGTAGACAACATCCACAGCCTTTCCCTCAATCACCAGATGGGTCATCTTGTGGTAGATCAGGTTTGTCAAGCAGTACCTGCCTTTTATAACCCCATGCTGTCTGGGCCTGATCCCCTGGTTGTCCTGTATGTGCTCTGTGCTGGTGCCTGCAATGGTTACGAACAGAGAATAATAATTCTGTGGGTTGATAGTGTTTTTCCTTTGGTGATCTTTTATTTATGTTCAAAGAAGAGTCTTTCATTTTCAACAATTTATTTTCACAGAGACAAATCATGACAAGAGTTTGACAGTGTCATATACTGAATTATTAAGCCCAGAAATAATTACCTCCAAAATTGCTATGTGTCTCTGTGTATTTAGATGGCTGTATCAGTTTGCTAAGGAGCATTTGGTAGTTTTCAGTTGCTTCCAACAAAGCTAACTGACCTGTATTCTGTTTATCCATTGTTACGCTGCTTGGATTATGTGTATCCAACCCAAAACACATCTGTGCAGTTTTGGGTTTTGAGGCATACCTGAAGGTAGGGAGTTTAAATAGAATAGGCAGAAGTTATTGTTATTTCTAGCAGTATTATCTGCTGCAAGTACGAAGAACCTTTGGAATACTGGGGGTAGAGGTAGTGTATCAAGTGTACAGTGTTTGGTTTGGCACCTCAGACTTTATCGGCAAATCTTACGAGCCACCCTGATTTTTAAATGTTCCATCTATAAAAGATTGTTCATGTGCCTGTGCTTCAGGCACCATTACATGCATCTGTACAACTCAAAAGCCCTGTATTTCAGAAGAACTCCTAGTTTTCTTTCTAAGGAGGGAAGATTATTTCATATTACCACTGACTAAATCTCTGTTTATGTCAAAAAGTGAAATGTTTCAAATATTTTTTTTCCCTGGCCCTGGTGTATTTTTGCATATTTTTTAGCCATATAATAACCCATCTTATGACCCCTCCTTGTACAACAGCACTAAGTAACAATTAAAAATGAGCTGTTTGACGGATTCAGTGGGGAGCATGTATTTGTCAGGGGGTTGAAATTCAGGTGTGTTTTGTTGCTTAACTCACCATCTCCTTTCTGTTTTGACATGGCAACATGGCATTGACCTTCTGCATGAAATCTGAACCTGCAGAAGGAACGTTCCCTACTGGGCATATTGTGTAATTAGCCCATGTGAGTCTTGAACTAACCTGCCAAAACACTAGCAGTGCTACTTCTCATCATCAGTGGCTTGCAGAGGAGTGGTGTGCCTACCTGCACTCCATTTGTCTTTGCAGCTTCAGCCTCAGCCAGAAGGATCCTCTTCACAGCTCTGTCAGCTTGTAAGTCCAAGGCAGGACTCAGAATGAGGTGGCTGAGATTACTCTATCCCCTTGCACTCTGCTTTTGCTTTAACCAGAAGTAACATTAACTAAACTAAAGCCTTAGCTAGCTAAGGTTATTAGCAGTAAAAAGATGCATGTTGGTTATTAAATCCTTATTCTGAAAGAGAGTCAGTCAGTCTAATAATCTCGTTTTGCCTTGGGACTCATATTTCTTGAGAATAAAACAGAACAGTTCGCTAAAGGGAAAACCGTAAGTCCCCTATGTTTCAAGAAGTCACATATCAAAGTCTCCTGAGTGTAGGTAACATCTTTGCATCTGCCAGCTGCAAATAAAGATGAATTAGTAAATACAGAGCTTGGTTATAGTCTAGAGAATACAAGAATATGAAGACCTTATAAAGTCACTGTAAAGATATACAATATAATTCAAAGGCGGACAGCTAATGATCAAAAAGAAAAGAAAAAAATGGAATTGTCATTTTTTATCAGGCAAATGTACCACAGTAATAGAACACTACAGTGAAGAAGCACTGATGGCTTCAGCAGAAAGGAAACACAGATTTCTGACTATAAGAAATCATAAAGTCGACATTTTCTGTGAATAATCAACAAGTTCTGTTCTCTTTTTTTTATTAATGCTTAGTTCATCAGCGTTATTTTTCTTCAATTATAGCAATATTTGTTATTCTTGGGGGAATCATCCCCAGTTGTGAATCTGGGAGTGGTGCTCTACATAAGGCTTTGAGGTGGTTGCTTATAGCTGAAATCTGGAGTTTACATGCTCCTTTCTTTTAGATTATATTATTTTTGACAGGTGGAACATCTGAGCATTGTTATTACATGGATATATTTACTCCCAAACAAACACGTAGGCTCATACTTAGCTTCATTTAAAAAATCCTACAAAAAAGATGACTTCAGAATTTTAAAGTATCTTGGTAGATATCAGTGAAAACAATTGTCTGTGTATTAAATAATTTCCTTGAAATACCGTTGCAACAGTGCAGATAAAATCCATTATAAGATCTCATTATACTGATCTCATTAACATTAGTTAGAGAATTTGTAATTCTAAAGAAGGTACTAAAAGATGGGAATGGATTCTTTTTGCATTTAAAGTAATAGCAGGTAAGTAATATATTTTAAATTAGATATGTATATTTTTACATTTTTATATAGTATCAGTTTGTCAATCCTGGTCATTTGCATTAATCATCCAAGGTGATGGCTGTCTTGCTGGTGCCATGGCCTAAGGCGATTCAGGACCCTTGAGTAGCTTTGATTATTAATTGATAGTTACAGTAATTTATGAAGTATGTCCTAATTTTTCCTGCTCTGGCATTCAAAAAATAACCAGGTTACCTGGTAGACAGGTAAACATAAATTCTACCAGCAATGTAGTGTGTGGGTTTGGCTGTGATGTTTCAGCATTACCTTTAGTAAGACAGACTATTTTAATAGGTCTCCATGTGCCATTTTACCCTATTGAAATACCTCAATTTGCCACTGAACCTAGTGAAAAAGGGATTTCAGTCTCCCTACCTTTCCTTTTCTTTTAAACACTTGAAAGTCATGGTCAAAATACTTCCCTCTGTTGTGTTTATTGCTGAATGGCTCAGCTATGTTTAGACGTCAGGTGTAGTCAGTAGGCTTAAAAATTTATCATATGATTAGTTAATACTGATTTATCAATGGTCTACCTGTATAATGTGGTATTAAATTACAGTATTCTCCGTATTTTTTCTGATGTTTTCTTCTGTTATTTGAAATAGAAGTGTCTGGAGCAAGGATGGATGGTATTTAAAAGAAACATTATGAAGCTTGCATTTCTTCAGTTTGCAGTTGTGTTTAATGAAGTGTTCCTTTAAGATAATGTGGCTTTACCTGTGCCATAGGAAGTGCATTTAGTGGTTTTTGAGAAAAATATTTATTTTTTGAACATACTATAATAATGGCAAGCAGACTTCCCAAAACCGTTAAAAGCCTGTTATCCAGTTTGGTATATTTTTTCAGATGTTTTCCTGATATGTTTTCTGAAATTGAGAACTTTTTTTGACAGTTTTGGGTTTTGTTGGTCTTTTTTTACTCAGGGAAAAATGCTGTTCAAGTGCACTGCTACTACACCTGTCATTTACATCCTAGATAAAAAGGAAGAGAGTTTTGCCCCAAGTTGTTCCGCAGAATTTATTCCCATGTCCCTAAATTTAAAGAGGAACTGAAAGAAAATATCCTCATTAACATTTAATGCACTGTATGATCTCATAGTTCTGCTGAAGCAGAAGACTGTAATCCATAATTTAAGAGTGTGAAATGCACTTTCTTTACTTTATGCAATTAAACCCAACATTATTTAAGAAATACTTTTCATATTACTTAGGCCTGCCTTTTAAAAACATGACAAAATGGGGATATGGAAGGAGAGGTTTCTATTCTAAATTATGACTCAGAAGATGACACTTTAACTCATTTGTTCAAGCAGTGGACTGAATCTCCATTAGCAACACGTTACCTTAATCCTCTTCTGGTATTTTCCATCAGCTGAACATTTGCATGATTGAAACTGAGAAAAAGAATCATAGGATGATTCTCATGACACATCTAAGGCTCTATAGAGACTGCAGAGGGAGATGAGCTCTCAGGGCAGAGATGTTGCCTGGCATGGGAATTCATAGAATCATAAAATCATTTAGGTTGGAAAAGACCTTTGAGATCATCAAGTCCAACCATTAACCCAGGACTGCCAAAGTCCATCACTAAACCATGTCCCTGAGCACTGCAGCTACACATTTTTTAAACACCTCCAGGGATGGTGATTCCACCACCTCCCTGGGCAGCCTGTTCCAGTGCTTGAACACACCTTCAGTGGAGGAGATCTTCCTAATATCCAATATAAACCTCCCCTGGCATAACTTGAGTCCATTTCTTCTTGTTCTATTGCTTGTTATCTGGGAGAAGAGACCTACCCCCACCTGCCTACAAGCTCCTTTCAGGTAGTTGTAGAGAGCAACAAGGTCCCCTGAGCCTCCTCTTCTCCAGACTGAACACCCCCAGCTCCCTCAGCCGCTCCTCACAAGACCTGTGCTCCAGACCCTTCACCAGCTCCGTTGCCCTTCTCTGGACATGCTCCAGCATCTCTGTGTCCCTCCTGAAGCGAGATTGGCACAACTATAAAAGTAGTTGTAAAAAGGGCAGCAGAACTTCTGGTATTCCCTGTGCTGCTGGACAGTTCCCCTGCGCCCTGGCTCTCTGCAGCGCTGCCTGCCGCCTTGTTTGTGTTTCTCCAGAAATTGCTGTGGGCATGGGTATACTTTTAACATTAGAATGAACATTGCCTTGAAATTAGTCTACATCATTCAGTCTGGTCGTTAAAATTAGAAAGGAACAACTTCAGACTGACTTGAAAAGCATATGCTTCAAAAATACATTCATGAATGTTTATTTAAGTTAAGGACTAGTAAGAATAAAAAACCCCACTTGAGTAGTATTGTACAGCAATGTCACAGTTTGAGACAGGTTGACAGTGTAGAGTCTAATGGGGCTGCAGAGAGGCGACTGGTGCTATGGTTTTGTCTTACCTTGTTTCAAATAGCTGGGTTTAATCTGACTTTATTATTCATGGGGCACTTATTCCTTCTGGGAGGTGATTTACTTCTGACAGCAGTCAAAGGTAAAAGTTAGGGGGGCTGATTTCTTGAATTGATGGCTAAATCCATGAAGTTGCACGACCAACATACTGTGATCAGCTGGATTCTGTTATTGGTTGCTTTTCTTGGTGGTGGTTTTGTTTCTTTCTGCCAGGAACATCTGAAGCTTTCCTGATTTGAGAACTTACTTCTTAGTGTCATGGGATTCCAAGTCAGGCACAGCTGCGGGGCAGATGTGTGTAGACTTCCCCTTACAAGGAACTCTTCAAAGAAATCCAAAAGGCTTATAAATAAATAAGTAAATAAGTATATTACCTTTAGGTTTTATTAGCATAAAGCTGGATTAGTTAACTTCCTAAGAAAATTCAAAGAACTTAGGGAAAGCAATAGAAATGAGAAAGACTTATAAACAAATGCCTTCCCAGAGTTAATTATTATTTCCAGAAAACCCACTGCCCTCCTGGCTCAGCACCATCTTGTGAGGCCCATGGGGTGGGGGGAGGGAAAAGAGAGAGGAAAAAAGCCCCAATCAGGTCTGAGGCCTGGTTATCTGCTCCTTGCAATCATTCCTCCACCTTTTCAAATGAGTTGCAGGCTTCCAGCTCTGTACTGTCATGCAGGTTCCTTTGCTTGAACTTTTTCTCTTTGAGGAAGCTCAGTGTCTTCCCAAAGGAAGGAGCAATATCCACTTTTCAACAGATTCCATCCCAACAAGTGTTCATAACTGCCATCAAGAATGAAAACCAAGAACTGCCCATCACAGTTTATTCACACTATAAATTTATTTCCTAGCAGTAAATGAGACAGGTGGAGAAGCAAACTCTACTCCAGTATGACTTGATGGAATTGACATGAGCGTAAAGGTGCTCTGTACTGGTTTATCTATTTCTAGATGTGGAAGCATGAGAGTAAAAAGATATTACGGTATGAAGAATCCAATGTAAAGAAGGTATAGCCATATCTAAATCAGCAGCTGTAGTTGTATGTATGTAATTACTACACTAAAAGAACCCAGAAAACAAAATTTTTATTATGCTATAATCTGTGTATAGAATAGCATTAGGTATATATGCACAAACTGGCAATTGCAACGAAGAATGTGTGGCAGATAATTTCAGAATACTCAGGCCTGTGTGTGAGGTATTTTCTGCCTGTGCATGCTTTTAAAATAGTTTTCATTCCTTTGCGCATGCAGACTGTTTTTGAGATTTCATCTGAAAATGATCCTACTGCATTTCAAGGAAGAAGGAAAGGCATTTCATTGAGGGGTCACTTTTAAATGTTCCTTCAAAACACACTCAAGCAGAAGTATTTCTCTGAATAATGCATAATGGCAGTGTTGTATAGCTCCTATTAATATGGTTATCAATTGATTTTTTTCCTTGAAAGAGAGATTCTTAAGACACCGATCCTGGTACCTGAAAACATGTTATTTAGTCATTGGTGTTTTCTCAGTTGTGCTGGTCTGTCTGTGGTTGTGTGTGTGTGTGCGCACATACAGCTCACAGGTTTGGTGATTTGTGTACATGGATGATAAGAGTTTTCAGGGGTCAGTCTTATGAATCCAGAGTCTTTATTCATCCCCTTTGGGACAGGCTATTTAGTATCAAAGAAAATGCTGCAAGTTATTTCTTTTCCTTTCATTAATTGTGGAGTTTTAACTGGTGAGGTGTGTAGGCTGGACATACGAAAGCACTTCTGTGTGATGTGATAAGTGACTTTCAGAATTGAGCACTTATCCTTCTGAAATAGGTTATATGGATTTTGTAAGGCTTGCTTGGTGTGCAACTCCAAATGAAAGCAACTTTCAGTTTCCATAGAAATAAGTACAGCATGTGTTTAAAAACTTCGAATCATGGCCCTATTTAATACTATCAAAAGAGATTTAACAGCAATGTAAATCTGAGTGCTGAAGTTGCAAGCTACTTGCTGCTTTATTGCTACCTAACATTTTTCAGTTTCTGGGAATATCTGTATCTGCACTGTTTCTCTGTTTTTTGAAAAAAAAAAATATCAGGAGCTGTATGGTAGGTTGAAGCTGAACATTCATTCATTAAAATTACTGTTCATGTTCACAGTTCAAAGTAAGCAAGCAGTAAATTTAATACCTGTTTTTAATTTCTGGTGGTTACATGTGACATAGAAGTATTGCTGTCTGAAGCAAAGACAGTGCAAAGCTGCTCAGAAACTGAAAGGCTGTGTATAGAAAAGCTTTGGCAGAGCACCACGCTGGGCATTGACTGGGTATTATTGGAGATGGTGGTGGCTGTGTACGGAAAAGTAGAACGTAAAGCCAAAGAGAGCTGTGGAAGTTTCACCGTGACTTGATTGGCATAGGCTTTCCAGGTCTGTTTGTTACCCTGCTAATACATCCTTATGCATACTGAAATATTTGAAGAAGTGTCTGGCAAGAAGTCTGTGATAAACTGGGGGCTGTCAGTCAGAAACAGAATCCAAAGAGTTATTTAAAAAGACAGTAAGTCAGTGAGATAAGCAATTCTTCTGAAATATCTAAGGTTATATGGAAATGGATGTTTTCCATTCCTTTTAGAATATGGAAGGTTTTGCAGGAGCCTTTTCTTGTTTTGCTCGGTAATATTGCTAAACTAATATTACACAGACATTGCACAGGCTAAGTGAGAAAGGTAAACTTCCAATAGTTAATGCAATATGATTTTTTGCTTCTCAGGCATTGACAACTCTTGTCGTTTCTCTAGTTTTATGCTGTTTGCTTGCCAAAATTCTTTGAAGTTGAACATACATGGAAGTCTTCCAGTGTAAGAAAAATACATAAGTATACCAGTGTCCTAAGAAGGTGGTATGTCATGGCAGGAGAAGTCTAGATTTTCCTGAGAGAACTAAATACAGAATCTTATAGTTGTGATTACCTTCTAGAAAGTTTTCATTATTTCTATTAAAGAGAGATTGTGTATCCCTGCAACACATTTTATGATTTAGGATTCTTGAGGGGCAGCTAGTTACACTGTCAGAAAAAAACCCTGAAATATTATGATTGATTATGAAGTTAAAGCAGGCAGGGCATAAACATGGTAATTCTGATTCCCTAAGATATTTGATGTTTTAGGACAGTAGCTAGATAAAGAACAAAAATGGAATGTACAGGAGAAAGTAGGCATGGTAAGAGAGACATCTCTCCATAATTCAGTAGACTCACGATTCAAATCTGTTTTCAGATCTACCGAAAACTTGCCAAAGGAGTTCCTAATGTAAGGGTAGACATTAGCGTAATACCAACTGGTAAATTCATCCACCCTGCAGTGTAAAGTGATTCTCAGAGTACAGGAGTACCGCTTTAAAATCAAAGTGTGGAAGCATAGCTTTTGAAGGTGAAATATTTGGAGCATGATGTAGAGGAAGCCTTCAGGTGAAGGCTATGAGTAACAACTGCCTGCTCTGGTTCAGGAAAAGCAAGTATGCTGTTTCTATAACTGTTTATAAAACTTGGACTGCTGAAGATTTCAAACAGTGAAGAGATTTCTTGGTAAAACATAGAATAGGAAGGCATGGAAAATTACTGCAAGTGAAATAAACTTGCATTACAAAGAAAACGTTTTTTGAGACTGAGCCAGCTCCAAAAGTTTCATGTCATTCATGGTTCAGTATTGGAGTATGTTGCGATTTGGGCATCTGCCTGGAACAGAAGCTGACAATTGTATTTCCTGACAGCTGTGAAGTGCTTCACGAAATAGCCCGAAACTTACCCAGTAAGAAGCCAAGAGTCTGTGATAGTACCAAACGAGTGGAGTGGTTTGGGTGGTCTGAGTCAGTTCAGATGGGAAAGCTCAGCATGCAAAGTGTTTCAAAGGGTGTGAAGCAGTCTAGGTTCAACAAAAGGTAATCCACCTTGGAAATTAAAATCTAAGAGAAATCTAGTGTCAGATCTCAGGATAAGTTCCCACAACATGGTGCAGTGATTTGTCTAATTAGCTGCGGCAGAACACTTCTGTAATGCAGCTATACTGCCTCTAGTATTTGAGCTAGCTTGAGCAGCTCCACAGTCAGCATTATATCCTGCTGACATACCTTGGAATTCAGCTTACTGCCTGTGCAGAACAAGAACACTACAGCTCAGAGCCAGTCTGCATGGAAATTCGGGCAACCAGGTAGAAATACAAGCAGAAGAATAGGAGTCAATTTTCATTAAAACATTTCCTATCTAATGTGTCTCATTGCTTTCTGCTGACACACTGTCCTGTTCTCACCGTGCTGTACCTCCCTGTTGTTTCATAGCAGGACAGCTGGGCCCTTGAGTAATACTGAGTGAAATGGAATAGGTTGGTTAATCCCAGCCTCCAACAGTACCAAAGCAAGCATGGCAACTCTGCCACTGATTGTTTTGTGTTGCTGTGTCTCATTCTCTCTTAGTCTAGAATTATTGTGGAGAGTTATTTGGAGGTTCTGTAGTCAGTGCCTGCACCTGTGCATAGAAAATCCACACCCTCCAAGTCAGGGATGTTTGAACACAGCTGTTCTAAACAAGCCCTTGTGAGGAGAAACATAACTTCTCCTGGGATCAGCATTAATTACCTCGATACCAAACTTCTTTCCCAGAACCTGTAAAATCCATCTTTCCTTGGGCTACCAGTTTAAATAGGAGAGGAGACTCCTGCCTACCTCTTCCTTCACTGGACCTTGCAAACAAGTGCCACCTGTTGGGAAAGATTAGTAAAAGCTTGATATCCATCCCTGGATGTTGTAAAAATCTGAATAATTAATTTATTCTGGCACAGGTTGCCTCAGCTTGCTCTTCTGCACCTTTGCTACTCATTCTTTATCTGTTCTTCCTACTCTTTAGCCAAGAGTTTCTGTTCTACCTCCAGCTAGAGACTGGTGCTGTTGGTTCTTCTTGTGTGATCTCATTCACACACAACAGTGACAGTGTTGTGGTAAAAAGATTAGCGCGTTGGTATTCTGCCTCCCAGCCCCCATCTCTGAATCTTTTTATCCTCCTTTAAGAGCAAAACTGAAAGGAATCAGTCATGCATGGAAATAGGTATTATAGGGAATAGGGTTTATTACAAAAGTCCAAGTAGGAAAAGAGACTTGGAGAATTCTGTTCAAAGTTAAAGGCAATGCCAAAAATTAAGAGTCTGAAACTGACCTCTTAATATAATTACTTCTGTGTTTAGACCAATACCCATAAAGAACTGTGTTCACACTGAAAATGAGAATGAGGTATCTGTATCAGTGGCTGGAATGGGAAAAGAGTGGCCCTCCTATTTCATGATAGTCACATTTGTTGCTGGGTGTGTTTCATTTGGCATGGCTTGTTAGAAAATTAAACTAAGACATGTTATTAATTGTTTTTTTTCATCCCTTTAGCTATCAACTGAGTTAGTGGTTGTTTTACTGAAGGAGGATGTGTTACTTTTTCATTACTGATGATTAGTTATGGAACGACTGTACTGCATGAAGAGGACTGGGACATGAGTGGCAGTTTTCAAGTGGGATGTAACTGACCCACCACATGTTTTAGTGATATTAGTGGTGTTAGACAATCTGCAGTACATATGTACATATGTAACATACAGTGTTTTCAAACATAAAACCATCTTCCTTCTAAGTAATCCCTTTTAAGAAAATATCCAAAAAGCATTCTAGCATTTGAATGGAAATTCAGGTGGAATGCTAGCACTTGAATCGGAAGAACATTCTTCAAAAGCCCTGCTGAGGTCTGACTACTTACCTACAAATGTTTGGAGATTCTATCACTTTTGTGCAGAGTGCTTAGGATGTATAACCCAGTTGAGGTTATTGGAGCTTCACGAACAAGGAATCCTTAAAGTCTGTAATCTTCTCAGCAGTCAAATTTAATAGGCAGGTTTGAGGAAATTCAACTATATAAATCAGAGGATCTCTTTTATAACCAGTGCAGTTGTGCTGGGTTTTGCTCGAAACCAGACAATAGGAAGTAAAGGCTAAGAAGCAGTCTGTTAGGGAGGTATTTATAACAGAGAAAATAATTCTGATTTACAGAATGTTAATCAAGAGCAATCCTGGGGGTGAAAAAACATAGTATGTTTGGAAGCTGTCTTTATCTGAGGCCAAAAGATGACATACATTTTACAGATGTTGAGAAAACTCTGAACTTCCCCTGCTTAAACAGGTTTAGATTACTGTACCTGGAGATGCATTTTGTGTGTTAAGAGAAATGATTAGAGAGTCAAGGCCTTTAGGTATAAAAATATTTAAGGAAAAGCAGTATGAAATTTGACTTTCTGGTTTCCTGGATAATCCATGGCTTATAATTCTGAAAAGTAATTTCTTTTCAAGTATTGGATGTAACACAGCTTGGTCAAGCCATCCTCACACATCAGTGAAGAATGTTAAAAGCAGACATAGTAAATGAAAATTGACGTTGTAATAAAACAAGAGACTAATGTCATTGATTAATCCCTGTTGTGTGAGAACATGCCGTCACTGCAGAAATCACTAACGTGGTCCTGTCTTGGGCTACCACTGTCAGTAGCTGTCAGTACAGCTATCATTTTGGATGCAGACAGTGTAAGAGAGCTCGCTCTTAGAAGACAGAGCACTCTGAAGACATTTTTATTATGTTGTTGGTTTTATGACTTCACTGAGAGCATTTCCTGCTCGGTGCTTTTAGCATAGAACAGGACACAGTAAGAGCCAGATAGAATTGTTTTTAGGGAAGAGCATGTGTTGGAAACTGCTAGGTTGCTAAAACAGAAACGTTTCATGAGTATGTTTTCTTCTCCAGTTATTTTCCTCTGGGATGAAGACTACCATGAAATAGTGGATGAGTTTGTTTTGTGTCTCTATTCTTTTGGGTAAATCCAGACTGGCGATAAGACTAGTTTCCTTATCTGTTTTCTGAGGAAGATTAAAGAGATAAATGCATGTCATTCTTCCTTAATGTTATGGCTTTCATATTGTCTCTCTCTTTCTACATTTATATATGTGTTCTAATGCTAGAGAATAATAAAGGCCATATTTGATGGCAACATTTATACAGAAAAAAGAATGGTGGTATTTGGTTTATTGCAATAAATTCTAATGATGCCATCCTTTAAGGCAAGGCTTTTGTTGGAAAGCATCTTTCTCCTGATGTCTTCCCACCTTTCATTCCAGTGTGTATCAGCAGCATTTCTATTATCCATACCCATATCCAATGATACAATGGGAGATGGTGCCTATAGGGAGCACCTGTCTCACTGGAGGGCCCTCTGCTCTGCCGCTCATAGCACAAGTTGCTAAAGTCCATTTGTGCTCTTTTAGTATTTGTTGAAGGTGCACTGCTGTGAACACACCTTGTATCATAAATTGTTAAAATCTCTCTGTGCTCTCTTAATATTTGTTGCATATGCATGGCTGTGAACACATTCTGGATGTACAGCCAGGGTGTTGTGGATGATGCTGGTTACATTTCTGCATTCTAGCTAACAGAATAATTTCAAAGCATGGTAGCCATTTGTTGATGGCTGAGGTTTACATTGATTTTATTGTATTTTCATTGAATGTGTTGATCCACCAGCATACAAAGTGTAATCAACCAAAGAGCTCCAGGAACCTCCACTAAATTTGCAAGATATAGTTTCTTTTATAAAACAACATAGTATTCTAAAAAAAGGATAAACTTAGGCTGTAGCTATTAATATATTGACTTACAAGGTGCCTGGCATGTGGAATGATAACTCCCCATATTCATCCCACCTAATCAGTCTTCCATGAGGCTGCTTATGGTGAAATTACTTAATCACTTGTTTTATGACTGAGAAAGGCTAAGAGCAGAAGGTGTTATTACTTCAGATAAAGTGTTGCTATGTACTGCAGATGCCATACTAGTACAAGATATAGTCTATGGGGACATCCTCCCATATGGTCTGTGGTAAGCTAAACTCTTGGCTGATGCTGATGCCCACTATATTTTGTATTTTTTTGTAAGTGAATGTAAATGCTGATTTGTAAAACTTGAGTAATCATTTATTTAAAATTTACATTCTGGATGGCTGGATTGAGTGTTGATTTTGGTAAACTCACTAAGACATTCAGTTATTTTTATTTTCTTTTATGTCCACTGAAATTTAAAATGTGTATGAATCCTGTTAGGAGAAAATGGCATTGCTTTTTTACAAATGGTATATTTTCATTCCACACTTTGTTTGTGTATCGAGGTTTTATGTTCAAAGTGTTACTGCACATTTTATTTCTATGTCTGTATCTTGAAATGCTTATACTAGCTCAATATAAGTGACTGCAGCTGCAGAATTTTATTTAATCCTGTTAGATAGCACTTCTCTGACTGTTTGAGTCTTCCAGAATTATCTATCTGTGTTTATTTTAGATTGTTCAGAATATGATTACTAGTCAGGTTTTTTATAACTAGGCAGTCAAAAATAGGTTGCTTTGCCATACTCATGGGTTTGCTATATTTCCTTTTTTTTTTTTTTTTTTTTTTTTACCAGCTTGTATACCTTACCAGGAAGATACTGCAAGGAGTTGTCTGCTATTCATTTGTCTGGTTCTAAGACCTTACAGAGTGTTAAATAACTTGGTATCTGCTTCCCATGGCTGTGGATGAAAAGGGAATAAATGTCTACCTAATGAAATGTGCCATTACAAATAATTTTTTTATGTTTTGCTGGATTTTATTATTTTTGATAGAAACATGCTGAAATATCAAAGAAGGAAAAAGGTGTTGCAAGGAATTCTCAAGTTTCATTATGGTTTTCATCAGCTAGTGTTGGTTTGGTCTACTGTTTGAATTTCCAGTTAGTATCACATAGTTCTGTGTGGCTGATGAATTTCAAAATGTGTCTTGGATGGTATTTGTTGTGAATGGAGCAAATTTTTGAATTTAAGAAGATATTTTGAGGGGGAGAATCCCCATGGCCCTACCTTCCATTGGTGAAATGGACTGCATCAATTGAAGTCAACTAACGTACTTTCCTGTAAGGAGATGAAGACTGAGTTAAAAGTTCAAAGAAAAGGTGATTTTACTTTCTCATCCAGAGATTAAAAAAAAACTTTATTGTTTTTAATAGGCATAGCTTTTTTTTTCCTCATTTTTATACCTGGAAATTACTAAGGTGAACGTGTTCTAAAATACACAAAAATCTCACGATGGCTTCCTGGTTTGTTGTTTGGTTGTTGGTGTTTTTTTGTTTGTTTTCCTTCTCCCCTTTTTCTGTTCTCCACTTTCTGCCATTGTCTACAGAACTTTACCAAAAATGCTACTCTCAGAATGCTTTCGTAACAGCCCGGTGTACCAAACCTTCTGCCTTCTCTTTCCTTTGCCTTCCTCTACTTTACCTCTCAATATTTATTACTCCTTCTACTGTATTTCCATTTCCCATTGTCCCTGTCCCTCCCTGGACACTGTCCCACTAGCTACGTTCTTCTGTTCTCCATTTGCAAAATCGTTCCCAGCTGATGAAGTTTTGGTAACATCACAAACGAGAATATGGGAGGAAGTATCTGCAGAACATGCCCTGCTTGACTGCTGGCACAGCAGGTGAAGCGGGTATCAAAACATAGCTGAGAAATGGTTAAGAAAATTAAGCACGCCACAGGTAGGTCTGGCAAAAGCAATTTCAATAATAAATTAGAATACTGATATATGCTTAAAAATTTAGAATAGGCAAACTTCTGCTAAGAGATTAGTTTAGGGGGAAGGGATGGAGAGAAAGCCATTGTGTTAAACTCACCCACATAAACTGAAGAGAAGCATGTTCTGCACATTTTCTTGGCCTGTAACAGCAATAGACAAGCTGCAGTGCTTACCCCAGAACTCATCAGCTAAAGGCAGCTGTACCTGAACCTCTGACCTTAATTTAACTTGACAGGGCTAAACTGTGGCTGATGAACTACTGAAAAAGTTTAATCCCACAGCACCAGCTAGCTAAAGCTATTACTTTAAGATTTACTATTTGAAAAACTATACTTTTCTGTCTGTAAGTGACTGCTGAGTCAAATACATGTAATTTAAAGATGGACTGCAGTTCCATAAATGCGACTAACTGCTTTCCTGCTACAAAGTAAAATACCCTGGACCAGCTCCAGTTTTCTACTGAAACAAATAAATTACACAAAAGATTTTATTAGTTTTTAATATGTTAGGCTCTTTAGCTAAGTCTTTTAAAAGACAAATGTTACCACACAGGGACATGAACACAAGAATTTTTGTTGGGAAATAACACCTCTGTAAAGACACCTTTTTTTCCTCAGTTAGTGCAATAATAGCAGAACTCAGGGACTGTCCTCAAGGTCACAGTCTTCCAAATGCATTTGAAGATCTATATCTGCAAGTTACCAGGATTATGTATTTGTAAGGGAAACTTGTAATTGGCTCCATGTGTCATCCATTTATAACATATTATGCATACAGTATTATTTGTCTGGTTAATTTTTATTTTGAGACATAAATAATCCTTATTTACTAGGTATTCCTTGCATTTTTTCCTCTCTGTCTTCCTAGAAGTCAGACTCCTCAGGGCATGAGCAAAGCAGTGTTCGTTAGAGTATTGGCAGTAGAAGAAACCAAACCCAGCTTATTTTTCAGGCCCTCAATGGTAATGTGATCAGACTACTCCGATTGCGGTGTAGCCACAAGTCAGCCAGGTATTAGTCTAGCATGATATATTTATTGTGTAATAGTATGTCAAACATCAAATGAGTCTCAGTTGTTGAGTGTTATCTTCTACTGGGTTACAGTCTTCAGATGCCCCTTATCTAGTCTGGGCTACTCTTACTGTATTATAATGTAAGGACTTTTAAAGTCACTGTTCTGTGGAGTACACAGTATTTTTGGTTGTTCATTTGTTATGCTGATACAGTTGAAAAGCACTCACTATTCCTAGAGCTATGCAACTATCGGTCAAATGATGGTAGTATGCAAAGATACATGAGAATGTCAAGACACTGTGCAAGTTGTAGTTGCTCTTGTGAAAGAAATGCAGACATGCAAATTTCATTTCTGTTCAAGGCACAAGAAGAAAAATCAATATTTTCCCAATGGTGGAAATATAAATCAGTGTAAATGTATGAAGGTATATTTCTGTATTCTCTTTCTGCATGTTACAGTCTCTAATCAGTAGCTGCAATCAGTGCACTGGAAAATATGAACATGTATTGATCATTTTCTTACCTAAAAAGAACAGAAGAGTACTGCTAAAGAGAACACATTTTTTGCTTTCAAATTCCTTGCTGATATTTGAAATACTTTACTTGGCTTCTTACTGCATAAGTTTCTGAGAATGTGGAGTCAAAACCACATATGGTTTATACACTTTATACATTGAAATGTCCGTTTTATGTAAAATTGGACATCTGTAACTTTATGTGAGTTTATAAATGAGAATAAGTCACATGGTTAAGAGCCAGCACTTGACTGAAATAAGACAATAAAGAGAATGAAACCATTTTTGATGGGTAATGTGTTTGGTCTGAATGACCTTTAGTCTAGCTTTGGAAAGGGCTCTGTGTGATGTGTGCCCCAATACTAGAATCCCACTAAATATAATAGAGTAGGTATCATTTTCTGACAAATTTAGCTATACTAGGTTGTTTGAAACACTGTTTGCAGACGATGAATGAGGCCCTAAAATAAATGCTGCGGATTAAAAAGAGTGATATAGAGCCCTCAGATCTCATATGATTTGCAAATTCAGGTGGGTAGATATCACTTGCAACATAAGTGACATAAGCACTGCTATATAAGAAATAAAGACTGTTCTTATCCTCTGTTTTAATGCAGACACCACCTTCTCCCCATTAATTTGAAACTGAAAGGCTTTGTACTTTTTGTGTGGGATTCATTAAACAGATCTATAGGCAGATATATATGGCCACTGCAGAATGATGATCAAGTGCTGATATGACAGGGATTTAGTTCACATAATCACAAGTTGTGATTCTTTTGTGAGCTTAACCCTTTAATTTTCAGTTTGTATAAAGATATCTTACAAAAAGTGACTTTTTTGACAAGAAACATTCACACTGTATCAGGAAGCTTTAGTGGGAGGAGAGTGCAAATTCAGTGGATTTCCCTTTAAAAATATGATGCATATGTAAGCTATGCATATGAAACCATATGAAAAAGCCACTGTACTGGAAATACGTATATATATATTTTTCTCTCAGGGGGGCTAGTATTTATGCTAAACAGATAAGACTTTTTCTTAACACTTAAGAAAGAACTATGACTTTTTTTTCTTCTTCAGAGGAACCATAACTGTAGAACAGATTCACATGCATGACAAAACATTAATTTCTCCATTTGGAACACTTTATCCACTCTTTTTTTTCCTTCTTTCTACCATTTACTTTCCACTCAGCACCTGGCAAAACAGTGAACCATTGCAACTGCTTTTCAGTCATTACTGTATTATGGTCTATCTTTTACATTTTGGATAGGGAAATAAAAAGAGAACCTTTTAGAAACTGAATAAAAAGGACAGAGGTATTTACTTCCTGGAACACTGGAATCTGGAAAAGAATTTTAATTTCCTTAAAAGTGACTAAAATTACTTCAAGGTTCTCAAAATGCTCTGAAGGCATAAATGAGTTTAATTATTCCATTGTGGCATGGCCTTCCAAAAATACTATGAACATTTTTGCACTGAACTATACTATACGACTATGCTTTCGAACCTCTTATGTACCTAAAATAGGGAAGATATTTACATTTTCAGTAGTTCTATCAACAGTGCACATGGGTGATGTTATTCTCCATTTTCAAACAGCTGAAGTGTGGTATGTTTAACTCCTCTGAGGTCATATTGGGTGTTTGAATGGAGAACGGGGATAGTCAAACATTCAGGGAACTTTTGGGTTGCTTTTCTGTATTGTGCTGAATTGCAAAACTCGGAAAGATGGTTTATACCAAATCACAGAATCATAGAATAGTCTGGGTTGGAAGGGACATTTAAAAGTTACCTAGTCCAGTGCTCCATCCTAGCTCAGTTGTTCAGGTAAAATGTCCACTACATGAGTGGGACCGGAGCCTTGTTTAACAAAGACTAGTTATCACAGAACCATAGAAATATTTAGGTTGGAAAAGACCTTTGAGATCATCAAGTCCAACCATTAACCTAGGACTGCTAAAGTCCATCACTAAACCATGTCCCTGAGCACCGCATCTCTGTGTTTTTTAAACACCTCCAGGGATGGCGATTTCACCACCTCCCTGGGCAGCCTGTTCCGGTGCTTGAACACAGTTTCAGTGAAGGAGTTTTTCCTAATCAATATAAACCTCCCCTGGCATAACTTGAGTCCATTTCTTCTTGTTCTATTGCTTGTTATCTGGGAGAAGAGACCAACCCCCACCTGCCTACAAGCTCCTTTCATGTAGTTGTAGAGAGCAATAAGGTCCCCCCTGAGCCTCCTCTTCTCCAGACTAAACACCCCCAGCTCCCTCAGCTGCTCCTCACAAGACCTGTGCTCCAGACCCTTCACCGGCTCCGTTGCCCTTCTCTGGACACGCTCCAGCACCTCAATGTCCCTCTTGCAGTGAGGGGCCCAAACCTGAACCCAGGATTCGAGGTGCAGCCTCACCAGTGCCGAGTACAGGGGGATGGTCACCGCCCTGGTCCTGCTGGCCACAAGTTTCTGATACAGGCCAGGATGCTGTGGGCCCCCTTGCCCCCCCGGGCACACTGCTGGCTCATGCCCAGCCGGCCGTCAGCCAGCTCCCCCAGGCCCTTTTCCCCCAGGCAGCTTCCCAGCCGCTCTGCCCCAGCCTGCAGCGCTGCCTGGGGCTGCTGTGACCCAAGGGCAGGGCCCGGCACTGAGCCTGGTTGAACCTCCTACAACTGGGCTCGGCCCATCGGTCCAGCCTGCCCAGATCCCTCTGCAGAGCCTCCTGCCCTCCAGCAGAGCAACCCCCACCTCGGTTGTCGTCTTGGTATCATCTGCCAACTCACTGAGGATGCACTCGATCCCCTTGACCAAATTGTTGATAAAGGTATTAAGCAGGACTGGCCCCAGTACTGAGCCCTGGGGGAACAGCACTTGTGACCGGCTGCCAGCTGGATGTAGCTCCATTTATTGCCACTCTTTGGGCTCAACCATCCAGCCAGCTTTTAACCCCACAAAGAGTGCACCCATCCAAGCCATGAGCAGCCAGTTTCTCCAGGAGATGCTGTAGGAGCTGTTGTCAGTGGCTTTACTAAGGTCCGGGACCTTTACTAAGTTCCAACAGCCTTTCCTTCATCCACTAGGTGGATCATCCTGTCACAGAAGGAGATCAGGTCCATCAAGGAGGACCTGCCTTTCATAACCCCATGCTGGCTGGGCCTGATCCCTTGGTCATCCTGTATGTGCTGTGTGATGGTGCTCAGCATGATCTGCTCCATATTCTTCCTTGGCAGGTTATATTATATATGAGGTCATATTATATATAAGGTCAGGCTATTTGTATCCACCCCATGGTGAGATACAGGCTTGAAGCTGTTTCTTTCCCCCCAATACCACAAGGAAACCTTAAATCTTCCTAGAGACCTGCACCAGTCCTGCAGCAAAACTGCTTCTGCGGTCCATGTGCTGGTTCTAGCTTTCAAAATTTCCATAAGAAATTCTTAGCTTTCTGCTTTTGAAATAGACACATTGACTCAGATAACATCAATTACATTCTTAGTAGTTAAATACCTGGTTGAATTACAGCCTAATGAAACATGATAAACTCCATCTACAGTACACAGTGCTGGGCATTATTAACATACTGTTAATGAAGATAATATTTAGAGTATGAAGGGAAGTGTTTAGCTTGGGAGGAATACCAAGGCAAGATAATTTTATAACATGCTTAAATTGAGCACCACCCCTGATTATGCTTCCGTGAGTCTTAATAGGCATGCTATGCTGAGGTGTCTGAAGCTTATACTCTTAATTAAAACTTCTGAAAAGGCCTGACAGTGAGGAATACAACTATTTCATAGCACAGTTATCTTCTCAATCTGTTTAAAAACACTTTGCAGCTCAATAATGGTTTTAGGAAAGTCACCCAGGGCTTATTACTTAAATGATTGCTTTTTTAGTTGTTGACCTTGAACGCTAGTGCTCAGTACTGCACCTTTAATTGCACAGACAAGTGCGCCAAAATGTGGGTGTTTGATTAGGTAATCAAGAATTTAACCTCTGACTACCTAAAATATTTTGAAAGAGCTTCTTTTTGTGCAGTTGGAATGATTAGCTGCCAAAACTAAATTCTTTGTTAACACAGATGATACTTCACCTGTAAATATTTCAAATGAGTTGTTGATTTATGGTGGAGAGGTAAGCTTTTCTATTGTACTTGTATACTTTTTAAAAAAATAGAGAAGTAATTAAACTGCTAATAAAAGCAGACATTCAAAAAACCTGTTGGGGTGTAGTCATTTGTACCCTCATATAGCCTTGATTTACTCAGCAGGCGAAAGTGGTTTCCTCATTAGTTGGGGCACACAGTCTCAGTGTGATGCAGCTGCTTGATTGTACTGCCTTTCTGTGCTTTCTGCCTGCCTCTCATCTGCCAGCATCTCACAGACTGTGGCAGCATCCATCCTGGTAGCACTGTCCTGGGTGCTCTACTATCATTTGTATGGCAGCGTGATCACAGCCCTTACTGACGATGCTCTATTTGCAGCAAAAGCAAGTGACAAATTGTTACTGATTTTTATGCTCAGAAATATGCATCTGCTTTTAATGTTGCTTGAGCCACATCATCCTCAATTGAAATACAACTACACTTTATCCAAGGTGAGTTTCTAGAAATTGAAGATCACCAGTCTCTCCAGAACTTACTGCTTCACAGGTGTTTACAGAGAATATAATTCTCAAATACTTCCAATCACCACCTGCGGCAGCCTTGGAGCACCACTGCTTGTGCAGCCTATCTGCTATTGCTAGTCTTCAAAAAAGTGTGTAAAGACATTTGTTTCTTCAAACACCTGCACCTGGAGTTTGTTTCTGCCCAGAATTTGGGATAGATTCCAGATATATTTTAATATGGCTATAGAATTTGTAAATGTTATTAAAAAAATCATCATTTTTAATAAAGGTAATTAACAATCTCCACATTTACTGATGATGGCAGTAGTCCAGAGAAGTGATCTTTGCCTTATTTGTCCCTTTTCTATGTACACTTTCAATCAGCATTACTGGGGAGAATGTGAGAGAGCAGCTAGCTTTCTGGATCCCACGCTGAGAGCTGGAAAGGGCGTGTGTGTGTGTGGGAGCTTCTTTATAATCTTGTTACTTGTAAGCTGATAAAAAACATTGCAAACACTAAACATAGACCTACTGAGGTGCCTTTTTTTTTCACAGGAACACTCTTTGGAGTTGAATTACCCCTTGAAATTGACTGTGCTCACTGGTTCAAGAAGTGTATTTTTTTGTGCTACATTTTATGACCAGATGATGGCTAAGGCTCCACCAGGGTCTGAATTCCTTGGGTATTTTTTTCTGCATGCCTGTCTTTCTTATTTTGAATGTGATGGTTGCCAAGGCTTTAAGAGTTAATTTTTCTGCAAGAAAACCCTTGTCCGGTGTGAGAAGATGTGAGAGAGAAAAGCAGCACTATTGGCATTGACTCCCTTTGGGAACAGCGTGGGTGTTCTCCAGGCAGGGCCATTTACCGTGAACAGCTCTCTGGCCAGAAATCCAGTAGCAAATGACAGGAGCATTAGAGCAAAGCGAACTTCCACTGAAACAGCAGAAGTAGGAACATATTAAAAGGAGCATGCTCTCTGGACAAAGGCAGCTACTTTTGCCCAGAAATAAAATATGAGGGGGGAGGATGAACATAGCTTCTGGATGAAGATAAAGCTATTAGAAGTTTCATAAGTAAAATTACATTCAGGACATTGTTTCCCTGAGGAGCTTACTTCGCCTCCTCCCTCACTTGTTTCTTGGTTTGGTTTTTTTTCCTCCCATTTTTCACTCATTTTCTTTTTCAGGACTGTGTCTTAGAAATTCCTTTGCTAAACCCAAGTTACTTCTGTTACCAACTTGTTCTTTAAGAAATTAAGGGTAAGTCAGCACCTCTGGTATAGCTTTGTGTTTTCTAGGAGAAATTTATTCAATTCACTGTGGCACTAAAAGGCTTGAAGGGCTAGTTTCAGAGTTGGGGTAGCTGGATCTAAGGATCCTGCTCACCTGGAATAGTGTCAGATTAGAATTTGCACTTGAAAGAGCCAAAGTAACTATGGTTGTCACCCACTGTTTAGACCGAGGGGGCTTTATGGTATGTAAAGTACACGATTCTGTCACAACAGGCTAGCTTTCACTGAGAACAAGCTGCGATACAGGGCTTGGGTTTGACATTTTTATCAAGAATGAACCTATTTAAGATATGTGCTTATTGGATAAACACCAGAAGAGGAAAACTATATTATGGATTTTCAGTAAGTTAAAGAGGGAATAGATTATAGGCTTTTCATTTTACTGTTTGCATGGCTGAGGAAATAAGAAAACAGACTGAAAGAAGTGGCCCTAAATCTAAAGTTAAAGATATCATACATTATATAGTACTTAGCCAATCAACTGAACCCACAGGAATTCTAAACTTTTTGATTGCACTTAAGAAAATAATGATATATGGATATTATTTGTAGGGTTGCATTATGTGGCAATAGATTATCACATTTCTTTAATGCCTGAGTAGAGATTAAAGAATTTAGAGTTTTCACAATGGAAAACTGGATGCATGGAAAAAAGGGATCTTTGCTGTTTCTTTTCAGCAGAATATGCTGTGCTGGCTACTGCAGTGTTATTTTACATATACTTTGCATATAGCATTGGGTTCAATTAAGTTGTAGTGCTTTGACCCTGTCTCAATGCCAGGTGCCCACCAAAGCTGCTCTATCACTCCCCTCCTCAACCAGACGGGACAGAAAATATGACTAAAGGCTCATGCGTTGAGGTAAGGACAGGGAGATCACTCAGCAATTACCATCACAGGCAAAACAGACTCAACTTGGGGAAAATTAGTTTAATTTGTTACTATTCAAATCACAAAAAAACCCCAACACCCTCCCCCCACCCACCTTCCCCCCACCTCTGCCTTCTTCCCGGGCTTAATTTAGCTCCCAATTTCTCGACCTCCTCCCCCTGAGCAGCACAGGGGTGCAGGGAATGGTGGTTACAGTCAGTTCATCACGTGTTGTTTCTGGTGCTCCTTCCTCATCAAGCTCTTCCCCTGCTACAGGGTGGGGTCCCACCCACAGCAGACAGTCCTCCTTAAACTTCTCCAATGTGAGTCCTTATCAAAAGGTGCTGTTCTTCACACACTGCTACAGTGTGAGTCCCTTCCATGGGCTGCAGTCCTTCAGGAAGAGACTGCTGCAGGGTGGATCCCTAATGGGGTCCCAAGTCCTGCCAGCAAATCTGCTCCAGCATGGGCTTCCCATGGGCCACAGCTGCCTTCAGGCATCCACCTGCTCCAGCATGGGATCCTCCATGGGCTGCAGGTGGATATCTGCTTCACCATGGACCTCCACGGGCTGCAGGGGCACAGCCTGCCTCACCGTGGTCTTCACCATGGGCTGCAGGGGAACCTCTGCTCTGGCTCCTGGAGCACCCCCTGCCCCTCCTGCACTGACCTGGGTGTCTGCAGAGTTGTTACTCTAACATAGTCTCACTTCTCTCTTTTGCTGGCACAGATAGATTTTTTTTTTTTTTCCTTATTACTATGCTATCCCAGAGACTTTACCACCATCACTGCTTGGCTTGGCCTTGTCCAGTGGCAAGTCCATCTTGGAGCTGGCTGGCATTGGCTTCATTGGACATGAGGGAAGCTTCTGGCATCTTCTTATAGAAGCCACCCCTGTAGCACCACTGCTACCAAAACCTTGCCATGCAAACCCACTGCATATGTATGAATCAAGTAGAGTTTGGAAGTGAAGTTTAAACCTCTCAGAACAGGCAAAAGAGAAAAAAGTGTTTGTCATGTTTTGTTTCTGGTGGAGTTACCTCCTTCACTGATTTGCAATAGGAAATCTTTAATGGAAAGAAATATACTAATGGGAAAAGCAGGGGTGTGGATTTCAGGCAGACGTGATTTCCTTATTTCTTTTTGTGTCCTACTTTTGCTTTTCCTCTGTCACATAAGATCCTTTTTCAGTGCCTGTAATTAGATGCCTACTACTGTCAAGTCTTCCTACCCAGTTGTGTGTAAGGAGACTAACTGTGCTACATGCGTGAACTAGTGCTTCTCATTCTGCCATGCATCAGTAATATTTGAAGCAAATTGAAGTGCTCTCTCTCCTTCGGAGAAAAGATGTTGTCTGTATTCAGTAGCTGTTTCTTGGGTCTAGCATCTGTCTCAGATATGTGCAGTATCTCTAACATCACTGCTCATGCAAATGAGTTTATTTAACTTTGGAAAAAGATGAATAGGCTGCAGAGTTACCTTGCTCTTTCACAGGAGTAGAGAGTTGCAGCAGATGCATCTTTGTGAATTAGATCTACTTGAAAAGGGTGCTAATAAATCAATTCTCACTTTTAGTGGAGGAGTTTTACACTACAAGAGAGGAGAGAAAACCAGTGTTAACACTAAGAAACTGTGATTGTAGAAATACAAATTGGTGTGGGAATTGTGGGTCTGTAGTGTACATGCAACTGCTTTTAACACTGCATTTGGAAATTAACATTATTTCTAACTCAGTCTCCCAAGCACAGATCAGTGTTGTACAGGTTAATATGGGTAAGTTGGGGTGGTGGTTTTTTTCATAATAGGAAACAAAAATTTCTAAACTTGCAAGTACTTAAGGCAATGAACAGAGTATACTGGAGTACTTTAGAGTGAGAATCGATTTTATTAGGTTTATTTTAAGACTTAGAGCTTTTTTAGGTCATACATATCAATGTTTTATGCTAACCACAAGCAAAGGAGATTTACCCACAGTTGTAATTAAACAAAGTCAGAATTTATCAAAACATGATGGTGCTGTAGTAAACTTAACTCGTGAGAGCTGCAAGACAGACACTTGCTAGAATATTTTTCAGTTAAAAAGATAAACCCCTCTCCTGTTTAAGTTACAGTTTTGATATAGTTAGCTAGGTAGGCACTGTATTTGTTTTGAAGGAAGGAGAGGAAATCTGATGCCAAGGTGGCACAGCAGAGCACTGGAGCGAGGAGATCTCGATTCTTTACTTGGCTTTGCCCCTAATCCATCATTGGAAAATGGAAGACATACTGCATATGTAAAATAATTGTAAATAAAATTTCTATTTGTTTTTCATTATAAAGCAGTTGGAGACATCTGTTATGCAATCTCTTATGAGTCCATTGTAATAATTACCTTTAAGCTTTTCAGAATACTGATTGCAAAATGATGAATGTTTACATAGTTTACAGAAGTAACAGCTTTCTAGAAAGAGTGTTATTTATCTTAGACTATTAAATAAAAAATTATGGGTTTACAGTAGTTTCTCAGGTCTTGGCCTTCTTTAAAAAGATAGATTTAAGGGGACTCAAAATTCTATATCATGATTTAGAAATCACCCTCTCTCATAAGAGCACTCTGGACATCTACAGTTGAACAAGAAATCAGACTTCCCAGTTCAGCAGTTCCAGAAGAACTGTAAGATTATATTTCATTAAATGTCCAAAGGCAGAGGTGTATGAACATTTGCGTCAGCAACTGCCCTTCATTCACTTGTGTTGGTCCGTTGGTCAAGTCTCCCTGTTGTGACCTCAGAGTTACTGTGGAAATGACCCAGAGGGAGCTAGCAATGACCTGGAAGACTAACAATTGATGTGGCAATTATCATAGCAGGCAAGTAAACACTGAAGTGGTGGTATTTGCACCCTGGATATGGTATTAAAAAAAAAAGAAAGGGGGTGTGTGTGGAGTGGGGCAGGAATTTAGCATGTGCTTAATGACTACTGTCTATCCAGAATTGAATCTTAACTTTTATTCAGAATTAGCTGGTTGTGCCCCATAGAATTCACCACAGATAAAAAGAAGACAGTTAGCAGGTCTATATACTGTGAGTGAAATGTAGATTAGAAGGATACATATGCATTAAAAGGCTACAATATCAGAGCAGTCTTGAAGTCAAGAGGCAAAGTGCCCCTTAACTTCAATAAAAGCTGCGTGGAACCCCTGCAGAGTGGCAGGGTTTGACAGCATTTTTTTCAGTGTGAAAGTGAATTAGCATAGTTGTAACAACAAATGGTACAAGTTGATATCTTAATGTCAGGAAAAAAAGTTAGTTTCAAAATATAGATTAGGATCTAGATATAGGTCTTTTTTAATGCATTTCTGATAGGTTGCAGCTGGATCTGTAATTGAACTGGTTTTGTTGGAAGAACCCACAATGAGCGTTTTCCATTCAGGGAATGGGAATTGATTGTCTCTTCAGCTGATCCAAAGCTCATCTCTTTGGTTAAAACCAGGACAAATAAAGATACGTACAACTGGATCTACAACTAAGGCAAAAGAGTTTCACTAGCTACTTAATGAGTAAGAATTTAAATACAACTTCACAGTAGCCAGAGCTGTAAACAGGAGCTGTACATTGTTGTTCAAATTCACCCTTACATCACCTATTATTTTTTTTCTTTCATAAAGTGGCTGTAGGCTTTTTTAGGTGCAGTCTAAAAGCCATTAGTGTGTGAAATTAGTATAAATAACTTCTAGGTGTTTGCTGGGAGATATTGATAGATTGCTTGATGATGACTCTTGTATATTTGCATTTATTTGGTTTAGTCTTTAGCCTTATACATAACTACTTATTTTAGGCTAACTTTTCTGAAACCAAGTAAAATGGGATAAAAACAAACATCAACAAAAAAACCCCTCTTCATTCCTCTGTAACATTTTCTGTTGAAATACGGTGAATTCTAGAGTAGGGGGCAGATGTTTTCTCCTTAATGGTCTGAAGACATCTTCCTGCTTATTGATTTGTCAGTATGAGAAAAGCTATTTAGAATTACTAAATATAACATCTTTGCCTTGTCAGAAATAGAAAGGTGCAAATTAGTCTGAGAGTTAGATAAATACAAAGCTTAAGGATTCTAGGAGAAGCAAAGAAATAACTGAAAGCTGGGGTTGGTAGCCACATATGTCTCCTTCATTAAAGTCATGCCTCAAACCCAGTCAATCCAAGGAAAAGTTCAGTGAGCTAGTTTCTACCATGCACCTACTATGTGCATGTGTATCTCCTGGGGTTTGGTCCTGCGAAATATTGCAGGCTCTTAATGAGATAAAAATTCAAACATGTAACTGCTCATAAAACATGGAAATCTAATCTTTAGTTAATCCCATGATGTCTTAAATATGACCTCGCTGTTGTTTGGTCATGTTAGTACATGATAAAATTAAATACTGCCAATTTCAACTGCACTTTTCAGAAAGGAGCTAGTGGGGAAGAAGTCTTTCAGAATTTGTGGTTGCCTACTTGCTGTGTAATCATCAAGCCTCTCAGTACAAAAAAAAGGTTGCAGGGAATAAATATATGTGCTTTCCTACAGATTCTTGCATGTGTCCTGGAAATGACTCCAAAAGCGTTCAGGACTTTATTATAACAATGAAACACAGGGTTTGTTGGTGGGTTTTGGTGGTATTATTATTATTATTATTATTATATATAATAATTATATAATAATTATATAATAATAACAATAATAATAATAATAATAATAATAATTTTTAACTTAAAGCCTTTAAGCAATTGATGTGTATTTGTGAGAAATGAAATATATTACTGAGAGTGTTTGGTCTAGAAAGTTTGGATCCCCTTCTCTAGATAAAAGAATTATGACATGACCTGTATTCATTTGCAAAACAGTCTTTTTTTTTTTTTAATTCCTTTATTGGATAATTCGTTCTGCTTTGTTTTATAGGACTCTAAGTATCAGTGGACTTTTTTCAGAATTCTCTTTGATCGGAAGTTCTCAGTACAGTTCAAGCTTTTTACCTGTTACTGTATCTGTGATTCTTGGAACCCACTGCTGCATAGCAGGGTATGTGATTTTAGTAAAAATTTATGCACAGCACAATGGCATTTAGTTTACTGGAGAATCTGGTAGCAAGGATGTGATTCTTGTATATCAGATTAAATTTTAAAAAATAGAACTTGTCTGAGTGCCTGCAACTCATTACAGTAAGAGTTCCTTTCCAGGTCTCTTTAGTCTGTTGAGCTCTTTTTGATTCAGTGATTTTCTGTCTCACAGGTCCTTACCTAAAATGTCTCACAGGTTTTGACAAAGTTCATATAAACTGGAACATACTCAACTGTTGTTTTAATGACCTTGTAAGTTTCTTTAGCATCTTAGTGTAATTCTGTGAACAAGATTTTCTTCAATTTGTAGGGTGAACTTTGCGAATATGTTAATGAATTTCTATAACAATTTCTGCTAATAAGAGAAAAAGCTTTGTTCTTTTATAGTGGAAACTGTAAAAACATCTTACTTTGTTAACTTAGGCAATGTAGGCTACAGCAGAAACAGATCAGAGCTAACTTATTATTTTTACATCAAAGATGAAGAAATTTCTTTGTAACAAAGTCTAAGATGGATCCAACCTAATATCTGACCCCTCTTTTTTTCTTTTTTAATCGTGAAATTCTTGAATTCTTGAATTTCCCTTGAAACTTTTCCTGTCACTTTTTCATAGACTACATTACCCTTTCCAAAACTTCTTTTCGTTATTTTCACTACTACAATATTATTTCAGCTTTGAAGTTTTTAGTAAATTGGGACAGTGAAGTGATGCAGTTACAGTGTCCTGAGGAAACCTGGATCTTGTTGAAGCTAGTGGGTCTTTTGTTGATGCTGATGTTCTCCTTACTTATAGAGAACTATAAAGTTTGGCCCTTTGGCTTTGCCAGCCATGTTTGTGCAATTCCCAATGTTACTGTGCTATAGCACAGTAGAAGTTGTCTTCTAGTGAGGAGATGTTTTCTCTCAGTATTTAGGTCTTTGCAGCTTCTCTTCCACTTAATTCCTCCTTATTCTCTGCACCAAAGCATACTGCTCATTATATCCAATGTATCATTAAATTATTGAATTGAGCTAAATATGAAAAAGTGTTTCTCCATTACACTGTATCCAGCACAGTGTGAGGATGAGAGTTTACACCAGGGGCCCTCAAACTTTTTAACCAGGGGGCCGGTGCGTGGATGCAGTGGCAGGCAGTCATCTGCGGCTGCTTGGTTTCCCCCCCCAACCCCCGGCGGGGGGGTCTGTAAATACCGGAGGCCGGATTGAGGACCCTGGGGGGCTGTATCCGGCCCGTGGGCCATAGTTTGAGGACCCCTGGTTTACACAATCTCTGAAATAGAACCAGATTAAGGCACCTTTGCAAATAATGAAATACATTAAATGCTTTTTTTTGCTATCTCTGATAGCATAGATTTTTCATAAAGCTAGCTATCTTGTGGTGGGAAAGACTTTTATATTTTACTTCTACAGTGGTTTTAATGATTAGGTTTATGTAATCTTGAAGACCCCAGAAGCCATCTCCTACATCTTGTTGGAAGGAATGCAAGAATAAATTCAAATGAGCTAAGGTAATTTTAGAGAAGCCTTTAAAAAGTCATTGGAGAAGGTCTTCTCACCATATCTAGGTCCAGCTAAAAGAAACAGAAAACCCTGGGAGAACCTTCAATAATAACAGCCTATTACTCGATCAAGAACAGGGCATGGAACTGAGCTTACCACCCTCTGGGGATATTTTAAATATTTTTAAGCACATGTAAGCCACAATGATTGACATTTTCATGAATGTTTATACTCTAGAGAGATTGTTAAATTGCCAGGCATTTGCTAGTGACAGTGTAAAAGAAACTGCTCTTAAAAATTAAGCTATAGTAGAGAAGGTTAAAAAAGTTTTAAAATATCAAAATTGTGTATAAAATAATTACATACTGAGACAATCTCATGCGAACGCAATACTAGCTTAATTAAATGTAAAATGAACAATTAAAATGTGAGTATATTGTACTAGTTGATAGTTATAAAGTCAGTGTTTCAGTTTGTTTTGCAGCAGTGTATATGAAACATGAGGAAAATATGAAAATATTCTATCTTATTGGAATTCATCATTTATTGGAATTCTTTTTTATTTAATTTGATTTTCAGACAGTGACAGTTACATTTCTGACTCAGATGCCTAGTCTTTAAGTTAGTATTAATCTGAAATAATAAATCAGCTTTATATGAGCAACAGTTTTAGAATTTACCTGGACACTTCTAAATTTTTATTGTATTTTTCTAACACACATATATAATGCAAAATATCTAGAGACTTTATAGGTTTTGTTTTATGCATTTCAATAATGCGAATTATGTCTTTATTTCCCAGTATATATCACTGTGTAAATATTTGCATATGTGGGTGTGTTTTCATCACTATATGTGCTTATAAAGTGATAGGTATGTTTATTGTATTTTTTATATATAAGTTTTTATATGTTCAGTTTTGTAATATGTTTAACTTGCAAAAGAGGTGTGAAGTATATATTGCAAAATGCTCAGCTCCTTTCAAAGTCAAGCTTGTGATGGTAAGAATCAAACTGCTATACTGGCCCTTAGGATATTTCTGAGGACAGATGAATTTGTGTATGCATCCATATTCTTTCCAAAGCCTACTCACTGAGGAAGTAATCTTCCTTCACTAGTCTGCTAAAAGTCTTACATTCCCTTAAATTCTCTTGTGCAATGAAGGTGCTATGCAGGTTGCCTCGAAATTGCGGCTGAGTTTTGTAATGTCAGTGGTGGACCTTTGTATTACGTAGATAACCTTGTTGCACAATTACCTCCATGCTGTGACTTCACTGAATGTAACAAGTAGTTGCACCAGGTATTGTCCAGTGTTCTGAATACATACTTTCAATGCTTATTTTAGTGCAAACTAAGTAATTTTAGTAAAGTCACACTTTTTTTCATTATAATCTTTTTAATTCAGAATTTCCTCACATTTTTGAAGATAATTTATTGAAAATGCCAGTCATGATGAGATCAAGGCACATGACTGACAGATGTTCACATCATACCTAGTACTTAAGAAAGCATAAAGGCACTTAGGATTGCATTACTTCTGCCTAAACCAATAACAAAAATGTTCAAATCATAAAAAAATGTATCTGTAACGGAACAATTTTTGTGTTGTTTTAAGTATTAGCATTGAAAGACTCGATTAATTTGGTTAAGAGCATTTATTGTGGTGTTTATAGGCTTTGTAAACACCTTTGTTCTCCCTTCTTTTTGATTTCACTTCTGTTGGCATACATGTATATATAGTCACACGATTAATAAAATTCTTCTGATGAATTTTAGGAAGAGAATACCCTCCATTGTCAGCTTGCTCAGCCGTGGGGATAGGGGGGTCAGATTTCACAGCATCATAGAATGGTTTGGGTTGGAAGGGACCTTTTAAAGGTCATCTAGTACAACCCACCAGAAGGCAGGGAAGTCTTTCTCTATATGAGGTTGATCAAAACATCATCCAGCCTGGCCTTGAACACTTCCAGTGATGGGGCATCCACAACCCATTCCATTGTCTTAGCATCCTCATTGTAAAAAAATTCTTCCTGAAGGATGAACTGGGTGATCTTGAAGCTTAACACACATCTAGAACTATTACCTGGTATGGATCACAGAGATGCCATGAAGCTGGACTACTGGGTTAGAAAAGTGTGGCTTGTTTAGAAAAGACAAGCCAAGGAAAACCAGCAGAGTTACACTTCATTTGAAAAATGTATTTATAGCTCTCTGATGTTCAAGCAAGAAAGTGAGAAGTAGACTTCTTGAAGGCATACCTTCACTGGGCTGGATAAAATTATGAAGGAAAAAGGGACATTGCCATTCCTGGGTTCTATTGTAGACAGCTTGGTCAGAAGAATAGAGTCACTAGAAACACCTGAAGGATTCGGTGTGGTTGAATTGGAGAGCAGCAGTTACTCAGTTACAAAACTGGTATGTAAGGATAGAGAAAGTCTGACAGATGAACAACTTTGTTTTAAAATATAAAGAAAGTTGCTATTACAAATAGCATTTCCTAGATTTGGCTATGATTAAAAAAAATCTGAAACTGGATGAGAATCTGCACTTGGAAGCCAATTTGGGTGAAAGTGGCTGTAAAATGGCAATGTTTGTGGTTTTTGGAAGGAGCTCCCATAGCAGGAGAACATGAACAACTGACTTTAAAGAAGCATACTTTAATGAACTTGGAGACCTAGTGGAAATGGTCTCCTGGGAAGATAATCTAAAGGATAGATGAGTGAATGAGAGCTAGCAGTTACTGAAGGAGAACATGTTAAAAGCAAAGTCACAAACTATCACAACGGGGAGCAGAGATGGGAAGTATACTCAGAAATATGGATGCATCAGGCTACACAAATGAGACACATGGAAGCACTGGGGGAAAAAAGTGCTGAAGGTGTTAGAACCATACATTAGAATGATAGAATGATAAAGGATAGTACTGGTCTATTACTTAGCAAGAAAGAATAACAAGAAACAGAGGGAGAAAAATGCCCTTCAGTTCTGTAGGCATGTGTTTAACAAAACAACCAAAACAACATTACCAAGTAGGTACAAACAGAACTGGAAAGGAACAATTTAAAGAATGTTCATGCAACACGATGTATCCATGTTGACAGGATCCAATTAAATTTGCCCTAAAGTACTTAGAAAACCTAGCTAGCTCAATCCCTGAACCATTAGCAAATGTAGTACCTAACTTTTGAAAAGGAAAAATAGATTAGTGTAGAATTACAGATGAATCAGTGTAATTTCAACATCTGGAAAGTTACTGGAACAAGTTATTAGGTATTCAGTGTGTAGGTACAGAGACGATAATAAAGTAATAAATCCAGCTTGTATGGTTTTGTCAAAAGCAATCATATCAACATACCCTAATTACTTTCTTTGATGGGATTTCTGGGTTAATCAGATGTGGGAACAGATAGGATTAATTTTGACTTCAGGCACAGTTTCCAACACTGTCCTGTAAAGGAGTCCATAAATAAATAAGGACAATATGATTGTGATAATAGTTACATTGTGATAATAGATAAATAGGTGAAATTAAGACAAGGTGCATAACTAGTTAGAAACCATACTTAAAGCTGAGTTATCAATGACTGTCAAGGAGGGTGGACAGTGCTGGACATAGTTTTGTTCAACATTTTCATAAATGACTTAGTAACAGACTAACAAGTATCCTTTATAATTTATGGATGAAATATGTGAGTTTGGAAGCATTTCGAACATTAGGAAAGAAAGATCATTATCCTGGAAAAACAGATCACTGTGCTGAAATTCAGTAGTAAATAAGTGAAAAATGCTTGGGGGAAAGAGTAAAAAGCACAAATACAAAATGAGCGTAAAGAACTAGGTATTTATTCTGAAGAAGAGTATCTGAATGCCATATTGGACAACAGACTTTGTCAGCTAAGAAACTGATGTTTTTGAAAAATGAACATCAACTGTTATTCTGGTTGTATTAACCAGAATGTCATATGCAGTGTATGCAAGGTAGTAATTATACTCTGGATCTGAGGAAGGTTTGACTATGAAGTAGTGTATCTGTTCTTTGCCTCCACACTTTAGAAAAGAGCTTAAAACTGTAGCATGCTCAGAGGAGAATAGCAAAATTACAAGAGGTATGGAAAATTCTCTTTCGAGCAGAGAAGACATATTTAATTGATTTCATCTAAATGGTGGAACTCATGATAACAGACTTTCAATATGTAAAAGAGTTTTACAGACAAAAGATATACATGTGGATAAACAGGTAATTAGCTTAGTTTTCAAAACAACCCAGAAGTAACCAAGCAATCAAAGCCCAGTGCTTTAGGTTTGGTATTGGGAATTGTGAATGAAATGCAGGATTGCTGACTAAGAGTGAATTCTCTTTCACTGGGGATTGTCAAGAAAAAAATCTGTCCTGAATAGTCTAAATGTACTTAACTCTGCTTTTGGGATAGGCAAATGACTTCATTACTCCTGTACATTTGGCCAGCATACCTTTTTTACAATACTTTGCAAAATGCTGCGTCAAAATACTGAATTTCCCTTATCTTTGTTCTTTTTAAACTTCTGTGTAGTTTGATGTGGCTTTTGTATCTGGACAGCTGGACAGTTTACCTCAAATGTGATGCCTTCCTAATTAATTAGTTATTCCAAATAGTTTTACACATACAGAGGCAGGGAACAGAACTTCTGAATCAACTCAGAGTGAGTAACTTGCCAGACTGCTGCTATTTATCGCTCCACAGATACTCTCTATGGTTTTGCATGAACACTTTTCTGTCTTGTGGATGCACATCTGGAGCACAGCAGTCTCTCTGCTGTGGACTGAGAATATCACCTCTCCGGGCTTCAATCTTGTTTATTTTGGGGCTATTTGATGGAAATGGCAGCCATCGTTATCTGAACACATCACATTAGAGCTAGCTGGAATCACAAATTTTGTCCTGCAGGCAATTCTGGGTTTTTTTGATATTTGTTTTCAATCTCCCTTACTAGATTAGATCTCCTCTGTCACATTGGTTTCATTTAGGTGAGACTGCAGTGCCTCATGGAACATGTAGTTCAGACAGGCTAACTGGTACTTCACCACCATCTAAGAATAAAGTGCACTGGGTATTCCATTTGCTTGCATGACTTTTAGCCGGGTCAGTCCTATAAGCTTTGATAGAGTTATTTCTGATTTCTGCCTGCGTAAGCAAAAGAACCATAAGCAGATTGTTTCAAACTGTGTGATCTGGGAAGAAAACAGAGCCTTGTTTCATAATTGGGAGGGTTTCTTTTTTAGTAATATTTTCTCCTTTCATTTTAAAGCTGAGAGTTTTATATGAAAGCATAAATGGACAGGTTTTCTTTTCATTGATAATGAAATTAATTTCCATAGATATCTCCATGTTTTTTCTTCAATAAAGAAGAGGAGGAGGATCCTTGGCTGAAGTAAAAAAAGACATTGCTTCAGGAGCAGCAGTAATGCAATCTTTTATTTTGCTCCTGCACAGCTGATAGGTGATAGATAGGGGTATTCTGGTTTTTCAACAGGATTCTTCTACTTTTTGGAGTGGAGGTGATTATGTAAAAGAGTTGTTTGTTTTGGGTTTGTTAGGGTTTGGGGTTTTTTGTTATTATTTCTGGCAAACCAGTCACATTTTCCCTTTAATACATTATACTCTGGTGTAACAGTTTATTTATTCTGAAAAATAAATAGTAAATCACCGTGTCATACTGTTTTTCGATGGAAGTTTACTCTAAAGCTATGAAGTTCCTTGAAAGCATTTAAGTATTTGCTGTTTTGTGAGTAGTGAAGGCAACCTCATGCAAAACTTCTGTCCATTTAAACAATAGAAACCATATTTCTTCATCTATTACAATGTTGTTGTTTCTGGTCCAACAAATGACAAGTAGAGTTTTCCTTATTTGTTTATCTTCATTGATTAGTTTTGCATTTCACTTCTCTTTGAGATCAGATATTTCAACTTTTGTACTTATTTTATTTTTCCAGTGGCTGATGTCTGGTAGATAAATGGTGGGAATTTCCAAATCAGTCTTGTTTCACTTTATAGCAAAACCTGCACAAATGCTTTCTTAGCTTTATATGTATTTTCATGGGTCTTATTTTCAGATTTTCTCCTTTTACATGGTGAGTGACAATCTAGTATTTAACATTTTCTTCAGTCCTCAGCAAGAGTAAATTATTCTGCTTCATTTCTTTTCCTGTTCTCAGAAAAGCATGGGCAGGAAGACCTAGGAAACTGCCTTCTAGGAGTGGGATCCCAGAAGAAGTACCCATCCAGTGGAAAATCCATGTGACCTTTCTTCCTTGTCCTAACATAACTAGCACTGGAATGTTTCCTTTGATGGGGAAGTGTGGAAGGTCTCTGTCATGGCATGCATAGGCCCTATAAGCACCAAGCTAAAACAGGAGCACCTTATGCAGCAGGCTCTCCCTGCTTTCTGTGCCGGATAACTTCAATCATTCTGATTTGTGTCTGCATCTATCAGATTTTGACTTGTAAGTCTACTTCTAGTAGTAAAGGTCAAGCAGCACTAACACCAGTCTCCCTGCTGCAAAGCTGCATCTACTATTCTGGCTTTTATCTGTGACTTTAATATTCCTCAGGGCTTTGTCCATGTTATTCAGTATAATTGCGTATTTTAAGAACTACAAAACTTTTGGCAGTACCAGCTTATATAACAGAATGAAGAAAAACTATTTTTTGTATAGCACTGGTAGTTTATATTTTTCATGAAGCAGGATGATGTTTCAATTTAATTGTTTGGACTTGTGATAAAGTAAAATCTTATTAGAGAAAGCTTTGTTATACCACAACCTCTAGTAAAGCAGATGTGCAGCTGATTAAATAATTTACTACTTTGCCTTGTTCTTATCTTTAATCGAATCTAGCCCATCTCAGTTGGACAAGCAGGGCTCTTTGAAGTTTTTCCTTTATGTCAGCTTGTACGTGTTGCAACAAAAAAAAAAAATACAGTTAATACATAACCAGGTTTGAAGCTTCTTATGGTCCATTCTTATAACAGTAATTAAATGCAATATTAAAAAATAAGAGCAGTAGAAAGCTTGGTGATTCTTTCTCCAGTACTTTGATGTAAGTCTTGCAATATGGAGGACCAGCTTCTTCCCACCATTGCACCAGCATAAGCAATAGATAATTCCACCAAAGCCATCAGGCTTAAAGAGAGGATAATCAAGTATGTTGTTTACCCAACAGGTCTGTGGAGATGGGGTGAGAAGGGGCCTGTATTCTGGACATGCTGGTTTTACAATGAGTAAACGAACTGAAAAAAAAAAAAATAATTTAAATTTTGTAAGCCTCCCCTTAAAATCTCAGGATTTTAAGGCCTTCTTTACTTTCATATTCCTGGTTAAAAGCCAGATTGTGCCTATTATAATGAATTAAAGAGAGTCACATAAGTGGTTTGGGTTTGGTCAGCGCTAGCATGACCTCTTAACTGGTTCAAAAAAACAGAGAGACATTTTAGATAGAAGTGTCGAGTAGGAGCAGAAATTGAGAGAACAGAAATGAAATTGACTTTCTGTTACCAGTTATCTGGTCTGCCTGTAGCTCTTGCTGTGGGTTCAGTCAGCACAATTAACTCTGCTCTGGCCTTCTTGCACGTGGCATTGCTCAGAAGTCCAAAAGCCATGTGGAGGTGATTGTCCTGCTTTCTGATTTGATTTGACTCTGCAGCTGGGTGTCATTAATGAGCCTTCCAAGAAGGAGAGACAAAATGCAGGGAATGGGGGGAAGGAGAAAGAAAAGGGAGTTGTGAATAGTGTCAAAAGGAAGAAAACGGATCAAAGGCATGAAGTTGGCAGCACAAAATGGTTGAAGGCTGAAAGGCATCTTTGGAGATGTTCTAATCCAACTGTTGTGAAATGAGTGGCTTAGGTCAGGTCGCTTAAAGAATTACCACCAAAGAATTTGAGTGAAATAGGTGTAATAGGAATTTGTGGAAATGTGACTGCACAAGATTCGATGGCAAGGTTCACTCTGTTACTTATTACTCAGAGAGAAACTGAGTTTAAATCAAGTCAGAATAGAGTTGGAAATATTTTATAAAGTTCAAAGGCATAAGAGGGTAAAGGAGATCCTCCTGCTGAGTCACAGGGTTTAGAGGAGACCCTCTTGCTTTCTAAACTCTCACAGAGTTTAGGTGCAGCTAGATCCAGTCTTCGCCTCAGACTTTGACAACAGTTGGTATGTAAAGTGGAGAGAGGGAGAGAATTTGTTCACAATTCAAGATTATCCATAGGGTTTTAGCAGCAAAGCAAATCAATCAAATTTGTTTAAAATCACAAAGATAACCTAACTACTTCAAGCTTGCAATGCATATTATAACAAAGGTATACCTGCTAGAGGTCCCCAGTGAGTTCAGTGAAATATATCAAATGCCTTTTGCATTCTGCAATGGATGAAGGGTTGAGCCTTGAGGAGCAGGGACTGCAGCGCAGGCCCCATCATCAGCTTTCCACAGTGGTCCCTCTAGTATTGCAGACGTGGTGGTCGGCGAGCTCTAAGCGGCATCCTGCTTGGAGTGAGATGCTGGTCACAGCCCGCTGCAGTCCAGGAGAGCTCAAAAGGGGCTCACTTTAGGACCACTCTTTATAAGGCTGTGAGGTGGTTGGCTTTAGTCATCAGTAAATTTCCATCCTGGCCACACCCTGAGTCAGTAATTTTTCAAAATTCCTTTTGCTTGGGTTACCACTCAGGCTACAATCTGGGAAGGAGCATTCTGCCATTGTCAGGGATTAACTGATTGTCTCCATTCTTGTTCCCTGCTTCAACCAGTCAATGGGAGGTCCAGTATGGACAGTGCCACTCTCTGCCTTAGCTGAGTAGAAGTTACAGGTATAGTCAAAGGGTGCTTAACTGCCCAGCTCATCACTGATGGTGCCAAGGCCTACTTGGCAGTTCCTAGGGTCACAGAACAGGGGGAGAAGTGCACCACCACACCAGCCCCCTTGCTTAAAGAAGGATCAGCTAAAGCTGGTTGCCCAGGGCCGTATCCAGCTTGGATACTTAGTGTCTCCAAGGATGGAGACTCTAAGACCTCTGTGGGCAACTGGTTCCAGTGCTTGACCACCCTCACAGGGAGAAAGATTTTTTCTTATGTATAAAGGGAATTTCCTTTATGCCAGTTTACGTGAATTTGCACCCACTGCTTCTTATCCTGTCCCTGGGAACCACTGACAAGAATCTGCTTTTGTCTTCTTACTCCTACTCATCAGTTATTTATACACATCGATGAGATCCTCCCTTAACCTTCTTTTCTCCATGCTGAACAGTCCCTGCTCTCTCAGGCTCTTTTTGTATTACAAATGCTCCAGCCCCTTAATCATCTCTCATGTGTCTATGCCTCTCTTGTACTGGGAGATCTAGAACTGGACACAGTTATCCATTGATAGAAAATGTATTAAAGGTGTGGAAATAGGAATCCCCCAAAAAAGAGGCAGCATCAGCAGCAGGGCAACAGTTCCTGCATGAAGAACAGCCTGGGCTAGCTGTATATCCACATGATCCTAAGCAGAGCTGGCTCAGGTGTTTTTGCACCTTCAGCAGAAGTTTTGTGGGAAGGGGATTTTTTTTAATTTATTTTTTTTTTGCCCCAAAACTCCAGAGCTACAGAGGAAATAGCAAGGGTAAACACGAAGGAATACTCTGGAATATAGGTTTGTCTTTTTTGCTTCACCCAGGAACGTTTTGCACACATTTATATGAATGCATGTGGATTTTTTTAGAGGAGGAAGAATTAGAAGAATGAGGAAATGTCTCCAAGATACTCGATAGGGTTATTAGGCTCTGAGAAAGTGCAATGTGAGTTGAGCTGAGTCCAAAAGATCTGTGCCTATATTGACATAATGGTGATTTTGATCTGATTACATCTCAGGAGGGCTTTTTAAATTCAGACTTAGTTCTCTGTAAAGCAGGTATATCTTGACTAGCTTATAGGGCAGGCAGAATGAACTCAGCATCTCCTGTAATGCATTGGGTAGACTCACGTGGGCCATTGCCAGGAAGGCTGTAATCTGCTATGGAAGCTGTTGGCATGGGAAAGGCAGGGAAGGAGGCTGGGGTAAAGCCTGAGTGAAGTGAGTGAGCAAGTACTGGAGTCAAACTTCATGCTCTGAAGTCCCAATGTAGTTAGTGAAAGAGAAGAAAAGGTAAAATTTTCTTGGAGTTTGTAGAGAGGTCAAACAGGGTGTAAGTGGAATAATCCAGAACTGTGTAAAAGTTTAACAAGGCAGAGGCAGAGCTTTAAATATAAGTCTAAGAAGGCAGAGAAGGCAGGTGAATGACAGCAGAGAAAGCCTTAGGAAGAGTATCAATTAGGTTTTCAGAGACAAGTGGGCAAATCAATGGAAACAAACAAAATAATCACATAAAAGAATATAAAATATGTGCTTTTGAAGAAGGAAGATTTTAAATAGCTGGTTCATGAAGGAATGTCTGATTCTTCTAAACTCAAAATGTATTGCAATTTATTTAATTCACAAAGAAGCTGTGGTGAAACGAGGTGCAGTTGATATCAACTCTATATTCCTACTTCTTTATAATCAAAGGGCAAAGATACAAAGTTGTTGAAATTTTTTCCAGCTGCGTTTTTTCTCTTTACAGTATAATCACCACGCAGCTGCTTTAGAGCATACTTCAGGTTGAATGTATGAATTTAGTTCTGCTGATAGTTGCCTGCATGTTTTTATTTGAGAAAGGTTATGCATGCCATTCTGTAATGGTTCCTATTTTCATTTTAGGTCAGTATGCTTATGAAGGGAAACAGCTATAAATGGCACCAGCAGGTGCAGGCATGAGAAACCAAGTAGAGGAAACTCTCACCACAATACACCCTCAAGTTTTCCCCTTGACAGCAGTGTGTCTCTTCTCCAAGATACAAACCCTGTGGTTCCAAATAAGTCATCATAAGACTCCTGAAAAAGATGTTATACTGCTGCATTACCATTTGTGAGGCTCTTGGTCTTTTGTGACAGAAGTCTAAAGCCTGTTACATGATAGAAAAGTGGTGGGGACTTGAGGTTGTGATGTGCTTTGGAGGACCTCTGGACATATTTAGGTAAATGTACCAAGTTAAATGGTAACCAGCAACAATAGCACAAGTGTGTTTATGGCCTGAGACAGATCTGCCTATAAAATACAGCTCTGACTTTCATGCTTCTTTAGTACAAGCAATTGGTCGCTTAGTTTTGTATTTGTTCTCAAGAGAGTCCTAGAGTGAGCTTGCATGGCATTAGCTGGGTGAACTGTGACTGTCAGGTGATCAAATGTTCTTGAAAGATCAAAGATTCTTGAAAGGATGAAGTCATGGTGAAACAGTTAAGAAAACTTGAAGTCAAATTTGTTATGAATTGGTTATAATTGCATGTCACTCAGCTCAGGTTAAGTCAGGCTTTTTTGCAATGTGCTTTCAGAAGTATCAGCAATATTTCCCTCCGTGGGATGTGCAGTTTCTCCGATTTACATATTCTTATATCTTAGAGTTGTCAGTTCTCCGATACACTTCAGCTCTATCAGTTCTGTTTTGCTTTTGCTTGAAACAATAGTGAAGTACGTATTGGCTGGACTATATTTTAAAATACTAGTCTGGCATTGCTGTGCTGTTTTCAGAGTTGGCCTTTTTAATTCTATTTGCAACATATAGCTTTATACTATGTTTCAAAAGCAGTAGCAGAATGTTACATTATTTTAAAGTTATTTTTATCAGGAGGTTAAAAGAGTGGGAACCTTACAATTGAAATTCAAATCTCGTCTGTCCTGTTGTCTGCATCTGTACTCGAGACAATACTGTCAAGGTAGCTGGAACTGGATCAGAAACTGTACCATCTGGAGGCTTTTATCTTTTGTAAGTGAAAGATGCATCTGTGTTGTTTTTTTTTTTTTAAGTAAGAGATATTTTGATCTAGAGTCACAGCTGAGGCCAAGTAGGGCTTGGCGCATCTTAAGTGGTGGATGGTGCAAACATTACTTCAAGCCAGGCTGATTTCTCCTAAAGCCAGTCTCTGGGCATGGGTGAAGACTCTTAAGTGGTGTGCTTTGACTTGCACTGTTGCCTGTGATCCCAAAGGACTTTTATAACAGCAGTGGTTTTGCTTTCTTTTGCCTGGCTTTCTTGCCTGATGTATGCTTTTTTTTTTTAGCTGTGGCTGGGCAGGCCTTGGTGCAAGCTGTCAGGGTTGGAAGGTTGAATACATTTCATGCTCTAAAATTGTGTAAGACTGACTTGTCATCCTGACTGTCTGGAAAGCACTGAGCTTAAATATGAGTGTGCACTGTTTCCAATAATTGCGCAATAGATGGGGGTGGGGGTGGGGGGGTGGGGAGGCGGGGGGTGAGCAGCACTCTAATGCAAATGGCCTGGTTGGACTTCTTCATGACTAGTATGGAGCTGTACCACTTCCAGCAATGGCCTTCCATCAAGCCTGAATTGATCTTGGATATAGCAGGACAGTGTGGTAGCTGTTGTTCTAGTCCAAAACAAGGATTAGCAAACTGTGGCATACCTTTTTTCACAATTCACACAACATCTATTTCAAAGAAGCATGCAAAATAGTAGTAGTAAAACATTAATATGCCATTCCTTTATTCATGGAGCACATGAACGACAGCTGTTGGGTGGCTTGTAAATGCCCTCTCTTGCACCTGTGCACGTTTTGGCACAGAGATGAGCCAGCTACCACCATCGCCATATGGATGAGGTGGGACAGGAGACTTCCTAAGTGTGCATGTGAGTCAGCACTGACTCTGCAGCAGTGACTGCTAGTTATGCAGGGGAACCCCTGTGGAAAAAATGACATACAAATTATCACAAATTATCACAACCAAGGGGGGCTAGCCAGAGTTATGAGGCATTTCCATGTGTTCCACTAGTAATTGCCTTGTTTTCATGTGCTTGGTTTTGGTGAAAGAAGCTGATGATGGCACAGTAAGTTAAAACATACCTACAGTTTAACCTAAGGTCAGCCTTAGGTGCCTCCCTTCTCCCTGCCATTGCACTGCGACTTGGAGATACTAAACCAACATGCATGAAGAGTGGCATCACACTGTCAACATTGTGTCCACGTCATGCTCCACATTTTGTTCAGAGCGCTCATTTTGAAGCATTCTTTAAAATTAAATTAAAACAAATAGCGGAATTTGAGGTGATTTTTGCAGATTATGCTCATTAGATGGCAGTACAGCAGCTAAGAGATGTGTTAACCTTTAAACCATTTCATCATATTTGACTCATCTAACCACTGCAGGTGTGTTTTTAATGGCAGTGACTATCATAGGTCTGAGCATCTTCTTCACGCTTCAATTTTATTTCATGTTCATGGTTCTACATGTAGGCTACTACACTAGAGAGTTTCAGGGGACTATAGTCAGGATGCTAAATTTTACTGAATTGCTCTTTTATTGCCAATACAATGAAAAGGAGAAACAAGTATACATGGATGAAAGAATTAGAGCAAGTACTACTTCTGGAAGATATAATCTGTTTAAAGTAGTTACTTTGGTAGTAAAAAGATACCATGAACAATTTAAAGAAATAAATACATTCTTGAATTCAATGTTACTTGAGTGTTACATCCCGCCAGGGAAATAATAATCATCGTATATAAAACATTATTGTGTATTATCTCAACAGTGGAAATTAACCAGAGTGCTGGGGCCACATTTATACTCTTTTGTAGACTTCTGACTGATCTATTAGAGATAGTGTACCATAGAGCACTGTACCACAGAGATCAAGCAGTGCTTGATACTGATTTCAATGGCAGCACACCCCAGACTATCACTATGTAGCTTTCTGTAGTGTTACTCCTACTGTTTTTTCTACATTATTTGCCTTAATTCTGAACAGGGTTCATTGCGTCCATACATACTCCCATGTACTGTTTCTACTTGCATTTTTCATGGTTACCGATGTAGCTACAAAGCTGGCACCCACAAAAAGTAACACTGAGCTTCCTTCGAGACTCAAATGTTGCTCGATTACTGTATTTATTTTTCTGAAATGTCCATGGAAGATGTTGAACTCTGAGCAAAGTACAGTGTAAATAATTCTATCTTGCTGTCACAGTTTGAAGAGGCATATAGGTCAAAGTGTTCCTGCAGATCAGAAGCACTGAAAAGCTGATGAAGGGCTCTTGCATCCTGCATAGACAGGATTGAGTAACTTATGACGGAATTAAATAATTAATTTCATGACCTGGAGGTTGTTGGACTGAACACCATTATAACTATTTAACCATAATTTAAATTTCTACCTATTTTTCAATTAAAGATAGACATTTCTTACAAGTACTTTGAGGCACTGTAAAAGCTGTGACTGGAAGAGAACACTATTACCTGATATATTTTTTTCTGACAACTTTTCTAATTCATTCTTTCTATGATGTCGAGTGGTTTGAAGTAGTGTCCTAAACTGGCATATAATGCAGATCTGTAGGTGACAGCATCGAAGAAAACCAATATTTGCAAACATATTAGTGCTTGTTTATAGTATTTTGAGACATTGCCCTGATATGGTGTGACTGATCATACTAAAGCTAATCATTTTCTTCACCCAAGCTGCTGAATTCTGTTGTGATGGATGCAGCAAGCAAGGTTGTTCTTCTGCGTTGACCCTTCTATAGCTGAACATGTCAAATTCTCATCACAGATGGCATTGCTTAGAGGCTCTTTGTCAGATCCCTTGTCACTGGGATTGTGTTTGAATTTTGGGTCAGTAAAATATAAACAGATAAAAAACTTGAGCATTATATGGGCATTATCTGAAAACACAACTCTCAAAATCGTCTATCATAGTATTACGTAAGAGAAAGTTGATAAAATTTATGCAAGCAAAATCAGGTGAAATGATAACTGCCTTTCCAAAACACTGGTCATAGTTTATTTAAATTCTGAGGATATTAAAAATTTGGGACTTATAAATTCTTGATCAAAATGACAGTAAGCAGTTGACACCAAATCTAACTTGGTGCTGCTCTTAAGCATTTCACAGGAGTAAACACTTGGTGAGGCCACTTTAATTCCAGTTTTAATAATATCCCCTTTAGATAATAAACTTCTGACTTGCATGTGCTTTAAGCTAAGCCTTTCCTCATGTGCAGGCCTGCATGAATTTGTAATGCACAGGGGAGGACATCTGGGTCTCAATTTAATGCCATGTTTCCACAACCAAGTGTTGCAAAAACCACATAAACTTAAGACTTCATGAAAACCAATGTGTTTGCAGTTCATTTAATTAATTGAGGCACAGTTATCCACAAGAGCTTGGGCATTACAAGCAACATTAAAGGCATTACTTTGATACATTAAGTATGTTGAAACACAGACTTCTTTTTCTAAGTATGTACAGATTTTGTTGTAAAGATACAAGATACTGAAATGAAAGCCAAGCCATTGTTACTGGGATCAGTTACAGTAAAATAGTATTTAAGGTGTCATATAGATCTGTAGGCCTTGTCACTGATAATAGGACATGAAAAATGCCTGGTAAGAGCTGTGCTTGTGGAGACTCCCTGCCTAAATTTAAAGCTTCTGCCTAGCTGCCAATTTGTGTTGGCTTTTTTATGTATTATAAAACTACCAAGTATATACCATAGTAAAACATAATGCCAGAGCAAACTGAAATGCAGTATGTTTTATCAAATGAAAGGAATTTTAAACAATATAACAGGGGAAAAGTACCTGTGAAAGACAGTAAGAAGAGTCAAGTGATAATCATTAAGGTATTTTGAAAGTATGAGACAATTCATGTAACAGTAAAGGAAGGAAAATGTAAACGCACTGTGAAATTTCATAGGTCATTTCTATCTGGCTGCATACACGTTGAATGTATGTGAGGTTTTTAGTTTAATCAGACCTGTACATTTAGAGTCCATCTGCAATTCCAGTTGGAAAAATCTGTGGGCTTTTGTTTTGTCACTTTATTAACATAAAAAAAGAGAAACTAGATGTCGTTTTAATAGGTCATGATATTTTTTCTAGTTTAGTTGTATTGTACTGTTTATGTATATGAGCTCTTCTATTGTTTTCGTTCCTTTTTTTTATTCCTAATTTGAGGTTTTTTTAGAAAACAGTTCATATTCACAATCACTGTAAAGATCAGTCATGTGCAACTATTTGTGAAGATATGCATTCTTTATATTTTTATGTATTTTATAATTCTTCAGAGCAGTAATTAGTAGTACACAATATGAAAATATGGGTTTATCTAGAAAATAACTATAAACCCTTCATGATATAACCATCCTGGCCAGTTAGAAATATATAATGAAGAAATGCTCACAATATGTAGCCTGTGTATGGTTCCACCTGACCTATTGATCTGTCTTCCTGAAGAGGCCTTGATTTAATTTTCCAGGTTTTTGATTCTTACAGAAGCATTTCCAGATTATAATGTGTTGCTTGCAGTGGACACTGGGTATGTGTTCAAGTCCACAATTAAATTTCTCAGCCTACCTCTATGATGCTGCTCTGGATTTAAACAGCTTAAGTTACCACTTGAGGACTTGTGAGGATTTGTTGTAATTATCCATGTTATTCTTCTCTTTGTGACATCTATGAGCCTTGCAAAAACCTACACGCATTTAAAATTTTACATAGAAAGGTGCAGAAGACGGCTGAAATATTTGCTGGTTTGTATCTCACAGGTGAATGCCTCCCATGGTTGCCTGCTTTTCTATATAGGACCCTATCTTGTTTTCATTGTCATGTTTTTTTTCCTAATTTTTTTGAGCCTATGCCTTTTGAACTGTTCAGCATACCATATGCTCTCATGTGCATGAAAAAGTCGGACCTGGGAAAATAGGAAGATGTAACATGACAAAGTTGCATGTCCCAAATCTGCATTCTTTTTACAGGGAAGGGAAACCAGGTATTTAACAGAACAGGTTATACAGCACCTTCAGCTTCCACTCAGAAATATGGAAAAGAGAAGTGTTTGTGACATCTACTCTCCTTAGGTTTTGTCAAGCTAAATAAGCTCTTTAAGTAGCTTGTTCACCATGGTCTCTGAAAAGTACCGCCAGATAGCTGGTGCTAAGGAGTCATCAAATTTTCTGTTACAGTCTTTTAAATAAAGCATTTGCTCATATTCTTGGCTTTTTTATGCCACAGTCCTTTGCAACAGTCTGTTAGACTAGAGGCAAGATTGAAGCTCTCCACCCTCTGAAGAAATATTACTGTATAGAAGGAATGCTTTTTGGAAGTAGGGGGGATGTCTCCACAGAGACAAGCACAAGTAACAGTGTGGATTTCCATTCCAGTGATTAGGATAGGAAACTGGAGAATGAGACCAAAGACCTCTTACTGCTCTCTCTGTGAAAGAAATTTTCATGCATACCTGTGTGATCTAAACATCTTTCTGAATAGCAAAAGTCTGAATTCAAAGCAACCTGAGGAATCTGGGATAATGCTTATGCTATCCAAGGAAAATATGTTTGCCTCCAAAGATAAACCAGAATTGCACTATAAGTACTGCACTAAGACCAGTTAGGGAACCAGGTATTCTATGATAAGTGGCTTAAGGGAACCCTGAGACATGTAAATTTCAAATAACAGCTTTTCAACCATGAAAATATCTGATAGAAGAAAAAAAGGAAATGATTCCATGAAACTGTTTTTTGTGTTTCTCTAAATTTGCTAAAAATGTAAATTTTTTAATTATATTTATTAAATATAGTGAAATGCTGGTTAAACTGAAGTTTTGGAGGGAAATTTCTGTATACCCTAGCTTAAATCTTTGATAGGCTTTTTTTCAATGAATGTATGCAAAAACACTAGAAAACTAACTCAGACTCCTAGAACTATAACACTAAATAGGGAAATACCAATTTTTAAGAACATGTCTATTTGGATGTTCATTAAAAATAAGTTCCAAAAGTCTTAACTGGTATTTCGTAGGTGAGAGCTTGGAGAGAACTGAAGGTAATTTAATTTTGTGAGTTAAAAGATGAACGATAGTAAATCATGTTCATATGCTTATTTTCATTGATTTATTTTCATATATATTTATTTGTTTCCATTTAATTTAATTATTCATAGAAATAACCCACAGCATGCTAATTGATACTGTATATTTTGTAATACTAATACAATAGAAATTATTTATTTGCTTAGAGGTATGAGAAATCTGAAGTTATTCTATGAAGTTAATACATGACCCAAAGTATAGTGCAGGGACACACCTGTAAAGCTAGTAAGTAATACAAGAGTCACAAGGTACAGATTTTTAAAGCTCCAATATTTTAAAAAGGTATGGGGTTTTTTATTTTTAAAAGTATATATTTAAAGAGAAGACAAATTATGCATTAGCTAACAGTTAAATACACCTTATCATGTTGGATCTAATACCTGGCTATGGAAAAAATGATAACGGTATGTGTGCTTTCATTCATGTGGTTGCTTTTTTTGCAAAAGAGTTAAATTATCCTGAAACCTTCCTTAGCAGGTATTTTTATGTATTTTACAAAACATTTGGCCAAACAGTGAGGTGAAAGCAGTTCCATCAACTTCAGGAACTTTAAATTATCAGCGTAAGAGTTTGTTCTGATGAATTGGGGAAGCACAGTTTGTGGCCAAGAGAGTTTCTTCCTTTCCTTTCAGTCTCCTGGCAGAGGCTTAGTGGGACAGTTCTTCTTTGCTTCAGTTCCTCATGTATGAAAGGAGATCACCATTTCCCTGTCTGATCTGCTATAAGAAGAAATCCTTCAAAATTGTGAAATATTCAGAGAAACTGCTTTTTAAAGGCAATATAAACTCTATGATATATTTTTACGTCTACGTGTCCATGCTGTACTGAGTTAACCTCTCCGTAACAAAACATTCCCAGTTTTGTATGGAAATTAAATATTAAGTCTGACTATTTCAAAATTAGGTACTGTGCCTTTCTAGGAAAGAGCAGCTACTCTGGAAGATTTTCAAACTGGCAGAATAGTGCCTGAGGGTACCATGTCCATACTGCATAGGGAGGCACTTGAGTTTTAAGCAGAATTTCCAATACATGATACAACAACCAAAACAGCACTTCCAAGAGATTTCAGATACTTTACTGGTGTTTCAAGTTTTCAGTGTTTTAAAGTTAGGAAGGATAGGAGAACATAAATATTAGTGTCAGGAGAAGAAAAAAGACAACTTGCCAAGCATTTCTCTTATAATGCTGAATTGTGCATTACTTGGCACTATCTGAAATATTTGAAGACCTTCACAAGACTGGGAACAGAGACTTTCTGTATATTCTTCTTGTGCTAATTACTTGTAAGGATTTTACAAGATTTAGTTCAAGTGTTCCATTATGAAAAGTGACATGTACACAACTTGGTATGTCGGCTGCCCTATGTGCCCTGCAGAAATAAACAAAACCTCATTCTGAGCCTGCAAGCAGATTTATGTGTATATATATATATATATATTTAATCATGTGTCAGAAAACTGACTTTGGTTAAGTTTGAAGGGATGTATATGTCTTCCACCTGTCTAGACCTCATGTGTACAAAAGAAGCCATTTATATAAACAGCTCTTGAGCCAATATATCATCCTAGACCTCAGTAGCGGACTTTTGATCCATTTCTCTCAGATTCCTTTTTCCTACAAAGCAGTTCAGTGCTCACTAAAGCCACATGAATCTTTTCCAGTTCCTTCCAGCCCCAGACTAGTCCATATTAGTCCCTCTGCAGACCTATTTGTCAGTCCCTGCTGCTTTTATTCATTAAGGCTTCTGCACTATTCCCCTGAGACATCAGCTGCCAGACCTCCCAAACTCTTATGATGCATATTGCTTAAATATACAACCTTTGCTTAGAATAAGCATTACTTCTTTGCTGTCACAACCACATGTGTTTTGCAGGCTGAGATAGAGTGAACAGGCACAGAAGAAAGACTAATGATTTCTAAATCGTAATATGCAAAAATGCAAATCTGATAGCTACTGCCATTGTGATTGTACAAGTATGCCATCACATTTTCCTCTTCATGAAGAATTATGTCTATGAAGATTCTTAACTCTAGGAGGAAAATGATGTGAGACCTGTTCTCATAGAAGACTGTTGATCATCCTGCTTTCACAGTAAAGGTCATAGGACTTCCCTGAACTAATTCTGCTTTGAAATAAAGCACATTCGTTAGGGAAAAGACAACCCCTACTGATTTTCAACTTGCCAGTGAAAAGAATCTTCTTAAAACTTTGAAACTTGTTCCATTAGGTACTTACCCTTGCAAGACATTTTCCCCACAGATTTTGTTGAGAAGTGAGTTTATGATTGGAGATTTAATTTATTTTGAGAGAGAGAGGTTATTTGCTGAGTGCTATGGTACAGTTCTCAGAATGTGTGGATTGGAGTGAATGGTTGTCAATTTATTGAGGGTGACAGGTGAAATTCAGTGCTGATAAGGTAATGCATACTAGAGGGGATAATTTGAATTTCTCACACACGTTGCAGGTTTCTAAATTAATTGTAGTCACAGAGGGAAGAGACTTGGGCAATGTTTTGGACAGCTCAGCAAAAACAGCTGTGCAGCGTGCTACAAAAGGAAAATGCCAGGACATTTTATAAAAACAGTTATACAAAATCTGTAATATTTTAATATCATTAAGCTAATCTGTTACTATTTTCTTACGTAGTGTTTTTAGGTTCTGACAACTTCATCTCAGGAAGTGATTCATCAGGAAGAGACAGAATTCTAGAAAAGGTTGAGGAGAAATTTGAGTACAGGAATGCCTTTTTATAAGGGTGTGTGTTAATATTGTTTCATTTGAAGTGACTAAGTACAATCGGCCTTAAGAATAAGAATAGCTAAACTGAGTTCTATTTGGCTTTTCAAAATTTAATGCAGATCAGTTGAAGCAGACAGTAAACTTTGAAGTGAAAACTGCTTTTAAAAAAAAAACAGCCTTCAACTGGTGGGGTGAAAATTAATTTACCCTGATATCCAGCTTATTCCATAATTGTCCAATAAGAAGTTTTCACTGAGACAGGAGATGGAGCACCACTGAGACAATCCAGTGTGAAATGTCCCATGTTTAGTCCCATAATTCGTTTTCAATCACTTATCATGATTATATAGAGATAATGACCCTGGCCTGAGTACATACAATCAGTTAAGAGGTTTCGACATTATAAGAACCTTTAGCTTTACTTTGTTTTCAGATCATCTGCAAAACTTAACCAATGCTGAATCAAGACTGCATTTCTGCTCTAGAAAGGAGAAAAGAAAAGGAAGGGGAACTAGAGATCAATTAAATTTTGTGAATCTAAAACCACCACTTGCTAGAGACTCATTTCATTAGGCATACCTCACTTTTTGGCAGCATGGCTATGTGACCTTATCTCATTTCTTACCTATAAAACTGAATGAGGAGAAAACCTGTTTTCCACCTGGCAACTTTAGGTTCCTAAGCATTACAATGCTGAACTTCATGGAGAAGATACATGACATGCTTCAGTGACCACAGGTACCTTAACAACTAATGGAAAGTTGGCTATAGTTTCTGTTAAGGTAATGTCTTAGCATCTTCAAATCCACTTCTGACAATTAGGTGCTTGGTAACTTTGAAGCTCTGTCCTTCAATAGTTGTAAGGTAGGAGAACATTCTTCAAATAATGTATCAAGTTGCAAACTTTGTCTCCATCACTGCTTCTTCAAACTTTCTGCTACAAATGGAAAGAAAAGAAAGGTTGCTGCCATTCCTTGAGCCTCCATTTACATCCCTGTGCTACAGGTAGCTTTTTCAGCAACAGGATTCCTCACAAATTTCACTCTAGAAACTTCTCATATCCCTGCTCATATCCCTGCTCCTTCTTATAAGATCATCAAAGAGCAGTGTGAGCACATCAAGTACTCCTTTGCAGATTCAAGAAGTCATCTTTGCAACATTTTCTGTTCAGATAATAGCTGTGTTATTAAATCCACTATTAAACTAAAAAAGACTTGAGTCCTTATGATATATTTAAAAAGCTTTTAAATATAACCCAAGTTAGATTGTTGAGTTAGAAAGCTGTCATTGCTTTAAAAGCTGATCTCATACAGCATTCCAAAATTAAAAGGTAACACTAGGAATTTTTACTTTTTAGTAACATGAAATTCTCATTGTTAAAAAAGGAGGAGTACCTTTATCACTTTACTCAACTGAATATTCTTTAAATTGGGAGAAAGAAGGAAAATTACTTTTTTGTGGAAAATTGCTTATAGAAAAAAGTATGATGTGACAAGCATGTATTAAAAAAAAATTGAACCTTAGAATAGGTATGATGAAGGTCAACTGCAGAATTTTAAGGTAAGGAGGTGGTGCTTGATAAAAATGGAATTTATAGTGCACATGTTTATCATACAAATATCATCCTTAAACAACGCAGAAGCATACTGTTAGCTTTTACTTGTAGGAAGTCAAAAATATTCCAAGTGTTTAAAATAAGCTCTAGTTTAGCTGTCATGCAGAAAAAAAGAGACAGCAAAATGAGAGTACTACTTCCATGATGTCCACCACCTATTGGAAGATCTCAATTGAAAATGTTTTGTGTGTCTGTTCTGTTCAGGACTACAACAGTGTATCCTGGCCGGTTTATGTGAAGTCAATAATAACATGGATTTTTGTTCATCATACATGGGTCATAGGCAGGAGGGGTTTGGGCTGTTAGCTCCTTAGTTGAAGTTCTAAGGTAACTTAATCTGAGGAGAGCTTAATGTTTGCAAAATGCAGGACTTCATTTGATTCCTAACCCTGGTTTTCTTTTTTTTTTTTTCCCTCTCCCCATCCCCCCAGTATAGCAAAATGTACACTGTTCCTTTTTCCTAAGGTTTCTTCCTCCTTCCTGATAGGAGCTGAGAAATCAAATACTCAGTTTGTCTATTAACAATTGTTAACTTGATCACTATACTAAAAGATTTTTTCTTGTTTCTAAGACCAAAACTGAAAAAAAACGTGTGATTTTTCTCTTAAGCATATGTACACATATATAGATAAAGAGTTGTAAACACCCTTGGCTTTAATACATGCAAAAGCTGTTCTCATTTGCAGTTTGAAACTGTACAAAAATGTATATATACTTTTGGAAATTTGGACTTAATTGCTGAATAGGATAATACCATCTCTAATTTTGCCTCTAGTTTATGGTAGACCAAGTCTAAAAACCTAATGTTAAACTGAAAACAAATATCAAATAATGTGCTGCTTGGGATACTTAAATATTAGGTTCACAGGATTAGCATACTAATGACATTGCTATGAGAATACAGGACATATTATGTTAATTAATTGCAAATATAATTTCTAAAATGTACTAGGTTACTTGTTTTGCATATCATCCTTCTCAATTGCATGGATGACCATGTCTCTCAGGAGGAAAAAGAAACCAAACAGAAAAGCATACACATGTAGTTTTCCCTTGCTTTTTTTGTGTGCTATTTTGATTTCATTTGCATGTTTGAGCTAGAAAAACAATGTCTTTATACAAAAAAGCCCCAAACCTCTATAATGACTGAGCTTTATAAATGTCACCAGTGATGAGTGTAAGGAAAATATTTTCCTTTAGCAACTTATTTTTTTAATATATTTATATGAGTATAGATAAATCCTAATCTGGCTGTTGGTTGATAGAGACACCTGAATGAGTTCTGCCAGGTAGTGAGTGCTCTAAGCATCCATCTGAACCTGTGGCTATTGAGAGTATTCAGGAATTCACAGCATAATAAAGTTCTAATTAAGCAAAGCTAAAATTGTTCTATTACATTTTCAAATTGCAGCACACATGACCATAGCCCATAGGGGACCTAATAATTTACCTGCGGTTTGCTTTGAAGCAGTTACTGTGTGTCCCTTTCTGTCTGCAGGAATCACCTTGTCACATCCCTCTCTTGCATCAATCCACCACTTGCCCTTCCCCCCTTCTATTTTTGTAATCCTGCCCTTTAACAAAAATAGTTTAGAGGATTAAAAAAAAAAAAGAAAAGAAAAGAAAGAGAATTGCAGATGTACTGAAATATATGCAGTCTTTCTGCTATTTGCGGAACATTTACAAACAGTTGGCGAGTTAGTGTACTGTGAGCAAAATAGACTTACTTATCAAATGAAGTATGAGGGTTTCTTTATCTTTATGAAAGTAGGAGGCTAACGCAGCTAGCCTGAGTTGATCATATTCTGACGCTAATATACACAGAGATGGTTTCAAGGAAAGGGGATGCTTTACTTTAGAATTGTTGTCTTTATTATAGCAGGCAAGAAACCTTTCTCTGCACTTTGTCTTTTTTCTTCACCTTAACATCTACAGCAGGAGTCAATTGAGATAGATTCCATAGTGATTTGAAGCGCGGATAGTTTCTTATCCATACTTAATTCACCTTTTCTTACTACTTAAGATTTGAACTCCATACAGAAAAGTTACTGTATTCACCTATTGCAATCCATGCTGAAGCAGAGTTTATGAAAGGTATGTGATCATTGTTGAAGGTAATTAAAAAAAAAAGAAAGGTAAAAATGTGTAACCAGTAGTGTTGTTACCTCTTCAGTTGTAGGGCGCTGTCTGGCTCCATCACTGTCTGGCTGCATGTGAACCACACATACGAAAGGAAAATAAGACAAGTGTAATTTGCATAAATTATCAGAGAGAATCATTAGAAGCAAGCATGTAAAAATGGAAGTGCTACATTCTGATTGATCCCTGCCCTCCCTGTGGCAGAGTCATCTCCCATGGGCATTTTCTGAAGAAGGGATGGAAATGAAAGTAAGAAACATTAATTACAGATCAATATCCTGTGGAAACTCCTCTACTGGATCAGCATTTTCAAAACTGGGAAGTAAGTCAGAAAATAAAAGAGGATGGTACAGAGGATGAGCTGCTTTCTGTACTGCTTTTTCCTTTTCATCATCACAGCTTCTGATCAGATAGAGTTATTATGTAGCTGATTGCTTACATTGCAAAACAGGGAGAGTGGCTGAATTAAAACGTTACCCTTCTTCCTCCCCACAACTGGATGCATTAATTCTAAGAAATCGTACATTTTGGGGATTTTACTTCCTTTCTCTCCATTAGCTTCATGGCCTCCTTGCAGAAGTTACAAGGTTTTTCTTTCAAATGATGTTGTGTGGTAATATTTACTTTTTGTTTGTTTGTTTTCATTCTGCTGTGTGGACCAAATAATTCGGGAAACCACAGTATTGTATCTCTCCCTGGGAAATGACAAACTGATATTCTGTGTAGGTTTTATGTACTTATAAAATCTGTGCTCATCTTCTATCTACAGGTTTCTGCAGACAAACATAAATCAGACTTTTCAAAGAGCTGTTATAGTACTGAAAATATCACAGATCTTTTAGCAACTTGATTGTAAAAAAGAAGGATTTCTAAAATATGGAACGATATCCAGAAAGCAAGCACAGCATCTGATTTTTTAAATTTAAATCTTACATTTTACATCTGAAATATCTGACTTTAAAAAGCAGAAGACAGAAAAAAAAATGTATTTTTAAGTTAAAATTAGGTTTAGTATCAATTTATATTTAAAAACTCTTTTCACCACAGGAGAAAAGCATACTGAGCCATAAAAGCTTATATTGCAAGTAGTAGTGACATTACTGATTGTTGAAAAGGCATAGAAAGGGAACGAGTAAAAATAACATGTAACAAAATAAAGAAACTGATTCAGTTAAATACTTCCTGTTTCCGCTGAAGGCAATTTTGCTGCTGACTTGAGCATAGACAGTTGTTTTTGTACAAACAGACATTCAAACACTGCTGATGTGCAGGACAGTATGAATTTACGTGCAGTCTCCTCTGTAAAGGTGCTGTAAAAAAAGCTATGAAATACAAACCCACCAAAGATATGTGATGCATTGTTGTATTTCTATTATTTTGCTTTAATGCAATTTCAGTTTAATAGATCATATAAAATATTAATGATATTGATATATATGCAGGAAATATTTGCATATATATTCAATGGATGTGTTTAGGATTCAAGATGTTATGTTTCTTATGTCTGTAAAATGAGAAAAAACTTATTATAATGAAGATAATTAAAGATAAATGATTTAAGTGATTCAGAGGAAAAAAAAATAATTTGGCCATGTCACATTTCCTATAGATGTTTAACTGGCAGTTCATCTACTTCACTGATGTAAACGTAAAACTGCTTAAACTATAGTAGTAAAGTTATTTTTTCTAATGGATTCATGTCAGATAATGGTTTGAATAATCATTTCCCCAAGGGAACTTTGTAGCTTGACCATTTGATTTTATTACAATGGAGTACCTTCCCACAAGCCTTTCTAAAGTAGCACAACACCATCTGTTGGTACGTTATGTATTTATGTATTTCATATAGAAATATCTTAGAACAAAGTTTTAGTACATTAAGCAACCTGTTGGGACATATAAAAAAGAGCAGTGCTGATTAATGTATTTTTGGTTGATACACTGTTGGTGGGGTTTTGTGTTTGTTTTCTTTTTTTTACGTGACAGCATGTAATTTATAATTCTGCCATAGAAGATATACTAAATAACTGATTTTTTACATTAGTCTTACAGCAGTATACAGTTTCTATTTGTCCAATGTAGCTGCTGCTAATTTTTACAGTCTGTGAGGAAAAATCCTACATTACTGCTAAATTTTACTGATATGAATGTCTCTCTTTCGAAGTACATCTTTGACTGCTATGATATTCTGGGAGCCTCAAAGTGTATGGGGCCATTTCCAGCTAGTGCCAACTATCTTGAGACTTCGCTGCTTGTAGTATGGTGATGGAAGTAGCGAGGCAGTCCTCATGAATTCATGATGAAATACGTTGCTTTCGTTGTTTAGAATATGTGCGTGAAGGGAGATAGGTCTTTCTCTTGTGGTACCTAAAATAGAAGAAAAAAAAAGTCCAAGCAAGAGCTAAGTTGTAGATCTGAGCAGCAAACTCTATTTCCCTGGTTAGTCTTCAGTTCCCTGTTTGCTTTTAGAAACAGTGAAATAAAAGAAACATTCTGTGCTAAAATACTGCGATGATAATATGCATAGTAAAAATAATGCTGGCAATATATAGATGGATTAGACCAAAATAATCAGCTTGCAGGTGGGGTATTGCAAAGCTATAAGGATCAAAGATGCTAATACCAAGGCAATGACAAGGTGGGGTAATCTGGAGTGTGATGAAAGAGTCATTTTGAACTCTTGACTTGATACATCACCAAATGATAGTTGCATTTTTGTAGCATTTTGTATGTTCCAAGCCCTGTCAGGATTCTTGCAATGCTGTGTTGAGAAACGTTTGTTAGCATCACTCATTTTTGCTACCACAAAAGCTAGCTGATTTTCCCAGGAACACCTAATGGGCCTGTGGCTCAACCAAGATTGTTCTGACTCGAGCCTCATCATTTCTTTTGATATATGCCATTCACCTTGATCTGGCCAGTCGTGTTCTGGGATCCAGTCACCTGAATGAACACCACAGTTACATACAACAAGCCATAGAAAACAGTAAAAGAAAGAGAAAAAAAATTAGACCCAGCAAAGATTCCAGGTAGGAATACAAATAACCTCTCAGCATATACACTAAGAGGGAGAGAAAGAGGCAAAAAAAAAGTAAAAGATTCAACAAATAAAGTAATTCTTATAGGGACTGGAGGTTATGGAATCTTGTGGGCAATCTCCATACACTGCAATATGATGGTTGTCAAAAAAGTAGACTACAAGTCTTGCAAAATCATAGAATTGTAGAATAGTTTGTGTTGGAAAAGACCTTAAAGATCATCTTGTCTCAGCCCTACTGCCATGCACAGGGACACCTTCCACTAGGCCAAGTTTCTCAAAGTACCATCCAACCAATGTATACCAGACTGCTTAGCTATCAGGCAGAAAGTTATAAAATTGCACCCAAGTTCTTCCTTAGTCTGACATTCATAAATAAAATGTGTTATTGAATAGGTGTTCTAGAAAGAGATCTCTGTGGAGAATTAATTTCCTGGCACTTATTTTCATCTTTGAACATAACTTTTTTTCCTAATTTTGCAACACTCTTCTAGATAGTTTGTTACCGCCAAGACTGTATTTTTTTTCAATGACTGTGGATGACTACTAAGAATTACTCAGTATTTTTTCTATTTTATCTTGTTTAAAAGATTAAATTACTCAACACCCCTTGTACATAGGGGTTTTCAGCCTGTCCTTCCTACAAACTGTTTCTTCATTTCACACATCTGTTTCTGGTGGAGGAGTTGACTCTCATTCTTAGTTTGTTCAGTGCAGCACAATGGGACTCTGTTCCTTCTTATAGCAAACTATCTGACTTCTGCATAAATCACAATAACTAGTGTTCCCATATTCATATATTCTGATTCTCTGTCAGGTTTTTTTTTATTGTTATTATTTTTTTTGATCATGTTAGAAGCAGCGTCAGTGCCTTGTTGACCAAAGTAAGAGGGTCCATAAAACATGTTGGCTGTTTAGGAATGTAAGTATGTAGGCATGTTTTCCCTCCTAAACTCCCGTTCTTCATGTCTTGGAGATCTTGGAATGACACTGGGTACAAGCATGTGAGCTATAATACCAAATGAAGTCTTCCCTTCTCCATGAGGAGAGTGACTGTCTTAAGAAAATCAGTCACTGTAAACATAATTTTCAATGAATGCATGTTTAGCCAAAGTTAGCAGTCTCCTGTTTCAAACCAAAGTTTTGCAGTGACATCAAGAGAACATTCTGTTAGAATTGCTAATTTAAACTGGCCAGCCTCAGGACATATTCCTGTATGGACCTATGCACTTTCTCTGTGTGAGCTAAAGTATACATCCACTTCAGTTTGAGAGTAGCGTATGCAGTAAAAGAGTCTATTGTTTTGTTTGACCATATGAGAATTAGTATGGAGTAATTTTAAAGTAATTGTTACAACAGACTTTGGGTGAAATAAACCTGTAAAAATATAAAGTAGTGACTTACCTGGATTTCTAATCCCTCAGGGACTTTTCTATGCTTTGAGCCAGTATAAGCAGGATTCTATAAGTCTTCAGGATAAGTTTTGGGGCTTTCAGTCTGGAATCACAGAGTTAACACAGAATGGTTGAGGTTGGAAGGGACCTTTGAAGGTCATTTGGTCAAACCTCCTGCTCAAGCAGGGCCACCTAGAGAAGGCTGCCCAGGACCATGTCCAGATGGCTTTTGAGTATCTCCAAGAATGGAGACTCTGCGATGTCTCTGGGCAACCTGTGCCAGTGTTTGACCACCCTCAAGCGAAAAAGTGTTTCCTTATGCTGAAAGGGAACCTCCTGTGTTTCACTTTGTGCTCACTGCCTCTGGTCCCACCACTGAGCACCACTAAAAAGAGCCTGGCTCTATGTTCTCTACTCCCTTCCTTCAGAAATTTGTATATATAGATAAGATAACCCCTGAGCCTCCTCTTCTCTAGGCAGAACAGTCCCAGCTCTCTCAGTCTTTTCTCATAGAAGAAATGCTCCAATCACTTAGTCGTCTTCATGACCTTAGAAGTTTTTTTTTTCTTTTTCTGAAGCAGTCATGACTTATCTGGCCAGGTTATTCAACACAGCATCCTTATTCCTGCAGAGCACTTCATATTTTCCTAGAAGCGATAGGCATTCTAGTAAGGTGTAGTGACAGTGTCCCCTAACATGTGCTTGTGACTGAGTGTTTACATCTACTAGAACTGTTAGTTTTATTTGTGGAAGTGTTTCCACTGGTCTGGGTTCATGCCAAACTTCTCCCACAATTTCTGTTAGTGACTGGAGAAAATTACCCTGAGCAGCTAACACGTAAGGTTCACATTCTGCAGTCTGTTTTAAATGTGCATATTGCCACAGGGAACAATGAAGGTACGAGGAGTTTCTTTCCAGGGCAAGGATTTGTGTCATAGTTGTTACAGCACTAACCCACTCTCAGTACAGACACACAGCAGTAGTGAATGACCAATGTAACACCTGCCTTTGGAGCTGGGGAGTACCTGATCCCTGTTCCAAGTGTATTTCAGAGCCTGTCAAGCACAGTGTTACATGCAGATCCCACATCTGCCACTTACTGGTAGGTCCTTGAACTCCTTAGACTCTGAGTGTGGTTCAGGTCATTAACCAGGCAGAGACTCTGGCCTTTCGCTGCAGTCTGGATCCTTGCAATGGAGCTACCTCTCTCAGGGGAGAGGAGATCCCTTTAAAAATTGTCTCGGTCACTATACACTTATGTACAGAAATTCCAGGCTCTGTCCCTTCTCTCCTGAGTTCATGTAGGAAGAGACATACAAGATCGTGTGTTGGTAAACCTGGTTTTGTACTGTCTGAGACATGCAATATGAATGTTGCTTCACATCCATTTTGTAGCAGAAATGCATAAAAAGCTGTAAGCATATACATACTAGAACAGTGCAGATGCCTCAACTGATTTTGAACTATCTAGCTGCAGCAACTGAAATCTGTGGGGACCAATTTACCCTCTTCTTTGGCCCACTGTAGACTCAACTCTGCTACTTCCAGTACTGCATCTAAGTATTTATTATGGAGCAGCCTGCAACCTAGACATCCCACAGACTTTTCTGAATTATCAAGTCCTTGTTACAAATTCTGTAATCTGTGATAAAGGTAACCGTTATTAATGTGTCTAAGACTGTGCCAATACCACATCTCAATTGTTTTTTGGTGGGGCTATGTCGTAGTTTAACCCTGTCCGGCAACCAAGCACCACGCAGCTGCTTGCTCACTCCCCCTCACACAGAGAGATGAGGAAGAGAATTGGAAAGGAATGTAAAACTCCAGGGTTGAGATAAGAAAAATTTAATAGGTAAAGCAAAAGCCATGCACACAAGCAAAGCAAGGCAAGGAATTCATTCACCACTTCCCATGGGCAGGCAGGTGTTCAGCCATCCCCAGGAAAGCCGGGCTCCATCACACGTAACGGTTACTCAGGAAGACAAACGCCATAATGCCAAATGTCCCCCCGCTCCTTCTTCCCCCAGTTTATATACTCAGCATGACGCCATATGGTATGGAATATCCCTTTGGCTAGCTTGGGTCACTTGTCCTGGCTGTGTCCCCTCCCAGTGTCCTGTGCCCCTCCAGCCCTCTGGGGCATTGCTCTCACATCACAGCCAAAACACAGCACTGTACTAAGAAGAAAATTAACTCAATCCCAGCTGAAACCAGGACAGGTTATCACAGTAATTCCTAAGAAAAGAAGTTGGTCACTTTCTAGTTTAGGTCATTGGAGAACTAAATTTTGCAAGTTGCTATATTGACTTTTTCTTTTTGGCATGTTCATAATAACAGAAAAGATAGTAGCTTGGACTGGAGATGATTCCTTCTATTTAAGATCTTTTCCACCCTGCTATACAATTTCCAAGAAGTGGATTTGTTTTTGGCCATTCCAGACTAATGTATTCTGAACATGCAGGCTCTTTTTTAGATGTCAAGGATTAGTTATCTTAAATTACAACCATAGGTAGCAAACCAATCATAACCATTAATCTGTTATATTATCTATCATAATTCTTGTTCTTATTCTATAGACATTTCTGATAGACTAGGTTAGATTCTTCTGGACTACATGTTGTTGTTACAGGCTTTTTTTTGAAATATTTTTCTTACTAGATAGATACTGTACACTGTATACCTATTCTGTAAATTCACATCAGTTTTTCCTGTTAAAAAGAATAAACATCACCAATGAGGAACTGCTGGTGTTAGAGATAATAAGTAGAAAAACCAGCAGAGATTCCCTGTAATGCCCTATGTAAACACTTCTATCTCTGGCTGGCTGGCTACCAAGTTGTCACTGAAAAGTCAGTATTAGCTGCAATAGTTAGGTTTATAATCAAAATACACCATTGGCCATGATTAATTGACCTAAATGGAAGAATTACCTGGTCATGTGGATACTAATTCTGGAGTTAGCTTGTTTATCCATACCATAGTGAAAACCTTCAACTCTTTGCAAAAGGACATCAAGCACTTGAACTGTTAAATCTTGTGGTGATCAGTGTAAGTTGGATCCTTAAATGTACGCTTTTTGAAAGTATAAATCTCATTAATCACTCAGATTTTTTAAATCATTGTACTTATAGTGTCTTTGGTGGAAGTGTATTAAAAACAAAAGTAAAAGTATTTTGAAATTTTGAAAACTCGTATTTTAACTCAGTACAGATAAAAATTTTGTTTGCATGATAAAATGTAAAAATGGAACAGGAATATCTGAAGAATAATAATATACAGCTACACTACTGAAGGTGTTTATGAAATTGTTTTGGCCGGTGATTTATTAGACTGTGATTTACTAAGCTTTCAGGTTCATAGAAAATAATTGTACTGTAGCTTGTACTATGTACTGTTGCTCAGGACCATTAATAATTTGTTGATAAGTTCTCTTAGAGGAACTGTCAAAAAATGAGCAATTTTATCTTAGAAAACAGTAAGCTTTCTGAAATTCTGATTATCTTAATAAAAATCTTGCTTAATCTTTGGTGATATATGGATTTTCTTTGTTCTTAGTAACTGGTGTCAACATAATATACTGTTTTCAAGACGACTCTGTCTTCCCAAACCAGCAAAGATGTGAATTAGTGAAGTCCATTGGTGTATTTAATACACTTTAAGTTAGCCCATGCTTTATCCTTTAGAGACAAACATACAACCATGTGACCTAGTGCTATCTATGCCGTAGCCAGATGATCCATATAGCATAGCATTAGTAGCAGTTAAAAACTAAAACAAAAAAATCTCTTCATCATCACAGAGCCCCCCTCAAACCTTAGGCATCTAGTCAATGACATTCAAAATCTAGAAGGTGATATAGCTCATGTGCTGAGCACTTACAGGTGCTGTGGTCTCCTGCAGAAGTGGCAGGCCCGCAACAAATTCCTAGCATCACTACATCTTTCATCACTAATGGATTCTGTTTATCTTTTTTCTTACAATTATGAAAAGAGAAGGTGGAATTACGGTGAAGGAATTTTTCTGCTGGGAAAAATATGTTTAAAGCATGGTTTTGTGATTTTAAAATTTATTGATAAATGGGACATAAGCCTTGAATTTCAGTTTGTGATAAAAAATATTTTAGGGTAATTTTTTTTCTGGGTTTGGGTTTCGTTTTTTTGGGGGGTGGTGCGGGAGTGTGTCTGAGAGTGTGTGTATTCCAAAATGAAGTGTTTGAGTGTTCTTTTGTATTACTCCTAACACTGCAACTGAACTGCAGTGTTTGTCAGTAGGCTAAGAATGGGAACTAACATACACATCTCATGCGAGCAGGTGCTTAGTAAAGATAGATTTTGCCTTCTAGTTTCCTGGAGGTTAATATGGACAATGAAGCAAGATTAAACAAAAGAGTTTTCTTTATTTAAAAAAGAGTAGAAAGAGTGACTCACGTAAGAGAGTTCAAATACATAATAAGCCACTGCAGTGGGGAAAGGAATAATTGGTTCCCCTCACCCATAGCAGGTAAAACATGTTACAGCCTTACAGTAAGGGAGATTCAACTCTAAGGCAAACTTCACAGCAGTAGGATAGTAAAGAACTATAATAGAGAGGGAAGTAGTGGAACCCATTGTCTTCCAGCTGTGTTTTCCTGTGGCTACCGTGAGAGGTACCATGACTTTCATTTTGCTTCAGGACAAGAAAACCCTGTCTGAAAACTTCACTTGAATTAGCAGTATTTTGTCTTCCTAAACTTTAAAGGAATGGGACATACCACTGATTTTTGAGTCTGTGCAAAAGGTCTCTGTTGGTGTCCCAGACATTACATGTTAGAGGGATCTACTTCACTATTTCCTTGTTCCAAAAAAATTAGTTCCTCAGGATGACAGTGGCTCGCCAGCACTGCATGGTCATTGCTGAAGTGCATCAAGGCAGACACACATCTACTTTCAGTACAGAAGGAGGAGGGAAATTCATGATTTCTTTAATAGGTTGCCTCAAATGTAAGAAAATCATGCTCCTCTGTTCTCCTGCTGTGTCTGCCTCATTCTGTTTCTTTTCCTCTTTGTTCTTTTACCCACATACATATTTTTGACTTCATTTTAAAATTAAGCTTCTCTTCCATAGTTCCCAGCATTTGGACTATGCACAACAGAATCTGAGGGATATATTTCAGGTATCTGGCAGACTGAGCCGAAGTCCTTCAAAATTTATTAATAGAAAACTGAGGAATCTGAGGAATGCAACAGGAACCAGATTTGTTGTCTCTTATCTTGTTTCATGATCCTTTCCAACAAGGACAAAACACTAGTAGCATTTAGTAGCACTAGGTTTAGTGATGCTAAATGCTACTAGCTCTCAAGCATTTACCAGTTATTAGTCTTGGAGGTTCATTTGTGTGACTTTTCAAAAAAAAGAAACTTGCTTTCAGGGTGTCACTTGACTTTCTAGTGAGTTGGCTGTGTCTTCTAGTTGCCATTTTGCAGGCTGAGGGAAGACCCAGATGGTCTGATTCCTTTGTTCAATGATAGGAAGCGACTGTATCAGGCATCCTGTGTTTAACTTGTATTTAGGTCTTCCTAGAAGGTGAAAGGCTACACTGATCTCTCCTGCTGTTTCTGAGCCACCTCGTTTCCTTTTCTGTGCCTGCAGTGTCACCCTGCTAGGTTCCAGTTTTTCCTCTGCCCTCCACTTCTCCCATGAGCTGTGCTCCCCAAGCTATTTTTTTCTGTCTGTCTGCTTACAGCTTTTCTGATTCAGATATCTCAAGGTTTAGCTGCTGGGAAATTTGGTTACCTGTAACCCGATACCTCTGTCTCCTGCAGTTATGTCCCAGTGAGGATAGTTTTGAGTGGTGATAGGTGGCCTGACAAGCCTGCCAAGCAATTTTGTGTGCCCTTAGCACCTGAAAGAGATTCATGAAAAACCCTGCTTTATGTCTATATACCGAATTCATGCTGAGAAGGTGGCAAGACAGTGGAATCATCTTAGGCAATAGTGACACGCTGCTCAAAAGTATTTTCCTTCCTGACTGACCCCATTTGTTTTAATATCACTTATTTGAGAAGACGAATCTCAAAATAACCTAATTCGTAAATATTCTTGTTGTAAATATTAATTCAAAGTGACTCTACATGCCACATTGAAATCAACCCACTCTGTCTGAAACTTATTTCTTACTTCCATGGTCTTGTTTCCACATATTGCATTGCTCTTGCCAACCTTCCAGCTTCAGCTGGACTTTCAGAGCTATCTTCCAATAATGGAAGGAAACCCAGACTTCCTGTGCAAAGCAACATGTAAACTAAATTATTTGTGTGATAACCCAAAACTAGCACAAACTTAGTGTTCACAAGTTCACTCTTGAAGCTGAAAATGCAAGAAGTCAGGAGTGTGTAAAGGTGGATGTAGATACTTATTGTAGCAATTAATTAATATTGAAAATAAAATCATCTTCCTAAATATTAAACAAAATTTTGCTCTTTTTATGAATGGCTTCTGTATATAGAGATAGTGTGGAGGTGAAAGAGGTTAGGCTGAGTCTTAATCCTGTCTGTACTGTATCTCCCTGTTGTGTGGAGCTCACAAATGTTGTTGAGATTTTGTCTGAACTTCACTATGGGAAGGTAAACCTGTTTATTTTAGAATTATCTGAACTTGTAACCTGGAGGTTTCCCCTATCTTTATTGCCAGTTTGATCTTTTATTTACACCGAGCCAATGCTATAATACATATTCAGTGTTAGTAAAATGAACCGTAGCAATGAGTTAATCCACCTTGAGATTCTTCACTGGATCTGTAAGAGAGGAGTGCACTACCAACATGGTTAACCCGCCACACAACTGAATTGGGTGGACTGTGCAGGCTAAACTTCAGGCTGAAAGTTGCAGGCTCCACAGTTTGGTGTTAGGCTGTGTATAAACCGTGTGTATAAACAGATAAAAACCCCTGGAAGTGTTGTATGAAGCAGACAGCCCACAGCATACTGTAAGGCGAGAGTGGGTGGGTAGCATTCATTAATGTAATGATTCAGAACCCATGAACTGGGATGTGATGCGTTTGAAAGAGGTGGCTGAACCATTTTTTTATTTCTTTATTATTTATTTACCCATTCATTTTTTTTTAAAGAACAGAAAATCAGATTTATGGGGTCACGGGTATTTTGTTACTGGGGAGAAAGTTGCTGCAGCAGTACCATTTAGTGTATCTTGTAGATTGGCAATATATGCACCTTTCATTCATGTGAGTAGTTCCAGTCCTTAGATGAGAAGCTGAGACATTTTTAAAGATGAATCAGTGAGCTCATTGCCTCAGAAGTCCTACACTATGTTTTGTATAGGCTAGATTTGCAGAATGTTTAGAAACATTAAGAAACCGCAGCTACTTGTTTATAAAACATTTCCTGAAGAGGACGGCATGTTTCAGAGGATTTTTCCAGGTGTTCTTAAGATACTGGCTTTAAAACGTAAAGCTTTCAGTTATTTGGACAGTGCCTTCTCCCTCTCACTTCTGCACAATTAGGAGCATAAACAGTTGGCACTAAACCATCTTGATTTAAAAAGGAAGATCCTCTTATCAGACAGTTTCCTGTAAGTGGGGACAGACTCCTACTTCACTGTCTGCTGGCCACCTGCTTTGCTTATAAGTAGGCGATTTTGATATTCTTCTAGAAAAGCTGAATATCTCCCCACCCTCTCTTTTAGATCTTTTGAGAGGTGATAATAGTATAGTGTAACTGTGAGAGCTATCGCAGATTCATTATTGTAGTTGGTGAATATTATTATGGACCCGGTGGACAGTCAATTATATGTGGCATATATTATAGATTTTACGCTTTGTCTGCTTTAAAAATTTCTTGAAGTGCCTAGATCTAGGGTTAGGTGCTTCATTTGTAACTTCAAATAAATACATACATTAAATAAATAATTGAAGCAGGCAGATTCAGATAGTAAACAGGTCTGGTTTCTGGGTAGAAAACACTGTAAATCTTAAAAGAGCAAATCTTTAATAAAGGAGATGACATAAAATCTCCCCAAAATTTCTTCTTTGCCCCCCAAAAAACCCAACCACCCCCCAAACTTACAGGATTTATGCTTGGCAAATTAGAAACTTTGTTATATGTGGTACAAAATTAATTATTTACTAGGGAGCATTTTCTTTACCTCTAATTTCTATTTAATAGCCACTGCACTTGTCATTGCAGGTATGGTTACAAAAGTATGGCTACCTTCCACCAACTGACCCCCGAATGTCGGTGTTGCGCTCTGCAGAAACCATGCAATCAGCTATAGCTGCCATGCAGCAGTTCTATGGCATTAATATGACAGGAAAAGTGGACAGGAACACAATTGAGTAAGTAACCGGTACTGAACTGCTCTTGACTTTTCTGTTTCAATCAGGGTAAAATAGAAATGGAAAAAATTGTATAACACGTGAAGCAGGGTGACTGGGATATCCAAATAGTGTTGCAGCTTCAGATGGGGAGTTAAAATGTTTCTCTCTTTCCTTGCCTTTTTTTCCTCTTTCTTTTTTCCATTTCCCCCCCACCCCCCTGTTTTTTTCCACCCTTTTCTTCTGTATTTCATGGTAGCAGGTAGTCGCTTGCCTAACTGCTCTCTGCCTTTGGGCATGTGACTATAAAGAAAATGTTTCAGGGTTACTTAAAGAAAGGGCCAAAAGATTATCAGTGTGGAAGTGGAGAAACCTGCTTAAAATTGGCAAGAATTCATGAAATGTTTCACAGTCAAAAGAGTCTTTTCTTACTGGAAAATAAAAAGTGTAAATTTCCTTATCCTCAGTGAAAACATTCCCCTGGCCCATTCATTTAATGGTTTCCAGTAACAAAAGACCAAGTGTGGTCATTTTAACATGCAGTGAAATTGGGTTAGTTTTGCATGCTGTTTGCAATTCTGAAGTCGTGCAAGGCCAGCAGTGTCTGATTTTACTGACAGACTGAACACAGAGCAACTTTGTGAAACAGAGCTATTACAGGACACTTCAAACAACTCTTTACTATGCCAAGTTTTTAAAATGTGCCAGTAAAAAGTAGTAGCCAGAGTATCAGTACACAATAAAGAAAATGTATCTGGGATTAAGACAACAGGACTAGGGCAGCGATTGTCCCCCTGTACTCAGCACTGGTGTGCTCTGCACCTTGAATTCTGTCTTCAGGTTTGGGCCCCTCACTTCAAGAGGGACATCAAGGTGCTGGAGCGTGTCCAGAGAAGGGAAATGGAGCTGGTGAAGGGGCTGGAGCACAGGTCTTGTGAGGAGCAGCTGAGGGAACTGGGGCTGTTCAGCCTGGACAAGACGAGGCTCAGGGGAGACCTTGTTGCTCTCTACAACTACCTGAAAGGAGCTTGTAGGCAGGTGGGGGTCGGTCTCTTCTCCCAAGTAACAAATCATGAAACAAGAAGAAATGGCCTCAGATTGCACCAGGGAAGGTTTATATTGATAATAGGAAAAATTCCTTCACTGAAAGTGTGTTCAAGCACTGGAACAGGCTCCCCAGGGAGGTGGTGGAGTCACCATCCCTGGAGGTATTTAAAAGACATGTAGATGTGGTGCTTATGGCCATGGCTTAGTGGTGGACTTGGCAGTGCTGGGTTAACAGTTGGACTTGATGATCTCAAAGGCCTTTTCCAACCTAAACAATTCTATGATTCTAAGATTTGAAGTGTTTGTTGGACTCATTCCAGCTAAAATGCAATAAAGATTATCTTATATTTTTAGAAAGTTACTTTGCTTGAAAAGCAAACAATAACAAAATAGTACTGTCACTATATATATATCTCCAACATTTATTTCATTGAAGTATGTTTCTATTATTTCTCTAAATTTTTTTTGGGGGGGAGAGTAGGAGGGAATCCTCCTTCATTTCCCATTTATGACTCCCAACCCAATGTGTCATCTTTCATTATTCTTTTCTGGTAAAGTAGCTGATATGAATGATTTTTCTATCATTTAGAGTTTAGGGAAGAGACTACTCAAAACGCTGGCAGGATTGGAAAAATCATTTTATTCTACTGGCACATGCATTATTGCATTCAGAAACAACAAAGCAAAGCAGATTTTGGGGCTGCCTGAAGGGGAGGTGATTTGATCACGCATCCCTCAGTTCAGGAATTTAAAGGACCTTAGAACGTGCAGTGCAATAGCAGTAAATGCCTTGTGAGAGAAACATGTTCAAAAATTAAGTTTATGATCCAATCTGCAGGTTGGGGAGACTGGGCTCTTTATACAGTTTCAGTGACTTATCCTTAACGGGAGAGTACTGCTGTACCAGTAACTAGTAGCCTTTTAAAGACACTAAAGAATTAGTGGCAGGTTTGTAAGAGGAAATATATTTTACTAAAAGAAAAACAGTCTGTTCACAGCTGTACAGAGAGGACAGAAAGTGGTCACCTAAGGAAAAGCAGAGGCCATCTCTTAATTTAGGGTATCAGCTAGCATCAGGGTTTTTTTGAAAAAAAAACACCCACAAACCAAACCAATACTTTAATTGCAATAGAAAGTGGTTCATGTTTGCTAAACTGGGCTTGTTGGCCAGCATGTTGACACAGTTGTCTTCACTTCTGCTATATAAAATACAAAGGAATCCATCTATGTAGCAGTCCAAAACATTAATTTTGCCATGTGGTGCGTAGTGAGTCTTCCAAACCTTTTGATGCATGATTTTCTTCTACACAGAAATATGTGTTAGAGCATGACAATTCTTAGGTACATATAAATCATTCTGGATGAATTCTGCATTTACTTACATATTTGGAGTTGCATTAACTTGAGTCAAGTTGGGAACAGAACTGTTTCATAAAGACTTGTCACATTTGCATTGATGTTGAGAAAAAAAAACAACCCAAAACTCATTAAACTAAACTGTGTCCTCAAGTTACCATCAATTAGCACCACTTTCTTGGAATATATGACTATATAACAAGGGATTATTTTTTTCCTTCAGTTATGGCAGTATTTTGTAAATGTTTGAAATAATTTTCCCTTTCATCCATGCAGGAAGTATATATACTCTCTTTGGGCTGGAATATGTGAGAGTTTATCATTTGGTTTTTTTTCTGGGATTAATATGTTATAATCACACACAATGCTCGGATTACAAAATAAAGAATACAGCAGGAACCTCATAAAAACAATATGTTAATCATCCTGCGTGTGAGGATTTACCTGCTTCTCTAACATGTCTTGAAAAGAGATTAAGCTGTGCCTTTTTGTCTTCAGAAGGACAAACATTCAAAAGAAGTTATAGTAGTAACTTGATAGGATCCAACTTTGGGGATATTAACAGAGAAGTAATGTCCTGCAGCTTCATCATCAAACGTCTGACAGGATTTTCTTGCTCTGGAAAAAATATAATCCCTCAATGATATTTTCATATGCATAAATATGAACACTGTTCATCTTCCCCCTACTACTCAACATTCACTTGATTTTGCTGTATTTTTTAATTTGTTCCCAAGTGGCTTGAAAAGCATGATGCATGCTTATTGCTGGCAGTAAGGAAAAGTGAGTGATAGAAAGAGACATCATTATAATGGCATGAAAATATGAGGGACATTCTGAATACAAGTGTGATAACAAAGGCAAACCCAATGAAAATACTGTCTGACATTTGCATGGGATGCCACAGTATTTTCTGTGATTCATTGATATATTTCCAAACACAGTCAATGATACCTTAAAAAGGAGACTTCTGAAAATGGACCCACTGCTGGCATCCTGTTCTTTCACACCTCTAAACCAAATATATTAAGTAGAAAAAGACTACTTGTTGTCTTTTCTCAAAAGTGCTACACATTTTTCTTTTTCCAAAACATGTTTTGCAGTTTAAAGAGGTATATCACAAACTTCTTTGTATACAGGTAAAATAGTTGTGTATAGGATGCTGACAAAATCTATGCAATAGTAACAAAACATTCATTTTATTTTAATGTCATTCTTTATAAATAAATGGCAGATGTACTTCTTTTAATGCTCAGATGAGCTTCTAACCCAAGTTTACTTCAAGGTTCATAATTAAACTGTAATAATCTCTGCTTTTTATATATTAATTATCAGTCACAGAGTAAGAGTGAACAGTAAATTTTGAGCTGTTGAAATCGACTCAGTGGTCCTTTTATTAGTAATGTTTTTGTACAAGAGCTATAGCTAAGGCCTTGTACCCTCAGCAAACATTCAATGAGAAGCCTTGCAGACAAGTCATCATCAGTAAGGGCTGAAATACAGTATCTTATATCCCTCTTTGACAGTTTCCTGTTGCTTAGAGGGGTCTCGATGAAATCCTGTAATAGTGGGAGTACAGTAAGGAGGAGTAAAGATGTTTAGAAAACATATCTATCTCTCCTCACAAGAAGTTTAAGAGTACTAGTCAGTAGTTTTCTTAAATAAATATCTGTAGTTTTTCCAGCCACTAAGTCAAGTTGGACTCTCCCTTCTGTTTTCCTCTTTTGCTATAACTCTGTCAAAAGGAAAACCAACCCCCCAAAAAACAACAGAACCAACAAAAACTTTATTCAGCCTAAGCAGATTTTTTCAATTAGGGATAAACAAGGTGGGGAGTTTAACTAAAGGTAGGGGGTTTTAATGTTTTGACTCCATGTTGGACCAAAACTTTTTCCTGAAGGCTTAAAAAAACGAGTAGAAAGAAGTAGATTCTTCCTCTTAACCCCCAAAGAAGAAAACATGGTTAGGCAACTGGCTTTAGTTACGAGAACTTCAGTTTCAGCTCTGTCTCTGCTGGAAAAGCATTACAGCTTTGCTGCTTATTTTTATTTGAATCTTTTCACATTTTCTGTGAGTCTAAACTCTTTTAATTCTGTTGACATATATAGCTCCTCAAGATCCAAACTAATGGAGCTAAGAGAGGAATATGATGTGGCATAGTCTAAAAACAGAGTTTGTTAGTCACAATTAAGCCTCTTTATTGAATACTGATAAAATATTAATTTTGAGGGGCTGCTACATAAAGGATTTCTACAAGTTCAGAAACAGATGAAAGAAAGGCAAAGTCATTACCGTTTTAAAACAAAAAACCAATTATTTTAAAAAAAGTATTTAAAAACCCACAAGCAATCAAGAACATGTAAGACCTTGATCATAATATGTTAAAAGCAGCTATATTTGGAACAAAATAGAAATGAATGTTTTATTTGTCAATTCCCCCCAGATGGAAGACCATATTACACACTAAGTATCCCCAAATGTCATGAACATTAATGATTACTAGACAGAATTCTTCCTCCCAGTCAGCGTTAAGAACAATTACTGTTTCAAAAATTTTTATAACATTTAAAATCAAAAAGGAAAATTTATGTGCCAGAACTTGTCAACAGTTTGCCTCATTTCTGTGCTAGAAAATACCAAACTCCAATACTAATAATGTAATTTGTTTAAAATTCTGACTGCTAAACTTAGCTCAGCTAAGATCTAGGTGATGGATTTGGTGACACTCCAACTCTTCAGCTGCTGATTGCATCTTCCCTTAAATTTTACATGAAGATAATTTCCTGAAAGCTAGTGAACCACTTGTGCAAATGCTTACATTTGATTTACATTGGTATATATATTGTGCGTGAGCCACAGTCCTAGTCCTCATGTAAGAATAGCAGGAACATTAGCGGGCCAGACAGCGTGACAACATGCAACATCCCCAGCCCATCCAAACCAATAAGGATACAAGCATCATGTTCTTGATAAGTACATACCACTTCAAAATCAATGCAAGAACAAATTGTGACTGCTTGAATTTCATAACGTGTTATTTTGGGCTACGTTTTGTTTTGCTAAAAATTTAAAAGTAGTCCTAGTAAAATAATACAATGTTGGATTTTGGATCCATGCTACCTACTGGTTTTGACATTTTATATTAAATCTTAAGTAGAAAACATTTACGCTAACATTATTTTCTGTAAGACTATCGAACCTTTGACATAACTTGAAAGATTGTTTCAATAACAGCTCTGAAGATTAATTTTTAAATGCTCAGCTTGGAATATCTACCCTTATCTGCCCCTGGCTTCCAGTGAGCAAACCCTGTGATTAAAATAAGTGTCTTTATCAGTTAAGCTAAGTAACTTTTTTTTGGGGGGGAGGCCTAATTCAATTGATTTAAAGTCATTGTCCATGAAACAATACAACTAGAATTGATACATTTTTGTACAGTGTTTCTAACACAATACAATAATTATTTGGTTTTGCTTTATTCCTTGCCTTTCTTTTGATGTAGTCATATCACCTTAAGGTGAGAACACTGATCTTTTGTTATTTATATGTCTTTTTCTGCAACGTGTGTGTGCAGTTTCAACGGCATAATTTAGATGTACCCTGTCACTAAAACGCTTGGTAACTGCATGCTGATCTAACATGTACTGTGAAAAAGTATTATTGACTATGTGTCTAAAACTTGTCTGAGATCTGAGCCAATTTTAATCTCAGCTGCTGAATTGTAAATATGATATCATTTTACTAAGAAGAAAAGAACTGCTCTTGGTTCTGTAACTTAAGATCTACTTCTTTCCTTAATTTTATTTTATTATTGGAGCAAATTAAACTTTTCAATAATATTTCATCCCAGAAATTGCTAACATCAACTTTGTTGCATTGAGACTTCTTTTAAAAAGACAGAAGAACCTGAAGTGAAGTTGCAAGGTATTTCAGCAAATACTGGTGGATAACGCTTTATAGATTTTGCAGCATTGTCTTTGCAGACACAAGGGAAAAAAAGATTGTTTTCCTTGCAAATACAAATAATAATCAGCTGGTTTATGTAGCACACATATTTTGTAATTATTCTATCCAGAAATAAGCGCAAATCATTCTGTGTTTCTTATTTGAAACAGGTAACTATGAACTCAGCGTTTTCAGTTGAGGCAAATTCTAAAGTTTGGGCTTCCCCACTTTTACTACTTGATGGATTTGTCACCCATCAAAGTTTTTGCAGGCATTTCTGTAGTCTTTATCAGTGCAAGTGGGGTGCAGTGCCATCTCAGTGATATCATTAAAATTTTGTATTTTCCTACATGCTGGTGATCTTAACTCCTACTTACGTAATTAAACAATAGTTTACTATATATCCATAGCTACAGGATACATGAAATAAGTCTGGCTGTACTTTTAAACCTCTTCACACAGGTTTATGAAAATGAGTGTGGCTTATTTTGTCTGGATTAGCCCACCTCTAAAAAATCATTCAGCATGCATTATGTTATGTCTTGTATAAGTAGGTATAAAACTTAAAATGTATATCTCATTCCTTGAGTATGGAACGGAAAAATCAGTGATTTCATTTTACAAGGACATGTAGTGGTAGGACAAGGGGTAATAGCTTTAAGGTGACAGAGCATAGATTTAGATTAGATATTAGGAATAAATTCTTGACTGTGAGGGCGGTGAGCCCCTGGCACAGGTTTCCCAGAGCAGCTGTGGATGCCCCATCCCTGGAAGTGCTCCAGGCCAGGCTGGTTGGGGCTTTGGGCAGCCTGGTCTGGTGGGAGGTGTCCCTGCCCATGGCAGGGGGGTTAGAACTATGTGATCTTTAAGGTCCCTTCCAACTAAACCATTCTATGACTCAATGATTTTATGATCTATTGGATTGTATAGGTTTTTTATATAGACACACTACTCCTTTGCCCTGCAAATACTGCATGTTTCCTTTTGGACAAAGCAAGATATTTTTCTTCATTTTTCATATATTGAACTAAGACTGTCTGCTGGAAAAGATGAAGGATGGTTGGCTGCTTGGGTTTTGGAGCGGTTGTTACCTGTGCATGTTTTGAAAGGAGTCTTTTGATCTGAGATGACATTTCAAGTGACTTTTCTGTTACCCCGTCATACATACATAAAGCTTGTGTGTGTATACGTGTTTATAAAACAACGCTTAAATGACAGTTTAATGGTCAGAAATTTATTTGTGTGAGCCTGTATATAAAACAATGCTTAAATGCCAGTTTAATGGTTAGAAATTCATTCATGCAAGCCTGTATACGGGGTATGACTATTCTTGTGGTAAATACCATCGGAAAACTATAGCTTTTCCATCAGTAATTATTTGGCATGATAGAAATAAAATCAAATGAACTGGAAAAGTAACAGAAAAGATTTTTCTTTTACTTGTGCAGTGAATGTCTTAATCTTACTGTCTTCCTGATGGCAAATTGCAGCTATTCAGCTCATATAAAATAATAACTTCAGCTGAGTATTATTCACTTTTACTCAGGCTAAATAACTCCTTACACTACAAGTGAGAAACAGTTTGCTGATACTGCTGTTGATTTTTTTGTTGCTTTTGAATTAGATATTATCCTAATTTTTATATATTTGGGATGCTGACAATTTTTTTAAAATATTGGAATATATTGAAATACTGAAAGCCACTTTAAAAACCGAGCACTTCTGTAGAAAGCCTAGTGCTCCTGCAATGGTAATTTTGCTCCTGTTTGCTTTAGACCTTTTCAGCTTGATTTTGTGCAGAGTTTTAAATAGTTGTAAACAGTACTCGAGTTAAGTATCTCTGCTTGGAGCTTACAGTTGCAATGAGATACTCTTCATTGTGTGAACAGACAGTAAGATAGAAAAACTTGATAGTATCATAAAGTTAGCAGTTTCAGTACCTCAAATCAAAAAAAAAATATTCTGGCAGTGACTAGGCTTTTTGACTAAAAAACCTCACATGTTTAAATATCGTGACAATGAGACAAAAGACAAGGATCACAGAACACAACAAATAATTTAGGAACTAGTGATCTGAGTCTTTGCATATATACTTTAACTTCATCTTTAGCAACCAAGCTAGTAATACAGATCATACTTAACCTTGGATGAATCAGAATAAATTATGGACTGTGTAAGACTTGTCCAACTGTGACGTCTTTGTTCAGAGGTTGTAGCAAAATAAACCCAGGAAACATAATAGCAGTGAAATTGATTTCTGAATGTCATGGGCCACAATGAAGTTCCACAAACTGTACATCTGGTTACCAGATAACTCTTCCTTCTGTTAGTTGTTGTTGCGTGTAGACACAAAATTGATAATACCATAACTTCAAAAAAGTATGATGTTTTCATTAGTTGGGTGCAATGATTATAATTTTTCTTTCATGTCGCTTTGTGTTTCTTGCAGCTGGATGAAGAAGCCTCGATGTGGTGTGCCTGATCAAACAAGAGGTAGCTCCAAATTTAACATTCGTCGGAAACGCTACGCGTTAACAGGACAGAAATGGCAACACAAACATATCACTTACAGGTACCAAAGTTACTTGTATAGATACATAAATTTCACTACTACTGCTGACTTTTAATTTAAAGTAAATATGAATTTCTGAAATATTTTTCAATATTTTGAGAAGTTTATTATTAATGTGCGATACAAAAATGCTGATTTGGATACCTCTTTGAAAAGTATGTATGTGTTACATAAGAACCAAATCATTTTCTTGGATTAATATTGCATGCATTTAGTAACTGGTAATTTCTCTGAATTTCTCTTTCAGCATCGATTTAACACCCAGTATGTCCTTAACCTTACCTTTCAACCCTCTTGGCAGCTTCTCAGTGAACATTACACTGAAACTAGGAGCGCTGTAATGAAACTCAGATCTCTCATTTAAGTATGTAAAATAGCTTATTGAAAGGAGTCAGTCTCGGCAAAATGTAGGTGCCTGTGGTTCTGTTCTAAGTACAAATGAATTTGATCATAATTTGGGGAGTCACTGTTCCAACCATTGCCTGCCTGCATGGTGATGGATATAGGGGTACGTGTGGGGATGTACATCTGTATAACTCTGGAGTCTGGCATGTGGTTTACACAGTGTGTAGCCTACTGCCCAAACTGATCTTTGTGGCCAAGGTTAGATGCAAACTGTGTACTTGATAGAGCTCTGTCATCCAAAGAAAGTGTCATGTATGTAATACGACATCCATTATTTGTCAGCAAAGCAAGGTATCCAATACAGCCTGTTTGAAAATTTACACAGCCTCGTTGGGCTTCCTGTAATATCTGACCAGGGTAAGTTCCAAGGGATAAAATAGTTTTCCAGCTCATTAACTGGTGCCATCATTCATGAACCCATATAAGTATTAAATTTTAAGTTTTTAAGCTCTAATGGTCATATAGATTGTTCTTCATACCACAGTGAAGAGATAATTTTATTAGTAACTCTGTGTCAATACTATGGCTTATGCCTGAATTAGAAAATTCCATTTCAAGACATTACACACCGATTTAACTTCAAGCAATAGAGAACTGACTGCCTTGTGATGTTGCATTGGCGGGAGTCCTTTGTTGTTAAAGCTAATGTAATGCACAGTCGGTGAGAATAAGAATGCCCACCTACAGCACTTACATTTATCTGCATTTTAAAATTTAAATGTAGTACATGCGCACACGTATGACAAAGCATGCGTAGTCACCTACAAATATGTGTCTTTTTCTATAGCTGTGATTTGTATAGTCTGATTCTCTATTTCATTACAGGATTTTTTACAAGTCTAAATCCTACCACTCGTATGTCTTCTGTACTGTCACCCAAGGCATTAATCACAATAACAAACAAGGGGGCCTGGTATTAAATTATGTGGCAGCTGCCTAGTAATCTTTCTCACTTTGAAGAATTTATAGCAATTCTTTACCTCTTGCCTTCCCTCTTGTAAAATCTTGTAAAATTCACTCCAGTCAACCAGAGCTTTGAAGTGAATAAGTCTATAGTGAATTACAGACTTAAAGATATTTAAAGTATTAACCCAAAATTTTATTGGAATAAAAAGTACAATATTATTTTTTTCTGAATGAAAAAATAACAAAGAAAGTAAGGACAACAACAACAACAAAGAAATAAAATTCTTTACACGCTTCTCCTCACCCGCTTTGTTCTTCCCAGCAATTCACTGCTTACAGGCATAATATCAGTTAAATGAATGACACTTTAAGTTGCTTTGTTCCCTAAACTTTTGATCATATCTCTAGCATCACTTGTCTGCTCCATTTTTCTCAGTGCCACTTCTCAGTCTCTTTATAACCTGCAGGTTTCCAGATGTGTTCTGTGTCTTCCTGGCCAGTCAAGCCTTGTAGTCTGAAGCAAGCTTAGTAATTCCTCCAAAGAAGGAGAGATTTCTCCCTAATTTCAAGTTCTGCTACCTCTCTCACTTTTCTGGAAAACAAAACCAAAATGAAAATGCCACAAAAAAAACCCAAAACCAAATCCTGCCCCCATGCCCTGAACAGAAACAGAGAATACACAATAAAAATGATGCCATCACAGTTATCATAGGGTGCATTCACCATTTTTTCTGAACAGGAATGGTAATAGCAAAAAAAAAATAAATTTGGACCATTATGTTAAAAAGAGAACAAGAGATGAGCAGAACATGGACCTTGATAGCAATTAATGGGTTTTCCTAAAATATTTGGTGGGTTTTATTGCCAAGGGTTTTGATTGGAGTAGAGTAAGATTTGCTTTTGCAATTTGCTTCTTTGTTGCTTATTTAAAGAAAAAATTTAATATAATACTCTTGTTGGACTCCATGAAAACTACAGATGTGGACAACTTCTTTGTATGCATCACTGTCAAATAGGTGCAATTCCACTGCTAAGGGGGGCCCTTTGAAAGAGACCAAAAGCTACATTTACCACTTACTATCTGTCTGGCTATTTGATCTCAGACTATATACTCAGATGCTCTATTTAAATGAAATAAAATCACTTCAGGCAAAACATCAAGACATTATTAATGAAAAAATATCATCGAATTCACATATAAATGCATTTTAAACTGTATCTACTTATATTTTTACTCTAGTATTTTCTGTCTGTCCCTAATAATTGCTCCTGACACTTGTTTAATTTAAATTAGTTAATGTTCTTTGGAATATATTTCCTCTCAGATTGTCCTTGTAATCATGGGTAAGAGGATCAAAACAGAGACACATGTGACATAGTATTTTTTCTACATTTCTGTATTTTCAATTTGTAATTTTTCAAACTGAAACATTTTTCCCAAAATTTCAAGATTTAGCTTCAAAGAAGTGACTTGCTATTATAATTTACATGAATAATGTCCCTTTTGGGTGCATGTTATATTTTTGGACTTAGGTGAGTAGTCTTAGAAGACGATGTGCGCAGACAGTATCAAAATGAAGATTTTGTGTATTGGGATTGTCAGCATGGAATGCGCATTGTGCTGCATTAATTATGCTTTGTCTCCCTTAGGGAACACAGCTTTCTGGTTATATGAACTGGTGAACAGTGTGTTTGTTAGAATTTCTGTTCCTAATGAAGTTACACAGCAATATTACTTACTGTATCTTTCCTGCCTGATATAGTTCATGCCCGTATACCTTGTAAACATTACTAGTACTTACGTTGTATACTAACATGACTTTTACAAAGAGAGAAACAGAAAGTGATTAACTGCAACTTAACAGCCAAAAAAGTATAGCAGCGAAGGAGAACATCTAGAGTATGTGAAAATTACAGCCCCATTACAGAACAAACTACAAAAATCTTAATGATATGGTCTTGATTCTTCCTTAGTGTTTTAGACCATATCAGGTTACAGAACAATCTCTGAACATTACGTAGAGTCAGAGAAGAAATCAATGAAACCTATTAAAGTATTTTAATGTTTTTTTTTCTAACAGTGTGTTTACAAAGACACAAGTCTCTCTCAAGACACAATCACCTTCTTTTTTGCTAGGGAAGTAAATCATCCAGTACTTTAAAGAAGGAGCAACAATGTGAATCAATAAAGCAATCCGCTTTTAAAAATAGAACATAAATGTATATATATATATGTCCATTTTAGACAGAGAATTTAGTATAGTCTTCCTCATCAGAATTCTGTGCATACTATTCACAATTTTAACTCCGGCAGTCAGTCACTGGTTAATTGCTGAGATTATTCAGTCTGCAGAACACTTTTCAAATAAAATTGTAGAATGCTCTCTAAAAAGCCAACCTTTGCCTTGAATTACAACCATTACTTAGAACTCATAACAATTTAAAATAAAATAACAATTTAAAAGCTATTCTGCCTCATTTTGCTGTCTTGAGGAAGGAAAGAAAAACAAATTTGATTGTTCAGCAATATGTAATAATTTAATTGGTGGAGGCAACTTAAATGTAGATGGTCAATAGCTTTATCCCAAGCCAACTAGAAATAATTTAATCTTTTTCTTGACTTCAGTGGACACTGGGTAAAGCCCTAGGTAAATGTCTTTTTCCTTTCTCAACAAGTTGGATACATCCTGGGTTTCAGCTCTCCAAAAAACAATAGAAGATGAAAGATTTGGACACGTCTAACTTGATACTGTCCAGTTAAATGAAGTAATGCTAGCTTGGAACTTCAGTATGCAATAAAAAGTTCTATCTAGGTTGTTAAAAATAGAGTTTTGTTTCTGTGGTCTGAATGATCCATATTTTATGGAATATGGGAAAATAATTTTTATTGGATATTTAAAAACCATGGTAAAAAATAAGAAAATACTGAATTTAGAAACAACTTAGAAAATAATGTTGATTCAAAGTAGCAATAAAGTTTTCAAATAAAATAATATTTTGAGTGTACTGCTACAGAGGAATATTTACAAAGTATTTCCAAAATCAAGGAATTGCACACCTTATTAATCATACTTGTCACAAAGTCAGTATAAGCTGATTTTCCTTGATTTCAGTTTGCTCATGAATAAAAAACAGGTCAGCTCTGTGTCCATATTGAAATGATAACACAAGCTTTCCATTGTGATCATGATCACACTGCATTATTATTGAAATATACAGCTATACTCAACATCAAGACATATGTGTATTTTTCCATGCAAAATCAAAAGCATAAATAAGGGGAAATAATCAGAGTGGTTTAGATTGGAAGGGGTCTTAAAGTTCATCTAGTTGCAACCCCCTGCCATGGGCAGGGACACCTTCCACTAGACCAGGTTGCTCAAAGCCCCATCCAGCCTGGCCTGGAGCACTTCCAGGGATGGGGCATCCACAACTACTCTAGGCAAGCTCTTCCAGTGTCTCACCACTCTCACAGTCAAGAATTTCTTCCTATTATCTAATCTAAATCTACCCCTTTTCAGCCTAAAGCCATTACCCCTTATCCTATCAGTACACACCCTTGTATAGAAGTCCTTCTTCAGCTTTCTTGTAGGCTCCCTTTAGCTGTTTTTCAGAGATGCCAAGAACATCCTGACTGTAACAAATTTGTGAAAAACTGAAATGTCTGAAACCATTTTTTTCCAATATGCTAGTAATATTTAATGCTTTAATTCAATTGTACCTGACTAATGTATTCTGAAAGATGCCGGAAGCATTTGCACTCTGTTTTTTCCCTATGTACATATGAGGCCTACAAGACCTTAAGGCAGTGGAAATACCTAACTGTATGTTCTAGAATCCTACCTTACCAGTTTAAGTCAGTTATGAAGTTTGAGGTTCTTAGCTCCTCACAGTAGCAGAGAAGATGTGTGCAGATTTGTATTGAGAAGTGATACCACCAGATGTGGAAAGCTTTCCGAGTGGCGTGGTGAGGAAATTTTCAGGGTTCTCTGAAAACAGATGTTTTCAAAACGACACATCCATGAGTTCTTAACATTCCTACTTAAGTATTTTACTGGAACTCTGATGATTTATAGCTGCAAATCTAGGAAAATAGTAATTTATACTAGGAAGACTACTTATTTTCTACTATAAAGTTCTAAACTGTTAAGACCACCATAGGGTTGTAACCCTTAAGGACTAATGGGACAAGGATGGTGTGATTCCTCACACTAAGCATTAGCTTTTTGTAGCAAACATGGATGCAGAATTAGATGCTAATTAAGGCTCTATTAAACATTCCTTTGTTATTATAACTGCATCTCCTATCATCTTTCAATCAGAAATACCACAAAAAATGCAATTCTAGTACACATGAAAGTGTCTGCTATCTACCTGCTATTGCCATTATAGGCAATGTTTAGAAATCTGAACAAAATGGAATAATTCAGTTCCTGAGGGTTGATTTAAGCATATTTATCCCTCTGTTAAAGCTTGGTGTTTTTCCAAAGTCCAACTTAAAGGTAATGCTTGGCCTTTTCTTAAAGTATTATGTTAGTGGTATTATATAAGTTAGCATTTCAGACCTCTGAATGGAAGCGGGGAGGACATGTAAAATATACCTAATAAAAAGAGATAAACTACACTGTGGTGATTATAAAATTTCTGTAATGAACAAAGTCTAGATAAATGTAGCTGTGAGAGAGGATTCCTACGTAACAATCAATTAAGACAATTAGTTATGATTTTCCGCAGTGTAATTAGCAAAAGAATGCTCTTCGCTATATGTAGTTAGTGTGTCTTTTTCATATAAAACTTGAAAATTTTAGAATATCAGTACTCATTTAATACTTATCTACTTCAGCAATGCTGTAACAATTAAATATTTTAATATTAATATGCTATAATTGTAAATATTTATGTTGCATTTTATTAATTTTAAATTACTTGGTAGTAAAATATGACATGAGATTACTTAGAACATCTTCCCTGTAGAAGTATTTATCTGTCAAGTATTTTGTATCCTGGAAGTCTCATCTTTGCCACTTTTCATCTCCTTTTAATGAATTATGGGGAGAATATTACCCATGAGACTGAAGAGGCAAGACAATTACAAATTCTTTCCAAAGTGGCAGCAGTAGGTTGATTTAATGTGGTCACAGGAAAAGAATATCAAAAGCAATAGTTCTGACTTGGGTTTAACCATCTGGAGCAAGAGCTATATGAACTGAGATCACACTTTTCATAGAAACATTCTTAGGTTATAGATACACAGTTAGCAAAGTGAGACTGGAAAGAAGTTGAATCTAAGAAAGCCCACATCAGTGAGAGATTAATGAAGCAACTTGATGGAAAGTATCTCTAGAGAAATGGTGGAGCAAAATTAAATATACCTTTGCCCAGAAGTAATCTATTAATTTCAAGAAAAGTAACAGTGGCATTAAAAAAATAGATAAATAGAAATGCCTTATTTCAGTTTAGGCTTGATTTAAGGCAATGGCAATAAGAAGGTGGTTTCAACAAGTTATTCAAATTTAAGCTGTGTTTCAATTCATTTTATCTTAACTGTTTCATATCAACTACCGATCTATAATTGGTTTGCTTCAAACAGATTACTGACCACATCTTTTTACCTACCAAATCAGTTGGGTTTCCTGCTCTTTTATCTTCTGTGTCCATTCTTTCTTTAGAATGGGTTTTCCAATTTGTGACTTTGCTCCAAGAAAATCTTGGAATGTTTGAGAGAAATGGGACTGTAGAAATATTCCTCATTTATATTTAGTTGTTATCTTTATGTTCTTAAAGAAATAAAATATCATCTTGCATCATTATCATTACCTGATAATTCTAAAAGCACTCATTAGTATCCAGTCTAATCAGCACAACAGGGTAGTAAAATATTGTTAATCTTGTACCCTGGATATAATGCACAAATGAGCATAGAACCAATTTAAAACCAGTATTTATTATATGCAGTGGAGAATAGAAGTATCAAAAGTCTACAGGCCATAAAGAAGTCCGTCACTAAGTTATTACTACTCTTGTGGAGGCCATTACTGCTAAGGTAAGCTGTAAGAATAAGCTTTATGTGTTTTGAGCTTTATCTAGCCTTTGCTGAACTGCCTCTTGGGTCTAGCTTGAGTCAGAAGAGTTGATTTTATATACAGAATTATGGCAATTTACGTGAAAAATATAACAAGCTGTTCTAATGACAGCACAGGAAAGAAAAAGAAAAAAGTGAAATTTAATGGCAAATATGTGTTACTTAATGTACTGTATTTAAATTTCAGATGACTGATTTTACACAGCCAAGTGAGGTATATCCTGACAGCCTTGCAAGGTTCCTGAAGCTGTTGCAGCCAAAAATGTGTCACTGAAACATGGATAATTTTTTTGAGGGTATTTTGGGAGAAGGAGCAGGAGGGGAAGGAAAACCCAAAGCTTTTCTGAAATCAATGGGACTCTGAATTTTAGAATTCAACAGTCTCCAAAACAAGACTCTTCAGGCATCTGTAGAAATAATAAATCAGTGTTAAATGTGCATATCACTGATGAAATCTTATTCTTCTTGTGCAAGACATGAATATAAAAGTTGTAACACCTAAAGCAACTATCAGGTTGAAAACCATATTTGTATCAAACAGCAATAATAACCACAAAACACTGTATTCGGTTGATGCATAGCTCAGGTTGTCTAAATATAACAGCCTTCAAAAACTGTACAAAACATCAGTTTTCTAGTTTGTAAACAATGACACTGAAGTAAATGTTTCATCTACAGATCATCTTTTGCTTATTAAAATGGTTTCCCTTTGGAAGGAATTGTGAGTATATTCTTCAGCCTCTTTATAAGGCTGCACTGCTGATCTTGTCAAGGTCAGCCCTGGATCCCTCTCTCTATTGAACATCTTTTCTGTGAACTGAACACTGGACTTGGAGGTTAGGAAAGTAATACTTAGGAAACGTTTTCTTATTGTGATGGCTTTTGCCTTGCGATTCTGCCACCTTGCGATAGGAGTGGTTCTGAGTGGGCATGTCCTCCACTTATTTTTATTTGAGCTCCATTATCTGGATATGTGGAGTGTAAAATACCCAGTTCCTCTTTTTTTGTTATCAGTGACAGTTACAGCTGTTTCAAGTGATTGCTCACTTTAAGATGAAGAGCCATATGTAATAGGAAAAGGGTTCATATAAGACTTTATTGGCTATTGCAGTGACATGTCTAAACTGAAGACTTTTAAGAGATGAGTCCTAGAATCTTGGATAGTTGATACATTGTCTGTTTGGACTGATCTTACTGTCCTTCCCCTTTGAGGTTATATGATCAACATCATGAAAGAACTGTAAAATAATCTGGATTTCATATGTCAACATTGGTGCATTATTCTAAGCAAAGTTCCCAGCTAGACAGCGTCAACATTTGTGTTAGACACAGTATTGGAATTTTTCCTTTTAGGATTTAAAATGGCTTGCATGAAGTACATTAAAATGGACAATCATTTTCTGGAAATACTCTTATATTCAAATAACTACTGATTTATTTCATTTCTTTTAAAAGCTATATCTTCCATATAATCTTGCCCTTTCCAGAAAGTTGTTTTGGAAGCTAGAAATCTGTCTTGTTTTAATACAGAATGTATGCTTTGAAAAATCTTTCTTCTTGACAGTGTAGGATGCTATTTCAAAAGTAATTTGATGGCTGATTCTCCTGGAAAAGGCCTCCCATCATAGGTAATCATCCCTAGTTAATGTGTGTGAAACTAGCAAAATGGCTCAATTTTTCATTTGTAATGAATGACTAAAACTTAATTCTATATACTGAAAAAGCAAAAACATGTAAAGTGATAAGGTTTAAAATGTGAGTCAAACCCTTTTAGACCATGTAATTAATCAAATTACCACCAATACAAAATTCTAATATTTTTTGATCCATTTCCTCATATTCCATATAACAGTATAACACCGTCCTTCTGCTCTGTTTAGAACCCCCAAAGTGTGACTTTGACCCATTACTAAGGTTCCTAAATACAAAATTATAAAAAAACAAGTGTATCTTTCAGATGAACTTTTCCCCCATCGAAATATCAGTTTTCTAGACATACTCTATTTTCTATGAAAGCCTGTTGATTCATTTGCTGTATTCATTATATGTAGTAAATAACAGAGGCTCTAATCCTTCAATGAACTGTGCTTGAGACAAATCATGTGATTTAGTGACCACACTGGAGGACTGACTAAGAGCAAATTCATGTTTGTAAGTGGCATTCTTCGCATAGCAACAGGTTAACTGTTATCGAATTTTTGGTAGTAGCAGTGTAAGTGGGCCTTTGTGAGATGTTTCAATTTAGTGCCATATGACACTCTGGTTGTAAAATCCTGTACATTCTCAAAGGGCACAGGATGAGTAGTTTATGAACTTGCTAACTAAAACATATTCAAAAAGTATTTCACAAAGGAGGGAGCTTTCAGAGAGGGGTTCTGCAGGGACTGATAGTTGGTCTAGTGCATCCAATATTTTTTTTAATCACCTGAAAATCTACACAAAATTGATCATACAATTACTGATGAGTAAATAACTATGAAGAAAGGGCATCACACCAAGCAATTTGAATCACATGACATTTATATCATATAGAGTAAGGCTATGCCTGCAGATTAGAGGAGTTTTTCTCTTTGACAGTGAGGTCAGTACTGCAGTACTATAGTTGTGATAGAGTCAATTTTAAAAATGCACTGCAAAATTGAAGTAAGTTCAATAAAAATCAGAGAAAATATTTAATAGAGTGGAGAAAACCTCTTATAATAAGACATTTAAAGATTTGAAACAATTTCAAAGAGACAACAAAAAGGTAGTGAGTTTGCAGTACAGAAATGTCTTTTAAATGTCTTTTCTTTGGGGAAAAAATGTTCTTAAAGTTTATGTGTGCAAAAGAGAAAGGCAGAACAAGGACCAATGCTACAAGTCACACAAATAGGAGATTAGGCACAAGTATGTAATGACTGGTTAAATAATCTATGGAACAAAATATCAAGTGAAGCAGTGGATTCTCTGCAGTATACAATCTTCTAATCTGGCTTTGTATCCCTTTGGAACATGCATACTACCTAAAAAGAAATAACGCTTTGGTTAGACTAGCATTATTGGACTCAATACAAGAATATTTTTGCGTGGACATTAAAATCAGCAACTTTATGTTTTCTATATGAACCTATGAACAATGTATTATATATGTGAAGTCAGATCTATAAAATTAGATTTGAAGGATTTATTTCCATTTCTATAAACTTAAAATATGTCATCAAGCACATTTAATACACTGAACAAATCAATCATTCCAGGTTTATTCATGAAAATATTTTTGTTCTCTATTAACATGCCATGCTGTGTAAACTTACATAAATCTTACATATACTCTAGAACTATGTAATTTCTTACATTTGTGCTGGACGTTCACTCAGGCATATGTCAAATGAACAAAGAGCATCTGATTGCAGCAGTTTCAGAACAGACAAAAATCTAACAGAGTTTTTGTTGTCCATATGAATTGAGTAAAAACTCTGGAGGATATTGGATAGGTCTGAAATTTATTATTGCCATTCTTTTCTTAAATAAATAAAAAAAAAAGTTGCTGATTTTTTACAGATGATTCCACTATAATTTACTAGTAATGGTGACTCTGAACTTAAATGTGATTGGCTTTTGCCTTTCTTTTATGTGTGTAATTTGAAGAAGTAGTGGGAGACTGAAATTTCTGTTTGAATTTATATTTCTGAATTAGCACATAATTGTCTTCTATAAAATTATTTATCTGAGACATTCTACAGTTTTATGCAAGATTTATAGAAGTAATCAGATCATGAAAGGATGTCTTAGCCTGTGTTGAAATAAAAGGGCTTTGTTTCTGATAAGGAATTATCTATCCAGTCACAAATGCAACCAGAACTGTTTTTAAGTCTTTGTGAATACTGGTTGGTGGTCACAGTATGGAGCTTTGCTATTGTTAATAAACTCACTAAGAAGTAAAAATTTCATTTAACTGGAAACATTTCTCTTTTGATCAGGAACGGCATTCTGTTCTTTAGCTGTGATGGATTCTAATTGTGGTCCAGGAGGTAAACAGTCAGTGGTTGATTAATGTGGTTATCCCACTGTTAAGAATTTTTCATTTTAAAATATTTTTAATCTTCTAAAAATAAGATTTTTGTGCTGCTGAGAGTAACCTAGTTAACATGCGCTAAGTTCTAGCATAAAGGGCTACACAGATTGACACAATAATTTTGCACCACCTTCTTTAAAAATATTCTTTCTTAAAGGATATGATGGCAGACTAGCACTTTTTGTTAAAAGCACAGTGCTTTTAAAAATTAGGGGAAAAGGGATATAAGCAGTGTCACTTACCACTCTGTCAAATTTAATCTATTTAACTTTTCTCTGTTTCTTTCAGCATAAAGAACGTCACTCCAAAAGTAGGTGATGCAGAAACTCGTAAAGCCATTCGCCGTGCCTTTGATGTGTGGCAGAATGTAACTCCTCTAACATTTGAAGAAGTTCCTTATATTGAACTAGAAAATGGCAAGAGGGACGTGGATATTACAATCATTTTTGCATCAGGTTTTCATGGAGACAGTTCTCCCTTTGATGGGGAGGGAGGATTTTTGGCTCATGCATATTTCCCTGGGCCAGGAATTGGGGGAGACACACATTTTGACTCAGATGAGCCATGGACTTTGGGAAATCCCAACCATGATGGTAAGAGAAGATTTCAGTTTAAACAAAATATATAAATGGCATGCATTTTCAGCTAACAGAACTATTTCCATGCTTCCCTGTCCTTAAAGTCACATAGATTTCTTTCCTAAGTTCACACTACTTTAGCAAAGTCTTCAGTTGATTGGTCTATTAGAATCTGAGGTAGAAAATTTTCTGTCTAAATGTAAGTTACAGTATGAAAATGTGTTTCTCTTGAAAAACATTGAATTCTATTCAGGAAACTTTGTGTTCATTCAAACATTGTGCAGCTGAACATTTACATAAACTACTTTCATTTTTATATTGTTTGCTATATTTATTTCATTTAGGTTTAGGGAAAATGTGGAATGTTCTTTAGCAGTGATATAAAAGAAGTTAAGAATAACTGAGACTAGCCACCAATACATTGGATACCAATGTACATAAAACTAGTCTTCAGTTTTTCTTTATGGTGATGCAGTGTCAGCATTTGAAGTCAACTCTTAAAAATGCCATTGCAAGAACAGAGTTAGTGTTTCCCAATAACTTTTTAACATCTTTTGGAATTGTTAATTCCAACAATAATTCCAATTTACTTAAGTTGTATATTCTCCACAGTCAAATAACAAAAATTTACCAAATCAAGATTAAAAATACTCTTTAAAGTTACTCTTCCCAGAACTGTAATCTGGCCCTTGCTGAGCTCCAAGTTCATGTGACTATATTACTGCCATTATCTATGACATGTAATTTAAAGCTAGCATCTGTGCACAACAGTATCAAAAAAGAGTTTGTGTATAGAGATGTTCTGTGTTTGATGCTTTGACAGGTTTTTGTTGCAAGCAGCCCCATTTGTCCTAGTAGATCTCTCTAAGCCAGTTACATAGAGTTTGAGAGAGTCTCTTCAGCAAACTGCACAAAACAGGATGCGCAGATGCACAAAGAAGTTGTTTCTGGCACACAAAAGATGATACAGGTGACAAGGAGCACAGAACTCATATATTTCAATGTTACACTGAATTTGTGAATGAGAGGCTTTATCTAATCCCTTTCCTTTCCCTTTCTCACCTGAGATATTTCAAGCAAAATTCAGAGCTTTTTTTATGTAGCAGTATTTGTAGTCTGGAGTTTGCAATAAAGTTAATATAAATATGGCATTGTGACTGTTCTAATGGTGCAATACTTCTGTTGTGCCAGAGTCAGTGAAGCAAGAGCAGTGTACTGCACTGTGAAAGCCCTTAGCAGCAGAATGGGTTCAAGAAGCTGATCTCCCGTGGAACAAGCCCTAGATTCTTACTGGAGCAAAATCTGTGGTATTCCACTGCTCGTATTTGCCCTCTTCACAAATTTAGCTCAAAGAAACAACAGTGGCAATCTTCTGTATGTGCAGTTCACGTACATAGTCAGTCATAACACTGTGAGGCTAAATTAAGATGGTTGTATGGGCCTCAGTGGAAGACCAACACTGCACATAATGTTTTGAGGCTATTACTTCAAGCACTCAGGAAAATCTACAGGTGGTGTACATTGAAGTCAAGTGTCAATTTAAAACATAACTCTTTTGGAGCAGTTCTGCATACAGATACTTATAGTCTGTATGAAAGTTTGCAAACTTCTGGCTATCTCCTTCTCCTTTAACCTGAACAATTTTCAGCGTGCAAAAGGGCACTCATGTCTTTATATGCCTTTTTGTGGTTGAGTTTTGTAGAGCAGTTTTCAAAAGCTATTTATTGCATTAATGAATTTTAAGATATTTTGAAGGAAAAAAATCAAGTGAAAATAAAATTATACTATCACTAAAAATATGCTTTTATGTATCTTAGAACATTTAACTTTTATAATAAAAAAAGTTTTGCTATCTGTATCATGAAGGTTTAGTAGGTATCACTGGAAAATTATTCTGTAAATTTAATAACTTATGTTTTTTGGTGTGCTCATATATACTTTTTTGAGAAAGATATATTACTGTTAGAATGAAATAGTCAAGGAGGAAAACTGAGGATTTTTTATGACTGGAAAAATTGTGCAAAATGCATGATAATTAAAATAAGTATCTTACCATCACAAGTTTTCTGAAGAATTTTGGCAACTCCTAGTTTCATTGTTGAGATGGTATGAACCAGGGATCTTAGGTCATAGCTATTGTCCAGAGAAAAACTGTATGTCATTATAACTCCAGAAACAGCAACATATGTGCAGATGATCTGTATATGCATAGTGTCTATTTGTCTGATCCGTGACTTCCAGTTATCGGGTAGGCCAGGTTCTGCTGATGATCTTACTGCATTAGCTTATGTCTAGGAATCCTGAAGGAACATCCAGATTTATTATTTTTTGTGACTGGAAAAAAAAATTTGGGTGGAAAAAGAAGACAAGCATGCCATTTGGGATTGACAGGAAGAAAGGACTTACAGCTCTCTTAGGCTCCCTATCATATTGAGCTCAGCCTTAGAGCACTGAAAAGCAGGAGGCTGAAAGTTATATTTATGATCTTAGCTATGAGTAATTTTTCCCAGGTGAGTGTCATTGTTTTTTCCAGGGTTGTTGCTCCAATAGTCAATAGTCATCTTCATATAGTGTTACTCAAAATCCAATAGAAGGGGGAAAAGATTTGATATATTGTTATTTTAAAATTAACTCTTGTCTCAAAGGGCTGATTTTCTCACATTCCTATTATATTATTTCAGATTTATTTGAAAACATGAACAACTTTGTTATTTAGCATCAAAAATGCAAATGTAAGGTCCTCTTGAAAAGTACTAGCCTCGTTCTCCACCTTGTAATGTTGTCTAATGAAAAGAATTTGCATAGTGTTTACCTCAGAAAAGACAGCAACTTCTTGGAACACTTTCATAAACTGTTGTCTGTTTGGAAATAGTTTTCATTCCAAATAAGGAATCATATACAAATTCAGTATTCTGAGTATAGTTAATTCCCACAGTAATTTATCCTGTCTAGTAAATTGCAGTGTCTTCACACTTTAGGTTTGGGTTTTGGTTTTGTGGATTTTGGGGATTTTTTCCTTATCATGTTAGCTTGATTTTCTTGTGTTTTACTTGGTTTAAATAACGTTCTATACTGAAAGGACAGTTCCAATGGAAATATAACAACTCCCCAGTGCAGTGCTGCTTTATTTTGTTCTCACTTCAGTGGTATATTTTTGTGGATCACAGAGCTATCTTATCAATCACGTTATGGGGAAGAGATCTGTGGTTGGACTTCTCCTTCAATCTGAAGAATGAATAAGGCCTTTGTAGGAGCAAAGACTAATGGGTCTCACTCAAGAAAAAAGCTTCCTTTCTTACAATTTAACACTTGCAGGCTCTCTAAAATGATGTGTTTATTTGCTTTTATAATAACATGTAAGCAGAGTACAGCTGGAGCCTAAACTGCAGCTGAGCTGTAGAGGTCTTTTCTCCCCGTTTCCTTCCATAGTGCTGCAGGTGATGCCAGAAGTATTGGCCAGAAAGGACAAGAAACTTGCCATCACAGGGGAGCAATGGAAACAAAGACAGAATTTCTTTTGCTAGGGAAGGAGGACTGTACTAGAAGATAAAAGTTGTTTGAGTTTTTTTGCAAGGTGAGGAAATGGTAGCCTTCCAATACTTTGGACAAAGTGTTTGTATGCATTGGACCATAGCCTTCCTCCAGCCAGCCTTCACGTTCCACTTGTTCTTTTAGGATATCTACTTTCCAAGTTGTTCTGTGGGAGTAGGCCTTTTCACCTGTAGTAGATCCCATTTCTTTTATGCCTGTCCAGGCTTCAGTGTGAGATGAGGACCTTAGGTTTGTAAATTATTTGGGACAGGATGGTTTCTTCATTACCTCTTATGAAGTACCTTGTGGTCCTAGGCGGTCTCAGTTAAAACTCAGGTTATTATACTGTGGTAGAAGTAGAGGGTAGAGGAAACAAATATTGAAGGTGAAACACTCTTCAAGAATAGCAGATCAGAAAGGATAGGAATATCACAAGAAAATCTTTAACAATATGTACACTTGAAGATGTAAAGAGATAAAAAGATAAACAGATGAAAATCAAGTTACATAAGTAGCTATCTGAAAAATCAGCACTTTTTAAGAAAAACTTTAAATCCTTATTTCCTTCTGAACTTAAGTGCTGGAAAGGAAGAAAAGTGGAGAAAAAAAATGAAAAAGAAATCTTAATATACCAGTCTTGAGGCTACTCATTGTTCCCATGACTCCAATCCATTTAGGTGGTATGTATCACCTCATTGTTTGAATGAAAAATTTATGGTCAATGAATAATATATTTAAATCCAGAAAAGGACAATGACTTCTTGCTAAGAGTGACAATATTTTGGAGATACTTTATTGTCAAAATCCTCAGCAAAAATATTTTTCAAAGTATATTTTTCAATTGCAATATTTCAAATCACAGTGATGAAATTCAGAATCACTGCCAGGGAGCAGCAGTGGTAGGGACTGTCTCTGCAGTAGATTTTCTAGTAGCTAGCAGAAAAGTCTTATCCTATGACCTGTCTTCCTGTACTGAAACTGAAAATGGTGTTCTTATTAGCCTTAACAAGGCTTTCCCACATATTATCTTAACCTGTCCATTATTAAATCTGCAGCACTGACATTTTTTGATGCCCTGCAATATTAGTGGTTGAAGTGTCAGATTCTAGTAGAACAAGTAGTGTTCTAGATTTCTGGAAGATCTGCTTCATTATGGAGTTGTTATGCCTCAGAGCCTGAAGTCTCCTCCTACCCTATCCTCCAAGTGCTGCAGCATGATGAGCCAAACACATTCACAAGGTCTTATAGATAAGATGCTTTCCCTATCAAAAGACCAGGAATTATTTGTTTCTGCTTATATTCTCCCTATTTTGTTCTAACTTTGAGCAAGATTCTTTTGAAAGCTGTCAATGTCTGCTAAGCATAGATGTTTGCTACTGGAAAAAATGGAAGCTGTATTTCTGCAATGACACAATTAGGAATAGGGCTTACCTTGCAGCTCTTCTTTGTTAATAGCATACGGTGATAAAACCATAAAAATTTCAGTAGGCCAGTTTTCCCGTGTGCAGTTCAGAAAATGCAAATTAGAAAGAAATCAAGACATATATTATATACAGCACTCACTAGATTTTCTTTAATTGCCTCATTCCTATGACTGAAGGTTCCCATAACTGAACTTCAAGAAAGAGAGGAGGCAACATTTGATCTAAGAGCTGCTAAATGCCTTCTACACAGTGGGGAATGCTTCTGAAGTGATTAAGTATATATGTTGTAGGGTCATTAGCTGCTGTATTTTGGAGGGGACGTGGTATTTGCTTGTTTGGTTTTTTGTTTGTTTGGCTTGGGTTCTTTTGAGGAATCCCTTGTAAAAACTTGGAAAGGACAAGAACTATTCTCAGTTTAGTTTGTGGTTTTCTCAGTAATTTAAAAGTAGACAGATTCAAAAGCTAAATGAATTTCAGACCCTTCACCACTTCTGAAGTAAGACCCAAGAAAGGGGCAGATGATGAGTCTGAAAACAGTCTTCTGAAAAGTGACTTCAGAGAAAGCTGGTCTCATCTTTAGAAATTTGTGTATGTTGACTAGTTCTGCTTGCAAACCCCAAGGGCCATTTCATGGATCAAGTTTATGTAACATTTGGATATTCCCTGGCAGCCCCAGCCCATCAAAGCTAGGTTCCTTAACTAGTGACTGCTCAGAAGTTTCATTTTGGCAGATAGTGGCATGGAAAGAAAGAAAGGACTGTGATGAATTTTGCAGTTAATGGTCACTGCTACCTGCACACTGAATGAAACAGAGAATAATCCTACCAGTTGTGAATAATGACTGATACGTATCTGTTCTTCTTCCTCACTATTGCCTTACATATTTTCCAACAATCTCTTTTCCCTGGATTTATTGTGTGATTTATTAGAAACATAATTCCTATTAAATATAGGAAAGCTCTCAGATAAAATCCTAAAAATTATGGCAGAGAGCGCTGAAAGGAAGACATTAAGAGAAAGGGCCATCATGGATGAAGATGTGTACACTATGTTCTAATAGAGAGCAAAAGCCATTACTAATATATATCTTATATTTTATGGCTTCTTGATTTATATATTTCCTTTCTTCACCTAAGAGTGTATGAACACATTTTACTATCTGTCAGAAGGTAAATGTCTCTAACTTAAGGCATAAACTCTTGCCTGTATTTAAAAAATTGCATTAGTTTATCAAAATTGATTTTCATTTGCCTGGCTACATGCACTTAAGTTAGTTTAAACCTTCTTTAAGGCAGTTATTTTTTTCTGGGAAATTACTGAATGCATCTAAGCCTATTTAAGGGAGTGTTAAACCAGTTTGAACGGAGAGTGCACTACTTTTAACTAGATTAATTTAAGATTGACCTACTTACACAAGTGCAGCTTTTTAAAACAGCGCAAGATTTAGAAGTAGCTCCTGGGGAAAACAAGGATTTCTTGGGAGCTTAGATTTCAAGCACATTAGACTTGATGCTTAATGTACCAATTACTGGCTAAAATCTGACCATAGAACTTTGTGTTCCAGTGGGAGAAAATATTCGGCAAAAACTATGTTTAGGCTCTCCTTAGATAAACACAGTAGATCAGTAATGGTAGTTTGATACTTTTATCTTCTTATTCATATCTGCAAGAGAAATAAAAATCAAAGTAGAATGCTTGATTTTTTACCTCTGTAACAAATTCACCAAGGCATCTACTGTACCATACTGATATTCTGCAGAAACCAGTTCTTTCATCAAAGAATATACAAGTAACAGCAAATGAAACTCCATTATAGAACTAATACATTACTGTACAGTTACATTTTAATGTAAGGAGAATATTACCACAGAATGCTTACATTCATATGGAATATTTCTAAGTTGTACATACATGAAGCTCTTGTTTTCAGGAAAACAAAACCAAAACACTAAGAATTCAGCAATTTTTTGTTAACTCTCCAGCATTCAAAAATTGATTCAAGTTTTGCAAACAATAAAAAGAAAAATACCAAACCTGTCACTTTGTACCATTTTGTTTGTGGATTGCCAAGTAAAAGCTTCTTGGACCTGATGAAAATACAGCATCTAGTGTAATGTTCTTGGACTCTGGTTAGTGCATAAGATTCTGCTGTGGGCACTGTGTTGGCAGCCAAGAAAAATTTATGAAAATCCTGATCTCTGAACAGCATAGATCAACTTGTAGTAAATTTCTTTTGGCTGCCAGTGTGGTTGACACAGTACAGGAAATATATGCTGCTGGAAATATGAACCAATGGAGTTGTGAATACTAAGTCTCCTAAGGGAGCTCTGTGTCTCCAACTGTACTCACGTCATATGCTATGGTTTAGAAAGCCAAGCATTTCAGACTAAAGGAAGCTCTGTATTACAATATTACCAGTACTTTAATTTCATAAAGCATAGTGCTCTTAATTGATTATTTATTTTTAATAAGGTGTTGTCAGTATCAAATTTGATCTGTAACCAAAGTGTGACTTTGCATTTGTCACGTACTTGTTTTCCAGTTCTGTACAAGGATAAATTTGTAAAACATTAATATCTTCTTTGAATTTGTATTGCATTACACTTGTGTATATACTTTTAAACACAGAATTGCCAACATGGGTTTAGATCAAAGGTTATCCTACAAAATATCCTATCTCTACTTATGGTTATTAACAGATACCTAGGGAAGAGAATAAAGGCAGGGCAAGCATATGGCAACAAAACCCAGCATATTCCCTCTTAGCTTCCAGCAATCTGTGGCTCATTGAATTTCAGAGCCACAGGCCATATTTTTATGTTTAATAGCCTTTGAGGGATTTCCTTTAATGAATTGGTGTAATCTCTTTTTGAACTCATGTAAGCATTTGGTATCCACAACATCCTGTGGCAATGTGTTCTATAGTTTAAGCAGATGTGAAAAAACACCTTTTTCTGAATTTTGAACCTGCCATTGATAAATTCACTTTAGGTAGACTGGTGGTCATATTGTAAGGAAATAATTTCCTAATCATTTTATCTGTGCCATTCATACTTTTATGGACCTTTGTCATATCTTGTTTCCAGGATAAAAAAACCTAGCCCATTGAGTTACAGCTTTGTTCATATGCAGTTGTGAGGTTAAGAAAGCACAACTTCTATTTAAACTGAATTTATTTGAGTGCAAAATGAGAGAATTATCAATATTATAAAAGATGGCAAAACCCCACTATTACATGTATAACATAACACAATGATGAAGATGCCAGGATAATATTTAAAAGAACTTTGCAAGCATCATACAAATGGAGTAATGGTTGATTCTTTTCATTTCACCATTCCCCCTGAAATTTAATTCAGGAGTCAACTAACACAGATAATACTTTCTATTGCTAAACCACAAGGCTTCCAGTATTTAAAAAGCAAACCAGGCTTTCCCTGTAAGTAAATGAAAGTTGTGATAGAACTTCACAGGGTAACCTGTCCTCAAACTTCCCAAACCTACCATACATTATACTTGCTTGGTGTCCATGTGCCCTCCTGTTCCGTGTTCTTACCCCACATCTTACATCTAATGGTAACTCTGAAACATTCAGTGTCTGCTGCATAAAATGTGTCCTTCGATGTATCATCATAGGATGCAAAGCTGCACTTGAGAATAGAAAGGTCCCTTTCAGTTATTGAAAAGATGGAAAATGATTTAAAAATTAACCATAAATAGCCCTGTCTGTAAGGACTGTCATCAGACATAGGGCTATACAGATAGCTATACAGATAGCTAAACCCCATTTATTGCTGGAAGCCAGCTGATGGAAAATATTAACTGTTGGCAAGGTAATGACCATATTTTTATTGAGTTTGGGGAGGTTTGTTTTTTTTGTTTTCACGTGGCACCCTTTCAGCTTTGAGAAAAGCACTTAATTTACATGTCATTAAAAAGGAAATCTTTTAAACATTGGCAGTCAGTGAAAGCAGTCTTGTGGATGAATCCAGTCCCTTGTTCTAGATGTGTGTTTAGCTGGCTACTTTAAACACATCCCAGGGGCTATCAGAGTGCAATAACATGCTCCCAGCTTTCCTTCTTGGCCTAAAATTGCCAAGTGCACTATTATGCAAATAGAAAGAGAGGGTGAGGAATATGTCAAGAAGATGGACTTTTTCATATTCTTAATTAAAACAATGGAAATGTAGACGGATATGTACATCTTACATTGTGCTTTTTGTGTCTATAGAAGCAAGGTGATATTTAAACTATAGCTCAGTTGCCAAAGATGGTCATGATGCAGGTCATAAACCAAAAAAGGCAGCGTAACCTGAGTCACTGAATTGTATATTGCTTCTATCACACTGTAGGTAAAACAAGCCTATACGGAGTAGTTAGAGAAGCTGCAAACTCCGTTATCCATTCAAACTGCAAGTGGAGGTTATTTCCCACATACCAGGACCAGCAGAACAAGCTGCCTGCATTTGCCATCTGCCTCAGTTTGCAATCAGCCAGCCTATCTTAAACTGCTAATGAAAAGTATTAAAACAAAGCTGGCTGACTTTGCGTGGAAATAAATGAGGAAAGTTCACATTTTCTGTTACATCAACTTCACTGCCAAGGAAAAATTGAGCTGAAAGGCAGAATGGATCCTTGCAGACAATTTTGGCAATGATAGCACCTACATTCACAGAAAAAAAACCTGCCATTTTTTTAAAGATGTCTTTGTCTCAAACAACTCTTTACACAACAATGAAGATAAGTTTATCTTCCCAAACTAGATTCATTCGATCAGATGCTCGTATCAGTATATTAAGAGTACTGAGTTAACATGGGGAAATTTAGTTGAAAAACGTTTGTTAAAATCATTGGTAAGTAGAAATGAACAATGGTTTTGTTTGGTTGGGGTTGTTTTTTTTTTTTTTTTTTCACTCTAATATGGTAGAAAAGATCATTGGGAAGGCTTTATTTTTATTTTTTTTCCAGGCAAAAGATGCATTTTGAATGAATTCATACATAAAATGTGGGCCAGCCCCTTCATGATTATTTTCATGACCCCACAACCCCTCACACATGGTTACTGTGTGGGAATGACAAGGGGGGGAAAAAAAAAAGTAGCACCTCACACACAACAAATAAATCTAGCTCCTGCTTTAACCTTTCCTTCTCTTAGAACGAAGCTTAGCAGATTTAAAGTTTGAGTCTTGAATCTGAGAGCTTCATATAATTCTTGTACATGACAAAGTTGGAGGGGGGGAGGATATAAAAATAATACTAGTAAAACTAATGTTAATAATAAAGAAACTTCCTTATGACCTGTGAGCTTTCACACCAGACTCTGAATTTCAGGTTCTGGAAAGATAACTTGCTGTGGAGAGCTTGTGAGAAGCCATACTTTCAAACATGTTGGGTTAAAAAAAGAGAAAATAACTTTTTTTTTTATTGGAACTAAGTTGAAATCATTCTCAAATTAAAAATCATCTAAGGAATGAATGGCTTGAAATTATATTTTTTTTCTTTTTAGTCTAATCTGCTTGTCAAAATAATTTAGGAAAGAGAAGCAACCTATGATCCTCAGATTGTCCCTTTAAGTAGAAAGTGACATTTCTGTGCTTTAAAGCAGGCACCAGGCTTAGCAGTCCAACTCTTGTGTGACCCAGAGATCTTTGAGTCTGTTTCCTGCTAGGACCGCTTCATGGAGGCTTCTTCTCCAAGACAGCAGCTGTGGGAAATCTGACTTTTCCAAAGATGTCCCATAGAGTATTATTATTGTGATGCCCTCTCCTTTCCCCTGCCTTTCCAGGGGAAAACAGAATCTGAAAAATCATGTTGCCAATTACTATGGATGTTGTCATAGTTTCCTGAGAGAATGAGATAAATATTTACAGTAATTACATATGTATTTATCTATTAGGCAGAAAATGAATGGATTATTGTTCTGAAAGTAGAAGAATGTAAAAAATCCCTAAAATATAGGGTAATATTATATATGACTTTTTAAGAATATTGTGTGACTGATGAAAGATTTTTTACAATATCTGTGTTTTCAAGCCTAGAGAGTAATTTGTGCTTGACAATTGCTAACTTCAGAATGGTCAAATTATATGTTCTTGAGGCCAAAATATTTTAATCTATACTTAGGCTCCTTCCTAAATCGCTTGGGTTTCAAAAATTCCTGAGCAGCTAACACCAATATTTGGAAACATCCACAGCTAAAAACATCAGGCTGAGAAAAAAGATGAAAACCGAAAGACTAGAAAGACCAGATAAATTAAAAGAACAATATTGTTTTGTGCAAAATGTTTTGTTGTGGTGGACCTGTTTAAGTCTGTAGTTCAAGTCAGTGATGAATGCTTCCTGGTCTTGTACATATATCACTTAAGTCCATATCCTGTATTTTTATAACTAAAGTTTTGCCACGGACTTAAATGAAAAGACCTAAGTCAGAAGCCAGAAGACTTGAGTGGGTGGACTTAATCTGACCACATGTTGATGTTTATATCTGAGTAAATCTCATAGGGTCCTTTCAGAGTTAGAGGAGAGATATATTGCCTTCCTGGGTAAGATTTGTTGCATCCTGCACTAGGTGTCTAAAAGAAACTAGATGAGTCATGTCCTGAAATACCTGTTTCTCATCACTGTCTGTGAAAGGTGCAGGTATAGATGTTTGCAATTCAGTTTTCTGTAGCGAGATGACTTCCACCAGTGATGTTGAATCATGTGCAATTTCAGATTAGAGGAGAATTGAAGTGATAAGTACTTCCAAATAACAGCACCAACTGGGGTCCAAAGAAATCTGTCTCAGTGGTAGAGATGCCTGTTTTGGGGACAGTTCAGTATTACACTCAAAAAAGGTAATTACTGGTGTAGGCTATCCCCTGTCCTTCTCGGTATTGCAGGAAAACCTTTCTCCTATTGGTCTAAATATGGTAATTCACAAATGGATTGCACCACTTAAATTTTGAATGCACAGTGCTAATATGGTAATATGTAAACATACTTTTCGTTTGCCTAAGAATTGTACATACCTCCTTTCTTATGATGCAGTGTAGGAGTCAATACAATGTTAAGTATGAGGAAATTGGATTATCACTGAGTATTCAGGAAACTGAAGATATGGTAGTGACATAGGATTAATGTTGCTAGCTGTACTCCTGCTAGCAGTACTAGCAGAAACAATACAAATATGAATGCCTGAGCTTCAGGAAGAGTTAGCAACTGCATATATACCAACAGACACTCCTTAGCTGGTCGGTGGTTTTAATGATCACTTGTGTTACTGTCAGGGTTGACTGTCATAGCTGGAAGGGATGGAGATATAACGATCCTGGATCTTCCTGAGTGTGGGCTGTGGTAGAGCAGCTGTGGGAGCAGGTGCCCCCAGCACCTCTGCACTCAGCTCCCTGCTTTCCAGTGGGGAGCTCTGGTCTGAGAGCCATCAGAGATGGGACTTCTGACATTGTCCCTTTTCCCTGCCTGTGCCAGCAGCTGTCCTCCCAGGCTGGGGTCCTGCTGAGCTCTTAACTCACAGAAGGGAAAGTGTTCCAGGATTGACCTTTGCCCTGGCTAACATTTCTATGTCCAAGCTCTCCTGCACTTTGGCAGGGGCAGCTAATTTCTGCCTTTGTCTTCCTCTCTAAACATCCTCTTGCATAGGCCAGGAGGCCCAGGAACATGGCTTGGATGCCTAACTGTCTTGGCCTCACCAGCATCCTTTGGACTGCCCTCTGCAATCATTCATCCTGGAAGCTGCCCCTCCACGGTGGGTGCTGAGGCATCCCCATGCCAACAAGTGCTAAGTTACTAGTGCCAAACTAACAGTATTCTCTTAGTGCTAAAGAGGTTTACAGTGGTTCATCTAGCTAGAATGAAATAAACAGCTACATGGATATACCCACTGATAGGAGCAGATTATCCAATAATCAGAGTGTTTCATACGGGTAGATTTTAACAAAGTAAAAATCAAGGTAGCAAATTTGTCTTTCTGTCACTTTCTCCACATATATTACCTTCAGTTTGAAGTTTTCTCAATTTAGAATATAGTACACACTTGGATCAGGTCTCCCTTTGAAGTCTGCAGACTTCTTAGAAAGCATATCTGTTTTTCACATCAGAGAACTTTAAATGATGTTTTTTATTTTTCCTAAACACTTTGCCAATTAAGATTCAAAATTCCCACTTCTGTTGCCACCAGTCCAAGGGGGGAGAAAAACAAAACCCCAAAAACTGAAGAAACCCATAGACAATTTTAGCTTGACTTTTTTTTTTTCTAGTAGGAGTTAAGCAAGGGAAATAACAGTGAACAAAGAACTGTTCTTATAAAATTACCAAATACATATACAACACAATGTCACTTTCTCTTTGAAAAAGCTTGAAGTCACATGTACATGTTAAGTAGATACAATGATAGGTTAAGAATAATAACCTGGTTTTGATGGCTTTAATGTGTGTTAATTTAGAGAATATTATAATTACTCTTAGTAGTTTAACTGACACAGGGTAAAAATTTATCTCTGCAGAAAGCTAACACAAGATTTGCATGTAAATTAAATTTTATGTACATTTTATTGTGGGGATTTCAGTGATCTGTAAGACCCTTTCAGATTTTTGCCCCATGACAAGTTACATCTATTGTGAATATTGGCAGCATGACTTTGACCTTCCTCCTAGTAATTACACATATTTGTTTATAGTAGGACACACAGGACTTTAGGGAAAATGAAGAGAAAAAAAAAGATGACAAAAGCAGTCACAGTGTTAACATGCCAGCATTTTAGCTGAGTGGCTTAGAGATGAAACCTACATTTGTTTTTGTCAAAGGCAAGGATTTGATTTTAATAGGAACTCATGCACAATTAGAGACTTTGACATTTATTCTCACCCACACTGCACTCGAGTGTGGTAGGAAGATGTCCATTCCCTTCACATGAATGACCCTTAGGGACAGGACCATGGAGGATAGCTGAAAATTGTGTGATACATGCTGTTGTGATGCACATATCCAAATCTTCAATCCCAGCATGTGCTCATTCTCACAGCCTTTGCAAAAGAGTTTTAAATACTTCTCCAGCTTATTGTTCCCACAGCAACAACTAAAAACAGAAACAGAGAAGATGGGAAAGAGTATAAATAGATAAGGCTGCTACAGTATTTGCAGCATTTGTAATTGTGTTGAGACTACTAGAAAACCAGCGTAAATGTTATTTAGCAACCTGGTCATTTGTAATGTTATGACAATGACCATTGTATTTTCAAATGATTTTACCAGTGTGAGCTTGCTGAGAGAAATCAATTTATGAAGATCTCTTCTAGAAAAATGCAAAATTCCATTATAATTTTAATCTAATTCATTTTAAATAGTCATTACCTAAAGATGACCATAAAACCACCCAAAATAAAACTTTTCAGTCTGTTAATAGATATTACTTTATTCCTAATAGAATGAGAATGCCATTTGAGAGTAGTATACAAGTTCAATAGCCGACCTGAATGATGAAGTTAATCCCAGGAACCAGTGATTCATAAATGCAGTTTTTCTTAGTTTGTTAGGTTCACTGTCACAGCAGGGTTTCCCCAAAGCATGAAATGAAGCCATAAGCATTATATTTGCAGAAGAAACACATACCATCATATTTACACATTTCTGGGAAGCAGCAAGCCTTCATGTCTTCTTTACCTCCCCCTGGATTACCTCTAGTTGCTTCACTTCTCATTCTTTGGAGAAGTTGGTATTGATTCACTAGTCAGAATAGTTTGCAAAATTTTTCAGTACTAGCGATTGAAACTGTGAGAAACAAAATGGAAATATCCTTACATTCATGCTTTTATAGAAAGAACATTAAGAATACATTAACTAATTCATTCCACCCATTTCAAGCTATTTACTAGAAGGTTATAGAATGCTTGGTAATAATTCTTAGTAGTAAGGCAGAAATTGCTATGTTTTGCATGTTCTTGCCCTCTAAAGTACAGGCTGATCTGTATTATAAAAGAATATGGGCTCCTTTCAAATACGTTGTTTATCGGGCTCCTGACTTCTAAATTATGCCCACAATAGGCAGAAACAGTAGAATGCTGCCAGGAAGGACATACAAACTTCTGAACTCATGTCTTTATCATACCTCATCAGCAATCACTGGATCATCTGAAGACAGTCTTGACTTATAGGAATATCCCCTTGTCAAATTTCAAGCAAGCAAGTTTACATTTCATACTAATGTTTTGATCTTTTTAAAAATAGAATAGTTTTTCAAATATATACACATGTATAAATTGCATGAAATTATACACAGAGTAATTAGTACACACTTTGTATATAACAAACTGCTTGTACCTCCCCTTCTGTCTGCAAATATATATATTGGTAACTCAGCTTACAAAGATTTTAGTGTATATGTTTTTGTATGTAATAATAGAGTGAAAGAAACATTTTTGTGTCATTCTGTTTTGTCACATTGGAAAAATGGCTAAATGTATGGATAGGTTACTGAAAAATGATTAAAATATAGTGTGTACAAAATAGACACACTAGGTTCATATGGAATATTGGTATACTATAGATTTATATATATATATTTAAATATAAATATATATACATTTAAAACCACAAAACTTTAGTTTTGCTCTTAATTTTTTCAAAGCTACTGTACCATCTCAGCTACACCTTTTAGAATAACATTCTTTTCAAAATAACCACCAAGCTACCAAATTTCAGTGCCAATGGCAGAAGTTTGAGATAATGTCAAGAAACTGTATGTAATTTCTTAAACTGGAAAAGTCTTTATTTGGGTAAGAGTATGCCTGTGATTTATATTTAGGTTCATGTATACTTCTGTATAAAATATATCTATCTGCATATATGGTGCTTATGTAAGTGCATACATAATGCATATGCTCAATTCCACTGTATTGCAATAAGGTGAGAGAGAGAAAGAATCTTCTTTTATCACTGACTGTTGAAATAGTATGTTCAAAATTCTTTCCCCTCTGGGAAGAATAATAATAACAAAGAAATAAAACTTCTTCCCTTTTTTTTCTCCCCCACGCCCCCTGTAGACTAAGAATCTTACTCTAAAGTTTGCAGCATTTCAGCCAGTTGTGATTAGCAGCATTGGTTTGATGATTCAATGGTAAAAATGAACAGAATAATGAAAATGCAAATTCTAAATACATCAGACACAAGTTCATGGGTAGCATTTGTGTAATATTTTCTGATGAACTGTAAGCCTGACTTTGAGGTACTGTCTTGTTGATAATAGGGCTGTAATAGAAGTCTTGTACAGATTTACATTTCAGATTTATACGGATTTAATCTGAAATCATCTATCTGCTCGCATGAACAACAAAATAGAATAATCTTTGGAAGAAACAGTGTATGCCCATATATAAAACATTTTCTTTTAGCTTTCCAGTTTTCCATTTAAAATTCAGTTTCTAGGGTTTTTTTGTTTTTCTCTGGGAAAAGTCTTCAAATTTGAGGTCACATGGCATTTAAGTGATGGACGATTCTTGAGCTCACAATGTATTGTAGCAGTTGCTGTCATATGTAAAGGAGAAGAACCAAGTGATGTGCCCTGAGGTGTCATTTAGTGCTGCATTAAAAAGATGGCCAAGTGATGAATCAAAAGCCTGCTAAACCATTAGGGTATTGCTTTTATAAATTAAGCTCACATACCATTTAAAACAGGAAAATATCTTCAGAACCAGGTTTCTTAATAGCTTGCTGTGGACAAACGTATTAGCTTTGTTTATCTGTAGACGTGAAAAACAGTGTGTATATTAGCTACAGGAAAAGGCTTCCCTATACACCATGCTCCACAGTGCTGGCTGTTGAATATTTGATATATTAAGACCTATTTATATTCTGGAGTTTGGCCAGTGATTGTAAAGTCAGGCAGATTTAGTGCCTAAAATAGTTTATAGCCTCAGAGAAAAGTGTCAGTATAAAAATAATCATTTTGTCTTAGTTCTTTATGCACAGTTTCATTTTTTTTTCCTTGTGAAATCAAACTTGAAATAAAATAAGAAAAACAATCACAATCTTTTTGAGCTTATATCCATCTATCCAGCTATTCCAAATCTCCATACTAATGGAGAACACAAGAACAGAGATGCACAAGTTTTGGACTTGAAAATGTATTTTCCAGTATTTCTCCACTACTCTATAGATAAATATAACAAGGCGTAACTGAGACTATCACAATGAATATTCACCATTGTATATCCTGCAGTGGCAACTTTTAAAGTCATTATAGTCATGCATAGTTTAACTCTGTAATTTATGAGTTGTTAAAGTTTTATGATGGTGCTTCATTTTGCCAACTGGACAGAAATATATGTTTCTACTTTGGTAATGTGTAGTGAAATATAGAATCATTTGGGATACTCTCCTTCAATGGCGGGGACTGAAAATACTTTAAAAATATCCAATATCAGTATGATAAAAAAGCTAGCCTGAGCTGTTATGAATGTTCACTTGCCTTTACACTCCTTCATCTTACTCTGATCACTGGCCAAGGAACTGAAGTTGCCCTATTATCAGTCTTGCAGTCACAAGTACACTTCTGTGCAGCTTGGAGAGAAAGAGCAAGCACTCAGGGTTATCCTTGTGCACTCTCAGTAGCTAGTTACAGTAACACTGAGATGCTAAAGGCAAGTCTGAAAGCAAAGAGGGACCGAGTAATTGTTGCCTAATTGGAGAAATCTAGTCATATGCAAAGGAAAAAAGGTAGAAGCTAAGGCAGTAGTAAGTCCTACCTGTGCTGGTCTCAGACAACACATCTTGAACTCTTTTAAACTTCAGTTTCAACTGTACTAAGTTATTTGGGTCAGTTTAAATTCAGGATGCCCTGGAGACAATCATGACTCTTGATGGAAATTGTTATGAATAATGGGGCTATTTGACTACAAGTAGAAAATATGTTCCCTGTTAAATTACTGTCACCCCAGGCAAGAATATTATTCTCCCAGCTCTTTCCTGTGACCTTCTCCCTTCAACCCTTATTCATTTGCTCCGAAGCCTGCTGTCTTTACCACATTTAATAGCTCCCCTGATGGCTACAAGTTGCATTGCAGGAGGTGGAAATTTTCATAGTTATACATTTTCCCTTTCAGACTTGGGCTTTGACTAAGTCCAGAGGGGCAGTCAGATGCTGAATATCTTTATTTAGTTAGTTAGTTTTGTTTTTTGAATAATCACTCATATCCAAAAGACAAAGGAAGGAAGACGTACTAAGAAACAGCCACCCCCCGCATAATATCTGTTCTTTGACATAGTCCCACTGTCACTTAGAAGTACTACTTTGGAAATGATCTACCATATGCTCATTATCTGTGATCCCAGAAAGAAGTTGTGCCAGAAGATGACAGTGTGTTATATTTATTTCCCTGTTACTATGTAATTCACACCCCTTTCAGGTCAACATGGAACGAAATATGGAAATTCCTGGAGATCTTTATGGGGACTCAGTGAGGACTGGTAACCAAATGATGTATTGATTCTTCATGCATTTCATAACTGGAACAAATAGAGAGAAGCAGTAGACTCTTCCAAGACTATTTATCAACTGTGGTTTCCTGAAATTTTAGAAATTGTAACAAGTTCGCTTCCCAGACCTCCTACCTCAGACAGCAGAGGTTGAATACCACACGTAAAACACTCTTTGGTCTACTGATATGTACTACTCTAATAAGAGTGGTAGAAATAAATGCTATTAATGTAAAACTATTTTAAAATGTGTCAGTAAATACTGTAGCCAGCTTACTAGTACGGTTATTAATGTAGGACCTAGACTGGTTAATATTCTTAATTATTATGTAGGAAGCACAAGTCTAGGAGGAAAATTTGCCTTTCACAAGGTCTGAAAAGCAAAAGAAAATTGCATCTTTAATATATAAGTTAATGCCAGACAAAGAAATATTTCAATCTACTGAACCTAGGTTAGAACTCTAACTTTCATAAAATGCAGAAAATAATTGAAAAATAATGTGAGACATGTCACAGTACAATAGTTATACTAGAGTAACATCTTCTTTCATGTCTTTCCATCTTAAGCCTATCGTTTTTTAAAATTATATTAATTATTCCCTTACAAGTTCAAAATGAAAATCTTTACAGAGTTGGTCCTGTGCACCATTTTCAATGCTGTGGTTAGCTACAGAAGCTGTGGTTTATACATATGAGATAATGTCAAGATCAGCTTTAACTTGCATATGGAAGGGCAGATTCAGATATCAGAAGCATTCATCACCAGGAAGTCAAGCTTATCAAACCTGTTAAAACAGCACATTGAGAATCTGCTTTACGATAAAAAGAACTGTATCCCAGGAAAAATATTTTCATGAAAATATTTCATCTGGAAAACACATAATTATAAATGATAGGATAAACTCTTCTCATTTCTGAAAGCACATTATTTCACATTAATTTTTGAAAAGCATAATTTTTCTGCACAGTTATACTGAATAAAAAAGTAAGAGCATTTAGTTTTCATGTTTCTGGATTAAGAATCAGAAAGACATGGAAAGACTGTGGCAACTAAGCACATCATTTTAGTTGTGACTGTTTCCATGTTTTCAATAAAACATGTATTTTACAAACATCAGCATGGCTCCATAACATCATGAAGACATCTACAGTTAAGTGCTTCCCCTTTCATATATACTTGGGAGAAAGTTTATTTCTTTGTCTCAACAAGAGAAAATACTTGAAAAATTACTATGTTTTCAACTGTGTCCTCAAAGTTCTGTAAATATATATGTATATGTGTGTCTAAATTTTTTTGCTAAGTTCAACTTTTTAATATTATTACTATTAATATAACAGTACATAGAATTCCAGATCAGGTGCCAGCAGTGAAAAATAAATGTTTACCACCAAAGAATTTACAGAATATAGGATGAGAGTTTATGTCAAGCATTTTCCTGTTCCAATGTACCTCTGTATATTAAGCCACAGTATAGGCCTTTCATTATATATACTGCTCTTTCAACAAGGGACTACCTACTATAGGTAGCACCTGTTTCACTTGACTCCAGCCATCTAAGTTAGATGCTCAGCGTAAGCTGCTGATCTAGAATACTTATCTTGTCAGTGCAACAGGAACACACTTCTGAAGGATGATTATCCTCATCCTTAGCTGGTGAAAATGAGCAATATCCTGGATGTGACCCTCTCCAAGTGACCAGAATCTTTCTCCTGATGTAAAACGTTTTTCCAACGTCTCATGGCTGACTACAGACAGAATTTGTACAAAAGAGTCATGGAACGATGTGCTGAACTAAGTCTTAGATGAATAAAAATAGGCAAAATTAATACCATAGGGGTCCAGCTCTGAAATTTTTATAGAAATAATCCCATTTGCTTTGATTTGGTTTTGCTTCACAGAGAGCCATAATTCTACTGCCAAAACATCTACTTGTGTCTAATACCCTGTAATAAAAAATGAAAATATGATTTTTAGAAGGGAATAACAAAAAAGTTAAATCAGTCTATTACATGAGTGCAGTATTTTATTTTTTAGACCTGCAAAAATAAAAAAAGTTCTAATACTTTAATAAACACCTACACTTACAATGGAATTACACAATGAAATAAATAAAGGTGTCCTGTTTTGAGGATAGCACAACACACAGATTTTCCTCATGAGAATTTCAGTTATGGTGATTCAGAAATGGACAACACCTGCAAACAATTAGCAGGGGTCTGACTACAAGCACTTGGATAATTAAGTTCCCTGTGGGGTTTGTCCTAAATAGGTAGTCCTCAGTGTGTGAAGTTTACCACACACAGCAAGGATATTTCCTTTTTGGAACTACGTCTTGATGCAAGCACTTTTAGTCTGGTTAACTGCAACATCAACTTCAAGTCAGAAACTGCACACAGGCCTAGATAGGAGGTATGAAACTTGAACCATACACTAACCATGCACACCAATTAAAAAAGATGATGCTTATGGTGCTGTAAGAGTATCATTATTATAACAATAATGGTTTCCTTGTTTAAAAGAAGGGGAAGTTGCCTTTGCTACCACATTATACTTACGGTTAATTATTAAGCATTACCCTTTTAAATTCAAATTCAGTGAAATTGTCTTTCAAATGTAGAGCCCTCTACTTGTGTTATTTCTTTTACTATGCTTATGGTTTCAAAGGTCTTTTTTCCGTTTCTTCTTTTCATAGGGAATGATCTGTTTCTAGTTGCAGTACATGAACTGGGACATGCTCTGGGCTTGGAGCACTCTAATGATCCCACTGCAATCATGGCTCCATTTTATCAGTATATGGAAACTGACAACTTCAAACTACCTAATGATGATTTACAGGGCATCCAGAAGATATACGGTATGTCTTGCTCTAATAAAGCAACATATGTTTTTGCTTTAGAATATATGAGGTCCTCCGGTCCATACCACATCTCCAAAACTGTTTGTTAGCGTAGGCTCTGCCAGTTGTTATGCCAGAGGCCTTCTTGTGAGCAGGCCAAAGATTTTTATGAAGCTCTTTTACTTTATTTCTCACTGTTCAAAGCTTGCATTCACATTTCCACTGAGCTGGAATAGTAATTTTCAATGTTTGAAAAAAAAGCTAAAGAAAATATCTGCAAGAGTGTCCCAAACTACAAAAATATTAAGAAATGCAGGCCTTTAAGCATAACAACCTTATTTCAACAGTTGTCCAAGATAGTGTAACTGGATGAATTGATTATGTCTCAGTTTATCAATTATAATACTAAGCAGTTCGTTGGCTGTACAAAATTTGTGGTCCCAGAAATACCCTTTCTTGTGATAAACAGCAAATTGATCTCAAAAGAATGTTATTAGCAACCCAAGATTTTGAGCTTCCTAGGGGCAAAAAGGCCCACTTCTTTAAGAAATGTTTCTTTAGGGTTTTTGTGGCCTGATATAAAAGACACATGATTTAAATAAATTCTGCATGTATTGAATTAAATTTGACAATGCAAGGTAATTGAAAAGTAAAAAGAAAAAAGCTAAAACAATAACATTATTCTGAGTATGAGCTGAATGTAACACTAACTCCTGTATTATGGTTCCTTTACATTTCCAAAGATGTGGCTTTATTTTTTGTTTTAAAGACTTTGATTCTGTTGTTATCTATTAAATAGTCTGGGTTTTTTTCTTTAAAATATATTTTTCTCTCCAACAGTGAAAAATCTGTGGTATCTGTATGTTAATACTATGTATCCAGTGCATATCATTTGGAATCACCTTGCTTAACATTCCCAAGTTAATTCAGTATTGAATTCAATTTTGTACTCACAATAATTTTCAGTTTAAAGGTTTGTCAGTTTTCTATTGAATATTGGCAAGGCCATTCCTTGTTTACCTTAACTACTAGAAAGAGCTATGATCATGTAGAATTACTGTACTGCTAACTAGAACTCCACAACCTCCATGGTGTTTTATATTAATTTAAAAAATATGTTAAAAGAAAGGTTAACAAGCACTGATATGTATTTTCATAAAGCATAAATAGCAATTTCAAAATGATTGGCGGATCAAGTTTTGTTTGGTTGCTTTTTTTGCTGTGTGATTAGCTGGAATGAAGGTTGTTTCTCATGACCTCATAAGTTGGTAGTCTAGACTTAAGGGCTAGACAAGAATTCTTTGCTGAAAACTAACTGCTAAGCTCTAACAGCTGTGGGCTATACATAAGGAGAAATGTGTTACCCCTGGGAAGTAATATCTGACATCATCACCAAATGGCATATGAAAAAATTTGCTTTAGGGTTAAAAACTTTCCAACATGAGCTACTGCAAACTGATTCCTTTGCTCCCCTTAAAATCAAGAAGTGATCTGGAATCATATGCCTCAATAAAAATGTCACACCTATTAAAATAATTACTTTGGTCTGCAGTATTCCTTGAAACACCGTTATTAGCTGTAAATTATAAATGTCACAAGTCTTAAAATTGTGAATGAAATAAATGCCTTATTAAAGTGTATGACAACCATTTGGCAAGTTTAATATTTCCTTACATAGTCCATCTTGTTCTTTAAAAAGTATACTTCTTTTGAAAAAGTATCAGAAATTCAAATTTATGCCATTATGCAGTTTTAAAGTTGTCTACTATTCAAAAGTCTTTCTGAAGACTGTCATGCAAATTTTATTTTTTAAAAGAGGGAGGCCTAAATAGAATGAGTAAAATTAAAGTGTTCATCTTGCTTCCATAAATTTTACTGATCCAACTGAAATTTCTTAGCTTTTTGTACATGGAAAATATAAGTAACATAGTAATATGTGTAGGAAGGGAAAAGCATTTTCAGTACTCCCATTGCAAGTCATTCAGTATGCCATTAAGGTTATGAATAGCGTCTACCTAGGATGGCCTTTTGACTTCAGGTAGAGAAACCGTGAGTGGGATAGTTATTTCACCTGTGATCAAACTCTGCATATTATGATGGAAAATGTATTTGAAAGAAGAAAAATATTTTTAAACCACTGTACAGAGTTTTAGTTTTTAACTTTAGTTCTTCTTAATCTGTTTATCCTCAGAACAATTCCTTTAATTACCAGGTATCTAGCTTTGTAAGACTCACTGGAAAACAAAAATTAGAAAAAGAAGTAATCAATTTCGTAATACTGAAGAAAACGTGAATTATGGTTTTTGTTTCTATGGATGCCTAGGATGTGAAGTCAAGTTTCAAGAGCTCCTATACATAGCAAGGGCCATTGAGGAAAGCTGTGAATGTCCTGTCACTAATGCACATGACATTACGTGGCCTACAAATTGAGTCAGTAGGAAATATCAGGTATGCTACATATATGCATATCTAAATTGATGAGTGGAAGTTAAAAATGTGAGCTGAAAAATCCATTGACTGCTGATGATCTTATTAGGAACAGTTTTTTTGTTTTCTTTTATTTTGTACAGTAGACAATGATTCCTTTTTAATAGTTCTTACTCGGTTGGTAAAGTATGTGCTATGAACTACTCACCCAAAATGATGGCAGACCATGCGTCCTTTGCAGGTTTTATTGGAACCTTGTTCCAATAAAGTAGGAAGATTCTGAATGATGAAAAGTAATAATTTTCCTTGGGTTTCGTAGTCATTCATTATAGCCTTTAACAACTCAGGTAAGGTGTGTTAGGTCACTTTTTCCATTCCCCTTGCACAGTAGGATTTGCATATCTTACAGCACGTTTTTGTTATGTATTTCTTCGAGTGTCACTGGTGGGCACGTAGATTACATCCTGCTGCTGTATTTTTAAAGGTCCACCTGACAGGATCCCACCACCAACAAGACCTCTTCCAACAGTGCCCCCACATCGTTCAGTCCCTCCAGCAGACCCGCGGAAGAATGACAGGCAACCTAAACCTCCTCGGCCACCCACTGGTGACAAACCTTCCTATCCCGGAGCCAAGCCTAACATCTGTGATGGGAACTTCAACACTCTGGCTATTCTTCGACGGGAAATGTTTGTTTTCAAGGTAGGAGGCTGTGACTTTTTCAATGTTACATCAAATGTCTACATTTCTCCTTTTTTTTTTTTTCCTTAAGCAAACTCTCATTCATTATGACTCCAGTTTCCCAGCCTGCTCACAGTTACAAAGTTCAAGTAATAAATTAAAAAATAAACATACACATGGTTTGAATGTCTAGCAGAGGACTGCTGTAATGTTCTATTTTGGGAAAATACCCATGTCAGCAGAAACAGCAATGCCTCAAAATGTAAGGGTAAATAAATGCTGCATGTTGTGGAGAGATAAAAAGTATAAATCAACTCATGAATAATAGGAATGATTTCATTGGGAATACAGCCACATCCAGAAATACAGTAGATATTGTCTTCAATACCTTCCCCACCACCACCACCCTGAACTATAATTTTAACTCTACAATTAGATCTGTCATTTATAAAGGAAGTTTGTCATTGTGTTGTGGTTTCATTGAAACCACAATATCTAAGCAAAGGTCTTTGCCACAAGAATCTTATTGCAAATCTGTCATTGTTTATTTCTATTCATCTTCTTGCTCTGAGCTGAAAATGTGGTATAGACAAGAAATCAAAATAAACACACTGAACTGAAAGGCTATCTTTTGATAGAAGGCCTTTGCTAAGACTCACGGACATCAAAGCTATCGTAGTAGGATGATCTGCAGTATGGTTTCCAGAAGGCACTGAATGCTGAAGAATAATTACAGAACCATTACTATTCAGCCTCTTAAATCTTAAACCAATTTGTTGATAGGTAATGCTGTGCAAATATTCCAGAAACAAGCAAAAGGATAATCTATTATTTTGAACTACTGATGTGTCAAATTTGCTTAAGCAATAGGAAGTGTGGGTTCTTTGTTTTACAAATATGATTCCTTTTAACTTCAATATTATCAGTAGAGAAGAGCCTTTCACATGAACAGATAACACTTTTTCCCTTCAGCAGTAGTGTTGGTACAAAGGAAGTGCAATGAATTTTTCCCCAAACATGAATGAAGCTCCCAGTTAAATGGCTTTTGTTGTCCTTTCTGATGACCCATTTCTCCCTTATATGCTTTGTTTTGGTGTACTCTATCACTCCATATAAATCTTATTAGCATTACTACCCAGGCTTTCACTTTCTTTAGCATACCTGAAAAAAATATATACAACAAATAGCTTTATATTAATTCATTCAAAATTATTGAGCTACTTTCACAACCCAATGGGCAGGAAATATTTTCCCCATAAAGAGCTAAGGATTTTGCCAGCCCTGGGGCTGTCATCCCTTTCTATCTGAATATATGGTATATCTTCAGACATTGGAAGGTCCTGAACCAACAGTCCTTTTATGACTAAAAGTCAAAGATTAAGGAAGAATATAATTTTCTAAATGGACATTAAAAGGGATATTAAAATACTTACTTAAATCTCATGCCATCCACCTCAAAAGCAATAGAACATACTCTCGTTTTAGACATAAATCAATAAATAGTGAAATGGTATCCCACTAATACAGAATTTCCTGTCTAGCCAAGTCTGTGTACCTGGATAAATAGATTCACTACCATTACTAATCAGTCACCTATCTGTTTGAAAATGCATATTAAGTTCTCTCAAAAAAATATTTACTGCTTACTACCTTAACACTATACATTTACTGTACAGTTTGTGTGCTCAGTAGTGTCCAAACTGCATTTATGTTCCAACTCCATTCATGAACCACAACCTAATGATGTAGCACAGTAAAACTTCATCAGAGAGAAATGACCAGTAACACAGCGTTTGTAGATTTCATGTTTAGAGTCTGATTCTCCGAAAGGAAGTTGCTATAATCGTAATGGCAAAGTGTTGGGAGGGAAGAAAGAGATGGCATTTGTCCAGAATTCTTTAAGGGTCCCACTCATGTCCCTGGGAGCGTGGCAAGGCATGACTTGGGTTACGATGCTAAGCATTGGAGTTTACTTAAGTATATAAATCTTGATCTTGTAGTCTGCATGTCTGAATGCTTGAGTTAGTAGGCCTTAACTTTTGGGTTTGTACATTAATTTGCTAATGAAGATTTTTGTCTGCTAAAGGAATTCCATTACCTGTTTGAGATTGGTTTGTATTTTTGTGGTTTGCGGTTTTTGGTTTGGTTTGGTGTTTTTTGGGGGGAGTGGGGTGGGTAGTGTATGAGGAGGAATATGAAAGGAGCAGAAGAGGGGAGAAGGAATTAGAAAAGTCAGGGGGGTTAAGTAATTTTCAGCTTCGCAGAATCTCAGGGGGACAAGTTATAAGGAAAAGCTCAGCATGTCAGACTGTAGCAGGAGCAGGGCAGGAATTAATTCACAGAAGGTATAAACAGGAATAGGGACTAAATACAGGGTAAGCATCCAGCAGTGGAGGAAACAAACCTGGAAGTTCTGTGGTCTGACACAACAAAAACCCCAAAGCTCTTTGCCCTTGCCTCTTAATGCTAGTACAAGGATAGACTGGGAAGGCATGCATGGTGGGCTGAGAGCCAAGTACAGAGAGGTAGAAAAGAGGAGAGGATTGACAGCAGTACTGTACCGCATGGAAAAAATTAAAGAAGAATTATGACCTTCATTGGAAGAATTACTGCTGGATAGTTCCCAGATGAGTTAAATTAATAAAGTTGGAGGCTAATCAAATGATATCCTTTTCTTTCTTTGTCTTTATCCACAGGTTTCTAATGATTGTGTAGTGGTAGCCTTTACTGCCTTTTGAATGGCATGTATGCCATGTACCAATTTCAAATTGAAAGTAGCCACTATTTTATCTCATGGGCAAGTCTCAAACTCAGGAGCTCAAATTTTTAAATAATCCTTGAAATTACTTGGGAAGTTAGCCACAGAGTTGAAGAATGTGAGCCCTTTTAAATAATTAAATTCTCATTTCAACATAAAACTGAAGCAGGAAAGATAACAGTTTGAGATACACTATGGATTTTCATAGTAGATGACAAACAATATTAATTTCAAGAAAATTGTTTTCTCTTGGCTATTGAACTATTAGGTATACTCAAGAGTATCAGAATACTAGAAACATTTTCTATGTTCAGTCAAATTGATGAGCTTTGTTTGTAATTTTAAGATTATCTAGCATTCTCAAATGCATATATCCAGAGTAAAACTGAATAACAGTAAACTTAAAAGGAAAATGGAATTTACACTTATCCATCAATTTTTATTGTTTTGTCATTACTTTAACAAAGTAACAATCCTAATAACATTTGATAAAATAGGGTTATGGAAATAAAATGAAGAAGGACTATTCTTGATCTAACCTGAACAGTAAACACAACAGTAAATCAACTTGTTGAAGATTCCCCAAAGATCACCAAATAGAATTTTGCAGATCAATTGTTTTGATAGAAATGATTGGGTTTTAAGGAAAACAAAACTATTTTTCATCAAATATACATGGATTACTGACTTACAAATGTATGGTCCCAAAAGGACTTCTTCCTGAATTCTTTAGATTAGATGCACTTAAAATGCCCCTGCTAGTTGTAAGCTTGGAGACACAGTATGCTATAGAAGAAAAATATTAGTTAAAATCAGTGTATTGTAACTATTTGTTTCAGTTATCATCAACTGATGTTTTAAAGTGTATGAAGTTTGCCTTAATTGAATGAAGTTTCTAAATTATTGCCATTATTTAATACATGGTTGAACTGATATAAGCAACCACCATCACAGAAGAATTTCTATGCCAAAATTCATGAGTGCCAAGTTTTTATCTTGACATTGCAGTTAGCTTCTGTATTTATGCTGAATGCAATTAGTGTTTAGCTATCACTCTCATTTCCAATCTTTTCTGCAGCTATTTTCTCCCTCTGTTTAGTTAGAACTCCCCTGGGACACAGAAAATGGCTGAAAATGGAGAAAAACAAATTGGTCTTCCCTTTCTGGGAAAGTTGTGCAGAGTGGTATGACACTGTCTGCCTTTAATGGAAAAACCTCTCAACCATTGCTTGTCACAAAATATGTGGTTTCCGACAATACTGTTCTCTCCTTAAAGTCTCCAGAGAGTACCTCCAGGGCTACTGTGTCATGATGAAAAGGAACCCCATTGTCTAAGGTCACCAGAAAAGATCCATTAGTGAAGAAGTTTACAGCGTATATTTCCAGTTCTTCCTGTGTTCTGAGCAATTCACACTGCTTTTCCAGTCTTATGTAGAAAAACAGTTTTGAAGATAATCTAGGATGTCCTATCAATAAAGATACTTAATGTTAAAAACTTCTGAATCTTTTACACAGTTAAAAAGGAGCCAGTGGTTGCACAGAACATATTGGCTCTGAAAGGATGCAGATAAAATAACACTGGTTGCTTATTCTGTTATTTTTGAGGCATGTACAGCTTGTGTTTGACTCTTCATGCAGATTGTTCCTTGGCAACAAAATTACCTCTAGCTCTGCATCAACAATCTGTATTGCTGCTGTTACTATCCTTTTTCTTTATGTCCTTTTCAGTTTCACAGATTTTAACAAAATCCTTTGGTTTTTTAACAGGTTACATCTAGAAAAGTAAGCACTAAATCTGTGGAACTTGTCCTGCATAATCAGGAAGTTAAAGGGATGAGTCACTCTTTGTTTACATGACACAGGTTTTTGCCTCACAGAACATCTCATAGAGGTTGCACTGGTCCTTTCTTTGTTTATTGCTAAATCCTTAAGAAACAAATGAATGGATCCTATGTTATCTATAATGGTTTTAGTATTCCTTTCAGAAAAGTTAACTCACTTTTAAATTTAAAAATTTAAAAATGCTGGAAAACAGCATTTTTAACTACTGTCATATACTAGGGTGTTTTTTGAAATGTAAGTATAAGAGAAAGAAGCTTGTCCATCAGACAAATAGCAGTTGCAGCTCAGACAAATGTCTTCTGAGATTTTAACATTACAGATGGTAGAATATGGAACCAATTTTAGGAAAGCCTTAACTGGCTGTGTTTTACTATTTTATAGTAATTTCTCCACAACTTGCAGAAATTTGTTTTCTGACTCTTCATCTGCTAAGAACCACTGTAAAAACATTTATGATGTGCTGAACAAGCCAAGCCAATTAGGCTGTCATTACCCTTTGGCATTAGTTTAGACTACAGTTGTTTTCATACACAACAGTATAGATGCCATTTAGTATCCCTTTCAGGATTGTGTATTTATATAGAGTGTACTTTTAAACACAAAGGAAAAAAAAAAGGTTTCTTGATATGTGGTAGACACATAAGGAATTTTTAAAGCATTTTTGCATTGCCTATGTAATCATACCTGGTAAGTCTATTAAAAAATCTACGAGATGGAGGGGAAATACTAATAATAAAAAGTAGAGACAAAGAAACAGCTATAGTATGAGACTTGACTTCACCATATTTGAAAGCCTTTTTTCAAAGACGTTGAAGACATTTTTTCAAAGTTCTTCTGGTCTGTTTGTGTAGCTGGTTTTTGTCATGTGATGCTGTGGGTATCTGGGCTGTCAGTTGCAGCCTGGGAAAGTTCAGCAGAGGATGCTGCAGAAGTAGACACTTTGGGATCTGAGAGGGAAAACCACTTAACATATCAGCTGTAAAAGACTGGGAACAGGAGGGTGGAAGTAGCGAAGTCTGCAGAGAGAGAGAGAAGACTCATTTACCCCTACTTTTTGTATCATTGTGCTAGGAAGAACAATCTGGTGGAATTTGACATTTTTGAACTCATCAGGGAAGAGAGCTGCTTTAATTCTGGCAATTCAGGTTATATGTTGAAAAAGAAGGAGAAAAGCAGCAAAAACTCAGGGGGGGACTTCAACATGTCACAGTAGACCAAGCCTATTGGAAATATACAGGAAGACGTTTTGTGACACAAAAACAAACTAGGTTGTCTAGAAGGAAAAAAAGCAGGGACATGCTGGAATACTAAAAAGTCATAGCTTGTATATTTTTGATAAATGGATACTTTCACTAACAGATGTAAAAATATTTTCCAAATGTTACCTAAACCTTTTGGTGTGCTTCTAAGCCAGGGAAGGGTTTTAGCTCACACATTTCACAGTTTTAAAATGGAAAGCACACTCTGTTCATCACCGTATGGAAAGTGGGTAGTATATTCCATCCAGCTGCAAAGGAATTTAGACAAGAATGTAATCACCTGGGTAATAATTGTACCAGAACAGTTCAATTAAAAATCCTTCCACGCTCTCACCTTTTAAAAAAATTATCTTGGACTTCTTTAAATAGTTTTATGTTCATTCAAAAGATGGCAACACTGTCATAGCTATACTTACTATCTAGCACTTACTAACCTACATATTTGTTCACATATAAATATTATGTATAGAAACTTATAACTATATTATTAAGGCTTTATTTACAGAGGGCCAGTGTAATGGATATATATGTTATTGAAACTTCTATGCAACTTGAATGGTTAACAATCTGTACTATCTGGCTAATAAAATTCCTATTATTCATGTACTAGCCCGCTAAAAAGTGTAACTGTAGCAGGATGCCTGACTCAGTATCTTCAGCAGGACTTCAGGTTTGTCAGAAGAGAGAGTACTATTTTTTTCCAAAAGGCTATGTTTTCATTGGGAAACAATATAGTGTAAAAGGATTTGATCAGTAGCAGAGCAGATGGTACTGAGCTCCTCTCATGTCCATCATATGTGCTTTGCTTTTAATTAGATAGAGTCTCTCCTCTGAGGCCAAACAGTTCCACTACACATGTGGTTCAGATTTTTCTGAAGGGCAGCTATCCATTAGATACTGGTGTCTTTTGAGCCCTCGAAAGCGTACCACACAAGTGTTTCATCTAATGCAAGTAGCGTTACCACCTTGTTAACATGTAATTACTCATACAATCTTAATGCAAATAAACCCTCATGTACAAAACACATACTATTATTTCTATTCGTACCAAATTTTGCATGACATGATGGTACGTACCTCCATACTATAACTTTGAACGATATGCATTGCAATGCAGTCAAGGGAGAAGAGGAAGATTTAACAGCTGTCCCAAGATATCACCATGACCTTACAGAATAATATCCTTAGTTTTCTTTTCCTTGAGAGAAAAACAAAGCAGAATGGGGTTTTTTGTTGGTTTTTTGTTGTTTGGTTTTTTTAATTAAACATAAGAAAACTTTTTCATTGTAAACCTTTACAGGTTAACCACTGGAACAGGTTGTCCAGAGAGGTTGTGGAGTCTCCATCTTTGGAGATACTCAAAAAGTGACTGGACGTAGACCTGGTCAACTTGCTGAAGCTGACTGCTTTGAGCAAAGGAGGGGGCTGGATCATCAGAGGTGCCTTTGAACCTCAGGCCTTCTGTGATTTTCTGTAGCAATTGAAATATAAGCACTAAAAAGGCATAGCACCCCAAAATGTTTCTGTGTTACCTTTTTTTTCCCACTTTCCTCAAAAGGAGGATTTAAGTGTGTCTTCATACTCTCCCAAAACCCCCAGAGATCCTTTCCAACCTCAGCCATTCCATGATTCTGTGAATCCACTGAAATTTGACTGTTTTACCCAGTCATTTCCCAGTAGCATTTGGTCCACCATCTCTTTTGGAACACGGCCCTCACAGGCAATAGCTAGTGAGATCTGGTCAGGACACTGTTGTGTAACTTCTGTATTTCAGCTCAGAGGAAGAGATCAGGCAGAGGAGATTGGGGCGTGTGGCTGCTGCTCACAAAGCACTGCTGAGGGGACTGCAGGGGGGGAATATCCACCCCTTCCAGCTGTGCAAGACAAATCTTCTACTGTATCCTTCTTCTATCTCAGCTTTCAGAGGAAATCCCCCTCCTTTCTAGGGTCAGGCAGTGGGCTAAAACACTTTATTCAAAAAGACTGACCGCATCCTGTCTGTGAGACTCCCGCCATCTCATGATGAGCCGTTAATACCACAAGGTGCCCTCCCTTCCCCAGTGAATCCTCACAGAATAAAAAGAGGTATTTCAGACTCTTCTGGAGTTTTCACAATGGGGTGAACAGTCTGAGTTTAACATAAACACTCAAGTACTTGTGTGGAGCCATATACAAATGTGGTAGTAGGATTTGGGACAACATTTGTAAAGGTTTTCACAGTTAAACATGAATCTTACAAATTCCTGTTTATCATTTAGTTATAAACTAATAAAATCTGAAAAATGTGAGTAAGTCCTTGTAAATCATAGGCCAAAATTCCAAGAATTAGTCATTCTTTAGAAGTGTTTTATTGTTTTGATTTTTAAATAGAATGGAATTGGTGGAATCTGAAGATGGCTGTTACTCTCTTTATGCAAAAGGACAGAGTGGGTCAAATTTTTATATATTCTTACGAAATTACTTTTAACAATATTGAATGAAATACAGAATAATGACTTTTTCATGATCCCAACAAGATAATCCACAAGATTTTCCAATAGCATGCCTGTATGGAGTTATTCTATATTTAGAATTGCTATTTTTCTTAGTCATTGACTATGGCTGTTCCTTTTTTCTCCCCATATGTCAAGAGGTTGTCTTGAAATTCATTGACCATTATCATAATCATGCTTTCAGTCAGGACAAGTTTTGCTTACTATCCAATGCAAGCAATACAGAACAGTTACAGTTCTGCCTATTAAAAAAGTGAAAGACATTGGTAATACAGATAAACAAATGCATGTGAAAGACTTTGATCTGGCAGATTTACTTCTTATGAATAACTCAAGCCTAGACAGAGAATCTCAATGGGGAAAATATATACATATAAGCCCTCAGTGGGCATAATCACTTGAGTAAGGACTAACTATGTGAATGACAGTTGAAAGATCAAATCCTGATTTTTTTTTCCCCTCATAGTTGCAGAATTTGCTTGCTACAGTCAGTGAATGAAGTCTCCATTTTTTATTTTACTGTAACAAAAATTATTGACAAAAAGCATTAACTGAATACTAGGGTACAAAAGGTATTTAATTTTGTAGAAGTAGCCTGTTTTCAGAGACTCAGAGTTTGAGTGAACCGATTAAAAATACTTCATTGGCAAGAGAATAAAAAAAAGCATTATTGACAAAGAAAAATTGCAAAAACTCTCAGCAAGGAATAATCTAAAATTACATGGAAGCATATCTTCAAATTTGTACTACCAGCAAGTGTTATCTTGCAATATTAACAATACATTTTAATTGGGGCTACATCCTAATGGAACCAAAGGGAGTAATTGCAGAAACACTTCAAGTACAAGGCTTAATTAAAATTTCTTGTTGTACAAAATTGTGGCCTTTCAAGTAATTTAGGTAAACATTTTGAGAAACAATTGGAATGGCTTGTAACAGAAGCATTTTCAAGCAGTGGTATTGATCAGTCTTGAAAATACTGGCTTAATCTTGATTTACAGCTAAAGCCTTATGTTCTAGAACTATTTGTGTATTTTTAATTTCTTTGTTTCTTTTTCGTTCCCCTTTCAAGGTGTTGAGGGTCTACAATACAGAAGTTTAAATGAAAAGAAACTCATCTCATTTGTTTCTCTGCATTAGTCATTTCCTATGCAAAACAGTGTGCTACTAAACAGTTGAGGTTTTAAGGACGTAGAACAGCACCCATGTTTATTTTTGCAACAAATCAGTTACTTCTATGCATACTATTGAAAATCTATTGAAAAATATCAAGAAGTTATAATAGATGTTTATTTAAATCCTGTATTTTCTTCTTTTTTATAAGCTATAACTTGAATATTTTTAAGTGTTGCCTTCCTTGCTTATTGAGTGAAAATTTGGCCCAGTTGAAAGTAATGGGAAAAAATCCATTGACTGTAACAGATTCAAGATTTCACTCAGAATTAGGTACCTGTGACATGACAGGGAGACTATCTATTTTGAGTAAAATGTATTAGGTAAAATAAAACAAGAAACAGCAGATTAGCTTGTAATACAAAGCATATGAAATAAACCCATGTTTTCCTATGCAAAATCAAATTTGATTATACTACTTGTTCAGTCTATAAATCAAAATGAGACAGGGATCATTTTAATTAATGATTCAACATATCTGTCCAGTGAGAATATCTTCACTGAAGAGACTGTATTAGGTCAGAGGTTATATTTAATAATGACAGTTAAACCCTTTCCCGTTCTTGCAGTTCACCAGTGTTTCTCCTCAATTTTATCATGATGGAGCCTTTGTTGATGTTTAAGAGTGATTCTGGCCAGCCCTTTATAACACCCACAGTCATTTACTGCTTCAAATGGTACATTCCCAGTTTATCTGTAATCAGATGAATTTACAATATTGCATATTCACTGTTAGAAAATCCTTCCTTTTCTTCACAATCTAATCCCTGTATCTGGGTGACAGAGACAGGCAGCAAAGACAGTTGAATATCTACCATTTTCATATTTGCCGTGTCATGACAGTTGTCACTGTTGGCTGCTCTTTGCTGGATATGCCACTCTTAATGGCCCATTTTCTCTTTGGCCATCGCTGTCAACCTCAAAACTGAGTCACTCCAAGAATATCACTGTTCACCCACTGTTTACAGGATCAACTTCTACAGTCTTTTTCTAATCCTGCCACTTCCATGGGGGAGAGGTTTTACTTAGCTTTACTTCATGCTACTCAAAGCTAGATTTGGTACCCAGAATTTTTATTGTTGTTTCCAGCACAATTTCATGGATCACAAGCATTAAACTGAGATCAAACAACATATATTAGCATCTTAGCTTGCAGTGACTTGAATCCAAAATAACCCCCATACACTTGTATAGTTTACTCTATACCCCCCCCCACACACACACTTAGAGAGTTTATGTCATGTCTTCCCCTATTTTCATGTTACCAGCTTATCAAAGCTTATTGTTTAATTCATACCCTCAACAACAGGAAAGACTGAGTTATCAGCAACATATATTTAACTCATGCTGTATATTTTTAAAATCTGAATTTGGTTATGCCCTCATCTGCACATCTTGCTGTTTCACAAGTGACTTGTGTGAACTTTTGCAAGCCAGGTCATTTGCAAACAGCTTCTTGTTAGTCCATTACCTGTGTTTAGTTAGCTAGTTCATTAGTTTCAGTGTATCTCAGAATAGTCATTTCCTCTATTGCACGATTACAATAGTTAGATTTTGGGGCAAAAGATTGGGACATTTTGACCTTTGGAGTGCTGCATTAGTTGACTTCCATGGCCACTGAGGATAATACACACACAAAAAAGGAAGCTTAACAGAAATTTATACTTATTTGCATTTTAAAAGGTTGGCACATATAAAATTAAACACATTCTTACATTGTTTAGAAGTGTCTGGTTCTTTTTGCAAAGAAACTGTAGTCTGACCTGAATAGCTACATATTTTCTACTCTGTGATTTAAAAACTCTTACATATAGGTATACCAGCCCATGCAGTTCTGAAGGCTGATATACCTCTTTTCATATCTACTCATTATAGGTGTGCACATGTGAACCAAGGTGGTATGGCCCTGAAATAAGTAGGGTAGATCCTCTTCCATTTCCTCTACACAGAGTGTGTAAAGGTGTGGAAGACCCTGGTTAGAGAAGCTTCAGTCTCTTGTTTATGCATGGACTTCCCTGAACTACTGCAGCCAGGAGGAAATACTTAAATTACTCACTGTTTCTTCCTCCCACCTGTGGTTCTGACATGACTCATGAGGACACTGCATGCTTCTGGTCTCCTCAGAGAATCCATGCAATGTGTGGTGTGGAGAGAGCAGGAGACAGGGTAAGTGGTAGGATGAGCACATACTGCATCTACAACTAGTATCACATCAATTGCATGTGTTGCAAACCCATGAAGTTTGGCTTCAGTGATTATGAAGCTTGAAGGGAGGGACATGGTAATCTTAGTTCTTCAGAGAGGCTGTAGTTGTGTGTGACATGTACATTGTGGTTTCCATCTGCTCATGCTATGTCCTCACCCACTGACATCCACCTTTCTTTACAACTTGTAATGTTACTGTTATATTAGGAACATTTTGCCCAATTTTCATTCATTCTTTAATTTTTTTCCCCTCATACTTTCTTGTGAATGCTTTGCTATTATTAGGCATAGAATCATAGAATGGTTTGGTTTGGAAGGGACCTTAAAAGATCATCTAGTCCAGCCCCCATAACATGGACAGGGACATACATGTGCATATGGAGAGAAACACAGATGTGTATGAATTTATGGGTATTATAGAAACATGAAAATAGTGATAAGTCATATAAATATATCACAATTTATTCTACAGAAAAAAGATCCCTGCTTAAAGGAAATGAAAACTGTATTACAACTAGGAAAAATATTTGGAATATTAATTTCTGTTTTCCTACAATAATAAGAATAGATGTTTGATAGTTCTGGTTAATATTGGCAGATATAGTTTGTTACTCCCTCATCTTCACAAGCTTTTGGCCAACAAGAGTGAATGATAATGACTTTTATTTTATTTCCACGGTGAAAATAGACGTAGAAGCTTCCTGTAGCTGGAAATTATGCTAAATGATCTCCTAGACATGCCATAGTTCACAAGTCACAGGTTTACTCATTTAGGTGAAATTTTGTTTTTTTCTGAGTGAATCCTTCTGTGCTCTATTTGGAGTTTTGCAGTTTTCTTGGTTTGACAGTGGTATCTAGCTGGGTTAAAGAATGTAGAAACAAGCATTTATGGCTTTAGCTTCATCATAATTTCTCTGCTTGACTGCTTTCAGCATTTTCCTTGCCTTCAACTAGAAATTTTGATGAAGCAGGCCATACCTTCTCTTGGATTGTCAGTAACTTTTGGTTATCTAGGCTCATAGCCTCCAATGCATGCTGACTTAATCCTTATGTTTTGGGAATAAAAATAAAGGAAGGGAATTGAGTCTGCTCTCCTCTGGCCTTTGTGATTTTCAGAAAGTGCCCAAGTCATTACAGAGAGCCTGATGACTCAGGCATATCTGTAGTAGTTGTTAAAATAGTCTGCTCACTCTTCAGGCAGATGGTGAAGCACCATATTACACATGATAAAGTGATAAGGGCAAACAAGTAGAGAAAACAGTTATTCTGATTTCATTAAAATGGTTGGTCTGTTTTGCTTTGACAAAGGTAAGTCTATCCTGGACCATTTTCACATATTTGTATGTCTGTTCTTTACAAATGTGGAGTCAACGATTGCAGACTGATGAGAAATAGAATATAATCGAGGCGGGGGGGAGGTGGCAGGGAAAGTTACAGAAAAAATGCAGGCAAACAAACCTTAATATTCCTTTTTCTCTTCTCATAGCCCAAGAAGGGTAGAAAATATAAATTACAAACATACAAAAAAATTCCTTGGTTTTTTTTATAAGCTCCTAGGTAGTACAGTTAGTCTTCTCCAGGAAGGAGATTTCTGTTCTAAGGTCTGTGCTACTGTTGCTAAAGCAGTATAGCATAGTGCTAGGGAATACTATGCAGGTGGGAAAAGAATCTTGAAAATACTTTTATGTTGATATCTTGCCTGTTTCTAAGGAATTGCACATTTTCAAGTCCTCTTGACAATGCTATTAAAGGGAAAAAGGTAAGACCAAAGTTCTTGATAATTTTATTTTATTTTATTTTATTTTATTTTATTTAATGGAATGGTAAAAGAGGCTGTAAAAGGATGGACAAAAAGTGGAGAGTATGAAATATATGTGATGAGCTGGGGAATGAAAGCAGTTGTAAAATTGATATTACTGAGCTTTCAAATAGCATAGAAGCTCACATGTTTGTCAGATTTAAGCTAGCGAACTGTCATAGAAAATTATTAGTTATTTAGTTTCCCACAGACTGCATCAAGAGAGGAATCTGTTAGTATAAGAGAAGTACCAAGAGTTAGGCATCGATAAGTGGAAAAAAAGGATTTACCTCTTTTGAACATTATGCTCATCATATATCCTGTGATATTTCCAAGAACCGTGATCATGTGTTGACAGCCTATGTAAATGCTGCCTGTCAGAAAGCCAGTCTTCATTCCAACTCAGTTTTACACTATTATTTGTAAAGAGACAAAGACAGTTACTGCAAAGCTATCTTTACCTCATATTATTATACAACTACTTATCAAACCCTTTCACCTGTTTTCATTGTTTAGCCCCTATTATATACCTGCCTGGTTTCAAAGACAGATCTATCAAAAATCCCTTGTTTGATTTATGTTACATAGACAGGTGTGTGTATTAATGAAAACGTGTCATACTTTTTTTCCATTTGAGTCATCATTGTTAGAATATTTGCAGTTTAACTATAACATATACCTCAGCAGAATACTTTTTTCACAATGTCAGGAGAAAGTTTTTCAGTTTTAATGAAGAAAAACAGTGATTCTTTTATAATAAAATACAATATAAATCGCTCCATTTTCTTATCTTTCCATGGTGCAGAATGCATCATTGCTCCATGAACTCATGGAATTCATTGATTTTTATGTGAACTCCCTATGGGTACAGGCAATCTGTGGGTACAGAACTGGGTTCAGGAAAATTTACAGATGGTTTTGTAGGCTCAAAGTGCAATCACTACTGGGGGAATAAACAGTGAACTGCTCTGTAAGGGCCTAAAGTTCATCCTGTGGATGAAGGATTTTGTGCAGTACTTACATGAATGTGCTCATACCTACAGAGCATTAGCGGGAATGTGAGCATTCCAGAGATTCCTGGCTGCAAGCCTAGATTTGATGTCTTTAGAGGTCTTTATTGTGCCTTTTTTATGGCTGTTTGTTTGTTTCTTGATATTGAATCATCATCATCATGTGGCAATGGGAACATTTCATAGAGTCTCAGTCATTTTAGTTATTTGGATGAAATCAGGATGAATTAAAATGCTGAATTCAGTTAGGAATACAGAAACCCACCAGAAGGGTAGATAGTGTTTTTTTTTTTTGTGGGGGTTGTTTTGTTTTGGTGGTTTTTTGGGGGTTATTTGGTTGGTTGGTTTTTTTTTAAGTGAATGATCAGTTACCATTATTATGTTCTGTGACACATCAGAAAAGCAATAGTACTGCTCAACATCATCTCCAGCTGCACCATAGTGCAAGGTCTGTAACTGTCAGACTTGTAATTCAAACAGATATAGTGAACAGATTCTGATGTGGAAGATTTTCCAGGAAGAGAAGACCCAAGTGCTCTTGGAAGTATATGACTGATTTAGTATGTGTCAATCTTCCACATAGGACCCAGATCAACCCACAGTGTTTTTAGGGATCTCTAAAACTGCAGAGTTCCATGTATGATGTAAGATCTAGTGTCACCCAGAGACCAAAGGTAACTGAAGACATTGTAGCACATTTTAAAAATATCATGCATAGCATTTTTCCCTTGAACTGAAAGTATTTTATATGTACTTACAGGTTTTGATTGCTTCAGAGTAGTTTTGAGCGGTTAATGTATACGAAGAAAACAAATAGATAAATGCCATTGCTACTGTCCACACAGGAATAATAGAGACGACAGATGGATATGCATCAAAACTTTTTTTAAAAGCTCACATAAAATTTGGTAGTGAAGAAATTATAAAATACATATTTGAATAAGACTGAAAGAATTAAAATAAAGGATATAATGAAAGAATCATTTACTAATGAGAGCAGCACTGTAACAAAATGAGGATACAATATTTCAAAAATAAATATTAACCAAATGTACATCAAACTGTTCTTAGATTAATTACTTCCATAGAATAACAAATGCTAAAAGGAGTCTTAAGACACATTTAATTTAGAATTAATTTGTCCATATGCATTAATTTATGTATTTGTATGTATAGAAGATATAATTTAAAAAATGTTTTAATCTGCACTGGAAGAGGCAACAGCAACTACTGCAGTCTTCAAAAAGGTCAAGGAAGAGAACACAGGAAAATACAGGCTGGTCAGCCCCATTTCCATCCCTGGAAAGGTGATGGAATAGGTCATCCTAGAGATCAAGTCAATGCATGTGGCAGACAATGAGGTCATCAGGACTAGTCAACATGAATTCACCAAGGGGAAGTCATGTCTGACCAATCTGATTGACAGCCTTCTATGACGGAATGACTGGCTGGGTAGATGAGGGAAGAGCAGTGGGTGTTGTCTACCTTGACCGCAGCAAGACTTTTGACACTTATCTCCCATAACATCCTCATAGGTAGCTCAGGAACTGTGCACTAAATGAGCGGGCAGTGAGGTGGATTGAGAACTGGCTGAATGGCAGAGCTCAGAGGGTTGTGATCAGTGGTGCAGAGCCCAGCTGGAGGCCTGTAGCCAGCGGTGTTCCCCAGGGTCAGTGCTGGGTCCAGTCCTGTTCAACTCACCCATCAATGCCCTGGGTCAACTCACCCATCAATGCCCTGGATGAAGGGCCAGAGTGCACCCTCAGCACGGTTGCTGGTGGTACAGAACTGGGAGGAGTGGCTGACACACCAGCAGGCTGCGCTGCCATTCAGCGGGACCTGGGCAGGCTGGAGGGTTGGGTGGAGAGGGACCTGATGAAGTCCAACAGAGGCAAGCGGAGGGTCCTGCACCTGGGGAGGAAAAACCCCATGCACCAGCACAGGCTGGGGCTGCCTGCTGGAAGGCAGCTCTTCAGAGAAGGACCTGGGAGTGCTGGTGGACAGCAAGGTGCCCATGGGCCAGCAGTGTGCTGGGGGCACGCTGGGATCCTGGGGGGCATTAGGAGGACCGTGGCCAGCAGGTCAAGAGAGGTGATCCTCCCCCTCTGCTCTGCCCTGCTGAGGCCACATCTGGAGCGCTGTGTCCAGTGCTGGGCTCCCCAGGTCAAGAGAGACAGGGAACTGCTGGGGAGAGTCCAGTGCAGGGCTACAAAGATGATGAGGGGACTGGAGCATCTCCCTTATGGGGAAAGGCTGAGAGAGCTGGGCCTGTTTAGCCTGGAGAAGACTGAGAGGGGATCTTACCAATGTCTGGTTGGACTAGATGATTTCCAGAGGTCCCTTCCAACCTTGACCATTCTGTAATTCTGTGATCATATGCCCTTTGCAGTACAGAGGAAAGTTAGTCAGTTAGTGCAGTCAGTTACTGCACTCAGCTGAGCAGACAAGAAAGGGCCAGGATTTAAATCAAAACATGTCTTCAAAAAGTGAACTCTAGCTGTGATTGTGGATGGATATGAAAGTGGGCTACATTCACTACATTCATTTAAAGAAGTTATTTCTCTGCCAGTTCTCTCTGAATTATACCAAGCCTGTTTCCTTAAAAAAATAATGATTAAAAAAATACTAATGACCTCTTTGGGCATTTTTTTAAGCCTAAGATCGATTTTTAGGAGGTGTTTTTATTTGTGTATGTGTGTATGTCTTATACAGTCAATATTCAAGGAAGGACACAGTATTTGGATATACCGACAGTCAACAAAATAGATGTCCAAAACCATTTCTGCATGGGAAATGACCAAACTGCATGAAGTACTGGGCTCAATATTTTCTTGAGGAAGAGCTAATATGAGTTCACAGTATTATGCACTTTTTTTATATTTACCTTGTAGTATGCAAGATATTTAGCAAATTTTCAACATATGATTCCCAAAGTAAACTTAACAGTTATATTCTAAAAATGTTAATATATTTTAGACAAAGAAACACCTCTTTGAAATACTGGAACAATGAATGTTGTCTTTCAAGTGGGAAGAATGGAGCCCAAAAGAGTGATTTGCAGAACCTACTCTAAATATGAATGGGGTTTTTTCAAAGCTTCTTGAAAAACTTCAAAGTTCTTGTAGAGCTTGTTGTCAGGCTCTCAGTATTACTTTTTGTGTATTGGAAATAAAATCAGAAATTCCTCAGATCTGCTACTGAACATGCAAGTGTTTGGAATATAAAGAAACTCTTGAGTGAGGAGCAATGCTTCAGCCCTTTCATGAATATTCAGCACAAAGGCACCACCCGCTGGGCTGAGGGGCTGGGCTGTGCCCTGCGGGATCCCGCTGGCACTGGCTGGAGCCGGCTGGAACCGGCCATGCCCGGCATGGGGCAGCCCCGGCCTCTCCTCACGGCGGCCGCCATGCAGGCCCCTGCCAGCGCCGCGGCACCGACAGCCAATGCAATTGGCCAAGGAATGCATTAGAGAAAAAGAGAAGCGTATAGAGAAAAGAAGAAATTCAAGGATAAGATAAAGGACTCTGCATCTTGGATCTACCACTGTGCGGGGTGCAGCTGGTAGTACTTTATTGAAACTACTCAAAAAGTCAGGTGAGGTTTCAGAGGGATTACCAATGTTTGGCTATTGACCATACTTTAGAATTTGATGTTGAACATAAAGGAGATGTTTTTGCTCCAGCTTCAGTCGTAGTTCCTCTTGTTATATCCTGTTGTCCTGGTGGTGTGTAAACTAGACCCAGAGAGCACATGAGCAAGAGTGCACAGTACAAGTTTTTTGTATATAATGTCCATGAAGGAGATCTATACAGCAGTTTACTGAAGAGGGAGGAAAAAAAGAGGTTGCTCTTGTGAAGAGAGCCAGAATGTATATGCAGTGCCATAGCCCTTTGACTCCTTTGAAAAAATAAATTGTATTTTTCATATTTTCCCTAATCTTTGAAGCCTAATTTCTGGATTACTGTCACTTTTTTTTTTTTTTTTTTTTTTTTTTTTAAATTTTAAAAACATAACTATAGATTTCAGCATGAGAAATGAAAAACAGTTGTGCACATATCTTAAAATGAGCAAAAAGGCTATTCAGGTCATTAATTAGGGCTCAGAATATGAAGACAAGAAGGTAGATTTTAACATAAAGAGAGCCATTTTTGACCTTGAATAAACTACTTGACATCACTTTGTCAATTACATAGGAAAACTGGTAAGAACAGATAATAGAAAAAAAAATACATTATACTCCTTAGCAAAGATTTCCCAGATAAAATCACTAGGTAGGTGATTTTTCTGCTTGAAAATGTATTTACACCAGTGAACTTTTAATGTCAATGGCTTAGCTGAAGACAGATGCTTTAAAGTGGGCTCAGTATTTCCCATAAATAACAAATGGGTAAGTTTACCTGTTTTTTTACTTGATCCTACTCTGAGTCACAGCAGTTAAGTTTTTTGCAGATGGTGTTGGTTAGCACTAACATGATGTTAAGAAAAGAAATAAGATCATAACAAACAATGGCTTTAATTTGTCTGGAGGAGTGCTTCAGTGTCTGATATAGATTCAATAACAAATGGTAATTAACAGTGGTTAATAAAGGGCATCAAGGAAGTACATTCCTTGTTTGGGAACATAAAGAAGCAACAGAATTAGCAATATCATTTGATGATGGTTTTGCATCCCTTTGTTTTGAATCCAATGAGTTATCTCATGAGCATTCAATGATCATCATGAGGAGATGATCAGGAGGTTCGAGATCTCAGTATAGGAGGTGCTGAGGCTTTCCTGATTGGTGTTAAGTGCTATGACTTCTCACAGTGGTTCTCAGACCACATTTTTACACTGTTAGAACCATGCTGTTGTCTCAACCACATTAGGAAAGATTAATTGTTTCTAGAAGTTCAAATAAATCATCTTCAATGCATTATACATCCATCTGTTAATGAACGGATAACATCCCTTTTGTAGTTTTAAAGGGGCTTTCTTGTTCTTAATGTGAATCAGCTCAATAATAATCTGAGCTAAAGTATTCTGTGTGTGTATAGAATAGCCCACTTAGCTAATTGTTTCCTAAAATGAGCTAGATTGGTAGCATCCATTTGGTGTCTTGATTCCAGTCTCACTAGAGCCAATTGTTTACTGCTGTGGAATTAAGCAGGAGCTGAAGTAGACCTAATGTTTAGTTTCCTTGCAAATTCTGTATTAAAAAAAAACAAACAAAACAACAACAAAACAAAACAACAAAAAAAACAAACCAGAAAAGATAATGAATTTCAGTGATCATTCTCATAGCTGGATTGTGCTAATATTTTTCTACATTTAATTCCCCTGGACTGTAACTTCTTTTTTTCTGCTCCATGAAAATTATTGGCCAGAAAGTTGCTCAAAAGCATTTTATTATTTTTTTCCTATTCTGTGCAGTTCTGTCCTTTTCTATAAATTCCAAATTTGGAATATTGAAACTGGAAGTTATTAAAGAAATAGTGGAATTCTCCAGATCAGTAGGAGAAAAGCCTTTAATCCCACATGTTGCAGGCCCAGTATTACTATCACTGAGATCCCTGGTGAAATTCAGAGGAACTGGTGAAGTAGATGTGGAAAAATGCCTTTTGAGATTAGATCAAGATTTTAGAAAGGATATTCCTAATTTATTTCTACTTAGATGCAATAAATATAACTTGTATTTCCCAAATTCAGTAAGTTTCTTAATACTCCTATAACAGTGTGTGGTAGGGGAACTTAATTCTCTCCTGTATCACAGCCTTGAAATACAGTCTGTGCAGGTTCTATCTCTGGTAAGTTTCTCTGTACATAAATGGAACTCTCCTTTCTCTGTGAGAGAATAATTTAAAGTTACTAAATAGCTTAATGTATTTTTTACCACTGACTTTCTTTGCAAAATGCAGATGGGAAAAAATTAGAAGGATACTCATTTGTCTGAATGTTTCAGTCTGCTGCTCCTGCTTTGCATAGCTACTGAGTATGCATAAGCTCCATTTACAAAAGCTTCCTTTTGCACATGGTCAGAGGTAGCTTATGGGAGAAAAACATTACCCAGTGTGAAAACTTGATGTGTTTTGTCAAAAATATTAAGCTACAAATTAATTGGATTTCAGTATTTTATTAACATTGATTAAGAGCAGAAGTATTTTATTTGTGGGGGTTTTGTTTTGTTTTGTTTTTTTTAATTATTATTTATTTATTTGTAATTAAATAGGCCAAACTGTGATTCTGTGGAATTGAGCTGTAGTAAAACTTTATCTATCAGCTATAGATATTATTTTTTCAGTTTTGCATCACATTCCATCCTTTGGTTAACAGCACTATATGTGTGCACTTTAACATCCAGAGTCTCAGTATTGACTGAGATAAATTCACACAGAGATATTTGCTGTACAATGTGAGGATATTTCACAAATTACTTGGGGATTCACATACATTTTTATAATCATAGTAAAAATATTATAATTTACAGTTGTGATTTGTCCTTGTTTTTCACCTGTCCTGCTGTCTGCCTTAAATCTTTTCCTGCCTTGTGTACCTACGGTGAGTTTTAAGATTCCTTGAAGATTCCTTTAAGATTATAGCCCAAAACCTAATTTCTGCTAAAGTCAGCTTAGTCTTAGTCTCCAAGTGGTTACAAAAGTTACCACTTGAAAGCTTTCTTCTTCATTCTAGCTCTTTGTAGATTTTTTTTTTTAGAATGTCT